>NC_045796.1:30400277-32800277 GCF_009873245.2 Balaenoptera musculus
AAATTTTCTAAAAAGAGTTAACAAAGGAATAAGTAGGATTCTAATGTATATGTTCATTTTTTTCATATTATGGAAATAGGTTCATGATTATGAGACTTTTTTATTTGCATAATTGCACACACATTACTGCACCCATGTGGTTTGTTTTTCTAATTCACTCCCTGGGACATCCCATAGGAGTTCCCACCTTAAGTCTGGGGTCTCCAATCTACAACCCCACCCTTCTTGTTCTCTAGATTTCCAGACTTTGTCTCCTGCACCCAATTGACACATGATCACCTAAGAAGAGTCCTGCTTCACTCTCCCACTACATAAAAAGCACTACTGAGAAACCTAATTTATAGCTCCATCACTTCTCTGTCATCTCTTTCAGGTCAGGGACTCTTGTACTTACCTTTAAGTGTCTACTGCAGAGCCTGATGCCCAGCCCCTAATAGGCACTCAGTGAATGAAGGTGTTCATACATTTATTATGTTGAACCACATGAAATTATCATTTTTGTAGGTCAAAAATGGTCAAACAGTGGTAGTTCTACAAGGTCCAACCTAATATTTTTAGCAAATGACTATAAAGTGCATACTCTGAGGCAGGGACAGTTCTAACATATATCAACACACTTACTTCTCATAACACCTCCTAAGGTAGTACTTTTATTATTCTGATCTTGTAGATGTGGAAACTAAGAAAGACAGTATGGTTAAGTAAACTGCCCAAGGTCAAAAGGCCAGTGCATTTCACTATGTTATTGTTCCTGACATTGATTTTTATAGAGCAAATAAACTCTTATAGTTGAGGATATCAGTATAAACTTCTGATTTTAAAAATTAAGACTTTTTAGTTGTTTCCACTGAAAGGGCCTAAACACAATGACACTCCAGAAGCAATGAGCACATCTTGGTTTATAATTGCCATTCCCCACCTAAAGAAGGAGGATTCCTTGGGAAAACTGGCTGATTTGAGAGCCAGTGAAATGATAGCACAAAGCAAGCCTGGGACATCTTCTTGCTCCAAAGACTAAAAACGGACTCGAAGATTTAAGTGGCATATCAAAAGGACACAGGAGTTGGTTTGAGGGGCTCCCACTTAAATTCAGGACAGTTTGAGGATCAAAAATAATAACTTATAAAGGATTAAAATATATTTAGTTAAAAATAATCCTTGAGACCACAATAAGAGAAAAAAGGTAGACAGGTCAGAGAAGAAAGCTCTTCTTTACAGAAAAATGGCAAATAATACATATAGAAGAAATAATCGACCTTGGAGATTGCCATTTTGCAGCCCTCAGCATCATAGTTAATTCAGGTAATAATCATTAGTGGATGCTAAAACCACAGAGTGAGAGGTTGAAGAAGAGGATCTTCATGCAACCTGAAGGTATTTACCCCACAAAGCTGGGAAGAGCCACCTCAATGCTGGGCTTGGACTCAGACCCTTGTGAGTTTACAGCCCTCTGTGCCAGCAAGAACTACTGTGGACTAGAGAAACCCTTCCTGGTAAGACAGATGTAAAAATGCTGCATAAAAATCAAATATCTTTTAAAGCATGGCAAGAAAGTAACGAAATTCCTCAGAGGACAAAAATTAAAAGACTGGAAAATTCTGCAGGGTTAGTGAGCACAGGCTGGGGTTTGCCCTAGAATCAGTCCCCATTGGACTCAAACTTGGGTTTGAATGAGGCAAAGCCAGGAGTTCAAACAGGTGAGATATTAAGATCTGGACATTCACATCAAGGTGGGATCCTTGAATGGCTGCACCCGCAGAGATGAAGCAGAAAAAGCCCCATCTTGCATAGGACGATGATGGGGCCACATGTCTGTCTTGACCTTGGCTTAGATGGGAAAATAAGAAAACACTTTCCTGAGAATTCCTAACCACAAGCCCACGATCACTCAATCTGGGAATCAAAATTCATGCTACATGGGTTGCCAACAAAATTTAAATCAAAATTTAGTTTAAATTAACCCCAGATGATAGGGCTTCCAGGCATCTGGCAGAAGCAAGTACGAATTCTTTGTGGAGGAACATATTTTAAATCCAGGTCCCACAGGATTCCCACAGATAAAGTTCAAAACAACATGAGCTCAAAAACAAGAACACAAACACTAACCAAAAGAATGACAGCTAGATTAATAAAAACTCAAATAGATTTTAGATCAAAGAGCACTTGATAAAGACATTAACACATACTGATAAAAGCTAATTCACCAGGAAGAACGCAGAATTCTAAATTACTGGGTGCATGGACCCAGTAACGTAACTTAAATATATATAAAGCCAAAATACAATTGTGAGATAAACCAATAAATCCACCATTACAATGAGAGATTTTAACACACCTATCTCAATAATTGATAGATCCAGTGATGTCCCCCCCACAAAAAATTGATAGGTTAAGTGATAAAAATCTGTAATATGAAAGCTTTGAACAACACAATTATGTCTACTTTAATGGACATAAATGGATATCTGATAGATGATAAATGGAAAATAGACAATAAATGAAAAACAGCGAAGGCCAATAAATGTGCTTGGAATGATGAGCCATTTAGGAAAGAAAAAAACCTACTCCACATCATACAAATACTGAACTCTTGATTTCTTCCCAATCTTCCTTCCTGAAAATTTTCTCATGGTAATATTCATCATAAGTCAAAAAACTTACGGTCATCATTGACCCTCTTTTTTCCTCTTAAACACATCCAATCCTTTAGATTATCTTGTTGGCTCTACTTTTGAAATAGATTCTACCACTTATCATCACTTCTACAGTCACTACCCTAGCCCAAACCACCATCATCTCGTGCCTAAACCACTGCAATATCCTCCTAACTGGTCCTCAAACCCTTTCCTGTGTACTATGGTCTACTCTTCATCTAAAATATAAGCAACTTCATATCAGAAACACATACTCAAATCTTTCCAATGACTTCCCATCTCCCCCTGAGTAAGAGCCAAAGTCTTGACCAAGTTTTGGCACCAAACCACCTCTCTGGTCTCTGATCCTACCTTCTCCCCTACACTCACTTTGCTTCAGGCACACTGGTCTCATTTTTGTTCCATGTTCACGCCAAGCGAGTTCCCGTCTTCACAGCACTGCACGTGCTGTTCCCTCTACATGAAGGCTGTTCCTGCATATATTCCCATGGCTCATTCTTTCACTTCCTTTACACCTCTGCCCAAATGTCAGTTTTACAAAAGGAGTTGTCTCTGCCCATCTCTAACCATCAACCTATAGAAAAACAGTATACACACCTCTTCCTCTATCACTTTCTATCCTGTTACACATCTTTGCTCATTTTCCATAGCATTTACCACCACAGGAAAAATGTATATACTTTGTTTCCTTTTTTATTTCACTAGAACATAAAATATTTGAAAGCAAGAACTCGGTGTCTTTTTTTCCACTGCAGTATTTTCAGCACCTATAACAGTCAGTACCTATCACAGAGTAAATACTCAATTAAACTTTGTTTAATAAATTCATCAATAAATAATACATATGATATAGCAGAGTAAACAAGGACCCCGGGGTCAGACAACCTAGATTTGGATCCAGTCTTTGCCACTCATTATGTGAATTTGGGCAAAATCATAACCTCACTAAGATTCCATTGTCTCATCTTCAAAAAGGGACTGTAAATATCTAAATTGTAATTATAACTTTTGCAAAGATAAAAATTACATATATACACATAAATTTAATATGTGTGAAACATTAATCATATATAAATCACTGTGGTTTATAATTAGTAGGTGCTTAATAAGTAATATGCGTCATTATTTTTTATTTTTGGAGACACCTTTCTACTATATCTCTCTCTGTAATGACCAAGCTGGATATCAGTGCAAGGTCCTAGAATATTGCACCAGTAAGACAGTTGTCCTGGTGAGGCTAAATAAAATTCTTTGAATACAGCTTCAAATCTATTTTTTCTAGGTGCGTTCAGAGTCCTAGCATTAATCAATGATTCCATTTGTCACCATGGTAGGGGACCACTTGTATACATAATCAGATGAAGAACTTATTTATATAATGATCATTTAAAGAATCCTTTGAAACTCAGATATCACTTGAAACATTAATTTTGTATAACTTGTAAAAAAAACTGTGTTAATCACAAACAAGCTCTGCATGCATAGCATATTACAACTCACGTATTAACTTTGATGTAGCAGTAAGAAAACAACCAGTTTTTAAAATGGACCAAAGACATTAATAGATACCTCACCAAAGAAGATGTACAAATGGCAAATAAGCATATGTCATGAGAGAAGTGGAAATTCAAACAACAATGAGATACCACCGCGCATCTATTAGAATGGCCAAAATCTGTAACACTGACAATACCGAATGCTGGCTAGGATGCGGAGCAACAGGAACTCTTTCATTCATCTTTGGGGAAAAGGTAAAATAGTACAGCCACTTTAAAAGACAGTTTGGCAGTTTCTTACAAAACTAAATATGCTCTTACCATACATTCCAGCAATCATGTCCCTTGGTATTTACCCAAAGGAGTTGAAAACGTATGTCCACACAAAAACCTGCACTTTATGGCAGCTTTATTCATAACTGCTAAAACCTGGAAGCAACCAAGATGTCCTTCAGTAGGTGAATGGGTAAATAAACTTTGGTACATCCAGACAATGAACTATTATTCAGCACTAAAAAGAAATGAGCTGTCAAGCCATGAAAAGACATGAAGGAACCTTAAATGCATATTATTAAGTGAAAAAATCCAATCTGAAAAGGCTACATACTGTATGATTCTAATTATATGACATTCTGGAAAATACAAAACTATGGCAACAGTAAAAAGATCAGTGGTTGACAGGGGTTGGAGGGAATGGATAAACAGGTAGAGCACAGAGGATTTCTAGGTCAGTGAAAATACTCTATAAAATCCTATAATGATGGATACATATCATTATACATTTGTCCACACTCAAAATCACGGTACTGAATATATCTCATCTTCCTGGAGCATCAATTTTAACAGTGGGGCTGGGAGAGAGAAACAGTGCTTGAGTGAGATAATTTGACTACGTTTCTAAAATGTATTTTCTATTTTAAAACATAAAGATACATTACAGAGGAGAATGTAAAACATGAATAATTCTTTTTTCAAAATCAATCATAAGCCTCCCAAGAAGTTTCATTTGAGACTTTCTAGGGACAATTACAGACTCCATCCTCAACTTGATATAAAGAAATATAAGGATTCTGTTCTCTCAACTGCTCTTCAACATGGTACTAGAGGTTCTAGCCACTGCGGTAAGGCAATAAAGAAAAATAAAAGGCATTTAGACTGAGGAATGGTAAGGTAAAACTGTCTTTATTCACAGACAATTTTATTGTCTATACAGAAAACCCCACAGAGTAGAACTAATAATTACTTGGCAAGGTTGCACAATAAGAGATCAATATACAAAAATCAACTTATTTCCATATACAAGGAATGAACAATTGGAAATTGAAATTAAAAACTTTTGCAATAGCATCAAAAATATGAAAGACTAAGACATGGATCTGACAAGCTATAAGACCTGCATACTGAAAACTACAAAACATTGCTGAGAGCAATTAAAGAAGACATAAATATATGGGCAAAAGGTCTCACGCTGATTGTTAAGATGTCAATTGTCCCCAACTGATCTGTAGATTCAATGCAATGTCAGTCAAACTCCCATAAGGTTTGTTTTCCTTCTCTTTTTTTTTGGTAATTAACAAGCTAAGACCATGAAAATGCATGACAGACTGGGAGAAAATATCTGAAAGTATCTGTCTGATAAAGGATTTGTATCCAGAATACATACACACATACACACACACACACAAACACACAAACACACATGCAGTTTGTTGTATATAAATTATACCTCAATAAAAGTTCAAAAATTAAAACAAATTAAATAAGGCAATCTCTTGTTTCTGAAGGATTCTTATGTCATTTCAAAAATCAGTTTTAAGAAGCACAGGATTATGTGATCCTTAAGGTCAGGGGTTATGACTTCTGTTTTTTCTTTCCTTTCCACCAGGGTCTGGAACCACACATACAAGTCTTAAGAGAACATCTCAATTTAAAACTATAATTGTCTCACAAGCAAGAAGTCTGGAAGGAGGATGTGCCAGGCTTGACAGCTCAATAATTTCATCAAGGATGCAAGTTCTCTCTGTCCTTCTGGTTAGCCATCTTTAGCATTTTGGCTTTTCATTCTTAGGCTTATCACCTCATTCTCAGAGAATGGTTAAGGCATCATATTCTCCAGCAACAGCCTCCAAAGCAGTAATTGATGAAGGGGTGAAAGAAAGGAGTCCTCCCTCCTGCAACACTCTATTTAGATGAAATAAGACCTTCCCCAGAAGCCCCTTGGGTCACCCTCCCAGCACTTGACCAATCACTGTCAGGGCAGACTAAGATTACCATAAATCTGCCTTCAACCAATTCCACATCTAGAACAGTGGGTGGCCCTCAACAAAATCAGGATTCTGTTAACAAAGAAGAAAAGAGGTAAATGACTCGTAGGCAACTGAAAAAGTCTTCTACCAATGTTGAGTTACAATATAAATAGAAACCCTGAACTGCTTTTACTATTAGCGATATACTTAACTTCCTATCCTTTATATTCCAGAAAAAGAGCATGAATATAAATGTTTAACTATTTACCCATAGATAAATGGGTTCAAAAAAGCACTTCTGGGGCTTCCCTGGTGGCCCAGTGGTTAAGAACCTGCCTGCCAGTGCAGGGGACACGGGTTCGATCCCTGGTCCGGGAAGATCCCACATGCCACGGAGCAACTAAGCCCGTGTGCCACAACTACTGAGCCTCCGCTCTAGAGCCCGTGAGCCACAACTACTGAAGCCAGCGAACCACAACTACTGAAGCCCGCGAGCCACAACTACTGAAGCCCGCGTGCCTAGAGCCTGTGCTCCACAACAAGAGAAGCCACCGCAGTGAGAAGCCCGCGGGCAGCAACGGAGACCCAACGCAGCCAAAAATAAATAAATAAATTAATTAATTAATTAATTTAAAAAAAAAAGCATTTCTGGTAGTTTATAATACAATATGCTTTAAAATAAGGGTTAAATAACCTACACCCAGTTGAAAGAAAAAGAGAGAGGGGGTATGACATAGGTATTGGTAATTGCGAAATATACTAGAACACAGGGTTTGAAAACCTGCTGCTACCATTGATTTCTGAATCTCAAAGAAATAAAAACAGAAAGGAAAACACACTAATAAAATCGATCTTGACATGGACAATACAGAATATGAAATACTAACTTACTTTGTAACGCTTTAGTCATTTCTTATGATCATTTCATTTTTACCAATGTCATTTTCTTCAGAAACAATTAAAATTAGTTCATATTCTCTGTGCAGTAGAGCACTGCGGTTGGGTTCAGTGTGAGAAGCCTCAGATTTATTCTACTGAGGATAAGAAATCCTGGCTAAGGGTTTTCAATGTGTTACAGAACACTGAGAATTGAATATGGTAAGGATTCATGTGGATTCAAATCAGTCTGAAATTATCAGTAAAGCTTTACCCTGTGTGACTTCAAACTCCATCAGTGGAAGTTCTCTAGGCTCAAAACTTCAACAAATGTACTAAGTGAAAGCTCTGGGACATGAAAAAAACCAAGCATGCTTGGATTGTAAAGAACACTGCCTGGGACTCAAAAATCCAGGTATGAATCCTCTATCATCCACTGGCTGTGGGTGATAACCTCTTTGATCTCCCTGGTCCATAGTTTCATTGTATCTATGAAATGATAGAGTTGGACTGTTTCGTCTCTGCTGTCTCATCAAGCTTTAAAATGCAAAGATTATGACAAAGGGGCAACATTTAGAAAAGGAAAAAGCTAATTAAATAGGCATACTTAAATTTCTAGGAGCTTTTTCATAAACGTCCAGATGTCAAAGGATATTATTTAATAACATTATAAAGTCTGAAAAAAGTTTTAACAGCACAAAAATTTTCCTTTTCTATCAATTCCTAAATTTGTTACTTGTCCCAAAGACAGAGAAAATCAGACACTGGGAGCACATTTTTCCTCCCAATTCCTTGCATAAAAGTTGATACACTCAATCTAATAGAATCTAACAGCAAAGCAACTTCCGGCTTAAGAGCCCAACAACAACATTCAATCCATCTTCATGTAACAAACACCAATATCCTGAAGACCTTCAGTTAATTCCCTTACATCTCAAGCTTAACATTAAGGGCTCAAGAATGGACATAATGTCATACAATTCCAATGACAGTGCAAGAAACAATAAAATAAACTAAGGGGAAAAAATTAGTCTAGCATTAAAATATTAAACCTATTAAACCAGAAACGCTCAGTGTAAAATTTACTCCCTTGAAGTTTAGCAAATTCACTTAACATTCTAAAATAATTATGCGTAACCTGAAATCATGAATGATTCCTGATTTACTACTGCAGAATAACTTATGCAAAACGGAATGTGTCGGAATCATCCAAAAAGTAAGCGGATACCATTACAGAAAATGCCATATAGATGCTTAGCAGACAAGCACTCCAGAAAGACATCTTATCCAACCATTGATAACAAGTTACTGAACAAACGTTTAAACACCTCTTAGGATTTTTCACAGAGTTTCAATCACAAATTATTTTCCTAAGATAATATGCAAGTCCTTTTATTTTGAATGACTTTCAAAATCCAAGGTGTCAAACAAACAAAATGAGGGAAAAAAGTATCAGTCTAGCTGGGATCCCAGCCTATAAAAACCTTGCTTCATGGAAAAAAAAAAAAATAAGAAGTCCACAATCTCACAGTGAGGATGGAAACAATCATCCCAAACAGGAATCATTATGGATATTATTATGCAAATCACAGAGGATTGAAGAAAGGGGGAGCCTTCGGTCCAGGGTGAGTGAGCAGAGGTAACTACCTTTACAAGAGTCTCATTGAAGGATACCTGCACTGCTAGAAAGCCCCAGTTAGTAGTGCCCTGACATTGTCCCTTTCATCTTATGAAAGTGCTCTCAAAACTGAAGTCATAAAGGCTCTTTACTTTAAACTTACGGACCTCCAGACTTACTTCCCTTAATATTAATATTTGAAGCATTGTTATGATCTGTGACATCTACTCTATACTTTTCATATCTGAGTAACATAACTAAACTGTGGTCATATGTAGTTAAACAATATACAAAAGCATACAATGTATATCAATTTGTCAAAGTTATGCATTTAAAAATCACTGATTATACATAGTAGTTATCAAATACCTATGTGTTATAAGATTTGTAAAATAAACAGAAAACTTTGAGGCAAGGGCTATTCAGACAAAAGTTAGCTAAAATAAAGGTATAAAGCTATAAGGTATAAAGACATCCTAAAAATAACCATAATATACTTTTAAATCTTTGTTGAATAAATATTTTAACTTCCTGTGCAAGACTTTAATCTATTGTTTAATTCCGGGTCAAAATGAAGTAACCCAATTATGCACTCTGTTATATAAAAGGCCCAGAGGATGAAATTACATCTCTCTTTAATAAGATCCTCTGAAATCCTATCCTAGAGTAACTTAGCAGCCAAATTATTTTTCTTCTGTTAATGCTGATTGAGCAGTAAATAATAACTAGGAGAAAAACAAACACGTAAAATAAAGTGTTTCACACCTTTGCTGGAGAGTTCTTAAATGACCCTGAGCTACCAACAACTTCAGTATAAGCTCAAATGCAATTATTTTATCAACCTCTAAATAAAGCAGTAATTCAAGGCAGTTTTCAGGGTGTTAATTTTAATTTCTAGATGTTAAAAATCTGTATACAAAAGTACTCAAATTTTAGTGCTGAGGTTGAAACGAATAAAAAAATCTTGTTTCAAAACACAGTGCTGAATTGATGCAGCCACTACGGAGAATAGTATGGAGGTTCCTTAAAAAACTAAGAATAGAATTACCATATGACCCAGCAATCCCACTCCTGGGCATATACCCAGAGAAAACCATAATCCAAAAAGACACATGCACGCCAATGTTCACTGCAGCACTATTTACAATAGCCAGGACATGGAAGCAACCTAAATGCCCATCGACAGACGAATGGATAAAGAAGATGTGGTACATATATACAATGGAATATTACTCAGCCATATAAAGGAACCGAATTGGGTCATTTGTAGGGATGTGGATGGACTTAGAGACTGTCATACAGAGTGAAGTAAGTCAGAAAGAGAAAAACAAATATCGTATAATAACGCATATATATGTGGAATCTAGAAAAATGGTACAAATGAACCGGTTTGCAAGGCAGAAGTAGAGACACAGATGTAGAGAACAAATGTATGGACACCAAGGGGGGAAAGTGGAGGTGGGGGTGGTGGTGTGATGAATTGGGTGATTGGGATTGACATGTATACACTGATGTGTATAAAATTGATGACTAATAAGAACCTGCTGTATAAAAAATAAATAAGTAGAATAAAAAAATTTTTAAAAAGGGTTTAAACATTAAGAACAAAGCAAAAAAAACAAACAAAGAAAAAAAACCGCAGTGCTGTTGCAATGGCCTTAGCCCGATAAGGTGCTTAAGCCCTCCCAGCCTCCATTTTTGCATCTATAAAATAAAGGGTTTGGAAAGAGCAATCTCTAAAGTTCCCTACCACCTCTAAAACAAGCCCACTAGCCCTCAGTATCAAGCATGGCCATATGAAAAGGAGATAAATTAGGCGAGACATTTAATATAAAGGAAACGAGTGTGCTTTTGAATCTTCCGAAAGGCCCTGGTATAGAAAAAACAGCAGAGACTCCAAATTCCACCTACGCCCATTTTTTAATCAGTAGACTGAAAAATAAAGAACCGTCTATTTTATAGTCCTCCCTCTGCCCCTTTCACATCATCTCTGGTGTGACCTGCGAATTACAGAAAATGTTAATATAAAAGAAATGGACACAGATCAAATTTTTTTCTCCTTCAGTATGAACACTCAAAACATTTCAGTGTCGTTGTTGCTGCCACTGTGGTTGAAGACACACGTCAGGGTGGAGGACTGCAAAATCAAGAGCGCATTTTCCCCGGGGACTCGCCTAGCAGTTAATATTGGAGCCAGACTGCCTCGGTTAAAATCCTGCTCCCTCACCCACTAGCTGGGTGGCCCCCTCATCTATAAACTGGGGGATAATAATAGTGCCCGCCTCATCAAGCTGTCGTGAGAATTAAACGAGCTGATATACACAAAGCATTCAGAAAGCCCACGTGAGGACTGCATAAATGTTAGCTGTGAGCATCTGGGGCTCACAATCTAGGTATAATCCGCTGTCCACAGGTGTCGTCCACAGCAGTTTGGGGAAAACAGTAAAAGTTAAACGAAGTAGGCAATGTCTGTCCCTTCTTTTTGAACTCTCTTCTACTTTTTTGGCAGACCTTTCTCCACCCTGCCATGCTGGCTCCTGCCAAGAGATTGAACGTGAACTTCTTCCCATGTGAACACTAACAAGGGTATTTGCATCCTAAAGAAGTCTGAGCAGAGAAATCAGTCCTCCATCCAAGAAGATATGAAATAGTAGGATTCCACGTACTTTGAGGCAAGTACTTTCTCAGTCCAACTCTATTGTCTACTTTGACACAATCCCATCTAAATAAATAGGCTCTTCTTTTTGTTAGATGTACTGATATCCAAAGAAAACAGAGAAAGCAGTTTCTTCCAAAGATGAGAGGCATTTTCATTGACCACAAAAGTGTTTATTTTTCTCTTGTCTCTTCCTAATGGTTTTGATGCAATAAATAAATAAATAAATAAATAAATAAATAAACTTTCCATGCTAACACACAGCCTCAAGTCCTAATCAGTGTGACCTACTTTGCTAAAAGAAGACTGAAAATGTCTCACAATATTGAGTTCTAGGAGATCTCCTTCCATTTTTTAAAATAATGCCTATTGCTGATCCTCTTAAACATTTAATACTAATTATACTACCTAAGCATTTAATCCTACCATGCTTCCATTCACTTCCTGACCTTGTACTTCCCTCCTATGGAACTAAATAAAAAAGAATGTCATCCAGGGAGAGCACCTTAGAATATCCAAGGATACGGGCATTCTCTAACATTTTCAGTCAGAGGGTGGATCCCTCCCTCATCCCACCATTATCTTCTCCATTCTGACCTCCGCTGACCCCTCCTCCCTCTGTGACAACTTGAGTCAATTCTCCACGGGAGTCCTTTTCCCCCCTGTCACCAACCACACACAAGCTTCCCCTTGTTTGAAAAAGGTGCTCCCTTCAATCACTCATCTGCTTCTCTTCTTCCTCTTACTTCCTCTTACTTCCTCATCATCTTTTCTGCGTTGAACCTCTGAGATGTCTCTACATCTTTTCTGTGTTCAACCTCTGTGTTGAACTCTAAAAGGACTGTGTCCTGAGGGGCCACCAATGGCCTTCTAATCAACGAATGAAATAGCCTTCTTCTTAGCCCCCATTCTGCTTGCCTTCTTGAAATGTCAGAAAGCAATGACCAATTCCTCCTGAAAGTTATTCTTGGACACTAGCTCTGAAGACAGTATTACCCTGACCTTCCTTTCTTTTCCCTATCTCAGTCTCTCCTGATCCATCTTCCTCCTTCCACTTCATGAACATAGTATTCTTCTAAGTGTATCCTCATCCTCCTGCCCTTTTGCCAGCTATAATTTCCCCTTATATACAGCATCTTAAAAAATGCTGTTCTGCTCTACGTGACCAGTCTAGACATCTCCTCCACGGCACCACAGAGCTTTACCAGTTGCTAGTTTGACGTGTTCTCCAAAGTTCTAAATTCAAACACATCTCTCTGATTACTGAAGTCACTGACACGTGGTCCTGAACTCTTACTGGTACCCCCTAAGCTTGAAACTCCAGGATAATCCTTGCCTTTTCCTTCTCCATATCTACCATGCACCTTCCTCCCATTAACCCTGTTGGTTAGTTACCCAAGTTCAGTAAAGCTTCAAGTTCTTTACATTGATTCTTTCCTAGCTTTCTTTCCACTGTCACACATTTAGGCCAGGAGTTGGCCACGTGTGATCCACAGCCTGCCACCTGTTTATGTAAAAAAAAGTTTTATTAGAACACAGCCATGCCCACTCACATATGCGTTACCTACGGCTGCTCTCACACCCCACCAGCAGAGGTGAGGAGTTGTACAGAGACTACATTGCAAAAGCCAAAATTATTTACTGTCTTGACTTTTGCCAAAAAAAGTTTCCTGCCCCTGGTTTAGCCCTTTTCAGCTCACACAAAAACTGCTTCAAGGGCGCCTAAACCATCCTCCGTGCCAAGTTGCACACCTTCACTAATCTTCCTACCATCTGGTTAATTTTCCTAAAACAACATTTTTAAAATGCTATTCTCTTGCTCAAAAATTATGGGACTTTCCATTACGTCCAAGATAAAGGTCCAAAGATAGGGCAGCATCTTATACATCTCTACACTTCATGTCATGACAAGCATCATGCTGGTAACCAAACACCATGTAAATACCGAAACTTGGCTTCAAAGACCCTTTCAGTCTGGTCTCAGGACTTCTCAGCCAGAGTCCCCACCACTCTACATCTTCATCTCCACAAAGCTTCTCATTCAGTCATTCTAATCCATCTACAGTTCCTGGGCAGGCTTTATTGCCTTATATTTTGCACTTTTGAGTTTTCATTCCTGCTATTCACCAGGCCAGGATAGGTCCTATTGTGCCCATACAGTTCCATCTTTTCTTTAAAGATCAAGTTAACGTATGACCTAGCCTATCTAGAATGCCTTTCTTGACCTTTGTTGAACAGACTTTCCCTGCTGATAGCATAGTACTCATTATTCTATACTGTTAACTTGGCAATGTTGTTTTGCTTTCTTGCTTAGGTTCTGTTCATGTGTTTGTCTTTTCATCCCAGTTCCCTCAATAATTTAATATAGCATATTATATTAATGTTCAGGTAAACTTCCTCAAATATTTCGCAGGGAATAAATATATAAACAAATAACTCATTGAAAGTAGACATAATATAGATCAATGATGCTTGCCTCCCCCCAGAAGACATCTGTCCATGGCTAGGGACATTTTTGATTGACTGTCACTAAAGAAAGAGAGTGGGGGAGGAGGGGAAGAAGGTACTACTGACATCTCATGGGTAGATACCAGAAATGCTTCTAAACATCGTCCAATGCACAGGATAGCCCCCACTACAAAGAATTACCCCACCCGAACGTCAGTAATGCTGAAGCTGAGTATCCCTGATGTAGATCAATTCTTTGCTAAGCTGGGATGCATAGAAACATCATATCTACAAACACAGCAATAAGAAAGTAATACTTGTTGACTATTTTCTTCTAAATATTTATGGCTTTTTGTTACTTTGACAGAAAATGCAAAGAAGTGAGTAATGTTTGAATACCTATACGGCTGTATGCTGGCTTTTTCTCTCGAGAGGGGTAAACCCAGTAACCAGTAACTCAGGCATAATATATGATCGTTAGGAAATTTGAAAGAAAGCATATCAAAGGAGAATTCACTGACTTTGGCAACGTATACTAGCTGCGGCATACCTCAGGTGTTATGGTAGCAGGACAAAGACGCTGTCTTATGTAAACTGTCATCTCTTTAACCTCTAAATTTGAATGCCCCAGAGCTCAGTCCTTTCAATTTGTCTCTATCTAGACTTCATCTCTTGGTGATCTCAACCAATAATAGTTCTTTAAATACCATCAATACCCTGAAGCCTCCCAAATGTATTTCAAGTCCAACCTTCTCTCCTGGGTTCCAATATGGTTACAACTAACTGACTCCCTCAACACTTCCACTCATTTTTCAAATATCAGGGAAAACTTATTATGTCCCTATTAACTCAGTTGCTCAGTACTCTCCTGGGAAGCCGTCCTCCATTCAGGGCCTCAGCAATTCAATCTTCCTCCATCTTGGAGCTCTGCCATCTTTACCTGCAACCCTCCTCCTCATTCTCCACACTAGGCAAACATAGAGACTAAAGAATCATGCACAGGCTTCTCACTGCCTCAGCCTGGAAATAATACACACATCACTTCCCCTAAACTAGCTATATCATCCTGTCTAAATGTAAGGAGGCTAGGAAGTGTAGTCCCGGATGCACCAGAAAAGAGAAGTATGAAACAGGGTTGGTGAAAACATGGCAATGTCTCTGCTACCATGACTAAAATTGAACTCCTGATCTCCACCCTCAACCTGTTCCTTCTAACTCATTCCATCTCAGTAAATGCCCAACTCCATCCTTCCCACTGCTCAGGACAAAGACCTGGAAGTCAAGGTCTTTCTTTCTCTCACAATCCACATCTAATCCATTAGCAAGTCATCTTGGCTCTACATTCAAACCATATCCTGAACCCAGCCATTTCTCACCATTTCTACTGCTATCTTGTCCATTTCACACCTGGATACTTAGAGCAGCCCAGTTTCTACTCTTGACCTCATATGGCCCATTTTCAACATAGCATACAGGATGATTTTTTAAAAACTTAAAAGTCCCATTATGTCATCCCTAAGCTCAAAACCCTCGAATTGCTTCACATGTCACTCAGAGCAAAGCTCAAACTCTTACAATGGCCTAAGGACCTCTACACAATCTGTACTCCTCACCTCCACACTCCCATTCTGATCACTTCCTTATCTCCCCCTTGATTTCTCCACCACTGGCCTCCTTTTTATTCCTTGACTGTACCAGACATGGTGCCATCTCACTTTTTTCACAGTTGCTGTTCCTTCTAACCAAAATCCACTTTCCCCAGGTACCCACATGGCTTCTTCAAATCTTTGCACGATTCCATCTTCTCAGTGAGATCCTCCTGACTACTCTCCCAAAACTGCAACTTGCTCCACCCGTACATCTTAGCTCCAGAACTTCCCATCCTCCTCCCTGCTTTATTTGGTTTTTCTGGCTGCACTGTTACTTTCTAGTATATAATACTGGTTTCCTGTTCATCTCTCCCCACTAGAATATAATAAGCTCCATGAGAATAATATTTGTCTATTTTGTCCACCAAGTATTTCCACCATCTAAAACTATGCTTCAAATATAGCAGTTCCTCACAAATATTCACTGAATAAATTAGTAGCTACTGCCCAAATCTCATTTTAAAATAACTCTAGAACATCTTACAATCATATATTAAACTAAAAGTTTGGGCAGGACAGAAACTGTAATATACTCATCTTTCAATCCTTAGTTTAACAAATTTCCTGACAGAGGGTGAGAAATTTTTATTGGTTTAATTGAGTTTGTTGAATTATCATCAATTTTCATACACTCTTCTATCTTACCGCTCCCTGTTCTAAAGATTTAGTGACGACAATTGTGCAATTGATTTGTAATCGTAGTGGAATAACTTACATTTCTCTCCACAATATTTAAAACTTTTGCTCTTTGTTTAAATAAGTTGAGATCAAGTTGAGTTTCAATCCATACTTTAAGATACCAAATGTATTGAAGGGTCTGAAAACCATTTAAGTTGATGAAAGCAGGCAAGATAATGTGTGCAGCAGCATGGATTCTGGAATAAGACTTGGCGAGCTCACACTCTATCAGCACAGCTTTCTAGCGGTCACAACCTTGAATGTGATCTCTAAGCTCAGCATCAGCGTGCTCTTCTGTCAGTCAGGGTTATGACAGAGCCTGCCACATGGGGCTGTTGTGTGGTTTAATGAGATGAGTCACACAAAGCACTTAGCAGGACAGCTATCAGTGAATGCAAGCTGTTTTCATTAGTGAATGTTTTCCATTTGGCATATACCTTATAGCAAAAGTTACATTACATTAATTTTCCCACTTCTCAAAATTATTGAAGCATGAAAAAAACAGATTGTATTTCTATCATAAATAGTTATTTTTATTTTAATTCCTAAGGTAGAATTACTGGACAATCAATATACCATATGTAAGTTGTAAATTTAGATAAGAGACTTCTGGTACCCAAAGATATCATCGCTCTTATTTGCACCTATACTATGCAAACAAAGTGCTCAAAGCTGGATAACTACCCAGCTCAGTATCATCAAGTGTGAGCTTTGGTGCCACCCCTCCTCCCTACCAAGTTCATGGCAGATTGCACTCTACTGATAATGTTACTCTTCCAATGAGCCAGGAGGTAGCTTTAGGGTTCTTCTCCACATAATTGCCGCAAACTGATCGGAGTTGACAGAAGAAAAGTCTAATATTTACTCTCTAGATCTTGACAAATGGTATGCAATTACAACCCATATTCTGTATAATACGGAGCTTTCCTTCTCTCTCTCTTTACATATGTGTGTGTATTCTAAAATTTGTGGAAAAGTTTTACTAAATTAAGTTATAATTTTAGAAGGTCATAGAAGATAATAATTCATGGAATCTTCCTGTGAATCTTCATAAGCTCATGCAAAAATATAGAAATTCAAAGTTAGAAAATTGCTTAAAATGAAAGAGCAAGTCTCAATGACTAATAAAAATTAAAATATATTTAACGTATCTACTTGGTAATTTCACCGTTTAGGTACTCTATTATCTAAATGCAAAACAAAGCCATAATTGGCAATTGGGAGTTACAATAGTTCTGAAATTGATTCAGCTTTAAGCAGAATTCCATTGAATTCTGAAGTATATTGTCCAGTTGGGTGGTATAAAAAATACATGTTGTAAATACGGTTCTTTTGACTAGTTAAAAGGACAAGTTCTTCCAGATTTGTAGCCTCAAAAGCAATAACCTGATTTCGGTTAGATCTGAATAAAATACACTGTATGCATGATCTAAAATCAATTAGACTATCCAAGAAAAAAGCAATAGAAGAGTAATAGGATTTCCAGATATTGATAATGCTACATTATCAAAAATGAAATAGTGATTTAAACTGAAACTAATAAAAATAATTCTTTTCTACATAGTGTTGAAACACCGATAGAAGTTGGTGATTCTTAAGCTCTACATCTAGATGATAAGTTTGATGGTATATTCAATTCCATACAACAGCTAGAAAACTGTCTAAATGGCTCAGAGGGCAGCTCAGGTTTTAAAGATGTGCTAGTGGCTATAGTCAAAAATGATAATATGGAATCTCTAAGAACAAACAGCTGAGGAATAATCTAAAATCATTTGGTATTCCAGGGATGAAAAAGAGACAGAAAAGAGATTAATTTATTAAACTAACTAGAATTTTAATACGCATTATTAAATTAGCAGGTTTGATGCAAGAAAATAAATACTATTAATATCTACATATATATGAATTTCTAAAAATACTGCTGAAATATACGATGTAAAATATGTATCCAATGGATGTGACTTAATTTAGACATCATTAGTTGAAATATGTCATCAGTAATATAAATTAACTGATTCAGTAACAATGTTTTACATAAGTAGGAAAATTCAGGCCCTTAATGTTTTAATATTAGGGAATGTAACTGTACCATAAACTGTAACTCATTTTACCTAGTAGCCACTAATATTTTATTGTATAACATATACTACATAAAATTAACAAACAACATATTTTTTCAAACCTTCTAGCTCGATGATTAATTTAGGCCAGACTCCCTCTCACTTTGATATGAATGAATCAGACCAGAAAAAATCTGTGGGAATCTTTAGCACCACCAAAATAAGACTTTAAAATACCTCAGTGTATAAAGATACTATAGAAGCTATAAAAACATAAATATTGCTCAGCCTTTATTTGAATACAAGGAATATAATATATTTCAGAGTATCAAATGAACTTCTGATTATCAGTATAAATACTGTTTTGTATAATCTAGATTCATATTTATTAACAAGAGCAACATTTCCTTAAAAACTGTAGCAAGCTATAATTGGATATAACAAACTGCTTCTAAATAATTATGAAGTTCTAATAAAGAACTTCAGACAAATATGAAAGTTAAATCTTAGTTTAATTGCTTACCTCTTAAAATTTCCTAGATTCTCTAAGCCAGACTGCAAAAAATGATCCAGAAAAAAAAAAAAAAAAAAAAAAAAAATTAAGGACCAAACTTTGTTTTGATCACATGCTGTTAAACTAGTGTTACATGTTATATGCAATTTTTTTTTAATGTTAAGTGATACATGAATTCATGAGTCAGTGATCCATTCTGAGAATAACATTTTGGCTTTCTAAAATTTGTCAGGCTGTTCATTAACATACCTTACTAACAGTATATAAAAGCTTTTGAAGAAAACATTTATTGAATGTCAGCAAGAATTGTGCTAAGAAGTAAGGATACAAGATGAACAAGACCCACTATTACTCTTAAGTAGTTTATAATCTAGTAGAGAGGCAAATAAACAGATAAGATTTCAGTTCTGTGGGGTAAGTCCTGGGATAGAGGTAAATGCCAAAGGGTATGGCAGCACATTGTAGAGGCCCCTGACCCAGCGTGGCTGACGGCGCGGGGAAGAAGGAGGCAACCTGAGAGCCTTGTTCAGAGGGAGCAAAGCCCTCAGTGAGTCTTCGAGATTTACAAGTTCTCCGGTGGGGAAGAAGCCCATATGGGAAGAGGCTATAGTGCTAGCAAATGCATAGAAACCACAGAGTCTGCAAGATTCAGGGAACTGAAAGAAGCCAGAAATAAGACGAGAGATACAGACAAGCAATTAAGTCTGTGTGCTTTACTACACACTTGGGATTTTCTCTTGAAGGCAAGAAAAGGCCTGTGAAGGATATTAAGTAGAATAATGATGGGATTAGGTATGTAAATTAGGAAGGCCACTCTAGAAACAAAACAGAAAAAGACAGTTAAGAGATAA
This sequence comes from Balaenoptera musculus, assembly GCF_009873245.2. NCBI lineage: Eukaryota > Metazoa > Chordata > Mammalia > Artiodactyla > Balaenopteridae > Balaenoptera > Balaenoptera musculus. The sequence continues at coordinate 30,420,024 of NC_045796.1, forward strand.
AAATAAAGATCCAAAATAAGGATATAGAGATAAGAGAACAACTTTGAGAGATATTAAAAATTAAGAATGGATAGGACTTTGAGATGGGGATGCAGGAGAAAAGGATGACTACCTGTTTTCTGAATTAACTTACTCAGTAGCTCATGATGCCATCCACTGAGATGGGAAGTAGTGGAATAGAGGAGAAAGGGGGGAAAATTGTGAGAGGAGAGCTGGTGAGTTCAGTTTTCATCTGCTGAGTCCATAGACCTCTGTGCTTCCAGTCAGGGATGTCTGCCAGAAGGTAGTTGAATATGCAAGAATGAACACACATACTCATTAAAGACCAGATGAATATATCAGGCTATTGTAATATTTGCTAACATTTATTGAGTTTTTACTCTAAGGAAGGCATGTGCTGAGTCCTTCTTATAACATCTTTTTATTATCCTCCCCACTCTACAGATGAGGAAGAGTTTGAGAAATTTCCCAATGGTATTTAAGTGTCAGAGATGTCTGATTTCACAACTCAAGTCCTTACCTTACGTTGTATCATGCAAAATCCATTCATTACAGGTTTTAGGACCAGATAACAGTGGGTTCAATTCTAATCTCTGCTACTTAAGAGTTGTTTGAGCTTAATATTCTCTAAACCATAGTTTCCTTATCTGTAAAATGGTGACCATAACAAACACATTGCAAGGATATGGTAAGGATGGGAGAGAGTATACAGAAAATTCTAGATGTGCATTAAGTGCGCAAACTGGCACCTATTGTTATGTCTATGCCTAGAGAAAAAAAAAAACTCTTTCTTGAAGTAAAATAGCTATGATCTAAGTAAATTCCCTTTCATCTTATTATGAGCTCTCTTTTAATTTCACCCTATTTGTTCTATATCTTAATAAACACTAAGTATCATTTTTCAAAAAGCTTTGAGACATTAATCAATATACTCTGGAAGATTTAAAGTCATTTAAAGATTTCGTTCAAATAGGAATCATTTCAATGTAATGGGAGTTGATTCTATAGTGAGGAAAGTCCAAATAAGAAAACTCAAATGCAATAAGGCATGGAGAGAGCTTTGGACTTGGAGTCAGAATACCATTGCGAAGTCCCAACTCTGACTTGGGACTTAATAGACTCAAGCGTCCCTTTGCACATGGACAAGATGAACAGATGAGCCTGTATGTTCTTGTAAGTCTAAGAATGCTGAAGAAGAAGGCTTTATGATGTTTATAAAAACCAAAGCAATTAAGCCATGAACACTTGATGCAAACTTGAAGTTTCCTGTGGTTTAAAGCAGAAGCGCCCACTCTTCATGGCCTATCAAACCACTCCATGGATCAGGAGCTGTCAATTTGACTCTGACGGGCTCATAACCCTCAGATGGAGAGTTCAGTGTTGGCGAAGGAAAAGAGAAAGGGAGGATGGAGAGCACTCTTTCCTTCTCTCAAAATCTCTCCCAGGGCTTCCCTGGTGGCGCAGTGGTTGAGAATCTGCCTGCCAATGCAGGGGACACGGGTTCGAGCCCTGGTCTGGGAGGATCCCGCATGCCGCGGAGCAGCTGGGCCCGTGAGCCACAACTACTGAGCCTGCGCGCCTGGAGCCTGTGCTCCGTAGCAAGAGAGGCCGCGATGGTGAGAGGCCCGCGCACCGCGATGAAGAGTGGCCCCCGCTTGCCGCAACTGGAGAAAGCCCTCGCACAGAAACGAAAACCCAACACAGCCAATAAACAAATAAATAAATAATAAAAAAAAAAAAAAAAAAAAAAAAAGCTTTAAAAATCTCTCCCATTCTCACCACCGATTCAGCAGTTGGGTTTGAGCTGAGGTCACCCAAGACTTCTGATTCTCAAACCTGGCTGAACATTAACAACACTGAGAACTTAATTTTTTTTTTTAAATACTGAGTTCCACAGCCCTAAAATATCACTGGAAGGAAACTCTATACGATTTACAAGTGCTGGGTTTCACTTTGTAAAAGGTGGTATGAAGCATTTGGGGTAATAACCTCACTCTAATGGTAAACCTAAAACTATATTCTCTTTAACCTCTTTTAACTGTATTGAAACAAAAATTTGTTCTTAAGTATATACACACCCTAAGGTAATTAACTGGATCAACCATCCCTGTTTGCACAGACTCTACCTGCTTTAGCTTTGAAAATTCCATGTCCCAGGAAATTCCTGGGTCTCTGGAAAACAGGGACAGTTGGTCAGTCTGACACAGACACACACACACACTCACGCATACTTGCACACATGGACACAAACTTTTAAGTAACCCTCAGTGTGTTAGACAAAAGTACAGATAGACAGTAGTCCTCTCATGAAGCATCGCCACTAAGATAATGTCATCATTCACTCAGGTACGTATATGGTCACAGTTACAGACCTCTGACGCCACTGGGATCCAAAAACATACAATGGCATGGGCGACATATCATCATGCTGACTATCGTCCCTTTTGCTATTGTCTATACTACCAATACTTATAATTCGATAACCAGAATTTTTAAAAAACTACCTTGAAGCCCCTGCCTCCCAACTGCCTTTTGTCTACTTTTGTAAAAACTCGAGCCATTTTTGAGGAATAATATCTCTACTATTTGACAGATTTTTTAATAGCCTTATGGCTTTGTAATTTTTTGTTACATTTTTCCTGTAATGATGCCATGTGAAATTAAATAATAATATAATATACAAAGAAATTAGATAATGGTCATGATGTCTGTCTGTAAATTAAAAACTTGATTATCATTTCATCTAAATGAAATACTTAATAGAAAATAAATTAAATTAACTTAGAATGCCATGTATACACCAGAACACACATTATTCTGAATTTTCAAATTGAACTCGTTATAGAAATCGTTTCTAGAACCACATTATTATACACCAATACACTGTCCTCTATTGCCTGATGGAAACGTGAGACTTTAAGTTCAAGTCATAATTATACAAGCTAATGGAGACTAGCATCAGTCTGCGTAACACACACGTAGTAAGTACACGTATCTCCTTACTTGTGACATCACTAGTTGTCTGTGGGCAGAACAGCTTGGGCCGCAGTTGGCAGAACTGTGGGATTGTGGGGGAAGATCTCCCACTGACGCCAGTTCCACACACTAAAGAACTAGTGTCATGGAGACACTACTAATAAGTTAGGAGGAAAGGCCATATAAATCCTTTCCCTTTGAGAAATCCGAATCTTAAAATGGTTGCCACCAATCTTGTGCATTCTTCACTCCACAAAGAGCTTAGCAAATAAGGAAATCCCTTCAGGACTGTGGTCACCATCCTTGAAATGAACAATAAGCATGCTAGTAATATGCTTCTCCTTTCATGCTTCTGACATTCAACAACACATGCACTATCCAAGCACATCTGGAAGAAAACCCAACAAAGGAGGTGTGTAAAGTTGTTGAGACTGTCAGAAACACTTGGCATGATTTCAATGCCCTCATCTTTCTACCACTGGCTTTACAAGTAGACAATCAAGGAAGACCTCAAAATATGATATCATAAATCAGAAAGAGTATACATTTCCAAAGGTCTGTTTTATGATCTTGAAAGAGAATTTAAAAATCAACTAAAAAATAACAAAAAACTTGCTTTTTACAATATATTCTTTTTAGTATGATTTTGAGTAGTCTTATCACAACATTTTTCAGCAAAGCTGAGATTGAATTAAGACTTACTGATTGTTCATTTAAATCCTGGGGGTCTTCCATGTGGTTTTCTTACTTCTCCTGCCACTCCCAAGTAGAAGCAGCTTCCTTCAATCAAAAATGGACTATCTAAAACAAAAAGATGAAAACAAAGTGGAAAAATGAAAAAGTTATCTTGCGAAATTATTTGTAAAATTACCAAAACTTTGATTTACGTGATAGTTGCTAATCTGTAGAAGCATTATTTTTAAAGAACAAAATTCATTATCCCCATATCTGATAGAAATAATGATCTTGAAAATCACATCATAGTAAAACTGAGATATATAAACAGCTACTCAGGCATCCTGCAGATAAGCAAAAACATCTGAGGACAGCTCCAGAGACCCAGGCTGTAATAAACACCTAGTCTGCTATTTTGCTGAGAGAGGTCTGTCATTAAGCAATTGACAGATTAAAAATTAAAAGTCTGCATTAACCATTCATTTTCTAAAGTACATAAAATTGAAAAAATATAATGTGTGTTTTAATATGACAGCTCTCTATTACAGGAAAATTTGTCTTAATCGCCAGGCTCAGTTCTAAAACATATAATGTTATAAAATGCACGCCCAATTTTAAAAAGAGAATGAAAATAAGACTATTATGCTAAAGAAGATATTACAGAAATATGTGGGAAGGACAACTGGTCAGTAAACTACTAAAAAAAAGTTCGTCTTTACTCCATATCATACATTAAAAATTTTCTAGGCAAACTGAAGTTTAAAAAAACTCTAAGAAAAATAGGCATATATATTTTTAATTCCCAGATAGAGAAGACTTATATAATAAAAGCAATGGAATATAAAACAAAAAAGCCGAACACCCCCTTGAGTTCCCCCCACACACAAATAATCACAATTAAAAGATACATGAAAATATAAAAAGAAGTATCTTCGCAAATATCAAACTCAATGGGCTAATGTCCTTAACATACAAAGAGCTCTTACAATCCAAATAGAAAGGCACACACACCCCTAAAGAAAAATGGTCAATCACCACAAAACAATGTTCAGACTCACGAATAAATGAAATGCACTTTAAAATAGCAACGATACATTTCTAGCCCTTCATATTCTAGTTCTAAAATAAAATTAAAAGAATATGAGGGATTAAAAAAGATTTATATAAAAAAGTGTTCATCATAGGCATAAACACAGATATAGATTATTAAATGCACGTTTCAAGGAATATTTGGTGACATCAAAAATTTCTGAGAATATTTTCAGTGGAAAATAAGTATTCCAATCTGCAGAAACAATATGTTCCCAATTCAGTTTACTGAACATTCAACATATGCAAGCGTTTTGCTCAGTTTTACATATTCCTTACTACAACCAGGTAGGCATGGTTTTAATTTCTGCTTTGCATTATGGTCTACAATAAACCTGTTACTTTCCTTATTAGAACACAAGACATTTTAAAGTGTAAATTGTTTTATGCATACACAAACACAGAGACACAGATCAAACATTTTTTTCTAATTTTTTTCTGATTTTCTCAAATTTTTTCTAATTTTAATTTTTTAATTTTTAAAAGTCATAAAATGGTAATGGTAACATATGTAATGTGATAGTCTCAGTAAGATACTGATTGAGAATACTGCAAAACCAGAAAAGTGTCATTTTAAAGAAAAGCACAATTTTAAAGTGCATTTAAGATGGGAAGGGGGAAGTGTAGATATTAAGGCACACTGAAAGGTGTTGCAGTATACATCTGAATTCAGGAGGATAGGTAGGCAAGAAGTTCTAGATTTAAAGATGTCATTCTTTGTGTTGGAGGTGGACCTGAGAAACGGTGACTGGAAAAAGACCAACTCTTTCCCTTTTACCTCACACCTCCATCTTTCTTCTCCCATTCTCCCCCATCTCCTCCTTATGGACCTTCATATCACATCTGGGTCTCTCTCTCTGCTCCTGCTTCCTGCTGATCTCTTTCTTGCTCCTCCTATCCTAGCAGACCTCCTGATCCTTGGCCCTGCACACTGTCCCCTCCCCTGGTGACCAGGACCTCCCTGGCTCAGCCTCACCTTGGATATGGTGCACACCTTAGGATGTATGGCCACCAGTCTAATTGATGCTGGCTGACCTGCTAAGACTCAACACCTACCAGCATCATGAGCCCTTCCTCTGTCCTCCAGGAGGGAATATTGATAGATCATCTCCTTCTGATGGATGATCCATCACGCCATTTTCTCCTCACTACCTGGATGACAAATTAGCCAAATACTCTCCTGAAGAGGAGAATCTGATGTTCCTTTTCATTCTAATAGATGGGTAAGATGAATGGTAAAAACGCTGTACCATAGTACAAAGGGAAGGGACACTATATTCAGCTATGTAAAAACAAAACAAAAAATTTGTATTTCTGAATAGAGAAAAACAGACCCAAAACTGAAAGGACACAACAGATTATGAAAAATATCTTCAATAAATATTATAAACTTTGTGACCTTGAGAACAAAGAAACTGGTAAGGAAAAGTTTAAGAACCTTTTAAGGTCCTTAAGCAAGGATGTGAAAATACAGATCATTATTTAAAATGTAAATAATAAATTTACATTTATTATTTTATAAATAATATATTTACATTTACATTTTATAAATAATATATTTACATTTATTATTATTATTTATTATTTTTATTTTCCAAATAAATTTGGAAAAGTGTTCACTTTCACAGTTGCCAAAATATGTTAACTTAAGCAACAAGCATACATTTTGGATTCCTATATACATCTTCAATAACTAAACCATTTTAAATATTACTAACACCCAGTGTTGGAAAGGATACAGTGAAAAAGGTGTCCTCATTCAACTGCCACTGATAATGTCAAGTTTTCTAATATTTTTAGAAAGCAGTCTGTGACTGCATTTTAAAATATGCTTAAACTTTTTTATCCAATAACTTTCCTAAGGAGTAAACTATTCTGCTCCAAAAGTCACAAGGTATTCACTACAGTGTTATTCATAATAAAAACTAGAGGCAGCCTCAACTTTGTAGAGCATTGATTAAACAAATTATGGTCAGTAAATTTAATATAATATAATTTAAGGATCAAAAGTATAATTATAAAAATGACATGGAAAAGCAAAAAACGACTGATTGTATATTAAGTGAAAAAAATCAGAACGCAAAATTTTAGCTATGCTAACAGTAATGTACAACTAAGCGTCTGTTTGGATATTGATTAAAAAGAAACATTAAAAATAAAAATAATTTGATAAAGAATTATATCTTTGGCTTCACATGCTTTGATTACTGTTGATTTTATTTTCTGTGCAATAAATAAAATTTTATTTTTTTCCACCATAATACAGGAGCACAGAGTAAGTAAAACCAAATGATGCTAAAATGATTTTACAAGATCAGTAAAAACCACAGCAAACAATGAAAGTGAATTTTCTAAGCAGTAGACACTTTCTCCAAGTGACCTCTGTGGCTTTCCCTATGGAATAAATGCCAAAGCCAGAGTAATCTCTTTAGGGCAGGTATTCTTTATTCTATTTACTAGTGTCATCTACAGCACCTCGCTCAGTGCCTGGCAAGCATTAGGTGATTAACAAATATTAATTGAATGAATGACAAAATTAATAGTGGATGAAATCATACATAATGTACTTGATGATGTGAACAAAAAGTGTAAACAGCCATATAATTTAACTTTTGAAAATCCTGTCTCAAATATGTGGCTATTTTAAGAAAAATGCTGACCTGTCCTGTATTTTTCAGGTAGAGTCTTGTAATTTTTCAGAAAATGTAATGTTGAGATTAGTCCACCAGGTATTTTCCTATTCACCTGACCTAGTAATAAAATATACATACAATAACATGACTATTAATACCAATGTAATCTATTATTTACTTACAACATAGCATGCTATTTTAGTTTCCTAAGGTTGCTGTAAAAAAAGTACTACAGACTGGGAGGCTTAAACAACAGAATTTTATTCTGTCATAGTTTTGACAGCAAGAAGTCCTAAATTAACATGCTGGCAGGTCCACGCCCTCTCTGGAGGCTCTAGAAAAGAATCATTCTTTGTCTCTTCATATTTTCTGGTGTTTGTAACAATTCTTGGCATCCCCTGGCTTGTAGATGCGTCCCTCCGACCCTGCCTCCATTGTCACACAATATTGTCCCTGCCTATCTCTTCACAGGTCCTTCTTCTGTGTGTGCGTCTCTGTGTCCAAATTTCCCGATTCTTACAGGTACACCAGTCACTGGATTAGCACCCACTCTAATCTAGTAAAATCTCATCTTAACTCCATTACATCTGCAAAGACCCTATTTCCAAATCAGGTCACATTCACAGGGAAGAGGGTTAGAACTTAAACATATCTTTCGGGGGACACAATTCAACCCACATCACATGTACAGTTATCACACTAAAATGATTATTAAGATGTGATCAAGGTTTAAATGTAATATTTCCAGAAAGAATACACAAGAAGTAAATTAAGGATACTGATCATTAGGAAAGAAGGGATCCTCTTCCAGAAAGGCCACCATCTCAGGGCACTGGTGAAATTTCAAGTGAAATTAAAAATTAAGTCTTCAAGAAAGATGTTCAAGCATAAGAGAATTCAGCAAAAACTAGCCTTTTTCTGTTAACCACTGGTTCAGAATCTATTTAATGTTCCAGTTGGGGAGCTATTTGCATCAATGTTCCATGTTATAACATAATACTTTGCTTTATAATTCCTTAAAATTGAGATTAATTGTTACTTAGTTTAACTGTTTTACTGTACCATGAATTTCTTTCTTTGCCAAACACACTAAAGTACTAAAATATTATGAGCCCGGTGGTTTTATATTATTGAACCAAGTAAAACTACCTGGGCTAATTGCAGACACAGTATTATTTTACATCATAATTTAGCAATGGTTGTTATGCTAAATCCTTTAACATTTAGTTTTCACAAGTATATGAGAAAAAGACAAGAACCCTCTTCGAATCAAGTAAGAGAAGTATTACCTCTTAATAAAGATATAAAATTAAGGTATAACAGTAACCTCATGCCGTTTTATGAGGCAATAATCTAGTTCCCCGCTCTACTTCAAAACCATTCCCCCAGAAAAGGTGAATTTCAAACAGGAATAACAGCGACCTCACCCATTCTGTGTTAGATGATTTCTTCTGAAGTTAGGTTTTCAATACACAGAAAATTGGTCATACCCTTTTCTTGAACTCTGCTCTAGACATGAGGTGGAAACTCCTGTCTCTTAGAATATCAGAATAAAAAAATCAACAATTCTTCAATTTAAATAGTTAATGAGATCTATACATCAAAAATGTTAAAAACAATTCTCAAAAATGGCATGAGGTACTTAGGCTTGATCCAGGTGGTAGACACAGCAAAGGACCCTGTGCCTTCAAGAAAGAGAAGATGTTGAACGAAGTCGGAGGAGTTTGGGGAGCCTGTGTGATGTAACCCTAATCCTGTGTCTTTCTAAGCAAACTTCAGTAAAAATTAGATTGTCCAGGCATGCTTTACCCTGGCTGAATAAATGCAAACCTGAAGGGGGAGTGGGTGGTGCTCTCTGTTCCAGGGCTGGCATGGGATGAAGACAGAAGCTGTACCACCAAAAACTACACCTCTGGATTACGTACACATGTGGCAAGGCCGTCCACTGGTCTTTAAAGCTGAACACCTGGGCTTTGTCATCCACTCCTTGCCCACTACGCTCCACATTCAATCAATTACCTAGTAATACCTCATAGAGTTCACTCCAGTCTCTCCATGTTTCTCTCCTTACTGCTACCATAGTAGTGCAAACCCTCGCCATCCCTGGACTGGAGCAGCGCCCTCCAAAGGGTCCCCTAGTCTTGTTCCCCGAACCTCATTTTTTCACAGTGCAGTCAGAGTGATAAGTTTTAAAATAAAGATATGATTTTATTCTCTTAAAACAATTCAGAGGTATACCCCTTCCTTGGGATAAACCAGAAATCCTTTCATTGGTCCTACCTGCAGCTATGGCAGTACATCTCTCTGCCAAAATGCCCCACAACAAGTAATCAGAAGTCAGATGCTTTTGCTGCCTGGGACCATGGACCAAAGTGGGAGTTCTGAGGAAGACCTCCACCTTCCTTCTCCCTGTGGTCGAGGCCTTATTCCACTGTCCTCACCATCCCCTCATTCTTCGCTACCATCACTCTGCCCTGCAGCCAAAGACTGGGACTTCCACCGGGAGTCTCCTGTGAGGGTGCTTACACAGTAGAGGCTATGTTTGATTCTTGCTGCAGCGCAAAGAAAAAAGAAGGGGGAAAGAGACTACATTCCCCCACCCATGTTCCAAATGTCTAGTATATTCCTAGGGAAAGATGTAAAGATTGCAGGCCATCCAAACTCTTGTTCTAGCCCCTGTGCAGACTCTGCAATGGGGACAGAGGTGTGTGGATAGTCCCATCCGTCACCTCTGGCACAGCCCCCTTTTAACCCAGGTGGGAGCTTTGGAGGATTTATTACACGTGCAGAGTTTCCTGGGCCAAGGGAGGTGTCACTCCATTGTATTCCATCATTCAGACAGCTAACCTATTGTTTGACTTGCAGATTATCAAACTGCAAGTTAATTTTCAAAAACATTTGTGTACCAAATTAAGGCTTGCTTGCATGGGGTTATATATACACCTATTACACTGACCCATATTCAGCTTATAACACACTAGGTCCGCCAGGGCTTTCCGAGTGACACCAAATTACCTCAGTCTGATGACTCGTCACAATCTTTTCCAATGGCTTAGGATGTGGGCTTGGGAAAGTACCAGGCTAGTCCTCCTTCAGTGGTAAAATCTCTAGGATATAGAACTTGGGAGCTCTTTACTGCCATGAGTAAAAAGCTGATCTGCTAGGGAGAGACAGAAAGGAGCTGACCCAGAAAGAGAATCAAATGCGGGAGACAGCAAGAAAGTCCTGGTGGAATTGAAGCCCCTGGATCCTGTTACTCCTGAAGCCTCACTGTCTCTCTTGCTCTTCCTGCTGCTTCGTTGTTCAATTCTTCCTTGGATTCCATGAGCGATCCTCATAATCTTCAATTAAATTCTCTCCTTTACTAAGCATATTGTCTCACATAAAACTGCAATTGTATAAGAAGTCTAACAACTTATATTCCCATTACATTCTTGAGATATTATAGCTGGGATCAACCGTCAGTAAGGGCATTTCTTTCACATCCTCTGCACCAATATCCCATCATTTCCCTACAAATTTCATTAATGGGTCTGTAAAGCTGGGTCAGGCACCGGCTGGTTTCAACTGCTCAGGCAGCATGCCAGAGAGGGAAGCCAACAGCACAAAGAACACCTAGCTCCAATTCTATGGCCATCTGTTCAGAGAGGTAAGATGGGCATTCTGTGACCATGCACATGACTCTTGTCCCTGCTTATACAAAAGGAAAACAGCAAAGGTGTCCAAGAAACAGATCTGGGTGAACAGTAATGCCTGACTTCAATCGCCTTAAATGAAGCCAAGCTACAAAGTAGATGCTGAGCTATTTTTGAACTGTTTACAAAGATAGGGCATGGACTTTGCAAAATGGTCCACTTAACACAAAATGTTTAAAAATAATGTGGCTAATTTCTCATGCTAAAAAATTATAACAAGCTGAATTTCATGATAGTCATTTGGGTCCTTAGTGATAGGTGCATTTGATAGCAGTAATCTTCATGGAATTATAAATTACCATCACTTGGTTTTTGACAATAAGGGCCAGCCAAGGTTTTCTATTTTGTTTGTGTCTGCTAACTGTTGATGGTTGGCTAGTCAACTTAGAAAACATAGACGCAGTTGTAACCAGCTGGTCTCAGAGAAATGTCTAAAAGAATTCTGAGCTTGGGCAACTTTTGTTACACCTACAAACTCAGACTGACTCTGTAAACCTACTTTCCTTTTCACTTGTTGCCCCTGTTGCTCCTCCCAAACTACACTTCACACTGACTCTTTCTGCATGCACTGTAATAGTTCATCTAACTGGCTCTCCTGTAGCTTGGCAGAAAAAAACTATCTGAGCCCTTCTTTATAAATAGTCTGATTTTTTCTCAGCCATAAACCTCTCTTCCATATCTAGGAACCCTTTCTGATGAAGAATATAGTACCACATGCATTGCTGAACACATATCTGCTGCCTTTACACACTTCTTGAGAAAAATGTGTTGCAAATTTAAAAGAATTGAAGAATACATCTTCTAAGTTTAGTATTCAGCTCTTGAAACCCTAGAAGTCTAAAAAATGGCTTGCTGGAGGAAATATAAATTTAGTGATTCCTAGTAAAGACTTTTGGAATAAAACAAGTCTATATGTGAGTCCTTGTCCTTTCAGGACACCTGAAAGTCCTACTTTTCATTTTAAGGGTAGAGGATCCAATGTATAACAAAGTAAACATGAGAGATATAAAATATAGCAGTAACTTTGACTTACTGAAAGACAAGTTACATGCTTGAATTGTGTCTGTAGTGAATAATAGTTAAGAATTTAATTAAATGTAATGCTATTTGCCTTCCTAAAACTTGGGACACCTAAGGAGAATTTTATTCATCTAGATTTTTTAATTGAGGCATCTAAGAAAGTTTGAATACCTTCTTTTCTCTCAATAAATTTCCCTATAGCATTGGAGTATAAAAGCATCCACTGACTTTGTAACTGCATTAAGAGTAGGATCACATTTACAAAATCTGCCATTATAGCTTCTAGAAATCCAAAGAATTTCCTAAAGGCTAAAGCTGAAAGAATTCATAAAATAATATCTCAAATATATTTGGTGTTGCTGTTCAATTCCATGTTTTGCTCCCCTGCAATATGTTTTGACTTTAAGAGCAAACTTAGAAAGAAAGAAAGAAAGAGAGAATATGAATGAAATCCATAGCACCTTATTTCTTTGTCTTGGGATCATGAGGAGTATAGAAGTAAGTAGGGTTTAATAGACTGATCATATGAGTTTATAGGTACAATACTTAAAGCTTCTTAGCTCCATTGAATACAACCATCTACTTCTCTTTCCTTCTGTCAATTCTTCCTTATATATTAGTTTAAAAAATCTACCTTTCAGAACTTCTACTCTGGTCTGCCCACCAGAACCACAAAGCAGAAACTGAATCCCGCTTTCATATGTATAGCAGGCTATTAGATATTAAGAGAGTGCTATCATTCATGTCACCCCTAAATCTTTTTTTCTTCAAGTTAAGTACCCCTAGTTAATAAGACCACATCTTTAATTTAAAAAGTCTTTGTTTCCCAACGGGAATTAGGGAGGAATTCAGTCAGCCACAAAAGCATAACTGCATAGGAAATGCATTAAACAGAAGGTAGATATGAAGTAGGTCATAGTACATCATTATTTTAAATTATAAATTGACATTAAATCAATACAGATCAGCATTAATGTATAACAAATATTACATTCATACCCAGACAAAAAATGGAAAGGAAATCAAACTAGCTGAAATGGAAATTAATAACAATAAATTTTCAAAGCTGTAAGAATGCTCCTTTGAGAAAGGCCCTAGGGGTTTTGTTTGTTTGCTGGTTTGTTTAAGACTGAATTATTCTCTGGAAAAATTAAAGCAGAAAAAAAAAGACTAATGTTTAAACTGCAGGAAGGTTGGTTTGCCTAGGACTTGGCCATAGCTGAGCCTGTTTGTAGAATCTACAGGTTTGGTTCCCAGGGCTCCAAGTGCTCTTGGGTCTCAGGACTGTCTTGGGAAAGAACTCTTCCACGGGAAGAGCTGGTGAGCCATAAAGCCAGAGCCAAGTCTGAGTCCTAAGTCTCAGCGCTGCAAGAAAAGGACAAGAAAACAAACCAACCAAAAATGTATTAAGTGAACTCTCTGGAGAAAAGGTGAAGGACAGAGGGCATCCCTCTGTCCTTTGGATTCTCTGTTATAGGGTGCTGTGCAGGGGGAAGATGCAATATTTTGCTGATTTGAAGCTACCTGTGGCACCAGCTGTTCCATCAAGGAGAAGTGAGGTCTGACCCAGAGAAATACTATTTGCTTTTTTAATATGACAAAGGGTGGAGGAGAAAAAAAAAAATGAAGCGGGTGAAGAAAACTTGGGAACATACTGGTTAAATGAGTATGAAAAAGATCACAATGAATAGGAATTTAAAATATGAGACTTGAAACTCAGGAAGATGAGAGAGGAGCAGAATAATCGGCCCCCTCCTGATTAAACCAAATATAAAGACACCGGTTATAAAGATGTGGACGCTGGTCTTTCTGTACTTTTGATGGCTGTTGTGGTTTCTCCTGGTCATTACCCTGCTCCAGAGCTACCTGGGGCTTCCACCAAGTTCTTGTTCAAACGCTTGAACAAACTATATTAGCCCTGAAGAAGCTTCAGATGCTTCTCATAGACACTGCTGTGGCCTGAATATAGACAATCCAACTTAGTTTTTAATGCCTTAATATTTTTTCATTGTCATGAAAAAGAAAAATACAATGAGTTTCTTTAAATAAAATATCCAAGATATATAAATGCACAATATTATTTATAGTCCCTACATTAAGACTGTATCTTGCAAAAACATGGTTTCCTGTATAACGTATGAATGAATGAACAAATAAATAAGGAAACACTCTTCAGGCACATGTCAGGAAATAGAAAACTTTAATTTCATGAAGGTTCAGACTGAATCAGGCAAACAGAATCGTAGATTTCCGCGTCTGCCATGATTCAGTGTAAGGCTTTGGGAAAACCTTGTAATTTCTCCATACTTCAGCTTCTCACCCTATAAAAGGAGTATATGGCTTGAAATTTAATTCCCTCACAGCAGTGAGAGTTTTGATTCAACATTTATAAAAGGCTTTTTAGCTTCCCAGATTAATAGGCAAAATACTGTGGTAGCTGTATAATCCACTTTCCAAAAAGTATAAAGGTAACTGGTCAAATCTGAAGTAAAATAATACTTGACTTGAGAAATAAATACCAGTCATATTTATTACTTCTCCATTCTGTTTTCTAAGTAATAAAAATTATTTCTAACATAAAAAGTATCAAATTAATATTCAAGCCAGTTGAAGTGTTATCATCACAAGCTTACCTACGTTTGGGAGAAGGGGAGTTGTTTTGTTTTTCCAGACTGTCCCGCGTGTTTATATGGTAAGGTCAGGAATGCTGGGCATGGTTTTGAAGGCCTCTAGCGTATTCGTTGGTTTCTGGCATTCTAATGCACTCTACTCTTATAACCATAAAAGTACTCTTGAGTGCTTCTGGAAATATATAACAAATGCTTAATCAATTTAAGAGTGTTTTAACTGCATACATGAAATTTCTTGGGAGGAAAATGTTAGCTATTCTACACGCATATAGTACTTAAGTTAGCAAGAGTTCCTTCTCAAAGGCACAGAGCAGTTTCCCCATAGTAATATAATTTTCAGTTTTATGTGCCTAAGTCCTATTGAATCCCTTAGAATAACAGGAAATTCTGCAGGAAGAAAAAACTCACAAAAATTGATAGCTATATTTACCCAATGCTGGAGGAATAAGTTAGCTATTTTGAGTTGGATTACTCTTTTAAGGCACTAGATAACCATTAAAGGTTAGCCAGAATCTTAATTAACCAGAAACTATAAGAATTGAATATTCTGGAGACAGACTTTTGTACATATAAGACTCTAACAGTAAAGCCAACTGATTAACATACTTCATTTTAAACTTCATGTGTCGTGATACTTTAGCCAGGACTCGAGTAGCAATTCTCTGGATTTTGATGCTTTCACTTTAATTTTCATTAAACAGATTATGACATTTCACAAATTTACAAATCAGAACACTGATAAGATACAGTTGGTATTTTGGTAATATTTAATAACATTCAAAATGGAGTGATCTCCTTTATAGTAACACAATGTCTATACCTTTCATCTACATGTTTAAAAGCTATAGTAATATATGTAAGGTGCTTAGAACTGTGCCTGGCACATAGTTGGCTCTTAACAGAATAATAATATACAATTCCTCACAAATTCTCAACAATATTAGAGTTTCTCTTAACAATTCTTATAAATATTTTATGGTGCTAAGTAAAAACGTCATGAATATTATATACACTGAGTTTTTTTCTTCCTACCAAGTGGTTTAAGAACTATGAATATATATAATAATCATTCATGTAATGGAGTAGTGACCATTCTTAAATGAGATATTAACTACATATAACAGAGATTTGTTATATATGTGGTTAACAGAATTATTTGCTCTTATCAGTGAACTCTTCCAATTAGTGTGTGAGTCTCATTATTAACCAGAGCACAAATAATTACAGCGTCAACTTAGCATAAAATTTTGCCCTAGGCTTTTACGAGAAAAATGCAAGTATCATCACAGGGGCACAAGGTGTTACAACCTTTTTGAAAAGTATTTTGGCACCATTTATGCAAGCTGCACACACTCTTTCATCTATTATTCCTACATCTAGAGGAGTTTTACCTACAGGAATTTGGGTCAGTTATACAAAAAGATACATAAAAATCATGATTGCAGCAGTCTTTGTAATAGTAAACACCCACAAGCAACCTAAATATATACCAGGAAGGGAACAGTTAAAGTATAAAACATATTCATACATTAAACAAAAGTACCCCAAACTATATGTAATGATATGAAAAAATATCCAAAATACAGCCAATCAAAAGCAACTTTAAGACAACTGATGATCCATTTTGGCCTAAAATGTAAAATAAAAATAAATTACATCCCCATAAAATTCTTACATTTACACATGTATAGGAAAAAATGTCTGAAAGGAAGCACACTGAAGTACAACAATTTGCCCTGATTTGTGGGATGTGGAAGAGATGGATAAAGTGAGGGATATCAACTTGTTTTAAATATATCTATTATCTTTTTTAATTTTATTGAAGTATAGCTGATTTACAATATTGTATTAGTTTCGGGTGCACAGCAAAGTGATTTGGAGATATATATATATATATATATATATATATATATATATATATATATATATCCTTTTTCAGATGCTTTCCCACTGTAGTTTATTATAAGATATTGAATATAGTTCCCTGTGCCATACAGTAAATCCTTTTTGTTCATCTCTTTTATATAACTATATCTGTATTTTAAATTTTTTAGTAAAGTATAACATACACACAGTAAAATATGCAAATCAAAAGTTGACAGCCGATAAATTTTTATTACATCAACACCCCCATCTCACCATCAATCAGATCAAGATAAAGGGCTATATCAGCATTCCAGAAGCCTCTCTCCTTGCCTCTTCTAGTCAAGCCCCTTAAAGGCACCTCCTATAATATCTGTTTCAATATGTTACACAAGATATAAATGACTTTTGTTTAAAAAAAAAAGATTGATTAAAAAAAATCTTGCTTCAGCATTATGAAGAGCCCTTTTTTGAATATTACATATGCTCAACAATTTATTCAAAGAAATCAATTCAACATACGTAAATATTGAGCATTTTTAGTGTCTTTCTGGTATAAACTCAATTATTCCTTACAACAATTCCACGAGGCAAGTACTATTATTATTCCCTGTTGACACATGCTGCAACTGTGGCTAAAGCAGGTCAGTAAATAACTTCTCCAAGGTTACACTGCTGATGAGTGGCAGCCCGGAAGGATACATACAAAGGAAGTCTGATTCCAGTATTTGCAACTCCTTGCGGAATTCAAACAAAGAAAAATAAAGGCAGCAAGTTGTAGAGGTGGCAGCACTAGGGTGTCTTCCAGCACAAGGTTCTCTTTTTAGCTTCCTTTTGACTAAAATCACTTAACGTCTCTAATCCAGTATTCATCTGCAAAATGGAGAGTTAGGCTAAATTCCTCTCCTGATCTGATTCTCTGATAAATAACGTGACCTACGAAAACATAGAGCAAATAGGCTTCATCACGATTTAGTACAATCACATCCTGCATTCAGAAATGACTCATACGAGGAAATAAAACCACAATTTTTGAAACTATTGGAAACAATCATTTTAATTTAATGTTATTTTTGGACACAGAAGGCTTTTTTCTCCCCCTAAATAGCAAGTTGGTGGTTTTGAAGGGTCTTGCTCATCTTTTTGTGGAAAAATGCCTGAAAACAAACCACTAGAAACTAAACAAATTTTTCTTCCTAAATTATGCCTGAAAAAAATGACCAAATTTCTCTCACCAAATGGCCACATATACTTCTGACGGACACCTCTAGGATTTTTGGTCCCCATATTTTGAAACATTGACATAAACAAATACAGACCATACTTCCTCTCAGATGAAATCCATAATTCTGAGGGTTAAAAACTCTTCAAAATAACATGAAATGTATCTCAACAGAAATCAACCAAAGAGGCTGAAGTTTGTTTCTAGAGAAAACTGGAAGTAGGAAAACCATAAGTCTCCACTAGAATCTGCCTTTTTAATTTCAGTTTATTCAAAATACCAGTTCGTGCTGGCCATATCTTTTCTTCTGCTAGAATATCAGTAATACTTTGGTACAAATAAAGCTTTAAATAATTTAGAATAGAATAGAACCAATAAACTAGCTTCAGTGACGATATGCAAAAAAGAAATCAGTTTCCAAAATGTAAACAGGATCCATTCTTCGTAGTTGTCTGGCTCTGGATGTATGTCCTTTGAAGACGTGCAGGGAATAGGGTAGCTAGTGAATTTCCATCACTACCCCAGGCACTGGGGCTAGGGGGGAGGAAAGATCTGGTCTCGCCCCTCAGTGAGTTCAGAATCTCTCTAGAAGATAGATTCACATAAAATTAGCCCCAGCACAATGTGCTCTTATACCAATAGCCCACATAAGGCGCTATGGTATTACAGAGAGAAAAGAATTAATTCTGCCTGAGCCTTGGGAAGGCTTCCCAGAGGAGGTGACATTTGAGCTAAGCCTTGAAAGATGAGTAGATTTTTTTGTCCAGGTAGGCAGCAAAAAGTAAGAGGCAAGGAGATTAAGGGAGTTGGGGCAGTGGAGGACAAGGGTGGTGAGAATATCCCAGGGAGAAAAAAGGAAATGCCTAATTGTATTTTATGCCATGGAGCATTCATAAAAATAGGTAAGTCTTCATTCATATCCACGGTACAAAGAAATAAACCTGAGAAAGTAGGTATGTGACTTGAATTCTCTGGGGGGGTTCCCTGATTTATGAACCCAAGAAGTGTTCATTTGGAAAAACAGAACTTCTGGTTTACTGGCTATTCTCTAATGACTAAAGGGCTACCAGGCTTCCTGTTCAATGTCAGGCATAAAGTGCCTGGATGGACTTGAGGTTTACTACGCCTTCTTCAGACTTGCTGTCAATGCATGGAGCAGAACCCGCCTTCACTGTCTGAAAATTCATGATTTAAGCCCTTGGCCTATAACCCCCACCTAACTCCCCTGGAAGGGCCCCCATCTGTCATTGGGTTGCCCAGCACCCACCTTATCTCTCTGCTAACAAGTAGCTGTGAGGAATCCTTCTCTTCTTAGAAAACAGAAGTACTGATACATTTGATCACATACAGTATGCTGTATTTGAAGCCACTTTTTCTTCTTAAGAATACATTTCAAAAATTAAAGCATAAATCAAAGGAGAGGTAATAGAGAAAGAAAGAGAGACAGTGAGTTTGTTTTCAAGTACCTCTGCCCTGCCTGCTTGAGCATCAATTAGTAAATGATGTGAAATCCCTAGGTCTGTTTGACTGCTTCCACGTAACATGATTACCTGCCTAATACAATTAAAGTAAAACCACTAGACAATATATATATGTGGAATTTCAAGTATCCTTGCAATTACTAGTGAGATTTAAAATTTCTCTACTGTTTAGACCTCATGTGAACATTAGTCTAATCATATATTTATAATATTGTTTGATACTCCAAAATAATTTTCACATCCAACCCAAAACTCATGTAGGCAAAGTTATCCCCTCTCACTTTAACATTATATCTTCCCATTTTTTTCTGCTCAGTAACTTTTGAAGCATCTTTCATATATACCTAAACTAGGCAAATGTCAGATATAGTACTCAGACTACATCACATTTACTTACAGTCAACTGCAGATCAATTCAGAGACAAAATGTGTATGTCCTATAGAATTAGAACATAAGGTCTGGATTTGGTAAATCAACAAAGGAGTTTTTATGTTGATTTTTACTTTCTTCAGACTGTACCAATATTATTAAACTCAAGACCCTGAAACTGTGGTACAAACTGAAAGCTAAGACTTATTTCGTTTGCAACTTTCTTGCTACAAACAAACAAATGATTTAACTGATAAAGTTTTTTCATCGTAGGCAGTTGTGATTATAGATAATACTTTACTCTTTCTGACACTACAGACTAAAAAAAGTAAAAGTTCCTTACTGCTGAATATTTATCTATGGGAAAAGATAAGTAACTGTCATTATCAAAAATGAATCAAAAGTATCTGCTAACAAGTAACAGTAAAGGTAATTTTTCTAAAATAGACATATAAGTGATTCAAATAAATATCTACTTCCTACATACTTTCCTAAGTATTCTGCTCCCCCCACTCATACACTGTTTCCCGAAAAGGAAAATATGCTGACGACAGTCAATCTGTGTAAAGCTATATGCTGACCATAGTCAGTCTATGTAAAGTTTATCTATGAACACAGACTAATAAGAGTTGTTTGATTTTGTGTTTAAACTTAGGAGGAAGGTATGAAGATTCTCCACACTTGACTGAAAACAGAACAGTCCTCTCACACAGATGCCTGGGAATCTTTTGATTTTATCAAGTGATCTTAAGATCTACTCTGACTATGGGCCCTCAACTGAGGGCAATTTTGTTTCCAGAGGACATCTGGCAATGTCCGGAGACACTGTTAATACTCCGGGGAGGGTGCCACTGGGATCTAGTGGGTAGAGACTAGGGACGCCACACAACACCCTACAATGCACAGGACAGCCACGCACACACCTCCAACAAGGAATTATCCAGCTCAAAATGTCAACAATCGGTCTTTGAAAAACACTGGTCTAAATATACTGAGCGAATGTTATGTGGCAGCCTGGATGGGAGGGGAGCCTGGGGGGAGAATGGATACATGTATATGCATGGCTGAGCCGCTTTGCTGTGCGCCTGAAACTATCACAACATTGTTAATCAGCTATCCTCCAGTATAAAATAAAAAGTTAAAAATAAATAAATAAATTTTATAAATAAATAAATAAACTGAGTGATTCAGGCACAGCATTAGTAGTAGCATCATATTTTTTATACAGATGCACCTGGCAGCGATTCAAAGTAAGCAGTTAAGAAACAGAACCGGGCTTCCCTGGTGGCTCAGTGGTTGAGAGTCTGCCTGCCAGTGCAGGGGACACGGGTTCGAGCCCTGGTCCGGGAAGATCCCACATGCCGCGGAGCAACTGGGCCCGTGAGCCACAATTACTGAGCCTGCGCGTCTGGTGCCTGTGCTCCACAACAGGAGGGGCCACGATAGTGAGAGGCCCGCGCACCGCGATGAAGAGTGGCCCCCACCCGCCACAACTGGAGAAAGCCCTCGCACAGAAACGAAGACCCAACACAGCCATAAATAAATAAATAAATAAATAAATAAAAAGAAACAGAACCTTGACAATTAATATTTTAACTTCTTCTTCTCCCTCAGCCCCACTTTGCCATATAGTCATTGGATCTGAATCTAAGGACCAAATGATCAAGTCTAGAAACGGAGATGCTAATGACCTCCTACTGTCTCTGCAAAGATATGAGTCATAGTAATCTTTAATGTTATCTTTTAAAAAGTTTACACTGAGCTCATCAAGCTCACTCAGTTGAAAATTATACAAATTCTTATAATTGGGGCCTTCAGGCTGAAGAAAAAAGCAACTGGGGAAACAAATATTGGCTATAAAACAAAAGTACCATTACAGAATGTTCATTAGAGTAGTTGAGGAACCACACAGATGAAAGCCTTTAAAAAATCTAGATAACTGTATGTGAAAGTATTTGTTAAAAGAAATGCCATGCAATGTAAATGGCCAAAACTAAGTTTTCTAATGTCTTTTCTTCTGGCTCCAAATAGAGCCTCAGATTTGCCAAGATCACCCCTGGGTATTAAATTTGTACTTGGGGGCTTCCCTGGTGGCGCAGTGGTTGAGAATCTGCCTGCCAATGCAGGGCACACGGGTTCGAGCCCTGGTCTGGGAGGATCCCACATGCCGCAGAGGAGCTGGGCCCGTGAGCCACAATTACTGAGCCTGCGCGTCTGGAGCCTGTGCTCCGTGACGAGAGGCCACGATAGTGAGAGGCCCGTGCACCGCGATGAAGAGTGGCCCCCGCTTGCCACAACTTGAGAAAGCCCTCGCACAGAAATGAAGACCCAACACAGCCATAAATAAATAAATAAACAAATTTTTTTTTTTTTAAAAATTTGTACTTGGACCACTGGGGACTCAGCTTATGATCCCCAGTCTATGACCCCAAAAAGGACTTTCAGCTCTAAATATCTCTGGAATAGCTAGCATACTCCAATGGAGGGAACACAATCATATTCATAACAGCTAGTACTCATATCAGACACTATTCTAAATGCTTTACGTATATTTACTTGTTGAATTTGCATATGAACTCCAAGTATGTTCTACTACACACGAGAAAACCAAAGCAAAACCAATTTAATTAACATGCTCACCATTACAGATCATTAGTGTCAGAGCTGTGCTTCAAACTCAAGGAGCCCAGCTCCATATTGTTTGTACTTAATCACTATGCCATAAAAAGAAGTGGGTCCCTCAGATTTCAAGTGCTAAGAAATACCCATTTCTCCAAAGATTTTCGGGATCTTCAGCTTATCCACTAGATCACTGACTTCCCAATGGTCATGTGTGAAATAAATATATCTCTGCATCATTACACCCATACACACAAGTTGGGCCTGAATTCAGAGATGCAATTCTACTGGATTAATACCAAAAATCCCTGAGGTCATTCTTAAGGCTATCCTGCCTTGTAATGGTCACAGCTATTCCCACTGTTCCCAATCTTATGGCAGAGGGTGTCCAGTGCCACCACCACTGCCTTCATTCCCATTTCCTTCACTCACTCGCTTGAAAGGAATTTACTGTCCCCTACCTACTGGAAATAGCAATTTACAGAATAGCAAATACTGGTAATAGCTTCAGTAAATTCTCAGCCTAGCGCAGAATTTAAACTCATGTTACCTATTACATTTCAATGTGGCAACTGCTATACCAAAGGTGGAAACTGGGTGCTTTGGGAACGAAGAGAAAAGAAACATCGAACTCAGCCTCTGGCAGTGGTCAGAGGAGGTAACACTTTGCATCCTGAGTCTTGCAAAAGCAGCAGAAAAGGAAGTTTCAGGGGGAGGGGCAAGATGTCTTCCAGATAGAAAGAACCACATGCACAAAGCCATGAAGTGGAAATGACCAGGGTGTATTTGAGGGCTGCACTTTTCCATACAGCTGGAGAAGAGATTTCTTATGAGTGGCTGGTGAGAGGTGAGAAGGGAAACTTGAGCAAAGTTCTCAGCTTCAAGGGCCTTGTAGATCCTGCTAAGAATTTTAGAATCTGTCCTATAGGCAACAGGGAATTTTTTTATAGATTTTTAAGTCAAGAAGGGACCTGATAAAAATTGTAAACAGATGTGGTTGAACAGCCTCGGGATGGGAGGAGATTCTTGGAGACAGATCCAGCATAGACCAGAGTGGTCCCCGAAGAGAGACAGTCAAGATACCATAACTATACTTTTAACGACAAAGACAATATGACCAAGCATGTGTAGGACAAGTGTCCCCCTACAGCCAACGTGGTAATCTGAGGATTAAACCTGTGACCTTGGGTACCATAGTTAACTCACTTACCAAGCTAACCATTCCTATGAATGGTATATGCCAGGAAAAAGTAGAACGTATTATAATCATAGACTAAAAGTCCCAAAGTCTTCAAAATTATCCAGAGTAGAAAAAAAAAAAATCTATTCGTCTCACTATAATTTTGGCATCTCTTCAGCAACACAGACAATGTAAAAAGCATTTAATAAGCATTTATCATATGTCCAGAACTTTGCTAGTATTTTCATGAATGAAGCCTTTAAAAACTAAAGTCAACAACTGAGAAGACTAAACAGACCTAAATGAAGTCTTCTTGGGTTGACTAAGAAAAACAAAATAGTAGCATCATCTTAATACCTAAAGTTCACGTACAAAATTTTGGTAGTATTGATGTTCTTGACCGATTCACTGAGGTTTGCATTCTAAAGTTACCTACTAGAAGCACAATTTGAGATTACTGAAAACCTGCAAAAGGAAAATTGGAACGTGACTTGCCCACTTTGTGATTAAATTTGGCTAGAATTACTTGAGTCAAAATCATATGTGAATACACATTTGCATTAACATATAAAATTTGAAGTGAAAAGAATTAGCTAATTCAGAGACCTGTAGACTCTGCAAGTCATCGTCACTTTCAACATACTGGACACATTAAGTTAGAAATATTCAATCTCTTAGTCGGAACATTCAGGTCTTTTCAAATCCTCTAACATGAGGGAGTTCAGAGTCAGAGGTGAAATGTAATGAATAGATCCCTCCACTGGGTATATGCAAAGGGCTGTGAATTGTGTATATGACCTTGCAGAGAATAAGCCCTCCTGGTATGTGGTAGACCTTCTTGATTAAGGATAGAATTTCAAATTTAATGCTATTGCTTTTGTGAGCAGAATTAAACTTAATGGTTTATGAACATAAATTTTTATGATTCAACTATAGCATTTCACAAGAAATGTCCCTTTCATTTTAAAAAGGAAGGAGGAAAGAATAACAGAAACAGTAGCAATAATTTATGTGAAAATCTAAGGTCAAGTCAATTTACGCCACTGCTGATGTGTCTTCATAAAGTCTTTAAAGGAAAAAAAAGATACTCTAATCAAACAAACCTTTGCAGAAACAAATTCTATGTGCCTCATTCAGACCTGTAATTCTATGTGAGAAACATTTGGACTACTTTTTATTTTCTCAGTACTAAACTGAAAGAAAGTTGCGGATCGGTTGATAAGAATATTCACGTTACACTAGGGTAAGCCGACACAACTTTTGCCGATGTGTTACACTGTGTTTTGGTTTGTAGTGGATGACAGACTCACAGACAGCAGCAGGTATTCTGAACTGACCCCTTCCGTCGGAAGACTAGTTTTTTTGCAGACTGAATGACCCTTACAGAGACGCTGGGAGGCCAATGGTCAGAGGCAGGGCTGATGAGTGATTCACAGGCCACCCACGCCCTGCTTCACGAAGGCAGTGGACATTTCTCTAGTGGGCATAGTGTCGGCTTTCACTTGAACAAAGGGTTCTGTGGCTGAACATGTAAATCAAAACGAAAGCCACTGCTTCAATGGAAAACACATTAAAGTTATAAAACATTATTAACAGCAGAACAAGCATGTTCACCTAGAGAAAAACCTTAAAAACGCAAAGTCTGATATCCGTGTAAATGGAAAGTGTCTCCGAAATAATAAGTGAGCCCGTTATCATTTAAACTTGTCTCTAGAAATTCATTACACAGTCCTCATCCGTTGGTTCAACAGAAACGTGTAGATCTGAGATTCATAACCAGCATTCAGGCTTAAAGCAACGAGAGAAAAACTGTAAAATTGATAACATCTAACTAAAGGATGAGGCTTGAAAAGTAAAGGAAGAGTCTACATGTAAGTCAAATATTAAAAAGATCTGGACAGAAGTTCTCAACGTTTGGGAAGCATTCTAGAATACCAGTTTCTCCCAATGTAGTCATTTGCCATCAACCTTCATGATTTTGGCTATTTTAGCCAAGCACTTGTCCACTGTTACTTAATATGGTTCTTTAAATAGGCGCTTTTAAATTTTCTTCTGCTTCAATCCTTTTTTGGTTTTGCCTTAAAACAACATTATCCAGGAAATTATAGGTTTAATGTGAAATTTTACATATTTTCCTAATATCCTTAGAAATAAATATATAACTAATAATATAAAAATAAAATGTTTGGGTACCACCTAAAATGAACTCATGTGTGACAGGTGGCAGCAACTGCCTAGGACAACGTTTAAGGATAGGGGATCTGGGTTCGGGGGGCAGAGCTGAAATCCTGGCTCCACTCTACTGCATAATTCTCAGTTTTCTCATCTGTCAAATGGGAATAATAAAAAAGGCACAGTTGAGAAGATTAAAACTAGCTAATCCACATAAATAAACTGTTTTGCAAAAAGTAAATAAATCCTCAGTAAATGTCAGCTGTGATGTGATGATGATGATAATGATTGATGATGTAATTACTGATTACTTACACAGACAGAATGATTACTACTATACAAAAACTGAACTGACAATTTTTATTTTAAAATGTACTTTAAGGTCTCCATATACTTAAGAACATATACCTTAGATATGACATTTCAAGATGGCTATTCTATATTGCTTTAATGCAAGTTCACTTTGAACCTATTCAGATGTGATCACAGTAATCAGACTTTGCCTAAAAATTTCAATTAAAAAAAGAAAAATCTACCTGTGGAAAAAAATACTTTAAAAAGCTTAACATGATAATACAGGTCTTTCTCTCTCAGAAGTACATTAAAATAAATTTACTTACTGTACATACATAAAAGCTTAACAATATCAGCTGTTTTATTAAAATGTTTTACATGGGGAAAAAAATTAGAATTCCTGACATTTTAACATGGTGTTACTCTTCATCAGCCATGAACCGAAATCTCAGGGTGAGAAAAGGGCCAGACCAATGCTGAAAGGTTTCAAATATCAAACTATACTATTATGTCAGTGCCCTAAGATCAATTAGCACCTTTCAACGACAGAAAAGGTTACAGTGAGACCCAGAGGTACACACTCTGCAACTGTTTTAAACCACCATGTAAATGTGGTTTTGATAACTCGAAATGGTTTCTATTTTTAAATTCATCTGTTTCATCTCTTCTTCTGGAAGAAAGAAAAGGAGCTAGGGGGTTAAGGATAGTGGTATTTATTTTCAGTACCACTCTCCTAGTAGAAACCTGGATGGGACATGGTAAGAATCACAGACTTCACCAAGGCATATCCTAATGTGCAGAGCCACAAGCAATATTAGGTGACAGTAATGTTTACAAAGTCTTCGAACCTCTTAAAAGCAATCAGAGTTGCTTATACTACTTCGGAATATGTGATTCTTGTTTATTTCTTCCACTCAAGTTCAAACTAAGTGAAGCCAAGTTCCCTCCATGTACAACTTAATATTCAGTGTCTCCCACGATAAAATTCATCTAACTGCAAAATGCAGTCTCATGCTAACTGCAATGAAATACACCACTGCACCTCACCCATCTCTAGAACGAGTGCCTGAAAGAGCATGTCATTTCTTAGTTCACCGGGAAAAATTCATGACAGGAGCAGGTACACTGAAAGTCATCCTATTCCTCCTGGTGTGGATTGCATTCACCCAGTAACTGTTGTAATAAAATCCCCCGACGGTATTTCTGAATACAATTAGTTTAAGATACTCTACAGGGAGACCCATTATAAGAGTTTAGAATATGTAAGAATAATGTCTACTTGAAAAAGAAACTGTCATGATTATATTCTCACTGGAAAAATAACAAGGTGTTTCATAGATGTTTTGTTCAGCTCTTCAGTGAGGGGATTCAGAACATCTACTTTTGATAACACATTCTTCTGTTTGTTTCTTAGATGAGTGATCTGAAATATTTACAACGAGACAGTACCTAATTTTAGGTTTTAAGTGCTTTAACAGCTCCATGAAATATGACCAGCAGCTGCAATACAGAACTATGGTGAATAAACTTCTTGTAAAGGGGGGCCTGTTTTTACTGAATGTTCAGTGTTCCTGCATTTACCTAACAGAGGGGAAAAAAGATAATGAAAAATATAATAAATACTTGCACTCTTCAATTACTTAACATTTCACTAAGTCTTGAAAAGGATTATCTCCCCTCTTCTTGAATTCTGTATAAAGAGTGCGAGCTTCCACTGGGTGAAATAAGTATAATTTTATTATTTGTGACTTAGAATGTGAACTTTCCAACATCCTAACTTTTCATAACAGTAGTCATGGTTTTTCTATCATTCTACTTTTCTAAAACTTGAGGATAATTTAATTTTAGTGCATAAAATTTTTTTAAATGAAATACCAAGCCACATAAATATATTTTTAGACATGGCATCAGTCATTTAGAGCTTGCAACAGAGATTGAAAACATGAAATGGGACACCTTTTTTCCCGTGGCTATGTAAAATTTATTTACACCCCAAATCATAATATAAATAAAAAGAAAACTCTCAGAAATGGAGGTCTTATTTTTCTTTTTTGTTTAATTCAAAGAGGTTTTTGAAAGAAAAAATAAATTACAGCAAAATGGCAACCTACTGATCCACCCTCAAAAAAGAAACTTTCATGAAAAGACAATTTTTTTCAGCTGCTTCTACAAATCCTCTAGAATGCAGCATCTGTATTTCTTAATAAGAATAATGATTGTTTTTATACAAATTTCTTTTTATACAAATCTTAGGGGTTTTTTAAATTTTTAAACTTGAACATAAACTTAAATATTCTCTAAATATATATAAAGAACTTTTCATTCTGTAAAGAAGAAATTAAGTGTCTAATATCAGTAAAATACTTACTCATTAAAAAAGAATAATCAAGTAAATCTTTTAATTTCAGTTATAATCGTGAAACAACCTCTAATTACGGTGGCCTTAGGTTGACGCATACTATTTTCAGATAATTGGCAAAGGAAAACTGGCTTTTGAAAACCTATTGATTTTAGACCTTTACCTATTATGAAAGGCAAGGATATATCTCTAATAATCAGGAAAAAAGGAACAGTTTTCAGACAATCTAATTATGTTACTTTCAAAGCTATAACTGTCAAGGGTTTTAACTGTCTTCTACAGCCATTTCAAAAAAAAAAATGGTTTAACTCTGAATGGCTTACAACTTTTAATGAGGCAGAACAAACTATTTTTATGGTTTATAATAACAATAAAAATGAGTGTAGTTGTATCTGCATCTGGTACTGTTGCCATAAAGATCAGATTCTGGCAGTCTAGCTCTACACAAAATAGTTTCCCTCTTCTTACTACTGCTATTTCTTGGGATACTGTTATACCACACCCTACTATGTACCAAATATTTTGTTTTAGGATTCTCTCCCGGCCCCACCCCCTTCCTAGCTTTTGGGTCTTCAGCTATAAACTGGCCAGAAATATCTAAAAAGAAAAAAAGTTGGGGGGAGGGAGGGCAATGTTTCTGCTTAAAACCTAATTTTACCCGTGAAAGGTTACGTCTCCGTCCTGAGGAGGTTTTTAAAATAAAACCAAAAACAACTCAACAGACAAAAAAAAAACCATCCTCAGCTTTCAAGACTGTCAGTCACCTACGTGTAAATCGAACTTCAGGAGCTGTAGAAGGGGAGCCCGCGGTGCTTAAATGCTCCTAAGACTCCCACCTAAGTCCAGAAGAAGGAGCACCCGCTGAAACGGACACGCCCGAGGGTGCAAAAAGTGGCCGCAGAGGAGAAGAGGAACAAAATGCCATATTCGAGAAGATATGTTTCGCTCCATCAATTACGTTGATCCCAGGGTGCCAAGCCAAAACCGGTAAGGGAGAAAGAAAACTGTTAAGTATGAGCTCTTAATGTGAAACCTAACCTGTTGGTTCTCTTAGGTATCAGATTTTGGAAGTGTCTGTAATGACAGCCAGGAAAGCAAATTAATGGCCAACGGCCCACTGGGTTTGAACACAAGATTCCTGTTACCTCCTCACAGATCAAGTACACAACACACACGCACACGGAGGTGCTCCACGTGGAACTGCTCTGAAACCAAAACACACGCCCCGTCGCTATTCTGCACCTTGGCAGAAAGGTCTGAGGGACCTGCACCTTCCTCCACTGCCCTCAGATTAGGATTCATGAATGACTCTCTGCCCGCTGGGCAGTGCAGGGCACAGACGCCGGCGGCGAGGGGAGAGAAGACCGACTCCAAACGACACCCTCCCACACACGCGCTCACCCCAAACACAAACCCCATTAAGCATTCAAAGGAAGGGGAAAGAGAGGTGGTGGTGAGTGGAGACGGTGCCGCCCCAACTATGAAAGGGATGACAAAAATTAAGCTGCGCTCTCCGGTTTCGCCACCGTTCAGGCGCGGCACTCGGTCGGCAAATTCCCTAATGGCTCCAAGCTGTTCCGAACACTGTTTACAAAAGAAAGAAACATCTTGAAAGTGCTACTAAACGAAAGTTCTGGCTGCTGTGCGGCGCAAAATAAAACAAGCACACACACACGATCTACTTCCAAATCTCGCTTAACGACGCTGACGCAGCGAGCCGTTTCAAGTCCCACAGCCGCCCAGACACCGCAGACTTTGGAACGAGTAAACCTGCTCCCCACGGCCCCGGCCGGGTCCCTCCGTTTGGAGAAGTTATCATTCCTCCACGGCACCCGCGCCCCGGGCCAATGAACGCGAGTCCTCTGAAAAGGCGCCTCTCGTTTCACGGACCCTGGCAAACGGCAGGAGACATTCGGCCCACGCCACATAACTGTTAAAGTGGGACGGCCGCAGCTGAACAGCCCGGTTGGTGCCTCGAGATGAGAACACAAAGCATTAAACGTACACACGCACCCAGCACCGTGAAAACCCCAGGCGCCTGGGGCCCTCCATGGGACCCGGGTCAGCATCCTTGAGTCTGACTTATCTAGGGCGTCAAGGCAAAGTAACAAATGTCACAAGAAGGACGCAGGGGAGACGCAGGGGCTCGCGCCTCTGCAAGGCGGGGACGGAGTGCAGGTATGGAGCGGTGCAGCCTGTTCCGCGAGGGCTCCGCGGGGAAACAAAGGCTCGGCAGGGACCTTCGGGGCGCCAGGGCGTCCTCCAGGGCAGAACACACCGCGGCACTCAAAGCGGCCCAGGCCCTTGGGCAGGCGGCACTCCGCAACGAAGCGCCCTCGGGGACCCCGGCTCCCACACACCTTCCCGCAGTGCGCCCACTGTCCCCAGCGCCTGGCGCCCCCGGAGGAGCTGCGCGCACTTTCCGGAGAGAGTTTGCGGGATCCCTGAAACCTGGAGCCCGCGGGCCCCGGAACGGGGCGGGGGGGAGGGGGGCGTCGGAAGAAGAGGCACTCACCTCCTGCCGCCCGGACCGTCTCGGGATCCCAAAGTTCAAGTGTCTCCCCCAGCAGCGGATCCGTGCGTCCGTATTTAGGTACTTATTCTCGTGCCTTCCAGTGTTGAAGTTTCCCCTTAACGCTGTGCCTCTGGTGAAAAGAGGACATCCCCTTCGGCCACCCCCCAACAAACAGCTTACACCAGTGGGGGAGAGACGGGGCGGGGGGAGAAGCCGGCTACGAGGGGGAGGAGGAAAGGAGAGGAGCCAAAACTCCGGATCGACGACAGAAAAAAAAAAAAAAAAAAAGCGCGCGCCCAGCCACCGCGGTCCTCACTGCCCGGCTCTTCCCCAAGCTCTTCCCCGCTCCGAAAGGGGAGCGACAACTTCACGCGGCCCGGCTCGAAGTTTTGCGCGGAAGCCGGGAGCGGCAGAGCGTGAGCCTCGCCGCGGGCAGCCTCGCACTTGCGCGCGGGGCGGGGGCGGGGGACGCCGGCGCCCGCGGCCACTGGAGGCCGCCGGGGGGGCCCCCCCCGGGGCAGGCAGCGGGGGGCGGCGGCGCGCGGGGAAGCGACTCCTTTTTATTCGACCTCGAGCGATTGCCTGTTGTCATCGTTTGCGGTCCCGCGTGGGGACCGCTCGGGGCCCTGGGCGTCCCCAGTGGCGCCGCGGTGATCTCTGCGCCCTCCGCGCCGCCCCCACCCCGCCCCCCTGGCCTGGCGCCGGCCGCTGCCACCTCCCGGCGGAGGGGAGGGACCCGCGGCCGCACTCCCCTCCCCGGACCGGGGAACGGCTCAGTCCCCACCTGCTTCGGCCCGGCAGCCCCCGAGCTGTCTGTAGCTCGGTCGCTACCCGATCCCTGGGTGTCGGCCACTGCGGGCTCCCTGCGAGACTCCTTTCCACTTACCCCAAGGGAGGAGAGAGAAGGAACTTCTCCTACTTGCAACAACGTAAAGTAAAATCCACCCCACGTCGGACTGGGGAGCTTTCTCTGAAGGGAGGAAATACCCTTTTCGGTGAAGATGTATGCGAGGCACGAGTAAGCAGTCTGGGGATAGGCTGTGCGCAAAGGGCCTGGGCCCCTTCCAGCGCTGGACGCAGGTATAGGCATCCCTCCCAGACGCCCAAAGGTCGGGCTGCGACGACCGACTTCAAAGGCAGCGTCAGAGCTTCCCCAGGCACATTGCTGAAGGGACATTTCATGCGTAAGCCTTCTGCGCATGCAGTATGCACCCACATAGGATCTAATATTCTACATGCACACACGTGGATATCACAATCAGAGATGTGAGCAAAGTTGGCAATAAACAATACATAAATTTTGCATCCATTTAATCACCTCTTCGCAAAACCTATTATCAATGTTAGGAATATCTTTTTTAATTGTCACGTTGATTATAAGTGTTCTAATTTATTGAGAATTTACTGAGTGTCAGTCATTACACTGGTCACTTACGGTACATGTGAGTTCATGTAATTTTCACAACTCTATGGTGGTTATTTAATCCCGTACAAGAGATAAGGAAACTGAGGCCCAAAGAAACCTAAGGGATGTTCCCCAAGATAAACCCAGTGGTCTCAAAACACAAAGCTTATGATTCAAGAAGCAGCCACTTATACTGCCTTAGATGTGGCCTGAGAGATTACAAGTTAACTAGTAGAAATTACTCCCAAAGAAAATTTAGTTCTAATATATTATCAACTGAATTATATTCTGTACAAAATTTAGAAAAAAATTTCACCCTCTGCTTTACCTTAGTCTTAAGCAATGGAACACCAACACTGTCAAGTTCAAACACAAAAACAAGTATTGAATACTTGTAGTTCCAACTTATTTTTTGATTGGTGGGGCATTATCTACAATTATTAATAGGCAATGGGAAAGGTGAGGCTGTAAATTTAAACTGATAAACATGCTCATTGTTGTTCTCGTCACTCACTGGGTGTTCTTTCCTGCAGATTTATTTTGGAGGGCTTAGGCACTGCCAGGCATGTTTCCTCTTCTGACGCTCAAGGTAGAAAGGGTTCTGGCAGTGGGTTTGGCGCAAAGGGGATTTGGACCATGATCTAGAGCCACATTCCGGCCTGAAGAGGATGCCAGTTATTATACACTTAAGAGGGAAATAGCAATGGGCAGATTTAATTAACTTTGCAGGTCTTATTTTCCCCATTTTACAGGTGAGAAAACTAAGGGCTCAGAATTTTTAGCAACTTGCTAATAAATGGCAGACCTAAGCTTCAAACAATTGCTAGCCACTGTCATGCTATTATTATTAGTGGTAGTAGTGAGAAAAAGAGTAACTATTTTAGTACAGTTTATATGTTACAGGCAAAGTATGCAATTTAAATGTTTTGTCAGTCATTCACTGTCTAGGAATGCTCAGTGGCTATAGTAATTATCATGTAAAAATTGAGTACAATGCTGAATGTAATACTCTCCTCATAAGGCCACAGATTTTTAAATTTCGTTTTGGTATGAAACATCATGTGTTAGTTTGACCTCTAATTAAAAGTGAGAAGATGCATGATTTGGATAAAATAAAAATTCATACTTTAGTGTGGCATATTGTTCACACAGATATAGTCTTTTAGCATGTTTCTTTACTCCCTTCTAAAATCATATTTTCAGCAATACTGATCTTGCTTTCAAGTTACTTTTCTCCCACATAATTTTTTATAATCTACATAAGAATATGTTTACAGAAGTTATCTCCCCCTCAAAAAAACAGAATCACATCACAATATTAGTTAACTTCTTATTACTACTTTCAAATCCATCTACATAGCCTTAAATAAACATATATTACATAGATGCCACTAGGACTGATATAAAATCTCACATTTTCAGTCCACCTTTGAAATAAGTTGAGCACAAGAAATTTAAGAATTTTAAGGTTGTATAGGCAAAAATGTATTGCATATTTAGACAAGGCATTATTTCCAGCATTTCTACTGAATACCACTTTTATAATTATTGCCATATCACCTTTAATATTATTGACTCAATATTATGCTTTAAACAAACTATTTTTATTATATAATTTTATATGATAAAGGAAACTTTTTATCATCATCATAAATGGAAAACCAATATAATTTGCCACAAATAGAAGATGACCTTGCAAATAACTCTTTATTATAGAAATAAAAATTATCTTGTACCACCTAAAATTATCTGACACACCAGTTTGAGAAACACTCACTTGAAGAATTATACTCCTTATGTCCCCTGGGCTTTACAAAACAAATTTTCCAGCCTTCCATTTCCATTACTGTAGAGAAATGTTGAGTCCCAAATTATTTTAGGTATTGCATTTAAAATTATGGTATTAGTCAATTGTTGATTTCCGTGCCTAAAATATACTTGAAGTATCTGCAACTGAAGTGTCTTCTTAAAATTAATTTAATTCTTTTTTGAATTTTATTTTATTTATTTTTTTTACACAGCGGGTTCTTATTCGTTATCTATTGTATCCATATTAGTGTATATATGTCAATCCTAATCTCCCAATTCATCCCACCACCACCACCCATCCCCGCTTTCCCCCCTTGGTGTCCATACATTTGTTCTCTACATGTGTCTCTATTTCTGCCTTGCAAACTGGTTCATCTGTATCATTTTTCTAAACTTAATTTAGTTTTTATTATTTTTCTTACTAGTAAAATTCAAACAATTCATAAGCCCACAATTTAAAAGCAAAAAACTCTCATGGGAGATCAGAGCAGCTACTCATTACCTTCTGCATTGTTCCTCAACAAACACTTAGTCTTAGGACTTAGCCACTGAAAAAGAAACTTAAACTGGCAACATCAAGAAGTGGCAGCATCTATTGGCGCAGTCTGGTACTGCAACAAAGTTCTACAAGGCAATGAGAAGGAGAGGAGAAAGTAGATCAATAGAGAGAAGCTAAAAGAGCCTGAAAGGATATGTAGGGAGGAAAATTCTGAAGTCAGAAATCTGCTGCAAAATTCTGGAAGTGATTCAGAAACACTAGCAGGTCCGATATGACATGAATCAGACCATCAGAATAACCATGAACGTTCAACTTCATCTAAGAAAGGACATTGGTTGTTGGGGGGAGAAAAAAAATGTGACTTTACAGTGAAAATCAGTGGAAATAAAGGACTCACGTATTAGCAATTCCTTTAGCCAACCCCTCCTGCAGGTATCATCTACTATTTATTTTGAAAGTGTGCATGGCACCTTTTTGGCATTGGTTAGTGTGTAAGCCAAATTAAACAAACAAAGCCCTCTAAGAGCTCACAATCCAAAACTTTATTTTTATTTTAATTTTATTTTAAAGTAACCTTAAGGGAAAACCTTTCCATCACTTTAGCAAGAGCAAACTTTAGGCTAAAAAAATGGAATAAGACTATTACTGAACACAAGTTCATGTACCCAACGCCAAACTAACCAAAACATCAGAGTTTGGAGTAGAGAAAGGATTATTCCAGGGCCAAGCAAGGAGAAGGCGTGCTTTGGAACTCAGGAAACGTTTTAGGAGACTGAATGAAGCCTGATTCCTACAAACAAGAAGCGGGGGACACGGAAAGGATTTGTACCCGGGAGTGTACCACAGGGTCCTGCTCCGTCCTCAATCCTACATTCACCAAAAGAGAAGCCAGAAGACTGGATGCTTGTAGAAATAATCCTCAAATAGATCTCTTAAATTACTCGTTTTTGGTACCTTTAAAGTCCAGCTGGAAGTATACACAATTCTTAAAAAATAAAGCCATTTGGTTGTCTCCCAATAAATTCTAAGCCCAACCCTTTGAGTTTTGGGAGAGTGGACTTCTAGAGGCCAGTATCAATATGAACTAGGTTTAACACTGTTTTCTCTACTACTCTGCCAATGACAGAGCAAATGAAGATAAAATATGATTGCCCAGGAATCTAAAGTGCTGTGCTGTTGGTTTTCTAAAATCTATAAATAAACACACTTTCTGAGTAATTTTTGTGCAAACATATCAAGCTTAAAAAGGTTTTCTACTGGTTAGTGAAAGTGAAGAAATCAGATCTGCAGGGGACCTGTTGGGTCATTCTCTTCTGCCCAGCTCTCTGCTAAACTTCCTCATTCTTGGCTCAGTCTCTAAAGAAAAGGAAATGCATACTCTCTGGGAGACAGCTTCATTATATTTACTTTTCAATTCTCTCTTGAAATTTTTTTCTCAAGTCAAATCCTTTTAGTACCATATTATGCGATCCTACTCTATCTTTTATGTTTACACCCAACCTTCAGATGTTTATAAACAGATATCATGCCCACTTTTAGTCATCTGTTAGCCACGTTAAACAAATGTAAGGCCTTTTAATCGGGTTTCAGTTCAGTCTCTCCAAGCCCTTAATCATTCTTATTGCTTGTCTCTGAACTATTTCCAGTTTCCTAGATGCTCATTTTTGTTAGGGGTATCCCACATTGAATGCGTTATTACAGGTGTGGTCTCATTAACATAGTAGAATAAATCCTACATTGTTTTTCTTCTGTGGCACCATGTTTTGGCTGCCCTGCATATTCCCGCCAACTCATGCTACTTTCGTATTCTGACAAACTTGGTGTAATTTTTTTCTCTATTTTCACCTCACATGGTGTTTTTTTTAGCATACTATAACAATCCTGATTTCTCTTCCAGTATTTCAAAAGCACAGTTTTAAATGATAGCAGTAGTCAAAATATGAACAAGATCACTTTGTTGTCCTTTTGGTTTCATTGGTTTGTAACTATCTACATTTTAAAATAGGAAATATCCAATTAATCTCTTTTTTATACAACTCTTTACCATATGTCTGTATGATATGTATCTGCTTGTGAAAAATGTCCACTGATTATAATTTGAAAGTCCCCAAATACACAATTCAATGAGGAAGTTTACTTTATGGATGGCAAATAAATTGACTTGACAGTTTTAAAGTAATGCGTATTATAAGATCGCTGAAAAGTATAATGAAAGCTTTGTAATGTCCATTCTTTCCACTGTATTTTATAGCACATTTAGAAACTATTTATACAATGTTTTTTAATTTGAGGCATATATTCTCAGTACCAACTCCAACACCCATTAAAATGACTGTGCTGTTCATCTGATTTCTTTATTCTTCCACCAGCCCTCTCAAAAATAGTGGTCAGGACTAAGTAGATCTACTTGCAGACCTAGTAAATCCTAGAAATCTGACTTCCACTTCCATCCCTTTACTAACCTCCTTTTCAGAAGCCTGGGAAGCCTCAACTGCAGGTCCTGTTGGCATCCCAAGGCGAACATACTCCAAGCTGAATGCGCCAGCCCAGCCTCTCCCACCAGCCTCTCCCACCAGCTCCTCCTCTTGAATGAATTTTGTCAGTGGCACCACCTTCTTTGACTTTGAATTCATTCTTCACCTCTCTTTCTTACCTTTCATAGGCAAGAAGTCAAGAGGACAGGTTTATTTTGCATTGGCAGTGTCTCCTCCTCTATCCTTCCCTTTCTTTATCACGGCTACCTCCCCAGACCCAGTTCCACATTTACCTCTTCTGTCACCATCAGCCTCCCCCTCCTGTAGGCTCTTTTCTGCCAATCCATTAGACAGAGATGAGTTTTTCTTTCTCTAACGTACGGCTCTTCTCTCAGTTAAAAATCTCCAAGAGGGTCCAAACCTCTATTTAATAAAGTACAAACATCTTAATCCAGCTGTGACAACTGTCCAGAGCAGATGTGGCAGAGCAGAACCTTGCATCTTCCTTTCCTTTCCATGCACAGTACCTTGTATCTAGCACTTGATTGCTAGTTACTAAAAAAATAAAATTAGATGCTTAAATGAAGGATGAACAAATACTCCAGTTGATAACCTGATTGCACTAGAGCAGAGGACATCCAGTGTGATGGGGACCCTCCTCCTGTGTGTTTAATTTGTGTGTTTCAATCTAACTCTTGTAGGATCCCCTTTGGGCAATTTGATATACCCTCTAAGCCCAAACCTTTTCCCTGTTTTGTATTCTACATTTTACTCTTCTACATTAACAGGGATAAAGTGTTCTGTGCGTATCCAGGAGTTCAGGATCTGTGATGAACCATTCCAGCTTCATGATGGAATTTCCAAAGTAGCCTATGGGTTCAAAAAACAAAGAGATTGGGGCAAGATTTCAAGATGAAATGAGCTACTGCACACGTGAGACTCTTTAGGGAAGCCTTTGCACTGGTGCTTCTCCATTCTGCCTCGTCTGAATATTTGAGTGCTGAAAACACTGTAGCCTTCCTCTCATTACCCTTTAAGTAAGAGGCAGTCTAACTATAAGAATTGACCCTTTGTCCCCATGGGAGCCAGTGAAGAAGCTGTTTTAATTTTGAATGAAAAAAAAACCCATAAACACTTAATATTTTTATTTTTTCCCAAATTGGCCTGATTGCCGAAAGAATTGTTCATAACTACCAGGACTAAAGCCACCCAGGACATCAATCCAGAGAAACTCAAGGGCCATGTGGCATTGCTTAGTGTTCATCCTGGGTTTCAGGATCTCAAATTCCTAAAACGCTCTTCTTTCATTGTCAAATCCTTCTCTCAGTCTTCCTATTCGAGGACCTGTTGTTTGGTGAATGGCCCCACTGACATGCTCCTTGTTGGAACTTTCTTCTCCTTTGGCTTCTGTGGGTCTGCCCTGGCCTCAGTCACCTCCACCACTCTTATCACTCCTTCTTTATGCTTTCCTTGAATCCCCTCTGGCCACTTAAATGTGAATGTTCCTCGGCATCTGCTCTTAGCCTTCACGTGTGCTCACTCAGTGTAGGGAGGGACCGAGATGAGCCAGGCAAAGTCCCTGTCCTGCAGGAAATTTCAGTCTAGAGCAGAAAATAGGGCATTTAAAAATAGTTATTACATGCGAGAGAAAATGTCAAGCTCCTTAAAAGAAACGTTGACAAACAGGCTATTTTAGTTCAGAGCAGAGAGTTTGTTTCCAGCTAAGGGAACGAGCAAGGTAGTATTTGGACCTGGCCTTAGATCATGAAGACTGTTTATGCCTAAGAATGTGTATAATTCAATACAACTAAAACAGAAGCCATTGTCTCTCCCTTTCAGCCTCCCCTAAAACAAGATACGCCTCTCCCTGTGTTCCCTTACCTATTCATGGCACCAGTGCCCTCCCAGCCACCTAGAGGTAGAAATGAGTCCTTTTACTCCTTAGCCCTGTTCATCCAATCACTTACTCAGTCCCATAGCTTCCACTTCTGAGATAAGTTTGACTTTCTCCCCTCCTTTGTAGTTTTTTAAAATTCTAACTTAACCTGGGCCTCATTTACTCTATGCAGACTATCTATATAGCCATGTAATTGGTTTTCCCATTTCTAATGCCTCTCCCCACTTCTCCTATCAGATAGTTCACTTTACAACATGGTTCTCTTCACATTACTCCCTTAATTTGGGGAAGGGAAAGAAAAATCTTGAAATAGCTTTTAAAAGTGTTCACACTATTTTGCATGACTATGTAACAAAAAATAAGGCAAAGATCATCCAAGTATATCCAGGGTTAGAATTTTAGGAGTCTTGCAGTTTTTAAATGTATCATTCATTTTTATGTAATTCCTTCCACTGTTTCTCTAACTTGCTTACTCCACCCTTGTCAGAAACCCACCAAAGAACTTCAGATAAAAAATTTATTTTCTTTTTTCAATAACAGTAAGATAAACATTGTCATAGAATAACTGATTTTATAAGCCTATAAATAGGTTTGATTGTAATCTGGCCCAAATTTCTCATTCTGTAGCTACAAAATGCTAGTTGCAGAGAGTTTAAGAGATTTGCTCATTAATTGTTGGGGAAAGGGAAGTGGTATACAGGTCTCAACTCTTCTCACACTGGTTGAATTTTCTGAGTACATAACATTGTGTGCGTTGTTGTGACTGTGGATAACAAATTTTTAACAGGAACTCTAAATATAATTTTTTTATAAAAATATGCAACTAATTAAGGAGTAAAACAAATGCCAAGACTCACCCTGATTATGCCCCCTTTTTTTTCTAACTGCTTTTCAGATTTATTCTTTGTAGCACCTTATATTTGCTGGCTAAAACTGGAAACCTATAAAACAATTCTTTAGTATGGGTTTCCTGTTGCATAGAATTCAGAATATTATTACAAAGACAGAATGAATGAGATCCACTTACCATGGTTATCAAATTTCAGGAGTCAAGAGCACATGACCTACCCCCTTTAGTAATACTCCCTATAGAAGCTGGATGTCAATTCAAAGGCAAGTTATAACTGGCAATAAGAATTGCCAGTTATAACCATAAGTGTCGTGTGCGTACGTAACACTGTTTTTTAATTTAAATTTTATATTACTGTTAGAGTGAAGCAAGTCTTGTATTTACAGTTTTATTCTTAATATCAAAACAAAATTCAAAGATATTTATGTTTGAAAAGGTGAGTATTCTATCAATATTAATATTATGTTACTTTCTCAAAACAATGCTAATGCATTTTGAACACAACACTGTGATGCTTAACTTAAAAAGACTATCAAACTAAAAATGAAGCATAATTCACGTACAACACACCAGGACTGCCCACGTAGGCTAAGGACACAATCAAGCACGGATTTAGGTACCCATTGCCAACAACTGAAAGTATTTCATTTTTATTTTTAATATCAGAACATTTAAAAGTACGTTTGTTGGATATTTTGCCATAAAACTTCATACCCTATGACATATAACTTTTAAGACAATTACTTTTACACTATCATTTAAATTCTTGTTGAGAAAAATCTCAAACTTTAAGCTAATTTGGGGAGTCTACATATTTTGCATCAATCTTCAGATGAATATGAAAAATTAACAGCAGTTTTCTATTTCTAAATAGCAAAGATCACAGCTCATCAAGGCTTACACTCATTTCACAAATTAAACCCACAACGGCATTGTTTATGCATTTAGTTCAATATGCAAACAATGCCTCATTGAGGGTTGTATTTCAAAACAAATAAAAACTTGCTTTAGTTCCTTTTTCATTTCATTGTAACTTTGAAGTGTGTGCTTATATGAAACAGTCAGCTTCTCATGGCCATCACTGGTCTGTATACCATGAGTAACTAGCTGGATTAACTGCTAGTTTAACTTTACTGCTTGTTATGGAGTCTACAAATTGTGCCTTGGTGCCATTCTTGATCAAACATAAGCGACGATGTTTTTGTCTCTTCATTTTTTCGATCTGCATTTCACTTAGATCCCTCAAATCATTAAACAACAAATCTGTTATTTTAATGACATTAGCGTTTCTGTTAAAGTAGTAATGATGAATATTTTTTCACATTAAAACTAATATAGGATTATTCAACTCAGTACTTATGGAATTTTGTACTTTCATAGACTGTATACCAGTTTGAAAATTAGTGTCTGCAGCTTTCTTCTTGTTTTAAAAATTTATATATAACCTGATATTTGAGATGGCCTAACAAATAAAAGTTGACCCCAAAATTCCAATTTTTCTTGATAACCCAATATTATATATGAGTTCATCTACACTTTAAAAAAAAACCTTTCTTGCAAAGATTTTTTCCTTGTTTAAATAAAATGAAGAAATGAATAGGCACAAACCTTGACTGTAATTTGCTTTTTTTTAATGGAATATAGTCACCAAAACCATAATCTCATTCCAGGTGCAGATGAATCATAATTCTGAGCAAAGGTAGAACCACCATTTCTCTTACATTTCTAGTTAATTTCTAAAGAATGTCAAAAAGGTAACAAAATATTTTGTGATAGTCTCACCATAACTTAGAACAATTTCTTCAGAAAAAAGTCTAATTATAATAGTTATCCCTCAGGCATTGTAACCTATAATTTAGAAGTCATCATCTCAAGGTATAGTTTGTGGTACTTTTTGCTAAAGTCAATTGCATTGCAATCCACATCCTGCAATTCACCTTTCAAAAGCTGTTCATGCACCCATCCTTAAAACATGAATGTTTACTTGACATTTTACAAATTGGAATGGCTTAATGTCATCTAAAAGATTAGACAGTTAACTGAACATTTCTCCCTCTAGATCATCTTCAAAAATATTAATTGTCTATTCTCTATTTAGTATCCTGGTTGATACTAAAACTCATAAGTGCCTTTTTATCCTATTCTGTTTTCCAGCTGAAAGTCAGCTATTGTCTATGTCAAAACCAGACCTTTTATTTAAAATACATTTTTGCCACTATCTTACACTGTACACAAAAATTAACTCAAAATGGAATAAAACTTGAATGTAAGATCTGAAACCATAAAATTCGTAGAAGAAAACATAGATGGTAACTTCATTGACGCTGGTTTTAACAATGTTTTTGTGACTCTGATGCCAAAGGCAAGGAAAATAAAAGCAAAAATAAATAAATATGACTACATCAACCTGAAAAGCTTCTGTACAGTGAAGGAAACCATCATCATTTGAACCATGCCTTTCAAAACGAAAAGGCAACCTACTGAATGGGAGAAGATATTTGCAAATCATATATCCAATAAGAGGTTAAGATCCAAAATATATAAAGAACTTATACAAGTCAACAACATCAAAAAAACAACCCAATTAAAAAATGGGCAGAGGATCTGAATAGACATTTTTCCAAATAAGACATACAGATGACCAAAGGCACATGAAAAGTGTTCAATATCACTAAATATCATGGAAATGCACATCAAAACCACAATGAGATACCACCTCACACCTGTTAGAATGGTTGCTATCAAAAAGAACAGAAATAACAAGTCCTGGTGAAGATATGGAGAAAAGGGAACCCTTGTGCACTCTTGGTGGGAATGTACATTTGTGTAGTCACTGTGGAAAACAGTATGGAGATTCCTCAAAAAAAGAACTACCATATGACCCACATATTCCACTTCTGGGTGTTTATCCAAAGAACATGAAAACACTAATTTGAAAAGATATATGCACCCCTATGTTC
Source organism: Balaenoptera musculus (assembly GCF_009873245.2). NCBI lineage: Eukaryota > Metazoa > Chordata > Mammalia > Artiodactyla > Balaenopteridae > Balaenoptera > Balaenoptera musculus. The sequence continues at coordinate 30,462,711 of NC_045796.1, forward strand.
ATTGCAGTATTTTTTACAATAACCAAGACATAGAAACAACCTAAGCATCCACTGATGGATGAATAATAAAGATGATGTGATATATGTATACATATATATATATATATATATATATATATATATATATATATAAAATGGAATATTACTCAGCCATAAAAAAAGAATGAAATCCTGACATTTATGACAACATGGTTGGACTTTGAGAGCATTACACTAAGCGAGATGTCAGACAGAGAAAGACAAATACCATATGATCTTACACATGTGTAGAATCTAAAAATCAAAAACAAAAACAAAACCAACCAACAAACAAAATAAAACAAAAACAAACTCATAGATACAGAGAACAGATTAGTAGTTATCAGAGGGGAAGGGAGTTGGAGGGTGGGTGAAATGGGTTAAGGGAGTCAACTGGATGGTGATGGATGGTAGATTTGTGGTGGTGACCACTCTGTAGTGTACATAGATGTTGAACTATAATGTTGTACACCTGAAACTTATATAATAAAATTATATATATATATAATTTTTTATAAAGGGTTTAATTCCTAAAATAAATAAAAAGCAAAAGCAGTAGCAAAAAAGAGTATGCTTTTTCCAAAATAGTTTGTATTTCAACATTTATTCAACATTCAAGACATTAATCTTACAGCAATTTTATATGCTATTTATATGTTATTTTTGCTCATGTAATATGGAATTGAGATTCATCCGTCTACTACAGATTAGAGTGTCCTCTCTGAAAACTTTTGAGAAATTGAGAGTCCTATTGAAAATCTACCAGATATCAGGTGCCTTAATTGCTTGAATTTATAAATCATGCATTGTGTCCAACAATTGCACAGTTTCCTTTAAGTTCCTTTAAATCTTTCTAATCAATTCTATGTGGTCTTGGTAATTCATTCTTATGGGTAAACATCAAGGGAAAGAAGAGAAAAGGAGTTGGAGAAAAGGCTTCCTTTATACTTCCTAGGAAGTATAAAGGGAAGAAGAGAGAGTTAGATAAAGGAGTTACATGTTGATTTTAGTTGCAGTCATAAAGATGTCACTTCCCACTCTCATCAAGAACCCTTTGAGTCATCCACAATCCATAGTCTTAAGCACTATCTCAGGACTTGGCACATAGTAGATATACAATAAATGTTTGTTACATAAATAAATTAATTCAATTTCAAATTTAGAGCTTGATACTAATGATATTTCCTTATGTTTCCCTAAAACCACCTTTCCTGAGTTTTCGAGCAGTCATGGCTGCAAGAGTTTTGACACTTCTGCATCACAAAAACAAGAAAATTGCTGTTATACCTCATTCTGAAAGGTAGTGTATCCTGGGGGGTTCTCTCTCTCTCTCTCACTTTGGGATGTGTGTGGGGGGGGGAGGGGGCGGGTGTGTGTGTGTGTGTGTGTGTGTGTGTGTGTGTGTGTGTGTGTGTTGGGAGGGGTTATGTTCTTTAAAGCAAGTTTTAAGTTTAAGTAATATCTCTTAATTGATGTCACATAGATAATGAGAGAAAAGGCCAGACTAATTACAGAATTCATACAGAATAATCAAAGTTTTAATGATACTTTCAGTTTCTCATTAAAACATCCTATTTTGAATGTGCTGATTTGGCAAAGAATGACCTTTTGGCTCTGAAAATTATTTTTCCTGTAATGCTAAATTAGTGTCAAGAAATTAATCCTCCCAGCACACTTATAGAAGCAATAATAGTATGAGTTGGTTAAGAGCTGCTTTGACAGGGTACTGTAAAGCCCTTTAGTCTTTAAAGAGCCCTGGCATTAGGTAACTTTAATTGTTGGTTTCAGATGTCAGTCTCCATCAGGAACACAGCTGGAGACTGATAGGTGTCGCTTGGGAATAAGCATTTTGTATTACTTTGAAGTCAATTGGACTGAACATGAAAATTTTATAGTTAGTGGCAGATTTCTTTTTAAGATATTTAAGTAAAGTATCCCTTAAACCAATTACATTAAAAACTATCCAGAATAAGAAACCTCAAAAGAAAATTCCCCTCAGTGGCAAAGTGTTAATCAAATGAACTGAGAAAACAGTTTTCCCAAACCCATAATTTCCATGCTTGGGGGTGTCCTCATTTGGATGCAGCCCTTTTTAACTGTTTCCATTTCATTTCTGAGCATCTTCTGTTTTGAGTAGTTATTTTAAAAGGTTGCAGAAAAGATAGCACGCACAGGACAAGGGCAAATGTTACGATGGTCAGGTACGGCAGGGAGCACTTTGGGAATTTCATCTGTGCCCGCCTGTGACTGATCCCTCATGTTTTCTTTGGAAAACGTGAGTCTCTCTGTCCTCGGAGTTGTCTCCTTCATACAGAGAGGGGCTTTGGACTGACTCATTTCCCCTCTGATGTGTGCAAGCAGACAACAGGAGTATTTTCCCTCAATGATTCGAATGCTTCAATTTTGTTTCCTACTAGAAGGATTATATATATCAGTTTTTAATTAATTCATGATTTATATACTTTTCATGAGTCAAAATGAAAAGTAACCTAATATTAAAGTCCATGGATTCCAAATTAACAGATGGGCGTCTACATGTGCTAAACCAGGTGCTGTTCTGACATGAGGCAATGAGTTGCTATTTGACAAAAAAAAAAGCAGAAAAAAGAAAACAAAAGAATAAATAATATGTAATATATAAATTGGTTGACTTTAATGTTTTATCCAAAGTTATTCCCACCATGCTCTCAAGTTTTCCAGCTCTTGTTTGACTCCGACTTCAGTACCGATAACAGAGTATTAACATCAGACTAATCACTTCACACTTTATTCCCTCAGTTTTCTGACTCTTGGCATTCCCTAGCATGCCATTAGACAGCTTCTTCTATTCTTTGCTTGAATCACCAGAGAAACTCTTCTTCTGGACACTTCATGTACTGTATTTACTGGTTTACATGAAGAACAGAGTGATTCTGGGGGGGAGATGACTCTTTTATGGGAATATCTGCCACGGCAGAACGTTTGGGTTTTCCTCATCGTGCAGTTGTTGAATCAGCTGCAAACAAATGCATTTTCATTTCTTTAGATTTAAAGACACAGTGATTAAGTATATAAGTGAAAACTCCATAAGAGTGGAAGCTGTCATAAACATTATGTAGTCACGGGGTTGAAAGAGTAAAATGTATTTTAAGGAGTATAACAGTCAGTGGGATAGGTAGTTCTTCCTAACAGCTGGTGATAACACTTTACAACGTCGGCATCACACTGCGTTTTATGCCCCTAAGTTTTCCCCTTTGACATGCAGACCAGAGATCATAGTGCAGGGAGAGCTACATGAGAAACCCAGAGCCTGGGTACCAGGTCCATTTGTGCCAACATATGTTGTCACGACACCTGTGTTCATTTTTCTAATCTGCAGTAAAAGGGGATCCAGTGCTTAGTGATTTATCTCTAAGGCCCACTCCAGCGTTAATATCGATTCTGCCACCTCCCTTTTTTAGAGTTGATTGTTTTCCAGCCAATGAATAAGCATTTAATTGTTGCCTAATATGTACCTAGGTTGGCTGAATCTCTTAGTAACTAAATAAATCTGTTTTCCAACTGAGGGCAGGTGTATAAATGGTAAGTAAATTAAACCAATAGCATAAGGGCTGCTCTACCCAGATTTCTGCAGGTTTTCTGTGAAGAGTAACTGAGGGTCAGGGAGCAACTGCATGCATGCATCTGGCTGCTACGTTAGCATCAGAGGACTTGTGCTAATCCAGGATAATTACTTTCCAGGCCCAGCTTATCATAGGTGTGTGACTATGGCTGTTATTCAGATGGTGTCCCGTAACAACTTTCAAGTGATGGGAGATGGGCAAGATGTGAGGTATATTAGTAGACATATTTACATGTAGTAAAACAAAGTATTGGGAAGGTTCAATTAAACCTACACAAATATACATATACATAAGTAGATGTGTGTAATCAAGGCTAGAATTACCCACAAGGCTGTATAGTCATTGAAAGGTTGACTGATTTATCTATTAAGAAAATTAACTTTCTTCCAAGATGTCTCACCCACAGCTCTGTAGAGGATTTCCAACATTCCACCATTAAGAAATAATTCTTTTGAGTTAAACCAAGATTGCCTGTTCCCATGGACATTTCTTTGGCTAGGTGGTCCCATAATGTTTTTAAACTACCTTAGTGAGACTTTTCTTTTTCCAATGCCATAGCAAACTGGGTCACACTTTAAGAATGTATCACATAATGAAGATGTTTTGATATGGGCTAGGGAGATACGGTGTTTGAGTGGCCTGGGAAGCATAGGTCTGGGAGAAGTGTTACAGTGGAGATAAATGGGAACCAGAAGGTTTCAGGAGGGGACCTCTTACCCTAGGAAAAGAAAGTGAACAAAAAGGGAAGATAGGAAAATAATAAAAGATATACTTAGTCAACTTCCTGCTCTATGAGAACCTGTTGCTTGCTTATGTTTACATTTTGGGTATTTTTTTAATTGAAGTATAGTTGACTTACAATATTATATTAGTTTCAGGTGTACAATAGAGTGATTTGATACTTTTATAGATTACACACCATACAAAGTGATTATAAAATACTAACTATAATCCTTGAGCTGTACCTTACATTCCTGTGACTTATTTATTTTATAACTGGTAGTGGGTATTTTTGATAAAATGTTGCTTCTGATTCTTTTGTCTGAGTACTTAAGGCATTTTATTTATATTTATACCACTTGGGAACTTGTGTAAGGCAAAGTTTTCTTGTTAATTCTGTTCACTTACCAATTAGGGTAACCATGGGCAACTTGATTGATTTCTCTAAATCTAACATAGCAATAAAAAATGACTTTTCCTAATTTCGGATTTTAGAAAGCTCACTGGGTAAAGGGCAGGTAGGTAAAGAAGAATCACTACCAAAATAGTAGCAAACTTAAAAATACTACAGATGATTGTCATGTTAAAGATGTATGTAGTATTCTTTATGTAGTAACATTAGCCAACTTTACTGTGTACTTACCCAATGCATTATGCAGATAATCTCCTTTAATCCTGACAACTCTAAAAGGTAGGTAACATTTTTAGCCCATTTTACAGATAAGAAAACGAAGACTTAGGTCAAGTCACTTAGTCAAGCTCACTTTGCTAAGCGGGAAGGACAGCAGAGATTCAAATCCAGGTTAATGAGATTCTGGAAATGAATTGTCCAACAATTCTGGGAGCTAGCTCACTATGGTCGTCGGGTATTGGTTGGTTCATAGGGAACATTAGGGAAAGGAAAACAAACAGACAAAAACCAAAACAAAAGATAATTATTTGCTGCGGCATTTATGGGATAATGCAAAAATACATAGGTTTATGGACGCAGAGTCTGAGATTAGATAAAGTCAGGCTGAGCTGAAATTGTCACTAACCAGCATTCCTGCAGCACCCTTGCAAGCAGACTGGTGAGCTCTCCCTCATACAGATTGAATTAGAGGTAATTGCCAAACCTAGGAACTTATAGTAGACCTGTGACTAAGTAAGAACTTTCGGTAAAAAAATGGAAAAGCATAGCGGACAGAATTAGTAATTTGGCGTTATTGTTATTCTCTGCATTGCTGCTTGAATTCTTTTACAAGGAGCACTGATGGGAACATTCCTCAAGCTGGTTCAAACGCTGTGGGCTAATTAATTCCGGGTGCCTTTCAGTGAAGCTGTGCTTTATGGCTATGGTGACCACACATGTAGGATCACATTACCTTAGTGGCATCACGTCTGAGAGACACAACAGCTAAGGCTAGAATGTTTATTCCATCCCACTCCAACTTGTTCTAGTTTTCTGCATTTTTTTTCCCCATCGGGGTTTTGATATTTGATATCAACTCAGCAGAATCTTGAGCTCAAACTGGATTTTTCTCAGCCCCAATTTAAGATGAAAAAATAACATGAATATGTAACTTGGATGGTAAATGTCATCCATTTTCTAAGGTAGGCTATTAGTTCAAATAGCCTATATGACTAAAGACAGGAGCTGTGTTCCTATGTTACCTAGAAGAACACTCAAGGGCCAAGACAAATGGAAATGATGCTGTGTCTAGACATCTTTCCCAGGCCTTCTATACCTTGCTTACCTCCACGTTCCCGTGATTAGAGTACAAATAGCATAACTTAAGTAAAGTACAAAATGGACAAAAGTTATGCCTTTGGAAGTTAGAATAGAGCAGACTCTTGGGGATGTAACACTTGGTAAAGGGTTTCTGGGCTGTTGGTAATGTTCTATCTCTTGATCTGGGTGCTGATTACATGTGTGATCACCTTCATGAGTTATACACTTATGACTAATGCATTTTATCTGAATTTATGTTACTCTTTCACTAAAATCATTTTTAAAAAGGAGTGAGAGAAGAATTCCTTCATAATACATTAATCTGAGTATCACGTGAGGTTGTGTTTATTAGATCACTCAGCAATCTTTTTGAAAAGCAGGCAGTAGAGTCTTGACAGGAAGGCACTCAGGTCAAGAAAGTTTTGATTTGGATGAGAAGAAGAAGAACATCTGAAAGAGTTCTGAGCACAGGGCAGCTCACATTAGGCCCAGATGGAGGGCTATTGTGGGTACTGTTGGATCTAAGAGGAAGCTTGTGGATACCTTAAAGGGTCTGGATCAGGACAAGTACAAGTGTGCAATGGAAGAGAGAAAAAGATGCTGGGATAGAACATGGAAAGCTGAAGGGTAGGACCTAAAACAAACTTCTCTTACTTCATAATTTGCCCAGGGCCAGACCTACTTGAAAATAATATTGATATTATTCCAAGTGACATAGAGTTTAATTAACTTTCCCTAATAATTAGAACAATATACCTTTTTCCTTGCAAGCCTTGGTGGTCTTATACAGCATTTTTTTCTTAGTTCTTCATTAGCAGTTCACTAGGAGAGGGGCTGAAAATGGGGGAAAGAGGCTGGATTAAGTCCATACAGAATAGTCATTCTGCAGAAATTCCAGGTAGTGAAGGTTTACCAACAAGACTATGTGACTTCATACAATGTGATTTTATACATGATTTTGCAACTCAAGGTAATTCCAATACTAAATACAAGGGCTTCAATTAATAATGTTATTCAGAAGATAATTTTATTTAAGGAAAATAATTTTCTACATGTATTCACTCACTTATTTCATAAATACTTGATGAATTACTGTCATCTGCTACTATTCAGTATTTCCTTTTAAACCTATAAGAATATGAACTATAGAAACAGTCCCAAGCATGAATGTCTCAAAGAATTTGAAATTATGACTAAAATACAAATTATACATTTTTGAATAAAAGAGATGGCATGAACCCAAATTAGAATTTTCTTTAGAAATCCTTCTGATGAGTTAAAAAATATGGCAGAGACTTGAGGAATAAATAAAATAGTATAAAATATCCTGCACTTTAAATTCTATATGTTTCTAATACCAGTTAAAAATGTTTACTTTTCCTTGTATGTTTAACAGTATTACCATGTGAGTGTTGCGCTCTTGAAATGTTTATTTTTATCTATGTGTTTGAAGGGGCACTCTTTCTATAGAGAGAAGCTGCAGTAGAGTAGTCACTTATTTTCACTCATTTTTCTGCGACCTGTTACTCTCTTGGGTTGCAACAAAAACCACAGTCTCCATAGCAGTTTTCAATCCAGTGGATTCCTTTCTTTCTTTCAATCAAGGATAGCAAAGATGGTCTCAAACCAAGATCTGCAGAGTCGAGTTAAAGAGATTTTCAACTTCTTTCCTCTCTGATTGACCAATTCCTCTTAGCACTGATGACTTTGCTTTTCTCTTTCAACAAAAAGGCAGCTTAATCTCCATAGGGTTTCAGTTCTATGATTCCTTTCTCCTTCCTACAGCCAACTTCCCCCTTCTTTAAAAGAAGATACCTGGCTCCTCATAGTTTGAAATAGAAACTTATATTCTGAAATCAATAGGCTGTTTTGAACTTGGGAAGTAATCAATTGAAATTCGTTTGAGAATTTCATATTTCTTGGGAAAGTGTTGGCCCACCTATCCTAGGGCAGTTTGGCCCTGAGTCCTAGAACATTCGTCTGGGACTCCCTCTCCGCATAGGAAACACTATAGGTGTCTGCAATTGCAATTAACAGAGCCCTGGGACAGAATTCTAAATGAGATATAAAATTATGCTTTGAAAGTTGTATGGTTTTTTTTGGTTCTGTTTTTCATTGGCCATCAAGTCATTTTCCTTTTGAGCTTGTCATAATCCTCCTCCTCAGGTAAACCTCATCTTCTCCATCACAAATCACAGAAGGCTTACAGATAATGAATAATTTCAGTGTTAAATGAATACTGTAATTCTCTCTAATGACACCTTGTGTGATATGTCACACGAATACTATGGGGGAATAATGCTGTTTAAATCTAGACTCATAAAGAATACTTAATTTCATTCATGTCTATAGCCAGTGGTTTGAGAATTTACTTAATCTTCATGTTTTCTTTATTAATAAAATTAAAATAATTCTTCATTATGTCATTTGGGCAGTGTTTTACATTTTTAGAGTAATATTATAAAAATTATTGAATGTTAACATTTTCCATGAATTTTCTGTTTTCCTGATATTTAATAAAGATGAAGTTGTGTTTTCTTAAAAAAAGAAAATTACAGCGTTGTTAAGGACCTTAAAATTCTCCTAATTTACAGATGGAGAAAACATATTTTGAGGAAATCTGCCACTTTCCAGTCACCAGGAACTTAGATACCTAATAATCATTATTTCCCCAAAGGAGTTATTCTTCACATCTTCTAGAATGAGGGACAATTCAAGACTTCTAAAATGGAACAGATTGAGCACAGGAACTATAAACATGCCAAAGTTTAGACTGGATCAAAGTTATAATAAATTACAACTTCGTATTATTAAAGAACAAAATGAAAACCAAGAAATATATTAAAGACTGTACTTACAAATTCAAATACAATAGAATGCAACAAAGTAATTTATCATTCAAGAAATATTTTTAATAACCCAGGTTCTGAATTCAGTCTACCAGGGAAAAAAATCTGAGCCTCATGGGGAGAACTGTTAATATCCCTAAAGCCTCAGTTATCTCATCTGAAAAATGGGGTCAGGATAGTACCTACCTCATGAATTAAATAAAATAATGGAAGTTTTTTTTTTTTTTGGTCTCACTGTGTGGCTTGTGAGATCTTAGTTCCCTGACCAAGAATTGAACCTGAGCCGACAATGGCATTGAAAGCTCCAAGTCCTAACAACTGGACCCCCAAGGAATTCCAAATAATGGGAATTAACAAGTTAATGTCTGTAAATTATTTAGCACAGTGTTTGGAACACAGTTGACACTCAGTAAATTTTAGCTATTTTTATATTATCATTATTACCATTTTACATAGAGGATTCTTGCTATTCACAGTAGTAATGTTCCAAAATCTCCCTTCAAAAACTAGATTAGCAAATATTGGATCATTGTCCCCAGAAGAAATTTAGCGTTAGGCTCTTGAAAACATCTAGTCACAATATTTTCATCTAGTGAACAATACATAACCTTGTTTTATGTGTGTTTCTGTTTAAAGATGCTTTACTAATATACACTGTTGATTCATTAACATTGAACTTGGCCAACAGCACTATAACTCATGCCTAAATAAAGCTTATCTATCATACATATCTTCTCCATAAAGCACATCACAGCCTTCTTGCACATAGGAATATTAGACGTTACTTGAAGGCCATTCTAAATAGCAAAGTCACCAAGAAAAAACAAAAAAATGTGAAAAATGTCACATAAAAAGGACAAGCCCTGTGAGGTTTTACAAATAAAACCTACAAGTTGGTTTTAGGGTTACAAATAAATGTTAGCCAGTAGGTGAACATGCAAATAAAGAATCTGCAAATCAGAAGGATCAACTGTATTGAGATTTTGAAAAACTAAAATCAGTTGAGTTTGCCTACATAAGAGTGTTCAAGAGAGAAACAGCAGGAAAAGAAGCTGGAGGTTTACACTCATGCTAGGAAAGGTAGGATCTGGTAAGCCCTGTTAAGAAGTTAGTCCTTTTTCTGATAATAATGAGGCACCATCACCACCGAGTTTTAAATGGAAGACTGTCATATTTAGATTAGTGTTTTATGAAGACCACTGTCACCTCGAATAGAAGTGACTCTTAAAACAGCACCTTGTACATTGTGTATGCTCAATGTTTACTGAATAAATTCTGTATTTACTGAATGATTGAGCACAGTGTAGAGATTAGTTTTGTTGGGGCCGGAGACAGGGCTGGAGGAAGGGAGACTTTAAGATGCTACTGCTATTCAATGTTGTACTGGACGTTCTTGCCAGGGCAATTAGGCAAGAAATGAAATAAAATCTACAAACAATAAATGCTGGAGAGGGTGTGGAGAAAAGGAAACCCTCTTGCACTGTTGGTGGGAATGTAAATTGATACAGCCACTATGGAGAACAGTATGGAGGTTCCTTAAAAAACTAAAATTAGAACTACCATATGACCCAGAAATCCCACTACTGGGCATATACCCTGAGACAACATAATTTAAAAAGAGTCATGTACTACAATGTTCATTGCAGCTCTATTTACAATAGCCAGGACATGGAAGCAACCCAAGTGTCCATCGACAGATGAATGGATAAAGAAGATGTGGCACATATATACAATGGAATATTACTCAGCCATAAAAAGAAATGAAATTGAGTTATTTGTAGTGAGGTGGATGGACCTAGAGTCTGTCATACAGAGTGAAGTAAGTCAAAAAGAGAAAAACAAATACTGTATGCTAACACATATATATGGAATTAAAAAAAAAAAAAGTTCTGAAGAACCTAGGGGCAGGACAGGAATAAAGACGCAGACGTAGAGAATGGACTTGAGGACACGGGGAGGGGGAAGGGTAAACTGGGATGAAGTGAGAGAGTGGCATGGACATGTATACACTGCTAAATGTAAAATAGATAGGTAGTGGGAAGCAGCCGCATAGCACAGGGAAATCAGCTCAGTGTTGTGTGACCACCTAGAGGGGTGGGGTAGGGAGGGTGAGAGGGAGCCGCAAGAGGGAGGAGATATGGGGATATATGCATATGTATAGCTGATTCACTTTGTTATAAAGCAGAAACTAACACACCATTGTAAAGCAATTATACTCCAATAAAGATATTTTAAAAAGAAAAAAAACAGGCATTTAGATTGGAAAAGAGGAAGTAAAACCATCTCTATTTGAAGATGACATGATTTTACATATAGAAATTCCTAAAGAGTCTACTAAAAATGATTAGAACCAATAATCAATTTCAGCAAGGTTTCAGGATACAAGATCAATACATAAAATCCAATTATATTTCTACACTGTAGGAATGAGCAAATCAAAAATGAAATTAAGAAAATAATTCTATTTACAATAGAATAAAATACATAAGTATAAATTTAACAAAAAAACACAAAACTTCTAACTCTGAGAACTAGAAAATATTGTGGAAAGTAATTAAAGAAATAAATGGAAAGACATCCACATTCATAGATTAAAAGGTTTAATAGTGTTAAGATTACAATAGTCCCCAAATTGGTCTACAGATTCAATATAATCCCTATGAAAATTACAGCTGTTTTTGTTTTTGTTGCAGTTCTGCAGACACTGACAAGCTGACGCTAAAATTTATATGTGAGGCGACTGACCCAAAACAGCCAAAACAATCTTAAAACAGAACAAAGCTGGAAGACTCACACTTCCTGGTCTGAAAACTTACTATGATGCTACAGTAATTGTGACAGGGTGGCATTAGCATAAATATAGATATTAAGACTAATAAAATAGAATTGAGAGTCCAGAAGTAGACCCTTTATATGATAAGTTGGTTTTCAATCAACCTAAATTTTCAGTTTAGGTTGATTTTCAATTTCAAAAAGGGAAGAATAGTCTTTTCAACAAGTGGAGCTGGGATAACTAGAAACCTCATACAAAAGAATGAAGTTGTACCCCTAACTCACAACATATACAAAAATTAACTGAAAATTGATGAAAGGTCCAAATGTAAGAGCTAAAACTATAAAACTCTTAGAAGAAAACAAAGGTACAAATCTCTGTGAACATGAATTTGTCAGTTGTTTCTTACATATGATACCGAAACCCCAAGCAACAGTAGTAGGACAACGAAAGGTAAATTGGAAATCATCAAAATTAAAAACTTTTGAGCTTCAGAAGACACCATCAAGAAAGTGAAAAAACTACACACAGAATGGGAGAAAATTTGCAAATCATATATCTAATAAGGGACTTGTATCGAGAACATGTAAATACAGCTCAGTAATTTTTTAAAAAGCCAATTAAAAATAGACAAAGAATATGAATAGACTGTTATCCAAAGAAGATACACAAATAGCCAATAAGCACAGGAGAAGATACTCAACATCATTAGCCATCAGAAAAATGCAAATCAAAGCCACAGTGAGATACCACTTCACACCTACTAGGATGGCTGTAATCAAAAAGGCAGAAAATTACAAGCATTGGCTGGGAGGTGGAGAAATTGGAACCCTTACACTGTGGTGGGCATGGAAAATGGTGTAGCTTCATTGGAAAACAACCTGATAGTTTCTCAAAAAGTTAAACATAACATTACTATTTGACCAAGCAATGCAACTCCTAGATTGATACCCAAGAGAAATGAAAACATGTGTCTACGCAAAACTTTTACATGAATGTTGATAGCAGCGTTATTCACAATAGTAAAAAAGTGGAAACATCCCAAATGACCATCACCTGATGAATAGATAAATAATGTGATATATCCACACAATGGAATACTAGCAATATAAGGTAATGAAGTATCCATAAATGCTACGACACAGATTAACCTTGACAACATTACACTAAAAAGAAGCAGCCAGTCACAAGAACGGCATATTGTATTGTTCCATTTATATGAAATGTCTTGAATAGAGAAATCTGTAGAGACAAAAAAGTATTATATTATTGGTTTCCAGGGGCTAAGGGGACAAAATGATGGGCAGTGACTGCTAACGTATATGGGGTTTCTTTTTTTGGTTCTGAAAAATGCTTTAGAATTAGATAGTGGTAATGGTTGCATAACTTTATGAATATACTAAAAACTACTGAATTGTACAGTTTAAAAGAGTGGATTTTATGACATGTGACATATCTAAAAAAACTTTTTAAAAGAATTCTATAAGATTTCTTATTCTGATCACAATACAGTAATTGCTAAGAGAATTATTTTCCCACTGTTAATCACTATAAACATGGATAAAATTTGTGATAGAGACTCCTGAAGCATTGGGCAACAGGTGGTAAAGAACTGTCATTTTTGAGCGAATGGAAAAGTATGAGATGAGATTCATCTCTTCTCGAGCATATGAAGATGGAGCTGTAATGGAACATAGTAATTTTGTGTAGCAGAGGAGGCAGTTATCTGACTTCTGAGGTGTAGAAGGAGGTGAAATTTGAGAGGCAGGTTCCCAATACTGAGGGAGCTACTCAGATGGGTGGGGATAAGTGTGCATGGGGCTTCTATTGCTTCCTTGGCCATGGTTTGGACTCTGCATGCAGAGGGTAAGACTTCATGAGGACCAACAGAGAATAGCTCCTATGAGGCAGAGCAGTGAAGAAGGTTTCAGAGTTTGCTCTGTGTTAGGAGGGTGGAAAGGAGGGAGGACGAGAAGGAGGAAAAATGAGATGAAGAACAGAAGACACAGTTTGGATATATTGCATAGCAACAACGACCATAACCATGGCAAGCTTTAATTTTTCAAGTGATCAAACAAAACCAAAAATGTGATGTATTAAATAATCATTAATGATCATTGACAATGTCAATCCATAAAAAATTAAGAAAAATCAAAATGGAGGCTGTTAAATACCTACTAAGTTCCATATACAAAAGACTCATTAATTGTGAAGAGCATCACTATAGAATGAGACAAATGAGAAAGGTAAAGTTTAAGCATTTGGTGGAATTTATTTAGTTTCACTGCTTCTTTTTTTTATCTCTCTTTTTTTTTAACATCTTTATTGGAGTATAATTGCTTTACAATGGTATGTTAGTTCCTGCTGTATAACAAAGTGAATCAGCTATATGTATACATATAGCCCCATATCTCCTCCCTCTTGAATCTCCCTCCCACCTTCCCTATCCCACCCCTCTAGGTGGTCGCAAAACTCGGAGCTGATCTCCCTGTGTGATGCAGCTGCTTCCCGCTAGCTATCTATTTTACATTTGGTAGTTTATATATGTCAATGCTACTCTCTCACTTCATCCCAGCTTACCCTTCCCCCTCCCTTCACTGCTTCTTTTTTTTTTTTTTTAAACAGTGTGAAGCGAAGAGGAAACACCTAGTGCCTCTGAGCTTTTTTTTTTTTTTTTTTTTAATTTTTATTTATTTATTTTTGGCTGTGTTGGGTTTTCGTTTCTGTGCGACGGCTTTCTCTAGTTGCGGCAAGCGGGGGCCACTCTTCATCGCGGTGCGCGGGCCTCTCACTATCGGCCTCTCTTGTTGCGGAGCACAGGCTCCAGACGCGCAGGCTCAGTAGTGGTGGCTCACGGACCCAGTTGCTCCGCGGCATGTGGGATCTTCCCGGACCAGGGCTCGAACCCGTGTCCCCTGCATTAGCAGGCAGATTCTCAACCACTGCGCCACCAGGGAAGCCCCACTGCTTCTTTTTTTGTGGGGTGATGTGTTGAGAGAGGAAGAGTTATAGGGAGTTACAGGGAGAAGGAAGAGGAATTCTAAGATAATTTATACCCAATAAATTATTCTTTAGAACAGAATTCTTCCAGAAATATGTTTTCCAACAATTTCAATTTCATTAGTCCATTCATGTAGATGGAATCCTTGGTTTAGAGTCAAACTAGGGTAAGTTATACTAAAAGCACTACTCAATTTTAAAATAGGGGATTTATGTCCATGAAGGTGTGAATCACTCTTTTCCAGTTAATATCTCACGCTCCTGCCCTTTCTATTTGAGTAAAGAATACATCTGTCAATTGTGAACATTTATTCACCTATTGGCTGAACAAAAAAGCCAATTGAAAATGAGCTTAGGAAAAACATGAGCCTGGTCTTATCACATTAACAAGTGATTTAAAAAATTGTTTTAACCTCGTAGTACGTGGTTAGTCATCGCCATGTGCACCACTAACTCAAACTAGATACTTGTTCTTTTGCCAAATAATGTCACTTTAAATGTGTGCAAATATCAATATCACAGTGAAATTTAGGACCTAAGTTCTGACAAGGTGTGACCACATGCATGGTAATGAAATTTCATCTGTTCCCTTAAAATTTCTCCTCTAAAGATGCTTTATTTTAGGAGAAATGGAACCCATTTAAGTTTAAAATATCCATTCAAGACAGCTATGAAAAAATAAACTCTACCAAAAAAAATCCTAGCTCTAAGTATATATGGATTTGTTATTCACTGTAATTTCACTGGCAATGTTTTCTAAGGGACTAAAATTTTTAATGCATTATGTATGAGAAAGCAAAGTTTCGCTGTGTTGTATATTAAGTTAAACCCTTTAAAATAAATACTAGACAGTGAAATTCATCACAGTATGCCTCCATTTAACATTTTCCTGCAGCTAACGTTCATTTTTTAAAGAGCTGGCTAAGGACCCAAAGAGGATCATGTAACACTGAAAAAACCCCAGATCCCTGGAAAACATTATAGAGACATTCCAGTGTACTTAATTTTAAAAAATTATATTTGTCAAATTGTTAGCCATCTATTAGACTGTGCACTCTGTGAATATACCACCATTTTAAAGTGTTGATAATACATCTTATTGGCCTTCCCACTAGTCAAGAGTTCCCAGTAAAATATTTTCCTACCACATAAGCCACTAGTCATCAACCATGTCAAACAACATTTTCAATTTGGATAATGAAATTCTAAGTTGACTGTACTCAATAAATAACCAAAAGATATATAATGTTAACCATATAATATTTTAGGTATATTTAAATCAAGCTATATAACATACAAGAATTTAAGGCAAAACATTTATATTGATTTCACATATGTAAATCTAGTACCTACTGTGTTTTACAAACATATACTTTTTAACCCAGCCTTATCCAGAATGGATTTTAATTGCACTCATGTATTTAAAGACTAGGAATAGAAATCAGCCTTAAAATTATCAAATAAATTAACTTACGCTCTGTTCTCTTTGATAGATAAAGTATACATAATATAAAATTTACCATTTTAAGTGTATACAGTTCAGTGACATTAAGTACATTTACACTATTGTGCAACCATCACCACCGTCCATCTCCAAAACCATTTTTATCTTCCTAAACTGAAACTCTGGACCCATTAAAAAATGACTGCTCATTACCCACTCCTGCCGGTACCAGAAAGTACATTCTACTTTCTGTCTCAATAAATTTGACTAATCTAGATACCTCATATAAGTGGAATCACACAAAATTTGTCCTTCTGTAGCTGGTTTATTTCACTGAGCATGATATCTTCAGGGTTCATCCATGTTGTAGCTTGTGTCAGAATATTCTTCCTTTTTAAGGAGGAATAATGTCCCACTGTATGCAAATACACATTTGATTATTCATTTATCCATCAATGGACACTTGAGTTGCCTCTACCTTTTGGCTATTGTAAATAATGCTGCTATGAACATGGGTGTACAAAGATCTATTAAAGCTCCTGCTTTCAATTCTTTTGGATATATACCTGCAACTGAAATTTCTGGGTTCTTTACAATATATTTTTAATAAGTTCTCAAATCTACCCATGGGCTTATTTCATATTTTAAAGATGGGTGTTGCTGTTTTGAGAGATGCAGTATCACCATATCCTCCCCCTAGAGTCTTCAGGGTCAACACAGTTCCTTTCCATGTCTCCTTGCCCTGGAAGAGTTGATAAGATTTCTTACAAAACAATGAAAAGAAATTTCTTAAGATAGTTGACTATTCTTGACCTATTTATAAATTCTGAACATTCATTTTGCTTAAGGAGACTTAAGTTTTAGTTTTTGAAGAATTAAAGCTGGAAGAAATTTGAAAAAATTCCAAAACGTGTTCACTGCCAGCTTTGGTGTAGAGCCTCATCCTGATTCAGTGGAACTCTCTCCTACTGCAGATCTCCGAAGACAAAATTTTAAAGCCTTCCTCATCAGTCTCTTCTGTTCAAGTTGCTCTCAAGAGTAGATTCTACATACCTAAATGGCATCTAACTTTGCTGTCACTCTTCCTACTCTGCTCCTTCCCCAGCCCCTTTATTCACTCTTTTCCATCCTGAACTCCACATCCCTCCCAAAATACACACACTGATACTCGGAAATTTGGCATCATGTTGTCTCTTGTTGGAAGTCCTTCCTGAGCTGCCAGGATAATTACAATTTCTTTCTCTGAAAAATTAAGGGAAATATTTCCTTCTTCCATTGGTTCATTATGAGAACTCGATATAAAAACATATGCTTATGCACCATTGAGGCACATGGTAAGTTCTCTATAAATAATGGTTGTGGTTACCAATAAAAACAAACTAATAGGGGATGAAAAACAGTTGTTTTAAATCTTTATATTAAAGTTTTCTACATGTAAAATAAATTATTATTTTACCATTTAGGCAAACCTTATTTTCATTCTCTTTTCTAATAAATTTACTTTCTTACTTTTTACTCATCCTAAGCTCTCTTCCTTAAATCTTCACAGAATTATCCTCATCTACTTCAGCTGTACAGCCCTAAGGTCAGATATGATTTCCAAGTCTGAAAATGAAAAATGTCAAATATAATTAATTGGAGATGGGAAAGGAGAGATGTTAATTTATATTAATTAACTCTTTTCCATTTTTATGGTGCTTGTTGTCTGGTAACCTGGTGATATTGTCCTTCTTAGCCTTTTATGAGGGTCACAGACCCCCTTGCAAATATGACGAAAAGTTTGGGTTGTCTCTCGCCTCCCAAGAAACACACACTCACAATTTTACATTAAAATTTGGGAGATGTATGGATTCCCTTGAATGTTCCAGGAGAGTCCATAGATCCCAGATTAACACGGAGTATTGTGTAATATGAACACAGTAAATCTCGGATTGTTCTATTTTCCTCTGAAATACACTTCAGGTTTTTGGCCCCAATATTTTATCCCATTCTACTACTTCCTGTATTCACTTCCTTACTGTTTTCCAACGGTTAGACCAAGGCTGATTTAACCAAATGCTCTAGATACTGCAGAGAAACGGAGGGAACAGGTAGGGGATTATATGCCTGTGTATAGGACAAGTCATTATCTCTCTTTCCTCACACTTGTACAACCAGCGTTGGGAAACTCCTCATTAGGCACAAAGATAGTACATTAAAAAAATGTTAAATTCCTTAGTGTATCTGAAAATTCTAAAACATAGGAAAGTTAAAGTTTCGAATTCACATAAGAGCTTAGAAAATTAACTTCAATCCCGTTTCCTTCTCAAAAAAAGTTTAAACTGCAGAAAACTTTGAGCTAACCATTTGTGAGGTATTAAAATATATAGATTGGGTAACAATCTAATTAAGGTAGGCTAAAGTTGATTTATCCAAGGACTTTTACACCAGTGAATGAGAAACCTTTCTAGTCTGTATTATTCATATATATATGTATATATATATATGTTTATAGGTAATCTGCTTCATTTGAAATAAAAAACTAATATCATTGAGAAGAGAGGAAACATACAAGATACTTCCCCCACAAAATGAACAAGGCAATTTAATTCAGAATCAAATACATTGGTTACAAAAAAGCCCTAACAATTTCATCCTAAGGTGCTTTAATTTTAACCATGTTCTATATTAATTGCAACTTTACCTTTGATTTTATCGTAATTGAACTTATATCATTACGTTTGATTGGCTGTGCCTTATTCTCCGATACTCAGGAAGTCCTCAATGAAGTGCTTGCAAGTGGTCAAGCATCCTTATTTTTCTACTTGTGTAGATTCAGTAGTTGCAAGTCTGCTGTGCTGTGTATCAGCAGCATCCAGTCAGATGCACCACTACCCCTGAGTAATAGACATTTAGAGTTGTTGGGGACTCAAGGTATCACTGAGTAGGATCTTGACAATAAGAATGAGAATGTAAGGAGATTGCTTCCAGTCGAGTTGCAGAATAACTGATGAACAGAGGGGAAAAAAGAAAGAGAGTAATTGAACTGCAAATGGTGAGAGATCATCTAATTTCACCTGCTTATTCTATAAATGAAAACATGAAGTAACTGATTACTCTTAGATTAGGACTGGGGACATGGTTTACAGGGAAAATTAGTCATTTGAGACTCAAGAAACCTGAATGCCAGACTTAATGCCATTAATATTGGGCAAGATAGTTTTTCTGTGTCTCAGTTGCCACAAATGTTAAATGAGAGGATTGGGTTAGAATTCCATGATGCTAATCTTTAATGAGGCTATTTTAATTCCCAGGCTAATACTATTTCTTCTGAACATTGAATTCTAAATATGAGCATAGTAAATGGTGGTCTTTACCATCAGGTTAACCTCAGGAAGTCCTGGTTACAGTAATAATTATAATTATTACTCAATTCATGTTAACTATCATGGGACAGATAATGTGATGTGTCCTATAAAATATATTAGATAAGTTATACTTTTTAAAGTTATTAAGCAAATTCAATTTTTTCATTTTTAACAATAGACACAATTATTTATTTTTAGAAATATATTAAGTACTTACTGAGTATCACCCACATTTCCTGGTCATGAAGTACAGCAGTAAACAATACAAAAGAGGACCCTCTCCTCAAGGATAGACAATTGAGAATGTTTAAATAAAAAAATGAAGATAATCTCAGAGTGTGATAATTTCTTTTAAAGAAATAAAACGGTGATTTTTATAGAGAATATTGGGTGATGTTACTGTGGGTTGCAAAGATGTTGCTGTAGATTGGACGGTCGCTTACAAAAGGGAGAAACCTGGTCTAAAGCATGCATCATGAGAACAAATCAGTTATGCTGAGAGGCACAGAGATAGGAAGATGCAAAAGTCATACAGAAGGAATGAGCTTGCCCTTCAAGCAACAGAAAGAAGGTCAGTGTGTCTAGATATGGGACAGGCAAGGGCCAGCTTGGAGAACAAGTTAAGAGTTTCCACTGAAATATTATACATCTATAACAAGTAAGAGCTTTTAAACATTGATATAAATGTATTCAAGGGGAATTTTTGCTTAAAATCCAAACTGACTCTAGATACTTCTGTTTTCTACAGGGTGTGAGTGTGGGGTGAGTGGCATGCACTTGTGTTGTGAGTGTGTGTCTGTGTGTGTGTCTGTGTGTGTGTGTGTGTTGGGGGCATGAATATTTCTTAAGGGTGGAGTAAAACTTTTCTGTACTCCTCACTTCCCCTTGTAGAGATTGGTGAAGGATAGAGAAAGGGTAATACCTAGAGTAGATGTTTAGAAGAAGACATAGTGAGTCTTTACATGTGTCCTGGAAACTCAGAGCTGAGTTGGAGGTTGGTTAGAGAGAAGAGGAATTATCCTACAAAGGAGAAGAGGGTGTCCAGTCCATGTGATATATGACTTGGGTCAACATAGTTTTAAGTAGAGAAATCACCAATATGAAAAATTGTGTGTGTTAACTGCCTTAGTCTCGCCAAGCTTTCAGTAAAGTCAGCTACACTGAAAGATAACTTTTTGTGAGCAGACTTGCATTTTTTTTTTTTTGAAGGAATGAAGGAAAAGGGCTGAGTTCCATGTTTGAATTGATGCAGAGCAGAAAGGATGGAACTGATATGGAGTGAGACTCAGAATCCTGTGAAATCTGGAACTTGAGGCCAGAAGAGACCATGAAAATATATGTCCCCCAGGAATGCACAGAAATCTTAGCAAGACAACAGGGGTGGGCTGGAGCTGGCATGTAAGTTATAATTACTTATTTGTGCATTCATTTTCAGTATCACATCACTGTGAGAAAAAAATAATTGGAGGAGGGAGAGAGAGAGACTCACTTCTTTCTTAGAAACTATAAGCATTCACGATGCCAAAACATCCAATTAGTGAGGAAAAAAAAGTCAAGTTAGTGTTTAATATGAAGAAGTCAAAATAGTTGGCTGATTGGATAAGTTTTTCACTTTCCAACCCCTTGCTATGGCATAACATAGACACAGTTCAAAAATAAACATTTAAGAGTAGAACTACATTTACTTTATTACAAATTCTGAGAAATGCATAAGCATGTTCTTAGTTTTATCAGCAAGAATCCATGTGAATGACTTGTCCCATTTGCTCTGGGATTCTGGAGTTTTAAGTGGGCCAAAGTTTTGAAGTGTTGAAAGATATTATAAAGGACTTACAAGTATTCAGCTGGTCAGACTGCTCAATTAGCTGAACATTTATAAACCTCAAAATTTTGACAGAGCATGATTCATGTAGGAATGACCCTTAGACAACAGAAGGCTTTATTGTAGGTAAGCTTGAGAGAAAGCATGCAAGGCAATGTGATTTGAAGGAAATACAAATGGAACGTAGATAGAAAGTAAAATTGAATTTAGAAGCATGGACTGCACTCTTAAAAAAGGAAATTGCTGAAAAATTTAGCTGATATATTTTTAATAATAGGATGTTTTAAAAACATGTTTACTTAAGAATATTCAAGACATTCATTTATGGGACATACCATAAAAAATACAACATAACTAATATCTAGTTAAAATCTAGGCAACCCACACTAACTCATATTACAAATCTAAATTAAGTATTTGTAAAACAAAGTAACAGGGTTGGGGGAGTAAGAAGTAAAATGTCAGCTAAAAATCCTAAATCCATAGCATTTTAGCTTCTCTTTTTTTCCATATAACCTATGGGCTGCTTATATTATGAAGAGTATTTTGAAGAAGTATTAATTCAAAGGTACAACTTAGAATATTTTTACCACTAAAATATATCAAATTTTAATTAAGAGGGTTTTATTAGCTTTCTAAAGGAGAAACAAAAGATGATGCCTTCATCTAAATAAAAATATTACTTTCGAGTGTGTGCAGTTTTTTTTAACACTTGAAGTTAATACTACAGAGAAATTCACTTTGGAGAAAGAAACATCAGATTCTAAAGTATGCTTAATACAAGTCCATAGAACTAATGCAAAATTTTCTTCTCATTTAGAGCCTATGATGTACATATTATACTGGTGCAACTCTTTTTTTTTTCTTTTCTTTCCTTTCCTTTTCTATCTTTCCTTTTCTTCCTTTCTTCCTTCCTTCCTCTCTTCCTCCCCCTCCCTTCCTTTCTCTCTCTTTCTCTCCCTCTCTCTTTCTTCCTAGAAGCACAAATCTGCTCATATTACCAGGAAAAAAAAAAATTCATGGAACAAGAGGCAAGTAAACAATTTCTCCCAGAGGAAGAAGAAAGCAACAATAACAATTAAAAAAAAAAAAAAAAGCTTATATTATAACTACTTCTCTCCAAGGAGGAGCAGCACATGCACACACACGATACCAAGGACCATGTCAGCCTCACGACATCCTGCGCGGTGTAAAGAACAGGTACTGGTACCCTTACGCCTTGAAATGTTTCTAGGAGAGTGGCTATCCCATGCCTGAGAGGAGGGCTGCCAGGGAGTAGCTTTCCTCTTCTCCCAATCCCGCAGCCCTGAGAAAGTGAACCTGAACCACCGGGCGCGCGGGGGTCAGCTCTCAGCGTGTCCAGCGCCCAGCGTGAGACGTGGCACTTGACCTGCCACTGGGGGCCGCAGCTCCTTTGGGACTCTGATCGGGGAGGTGAGTGGGGCGCTCCCCGGCACACCTGCATCCTCCTGGCTGCTTAGATGAGCTGCCCATCTGTGGTTCAGGAGCGCCAGGAGCAGTATAGGTGGGTGATTAGATTTTCCACACTCACTGCTCCCATTTTATAGATGGACCACCAGAATGAGGAGGCAGCACAAGGACCTCTGACTGTACCAAGCTAGCAACAGGTGGAAACAGGACACAGTCCTTTAAATTCAGAACTCATTACTTCCTCACAACCGCTGCTTACTTGTGAAAGGCATAGTAAAGTAGTATTCCTGCTTATCAACTTTTCTAAAATAAATATGAAAAAAATAGCAATGAAAAACCAGTAAGGATACAAAAAGGAAGTAGTTTAGACTTTTTCCCCTCTTTACTTATTTAGTCATTTCCCCCTAAACACTATTAAGCAAGAAGCAATTTTTTATAGACTAGAATACTAATTATTGACGAATTGTTTATACAAACTATGAATGTACACTTTAGTATTCTTGTGCTTATTTGGTCCTCATTACAACTCTGTAGAGTAGATTATTATTATTAATTATCCTCATTTTATAGATAACATGAAGTTCAAAGAAAATAATTGATCAAAAATCAAACTGCTGAACAGACTACAGTTAATATTTAAATACAGAACTTCTGGCTCTAAATTACATTGCATTTCCTTTAATCATGCACCTATAACTCTAAGAAGCTACCTAAGTGTTTTCCTAAAACATAATTTATTGTAAAACCTGTTATTGACTAAATAGGGACACATACTAAAAATACAACTCTTGAGTAATTTTCAGATACCTTATAAAAATGTATCAGTGCACTGAAGATCATTGTTTACACATACAAAATACTACTTTTCAATGTTTGTAATTTGAGTGACCCAATAAATCAGAAAAAGATCATACTTCAACATCTTAGACATTCACTATTAATTTCTTAACCCTTTTCTTTATACATTTTTTTTCTTTTTATGGTTTGAAGAATGAGAACACCTGTCAAGAAATTTAGCTGTTACAAGAAAAACTGAATTAAAAGAAGAAAAGAAATCAGGAGCAAAAGAGAAAGAGAAATATAACAATAGTACTAGGTTGTTTTGTTTTTTTAAATCATGTTGATTTAGTAGAGGAAAATAATGAAATACTGTGCTCTATGGGTGCAAATATCATTCGAATGATATATGCCATTTATAAATATTATTTGTACAAGAATGAGCTAAAATTGTCATTGGCTAAAAATGTTTAGATTAAAAACAAAAACAAACGCAACATACATTATTACTGATCGAAGATATAATTAAGGTGCAGAACACAGTTAATTAGCAAGCACGTAATATTTCACAAATTACTTACAAGGACAAGTTAAGCCCTGTGGCGGCTTCTGCTGTCTGCTTCTCTGTGAGATATTCGTTGGCACTGTATAAATATTTTTGCCCTTCTGCTAAATGCTCCATGACTTTCTTAGTAAGACTGAATGTAAGTTATTCTTATCAAATATCAGAACTGTCATAATTATCATTTTTAGGATCATTCAAATTAATTACAACTTCAAGCAGTGACACAGACTAAAATAGCAAGAGCTGCTGGTGATCTAAAACTACTCACAGTGTGTCCCAGCCAGTACTTGGCCAGGAGCACATGTCACTTAAAAAAAGCACATAACCCTTTAGACCCAACAGTCAATTAAGGCCTTGGTAGAAATGTCAACCATAAGAATGAAAAGGCCTTTCAATTATTTACATACAATTTTCCTCTAATTAGTGGGACTTGATTTTAATTTTTTTCCCCTTCTTTCCTCAAACAGGACCATATGGGATCAAGTTTAGAGGGCATCTGCTTTGTTAAAGAAACAGAGAAAATGAGAAAATCAGAGCAAGTGAGAAAGAGAAAGAGAGACACAGACAGGTAGTTTTTCTTGTCAGTCATACCCTAGCATTCTTACAGAGATGGGGTGAGTAAACGCCTGTCAGCTTAGCAGTCTTTAAAAGTTTGTAAAGAACTTTGCTAGGGGCTGTGCTGATGGTGTAAAACAATAAGACACTTTCACGAGGGTCTGGCAAACAAAGTATAAGGATAATCAGAGTCTGGTGTTGCAAGCTACTGTTGCCTGGGTGGAATAAGAAGTGAGGTCCTCTATCTACCTTTATTTGATTGTTGTGTTGCTTGCCAACTAACTATAATAGGACTTTTAAAAATGTTGATTTAAGTATACCATGGTCAAAAGAATATCTTTAACTTACATTGTAAAGCAATTTCGGAAGGATTTTGGAATATTTGAATAGAATTGACTGTGGAAAAAGGTAAGTACTATCTAATCTCTAATATCAGTCTGTAGTTGGAGTATCTTTGGGACATGGTTTGGGAAAACTTTCGTAAGAATGAATGCATTTCATTTTTTATTCCATTAAAAATGACAATAATAATATAATAAAATTTCTTTTTGCTGAAATTCTAGTTTTACTTCTAGATTTGAGAATATCAGCCTCTCGAGGAAAGCACATTAAGTGTCCTTCTAGCTGCATTAACTCCCTAATATAACTTTTTTTTTTTTTAAAGAAATTCACGTTCTTTTATTTATTTATTTATTTATGGCTGTGTTGGGTCTTCGTTTCTGTGCGAGGGCTTTCTCCAGTTGCGGCAAGCGGGGGCCACTCTTCATCGCGGTGCGCGGGCCTCTCACTATCTCGGCCTCTCTTGTTGCGGAGCACAGGCTCCAGACGCGCAGGCTCAGTAATTGTGGCTCACGGGCCTAGTTGCTCCGTGGCATGTGGGATCCTCCCAGACCAGGGCTCGAACCCGTGTCCCCTGCATTAGCAGGCAGATTCTCAACCACTGCGCCACCAGGAAAGCCCCCCTAATATAACTTTTAAAAGTGCTTTAGGTCATCAAGTTATGAAAAGAGGCTTGGACTCATTTATACATTTAAAAGTTTAATTAAAAAATACATTAACTTTTAGAGCTTGATTTACTTGTATTTATTCATTTAAAAATGTTAACTTGGAATCTGCACATGGAGATTTCCAAATGAAGTAGCAAGCATATGATATTTCTCCAGCAGTTTTTGCACCATGCTAACAATAAGAAAGAGTTGTCACTCTAAAAGAAAACATTAAGAATTCTGAAAGAAAACACTAAGCATTCACAGTTTTGTTTCCATTTTTCCTGACATTATTATATAAAACAAGCTATCTAAACTTTCTTAAAATCCAAACGTGTAAAAAAAAAAAAAAAAAAAAAAAAAAAATCCCACAAGGGCTCAGAGGCAAAGAATATACGAATCAATTTTCACTGCAAAGTAAAGGAGCTGTTACAGTGGAGGATTACTGGACTGAATGTCAATATTATGACATAGTATGAGTGTGTTTCATGTTTGGTAATTGCAATCATTGTTGCTTTTGTTGTGGTCATCCATGTACAATGCTTGGTGTCAGTCTATTTATGTCTTGTAAAAATAAAATACAGTGTGTGTGTGTGTGAAAAAAAAAAAAAAAAAAAAAAAAAAAAAATAAAAAAATTAAAAATAAAAAAAAAAAAATCCAAACGTGTGATAACAAGAGCCCAACAGTGCCTTCAGTCTTCCACATGTGGCTCTAATTCAAATAAGAAGCAACTTCATAAGCCAAATACAGGTAACTGTCCCAAGAAATCCCCCTGAATTTCCTGTATCATGATATGAAGATAGACCCAGACCAAATCAGAAAACCCAAACCCAAGACCAAAATACCCAGGTAAAGTCAGAACTTACATGGAACAGCTTCTGCTAAGATTCTTTCTGTTTTCATGGGATAGAACAAAGAATTCCATTAATTTGGTTGTCTGGGCGGGAAAGCAGACTCTCAAGAACCAAGTATGTTCATAGTTTGTAAGGAATGGTAATGACTTTCTCTTCCTACTTTCTCACATCCTTAGGTTGAGCCACTATGAAGAAGTGTAAAAATACTGTAGAAGAAACAACTCAATCTGAAAGTGGGCAGAGAGGGTCTTTAACTTGAAAACTTATATCCCAGGAGATTCACAGTGTTTTTCAATACAATAGGCTCCAGTGCCACCCCCAAGCTTATGTAACCTCACAAGGGGCCACAGCTTCCAATTGACATTGTGAAAAACAGGTCTACCAGTTCAGACAGCCTCTTCTCTCAAGTTCCAAGAAGAGTTGCTCACATGCTTTCTGTTTCCTTTCTTCCATCAGCCACTTCTAGGTGAAAGAGATTTTTCCCCAGTCCTAAAGCTGTCAACTAAATAATTCTTGACTCCTCTATTCCTACCATATAAGTGAAATCAAGTGATCACAGTGTCGTTCAATACTAGAGTCTTGGGCAACTGTCATTTTACAAGCGTTGTAGAATGGCTTCCTTTTAACTAGTCTCTATGATTTATTACATATTCCTCCAATTTAAGTCCATGCTATATACCAGAAAGACTTTGCTAAAATGAAACATTTCCTACTTTCAATTTCCTTTTCTATTTTAAATCTTCTTGGTTCTTCATTACCTATATCAGTAACAGTGATTCCAAATACAGTACACACTCCAAAAAATCATAAAATACCCTTTTCCTCAACATACTATACTTGCTTTTTCTAAAACACCTCCTGAAGAAAGTCTACTAGAGTGGGGATCTTTCTCCCAAACCACTTCAACCCATTTTTGCAGGGAAAGATGGAGCTGAAAAATTGCCAACAAGTATGAGAAGAGCCAGATTTGGAGGAGAAGGACAAAAGAGAAAAAAGAAAGGAAGAACCATGGAAATGGGGAAGAAGGGAGAAGGCAAGATTTCTCTTCCAATTCCAAGGAGATAGCCTTGCAGGTGCCCAATACCCATGAGTGAGAGGGATAAGGCAGAATGGTACCTTACAGGGCTGGCTTCCTGGGCATGTAATCTGTGCAGCTGCACAGGGTCCCACACTCAGAAGAGATTCATACTTGGTTTAATATTCTGCTGTCACCATCTTGAAATTCTTCATAATTTTATTTTTGAACTTGTGTTTTACAAGTGAAATCTAATGAGACAATTGAGCACTCGAGAGCAGAGAGATGTTCAGTATGTGTGTCCACTGTTCCTTGCCACCCTGAGAGCACAGAATTTGTGTGGACTCACAATGTGTGGGAGTTCATTGAGACTCAAGTGAGTACAAGCTAAACGTGTTATGTCTAGACCTTAGTGGGCAGGGGTGCTGACAGCCCCAAGAAGCCATGCTTTCCCTTAGAACAAGAACATGCTTCGAATGCAGAAAGAAAGCAATGATGTTCTAAGAAACTCAATGACCAGAGAACCCTCTCATATCTTTTCTTACTAATGATACTTCCCTGAATTAGCCAACCACTTTTGCTAGAAATGATGACATAGAAGCAAAGGGAAAAATGGGGCAACCCATAGATCTTTTTCCTTTTAGTTTTTCCTTAAACCAAAGGTCAAGACCGTTGGTAAGCCTAAATGTCCATTGACAGATGACTGGATAAAGAAGATGTGGTGTATATATACAATGGAATATTACTCAGCCATAAAAAAAGAATGAAATAATCCCATTCGTAGCAACCTGAATGAACCTAGAGATTACACTAAGTGAAATAAGTCAAACAGAGAAAGACAAATATCACATGATATCACTTACTGTGGAATCTAAAAAAATATTGATACAAATGAACTTATTTACAAAACAGAAATAGACTCACAGACATAGAAAACAAACTTATGGTTACCAAAGTGGAAAGCGGGGGGAGGGATACATCTGGAATTTCAGATTAACAGACACAGACTACTATATGTCAAATAGATAAACAACAAGGATGTACTGTATAGCACAGGGAACCGTATTCAATATCTTGTAATAACCTATAATGGAAAAGGATATGAAAAAGAATATATATATATGTATAACTGAGTCACTTTGCTGTACACCTGAAACACTGTAAATCAACTATACGTCAATAAAAAAATAAAAATTAAAAGAAAGACTGTGTGCATGTTTGGACAAATAAAATAAAAACAGTTGTGTTTTGTGTAGTGCTTTCACTATATATTCTTACCAAAAATGCATGTATGAGCTATGAAATATGAATTGTGTAATTTTAGTGATTACACGTACGAGTCAAATGCTCTTATATTTGCATCTAAAAATGGCACTGTACCATATAAAGATGAATGGCAAACATCATATTAATAATTAAAATTATTAATTTTTCTTTACTTAAAACATTACTTAAAGCAAATTTTAAAAACACCATAGCAAGTTGAAGAAACCAAAAAAGGTTGCTGTTTTAAGACACACATATTTAGCACATTTTCTTGCTTTTTGAACAAGTACCCACCCCATTTTCACTTTGCACTGGGCCTGACAAATTCTGTATCTGGCCCTGCCACTTCATTACTTCCAATTCCCATTTTGGATTCCATAGTTGCAATGAGTTTATTACTAAGACTTTAAGTAAAGGCTACTTGATAGATCCTTTTCTACCTTGTGGCTTGAAAAATTAGTTCTAGGACCAGTTGAGGTATGAACTACATACTCCCTTTCTTCCACAACTGTGATATAGTCAGAATCATGGCTGATGGGGAGCCAGAAGAGTGGTTCAACCCCTGAGAAAAATTCTCCTAATTTGTCATCTTTTCAACAATTTTTAAAGGTAATGTATTCTCATAACAGCTGTTAGGACCCTGGGGAAAAGTTGCCTGAGGACCCCCTGTGAAACACTCAATTGAAATATCAAAGTTCAGAATATGAGGTATACGGAAGCTGGGCTTGGCTTCCTTTCTGTACAGGCAGTTTCTTGAGTACAGAGATGCTGGCACTCACCTCAGTGTCCAGCACAGAGTAGACTCACTGAAGCCCACTTGAGAAAGAAATGTTGAGGCTTCCTTCTGTCGGTCCCATAATTTGCAGCAGATGTAACTGAAAATCCTGCCCTCCTTACTTAGCTATCTTTTACTTTTTTTCCTGATAGCAAAAATAGAGGAAAAGTAGGTAAAACAACAGTTATGCAGATATAATAACAAGAAGGAAAAAACTATTCTCTCCTTTTAAATTTGGGACCTTTTGCCTTTCTAAGAACCAGGAGTGATTGGCAGGCAGGGGCTTGAGCAGAATTGCTCTGCCAGCTAAAAGAGAAGGGAGAGAAAGGGAAAGGAGAAGAGAGGAGAGGGGTGGAGAAAGGAAGGGAGGAAAAGGGAAGGAGACTGACCTGCAGCCATAGGGAAGGGGAAAGTGGTCGTCTTCCCAGCAGTTCAATAGACAGAGACATTGCAGAAATGTCTAAAGGAGATATTTCAAACGGTGGTTGCTGGTTTTATGATGAAATTCTCTCTTAGCTTCACCTGAACATGAGATCTACTTTCTTGCTAATGTTTTGATGGAGGTGGATTTGCATATGTGAGGAAGGCTGGGGTAAAGACTGCAATGGGGTGGGGGGAGAGGGGGGGCTTTGGATGGAAACTTCTAGAAGAGAATTAGGGAACAGCTGACACCAGTTTGAGTTATACAGATTTTAAAAGATTGTCTTTAGCATTTAAGAAGTTAGGAAAATTAGCTAATTTTCCATTTGATATTCTCTGTCTTCCTGATAACTTTTGGCTCTTCAACTTGACTTCTTTCTGGGCACAGAATCCATTTCCCTCATTCCTTGGTCCCTCTCCAAAGGAAAGAACTAACTCCAGTGTCTCCAGTTTTACCATCTAGCATTTTGTCCAGCAAGTGGACTCCTTGGAAAGATGATAAAAGAGAAATGTCAGTGGGGATATGTGGCCAAGGCAGAGAACATTTTTGTTATAAGGGAAAAGCCTGTTTCCCAGGCCACCCTCAATGACCTATTTGCTCAGCTCTAAGTATAGAACTCCAGGGCTTTCCTCACACCTGACCCTGACACTGCCAGCTCTGGGAGACTGAGCCTCTACTCTAACCTAACCTAAACTCTACGTGTAATAAACAGTATGCCTCAGCCATTCTTTCAACATCTTAGCATTTTTTCTTAAAACATGATGCTAATGATATATTGTTAGTGTAAAATATTTGCTGCTCCCTATAAGTTACTAGGTTTAAACTTCAATTTCCATTATGATTCATAAGTAGGGGAAAAATATTTTCTGGGGCTGCCTCTGTGTTTTGGACCTTGGCATAGAATGTCTCAGCTCTGAGAAACTTATTTTCTGGACTGAGCAGCCAGGAGTGGTCACTTGCCTCATGGAGATGAATCACTTTTGGCTCCAAATGGAAATCATAGCTAATCACTCACAATCCTAGTTTTATGTTGATTCATGGTACAGTGGCCTTCAAGCCCCAGAGACCTCACCTGTCCCTGTGGCCTGAAGAAACCATTTGTGGTTTTGATCATGTGTGGTTTTCCTCTGCGTCCAGTTTCCCCTTTCTGGTCAATCCATCACATTTGGACAAAGTTGGCTTTCTACAACACAAATTATATAGTGTTATTCCCTGCTCAGAAACCTTCCAAGACTCCCTAATGCTTTCAGAAGAATCCAAACACCTTAGCATAGTATTCAAGGCCCTTCACTATCAGAACTCAACCTTCCTATCTGGTACTTTCTCTCCCTGTGCCTCCCCTCACCTATCCATCCCTGACCCTCCTTTAAATATATTTTTTAATACTCCAGGAATTCTAGTTAGCAGTTACTCATGGGATCAGAGATATTCATTCACTCGTTAGCATTTAGCATTGGCCATGAAGCCTTACTTCTTTATTCTTGTATTGATGCAAGGACAAGAAATTGGTTGAATGCTACCCATTCAGCCAAATGTTGTTTATACAATTATTATGGGAGTCATTTGGGACAGTTGATTAAAATGCTGATTTTTTAGCACTACCTCAGACCTGAATCAGAATCTTTGGAAATAGAATAAGACAATCTGAAGGTTTAGTAAGTTACTCACGTCTATTTGGTGTGCCCTAGAGTTTGAGTACTCCATGAATTTGACATTAAAAGCAATAACATTTGCCTTATTAATCATACTATCTGTTTTATCTCAATGATTTCTATGCCACTCAAATATTACTATCCTGCCAGTGCCTACCATACACCATATCCTGCATAGGACATATATTGCCTAGAATAGACAGAGTTCTCCAGGTCTTATTATTGACTGAACAGGAAAGAAAGGCTGAAACATACCTATACATATTCCAAAAATTAAAGGAAATGTGCCAGAATGCTGAGGTTTTGTTGGGATTCTGTGACTAGAACTGGAAATGTTTGATCTTGGAAGACTTCACGGAGGTAGATTGTTTTGAGGAGAAGAAAATCAATTCCAACTTTGGAAAATGAACCAAAACAAAACGTGGAAGATTCAAGAACCCTGATCAAGTTAAGAGTCCATCTTAGTGTGATGGGAAAAGAGAGAAGTTAGACATGGAGAAGAAAGTGAGCCTTAGTAAGCAGAAAGTTTAGAAGCAAATAATTAGAAGATTTTGATAGGGAATTTATTCAACAATTATTTATTAGATCTGATATGAGCATTGATATAGTTCCAAGAAATGTGAAGTTGTTCAGTGACAATAACTGATATTCAGTCAACAATTATTTACATATCCACTCAGCTGACTCTCAATATCCCTCCCACCCTTCCTCTTCTGAGTAGAGGAATTTTCCTTCCTTCAAGGAGTGGGCCAGTCTGGCCAAAGTTAACCCATTCTCTCTTGTCAATTGTTGCTTATGATCTAATTCTGGACAATGAGATAAGAGGAAATGTTTGCTGGAGGTTAATAAAGGTACAGGAAACCAATTTCTCTTTCCTTTTGGACAGGAAGAAAGAAGCATATAACCTCAATTTCTGACATGAGGGGAGCTAGTTTTGGATGAAACCAACACTGTTGTTGAAGGTAAAGAGATATGGAAAGAACATGCTGGATTAACCATCCCAGAAGCCAGCACTACCTTTGGGTTTTTTCTTATATGAACTAATCCATTTCTTTACTGTTTAAGCTTGAATATCTTTCCCCAGTATTATTGAGAAATGATTGATATACATCATCATAGAAGTTTAAGACATACAGCATTATGGTTTGATTTACATATATTGTGTTGAATAGTTTTACTGACAACCAAATACATATTAACTGACATACATCCATAGCAATTTTTATATCTCTCATTTGATCCTCAACAACCTCATTCAGGAGAATATTCCCTGCTAATAAAAATGGAAAAGAAAAAATTTAAAAATGAAGAAAATGCCAGAAACTTTTTACCAAAATCCAATCATGAGTCTTGGGATTTAGAAATATACAATATGAAAGCAAGCTAACAGTCATTGAACATCTCCTGTATGCCCATTACTCCAAGAACTTCACAGGTTATCTAATTTTAATTTTTATAATTCTATGAGTTTGATATTATCACCCTTGTTTTACAGGTGAGTAAACTGAAGCTCAGAGAGTTTAAGGAATTCATCCGAAGTCACAATGTGCTTTAAAAATGGATTCAAACTTGGATTTTTGGTCACACACGCTATGCTCTTTCCACTTCAGCACAAACCACTACTTGTGTGAAGCAGTAATTTGTTTATGAGTGAGACCTCACTCATAAGCATTTCTTATGAGTGAAGTCTCAAAAAGGAATGATCATTATGGCTTGGTAATGTGAAAACCTAAATAAGAGAACATTAGAAGAAGATGCTGAGTCTTTGTGACTGCAGTGATAGGGTGGTAATGGTGAAAGCCATGAAACATTGAGGAATAAAGCACTGAGAAAGGGTAACTAAATTGATATTAGCAAGAATCTCAAAGGCAGAGTTAAGGCGAATATTTGGTAGTTATTAGCATATTGTACAGGAATCACAAATGAATTACTGGGGAAACTCAGTGAAGGATATGAGAAAAGGAGGAAACAGCAAAACAGGGAATAGGAGACTGGTTCAAGATGGCACAGTAGAAGGACGTGCGCTCACTCCCTCTTGCGAGACCACCAGAATCACAACTAACTGCTGAACAGTCATTGACAGGAAGATGCTGGAACTCATCAAAAAAGATGGCCCACATCAAAAGACAAAGGAGAAGCCACAATGAGACGGTAGGAGGGGCGCGATCACTGTAAAATCAAATCCCATAACTGCTGGGTGGGTGACTCACAGACTGGTGAACACTTATACCACAGAAGTTCACCCACTGGACTGAAGGTTCTGAGCCCCACATCAGGCTTCCTAACCTGAGAGTCCGGCAATGGGAGGAGGAATTCCTAGAGAATCAGACTTTGAAGGCTAGCAGGATTTGATTGCAGGACTTCAACAGGAGTGGGGGAAACAGAGACGCCAGTCTTAGAGGGCACACACAAAGTAGTGTGTGTGTTGGGACCCAGGGGAGGGAGCAGTGACCCCATGGGAGACTGAACCAGACGTACCTGCTAGTGTTGGAGGGTCTCCTGAATAGGCACAGGGTGGCTGTGGATCACCATGAGGACAAGGACACTGGCAGCAGAAGTTCTGAGAAGTACTCCTTGGTGTGAGTCTCCCCAGGGTCAGCTATTAGCCCCAACAAACAGCTGGGTAGGCTCCAGTGTTGGGTCACCTCAGGCCAAAAATCCAACTGGGAAGGAACCCAGCCCCACCCATCAGCAGACAAGTGGATTAAAGTTTTACTGAGCTCTGTCCACCAGAGCAAAACCCAGCTCTAACCACCACCAGTCCCTCCCATCAGGAAATTTGCACAAGCCTCTTAGATAGCCTCATCCACCAGAGGGCAGACAGCAGAAGTAAGAAGAACTACAATCCTGTAGCCTGTGGAACAAAAACCACATTCACAGAAAGACAGGCAAGATGAAAAGGCAGAGGGCTATGTACAAGATGAAGGAACAAGATAAAACCCCAGAAAAAAAAATTAAATGAACTGGAGATAGCAACCTTCCAGAAAAAGAATTCAGAATAATGATAGTGAAGATGATCCAGAACCTAGGGGAAAAAATGGAGGCAAAGATCGAGAAGATGCAAGAAATGTTTAACAACGACCCAGAAGAATTAGAGAACAAACACCTAGAAGAATTAAAGAACAAACAAACAGAGATGAACAATACAATAACTGAAATGAAAAATACACTAGAAGAATCAATAGCAGAATAACTGAGGCAGAAGAACGGATAAGTGACCTGGAAGACAGAATGGTGGAATTCACTGTTGCAGAACACAATAAAGAAAAAAGAATGAAAAGAAATGAAGACAGCCTAAGAGACCTCTGGGACAACATTAAATGCAACAACATTCGCATTATAGGGGTCCCAGAAGGAGAAGAGAGAGAGAAAGGACCCAAGAAAATATTTGAAGAGATTATAGTTGAAAACTTCCCTAACATGGGAAAGGAAATAGCCACCCAAGTCCAGGAAGCACAGAGAGTCCCAGGCAGTATAAACCCGAGGAGAAAACACTGAGACCCATAGTAATCAAACTGACAAAAATTAAAGACAAAGAAAAATTATTGAAAGCAACAAGGGAAGAACAACAAATAACATACAAAGGAACTCCCATAAGGTTAACAGCTGATTTCTCAGCAGAAACTCTAAAAGCCAGAAGGGAGTGGAATGATATATTTAAAGTGAAGGGAAGAACCTACAACAAAGATTACTCTACATGGCAAGGATCTCATTCAGATTCAACGGAAAAATCAAAAGCTTTACAGACAAGCAAACACTAAAAGAATTCAGCACCACAAAACCAGCTCTATAACAAATACTTAAGGAACTTCTCTAAGTGGGAAACACAAGAGAAGAAAAGGACCTACAGAAACAAACCCATAACAATTAAGAAAATGGTAACAGGAACATACATATTGATAATTACCTTAAATGTGAATGGATTAAATGCTCCAACCAAAAGACACAGGCTCGCTGAATGGATACAAAAACAAGACCCATATATATGCTGTCTACAAGAGACCCAATTCAGACATAGGGAGACATACAGACTGAAAGTCAGGGGATGGAAAAATATATTCCATGCAAATGGAAATCAAAAGAAAGCTGGAGTAGCAATACTCATACCAGATAAAATAGACTTTAAAATAAAGAATGTTACAAGAGACAAGGAAGGACACTACATAATGATCAAAAGATCAATCCAAGAAGAAGATATAACAATTATAAATATATACATAGGAGCACCTCAATACATAAGGCAACTGCTAACAGCTATAAAAGAGGAAATTAAAAGCAACACAATAATAGTGGGGGACTTTAACACCTCACTTAGACCAATGGACAGATCATCCAAACAGAAAATTAATAAGGAAACAGAAGCTTTAAATGACACAATAGACCAGATAGGTTTAATTGATATTTATAGGACATTCCATCCAAAACCAGCAGATTACACTTTCTTCTCATGTGCACATGAAACATCCTCCAGGATAGATCACATCTTGGGTAACAAACCAAGCCTCAGTAAATTTAAGAAATTTAAAATCATATCAAGCATCTTTTCTGACCACAACACTATGAGATTAGAAATCAATTACAGGGAAAAAATGTAAAAAACACAAACACATGGAGGCTAAACAATACGTTACTAAATGACCAAGAGATCATTGAAGAAAACAAAGATGAAATCAAAAATTACGTAGAAACAAATTACAATGAAAATACAATGATCCAAAACCTATGGGATGCAGCAAAAGCAGTTCTAAGAGGGAAGATTATAGCAATACAAGCCTACCTCAAGAAACAAGAAAAATCTCAAATAAACAATCTAACCTTACACCTAAAGGAACTAGAGAAAGAAGAACAAACAAAACCCAAAGTTAGTAGATGGAAAGAAATCATAAAGATCAGAACAGAAATAAATGAAATAGAAACAAAGAAAACAATAGCAAAGATGAATAAAAGTAAAAGCCGGTTCTTTGAGAAGATAAACAAAACTGGTAAAGCATTAGCCAGACTCATGAAGAAAAAGAGGGAGAGGACTCAAATCAATAAAATTAGATATGAAAAAGGAGAAGTTACAACAGACACCGCAGAAATACACAGCATCCTAAAAGACTACTACAAGCAAGTCTATGCCAATAAAATGGGCAACCTGGAAGAAATGGACAAATTCTTAGAAAGGTATAACCTTCCAAGACTGAACCAGGAAGAAATAGAACATATAAACAGACCAATCACAAGTAATGAGATTGAAACTGTGATTAAAAATCTTCCAACAAACAAAAGTCCAGGACCAGATGGCTTCACAGGGGAATTCTGTCAAACATGTAGAGAAGAGCTAACACCCATCCTTCTCAAACTCTTCCAAAAAATTGCAGAGAAAGGAACACTCCCAAACTCATTCTATGAGGCCACCATCACCCTGATACCAAAACCAGACAAAGATACTACAAAAAAAGAAAATTAGAGACCAATATCACCGATGTATATAGATGCAAAAATCCTCAACATAATACTAGCAAACAGAACCCAGCAACACATTAATAGGATCATACACCATGATCAAGTGGGATTTATCCCAGGGATGCAAGGATTCTTCAATGTATGCAAATCAACCAATGTGATGCACCATGTAAACAAACTGAAGAATAAAACCCATATGATCATCTCCATCGATGCAGAAAAAGCTTTTGACAAAATTCAACACCCATTAATGATAAAAACTCTCCAGAAAGTGGACATGGAGGGAACCTATTTCAACATAATAAAGGCCATATACGACAAACCCACAGCAAACATCATTCTCAATGGTGAAAAACTGAAAGCATTTCCTCTAAGATCAGGAACAAGACAAGGATGTCCTCTCTCACCACTATTATTCATTATAGTTTTGGAAGTTTTAGCCACAACAATCAGAGAAGAAAAAGAAATAAAAGGAATACAAATTGGAAAAGAAGAAGTAAAATTGTCACTGTTTGCAGATGACATGATACTATACATAGAGAATCCTAAAGATGCCACCAGAAAACTACTAGAGCTAATCAATGAATTTGGTAAAGTTGAAGGATACAAAATTAATGCACAGAAATCTCTCTCATTCCTATACACTAACAATGAAAAATCTGAAAGCGAAATTAAGGAAACACTCCCATTTACCATTGCAACAAAAAGAATAAAATACCTAGGAATAAACCTACCTAGGGAGACAAAAGACCTGTGTGCAGAAAACTATAAGAGACTGATGAAAGAAATTAAAGATGATACAAACAGATGGAGAGATATACCATGTTCTTGGATTGGAAGAATCAATATTGTGAAAATGACTATACCACCCAAAGCAATCTACAGATTCAGTGCAATACCTGTCAAATTACCAATGGCATTTTTTACAGAACTAGAACAAAATATCTTAAAATTTGTGTGGAGACAAAAAAGACCCTGAATAGCCAAAGCAGTCTTGAGGGTCAAAAACAGAGCTGGAGGAATCAGACTCCCTGACTTCAGACTATACTACAAAGCTACAGTACTCAAGACAATATGATACTGGCACAAAAACAGAAATATAGATCAATGGAATGGGATAGAAAGCCCAGAGATAAACCCATGCACCTCTGGTCAACTAATCTATGACAAAGTAGGCAAGGATATACAATGGAGAAAAGACAGTCTCTTCAATAAGTGGTGCTGAGAAAACCAGACAGCTAAATGTAAGAGAATGAAATTAGAACACTCCCTAACACCATACACAAAAATAAACTCAAAATGGATTCGAGACCTAAATGTAAGGCCAGACACTATAAAACTCTTAGAGGAAAACATAGGAAGAACACTCTTTGACATAAATCACAGCAAAATCTTTTTTGATCCACCTCCTAGAGTAATGGAAATAAAAACAAAAATAAACAAATGGGACCTAATGAAACTTCAAAGCTTTTGCAAAGCAAAGGAAACTACAAACAAGATGAAAAGACAACCCTCAGAATAGGAGAAAATATTTGCAAATGAATCAACAGACAAAGGATTAATCTCTAAAATATATAAACAGCTCATTCAGCTCAATATTAAAAAAACAAACATCCCAATCCAAAAATGGGCAGAAGACCTAAACAGACATTTCTCCAAAGAAGACATACAGATGGCCAAGAAGCACATGAAAAGCTGCTCAACATCACTAATTATTAGAGAAATGCAAATCAAAACTACAATGAGGTATCACCTCACACCAGTTAGAATGAGCATCATCAGAAAATTTACAAACAGCAAATGCTGGAGAGGGTGTGGAGAAAAGGGAACCCTCTTGCACTGTTGGTGGGAATGTAAATTGATACAGCCACTATGGAGAACAATATGGAGGTTCCTTAGAAAACTAAAAATAGAGTTACCATATAAGCCAGCAATGCCACTACTGGGCATATACCCAGAGAAAACCATAATTCAAAAAGACACATGCACCCCAGTGTTCATTGCTGCACTGTTTACAATAGCCAGGTGATGGAAGCAACCTAAATGCCCATCGACAGACGAATGGATAAAGAAGATGTGGCACATATATACAATGGAATATTACTCAGCCATAAAAAAGGAACGAAATTGAGTTATTTGTGGTGAGGTGGATGGATCTAGAGACTGTCATACAGAGTGAAGTAAGTCAGAAAGAGAAAACAAATATAGTATATTAACACATATATATGGAACCTAAAAAATGGTACAGATGAACCGGTTTGCAGGGCAGAAATAGAGACACAGATGTAGAGAACAAACGTATGGACAGCAAGGGGGGAAAGTGGCTGGGGGGGGCACGGGTGTAGTGTTGTGATGAATTGGGAGATTGGGATTGACATATATACACTAATATGTATAAAATGGATAACAAATAAGAACCTGCTGTATAAAAAAATAAATAAAATAAAATTCAAAAATTCAAAAAAAAAAAAAAAAAGCAAACAGGGAATAAAAAGTAGGATAAATATGGGCTCAGCTATAAGCAAAATCATATGCCAGATTCCTGGAAGAAGAGTTTGAGAAGAATATGAAGAAAGCCTGTCAAAATGAAAAATGGGATAATTCATCATTACACTTTTGGAGTCTCATATTCAAGATCATAATTATAAAGTAATTGAACCAAGTTTATCTGCCTGTTCTTTTGAGTAAAGACATTCCTGGGAAAATACCCCAAATTTGAGAGGTTTTTAGAAATTAGACCTTCAATTCTCTTGCATTCCCAATGCAATAAATTTCCTGTTGCTTGGAGGGGAAGGGAAAGTGGAAAGGAACTTATTTGGTAACTGTTATGGGGAAGACTCCACTAAGAACTTCACATGTAATTCTTGATCCATCATGTTGCATGAATCTCAGAATAAAGCTTCATCATAAAAGCTGCAGAGAAATGATGGTCATTTAATCCTCATGATAACCATGTGGGGTTATTGTGTTAGCTTCTGTTTCACATTTGAAGAAGGGTGGCTCAGAAGGATTAAGTCAGTGGCCATAGGTTATGCCATTTACAGGGGTAGAATCAGGGTTAGAAAATAGGTTTGCATGACTCTAAAACTGATTTATAAAAAAGATGTATCTGTTTGCTAGAACAACTAAAATTATTTAAAGAATTTCTAAAAAATCTAGTACCAGAAATATAAAATTATCAACGTCTGGCATCCAGTCAAAATGTAGCAGGCAGGCAAAGAAGCAGAATCATACAACCCACAATTAGGAGAAAAATTGACCAATAGAAGCAGACCAAGCAATGACAAAGATGATAGAATTAGTGCATAAGGACATTAAAACTGTTGTAAAATTAAAGGAATAGAGTATCAATGAATGAGGGACAATGTCACATGGAATAACATACGTATAATTGGAGTCCAATTACTATAAAGCAGAAGTAAATCCATTTTATAAATCACTAATTATGTTCAGTATAATTTCAATTTAAAGTTCAGTGAATATACAAATACTGATCACTAACCATGTGTCAAATATAATAATTCATGTAATAAATGAACAGCAAAATTCCTGCTGTCCCTGCTGTCAAGGATTTCACAGTCTCTTCAGGTGCAGAAGGCAAGTAGAAGCGCTGCTATTTGTCTGGTACAAGGCAGAATATATGAGGCACTATAAAGAAAATAAAATTTAGAGCTAGTCTCAGAGAAATATTTTGTAGAGGGAGGGATACTTCAGCTGGATATTTGAGAGTGAGTAGAAATCTGAGGCATAATTATGGGGTACAGAAAATTCTAGATATAACAAAGGATTCAGAAAAATGCAAGGGTCCAGAAAATGAGGAATATATTTTAAGAGTAGTAAGTGCTGTAGTGCTTTACATCAATTAGGAAAGAAGGCATATCCGTTCAAAATTTCAGAAAGAGAGCTAATGTAGGT
Source organism: Balaenoptera musculus (assembly GCF_009873245.2). NCBI lineage: Eukaryota > Metazoa > Chordata > Mammalia > Artiodactyla > Balaenopteridae > Balaenoptera > Balaenoptera musculus. The sequence goes on from NC_045796.1 coordinate 30,503,658, forward strand.
GAAATCCTGTTACCTCTCTATTAATTCCTACTACCCTTACCAATTATTTTAGGAAATTCAGGAAAAAAAATTAGAAATGTACTCTTTATATTGTACTGGTGGATGTTATTAGTTTGGTAGGGCTATCATGACAAAGTACCACACACTGGCTGGCTTAAATAACACACATATACTACCTCACAATTCTGGAGGCTAGGTGTGCAAGAGCTAGATGTTAACAGGGTTGGTTTCTTCTGAAAGTTGTGAGGCAGAACATGTTCTACACCTCTCTCCCTAGCTTCTGATGTTTTGCTGGCAATCTTTGGCTTTCCTTGGCTTGTAGATACAGCATCCCAACTCTGCCTTCACCTTCACATGGCATACTCTCTGAATGTGTCTATGTGTCCAAATTTTCCCTTTTTATAAGGACACAGTCATATTGGATTAAGATCCCAAACTACTCCATTCTGACCTCATCCTAACTTCGCTAATATTGTTTACAATAACCCTATTTCCAAATACGGAATAGTAAATGCCACATTCTGAGGTACTAGGGGTTAGGTGTGCAACATGTGAGGTTTGGAGGGGTACAATTCAACCCTTAACAGTAGGGAAATGTTGGCAGCTGCGTAGTAGGAGAGGGTCTTGATCAGAGTTGTCCTTTAGCAAGAGTCATTTGGCAGCTGTGTGTGACTCAGCCTCTGAAAGTCTCTGGTCACATCCTTTCCCCTTTGCCCTGTATCCAAACACACACACATGCATGCGTGCACACACACACACACACACACACACACACAGTAACCAAGATGTTCCCTAGATCCGCCATACTTTCCCCCCCCACCTCTCTGCCCTTGCCTATGTTGTTCCCACTCCTGAGATTTCTCTATCCTACTCATGACTAATTCCTACTCTTCCTTCAATTCTTATCTCCTCAAGTGTTTTAATCATGTTGATAATATATAGGATAATATTTAACCCATTTTAGGAAGTCTTTCCTGAACATGCTACATCCCTTCTAAGTGGTGGAGTTCACAATCCCACTGTCATGACCCCACTTTTTAAAAAAATTTAACATTCATGTGTTATCACATGTATTATACTTTCTTCTAATTTGTGTATTGATACATAGTTTTTTCTCCATGAAATTGTGACACACTTCAGGTTGGATCCAGTGTCTAATTTATCCCCTATCTTTTGCAACTAGCTCTGTGTGTACTATAAAATAAAGGCTAAAGATAAGAATGTAGGTAATTTCTCCTTATTCCTTAAGGTTTATTCTTAAAAAAAATTAGTGTGTATTACAAAAAGTAACATCTACATTGTGCTTGCTATATGCCTGGCACTGTTCTAAGTGCTTAGTATATATTAACTCATTTAATCTTCACAGAAACCCAGTGAGTTGGGTACTACTATCATCCTATTTTATAGATGGTGAATCAGGCACAGAGAAGTTCAGTAACTTGCCTGATATTACACAGCAACAGAGGGGCAGATGCTACAACCCAGCCCTGAACCACTTTGCCAAACTGCCTCTGAAAAACATTTGCTCTCTCAACCAGAGTCCTTTATTTTGGAAACTTTTCCAGCCCTGCCATGATTCCTAACCAGCTACACAATTTGGAACAAAGTTATTCAGTTTCTCTGTACTTTAATTTTATCAATTCTGAAATAGGAATAATGATAGTACCAGCCTCATAGAATTAATACATGTAAAGCACTTAAAGTGGTTTCCAACACTAAGACCACCACACACACACACAAACACACACACACACACACAAACACACACACACACGTTGAATAACTGAGAATTTCTTGTATACTATGTAGCTAATTGAAGCCATACTGTCTCCTGCTGATGATTAATAGTGTCTGGATTCTGAAGAAGGATGGTATTGGCAGATTTTTTTGCCTTTTTATGAAGGATGGGACTGGGCTGTCACTTTCTCTGAAAATGAGAAAGAGGAGGTCAGAGGTGTTTGTGATAGCAACACAAAGGACCTTTATATGGCTTTAGAAAAGATTGCAGTGTTAGGAGTCTGAGAATCTGGGCTTCCATTGGCTTACAGCACTCATCTTGACCTCTCCTCCATCCTTGTAAAGGGGCAATGGAAAGGCACCAGGGAAGAAGGAAGAACACTTTAGAAAATCTTTCAGAAAATACAACCTTGAAAGGAAATTAAAAAGTCAGAATTCTACACAATAAGAAAGTTCTGTTCATTGAGCCTGTTGAACAGTTATCAACAATTCTTTAGAAGACTCTAGCAGTTTACATGTGGAGCCAGTTGCTTTCTAATTGCTACAGCAGGCTACCACTGGGAAGAACAAAGGAAATATTTAGCACATCGTAAATTCTTCTGCAGCCCTGTGGAGTGGCTGGAGTTCAGGTTACACGTTTATAACTAGCATTTGAGAGCAATTTCTACTTCACTTTGTGAAAGTTTTGGGGAAGCTGTTTCGCACCGTTCCTCCTGTGATTCTGAAGAAGGACAGACCAAGTGTTTAAATTCAACAATCCAGTTCATCTGTTGGGGTCCAGTGAAGCTTGGAAAGATGTAACAGTGAAAAAACTCTTCCCTTCTAGAATTTACTTTTTAATGGGAAGTAGATTTCTCAGTGGGTGGAAAAGTGTACCTCGGATACACCGGTGGGGTGCCCTGACAGCTCTGTATACTGGACAGTGGTCTTCACATAGGCCAAGACTGAGACAGTCTGAAAAATAGGCAGGACCTAAAAATAGATTCAATTCACACTGCCAAGGAGAGCAAGCAAGAGAAAGGCAGTAAACGTGTTTCATGTCACCAAAGATGGATTGAAGAAGCTGCACCACATAACTAGGAAAGAAACCATCACGGTCCAGTATGAACAACAAGAAACCACTGGGATATGAAAAGTCAGAGGTCAGCTAAGACGGCTCGAGAAGCTATTATATTTATGGTACAGCTGATCAATGTGTAGATCTGAAGTCCCTTTGCCTTTGGAGAATATGGTTCGATTCTCTATAAATTTTAATGGGCACATTTTCTTAGCAGATAAAAACGTAGTTTGGAATGATTGGCTGATAGTTTACTATTTATGAGTCGTCTCTGACTTTAGGTCGTTGTGCTGGGCATAGCCATAAGGACTACCTTGTAATTCTTCACCCAGATGATTGACAAAATATGGGAGGCCATTTCTCCCCACGATAGTAAACGAATGTCTACCCCAGCACATGGTAGATCAGGCTGAGCTTCGTCTTTCCAATGAATGCTTTTCTGGGTTGGTGGTGGCTACATTTCCCATCCTCCCCACAAAAGAACTGGTAATCTTACTAACTTGCCCAAACTTTCAATTGCCTATTGGCTAATATTGGGGGAAATTTCCCAAATAAAGTAAAAAATAAAATAATCTAGATGAGCTTCCTACTTATTGAGACTAATTCCAAGGTAAAATCTCTATAGATTTAAACCACAGAACAAATCTTGTTTAACACTTTCAGGAGGAACATAAACTGTAAACTCAGCATCACCTCTCTGGCCAAATTTAGGACTGTAGCATTTTTTGTTTGTTTGTTTTAAACATTAGTGAGAATGGGATATGGTGTTAGTCTCCACTTCAGGTTTTGGTTTTGCTATATAAATAGATAAACTGATTCAACTGAATAAAGCATCCATTTAGTTGTTACATTTTTAATTTAATGTTTACGGTCTCTCTTCCAACATCTTTCAAAATTTTATGCAATTATTGGCTCTTTGGCATGAAAATTTTTCTATTATTTCATATATATATCCTGTACCTCCATAAGAAAGAATCAACCTTTTTTGGTTACTCAGCAAATATTCTGAACATAATCCTGTTATATAGTAAGGTTTCTTTTTTTTTAACCTGCATGATAAAAAAAAGTGCTAAAGGTAAATGAAAAATGATTTTAAACCGTTTAAATACCTGAATTGTCTTCGGCATCAATCTGATGCCCACAAGAACTACAAGAATTTATAGCATGCGCCCTATGTTGCTTGAAAACCAAAACGAGACTCTCCTTACCTGTGTAAAGAAGTGTATACTTCAAAATATTTTCAGTACTTGAAAAAATGTCTAGAAAAAGGGTGAAATGTATAAAATGAGGAATATTAACTAAAATCTTGTTAAGTAATATAATATTTGTGAATGTACACTGTCAGCTGATTTTCACAACAAATTAAAATCTTCACACAATCAAAAGATGCTTAAGCTCCACCCAATGACTCGCTTATTTCAAGCAACATTTGATACAAACAAAATCCAATGCAACCAGTCCCTTGGATTTCAGTCTGATGGGATTTATTCTGCTATTCACAGATATAAATATTGGTCTAGCATAACCTATGTCTTTGGAAATTTTATTGAATAATTAAGTGCTATGTTTAACCACAGGTTCTTACCAACATTTTAGAAACTACACAAATTCAAGTATTTAAAAAACAAGTATAAGAAAAGAACAACCCTAATAAACATAATTCTAAGAGGGAATCTTTTATCGTCGTGAAGCTTATTAAAGTTGAAGGTCTCATGTTTTAAGAAGAAGAAAAAAAGGAATTCTTTCTCTGCCGTAGAATAAATGGACTATCTCACCCATGAATAATGATTAACGTCCTTTCACTCAGAGAAAAGACTTGTAGGGGTTCACACCTGCAGCATTCATGAATTACAGGCCCCATTCCCTTGAAAGAAACTTAATAATCGCTATTCACAGGTGAAGTGTGCTTCAGTTGGATATAAAAAGTTTAGAGAAAACCAGTCAGCTTTGTTTCCAGTGCTGTGATTTTCACAGCATTCCATCCCCCCCAGCCACTGCAAAAATACTGGAGCAGCTTTAGAGTTATCCAAAGGTGGTGTTGTAAATACCTTTTCTTCTCAGCTTAGTTCTGTGTTTATCAGAGATTCAGAGGTGGTTTTAAAGGTCAGAAAAACAAGCTGCCTGAAAACTTGGATTCAAACCCAAGTAATAAGGTCGGCATTTGTACAACTGTGATCTTCCTGTTGCCATCCAGGTCTAAAGACCTTGTTTCCTCATTCTGAGCCCCAACCTGACAAATCTGGCCATTTAAATACAAATACAAATGTAAACATACATATTCATTTAACTAAAAGGATAAATACAAAGTATAAGTGTATAGATAAGCTTGAGTATAAATTTAAATATAAATATAAACAAATGTAAATAAAAACATACACATAAATATGTCTTCCCAATTTGGTAGGAAGGTTTTTGATTATTTTCATTGCTGTTTTAATTCAAGGAAGATGTTTACGGCATCTTTTTTCTACTTAAAGGCCATATTAATGGCCCATATGCCATCTATGGCTTGTTCACAGGTTTTCTTGGTTCACAGAGGGCTTTAAAAAATATTGAGCCATAATTTAAAAACTAAGATATTTTGCATTAAAAGAAATCTAAATTTCTTAATTACTTGAAAAGTCTTCAGCTCTGACGACACTGCACTTACATTCCCACATAGTAAAAACTGCCAGGGGCTGAGCTCTGGGTCTCTTGCAGGATGGCCTGGTATGGCCTTGTACATGACTCAGTTACTGTTTCCTGCATGAACCTCCAGTTTATGATCCTAGAATAACCACGTTGTCATTCCTTCATAGCCCTCATCTCTCTCCATATGGTTACCTGCTTAGTAGTCAAACCAACCATAACTGGTTTTCATTCTGCCCCTGCAAGTGCTTAGACCTTTAGATGGAAAGAGCAGTTTAGCCGTGTATTCTCTGTCCTTGACTTTTAGACAAGCATTTTATGAAACACTGGGGGTAGGAAGATAATACGGCAATTCTACCTTCAATATTAGATACAATTTAGTTGAAAACAAAGCGATACACATTAAACATAAATAAAACTCATGGGTGCAATGATACAGATAGGAGAATGAGAGCTTGCAGAAGAGGGTTACCTGAATTCAGCAGGATGTGGACGGCGTGGCAGGGAATATGTTCAAATATGAGCAGAGACATCTTCTCTCCTGGGCCTTGGAGATTACAGAGGAACTAGGAGCAGCCAAGGGTGGGTGGAGGACAGGATGGAGTGAGCCAAGGGTTGAGTCTTAGTCTTATTCTTGTTTTGTTTTGGCTTTATGCATGATAACCTACTCTTTGACTTCCATTCAGGTAATGCTCTTATTAAAGAAAACAAAAAAGAACTCAATATATGGGTATAGTTATATTTAAATTACATATCAGCTATTTCACCGAAAGTTCTTTCTCCAGCTCTGAATTCAGCATTATACACATCTAACACTGAGAAGCTTTAATGAATATAGCTCAACCACAAACTTGACCACTATAAACCATGTATATTCCAAACATATATTCATCTCTGCTTCAAAAATAATTTTCAGATTTGCCTCTATGAACAAATTTGGGGATATTTGATAACACATATGAGAATAAAAACATACTAAGACTGTTTAGTAAAATGGGAACCTACCCCACAAACACACACACACACACACACACACACACACACAAAGAAACCTTATGTGTTTCTTTGCCACTGTTATTAGCCACTGTTGAGATTCAGCAAAATGGACCTTAGACACTAAAAAGAAGGGGGACATTTTTTTTTTCAAGTGTTTAGAAATTAAGTTTTAATATTTGGTCACATCAAACATTTTGGTTTGAAGAGCCAAATGGTTCATTAGCATTTCAAATCTTAAAATTCTAATTAATTACATTTATGATTACAAAAAAGAAGAATGTATGAAGAACAAGTCATAAAACATTCTAATTTAACTACAGGGCTCAGGATTGTTTCACAAATAATTCATTCGTAAAATGCAACTTTGGTTTCTGATTGAAAACAAAAAAAAACATAAATTAAAAAAAAGTGGAGTTCTTGTGGGGTTGGCTTTGGTATGTATAAAAGGACAGTACTACTTTTCTCCCATAACAGAAATGTAGTTTGTAAAGAATGAAACATGCTAATGTTTGAGTATCAGGATTTGTTTTTAGGTAAAGCTATCCTTTATTTGAAAAGAATCAACAGCAAGTTATGAAGCAAAATAAAGTATTTAAGTCTCTTCCTACATATGCTCTTTTTCAGTGAAATAATGTCAGTCATCAGAAGGCATTTAAAGTGCAACCCATACCAGAATAGTTAACCAGATAAGTTCAAGTTGGCAGTTCTTGCAATGTGTTCGGCTTCCAACTGTATTACCAGTTCTAGTTTCTTTGTTAGTTGAAGTAGTAGGCCTGCCGGGTTTTTTCTTTCAAAAGCTTATAAAGTTCATAGTTAAGAGGCAGGTCTATGAAAACTTAAAAACAAAGGAGAAGATGAATTCAAAAGCAGCTGCTTATGCAGTTTGATTGTAGTATTTCACTGCAAGTCATGATGTCTTCACAGCAGCTTCATACTTAAAAGATTCTGAAAGTTGATTGATTGTTCCCAAACTGCTACATAGTTTTATTTGATTAACCACGTATATTTTTGCCAATATGTCTGGCTACCTATTTAAAGTTAGTTCATTGCTGGCAGTATTACAAAAACAGATTTTAAGGATTGGAATCAGATTTGGCAGTAAAGGATTCAGTTCCAAACTCATAGGTGATCTTAAAATTTCATTTGACATAAAAAGAAAAAAAAACTTGCAGTCAAAAACAAAAGACTGTACTTTTGTTGAAAAAAGCTTTTTGGCTGCCAAACATGTTTATTTTTCCTATATATTTGCTCTATCACTGGTTCCTTTGAAGACAAATCTTCAAGTGATATTATTTTTAAAAAATTATATGCACACATACATTTAATCAAGATCTTTTTTAGATGTGAAGTTAAATCTTCTTTAAAGTAAAAAAAGGACATATTTTCAAAAGTTCATTGCAATAAAAGAATCTTTTGTCCTTCCTCTTGGCATTTTAAGGTTTTAACGAGTTGTTTATATATCTCAATGGCTTGAAAAGACAGATGTATTTTATGTAATCTTCCATGTAAGCTTTTTTCATTTCCCTTATAAATTACTTTTCCATATTTTAAAATGTAGTTATGTTTTCAGGGAAAAATGGCCAAAAAAATATGAGCCATTATTTGCTGGACACCACGAACCTTTAGATAAATAGGTATAAATCACAGTCAGCAAAAAAATTCCATCCTAAAAATAAACCACAACTTTATCACAGAAATATCTATTAAAAGTGTGTTGTCTCATTTTCATTCTACCTGAACATTAATGTATGAGTTTCATTTGAAAACTGTTTGCAACCCATGTTTCATATTCTAATTAACATAAAAGAGATCTGTTTCAATTAAAGAAAGCAAACTTCTTAAAGATTCAACGGATAAACTGCTTTTATATCCTGTGAATTAGGGTAGTAAATTACATGTAACACACCAAGGAAGAAAGTAAAGAATAAAGATGCCAACTCCTGAAATATATAATTGATTAATAATAATTTAAGTACGCATGTCAGGTTGTGTGTGTAGTAAGTTCAACCCACAGAAGCACAGACCTAACAAAATGGTTTCTTGCTTTTTAATCCCCATAAGACTTCCCCGCTGCTTTTAACTCTTATAGGTTTGAATACAAGTCAAATGTAGACCTTACTTCATCTGGAGCTGGAGTCCAGAAGACAAACAGAAAACAAAACAACTTCTGAAATGGCTTAAACAGATTAACAAATGTGCGCTTTGATGGATGATTAAAAAGCTCTCAAAATTAAAGAGGACACTGCTGAGTAGATGGCCCACCTTAATATTGCTATAGCGGTTAATGTGAGTCCTCTGGTTTATAAACACCTGATTGTAATTAAATAATCCACTCCAATTTTGCAATTAAGATCCAGTAATTTCAAAAATGTATTTGTAGGATACATTTTAAAAAAGCTATGTGAGAGCTCCCCCTATTGACTCACAATAATGCACAATGTGCCCTGAAATACACTTCCAAACATCCATAATCAATAGAACATTTCAGAAGGTTAAGGGGTATTAAAAATAATCTAATTTCAATTTATAATTGTATACCTGTAGAAACTGAGGTCTAATGACATTTACTGTCATGGAACAAATTTAGTGGCAGCGTTGGGATTAGAACCCAGGGGCTTTGTCTCTGAGTCCTGTTTTCTCTGCGCTATAGCATGACATCCAGCAGGTTATATAATTCAGAAGTGGGAAAGATATAGTAAGATCCTACTGATCTAACTCCAACTTCCTCTGGCCAAGGAGAACCAGAGAGGCTAAGGGACCTGTATAGATCGCACAGCTTTTTACTAACAGTCAGGAATGACTGGGTTAAAAGTGAAATCCCAGTTATATGTTCTACCTCACTACTATCTCTACTCAGACCCTGTGTTCTGTTTTGTTTGGGGCCCCAAATCTTCACATTCTTTCACCATTTAAAAATATGTTTTTCAAAAATATAAGAATTTGAAATTCTGGAAGACATGAAGACATTCATAGTCACTGAATTAAGTATTCCTCACTGTTTGATGATACATATTTTCTGTAAGTTAAGTACAGTATGTATATTAATAGGATTTTATATTTTCTTACATGCCTCCCACTCTTAGAATATTTATAGGGTTATGCATGCTATTGTGCAAAATGGTAAACTGCTCTTAAAATAAATCACAAAAGCATAAAGTATATTTAATTTGCTTTTTGGTGAAAATATTGGTAATTAATTGGCCAGCATTGATATTACTGCTGTCATTTCTGTAATTCATCATGAGATATTGTTGATTCCATTTATGAAATGAGTAGAGTTTCCCCCTCCCACCCATACCTGAAGATATAGAGATAGATTTATAAATTAAACTAGTCTAACTCCTAGAGGACAAGCATGGCTTTCATACATCTATTTTTATACATCTATTTCTTTTTCAAGCAACATGGTTGCAAGAATGCAAGGCTTTGAATGAAAGCTCTCGATTTGTCACTGTTTGTTACGCAGCTTCGATTGACATCTGCTCAGAGGTGCCACTACTGATCTGTTCACTGCAGTTGCAGTGTTTTTCAGAATCCCACAACAACCCTAATGCCTTGTTCCAAACGTGACACTCTTTCAAAATGCCGAGGTCCTGTGTATGTTACTAAATTATCTTCCTTTATCCTATATGCCTAGCCTCTATTGCAGTTAATTGTAGAAGTGCATGTGAAGAGAAATCAAATGAAATATTTGAAAAAAGCGCATGTGAAGAGAAATCAAATGAAATCAAATGAAATCAAATGAAATATTTGTTGAATAAGATCCTGTGATGAGAAGAATAAGATGCACGTTTTCAAATAATTTGGGACTAGAAGAGAATAATACTGTCTCCTTGAAAAGTTGACCCTAATCCATATATTCTTTATACATGTATGACTGAAAATGTGAAGGCAACAGAAATGGTGCTATTTGTTATTAAAATGAAGTATGTACGTGGCTTTTTTTTCTGGAATCGCCCATGTATTTTAAATTGTTCAGCCATCTGTTACCTTTCTGGATCCTCCCCTGACCACTCCCCCAACCCTGGCCAGACTCCTCACCCCCCTAAGATAGAAACAGTATTATTAAAAGCTCAGTGCACAAAAAGAATATTTATACAATATATTTCATCAAGTTTGAGAATCAGATTATTGCATTCCAAGATGATACACTCAAAGTAGAAATCAGATAACTAAGTGTCAGTTCCCATGTTTGATTTTACCTTAAATAAGTTAAATAATGATGGTTAAAAAGTGTTTTCATTGACTCTCCCATAGACACACAAGTATTTTTTTAAAGATGCATGGAATAGCTTTCAAACTTGATGAGCATAATGGATGTAGTAATACATGCCTTTGCCTTTTACAGATCTAACATCTTTTTTTTAAAGTTGGTTACTTGGTTAACTATCCATGTTCTGTCTTTTATTTACTTGAAAAAACTTTTTCAGAATTACTAAATCTAGTGGTAAATCAGTTACTGGCTTCACTTCTGGTTTTCCAGAACTCTTCGTGGAATGTAGAATTGGAAGATGAAAGTATGTCATATTAAGGTAACTTTGATGACAAGACTTTCGAAAAAAAAAACTAATGGATGTTTGTTAGTACTTCCCAGCATTAGTACTTCCAACAATATGATAGGAATGAACAATCTCTTATGTGATCTGGAGAGGCTGAGTCAGATGGCAGTTGGAGATGAAACAAAAGCAAGGAAAAGAAGGCAGGTGATGATGAGTAAAGGAGCTAAAAAAATAAACAGTGAAAGGGGACTTCAGTCAGGTATTTGAATAGTTATCTAGTCTCAATAGAAAGTTATCTAGCCTCCATAGGGAAAATCAATTGGCTTCATCTGTATTTCTTCCCTGTGGCTGTGGATATTCTGTGAGTGTGTGAAGGATTTGGTGAGGGGCACTCAGCCCAGCCAGAATGATAAGAAGTTTAGCCACTGGCAAGTAAAAGCAGTAGAGCTCATGGTCACAAGGAGTCTTTGAAATAAATATTAACATCCACTGACGTCACCCCAGGCAGGGCCATCGGGGTCATGGGGTGAGCCCATATTTTGGCCGCAGACTTTTCTGGTTACCAGCTGTTACACATGAAGCCAGTTCTTTACTTTCATTGAACTTCATTTCCTAATTCCAAAAATTTAGGATCACTGTGTTTAACTTGCAGGGTTGTGAGAATTAAATGAGATAAGGTATGTGAAATGCCACGGAGGCAGTAAATTATAATGATTGTTTTCAGATAAAATCAAACTAAGAATGAACCAAGAGAAGCTGAAGGGAGTGACTAAGGTAGTGTTCCAAAAGGTGTTTATTCCAAGAACACAATGATGGTTTACATTTAGATATCTTTTTCTAAATTCTTCAGAGTACTAAGTGGCAAAAGGGAAAGACTACATGATGGTTTTGATAAATTCTGAAAAAATCATTTGATAATATTTTACATTTATTTTGGATTAAAAAGATACTTTAGTGCAATTAAAATGTTTATACTTATTGGTGAAACAAAGTGTGACCATACATTCAGGAATAAGGCAAGATAGAAAACACAAAATAAAACTTTCCCCCTCTCAATATTATCCACAGATAGCTAATCTTATGAGGCCTTTTAGGAAACAAATTTCAAAAATCATATTTTATTTTCACAAATGATTTAAAAGTTAAAAGGATAACATATTATTAACTATGAATTTAAAAACTTAATTTATTAAGGTTTGATCCAGATAGTAAGAAATATTTACCTAGACCATCCAGCCAAAATCATAAAAATAAAATGTCACAATGTATTTATTTCCATCTTTGAAGGTGGAAATCTATTTATAACTAACAGTTAAGTAGCTTTTTGATGAAATAAAAAATCTAGTTAAAATGACCTTTAAGCTAGTAAGTAAAAGTAATTGCAAAGGGTACTTGATTATATCAGGTCTGTTCTACTGGCAAAATAGTTTTCTTACTGGAAATGGAAGAAATAAAACTTAGATTAAAAAAACACAGTTGACTGGGATTGACATATATACACTAATATGTATAAAATAGATAACTAATAAGAACCTGCTGTATAAAAAACAAATAAAATAAACTTCAAAAATTCAAAAAAAAAAAGTTATCTCTACTACCTTACCCATTCAACTCTTTCCCTATTCTTGGTCTTTGGGAAGTCTTTAAATTTCATTTCAGTAATCTTCAATAATTTTGGCTAGAGACAATTTTTTTCTTTCTTAAGTAAGAGTCCATTCTGATTAACGGTATAGAGTTGTGTATACAACTGTAATACACATGTAGTTGGAAATTCTAATACGTGAGGTTGGATATTATTCTCAGTGAGAGCTATCAGGCAGAGTTGCAGTGGAAATTATAATTTATACCCCAAAATAGGGAATGTTTTCTTTCTACTTGAAGGATTGAGAATAATGTCCTTTGAGGGATTTGCAACCTCTATAGCTTTGAGTGGGTGTTAGGTTATTAACTTTTGGGATTTCCCACAGCACCATGACCCTTCACCAAACTGCCCACCACCTGCACACGGAAGATTATACTGAAAGGTGAAAATTCTCATGAACAGATGGGAAAATGAGTTGGTTTTCATGATAAGGCGATATGGTCTTATAATTAAAGTTTGTGGGAATCAGAACATGCAATAGGTTTCATTCTGAGTTCTGGATACACTTCTGAAAGAGCAAATTCATAGTGGAACATGGGCAAAAATATTTACAGTAAGGTAAATTTTAGACATGGAAAGAGTGAACCTTCAAATTTATCATTTAAGCAATGTAGCACAAGCGAAAACCTGATTTAGCAAACTTTTTATCTCTTAACATTATAATATAAAAGTGTCTTTAGATGTTTCTAAGAATAAATAGAGCCTTATTAAATTATTTGCATGGTTAGTTTCTGACAATATGTATATTAGATATCCTTTTGGAAAAAACCATCCTTGTAAAAAATCCTAAAAATGTTGGATAAAACTTTTTAAAAATCCATCTTTTTAAATGCTTAACTATTCTGGCAAGAAATGAAGGAGGCAGATTCATAGAGGCCAAAAAGAACAAGCAAGCATAAATCTGGAGATCTGTTATAGCACTAAATTGGACAGCTGCCCAGGGGGACATCTGCCAGGACTTGGTGGCCCAAAGCTCTCTTTCAAAGGACCAAGCGGACTATAGGTAGTCAGGCTTATGGATCAATCAAGTTGGGAAATTTAACTATAGACACCCTCATGATGCCAGAACCTTCAAAATGCAACATCTTTGGTAAAGAATTAACTAGAAAAAGTACACCCCAAAAGGAAAAACTAAAAACTTTGGCTGTAGATAGGAAAAAAAAAAAAATCCTTTCCTGAGATTTGTAACCACAAGCAAGGCATTACTCAGGTTCTGGGCCAGAATTCATTCTATTTGTGTGGTCTAAAAACCCCAAGATGAAAATTTCGTTTAAATTGATCCTGGGTTGCTAGTGCCTCTTGCCACCTGGCAGAAACAAACATTTATCTTCTGTAGAGGAATACATGTTAAATCAGGGCCACAAAAAATATCCCTATAAAGTGTTACATATATAAGGTCTCAATTCAAAAATTATAAAATACACAGAGACCACAGATTTACTTGTAATAAAATATGAATGCTTAGTGTATTTGGGGGGGAAAAAAAGCTAGAAAAAGTATGACAAAGGAATAACATACTATCTCAACTGTAAAGGGATTTAAAAAAAAAAAACCAACCAGTAGAATCTCTATAAATGAAAAATAAAGTAATTATTATGAGAACTCAATGGATAGACTAAACAAAAGATTTGACACATCTGAAGAGTGATGTAGTAGATTGGAAGATGTATAAGAAATTATCCAGTTTTCAGAACAGAGAGATACAGAGATAAGACATAGTGAAAATAGATTAAGAAATATGTAAGACAGAGTAAGAAAATGAAAACTATTTTGAATTCTAGAATGAGAGAGTAGAGAAAATGTGGAAAAGGCAGTATGTGAAGAAGTAAAGTCAAGAAATTTCCATAAATGATGAAAAAAGTTCAGATTGAGACAATTCAATGAATCCCAAGCAACATACATAAAAAGGAATCCACACTTGGACAAATTGTAAAAACAGAACTTCAAGGCAAAAAGAACTGAAGAGAAAAATTACTTATGAAGAAATGAAAACTAGACTGATATCTCAGTAGAAAGAAAAGTATCTAGAAGATAGCATGATAGAGCTTTAAAGTCCTGAGAGGATTACCTGCAAACCTAGAATTTTATGAAAGAGTCTATAAAAATATTTTACACCAAAACTAAGGAAGTTTACTACTAACCGATCTTCTCTAGAGGGACATATGAAGAACAAGCTTCAAGAACAAATACGTTCCCAAAAGAAAAGTCGGAAGTGAAATAGGAATGGTGAGCAAAGAAAATGATAAATGTGAGAGTGATCTATACAGATCTATACAGGTGATCTATACATTGATAAAATGATAATTGTCCAATTTATGAGGTTAGAAAAACAACAGAACTAAAAAAATAAATAAGAATAATATATAATGGTGAAAAGGCTGTTTAGAATGTATTCAAAATGTCTAGAATTGCTTGAGAGAAGTAAATGAATTGATTAAATCTGGACTTTATTAAGGTAACTATTAATTTTAAAATTTCTGGACTAATAGAACAGAAATAGAGTATAGAACTTCTAAACTACTAGATAGAAGACACATACATGCAAGCATGTATAAATGCATCAATAAATAAATTGGATAAGACACAAATTAGTGAAATTAGAAACTAAAAAAGTATTTAACTTGTGGCACAGATTAAAAAGATTAGAGCTTATTATGCCAATAAATTTGAAAACTTAACTAAATTTCTAGGATAACATAACTACCTAAAACTATTTTTAAAATTCTTAAGAGTCCTCTTATATTAGGAAATTGATGTCACTTAAAATCTTTCCATAAAAAATCTAATAAAACTGGATCAATTTAATCATGAGTTCTATCAAATATTCGAGAAAGAGGTAATTCCTATTTTCACCAACTTTCCAGAGACCAAATAAATGACAAAACTCTTTAACTTGTTTTGTTAGGAATTACCTTTATTCAAAAAATCAGAAAAGGAAGTTTGAGAAAAATATAGGACATTCTTATTAATGAACATAGAGGGAAAAATAAAAATAAAATATTAGCATGTAAAGTTTGCAATGTATACAAAGATTCGATAGCATGACCATTTGGATTTATCTTAGGAAAACAATATTAATAAGTTAGAAAATGATTTAATGCAATTCACCACTTTACTAGATCCAAAGGCAAACATACGCTTCTCTCATATTCAGAAACAACATTCAACAACATTTAATATTTATTCATACTTTAAAACAAAAGATAAAAATATCTTGGCAAACTTCCTCAAACTGATAAATATAATTGTCTAAAAATATCCTATAGTAAACCTCATTAATCATGAGGTGCTAAACATTCTCTTTAAAATCAGGAACAAAATAAGAATGCCTGCTATGATAACTTTTATTTTACATTTAATTGTAAAACCTCACAAATATAATAAGGTGAGAAAAATAAATTAAATACCAAAGATTGGAAAATAAGTAATGAAATGTCACTATTCTCATAAAATATGATCATTTACCTAGAAAACCCTAAATAGTTTATAGGTATATTAACAGAACTAGTAATTTTTTTAGCTCTTTTGCTTATGTAAGATCAGTAGTCATGTCTGTACATAAGCAACAAAATAGACAATAAAGTTTTATAGACCATATTATTTACAATAATCTATAAGGTACCTAGACGTAAATCTAACAAAAGATATATTTGGGAGAAAATTATGGAGAAAATTATAAGCTTTAATGTAAAATATTAAAGAAAAAGTTAACAGAGAGACATACCATGTTTATGGGAAGTAAGACTCAATATTTGGAAGATATCAGTTCTCCCCAAATAATCCCGATATTTAACTTAATTCCAATTAAAATCTCAAGTTGAATTTTAAAAATATATGGAAAAGCAAAAGGCAAGAACAGTCAAGATTATCCTCAAGAACTAACAGATATCATGACTTATAATAAAGAAATTATAATTTAGTAAGTGTGATAAGGTACAAGAATAAACAAACAGCCAAATGGCATAGAACAAACACCTCAATGGGCTTATGCATACCTGGGAACATGATATATGACTGAGGTTGGAGGACAGATCATGGGGGAAAGGGTTCAACAAACAAAACAAGTCCAGTTGGCTATCCATATATTAACAAAAATAAAATCCCTAATTTATGTCTTAAATAAAAACAAATGCTAAATGAATAATGAACATATGTGAAAGACAAAGCTTTTCAGACTTTTAGTAAACAATGTTAGTGAATATCTTTGTAACTTTGACACAGGAAAGAATTCCTTAAATAAGACACATAAGGCACAAACTAAAAAGGAAAAGACTTACAAATTCGACAATACTAAAACTGAGAATTCTATTATCAAAAGACACCATACAGAAAGTGGAAAGATACGCCACAAATTAGTAGAAAATATTTGCATAAACTGGTAGAAAGTATCTTCCTTTGCCAAAAGATTAGTATGCAAAATATGTAAAGAATTCCTACAAGTTGATTTTTAAAGAGGCAAATAACCAAGAAAAGGGGAAAGACTTGAATAGACATTTTACTGGAAAAGAAACTCAGAAGATAAACAGGAAAAGATGCTCATTTCATTAGTACTCAGGAAATCAGGTTGAGATATCATTTTATACAGCTAGAATGGCAAAGCATTAAAATGTCTGACAATCAAGGGTTAGTGAAGCAATGACAACTCACAAACTGCTAATGGGAAAATAAATGCAACAGCTTTGGAAACAGTTTGGCATTTCCTAACAAAATTTAAAAGGTGCATAATCCGGACTTCCCTGGTGGTGCAGTGGTTAAGAATCCACCTGCCAATGCAGGGCACACGGGTTCGAGCCCTGGTCCAGGAAGATCTCACATGCCACAGAGCAACTAAGCCCATGAGCCACTGAGCCTGTGCTCTAGAGCCCACGAGACACAACTACTGAGCCTGCGTGCCACAGCTACTGAAGCTCACGCGCCTGGAGCCCATGCTCCACAAGAGAAGCCACCGCAATGAGAAGCCTGCGCGCTGCAACAAAGAGTAGCCCCCACTCACCGCAACTAGAGAAAGCCCGTGAGCAGCAACGAAGACCCAACGCAGCCAAAAATAAAAATAAATAAACTAAAAAAAAAGAAAAGGTGCATACTCTGGGAGCATTTCCACTCCCAGATAAATACTTTCACATATACACAGAAATGATGTACACAAAATTCTTATCAACATTGTTGATAAGTTGTAAAAAACTGAAAACCAAGCCAGTTCTATTTAAAGGAAGATGATATAAATATATAAAACACCAGGTGACATTTTTTGGCGGGAAGATGCATACGCACGTGGTAAAACAAAGAAAAGAGTAACACAAGAGTGATCGTTTTATAATTCAGGAGAATAACAATGAAATCTTTTAGGGGTGCGCATGGGACTTCAAAGTGTTGGTAATATTTCACTTCTTAAGAAGGGTGGCAGATTTTAACATGCACATATTCTTCATGTATAATTTTCTTGTGTAAAACTTTTGTAACGTATTTTTGAAAAAGTTTCTGAGCATTTGTTGGGTTTCACAAAGAGTAGAAACACATTCTTTCCAAAAGCAATTGTGATTTTGGTGTTAACGTAGATGGCTAAGTAAATACTTTCAAAAGTAGCCTATCTGGCATTGTAAAGTAGAGTCAATCCTATTTTATGAATGTTTATAATTCTGAAAGAATTATACTCTTCATTTTTTGTTAAAGTATTAGTGAGTAGAATATATTGCCCTACTCCTTAAAAAAATCAAATAAAACCGCAAACGTCATTGTGTATGTACTATTGAGATTTGGAAGAGGTCAGTGCAGCATTTGAATGATGGCAAACCACACAGTGTGGATATTGTCTGATTATTAACATAAAGTCTCTAATCAGGCATTGCATCTTGCCTCTGAAGACAGATGTTTAGATTGTCCCATTCATATGGTATTTTAAGTATTGATTTCCTATTTCTACAGATATTTCTTTTACGGAAATTTTGTACATAGGATATGGAAACTGCATTGCCATAAGGAAATGTTTCTACTGCTATTACTCTGAAATTCTGATGCAGAGGATTTCTTTTTTTTTTTTTTTTGTATTGCAAGAATAATGTCATGAAGTAATTGGTTTTCACTTACACACAATGAAATATCAGTATAACTTTATTGTTTAATCAAGTAGGTAGAAACCTGATAGTTCTTATTCAAGCTTAAACAAGGACTGTCAGTCAATACACTAAGCTGGTTTTGCTGTTAACATAGACAAAGAGGGAAAATGCGCCTGGTGCACAGGATCTCCACTAAACTAAAACACATTTAGCAAAAAAAAGGATTAAGGATTTAAAAACTCAGAATTCATCTTGAAGTAGGACCAGACTCCTTACACTGGCATTCTGTTTGTGACTTGGAAAACAAAATGCCTTGTGATAAGTAATCAGATATATCATTATACACCTGTTAGAACAAAAAGTACTGTAGGCTGACTGTCATAAAGAGTAGGAAATAGGGACTGGATGCCTCAAGAGATTGAGTAATAGTAAAGAAAAAGGCATCCTTTCAACTCAGAGGACAGTAGCTGATTTTATTCCAGACAATGCTGGGAGTGCTGGAACTGGGACTCATTCATACCTGATGACTAACAAGGACCTTATACAGAACATCAGATGGTATCGGTATCAGTTTAGAATCTGAGGGAAGTTGTCCACATGGCCAAAGTTGGTATGAAGTATCATGATACATTGTGAGCAGCCTCAGCTCAGAATTTTTTATTATCTCCAAAACCAGAAAGTAAGCCAGATCTTAATTTTGTTCCAGCCGAAAGAAAAACGCATTATGGATTTTCTCTCTCCCTACTTAGGGGTTGTCAGATCTACCAAATAAAAATAAAGGAAGTCCAGTTAAATTTGTATTTCAGATGAACAATGAATATGTTTTTAGTGTAAGTATTTCCGTGATATATTAGGGGACATACTGACACTAAAAAATTATTTATTTTTATTCTAGCATCCTGTGTTTTAGCTGGCAACCCTTACTGCATATTCTCTCCAAAGTTCTAAGTTTTTTGGTGATAGTTTGTCTATGATGGATTTTTAAAAGCAATCTGGAGTGATGACTCTGTATTTATCTTGAACCTGAGAGAGTATTTCGAAACATCCAGAAGAGTTAGATCATGTACGTCTCTTTGTTACAGATCTAGACTGTTCATGTCAAGAGTAAATGAAGTCTCTAGGTTAGCCAACATGGGGGACTCTGGCTCTTTCCCTGGTGGTGCTTCATTGATTCTTCTTGGCTTGATTTGCAGAAGAATAAAGGATTAAGCAAGAATGGTGAAAGGCAATAGCCTTTGCAAGGTACTTAGATTCTCTTTTACACAGTATGACTAAAAGCAGCTGGCCTGCCTGAAAAAGACACTCTTTTTTCAGAGAAAGCCAACGTCAAGAAGTAAATGCCAGGTGTTTAAGCTACAGATTGAAAAACTATGTCCCCTGAGAATTTTTGTGCCATTTCAAATCACCCTCAACACATAGTATAATTTTTAAAAAATGTTATTTAAATTGTCCTTATATCTCAAAAAAGCAATAAATAATACTTGCCACAATCATTCTACCTATAAGTATTGACACGTGTTAAAAATTTTAAGAAAAAGACGTAAATGTATAACACATTGTGCTGGCCCCTTCCATATCCATTGTATCAGTGTTATAAAAGAGTTATAATTTGATGGAAGAAGTATAGTGGGGATAGTCAGTGGCAGTATAATGTAGTAGAAGGATTGTAAACTCTGTAATTAGACCGGCACACCACACTGACTTTGAATTCCCTGAGGAGATGGCCTTGCTCTCTCATACAGCTGTATATTCCTCCTAATCTTTTAAGTATGCAACAAGAAGCCTTGGAATATTTCTCTCTACTTATATCACCTCATGTGTGGGATAGAATCCAAGCACCTGCAGGGCTTCTTCTGTGGTGCAAGCTCTCTGCCCACTTTGGGCACTCTCAGAAAGTTTCTCAGACTTTACTCCAGATCACATCAGCTCTCCAAATGTCTTCTTCAGTGATGTGTCCTCTCAACAGGCCCTTTGGCCAACAGAGCTCATGGCAGCCACTCTGGGAAGCAGGGCTTTATAGGTGGGCATTAAGGTGCACCTTTGCAAGCATCTTTGCTACAAAAAAGACAATGCTAAGCGAGAATAAGGAAACCCAGAAAGCACACACATTTTATTTCATCTCTTGTCAAGACCAACGCATGAAATTAAGGACCATTTGGAGATGACAGCTATAGAATAAGGAGTAACACCAGAACCAGAGCGAAGAGGTGGGAATCTGTTCACCTACATAAATGCTTCAACTATAAGAAAATAATTTTCTAGATTTAATTCTAGCTAGTAGCCATTTTTTCATTGACAACAATTTTGCCTAATTTTGGCTTCTCAAAATGGTACTCTCTGAAGTATGGTAATCTTCGCAAGTAAGGATACTCATAATATAATTCAATCTAATGAGCAAAGAAAAACACATTTTCTCTTTCAGGCAGTTCTCTGGGTTCAAAGCAAACATTCCATGTCCAATTAACAATACCCTGGCCTGACTAATCCTCCTTTCTCTTTTTAATTCTTCTTTGGCTGGCAATGTTAAACCGACTCCCTCCCCACAAAAAAAAAGATAGCTGCTGAATTTTCCTAAAAGAAACTCAACCCAGTCCTTAGCTCTTTATTTACTAAAAACACACACAATGACATGTATCCTTATACGTTTGTCACTGTGGCACTTCTACCATAGAGACTGATTTATAAAGAAGTAAAAGCCAGATCATTTGTAGGGTGACTCTAGGGACACTATAAAGCATGAGCAATGATATGAGCAGGAATACCAATGCTGTTGATTCATTTAATGTCACCACTTGTAATAATGGTTTTTTAAAATTATTTATTTATTTATGTAGGCCACGCCAGCGGCATACATGATCTTAGTTTCCCGACTAGGGATTGAACCCATGTCCCCTCGTGATCTTAGTTTCCCGACCAGGGATTGAACCCATGTCCCCTCCAGTGGAAGCGTGGAATCCTAACCACAGGACCGCCACGGAATTCCCACCACTTGTAATACTGTTATAAAATTTACCTAAGCCCAAATCTTCTTTATGAAGTCTTCGACCTAAGTGAAAAGTCACTCTCTTGTGACGTTGTAGTACTTGCCATCCTTCAGGGAAGCTCCATGTTTCTCTATCCCACTCAGATCAGTTGAGTGATACTCTAAGCATGGCCACTGCCATTTTTTACATCTCATCATAGCCTTGCCATTGATCTATGTTGCTCTTTAAGTATTACTGACTCCTTCAATTCATTATGCCCACTATGATGTATATTGCTACTACAGTGGCCCCAAGCCTGACTGCATAATAAAAATCTCTGATGTTAGCTCTTAGGAATCTATATTATTGAAAAGCACCCACCCCAGGGGATTCTGAGGCAGCCAGTTCATTGACTAGTATTTGTGGACTTTATAAGATTAGCCTGGGCTTTTAAAATTTCTCCTTAACCTCACTGTCAAATATCCCAATACTACCAAAATTCTCATCTTGACTTTTCACAGTTCAAAGTAACTAACCTGTTACTGTCTGCTTTTGCAAATCCAGTTCCAAGCCTCGGGATATTGGAGAAACATGAACAATGAGAAGATATGGTTTTCTACCAATGTTTAATGTCCAGCTTCAAACTGGGCTTTACTGAAGATTTATTTTATTCACTACTGATTGATTGTCCTGTTGGACTAATGGTAGCCCATCTAGACCTTCTCTCTCCTCAGGTCCCAATACTCTCTTGCCTTTACTATCATGCTCAGTAGATGCCCTGGGACCTTATTCAATAAGAAGTTTAGAAATGCCAGATTTTAGCTTCTGAATGGGCTGTTACCTAACGTCTTAAGCATCGCTCCTATTTTATAAAGACACATGTGCCCTGGAAACCCTTCCTTTTTGATTCCCAAGCTCCTATAATGGGCCCTTTCTCTCTAAAATTGTCTATGTCTCCATTTTCTCTGACTTATGTGTTGAAACTCAGCACTCCAGGATGAGGATGTCAAGGTGTTACCAAGGCAAGCCCAGTGCTATTTTCAGGGAAGTATTCCCCCTCTACTTGCCCTTGTGCTTCCTCTGCTCTAAGAGCTTGCAGTCTGCTTGAGGCCAGGGACAGGGTTTCGTGCACCTTTGATTTCAATACCCTGCACAGTCCCTGGCACATTAAATGTATGCAAGGGATAATTGAATGAATGACTTCACCCTGCTCTCCTGATTTTGAATTCCCTTTCCTCCCATGCTTGCTGGTTTACTCGATCCAGCCTTTAAGACACAGTAAATGACTCATTCCTGATCACTCCCACAGTAGCTATCATCTAGCTATCATCTTTAAACTCTTTCAAGCCTAAACTATGTTAAACAGTTTAATGTTTAACTATTCACTACCAAGTGTTACCTCTTATTTGTGTCTTACTTCTACATCTAGATTTTAAGTCACTTATGGAAAATAAGTGCATATAAGATTCTGTGGAATTGCATCACAGATAAAGACTTCAATACCATCTTGAAGATTAATTATTGGAGATAATGAAAGGAAAGTCTGGTGGTGGAATTTTAGGAGAACAGGGCTCAGACTGTGAAACCCAAGTTCTAGTCCTATCTCTGTTGTAAACTAGATATGGAATCCTGGAGAAATCTTTGATCTTATTGCAGCCTTGGTTTCTTTATCTGTGAAAAAGAGGTTGAAAAAATATGATTTCTAATGGCTCAGTCAACCGTAAAGTCCACCCTCTGGGGACACTCCAGCTACCCTAGGAAAGTGCTGAAGCAAAATATTTATTTCACCTGTTTTCTCTGCCTGGAACATTGCTCTTCCAGATGCCCACCTGGTTCACTCACTCACTGCCTCCTAGTCTCTGCCTACTTTTTACCTTCTCAACGAGGCTTACCCTGCTCACCCTATGGAAGCCTCCAATCCGTCCTTATTCTTCACCCTTTCCTGTGCCACAGCACTCCTGGAACCCTTTATGCTGTTGAACATTTCAATTTTTTTCATAGCCCTTATCACCTTCTAACATACATGTAATTTTAAATTTATTATGTTCTGTTGTCTGTCTCTCCCCATGTAAGCCTCCAAGGCCACGAGCTTGGTCTGGTGTCCCCACTGATGTTTCTCAGGCACATAGAAGAATACCTGGCAGTTGCTGCCCAGCAAATATTTGCTGAATGAATGGATCCATTTATAATGGGAACAACATTTTCTAAATTAGAGTTTTGGAATCAAAATTCCCTATAACCTAAAACCATAAACGTCATCATGTTGACTTTGTCTGTTAAAATTGACTGATAAATAAAAGCATTAAGGCAGGAATGGGGTATAATTCTAATAATAATGTATCACATTAATAAAGTATTTCTTTAAAATGGGTCAGAAGAGATTTTTCTGAATGTTTCCCTGACAAGATCCACATAGAGTAAAACTGTACCTCTCTGTGATCATTGGGAAATGAAACATCTGAGTTATAGATTTCAATCTTTTTTCTTGAAATATATATAAAATGTGGTACCACATATTCATGAAACTCTATAATCTTGAATATTAGTGATTTCTCTTTGATGAATACATATTTATAACAACTCAGTGTTCTGAATAGCAAGTAATTCTCTCGCTATTACTATAAAAGAAGATGGAGGAAATATAAAAATTTAAGATAAATGTGTATTGTCCAAGTACATACTGTAAAAGTTATATTTGGGACTGTTCTAAAATTCTTCTTATGATTTGCTTGTTTCTCCTAAGAATGGTTTAAAGAAAATGAATGGAATTGATTGAGGATTACAACTTGATCAAGATTTAGTCAAGACTTTATTGTAGAATAAATTTTACTTTTGTCTTTCTATCACTATTCTACTTATTTTAAAGTTTTGACTTTCCCTTCATCAGTGTCCAGTTTTGTGGTTTACTTTAGCATCTTGACACCTCATCATTCTCCCAAGACTAAGAAAAACAGAAGATAAAACAATGTAAAAATTGGTGCTCTAGATTCAAGGGGGGGATTGAAAAGTTTGGCCAGGGACTTCCCTGTCAGTCCAGTGGTTAGGACCCCACACTTTCACTGATGAGGGCCCAGGTTCGATCCCTGGTTGAGGAATCAAGATCCCGCAAGCCGCGGAGTGTACCAAAAAAAAAAAAAAAAAGTGTGGCCAAAAGGTGGGCACTGAGGGGGACCATTGTGCCTGAGGCCACAGTGATGGGCAAAAGCAGGTAGCAGCAGTGGCCAGCCACTTAGATAAACCAGGACATGAGAAGTCCTGTCCTTGGAGGTTGTAGGGAAATAGGATTACTTCCCAGTTCTCCTGGGAATATAGTTTATACTGTGATCCTCCAGAAGAATCCACTCTCCCTCATTGTTGACCAAGAGAGACAAATCTCATTACAATACAACTATGGAAGGTTGTACACCCACAACACTCTAAAGACTTGAGTGGTTCCAGGGTGACTCCCAGGTGTTTAGGGACCAAGGAGACCATGTTTGTGTGTTCATTCCTCTGCACACATTTTCTTTTGACTCAGTCATTTTGTAGTTAATTTTACTGAGAATGACTTTGAGATTTTGGTCCCTTTATAGGAACATTGAGTATTGTCTGTTGAGACCCAACATTATAGCTAGGAGGTATTCATCATGCTGTTAGAAAAGCTCCCCTCTGCCATCTTCCCTCCAACAGTGATTCACTTATTGTTTTAAATAATTTCTGATCATGATTATGAATGTGAACATTTTCTAATACTCTTAGGCCCTGCTGGAACTCTGAGCACTTGTGGAGAATTTATCAGTATACAAACAGCCTATCTTGGGCGCGTTGGTATAGGCCAAGTACGTACATGTGTCAAAACTTATCTTACTGTGTGTTACTATCTATTGATGTATCTATCAATTTTATTAGACCTGAGCTCCATAGGGGCACATGACTTATTATATTTCCATCCACTGTGTGCTTAAACTATGGCGGAACTTTAATATTTATTGGGTGGAAGTATCAATGAATTAATTTTAAACACACTGTTTACTTAGATATAAAATCCCTTGTAATTCAGTTTCTAGCTCGCTTGTGTTTTAAAATCTACCTGAAAATCAAGAATCTCTCCACAATTGTCAAGCATAATGTAGTATTAGAATGCATACAAAATTAATATAAGGTACTTAAAAATGAGAAAAAAAACATGGAAATTGGAAAATAGTTTTTTGTAGAATAATTCTTAGTTGTATTCATGATCTAAATTCTTTATAACTCAAACTAAAACTAAATAAATACAGATATAATATGCACTGGGAGGTTTATTTTATATAAAATGTTAAGTGTCATATGAACCTATTGGGTTAGCCAAAAGTTTCGTTAGTTTTTTCCCATAAGATGGCTCTAGTAGCACTTAGTTGTCTTTAACTTCATTCGAAACAATTTTGTTAGATTGTATGTGACAGCTGTCATGTCAGTGTGCATTTAAAACAAGACTTACCAAAATTGGTGAATTTTTGTGTAGCCATTTTAATATTGAAGATGGAAGAAAAGAAAGCAACATTTTCGGCCTATTATGCTTTATTATTTCAGGAAAGATCATAACACAACCGAAAAGCAAAAAAAGATTTGTGCAGTGTACAGAGAAGGTGCTGTGACTGATAGAATGTGTCAAAAGTGGTTTGTGAAGTTTCTTGCTTGAGATTTCTTGCTGGACGATGCTCCATGGTCGGGTAGACCAGTTGAAGTTGATAGTGGTCAAATCAAGACATTAGTTGAGAACAATCAATGTTATACCACACGGGAGATAGCTGACATACTCAAAATATCCAAATCAAGCACTGAAAATCATTTACACCAGATTGGTTATGTTCATCACTTTGATGTTTGGGTTCCACATAAGTTAAGTGAAAAAACCTTCTTGACTGTATTTCCGCATGCAATTCTTTACTTAAACGTAATGAAAACGTTCCATTTTTAAAACAAATTGTGACGAGTGATGAAAAGTGGATACTGTACAATAATGTGGAACAGAAGAGATCATAGGGTAAGTGAAATGGACCACTACCAACCACACCAAAGGCTGGTCTTCATCCAAAGAAGGTGATGTTGTGTATATGGTGGGATTGGAAGGGAGTCCTCTATTATGAGCTCCTTCCGGAAAACCAAACAATTAATTCTAACAAGTACTGCTCCCAATTAGACCAACTGAAAGCAGCATTCGACGAAAAGTGCCCAGAATTAGTCAACAGAAAACGCATAATCTTCCATCAGGATAATGCAAGACCGCGTGTTTCTTTGATGACCAAGCAAAAACTGTTACAGCTTGGCTGGGAAGTTCTGACTCATCCGCCATATTCACCAGACATTCCACCTTCAGATTTCCATTTATTTAGGTCTTTACAAAATTCTCTTAATGGAAAAAATTACAATTCCCTGGAAGACTGTAAAATGTACCTGGAACAGTTCTTTTCTCAAAAAGATAAAAAGTTTTGGGAAGATGGAATAATGAAGTTGCCTGAAAAATGGCAGAAGGTAGTGGAACAAAAGGGTGAATAGGTTGTTCAATAAAGTTCTTGGTGAAACTGAAAAATGGATCTTTTATTTTTACTTAAAAAACCGAAGGCACTTTTTGGCCAACCGAATATTATATAATATATAGTATACAACATATATATCTGTTATAAATCTATTAAATATTATATTAACCTGTTATTTAAAATATAACTGCATGCTAAATTGTGTTTGATATAATCACTAAAATCTTACAGACTTTATATGGATGCTAGATATATTTGCCAGAACAATTTGTCAAGTGAGGTTGTTTGTTAAGATTGAAGACAATGGCCATTGTAAGGGAAAATAAATTGGCAGATTATATATTGTAGCTCTATTTAGTCTTCAAATTCTCAGGCTAATAGTTTAATAAAAACTCTACCTTAATGATAATTGAGTTAATGAAACTGTATTTGAGTCTGTATATCTTAGATTTGTTGGAATTTTTTGCAAGCCAGCATTTTACTTCTTCTCATAAATCAGATTCTCAATGTCTTAAACTCATTCTTATATCCTTTCCTATTCATAGAAACTCATGTAAATATATAAAACTTTTTCTAAAACATGGAATCTGAAATGTCATGTTTCTTATTTATTATTATTCTTGTGAACTGAAGATTTTAGGTCACTAATGTACCAAAGGGCATGTTTCCAGCTATTGGATACCAGACATTTCCAAAATGACTCAGTGAGATTCTGTATTTTAATAATTTTCTTTAATGGGTTTTTTGATCAATATCAATAGAACAACTTTACCTTTGTGTTTCATAATTTTAGTATAATATCTGTTCTAAATCTATGAAAAAAAGTGGTATGGATTATAAATTTGTCTTTTTAAAATTTATTTTGGTATCATATATATAACTTATGAGATAAACTTTAATTACCCCCACTAACATGCTAGAACCACTCAGAAATCCTTGTGTGTTTGTGTGTATGTGTGTGTGTATGTGTGTTTGTTCTTCAAATTATTATTGTGAAGAATGTTTCCAATCAACCTATCCAAAATATGAATTGAACCTCAAAATTATTTGGATTGATGTATATGCACAGAGGTTTATGTGGCTTTTTTTGGTAATGGCAGCAAACTGTCAGTGATAGATGAGCTGTAAAGTCCATGACTGATGCCTTCAGATGCTTACACAGAGTGAGGTCTCTTCACTGCCTCCATGGTGTAGACATACAGCATTCTGCCCAGAGATTTATCCAGAAAGACTATTTCCTATGTTTCTCCTTCAGGAGGCTGTCTAATTGTCTCCTGAAATACTGATGAGATCTTTCTTACACAAGCTGGTTTATTCCCTAGATTAGTGGCTCTCTAACTGTGGCCACAAAATCCGGTAGGTGAGAAAGCTACTGCAAGGAGAGTCTGTAAATATATTTTCTAATAAAGTCAAGCGTTGGTGATTGAATGAATGAACAATATGTTTTGCACATTTATGCAATGTCAGTTTCCCATATAAGGACCCAAGAGAGGGGGTGGATAGTTGGAGTATAGAGGATTTTTAGGATAGTGAAAATGCTCTATAAGATACTATAGTGATAGATGTACGTCATTATCCATTTGTCCAAACCCATAGATTGTACAGCGTCAAGAGTGAACCCTTGTGAAAACTAGCGACTTTGGGTAATAATTATGTGTCAATGTAGGCTCATTGATTGTAACAAATGCTGATAATGGGGAAGATGTTGATAATGGGGGAAGCTATCCACTTGTGGGGAAAGGAGGTATATGGCAAATCTCTGTACCTTTCTCTCAATTTTGCTATGAACCTAAAACTGCTCTAAACATTTTTTTAAAAATAAAAAACTCAAGAGACAGAGGAAGAATACTGATGAACTCTGATCACTTTCATGGCATTAAAGTGTACTTTACTATTTACTCATGCGTAGAAATACAGAGAATCAGTATTGTAGAGCTGGACCCCGAGCACTTCCCCCACAGCTGAGAGAAAATGTCAAGTACAAATAGGTTATTTGTTCTCCTTTTTTGCATTTGAAAATAAGACCTGAGTTGGGAAGCTCTGGGATAACCTCTTGCTATTCTGCGGGGCTGTTTTGCATAGAGTCATTAGCTATGGGGAACAGCCAAGGTCCTCCAGAGAGAAAGGGGAAATGGGGCTCAGTGAGCCCCATTCAGTAAAAAAGGAAAATCCAAGTTTGAATCAGCCTGAAGGTTAATAGAGAAAAGAATTACATAAATGCATTCCTTTTCCCCAAGGCTAGGCTACTGTCAGCAGAAGATGATTGAGTTAGCAAAGGCATTTCCCCTTTTCTTCTAAAAATTTCAGCCTCGAGAATTCCACCCCTGCATACGGCTCTCTCTCGTCACTCACCCTGCCGCCCCATCACACCCTTTAAAGAGAGCATCTAAGTCTGCCAACTGTGTAAACCTCCCCAGTGAACTATGACAGGTTTCTCATCACAAACACACAGCATGATGGGGGAAATTGTTGAAATTGCTTTAAATGGTTTAAAATAGCCATTCCATTGTATTGGTGAGGAAGGAAAATGGGAAATGCAAACAGACCAGTAATCATGCTCTGCTTGCATCTATAAAAAACGGTGCTGACAACTTATGCAGACTTTAGTTTTTATTGTTCCACTTTAATATTTTCAGAACAACTGCTCTGTATCTCTTATAGTTGGTGATCAATGCAAGGGAACCACAGAAGAAAGTATCCTTCTGAAGGAATGAATGACCACACTATTATATATGTCAAATATTTGACTCTTGTTTAATGACCCAAGAATTTTTATATAATATAGATACTATAGATTTATTTTATTACTTTTCAATACTTAGTGAAAATGACATCATATATTTAAAAACTTTTAGATTTATTTCTGTAACGGGTTTTAGAAATTGTATGGGTGACTTTCTAATAAAGATCCCATTGTCCTACTACTAATTTTTGACCTTCTATCCTTGGCTGGAACAGTGTTAGAACTTCTATGACATCCTTAATGTTCTATCTCATTATTACTTTTTGCTCCATTACTAATACTCACAAATAGGATTTTATCACATGCAAAAACCATCTGGTGTGCTCTAGACCGTGAGATCCAGGAGACTTGTGCTACCTGAAAAGGACTTGATTCATCTAACATCGCTAATTTAAAATATTTTCTTTGGTTTGTCTAGTGCTTATTTTAAATACATGAGTGCCCCAGGTTAAGATTTATTATGCCCGTTAGTATTGCTCTGTTGAAACTGCAGGATGCATTCTACCAAGTATCTACAATTTATGATGATAAGTTCAAAGTTTTATAATTATTGTAGTAATTTCCAACTCATTCACTTGTCATTTTTTATTTCCAGACCTACCCACAGAAATTTTCAAAATTAAAAAGGCTCTTTTCCAACTTGCTCTTTGTTCAAAAGTTAATAATTTTAGCTTTGGTAAAGCAAAAGTCAGCCTTCAAATATATCAGCCATTTTTCCTATTTAGCATGTTAAGGATGGGTCAACAAACCTCAAAGAACCTGGGAAAATGACTGAAACACTGGAATGGTTGATTTCTGGGGGTCATTTTTCCAGAATATACTCTTTTGTACTAATATTTTAGATTCAATGGGTGAAAGTGTTAGAAGCTTTCATCTAAGATGTTTTTGAAATCCCAGTTAAGAAGAGTTTGCTAGATCACATGGGGGAATGAAGCTCAGCCTTTCTATCCTGATTTATCCTCTCATGGAGTGAAAGTTACTGCAGTTAAGATGTGCTATTTGAGCAGCGTCGCCATACATAGCATCTGCATGGGTATCCTGGTCTTCTACCATTGCCTGTGATGCCGCCCCACTGGACCATTTTTACAGCCAGTACTATGACTTCACAGGGGTGGCCATGCACTGGTTTTTGGATTCAATAGAGCACTTTGTCTTGGTTTTTCAAAGATGTGTCTCTTCCTGACTAATGAAATTGTCTCTTGTTAAAAGAATTTAAAAGTTGTGATCAACTGACAATTAGAATATGGCATAGATATTTTTGAGAAATTATTTGATTCCTACCATAGCAAATTACTAGGTTTCCAAAAAACCTCACAGTTTTCCTAAAATAGTTGTGTGTTCCACTGAAAACTTTCATGCAGGTGGTTTGTCTTTAAGTAATTCTAATATCTATCTTTCAAACTTTCCTTAGCAGTGATGTGCTTCCTCCAAATAAAACATTATTATATATCTCAATATGTCAATAAAAAAACAAAGTGAAGTTTCTTATTAAAGTGGAGGCAGGGATTCAGAGCCCCATCAGCTCAGCCCTTTTGCTATTTGAGATGGTTTCTGAGGCAGCTCCAAGGAGTCCTAAGGCTCTGAAAAGCAAAGCTTGAAAATCATTCTTCAAAGTCCTTATTCTCAGTCTGTTAGCTACAGATGTTGTGAATAGGCATGAGGCAGATACATTTTCATGTTAATCAGCATCAAGTAGGGGAAGTAACATCTGCATTTTTCACTCTAGACCTAACCCCAAAAATCTAGCTAAATCCAAATCTCAAGCAAATTGTGTCACCTTTCAAGGCTTTAGTTTCCTCCTCTGAAAATCAGGATTAATCGTCTACCCTGCACGAAGGTTGCTGAGATGAATGTAACAACATACGAAGACCCTCAATAAATATAGCCACCGTTTCCTTCCTGCCTTTGATAAGTAGGTTTTTCAAACAACTATTTTGTAGATCACCTATAAAACTCTTGCTATTACGTATACTCGCCACACTGCTTCTCACCACACCATGATTTCTCATCTGAATCAGAGAACTATTGTTCTAATACAGCTTTTATAGTGGAACACTGACCTCTTTTCACTGAAATGTCTAGAATAGTGTTTACGGTCAGGTTTGGTATTTTGTCAACCTATTTATCATCTTCTGCATAGCTGTCCTCTTTTACAGCTGCCACCATCTTGTTTCCCATTTGGTGTTCTTACCCTGTAAAGCAGGGTAGTCTCCCCAACAACCATTCAGATCCCTTTGACTAATGATGACCAAAAAGAATCAGAGATTACTTAAATACAACAAAGAGGAAAGGTACTTAGATTTTAGAAATTTGTGAGGGGGCATCTTATAAGGATACGGTAAAATTGCTTATCACTGCCATTACAGTCTCCACAATATTTTGTAAATTGTGTTGCACCTTTGTGGAATCTCAGCTATGCAGCCACAGAATCATCAAAAGGTCATCTCCAAGGTGCTGAGAAACCAGTAACACTGCCCTTCTAGTTGAGTTAATGTTATTATTTACTTTGCTTAAGACATTGAAGAGACTAGTATGGTGAGAGGCCAAAAGAGAAGTACCCTGATACAAAATGTCTTAAACCCCAATTCACAAAATCACTCATACACTCCCCCGAAACACCTTGCAGTATGATTTTAAGTTACTAAGTTCCTATTTAGTGCCTTTGAGTAGGAAATGAACCTGGAATAGTGGCCATCTGGTTTAGTTACCACACCTGAGAGTAAAATTGCATAGGATTTTAAGACACATACTCAATGTTGAGTACTGGTTCTTAGTCCACTTTGTCAGCCCGACAGAATTTTTTAGAAGTATTAGTAATATTTGTTTCAGCTTATTAACATGTAAAGAATGTTTTCTTTCATTTCCATTTGAGAGTAAAATATATTCAGCCTTATCTTAGTTGAATGCTAGATGAAAGTACACGGTGTTTAGTGATAGGTTACTGAAGAAAAACTTGACTGTCAAATCTGGGGGATTTTCAGAAAGTCACTTCTGAAACTTTTCTTCAGGTTCTGGCCCTAAAAATGAGTCCTCTGGCCACTCAATTGAGCTTCCTCAATTATATTGTTTTTTTCATTTTCTTGATTTTACGGCTAGCCCTTGTTTTCTTAGATGAGGTAAGAACTTCCTTCTGAGACTCTCAAAGGTTCCTCCCCAGACTCTGAACCATCTTGATAATCTTTTTCAAGATACTTTATTCTTTTTGGAAGACTACAATGTTCTAGCTTCTTCCATTCGTTTTCTCTGATTTGATTTTCTTTTCCCAAAGTCATACTTCTGATTATAGGTGGTGCAGCTCTGTTTCTATACTAAACCAGCATCTGTAACCAGCCTGGGCAACTGTCATCCTAAAGCCTGCTGCCCTCTGTCACTCTGTTTCTCTCTGACCACACCTCACTTCTACCTACATTTGTTACTCTTGTTGGACCTTCCAAAATGTTCCTATTTCTAGTCTGAAAGCCATCTAGATGACACATCTATATCATATCATGGGACACATCAGAAATTCAATAATTATTCACCCTTCAAGTTCTCAGTTTCATCACCTTCCCCTGACTCTTCCTGGTAATCAATTCAAGTACCATTCAGGAGGGTGGTCTTCTGAAAACTATAATAACAGTTTTATAGCACCAAGATGTCACAAGCAGACAATGAAGAAAAACCACTGTAATTTCCTGCAAGAGAAAAGGAGAGTTTTTCCATTAAATCCTTATCATAAGCTGGCATTTCTGAAAATGTTCAAATATTTGAATAAAAATTTTTATGTTTTAACCTTCTGGAAAGCAGTAAAGTCACGACAAGATTTATTACACTTTTTGTTCAATTTGGTAGTCTTGGACATGCGTGCCACACCTTCATGAGTTTTGTCTGTGATGTATATTCTGGTATAAAACACTGTTTATAGATCCAGAGTTTGTTTTTATATAGGCTACCAAAATGTTTAAAACACCATGCAGGTATCAAATACTGTTATTATTAAAGCAAATATGATCAGACACTTCTTTCGTGGAACATAGCAGCAAAAGAAAAATTTCCTAAAGTCAAATACGCTTGTCACTGATAGAATCTTCTAAGTTAATTAGATCTTTTATCTCTGAGCTTGAGTAACTTGAAGAATACATAAGCCTAAGTATTACATTTATGTTGATTTAGTGATCTTATGTCTCCAAGCTTGAGTAACTTGGAGAATACAGAGGTACATAGGCTTAGTGTTAGATTTATTTAGAGATGAACTCTAATTAGAAAGAATTTTCTTGAGTGGGTTTTCCATTTTCATTTTCATATCTGTTATCAGCTGCGGTGACTGGCCAGAAAAAAAAACATAACAATAATTAAACCAAGTTGTCCATACTGCCAGAGCTGAGTCTTTCGGGTTTTGGGAGGGAGAGGTGAGGAATAAAAGATGGAAGAGAAAAAGCAGTGTTAGTTTCCTCAAGGAGAATTAAATTCAAACACAGTAGGACAAATTAATTGCTTAATTACTTGCCACACTTCTGAACTCTTCTATAATGTGTCTATCATCATTCTAACTTGAATCTCATGTGCACTATTACCACCAGTCAGGGCACACTCCTGTAATTTGTTAGTCATCTTTTGAAAAAGTTTCCTCTGTGTGAGGCTATGTCTTTCCTCGTCACAAGACGGATTGTAGATATTTAAGGGGGCGTGTTTCTGAAAAAGGAAAAGATGTTATCTGTTGAATATAAATATGGGGTCTAAAGTATATTTTTAATGTAATAGAAATCTATTAGAGTTATGTTTTCTAGGGGATCCGAAAGTTCCAGCTTTGTATCTAATAAAATTCAACAAATATCAAAGAAAAATAAAAGTTAGATCCTGAATAAAGTATGGTATGCTTAGGAAAATCTCTGTGGTCAATGATACGCAGTAAGATGATGTATTATCAGCTCTACCTCTCCTATCAGGAAAGCTTTTGGTGACTGTTGTAGGATTATTTAAAGTATACTTTTCATATCACAAAATATTAAAGAGACAGCTTTTCAAAAGCATATTGTTTATATCATGCAGAAATCTATGTCCAGTGGGTCCAGCAGAACATTGTAATATGCGCTCCAGAAAGTGCTTAAACACTACTAACCTCTGGCTCTGTTGGTAGAAAACCCAACCAGTGCACTGATGGTTGAGTCAAGCTTCAACAGCATAGATTTTAGAGGAGGAAGAACCGGCTGCACAGAATAGTGTTCATAATCTCGCAGGCTGAAAGCCAGCGCCTCTTCAGCAACTCCTAATATCTGGCAACAGTTAGTTATGATTATTTACCTGGCCATAATGTGCAGGAATTGTATCATAGATAATTCAATGATACACTGGACTACACAATATTTACATAACAAATTTAAATCAGAAGTTGCCAAATAATTATTAGGCCCTTACTGTTTGTAAAACACTGGATGAGTAGCTGGGAATGCAAAATTGCATATATGAGTCTATTTCCGAAAGACACCGTAATTTGACTAAGGAATCAATGGAAAAAAATTTTAAGTCTTTCATGGTTTTCATAAAACAAACATAAGCATAAAAAAACTGGGGAAACAGGGACTTCCATTGCCTTCTTTGCACTATTGCTCGGGACAGTTCTCTTTAAAGGAAGACTCCTGAAGTCATCTCTTTTGGTTCTGTCTCATTTGTGGTTCCCCCCTCGCAATCTTACTGCAACCCAATCTCAGTTAAGTCTTGATTCTATGCTTGTCGTGCCCATCTCCCCGTATGAAGTGATGCTTTGGACAGCCCCTGTGATTTTGGATGCTCTCTAACCAGTCACCAGTCAAGCCGAATCCTACACCTAGCTCTATTTCCTTAATGTAGACAAGACCAGAATTCTCAGCCTCCCTGCTCACATGGGAGGTTCATTTGGACAACTTGTTTCATCTCACACACCAACAGTGTTCAATAATTGGTTGTTGGATAAAGAGATGAATATGATAATATCTAAATTTTATGGTATTTCTACTCCAGCTTTAATTGACTGTGTTTCTTCCTGAGTTTCCTGAATTTCTACAGTGAGATATTTCGTATTTTCCTTTTTGTTTTTATTTAAGAATTCACACACTGTAAAATGACTTCTTACCTCATAGTAAAAGATGATTATGCATATAAGAATGGATGCTAAGAAGTTTTTTAAAATTAATTAATTAATGGCTGCGTTGGGTCTTCTTTGCTGCACATGGGCCTTCTCTACTTGCAGTGAGCGGGGGCTACTCTTCGTCGCGGTGCGCGGGCTTCTCATTGCGGTGGCTTCTTTTATTGAGGAGCCTGGGCCCTAGTCACCTGGGCTTCAGTAGTTGTGGCTCGCGGGCTCCAGAGCGCGGTCTCATATGTTATGGCGCACGGGCTTAGTTGCTCCGCGGCACGTGGGATCTTCCCGGACCAGGGATCGAACCCGTGTCCCCTGTGTTGGCAGGCGGATTCTTAACCACTGCACCACCAGGTAATTCTGCTAAGAAGTTTTTTACACTATGGAAATTATCTAAGTCTAGAGGAGCTGATGGCCCTGAAACTCTATTATTTACTCCTGAGACCATTTCCTTCAGCCTTTGAATTGAAATGCTGCTGCCCTGACCCTCTGGCTGTATCCAATCCTGGGTTTCCTGGTGCCGTGCATATTGATGTTCTGTGGGTATCTAGTCTCAAACTAGCACTATTATGTGATTTACCACTTTGGATCTCAGCTTGGTTCATGTTTTGAATGCAGTGTGGAGGGCAGAGATAGTAATGTGCTATGCTTATAACAGGCATTGTCTGCTGTATGAGTGAGACTGTATACAGAAAACTTAGAAGAACTGATTTTTGTTTACTTGTTATGTAACTTCATCCCCTTTTTCATGTCTTTGTATGTTTTAAATTTATCTAAAGCTTATAGCACATGACAACAACTCACAGAGGTTTTCCTGGAAGTCTTACTTAGCATAATCATTTAGACTCTTCAGTATGTCATCCAAAACAGAAAATTGCCTCTTTCTTCCCAGAAACTAAACAGTAACAAATCATTCCTTATGTATAAAAAACTGGATTTTACTCATTTTCCTCCTTACTCCACAGATGTGGAGGACTTTTTATTTTCAGGTTAATTCATAGTACTTTGGGTAAGGTCACACATTCTGAAATTTATGAGGTTGAAACTCAGTCAATTTCTATGCTCAGCTCTTAAAAAATTTACTTGAATCCAACCTTGTAATCCACCCCCCCAAACTTCCAGTCTATCCTTTAATGCACAAATAAGGTATATTTCGGCGACTTGTTGCTCTGACAGAATTTTATGGTGAATAACATTGGCCATGTACTGTTGAAATGAACATTTTTCCCATTAGTATATTATGTAATAGCCTACAGCCTCAGAGTGAACATCTGTACTATGGAAACACCATGCGTACAATTTTGAGTTCAGGTAATGTTAAATCTATGTTCTCCAAAGTCATAGTCTCTTTCATAATAAATGACATACAAATGTAAACTTTATTATGTACCTAACAACTACAAATCTATTATTATTTTGACCCTACAATAAAATTTCCTTATGACAATGCCATTGTTTTAAGTGTGTAATATATCCAGTATGCTGAGGGTCAAAGAGCAGGCTGCCTCTTTTGTTCTCTCTTTTTCAGCATTTTGTGGACAATTATTTCCTTCTTTCTGTTAGCTTTGGGTTTGATTTGCTTTTCTTTCTCTAGTTCTTTAAGGTGTAAAGTTAGATTATTGATTTGAGATCTTTTCTATTTTTTTCATATGGGCATTTATAGCTATCAGTTTCCCTCTGATCACTGCTTTTGCTGCATCACATAAGTTTTGGTATGTCATGTTTTCATTCATCTCAAAGCATTTTCTAATTTCCCTTGTGATTTCTTCTTTGACCCATTAGTTGTTTAAGAGTGTGTTATTCAATTTCCACATATATGTGAATTTTCCAGAGTTCCTTCTGTTACTGATTCCTAGTTTCACTCCACTGTGGTTAGAGAAGATACTTCGTATGGTTTAAATCTTTATAAATTTATTGGGGCTTGTTTTGTGGCCTAACATATGCTGTGTCATGAAGAATGCACCATGTGCACTTGAGAAGAAAGTGTATTATACTGTTGTTGGGTGGAGTGTTCTATTGATGTCTGTTAGGTTGGAATATTATTTTTGACAAAGGTTCAAAAGCAATTCAGTGGAAAAAGGAAAATATTTTCAACAAATAGTGCTGGGCAATTAGATATCCATATAAAAAAAACAAAGAAACAAAACACTTCTGTCCACATCTGGCACAATATACAAATATTAACTCAAAATAAATCACACACAAAAATATAAAACCTAGAACTATAAACCTGTAGAAAAAAAGTAGGAGAAAATCTTTGCGACCTTGGGTTAGGCAATCATTTTTTAGAATTGACACCAAAAGCATGGTTCATAAAAGAACACATTGAAGAACTCGACTTCATAAAAATTTAAAACATCTACTCTTCACAAAAGAAGATATATACTGGGAGAAAATATTTGAAAATCATATATATGATAAAGAACTTGTATTCAGAATATATAAGAAACTCTAAAAGTGTAATAAGGAAACAAAAACACCAATTAAAAAACAGGCAAAAGATTTGAATAGACACTTCATCAAAGAAGTTTTATAGGTAGCAAATAAACACACAAAAATATACTCAATATGAGTAATGTAGTCATTAGGGAAATACATATTTAAACCACAGTGATTAGCACTACATACTTCTTTAAATTGCTAAAACTTAGAAGTCTGACCACACCAAGTGTTGGTGAGGATATGGAGGGACTGGAATTCTCATACACTATTGACACAAATGTAAAATGGCACAATTACACTGGAAAACTATTTGACAATGTTTTAAAAAGTTAAACATGATCTATCATATCATCTAGCCATTCCACGTCTAGTTATTTACACAAGCCAATAAAAACATATGTTCTTACAAAGACCTATGCATGAATATCCGTAGCACCTTTATTTGTAACAGCCCAAAACAGGAAACAACCTACATGGTCATCAATAGTCAAATGGATAAACAAATTGTGGTATGTTTATATAATGAAATACTACTCAGTAATAAAAGGGAATGAACCACTGATATATAGAGCACTGACAAATCTCAAAATAATTATGTTGAGTGAAAGAAGCCAGACAAAATGAGTACATGTTATTTGATTCCATTCATGTAAAATTCTAGGAAATATTAATCTATACTGACAGAAAGATCAGTTGTTTGTTGGTCTCCTGGATTTGGTTGTGGGAGAGAGGAGGAGAGAGGGCTGATAAAAGGGCTCAAGGGAACTTTCTGGAGTGATGGATACGTTCACTACCTTGATTGTGGTTATGGATATATATATATATATATATACATATATATATAATTCCATGCAAAAAATAGTTTATTGTATGTCAATAAAACCTCAACAAAGATGTTTAAAAAATAATAAAACAAATGGGTTCATGTCACTTCTCTGGTTAAAATTCTTCAGAGCCTCCATAGCCTAAGACAGAAGCCAGCCCCCTGGCACGGCATATAATATTTGTTATGATAGAGTCTCCTGTAATTCCTCCACATACAACTTGTGTTCCTACCATAGAACAACTTGGAGTTCCCCCAAGAAACTATCATTTTTTGAACCTCCTCATTGGGAAAACTCTGTTTTTTGCTTGGTTTAAAGCTTCTACTTCTTTCACACGTCAGGCAGACACCTGCTTATCCCGTTAAGACTCAGTTCAATCACTTTTGTTGAGCCTTCTCCCCAGTTCACTAAGGAGCTAGGTTCTGCCTCTTCTGTAATCCCATTACACCCTGTACAAGCCACTGTGATTACACTCTTGATGGGTTGAAATTATTTGTTTATCTTTTAATCTCTTTTCCATTAGATCGTGAGTTCCTGTGGGACTCTGCTTTATTTGACTTTCTCCTCAACAGGTAGTGGAATTCAAAAAATTTTTGTTAAATAAATGTATGATCTCATAACCAATAAGGTACAAACATAAATTATATAAAACGATGATACAGAAAAGCCAACTACTGTTACTGTCCTGAATATATCCTGAGGATAAAAATCATCCCAGGGACCATCAAAGCATCTTGCACAGAAAGAAGAAATAAGTTTACATCATACTTTCCATCAATAAATTATTCCATAGTCTCTATCATCTAGATTTGTATCTCTCTCTGAACTCAGCGAGATCTAGATGTTCATACATCTCAATTATCCTAGTTCTCACATTACTGAAGTTAAAACAGTTATTTGATTATAATATTGCCAGTGTTTTTAAATGGGAAATAAATCTATAAAACTGTTAATAAAGGTATAAAACTGACTTAAAAGCAACTTTTTACTCTAGCAGTAATAGTATAATTAAGTTTTAATTCATTTTGTCATGTTTTCTTTGGGTAATCTTAAAACAACACAATGCTTTAAAAATATTTCCTGCTTCCTGGTTTTTCCACTTTGATTTTATATAATGGTTGCTCTTTCTTAATTAAAAAGGCTGCTGGAGGATAAAGGGGTGGTAATACAATCAGGCCAAACTTTTTCAAATTTCTTTCTTTATTGCTTTCTACCTTAATGAAAACATTCTCACACTAAGCCGTAGTGATATAAAGAACAACATAGCATTGCATTTCGCATTATAGTCTAAATCAAAGAAAACAATTTTGTTGCTCTCTAAGGAATCTGAAGGCAAGTCTATAATTTTTAACATTTGGATTTGACACAGAAATATCATTCTTACAATTAAATTTGCTAATAATTGCATTATAAATATTTTCACCTATTGAATCATGTGAGCAAGTCACCTTCTCTTCAATTAAAAGGCCTAATGACTGGTGACTGGGAAAATTCAGAAGGAGCAAAGTTACAAGACCAGCTTCAGAAGACAGACTCCTAATCCAATTGATTATGCCTCAGAGAGTCTGTGAGTTCCTTTTCCATAGCTTAGCAATTTTTGTCTGCTCAGCTTTAAATAACTATGAAATCCAGACCGGTGGAACTACTCCAATCTGTGGTCAGTGTGATTAATTCAGAGCACTTTGGCACAGTAACAAAGTCAAGTGTTTCTCACTGTGAGAAATTCTCAACTTATTTCATGGATAAGATAGAACAGATTTGGAAGTACACTGCTTCTATGGGAATAGCATTAGTGACACATGGTAAGGGAGGGTCTGGAAAAGCACTACCATTGCTGCTAATTTATCATAGAGTTTCACCAAGTGCTTTGAGGTCTTGAGGAATTATAGCCAACCAATGAGGGAATAAAGGCTTGAAGTTCATTATACCGGGGAAAGGTGACTCATTAATCAAGCACCAATGTTGACCCAGTTATTCACTATATAGTGAGCATCTATTACATGCAGGGTGCTGCTAGGCACTCAGAGTACAGTGAGATAGACACTGAGAGACCTATTTTTGGTCTGAGAGAATGTTTCTCAAGGTGTGATTCTAGAATGGTCTTCAGCAGAGCTGCCTATGTGTATGTCAATAACCTAGGCACCTCCAAGTTATTGAATAAGAATTTTGGATAGTTTGGCCTGGAAATATGAAGTTTAACTATTTTCCCAGCAATTTTTATGTATGCTAAAGTGTGAGGACCACTGCTCTTGAGTTTCCATTCAATGAAGAAATAGAACAAACTGACAAGCTACTATGATACACGGCATAATTTGATTTCTGTAACGAGAGAGTTAGAGACTGCTATTTAGATTTTTAAAAGGGGGAAGAGGGCTTCCCTGGTGGCACAGTGGTTGAGAATCTGCCTGCCAATGCAGGGAACGCGGGTTCGGGCCCCGGTCTGGGAAGATCCCACATGCCGCGGAGCGACTGGGCCCGTGAGCCACAATTACTGAGCCTGCACGTCTGGAGCCTGTGCTCCGCAACAAGAGAGGCCACAATAGTGAGAGGCCCGCGCACCGCGATGAAGAGTGGCCCCCACTTGCCGCAACTAGAGAAAGCCCTCGCACAGAAACGGAGACCCAGCACAAGCCATAAATAAATAAATAAAATTAAAAAAAAAAAAAAAAAAGGGGGAAGAGTATGCCTGGCAATAAGAATCTGAAAATATCTAAGAAAGAATGAATGTTTGAGACAGACTTCCTAGGATAATATGCAGCATTTCTATAGTTGGCATTTGGAGGAGTCATGCTCTAGAGGAAGGGAAAATATCTGTAAAAGCAGAGTGTGTTCATGAAATACTGAATTTTGATTAGTATTTCTCAGCCTTCACATTATAATACCTGGGAGCTTTTAAAAATGCTGATGCTCAGGCTCAGACCTCAAAATTCTTATTCTATTTGTCTCTTGCAAGGCTTTGACATCACCTTTTAAAAATTTTTTAATTTTACTTTTATTATTTAAAATCAAGAAGATGAGGTGTTTGGCAAGGGGAAAAAGGTGGGTCTGGTGAGCAAAGAAATGATAAATTTTAATTTGAGAGATTATTAGAATATTCAGGTGGTTCGTTC
Organism: Balaenoptera musculus; assembly: GCF_009873245.2. Classification (NCBI taxonomy): domain Eukaryota; kingdom Metazoa; phylum Chordata; class Mammalia; order Artiodactyla; family Balaenopteridae; genus Balaenoptera; species Balaenoptera musculus. Next base: position 30,545,944 of record NC_045796.1, read on the forward strand.
TGGAGTTCTGGCAAGAAGCTAGAGCAGGTGGTGTTGACTTGAAAGGGGTTTTGAAAAACTTTGAGTATGGACGAAGAGAAAAATGCAATTAGGATTTAGAGAGGCAGGAGGAGAAACAGACATGGAAGTGTTTAGAAGTATAGCAGAAGAATCAAGGCATAATCACCAAGGTGGAGGGAAGAAAGAGTTTTGAGAGAATTTGGGTGATTATTACGATGACCAGCTATAATAATCAATCTTAGCTTCACATTAGAATCGCCTGGTAGTTGGGCACGTTTGAGAACCGCTGACTACAGAGAAGTTGAAAAAGATAGGGATAAAGGAAAGCTTCGGAATTGGGTGATTAGGAGATCACTGGTGATTTTTGAAAGAACAGTTTCAATTTAACATTTGGGGTTGAAAGCCAAATCGCAAAAGAGTTAAAGAATGGGAGATAGTAAAAAAGGAACTCTTGTTAGATCACACTGTTTTAGAAGAACATTTTGAAACAAAACCAAGCCAATTTTTTATACTTTCTCAAAACTAATTTAGAGAAAATAACTATATTCAGAAAATATTACTGAAAAAAATCAAACCAGTCCATGATCTGCTAGGCTTCTGTGACTAATTATCACAGGGCACAGGGCATGGATGAAGCAAGAAGCTTGGGATAATATGTCAAATTTGGGGAATGCCTTTGTTTTTTTATTATTATTTTATAATGGAGTATAGTTGATTTACAATGCTGTGTTAGTTTCAGGTGTACAACAAAGTGATTCAATTATACATATACATATATCTATTCTTTTTCAGATTCTTTTCCCATATAGGTTATTACAGAGTATTAAGTAGAGTTCCCTGTGCTATACAGTAGGTCCTTGTTGATTATCTATTTTATATATAGTAGTGTATATATGGTAGGGAATGCCTTTGGATGAAAATGATAGATGGAAATGGTTCCCCAATGTCCTCCATGGTGTTTCCCCACTTCCTTCCATATGTATAAAATCTTTTCTCCTTTCCATTTTCTCTATTGCCTTGTTGCTTTCTTACATAGTAAAGCACAGTAATCAAGTAAGCTGGAGAATCCAAGACTGAGAAGTAATTTAACTTGAAATATCTTCTACCACTAAGTTTGTCCTTGATTGAAGCATATCTTTCTTATTTCAATGAAATCTTCATTTTGATGCAAAGAAGAGAAAAACATTAAAATTTACCTTATTTTCTGGCAAATATCTACATAAAATGTACATTTGAAGTTTGGTGCCCTTGCATATTTTGGTGTACTAGGGTCACATCTACACTTTTCTTTCTTTTGTTTTGTCTTTTATGCTTAGACTTAGAACCCGTATAAGTCAGAAAATAACGATTCTTGAATTTAAGTGAAAGTATCATTGATGTTATGGATGGAAGTCTCATGACTGTTGATGTTTCCAGTATTTAATGACCTTAAATTCTGAATTTACTTCAAACTGCTTCCTCTTTCCTGGTTTGCCTAGAAAGCTTTCATTTCTGTTTTCCTCCTCTTTCTCCTTTTTCCTTTAAAAAAAATTTTTTTCTGGCTTATCCCACCAAAACACCACAAATATATCTCTCTTATTCACAATTTTTCTTCTGTTTTGGCAGTCAATGATGAGTATTTAAGGGAAAGGGATTAAGGCAGCATAAAAATACAACTATCTCCTTTTTTTGAGGAACCTCAATACCATTTTTCACCGTGCCTGCACGACATTACCCCTCTACCAACAGTGTACAAGGTCCAGCCTCTCCAATGCTTGTTATTAATATGTATATATATATATATATATATATATTTTTAATGATAGCCATCCTAACAGGTGTGAGGTAATACCTCATCATGGTTTTGATTTACATTTTGCTGATGATTAGTGATGTTGTGCATCTTTTCATATACTTGTTGGCCATTTGTGTGTCTCCTTTGGCGAAATGTCTATTCAAGTAGTTTTCCAATTTAAAAAATGAGGTTATTTATCAAAAAAATTGAAAATAGACCTACCATATGATCCAGCAATCACACTTCTGGGTGTGTATCCAAAAGAATTGAAATTAGGATCTCAAAAAGATATCTGCATTCCCCTGTTCACGGCAGCATTATTTACAATAGCCAAGATACAGAAATAAGCAAAGTGTCCACTGACAAACTTATGGATAAAAAAATGTCATATATATTTACGATGGAATATTAAAATTCTGCCAAATGTGACAACATGGATGAACCAGGAAGACATTTGGCTAAGTGAAGTAAGCCAATGACAGAAGGACAAACACTGCATGATTCCATTGAATGAGGTATCTAAAATAGTCCAATTCATAGAAAAAGAGAGTAATATGGTTGGCAGGGGCTGGGGGAGGGGGAAATAGGGAATTGTTCAACAGGCATAAGGTTTCAGTTATACAAGATGGACAAGTTCTAGAGATGTCCTGTAAAACATTGAGCTCGTATTTAACAATATTTCTTATGAACTCAAAAATGTGTTGAGGGTAGAATTTATGCTGTGTTCTTACCACCACTGCAGCAAAAATAACATCAACAGAAAGTAGTGAGAAAAACATCCACATAATCTTATTCAAAACTATATTTTTACCTTACAGTTTTATTCAAAAGTCAGTAAAAATTTGTTATAGAAATAGCAACTCTTTCTAGAACAATCTTTTTAGCCTTTATGGCCACCCAGTAGAGCCAGGGATGGGCATATAATCCAATTTGACTCTTTTTCCTTCTCACTTTCTCTCCTCTCTGCATTGTAGATGAGAAAGCACTTATCCTTAGGATTATGTGTAGCAAATCAAAGTATGACGTGGATATAAGGGGAGATAAAACATATAGATAAGATAACCATGCTTCCTCTAGAACTGCTTCAGTCACATGAGCGAACAAATACCCTTTATTTTTTAGGCCAGTCTGAGTCGAAATTTATGCTATTTGCAACCAAAGCACTCTTCTAGAATAGAAGAAAAATCAACGGACTAGGAGTCCAGAGACTAAGAAAATATTAACTGAGTGAATAGATTTTCAAATTTTCATTATCTCCCTGTGTGAACTTGGGCAAATCACATTATTTTAGTGTCTTTGATTATAAAATAAAATGTTAATGAACATTTTTCTAAGATCACTTCCCACTAAAAATAACTATATATTTTCTATGAAGGTAACTGTAAATATTAGCTACTATTATTAACATCAGTTTCATATTTGAAAGACTATTTCTTTGCATGTTTCTGTTTTTCAATTCTCTTTTTCTCCTTGTTTCATTGAGCATCAGCATTTTATAGCAAATTAACCATGATAAAAGTAGTAAGCATTATATTTGTCAGGAAATATATTCCTTATAATATATTTCAACACTCCATTTTTGTATCATTAAAAACACAAGATACTTATTATAAAATTGTTAAACAAGAAGACATTTAATATTAAATCACAATAGAGATCTTACTGTTTCACTGTGTACTGAAAACTCCAGATCATTGCTTTCTGCAAGTGTATGAAATATATTGCAACATGTAACTGTTATATGAGTTGTAGAAATATCTGCTGCTTATCAATAACAACTGACTTCTAGGCTTGTTGCAACAGTTAGAATATTTTTTATTGTTTTATATTGTATTTCTTTTCTTTTGCTTATATGACAGAAAATTGATGACACAAATACTAAAATTATGTATAATTGTTGTGTTATTACCTAACAAAGGTTAAAACTGATGATTCTACTTCAAGGCTTTTGAATGGAAGGTTAATAATTGCACTTTATTCCCTTACTTAGAGAAGCCAGTTAACAAGTTATGTAGAGAAAAGAGAATGATAACTTGAATGAGAAGAGTTGAGGAAGAGTTCCTTAAAACTGCAACCTGTTAGGATTTCTACAAATGTCAGAAACAAATTCGTCTTGGATAATGTGGAGTATGTGTGAGGGTTTGACAGAGTTTGTAGTAGCTGCTATCAGGTTTAATTTGGAAATTGGTCAGACTCCTTAATGTGGTTGAAGAGGCCATTACTTAAAAGGAGATAATAAACACAAGTTCCTAAACTCATATTAATTTAAAGATTTCAGGACCCTCCCTAATCTATCAGCAGGAAATGAAAACACTAATTTGAAGAGATATGTGTACCCTTATGTTCACTGCAACATTATTTACAATAGCCAAGATATGGAAGTGACTTAAGCATCCACGGATAGATGAATGGATAAAGAAGATGTGGTATATATATGTACAGTAGAATACTGCTCAGCTATAAAATAGAATGAAATTTTGCCATTTGCAACAATATGGATGGACTTGGAGGGTATTACACTAAGCGCAATAAGTCAGACAGAGAAAGACAGATACTATAAGATTTCACTTATATGTGGAATCTAAAAAACAAAACAAATGAACAAACAAGACAAAACAGAAACAGACCATGGATACAGAGAACAAACTAGTGGTTGTCAGAAGGGGGGATGGGGGGGTTGGGTAATATAGGTGAAGGGGACTAAAAGTTACAAATGAGTCATGAGGATATAATGTACAGCATAGGGAATATGGTCAATGATATTGTGATAGCTTTGTATGGTGACAGATGGCTTCTAGACTTAACATAGTGATCATTTCATAATGTATACAAATGTTGAACCACTACGTTGTACACCTGAAACTAATATAATATTGTATGCCAACCTTATTTCAATTAAAAAAAGATTTCAGGATCCTCTCTATAAGTGTGTGACATCAAATCCTAATATCTGCTCCAATTTTATCTGAACTCTTGTTTTTTCCTTCAAAATGATGATCCTGGTCCAGTTCTTAAATACTGTAATTTGTGGCATTCGAAGACTGTAAATCAACTTGAGACAACTCTGAGCTTTGTTCCCTTTGGGTTACAAGCAGGCTTCTAACATATGATTATATTCAGAGTCAAAACTCTAATATTTATCAAGGAATTAAAGAACCACAATAGGGACTTCCCTGCTGGCGCAGTGGTTAAGAATCCGCCTGCCAAAGCAGGGGACACAGGTTCGAGCCCTGGTCCGGGAAGATCCCACATGCCGCGGAGCAACTAAGCCTGCGTGCCCCAACTACTGAAGCCCGCGCGCCTAGATCCCCTGCTCCGCAACAAGAGAAGCCACCGCAATGAGAAGCCCATGCACCTCAATGAAGACCCGCTCGCCTCAACTAGAGAAAGCCGCGCTCAGCAACGAAGACCCAACGCAGCCAAATAAATAAATAAATTTATAAAAAAATTTAAAAAATAAAGAACCACAATAAAGAGGTAACTACCAGCCCTCTGTTGTCAAATTCAGTCAGATGGAAGGTGATTACACATGTAGCATAAATATAAAATGGATGCTTAAAAATCATCAGTTAATCTCCTAATACTTGAAATTTTAGCGTGAAATGTCATTACCCAAATATTATGAGCAGAGAGGCTCAACAACTATAAAAAATGTAGAATATAGCTTTTAAAAGACACAAATAATTCTTTACATCTTGGCAAAAATAAATCATCAGAGAAGCCATGGCTTCAAATAAAGGCCGTGGCCATATGAAGTGTTCTTTTCATTGCTTATTCACGGAGAACCTGTTTTCAATTGCTCTGTCCAAGTAACAATTTTTTGGTTATAACATAATGATGTATTCCATTCAGTGATCTTCTTTTTGCTTTATGTTCTAATTCCCTAAAGATAAGGAGAGAGCATGTAGAAGGTATCCTAAGGTCTAACTTACTTACGTTTTTATTCTTATTTAAGAAACATTACTGCTATACCGGCCAAGGATTACAGTGCAACTAACATAATATCTTCCTAAGCTATTATTCAATTGAGAAATGATATTAAAACTTTAACAATATTACAAGTTCTTAAAACATTTATAAAGAGCCTTATGACAGAATTGCAGCTTGAAGGAGGGAAAAATTACTTAAAATGTTTTTATTTCACCAGAAAATGCAAATTCAGAGGCATTTGCATAATTATGTTTAAAGACAGGTTTATAGCAGGGCTCTGAAATAGATGAGGGATCAATTTTGGTGCAGTATGTGCTTAAAAGAGATCTCATCAGGACTCTAGCCAAGGTAGACTTCCCATGTCCCCTGCAACAGTAACTGAATATGGTTTGAAGAATGAAGGGTAGGAAAATTAATCTATGGTGATAGAAGTCAGAATAGTGGTTACTTTTTGCAGAGGGCAATGACTAGAATGGAGCTTGAGTGAGGCTTATGGGTTCAGGTAACGTTGAATAACTTGATCTGGGTACAAATTACATAGGTGTGTTCATTCTGTAAAAATTAATGGAACAATTCACTTAAAACTTGTGTACTTTACTGTATGTTATATTTCAGTAACAAAATTTACCAGAAATATGAAGGTACATTCTAAAAGACAACTGACCTGGATTCTTAAAAAAGTCATGAAAAAAACCAAAACAAAACAGAAAACAACCAGATGTAGTGTATGTATGACTCTTGACTGGATCTCGGATTAAAAGGAAAATAGCTATAAAAGTCTACTGGGGATATGTGAATATGGAATGGATAGTAAGTTCTATCATGAAATTATTGCTAAAAATTTTCTTAGGTGTGATACGGTATTGTTATATGGTTCTTAGGAAATGCTCACTGATGTAATTAAAGTGTCAGGGTGTCTGCAGCTCACATTCAGATGGTTCAGAAAAAGGTGCATGAGTGTGTATGTTGTCTGTATGTGTGTGAGTGTGATTCTGCATGTGAGTGCGTTTGTGTGTGAGTTTAACAGTGTGAGAGAGAGAGAGCAAGTGATAGCAAGTGAGATGAAATTTTAACAATTGCTGAATCCCAGTGTAGAGTATAATTTTCTTTCAACAGTTCAGTATTGTAAAAAAAATTTCCAAATAAAAACGTGACTTTAAAAAGAGGTTAGGAAGAAAAGGGAAAAAATGATCACCTGACCTAAATCTTCAGTCTCGAGATTCCCGCTGAACTGTTCTGAGGACCAAGATGAAGCTGCAAGTACGGTAGAAGAATGTGGAAATAATGGGGGCTGAGACGTTGGAAGAGTTATATCCCTACATACAGAGCTCCTGAACACTCACCGTCCTAAATTTTATTTTTATATGGCACACATTTAGAAAATTTAGGAGTGTCCTGGAAAGTTGTAACAGCTGGTGTGCTAGTGTTGGGCCCCGGGGCTGGGGGTGGTTGAATGTCTGAGGAATTCCGAGGCCTCTGAGAGAAGCCTGTTTCAGAGAAAGGCCCCAAACTGCCTGGGGACCCACAGTGTGAGAAACAGGCCACTGGACGGGCCCTGACAGATGTTATGAAAGGGTGGTGTTAAGTGCCTTTTTCAGGATATTAAACCAGCATCCTAACTGGCAAAAAAATGAATTGTCACTGACATTATGTCAGCCCATTGGAGACCCTCTCTGCTACTTTCCGTGATCTGGGAACCATTATACATGGTAGATCGATAGGGTCCCGAGCAGGAATTTAAATAATCGTTTCTAATAAAACCTATTGTAGACTGTTGGGGCCAGAGGATAGAGACAAGTCACAAAACATAATGTGTTTAAAGCTGCTCTCCCTCTCTTTCTCTCTTCTTTAAAGAGGGGAATAATGGAAGCGAGATCTGGCGATAATGCACAAAAAAGGCCTTTCGGTCCTGGCCAATCTGCTTAGCTAATGGCTGTAAACTGACACCCCTAATGAAATAAAAATGTCTCAGTTCAAGTGCATAGCTGCACAATTGTTAGCAACCCTGAACTCTGGCTGTGATCCTGGTGACGGGTACTAAGTAACGCCCTGACAATTTCCCATGACTCTTCCTTCCTCTCAGCCCCTGCCCATTGACAAGCAAATAAAAGAATCCTGCAGCAAATTAAAGCACGGTAGCATCAGGGATTGAGGCCAGGGAAACAGTGGAGTGTATCATTTTTATCTCTCCTGTCTGCCCGTGACAGTGGACTGCTTGTTTTTCCTGTCGAGTCCTAAGGCCCGGGATGGGTCATTGGCGGGGGTGGGGGGGTTCTGATGGGCATGGGCTTTTTACGAAGGTGCAGGTGGGGTAGAGACACAGAGGTTTGTGCAGCCTGGAGGCTATCCCAGGCCCTCATTCTGCCCTCAGCCTCCTGTTGCCGAGCTCCTCTGAGCTCTGGGGTGCAGACGGCAGGCGGAGGAAAAACCCTGTTCGAATGTGCTAAGACTAGATGGCTGCGGTTAGAATGGTTTCCCCTGGCTCCCCTCACAGCTTGCAGTTGTCTGATTTCAATCAGTGGCAGTTCCCTCCACATGTCCAGCCATCAATCTTCCGCCGCCCCTGGATGAGCGTGGCACAGCACGGGGCATGTTCCAGTTAAAAAATAGCCTTTGCCACAGCTTTCCTTCTTCAGCCACTGATAAGTCTGCCTTTGATATTTTTATTAAAAAAGAAAGAAAACACATTGGGAAATAGGTTTCATTTCTTACAGCCCGGACCAGAGCCCCTGAGGTGGAGGAGGATTGAGGCCTGTTGAGGGGGGACCCTAGGGAAGGGGGGCTGAGGTCTACCTTTGAAATTCCAGCCTTGTGCCAGGTGGGAAAGAAGGGCTCACTCCTGAACAACGGAAGCCCTACACTCCGTGAGAGTGCTTCCATCACAATGATACACAAGGGCATCTTTTCACAAGCAACAAACCAACATCACACTCTTCCTCCAAGGAGGAACATGCGTTTTAGGGAGAAACCTGGTTTTGAGAGACAGAATTTGAAAATAAACTGTGATCTCGCCCTTGACCTTTTTGTCATGCCCCCCGAAGGTTTTGATAGCGCCTTTGATAGACTAGCCGACTCTCCTCCTTCACTGCAGGCTCGGCGGCAGGAAGGCAGGCGGTGTGGGAAGTGGTGAGTGTCACTCCCAGAAAGGCTCTCCTGGCCGGCCTCCAGGAGATGCCTGCCCACTGAGTCACCTCCAAGAGACGACACAGTAAACATTCTGTAGCCAGGTTCCCGGTGCCTATTTTAAAATAGACTGTTTCAATCTTCTTATCATCAGGGGTCCACCTACCTTCCTGGCAGAGTCATTAGAGAACCTTCTGGAAGTATAGTAAGGTAGCCACCCGATCCCTGCATCTCCACGCCTCCAGCCCTCCGTTTATCTGTAAGGCTAAGGAGAGGTGAGTCTGGGTGAGGTTCCTTCCAATTAGTTTTTTTGTTTTTTGTTTTTTTTTATTGGAGTATAGTTGCTTTACAATGTTGTGTTAGTTTCTGCTGTACAGCAAAGTGAATCAGCTATACGTATACATATATCCCCTCTTTTTTGGATTTCCTTCCCATTTAGGTCACCACAGAACACTGAGTAGAGTTCCCTGTGCTGTACAGCAGGTTCTCATTAGTTATCTATTTTATACATAGTATCAATAGTGTGTCTATGTCAATCCCAATCTCCCAATTCATCCCACTCCCCCCTTTCCCCCTTGGTAATCATATGTTTGTCCTCTACATCTGTGTCTTTATTTCTGCTTTGTAAATAAGATCATCTATACCATTTTTTTTAGATTCCACATATATGCGTTAATATACAATATTTGTTTTTCTCTTTCTGACTTCCTTCACTCTGTATAAATGAGGTCAGTCATCCATTGCTAGGAGGGACTTTCAAGATATCAAGCCTTATATCTGGCAACATAAGAATGGAATTTAAAGTAAAAGATGACCTCTCTGCATCCCAGCCTCTCATGCCTAATATTCTTTGGAGGTGGAGGTATAGATTATAAAATCATCTGCCATCCTTATGGTGTATAGGGCTTCCAGCAGTGGCTCAAGAGTCTAAGAACATTATTGGAACATTAGAAAGGAAGAGGGGAGGGTTTCTAAATAGTGCAGTAATTTGAGCTGAACAAATCTGTAGGTCAGGGAGCAATTCTATTTTGGAAAATCTTAGAAATAGCAACAAAAAATCCAGGACTTGAGGAAATGTTAGGAACTTTTTTGAGGCATCTGGTACTGGGTATGCTCCAAATAAGGGTTCAAGGACACAGTGAGTCTTCTGCCCTGTGCAGGACTACAGGCAATATTTATGGAAGGCATCCCCATTTCAAAGGACTAATTCACGTTAGAGAAGGGAAGATGAGTCATAACAGCTCCAAAAGGACATGAAGGATGCAGTCTCTTCATTAAGTACCAGTTAAATGGTTCGTCCATCTGGTTAAGCCTTTCATCAGAGACTAACTGAATTCACTGACTTCCCCCACTTGCTGGCTTGCCATAGTCCATAAAATTTTACTAGTTCTGAAATTTTAAATTGTTGAATGAATGAATAAAATTGCGATTTGTGTTGGTAGTGATGATTAGGGTGCCTATGGTTTAGGACATAAAGTCTAGAATAGAATAAAAAACTGATTCATTTACTCAGCAAGTCTTTGGGAGAAGTCTGCCGTGTGTTAGGCAATGTTCATTTGGGATAGGGTAGAGAGGAATAAATATTTCATGGAGTTTTTATGCTAGAGGAGGATACAATTATTTATATGATGAGAAGGAGTGAGCCAGAGAAACACCTGGGAGAGGAAAGTTTTGTGCTGAGAAACCAGCCTGCGTGTGTGAGAAGAAGCAGGCAAGTCAGTGGTGGAGTGACCATTCATCCCAGTTTGCCCATCACTGAGGGGGTTCTCAGGACTTGGGACTTTCAGTGCTAAAATAAGGAAAGTCCTGGGCAAACTAGGAAGGATTGACCACTCTCTGTGTTTCTGGACATGTCAGATGAGAAGATGAGTTTGGAGAGTAGGGCATGAGATCATGTGGTCCCCTAGAGGCCATGGTCTGGAGTTAAATTTATTCAGAGTTTGATGAGAGGCTTTTGTAGGATATCTGTGGGTCCAAGGCTCTTATTCCAGAAACCATTCCTATTGCATAATGACATTGACACTTTAATGATTTATTATTCAGTATTGACTGTATATGGGGTTAGATTAGCAATGTTCATATGGGTGCTTTCATTGTAAGGAATTTTGGAAAAGTAAAAAATATACCAAGTTTGGAGTTGGAGTGATCCAGCTTTGTAATTTACTGAAGTTGCTACAAAGGCTCCAGCGATAGAATGGGAAGAAGGGGAGGGGCATGGCTTTGGTATGAAGACTTTAATATTGCAGATCTTCATCTCCCAGTGGGATCAAGGGAGGGAAGATTTGTTTTGGGGGGATTAAATTTATTTATGGGAAAAAAGTTGGTTTGACTTATTGTATAAGGACTTCATCTGTGAGACTTTTATAATGAGAGGGGTTGTATTATTAAATTTTATCAAGTGGCAGGAAATATCAGACACTCTATGTTGGCATTGAGTTACTTAAGCTATGTTGTAATCTGTGCTCATTGTATAACCCTTTCTGGTGAGTCTGGGTAGACTTAGAGCAGAGCATAAATCAAGATGGAAAATAGAATGGAAGGTAACAATTGGAGATACCGTGTAATGTTACCTTGGGGGAATATTCGTATCCTGTATTTGCCCCTACCAGAAGCTTCTGGAGGCGACATTCAACAAGCATTCATCAAAGCCCTTGGGAAGTGAACTGACCATTTCATTGGTCCCGCGTGGCTACACAGTGGCCAAAGACTAGGGAAAGAGCCCCACAATGATGGTGGTGGGACATTCCTGACACTTTGTTAAATTCGTTTCTCAAGGGAAACAACCTTACCTCTAGTTGAATGCTGGATTGTTAGTTCACACACCCATCACCTTTTAAATGAATGCAGGAACTTCCTCCTTATTGGTCTCCCAAATTCCATTCTTGTCCTCATGGAACCTATTCTCAGGAGAACAGTCATAGTGATCTTTTAAAACAAATAAGTTCGTATCTCACCCTGCTTAAAAGTCTGCCAATAGCATCCCATGATAGCAAGAATAAAATCCAAGCTCTTTCGTATGGCCTGCAAGGCCTTACCTCTTCTGACCACTGCCTTTTTGTCCAGGCTCATGTTCTAACACTTTCCTCTGCCCTCAGTCCACTCCAGCCACTCTGGACTTCTTGCTCTTCCTCCAGTTTGTTTCCGTTTTGAAGCCTTTATACTTGGTAGTCCCACTTCCTGGAATATTCTTCTCCAAGTCTTTGCTGGACTTATTCTTTCCTGTGAGGTTTGTATCACTTAATGTCACTCCCTTAGAGAGTACCTTTCTGTCTCCAATATCTAAAAGAGCCACTACCATCCTGTAACTTTCTATCACCTTAGCCTGCTTTATTTTCTTCATAGCACTGAGGAGCCATCTATTCACTTATTCAACCAGGATTTGTATAGCTTGAAATCTGGAAAGAAAAAAAAAAAATCATTTCCTCTCACTCTCTATAATAATCTCCCTAAAGAACTCTGATTGATGCTGCTTGGGTCATATGCCTAAACTGGGCTAAGTACTTTGCTTAAAGGGATAAAATTATGTGCCTACCCTTGTATTCAGGAAGTATAGTAATGCAATTGATGGCCCCATCATAATCACAGTATGAGGGAGAGGAAGCAGGACAGAAAAAATAAAAAAATAAATAAAACCAGATGTTTGCCATGATACAGTAAATATACTGTTACTCTGTAGAGGTGATGTAACTTTCCTAGAGGTAGCTGATCAGAAGTCACTCAAGGAGCCCTTAATGACTTTTGATATGAACATGGCAATTTATAGTCAGGATTCTCCACTTTTATTTTTGGGTACTATCAAAAAGAAAACAAGCAAAATTAAATATAAAAGCATACATTTCATTTCTGATAACATTTGGAGTCAGAAAATTTCTAAAGCTCGCCAAAGTGGTAGTGTTTACACGGAAGCTGTAGAGAAGGAAGTGGAGAACAGTGCAGAGTCAGAACATGATGGTGGCAGATTTCTGAACGCATATCTACAATAGTGTCCACCAAACAACTTCATGAAGGGGACACTTACACATGAGGGTCAAAATGTTTGCCTATATCTTCAAAAGAGGGTACAGAAACAGGAGTGAGCTAGTTAAAAGCAGAAACAACCATTTCTCATCCCTCACCACAGAGAATGATTAAGTCAGAAAAAGAGAAAGAGTTACAAAAAAGAATCATACAGAAAGCCATATCTTCATGAAGCAACGTAGGTTTGTAGTAACTGGGGATAAGGCAGGATCTGTGTTATGAAGAAAACAAACAAACAAACAAACAAATAAAACAGCTACTCTAGAGTGCTACCTTGTCCCACTCCACCTACAGGAAACTCTTAGTATAAGAGGGCCACGAACACTGAATTTATATAATAATTAAAAAAAAAAAAGAAGTAGTTAGCACACATCTATGCAGAGAAGCCATAAAAATAAAGGAGGAAACAAGCAACAAATTCTATTAACAAACCACTTGCCAGGTTAAAAAAAATGTTGTCATGGAACAGACTAAATTTTTTTTTTTTAATTTTTATTTATTTATTTATTATTTATTTATTATTTTTATTTTTGGCTGTGTTGGGTCTTCGTTTCTGTGTGAGGGCTTTCTCCAGTTGCGGCGAGTGGGGGCCACTCTTCATTGCGGTGCGCGGGCCTCTCACTATCGCGGCCTCTCTTGTTGCGGAGCACAGGCTCCAGACGCTCAGGCTCAGTAGTTGTGGCTCACGGGCCCAGTTGCTCTGCGGCATGTGGGATCTTCCCAGACCAGGGCTCGAACCCATGTCCCCTGCATTGGCAGGCAGATTCTCAACCACTGCGCCACCAGGGAAGCCCCGGAACAGACTAAATTTTAAACAAATATTTTGCTATAGAAATTTTTTAAGTGAATGACGACAAAACAGAAGAGCAAGAATTTGGGGAATAGAAGAGAAATAATAGTAGCAGTTAAAGTAGCATAATTCAATACGAATGCAAGAAAAATAAAAGCATCAACAAATGAGGAAGGAGTTAGAAGGACCTCAGAAGTGAATAAAGGGCTTCCCTGGTGGCACAGTGGTTAAGAATCTGCCTGCCAATGCAGGGGACACGGGTTCAAGCCCTGGTCCAGGAGGATCCCACGTGCCGAGGAGCAACTAAGCCCACGATCCACAACTACTGAAGCCTGCAGGCCTAGAGCCCGTGCTCCGCAACAAGAGAAGCCACCACAATGGGGAGCCCGCACACCGCAACAAAGAGTAGCCCCCACTCACCACAACTAGAGAAAGCCCACGTGCAGCAACAAAGACCCAACTTAGCCAAAAATAAATAAATAAATTTATTTTTCAAAAAAGTGAATAAACATTGGAGAAAAAACAGTAATGGACACATAAGAGGAATGACAAAAATAAACAAAATACAATTGAAATAGTTAAAAAGAGTTAGAGAGAAAATGTTGGTAATAGAAAATAGGAAAAGGAAATATACCATATGCATAATTGGAGTCTACAAAAGAGGTAAAATGGAATAGATCAAATATTGAAAGATACAATTCAAGAAAACATTTCTAAAATAAAAAGCACTTGAATATAAATATAAAGAGCAGGTCAGCTGTTATGGATATTCAACACCTGAATATTTTTAGTAAAGTTACTAGACTTAAAAAAATCCTTTGTGCAGCCGGGAAAAGATATCACTCAAATGGGAGAAAAACAAATCATTCTTCTCTCATAGATCTTAACAGCAATATTTAATGTCAGAAGTCACATGATATACATATATCAAATACTAAACCATGAAAATAGAGAATCCATCTTATTTTCAAGTGCCCGTAAACCTTTCACAGACATCAATCATACTGGACAAGAAAGAAAATCTTAGTATACCCCAAAAAGTAAAATTAATACAGAAAACATTCCCTGATCACAATGCAGTGAAACTAGAAATTGACAAAAGCAACAAGAAAATGCACCCCCCCAGGAGATTAGAAAGTTCTTAGCAACAGCTTACTCAAAGAGAAAATTTAAAGATAAACATACCTTTATGACAAAGACTAATAAGGACTATCCCTGTATTAGTTTTTGCACTGCATAATAAATTATCACAAATTTAGCAGCCTGAAACAACACACATTTAAAATCTCATATTTTCCATGAGTCAGGAGCCCAGGCATGTCTTAGTGGGGTTCTCTGCCATAAACATATCATCTATGATGCATTCTTAAATGGATGCCTGATTAGGGAAAAATCTGTTTCCAAGATCATTTAGGTTTTCAGCAGAATTCACTTCTTTGTGGCTGTAGAATTCATGGCAATTTGCCTTTACAAAGCCATCAATAGAGGAAAAGACTCTAAAAAAAAAATTTGTTAGCAACATGGGGATTTATTTAAGGTAATGTAAGTATGAGAGTTATATCCCATCACCTTTGCCATATTCTGTTGGTTAGAAGCAAGTCATGTATCCATCCCACAATCAAGGGAAGTTAACCATACAAGGACGTCAACACTGGAAGTTCATTTAAAGTCTGTTTACTATATCCTCTGACAGAAAACTGTATGGCTCTCTCATTTATGAATGTCACTGTAAAACTTTTGAATAAAATATTGACAAAAAGAATATAGCAACATCCTAAAAGAAGAGAACATTATAATCTAGTGAAGATAACTCCAGAAATGCAAGGATGGTTCAATAATGTAAATCTATTATTGATATTATAATACATTGTATTCACTGATCTAAAAGAGAAAAATATTATTTCCATAGATTCTGAAAAGATATTTAACATAATTCAATATCCACTCTTATTAAAAAAACAAAACAAAACAAAACTTAAGGACTTAGTTAACATAACTTAATTGCTCCTTAACATGAAGGAGTATATCTTATGTAATAGCCAGCTAGAAGATTCCCTCTAAATTAAGAAGAAGAAAGTACACTACAGTTATTCAAAATTGTATTGGAGGTACCAGCCAATGTGAGTAAAATAGAGAAAGAAACCAGAGACATAAAAATTGGAAAGGAAGAAATAAAATGATTACCTTTTGTAAATGATATAAATGTGTACCTGGAATGCCTAAGAGAGTTGATTGAAAGCTATTACAAACAATAATAGAATCCAGTTAGATAGCAGGGTAGAAAATAAATATAAACCAAGACCAAGCTCAGCTCTTACATAAATAAGATGAATATGGCCCCTTTCTTTTGTTCTTGTGATTCAAGACTCAAGCCACTAGTGTTCCACCCTCTTCAAGCACCAGCATCTCAATCTCACTCCATGACTTTAAAGACTTTCGTTTGGTTCTCCACACTTGATGGTAGTTACCATAATGCTGCATGTTCAAGGCCACACTGTTTATGACACCATATCTCTGTTCTCGCAAACCAAGGCCTGCAATTCAATTCCCTCAGGAAGACATCTCTGATTATGCTCAGCACATTCTCTGCATGCCACTGTTCTGCACACCCGCAGTACCTGTGGCAGCAGTTTGTTGTGTTCTAATTTGTGTTTCCTTATATGTTGCTTGCTAAGTGTTAAGTGGTGTATGCTTTTTTTGCCCAAATCAAGATTTTGAGAATCTTGTCTCTTCTATCACCCACCATCCAGAGCACCTAGCTATAGTAGTCTATACCAAAGTATTCAAAAAATAATTCTTTTAAATTTTTA
Organism: Balaenoptera musculus; assembly: GCF_009873245.2. Taxonomy (NCBI): domain Eukaryota; kingdom Metazoa; phylum Chordata; class Mammalia; order Artiodactyla; family Balaenopteridae; genus Balaenoptera; species Balaenoptera musculus. The sequence goes on from NC_045796.1 coordinate 30,562,388, forward strand.
ATCAGTTTTAAATATATGGAATATATTTCCATGGTTCAGACATTTTAAAAGATATAAAGGCATATAGTGAAGAGTCCTTCTTCCATCCTATTCTCTATCTTCTCAGTTCCTATAACCTCCTAGTCAACATCTATCACTATTTTCTTGTTTATTTTTCCAGAAAAATTTTATGCCTGTGTAAGCCAATAGTTATAACTCCTCTCTTTTCTTATCTTTTTTATATAAATGGTAACACAATATATTCATTTCTCTCAACCTTGCTTTATACCTAAATGGTATATTCCAAATATCTTTCCCTTAATATATAGAGTGCTTCTTTAATTTTTAAATTAGACATTTCATTATTAGTATATACTATCATTTACTTAACAACTACACTATTAGTAGACATTTATGTTGATTCCAATCTCTTCCTATTACTAATAGTGCCTTCCAATTGGCATATTAGATAGACATAGATTTGCATTAAGATTATAGATAGATAGATACATAGATAAATAGATTCACGATGAAATTATAAAGTCATGGTCTAGAATTACCTTGACTCTCTAAGATAACTTTTCATATTAGTGTTCTAATTCATAATGTGTTCCTGGAGAAAGTCTCACTAAAGGCTATCTCCCGTATTCTCCACCCCTGCTTGCACTTCAATTGTAATAGGAAAACAACCATTTTCAACAAGGAGGGGAATCACTCAAGGGGAGAACTAGCTTTATTCCCTTAATTCAGGATTGTGAAAATAGATAAGATAGGGAACTCCCCTGGTGGCACAGTGATTAAGAATCTGCCTGCCAATGCAGGGGACACAGGTGCGAGCCCTGGTCAGGGGAGATCCAACATGCCGTGGAGCAACTAAGCCCGTGCACCACAACTACTGAGCCTGTGCTCTAGAGCCCGCGAGCTACAACTACTGAGCCCACGTGCCACAACTACTGAAGTCCATGCGCCTAGAGCCTGTGCTCCTCAACAAGAGAAGCCACTGCAATGAGAAGCCCACACACCACAACGAAGAATAGCCCCCACTCACCGCAAGTAGGGAAAGCCCGCGCAGCAATGAAGACCCAACGCAACCAAAAATAAATAAGTAAATTTATTAAGGAAGAAAAAAAAGATATGGTAGCTGATTTCATCTCTTCCTATAAAAACTTCAGCAAGGATGATATTTCTGGACACTTAGGCAGATGATTCATGTGCACTGAGGCAATCAAAATAACTACAGTTGTGGACCATATATCATCATATTGATTAAGAGCTTGGACTTTGGGAGAGAATGGATACATGTATATGTATGGTTGAGTCGCTTTGCTATGCACCTGAAACTATCACAACAGTATTAATTGGATACACTCCAATATAAAATAAAAAGTTAAAATAAAAGAGCTTGGACTTTGAAACCAGACTAATTCCACCTCTGACTTTGGGCAACTTATTAACTTATCTGCATTGCAGATGAATGCATCTGTAAAATGTGGATAATAGTCCCTATCCAGTATTTGAGAGTCACATTATATGTGTTAGATATTATTATTCTTTTCTAATAAACATTAGCAAATATGTACTCATCGTTCATAATAAAAGCAAAATGCTTCCATTCTGCCTTCAGCTCCATAGAAGACACAGTTGAAGCAGACATGCTTAGAGTTTGCTCACATTGATACCTAGAGCTATCAAACTTGATTAGGCCCTATGAACCATTTGGTCAAGCTCACCAACCAGAAAGTGACATTTGCACCAATGGTTTTGCACAACCTCCATTTCTATATGCAGGCAGAGGCAGAGGCTTACATTTATGTGTTTCCCTAGACTCCTGATTGTTCTATTTACACATAGTGATCTGCAACTTACTTGCTTCACTGTAATCCTCCCTAAGGATACCATCTAAGCTATGGGATTGCTTCAGCACAGAGAGTGATAAAGCAACAAAGTCACCAAGAACTATTAAAATTGAATTGAAACTATGGTTTAAATAATATCAACCAGAGAATTCAAGCAAAGTTAATATATATACATATATGTATATATCCCTCACTGTACTAAGCAAGGCCCATTGCAGAGACCCCCCTCCCAATCTCCTCTCAAATCACCGATAACACTGAGTCCATGATACAACTAACCTTTCCCTGGGAGTCTGAAGCTAAAATTAGAGACAGGACTGAGGCCACTGCTGCTGGTAATGATTACATGTTAATATTGATTTATTTCATTGACTGGTTACTGCCCATCAATGTAATGGTAGATAGATGGCATCTGTGCTGAAGCTAATAACTTTTAGATTTATTTGTTCTCTTCCGAACTTCTTAGGAAACAAATCACTCTTAATCCCCAAATAAAGCACAGTTTCTCAAATACAAATGCAATATGTGTTACCTTCCCTAATATACTTTTAAAACTGACTCTGAAGAGTAGAAGGGAGTTTAACAACTCTGAAAGACTGAATAAATGTAGCTCTAATACATAGGATTCTGACACACAGAGTTTTCCATTTCTCATTTCCAAAATGAAACTTTTATAAAGAAAACAAAAATGCTTCCTCTGCATGCGCTGTCTATTGGCATCTTGGAACCATTTCCACACCCTTCTTTGTTCTTTCCTGTAGTGCAGGAGCTGAAGGCCTGAAAACCACATTTCCCGGATGTCCTTGCCACCAGCCTCCTGTTTAAGGTCTGGGAATTGAGGTCTCTGTGTGAGATTTGCCTGGGAAAGAGAGGAAGAACCATCACTGCTCGGCCGTGGCCAGAAGGCATATGGACTTCAGCAGAGGGCCAGAAGACAGATGTGAGGATTTTGCCAGCATTTCCTGGAAACCACCTACTTGAGGGCTACAGGCAGTGAAGTCATCAGCAGGTCATCTCCCTGAGATGCCCGCGCTTCCTGATTTCCTGAACATTAGCAGCGACTTCTTTGGCCTTTGTGTAATCCACTCTTCCATTGGTTTTGTAAATCTCTGATCATTATATTAAATCCCTTCCCAATTGAACATCCTACAGCAGTTTCTACTTTCGTTTCTAAATTCTCACTGATGCATGTTTGGTACCAAATGTAAAAGCCAGCAGAGTCTTTTCCCGACTTTGGGCTGCAGCAACATTTCTTGGCTCACTTTGAGCATGTCTTCCCGTCCCGTGTAATTTTACTCCTGAGAGATGGCCAATGGAATGGGAGTGCCGCCCAGGTGTGCCCCTCTTGCCTGGCGCTTACCAGCCTCCCAAAGGTGATTCTCCTTTCTTTTCCCACCAAGAAGCTGAATGGAGCCGGCTCCTGAAGGAGAGCAGAAACCAGGAGGAAGAAAGTGCCCTTCTAATCAACTCTGGAGCAGAGTCCTGAATTCTGTCTCCCCGCCCTTGCAAGCCTCACCAGCATGGGGAAAGTAACATTTTATTGTGAGAAGCCACTGAAATGTAGAGATTGTTCCAGCAGCTGCCTTCTTCGGTTAGTACACAGTCTTTGAAAGCAGAAACTACATTCTACAACTTTTGTGTTTCCCATGGAGCCAAACATACATCTATGGAGAGAATAAACAGTCAATAAATGCTTGCTTTATGAATGAAGAGAAAAAGAGAGGAGGATAAAAATATTTAAATAAGGGCAACTTAATAATTGGGTGATCACTGGAGGACGTTAGCTCTAATATACAGTAGTAATCATTATGTGCATGTGTTTGAATGACAAAAACGTGCTAGCCTTCCAGACTGTGCTGAGGGCAAATGTTGGTTAATACAGCATAGAGGTTAAAAGCATGGACACTGAGTTCAGATTTGCTCTCCCATTTACCAGCTGATTATCTTGAAAAAAATACCTAAACTTCGGGGTTTCAGTTTCTTCATCCACCCGTTTCATCTGGGGATGATACTCATAGTGTAACTGTTGTATAGGGTTGTTTTGTGGGTTCATGATCTCACACCTGTAGGGTACTGTGAAGGGTGCCTGGTACATCATACTGTATTTGTTAGTATTGAATATAGAAATTTGGAAAGGTATTCTAGCTTTTCTTGTCTTTGGCAATGAAGCCGCCTTTGATTCTGCTTCTTTTCTTCAATTCTCCTTCTTCCTACATTGATTGTCTTTGGTTGCCATAGATTCCTTTTGCATAGAACTCATAGAAAACTTCCTCACGTTGACAGTTTCCAGATTTCTTATGGTTTGTGAAAATTCCTAATTTGCTCCCAGGTTGGTTTATCATCTCACACATCATTCTTGCATTCTGACTACATTAATGTCCCAGTTAACCGTAATTGTCCCTTTTCTTTCTCAACAACTTTAAAAATTAGGTTTTATTTTTCTAGTACGATTTTTAAGGACTTTATGAAAATATTTAAGAAATTTTGAGTTTTTAGCCTCAATACACTGAGTGTTGTGCCACGAATCCTTCTTTCCGTTTGTATTTTGTTACGTGATGCCCTGCTTATCGCCTTGCTTTTTACTCTTTCTCTCAATTATATGTTGTGACATTAAGTATCTATAACCTGTTTGCCCACTGTCACATTATTCATCACAGTCCCAGTTTTTTGTCCCCTTTAGGTAATTCTGGATGCCAATTCAGTGACTTTTAATGTCATTCGGTTTGCCTGTCCTCTTCCTTTCATTCCTCCCCCCTGCAGGAATTAGAGATAATGAACAGGTCTACTACTCAATATCATGACAATCTGCAATTAAATATCACTTCTCCCTCCACCCCACCCACCCGATACAGTCATGTAAAGTCCCAGATGTCAGGAGAGTGGAGGGAAACCCCTCAAGAACATGGTATGCCTCTCCATCCTTCTTATTTTTCAAATAGAGTGACGGACACATACATAAGACCCTTAAGCCAAATGTTATGGCCTTCCTTTTTGATTAAGAAGGATCCTTGGTTGAATTTTGTCATTGTTTATTCCTGATTTCAAAAGAGGAAGAAAGAATAGCTCATGAGGAAGAAACCGACATTCAGTACCCTGTATGCAAGGTACTTGGAAGAATTACTAAGTAGACCCTTTACAAGTTATCAATGCTTTCTTAAAAATTATATATTGGGGGCTTCCCTGGTGGCGCAGGGGTTGAGAATCTGCCTGCCAATGCAGGGGACACGGGTTCGAGCCCTGGTCTGGGAAGATCCCACATGCCACGGAGCAACTAGGCCCGTGAGCCACAACTACTGAGCCTGCGTGTCTGGAGCCTATGCTCCACAACAAGAGAGGCCACGATAGTGAGAAGCCCACGCACCGCAATGAAGAGTGGCCCCCACTTACCTCAACTAGAGAAAGCCCTCGCACAGAAACGAAGACCCAACACAGCCAAAAATTAAATAAATAATAAATAAATAAATAAATAATAAAATTTTAAAAAAATGATATATTAAATGAGCATTTGTTAAATGTATCTGGGCCTTGCAATGGCTCGGTGCTGCCTTCAAGGGCCCTAGTGTCTGATAGTAGCTGGGGGAGTTGAGTCACAGAGAAGGGTTGGGCGCGGGTAGGAGTAAGTCTACGGGTACACAGTGGAAGACTTTTTGCGGTATTTGTGTTCATTAAGACTACCTTAAATGGAACAAGCTAGACCCCAAACAGGGAGCCACTGTGTGGATGCCTCTGACCTCTGCAACACTTTAACATCACTGCAGTTTGTTTTCAAATCTCTCCCTGTCATCCCTTTGGCAACACCCTTTTGCCCTCTCTCATCATTCCCCGATGCTCCCCTGCTTCCACTGGACAATTTCAGCATCCTCCTTGGCTGCACCTGTCCTGACTGGTCCGCAAGGCCACATGCTCTAAGTCTCTCTCCCCTCATTCCACACATCAAGCTTTTCTTATCCTCTCAGCTTCTTACTCAATTATTAGTTCCTTGAGAAACAGAACTAGATCTATCTATAGTTTCCTCTGGGCATACAGACCAGAGATCTCATACAGGGACACGGCACAGTACAAGGTACAACATATGTGTGTAGGGAGAAGTGATATTGACTCTGTCTCTTAGGATCTTGTTGACTTACAGGCTGACTGATAAAGTGTTCATGGGTAAAAATGCAATAATGCTTTAGCCTTCTTAGAAAATATGTAAATATTTTTATTAGGAAAGTGAACATGCTCATTTTGAAAACTTTATCAAAGCAGAATTATATGAAGCTGTGACTCTCTTTTCTTTTAACCCTCTAGCACTCTGCCCAGAGAGACCCATTATTGATATGTGTTCCTCTAAATATGTTATATGCACATACAATCACACAAACACATTTATAATATATGAGAAGCTTTATAATAAAGATATCTATCTATGTATCTATATGCCTATCTTTATTTTAACAATGGTGGAAAGGTGAATGATAGTCTTGCCCACATTCTTCAACAGTGAATACTGAACTTGATGTTTCCTTATGACTCAGGCTTATCTACATGAAACGTATCGCCATACACTATCCCGTGATGTCTTCCCAAACTGCTGAGTTGGTCAATTTCTTCTTCTAGTAGTGAGAGAGCACTGTATTTTTCCTGTGCCTGGTTTTAGCATGTCTCTGACTCCTGCTTAGCTGTCGGGTATTGCTTTTTGTTGCTATTAGTCTACTTGTTTCTTTCCTCCTAATTTGCCACCCCTGATTTATTAACATTTGCAAATTTGATTACCAGGCTTGCTAGCAATGTGCATAAAGTGAGGGCAGAGAAATTCTGAAAGAGGACTTCAGAGGGTCTTCCTGAGATGTGTGTACCTTTGGTCATGAACTCTGTGATTTTAGAATTACCTGCAGAAGCGTCCCATGACAGGCTGCTGACAGATTAGACCAGCCAAGACAACCAAGACCATCTTAACAAGTGTTCCTAGCACAGGGCTTCGTTCTGAATTGGGGAATGTCTCTAGCTGGCAGAGACACAAAGAATTCAACTGACCGAAAAAAAAAAAAAAACTTACAAAAACAACAACAGAAATAAATTTTCTGCCTAATAGCTACAGGGTTGCTTAAATGTGAAGTCATATGAATTGTGAGAGTAACTAAGAACCATCAGAAGAACCATCATCAGCCTCAACATTCAGACATATTAAATGCAAAAGAAAATACAGGGCTGGGGGCAGAGGGAGAAAGCTCTGTCACTTTGAGTTGCCTCATTTTTTTAATGGAAAAATTGTTACAAATGGGTTCTTCAGCATATGTTATTAATTTCATTATCCTGGCTTCTTGCCAGCTAAGCATCAAGCCCTGGTTTCTGTGATTTCAGTTGCAACTAGTAAAACTCATGTGGGCATTAACAGAAACAGACAAGAGAACTTTTTTTCCCCAAATCAACTCCAAGTGACTATTTTAAAGGCTTTTAGTTTATAAAACTAGTTGGAACATTTGTTTTTGTTGATGAGAAAATTATGCTTTCCTAAAATATGGTATTCCCAGCCTATACCAACTTTATTTGAAGAACCTTGAATGAATTATTTATACTTACAGGTAAAAAAAAATTTAAGTAATGTTTTAAAATGTATAATATTTTATAAATGCTCATATAATTTTTCTTTTTCTTTTTTACTGTACTGCATAGTTTTTTTTTAATAATAATGAAGACTATGAGAACAAAAATGCTTTTCTTCTAGATGAAATTGTGATTAAGCTTTACAAACAGAATGGCAAATTTAGTATCAAAATTTTACCATGAAGTGTCTTTATCTTTTGAGATATAATATGAAAAGTCATCATTCACACACACACATAAAATACACTGGGATTAGCATCTTCCCTCATCTTTAAGCTAACATTTATTGAATGTCAATTATAAGTCAGGTACTTTAATAATACCGTTTGCTGTTTATCCAGCATTCATTATGTACCAAGCAATGTAGTAAGTGTTTATGTATAGTTCTTTTTAAGAAATCCCTACAAAACTTTGATCCAGATATTTCCACCCCCAACTGTAAATGAGAAACTAAAATCAGAGAAGTAAGTATGTCTTGCCCAAGGTCACATTGCTAATAAATGTGAATGGGGGTTCAAATCCATGGGGGCATCTGACTCTAAAGGCCAGAGTAGCCACCTGTCCCAGTTTGCCTGAAACTGAGGAGTTGCATTGGATGAAGGATTTGGGGTCCTATAACTGGAAAATTCCTAGGTGACCTGAGAGGAGTTGGTTACCCAACTAGAAATTGTCATTTTACCTGCCATGGTGGCCCTTTGTCTGCTCAGCCCCTCATGCTCTCTCTGAATTTTGCATTATTACTTTTTTTTAATCCAAAGCAGTAGTCCTCATACTACTTTACAGTTTTAATGTTTTAAATGCTCCTAAGAACACAGGACACTTGAAATTGATATATCCATTCTACACATACATTCATTCATTTATTCAATAACTATTTATTGAATGCCCTCCAGGTACCAGGCACAGGCAAACACGACAGAGTCTTATTGTTGTGGAGCATACATTGACCTGAAGGGGGAAAAGATAAGAAACAAATAAGTCTATTTTAATCTGCTGGTGATTGAGTGTGTGAAGCAGGGTGAGGAAAATAGAATTGGTCATGATTTGTTATTTCACATGTTGTAGTCAGGGAAGGTGTGAGCAGTATTGAGGCAGGAGGGAGCTTGGCATGAAGGCCCTGGGGCTGGACCTGAGAAAGTAAAGGGGAGTGTTACATCAGATAAGGCCTCCTTAAGGCTGGGCTAAGAAAATTACTGGGAGGCCATTGGGTGGGAATGTGAAGTCCCTCTTTTTTTCCCTCTTTCCCTTTCTCCATCCAGAAAGGATAAAAACAGACTGCACAATTTGGAAAATGCTTCCCTGAAAGCTCTTACTTTGCAATTTGGCCCTAGTGGCCAGGATCATGTTAAGCGTTAGTACTGGGTGCATATAAAGAACTGCAAGGCAATGAAAAAGTATTATGCCTAAAGTCCCATGTTCCTGAATTTCATCATGATTCACAGTGTATGGCTTGAGATTGGTGAAACTCAATCATAGAGTTTGAAGATTTCTTGGGACACTAAATCAAATTAGACAGCTATTGGCAGTAAGTTCTCTCAGGTTTCTTGGGTCCTATGGTCTTAGGTGTGTGAACGTAGCAATAACAATGACAATAACCACATGAATGCCTTGCATGTGAGGAGTGATTTACAGTTCTCAATGCCCTTTTCTTAGCATTATACTTTATTCCTTTCAAAACCCAGTGGGGTAGGCAGGGAGCATATCAACAATACCATTTTATACATGATGAGATTGAGGTCCACAAATTTAAAGTTAGATGACTTGTTGGAAGTCGTATTTGTAGAAGGTAGTGGAGCCGGAATTAAAGCACAGACCTTATTCTTAGTTCAATGGCGCCATGTATGGCCTGCATGTCATTTTGAAGTGATGACACTATTGGAAAGTGTACACTCAGGGAAAAGTGTCAAGTCGATAAGCACCTGTCTCTGTTGGCGATGTCAATCACCATTTCGCTGTAAAGCCTAAGTACCTCAACCCATCCTTCCGCATGGGGTTGGTTTCCACGCTTATCTTGGAAATTCTTTTCATGGTCTGAAAGGTGAGAGGGAGAGTCAGGATTCTTAATCTCATCGTGTCACTCACCTTCCTTCAGATCATCTTCAGATTCCCATTACCCTTCCTTCCAGAGCATCTATTTAAGTTCCCTGAAAGTGGACCTAACAGCCCTTTTTTCTCCTATTCCCACACAGGAAAAATGAAAACATTAGATATTTCAAACACATTGGTCTCTATGGAGAAAAGCATATTATTCTCGGGTTTTTCCCCCCAGGATCTCCCCCTTTATCTACATGCTCAAATCTCACTTACCCTTAAAAAAAAAAATCTATTTGATTCTCACCCTTCTTCAGATTACTTCCCAATCTCTCTGATTTTCACACCCCTCTTTCTTTCAAAAATGGTATTCTCTGATTTCTTTCTTCCTCACCCTGTGCTCCCTTTAATCAATCATTAAATATTGTAATTTTTGCTGTTCAAATTGCTTTACTCCTCTCCATCCTTTGAGGCTGTCCAAGTTTCAGCCTTTTTATCTTTTTCGTTGAACTCAGCTTCTCACTGGTACTCCTGTCACCAGTTTCTTCCTCATTTCATCTGTCCTCACATTGCTGCAGAATGGTCTTCCCAGTCCAAACAGATCGTGACAGTCTCCATTGCAAAGAAACCTCTTTAACTCTCCATAACCTGCAATATGTAATCTGAATTCCTTAGCTTGGCACACAAGACTCCTCACAAGCTGATCCAAACCTCCTTTTCAAGCTTTATTTCCTGCCTCAATCATTCTTCCTCCTTTCATGGCTCCATGCAGGTGCAAATGCTCTTCCCTCTGCCTGGTAAATGCTCATTCATCCTCTAACACCCAGCTCAAGGGTCACCATCTCCCATCCCCCTGTGGGATTCCAAAGTATTTTGATTATAACCCCTTTCAGCAGTTCTTGCCATATGGCATGACCATTTTTCCTTTTACGTATCCTTTTCCCTGACTCTACTGTGTTGGACTCATTGCCTGGCACACAGTAGGTTCTTCACAAACTTTTCAGTCAATATTGATATGAATAAAGAAATGCATAAGTGGAGTGAGTGAACTAGGGAAATGTATTGCATAAATATCAACATATATGCTCTTTGTTCAACACAAGGGAAAAAAAAGTTCAACTTTACAATCAATAACTTACATGAAAGTGTGTGCTGTGTGTGTGTGTGTGTGTGTGTATACACATTTGCCCTAGAAACTATTTCCTAAGAGTATTTCAGCTACTGTCGCTTTAACAGCTGTCATATATGTAAATATTGCAATAAATTTAAGCTTGCAGTTTTATGGCATGAAAGCGAAAATGAAAAATTCCAGTGAAACACTAGACTGCAGCAGTATCAGAGGCTAAACGTTAAAGATCATATCGCAAGATGTAAAACCATATAAAGTAGTGAACCTTTTTTGACCTCTGACAAAAATGCACCATTAAGGGACTAGTAACTCATAGTTTTTATAATTAAAAGACAGAAGTATATCATGAACTGTGAATTTTAGTTAATTCTCTATTAAAGTAAGAGCAATAAAATAAAATATCCAATAATATGTGAATTGTTATTTCGCTCTATTCTTTTGTATTTTCTAATTTGTCTGTAACAGGCACATATTATTTTAATAATAGGACAACAAAATAAAAAATAGCATACTTACATATCTGTAGGCCAAAGAAAAGTTAAATTAATCAATAGTTAGATGTAATTTTTAGCTGCTTATATTAGATATTTCTTTGGATTTATTATATTTAAAAATTTAACTTTTGTTAAAAGACAATTTGCTTTGTTGTAATTTTGTTTATTTTAAAGTTATTTTTATTTGTGATGGTCACTTTGCCACATAGAAAATACTTACAATTATTAAGATTTGTTTCTAGATTCCTTTTCTAGATTTCTTTGATCTGCCTTTGGTCTTTAACCTAGGCCACTCTGCCTTGTTATTACAGTTCCCTATTATGTTTTTAATAACCAGAAGAGCTGGTGCCCCAGAATTCTTCTTTTTCAAAAATTTCTTTGATTTCTTATCTTTTTATTCTTCTGGATACTTATGAATTTGAGAAATTCTCACTAGGATTTTCACTATGATGATACTACATTTATAACCTAATTTGAGAAAAACTGCCATCTTCACAACATTAAGGATCTTATCTATCAAGATAGAAAGATTACTATTCTTTATTAAAATTAAAGAGTATGGTAAAGAGGTTAAAAGACAAGGTTGGTTAGGTCAAGACTACAGAGGAAACTTTAGATAAATGCCTGATTTCTGGATCCAAGGCCAAAATGTCAATCTCTCCATTGCCCACTCCTATACAATTGAACATTCTCTTTCTTACGACACACATATTCTTCATGATAAAAAAGACTTTGTCTTCTTTCAACTCTTAATCGTGTATGCTGTAGATATATATCACTTGCATAAATTTTTGACTTTGCGTGTATAACATAGTGTGCCTGGAAAATTCATTTTACCTTTCATTTAAAAGGTGAAGGAAGCATCATATATCTTATAATACAGGAGGGAAATTACCAAAGGGAAAAGGAAAATGATCAAATTAAGGTAATCTCATAACTCTCTTCTTTAAACAGAGGGGTAAACTAAAGTTAAAAGCATTCAGATTCGCAAGTCAATTCTCCTCCTGACCCTGGATAGTTAAAGGTTGCATGTTCCTCATATAAGGCTGGCTTCTCGAAGGAAACCACAGTGAATCTATTATGTGAGAGCTCTTATTTCAGGATGTTGCTGCTAGAATCCCTTAGAGTTTTTCCTGTAACCTTGAGCTGTCCCTCTAGACGCCATTCACCAGTCACACACAACTATGTATATAATCATACATTACAAAGTGAAACATTTTTAAATTTTCAATTAGATTATTAAACAGTATTTTGTCAAAAATATTTTTAGGAATTCTTCCCTCTAAACTTTATAGTTATTGGTTTTAGTTATGATTGTATGGAACAACTACAATTCTTAAGAGAATTTTCAATGAACTTCAGCTTTGGCCATTCTGTCACATGGCTAGCACAAATATTTGACTGTTGTTTGATTATTTATAAAGGGCTGGACTTCAGTCTGTGAGTTTGTCACTGCATTTTTTCTTTTTTATTGAATGCTTTGGAAATATAAGAACAAAAATAGAGCATGGAAATCAGGGAAAATGTAGTATCTGATGAAAATATGGGAGTTTTAAATCTTACTAGTCCCCAAACGTGAATTTACTTATAACCAATTTCCTTCTCATTTGTGCAAAATTACTTCCTGGCCCTTAACTAAAGATTCAACTTTAGGATATGCTTCACAGGGACATAAGTACTGGAATTCTTCAGGAAAACAAAATTCTTTCTCAAGTGGGATTAAAATTATATTAATTCACTGGGTAATGACAATCCTCTTTTTTCCTCTACTCTTACAGTAGTGCAATTAATTGCTACTCTTTTAATCTGAGAAATGTTGCCTCCACTTGTTTGATCATATTTTGTGATCATATAGTATAATCTTTGTGCCTGCCTGTCAAATACAGATTATTTAGGGTGTGGTCAGTCCATGTTGAGATGTTGGACTTTAAGAACAACGTTGAGCCAAGGAAGGGTTTTAATATATGCAGTTTAAAAATATCATGTATGTGGGGGCAAAATGGATTGAGGGAGACAAATTGGAGACAGGAAGGTTATTGCAATAATCTATATTTTTTGTTTGTTTTTTATAAATTAATTTACTTATATTTGGCTGCATTGGATCTTCGCTGCTGCGCGCGGGCTTTCTCTAGTTGTGGTGAGCGGGGGCTACTCTTGGTTGTGGTGCGCGGGCTTCTCATTGCGGTGGCTTCTCTTGTTGTGGAGCACAGGCTCCAGGAGTGCAAGCTTCAGTAGTTGTGGCACATGGGCTCAGTAGTTGTGGCTCACTGGCTCTAGAGTGCAGGCTCAGTAGTTGTGGCGCACGGGCTTAGTTGCTCCGCGGCATGTGGGATCTTCCCGGACCAGGGCTCAAACCTGTGTCCCCTGAATTGGCAGGCGAATTCTTAACCACTGCGCCACCAGGGAAGTCCCATTGCAATAATCTAAATGGGGGATTACGGTGGTTTGAGCTGGGGCAGTGTCGCTGTCCAGCACACAGTGGGACATACAGGATTCCTCCTTGTAGGAAACTCTCCAGAAAGTGGAAATATTCAGTCATCTGCATAGAGGTGGTGACTGAAGTCGAAGTTGTGGAAGTAGAGAGTTTTCCAAGGAAAAAAAGTTAGAAGAGGGCTAAGAACAGAATCATAGGGAACGCTGACTTTGAAGGGAAGGGTCAGGAAGAGGCCTGAGATCAAGAGCAGACAAAGTACTGAAAGGAATCAAGTACTGACTAAGGGACCAAGTACTGACGTATTGACCAAGACGAAGTCTTTAGAATTCTCTTTGACAAACTTGCCTGCTGGTAGCATAGGAGTCTTTTCTTGCATCATATTACATATCTGTGAATTCTTCATGAAATGAGTACAGATTAATTTGATTTTGCATATCTCATCTTAAACTGGCAGAAGTTGAATTCAGTATAATTGTACTATACAGTATAAGCAGAAAAAGAAGAGACTAAAGACTGGAAATTTAAAAAGTAATAATTAAGATGACGGGATGCAGGAGGAGATAGTGGAAGAAAAAAAAGTATCGTCTTAACAATTGATTGAGGTGAGGGATACTAAACATACTCTCTGGAGTTTTTTTCAAGATGGCAGCTGTAAAGAACGAGCTTTCCCTGACCTCCCAGCTGAGACGGATTACATGCTCTCAGATAATGCATGATTTCCCTTTGTAGCACTCCTCAAAATTGGAATAAAATGTAATTATATAATTCGTTACTTAAAGTCTGCCGCCTTCCCAGGCTGGAATATAAGCATCTGGAGGTCAAGGACTGAATCTGTAGCTGATAGGTGAAGCAAGGTCATTAAATAGTTCTTGACTAAATGAGGCGGGGAACAAAGATCCATATGAAAAGTGCTGAAAGAGAACATCTGAGATGAGGGGAGATGGGATTCAGAGAGATGCAGGAGTCAACAACTGTCAAAACTCAAAAAAGCACTAATCAGAGGGTGGCCATATGTCGAGGCTTGCCTACCGCATTCCTAGTTGACACCTGTTATCCTAGTGTAATTGTTAAAATCCCCATTTCATTTTCAAAAGTGTTTCAGTTTTTGTGATAAATAATATCGTCACCTTGACTAGATATTTGACTGAAACATCACATAAAGAAAAAATTATGTGCATATATATATATAAAATAATATGACTATATATGCATTTCATTCAGGGTGAAAGTTTATGGTAAGTAAAATATGATAAATAGAAACTAGCATAACAAACCAATCGTTTATAAAATTTAAGATGGCCTGGATTTCATTGATCATCTCTTTATTTGGCTCACTGTCACCATTATTTTATTTCAAGAATATAAAATTGCTCAGAAAGTCCTGATTTCATTTTCCAAAATCCTATTTTCCCCCTGACACAATGGAATTTTTAGAAGCCAACTCTGTTTTTAATGGAAGTCACCACACACTCTTCTGCTCCTTCAAACAGCTGTGTGTAAACTCCAGTCTTGAACACCACCCCCCTAAATTTGCAAAGCCTTTGGAATCCTTTGGATCAAAGCATCTTTTAACTGTGCATTTCTATTCTTAATTTGGATGTGAATTTGAAAGTTTCCCTGGTGGGTGGAATTGAATTGCACTGCTGATTTTATTAAGCTGATCAAACTTCGGTATCCTGTAGTAATTCTTTTCTATCTACTGTTCAGGATAAACAGATGCTCAAACTAATCCCAGAAAATACCAAGTAATAACTTTTCATTTCAGTGCGGGCCATGACAGGCACAGGTGAGGAGAGCTAACCACTCACAGTCTGTCCTGCTTCTCAAACAGCCAGCGATCTCTCTAGAATCTCGTGATTATTACTGCAACAGATGCCCCAGTTTGGGAAATAGTTGAAATTTTTCCTTGTCTGGAGAAGCTATAAACTTATCTTATTCATTTTGTATCCTGGTACATAGTAGTTGCTCATTATAAAATATTGAATAATGATCAATGAACATATTCCTTGGCACTGTTTTCAGTTTTGTTTAGCAAGTGTTTTACACAATTTAGCTAAATTTATATAGCGTGGCACTCAGAGAGCCTTTTAAAATATTTGTTGAAAAAAAATTTTTTTAAATAAAATGTTTATTGAGCTGATAAGATATTATTCACCTATTTCCCCTTAAAAGGATTTGAGAGGGCTTATAATGAAAGTCATTTATCGACTGTTTTAAGAATTAAATGAGGTTATATTTTTGAAAATTGTTCTTGGTGTGACAGATTTTCATAATTATCATATAATAATAGTAATAATAATAATTATTATTATTATCATGGTCATCATTCCAACACTTAAAGATGAAAAATCACATAGTAAAGGAGTTGGGCAGAGGTCATCACACCAACATAATAAAGAAATAACTCAGAGCCATCCTCAAAATACTTGGGCAGATTTCAGTCCTAGTATTTCTGGGATCCTTGTTTACTGAGTATGATGCCTTAAACTACTGTCGATCTGGGTTCTCTCATTTCTGTTCCTGGTTCTACTAACTCACTAATTGCGTGAATACAGAGAAGCCACTTAACTTGCTCAGTCTCATTTTTTTATTTATAAAATGCTACCATTATCTGCTCCTCTTTGATCCCATAAGACCTTATAGTTACCTCTGTTATCAAAGCTGAGATATAGCAGGTGCTGGTCTAAACTTCTTACATGTATTAACTCATTTAATCTTCACAAATACTATGTAACTTTTCCCCATTTCCTCCTGTTCTCCCTTCCTTTTTTCCTTCTTCCTTTCCTCCCCTTCTTCTTTCTGTATCAAATTTATGCCCTTTCCAAAGCCATACAGTTATTAAGAAACAGAGTCAGGATTTGAACTCAAGCAACTTGGTACCAAAATCCAAACTCTAACCACTATTTTCCATCTTATTTTATTTTATTTTATTTCATTTTAATTAATTGGCTACATATGTCTCTTCACCACTAGAATGAGATCTCCTTCGGGCCAAGCACCATATTTTATTAATCTTTTATCTTCCTCATCCTCAAGTGTTTTGTTGGTACCTGGCACATTGCAGATATGCCATCAGTATTTGTCAAATGTGTACATGAATACTTGCCTGCTGTCTCAAAGCAATATAACTCCTGTGATTAGATTATGCTATGTTGCAATGATGAGGGAACTTTGCAGTTGAATTAAGGCCCTAAATCATTTGACTTTGAGCTAATCAAAAGAGAGATTGACTTCGGTAGCCCTGACTTAATCAGGTGAGCTTTTTAAGAGACTCAAAGCAGCAACAAATTTCCTATTGGCCTTAAGGAGTAAACTACCAGGATATGCAGAAGAATTATATGACAGGAAATGGTAGATGGTCTCTAGGAGTTGAGGGCTCCTGTTCTATGTCACAGGTACTGAATTCTGCCACAACTAGTGAGCTTGGAAGACAACCTTGAGCCTTAGACAAAATCATAGCCATGTCTGACACCTTGATTTTAGCCTGGTGAGACTCTGGGTAGAGGATTTAGCTAAATCCCATGGCCAGACTCCTGACCCATGGAAACTGTGCCATAATAAATGTGTATATTGCTTTTAGCTGCTGAGTTTGTCATTTGTTGTGAACAAAAATAAACACATCCAGGGCACTCTAGTTTAACTAGAATTAGAGTTTCAGTTTTGTTGAATTCCTAGAGTTTGCATGCTACAGTGATGGAAAACATGAAGACAGAAAGGAAAGGGCTACAAGCGATGCAACTGAAGTAGAACCTCTTGTTGAAAATCTGTTCATATTTCTTCTACCCATAACTTTGCTTTGGATGTCAAATGCTGGGAATTCAGTTGTTCCTCCTCCCCAGTACATGACACCCATCATCACTGGTCTGTACAAGTTTCGCTCTTGTTTTATTTTTTCCCTCTTTATTCCCCCCTTTCCCCTCCTTTCCACTGGCACCCTCTTTAATGTTTTGATATGTCTTTGGCTATGTAATGATCCTCCTAAAATACAGTGTTACTGAGCTCCTGTATGTGTGTGACCTTACTTTATATAAATGGTACTGTGTCATAGTTCTCATTCTAGTTCTAATTTTATTCTCTTGTTTGCGAGTTTAAGATCTAGCCACCTGGATCCTATTCATATTTTGTTTCTTACTGCTGAAAACACAACTACCACTGATCTATTTCCCTAGTCTGGAGACCTCCTGGTAGCTTCCAACTCTTCTCCCACTCTCAATATTATGACAAACCCCTTCAAATGTGCCTGCATATCTATGTGTGCTAGAGAAAGACTCCAGTGTTATTGATGGATCACAGGGAATGTACTTGGTTTTTACAGAGTGCTGTCAGTTTGCTCTCCGGAATGGCTAGTTTACATCCCAGTGGTGCATGAGAGTCCTACTTCCCCATAATCTTACTAAAACTTAGTATCGTATGATTTCCTACCTTATTTAATATGACGGGTGTAAAATCTTCTCTCATTAGTCTTTTGAGTTTCCCCTTCTGTGCTGTGCCACTTCATTTACTTTGCCTTTCTCTCTCTCTTACTTCCTTTCTTTCTTCCTTTCTTTCTTTCCTTCTTTCTCTCTCTCTTCCTTCCTTCCTTTGTCTTTTTCTCCTTCTCTCTCCCTTTCCTTCCCTCCCTCCCTTCATTTCTCTTTCCTCTTTTGCTTTTTTTCCTGATTTGCAGAAGTTTCCTATGCATCCAAATATTAATCTATTCTTCTAGGTATTATAATTATCTTTTCTAAACCTATCACCTGTTTCATCCTTAATTTTGCTGTGCTGATTTTTTTCCTATGATTTGAGACTTTGGGGTCTTTTGTAAAGTGTTCCCCACCCCAGTATCATGACAATTTTGTCCTTTCACATTTAGTTATTTATTCAATTTGGAATTTATTTTTATATATGATGTAAGACACCAACTTTTGTTTTGCTCTCCGTAATGAACTAATTACTCCCAACCCATTCAATTAGCAAACTATTCTATCCCCACACATTTTTGGCACCAGTTTTTAATCCTATATCCACTACAGTTAAGCACAGATTAACTTCTGTTATTATTGTTCTGTTTGTATCTGTGCTAGTGCCACACTAATTTTTCAAAAAATTAATAACTATGTAACATGTATTAAGTCTGGGTCCCTAAGAAGCAGATGCCAAGATGGGGGAGGGGCTGGAAGCTGGGAGAGCCATCAGACCATAATGCCAGTTTGACCTCAAGTGTAGAAGAGAGGGAAGGAAAGGAGAGATGTTGGGAGAAAAGTTCTTAAGCTGCCACGCAGTTCTAAGGAGGGTTCAGCAAGGCTATTTGAGAGTCCTGGAGCCAAAATTGGCCATCAGAAGCATTCCATGTCTCTGTGTAATAGGCTTGTCCTAGTATCCCTACTTTCTTAGTCAATTCAGGCTGTTATACCAAATATAGAATAGACCGGGTAGATTAAACAACAAACATTTTTTTCTCACGGTTCTGGAGTCTGGGATGCTAGCAGATCTGGTGTCTGCTAAGGGCCCACTTCCTGGTTTGCAGATGGCCATCTTTTCTTACATCCTCACATGGCAGAGGACAGAGAGAGGAAGCAAGCTCTCTTTTGTCTCTTCTTATAAGAACACTAATCTCATTCATGAGGGCTCCACCTTCATGATGTAATTACCTCCCAAAAGTCCCACATCCATACACCATAATGTCGGGGATTAGGCTCATCTTGTGAATTTTTGGGTACACAAACGTTCAGTCCATTGCACCTGCCATGCTTAATACTTGACTGAAAGCAAGAGAGTTCTTGGACACAAGCACGGTAGTGGATTTCAGAGTGCAGCAGCCGGGAGCTGGGTCAGTCACATTCACTGATCCTCTCGCTACCAACCACAGACCACATGTGGATTCAAAAGTGAGTCTTCAAGACTGACTTAGCAATTCTCAGATCGCTATTTTTTCAAATAAATTTTGATGAGTTTGTAAAATTCTTCAAAATAATCTAGTGGGATTTATATTGGAATTGTATTGAACTTTTAGATTAATCTGGGGAGAATTTATATCTTGAAAATGTTAAACTTTCCCATTCACAAACATATCATACCACTTTATTTATTTGGGTGTTCTTTTAGGTAGTTCAGTAGATTTTAAAATTTTCTCTATACAAGCCTTGTGGTTAAATTTTAGAAAATTTAGAAGACTGATTGCTGTTGCCAAGACTATTCATCATTTATTTATATGGTTTATTACTCACATATAACTGTTACTTTTTTGTGTATTACACATAAGAAACAATCAATGTTTTGATTCAAACTCTGTCCTTATGATTTTCATCTCCACCATTTAAGTGGAAAAGCCTCTTTTAAAAAAAATAATCTTGTTAATAATAATATACTTTCTCTACCTACCTTCAAGTGTTTATGAATGTGTGAAATGAGCTGAAGCATTTTGTAAATGGAAATGTGTTAAATAGACTAGAGTTTTCACAGAGTCCAGAAGAAACTGGGTACTCAAGAAATGCCTGTGGGCTGTAGGTGGAAGAGAATATTAGTATATTACTGTAGTATATTTGCATTTTCTGACCCCCAAACTCTCTAGTCCTTCTTCAACTACATATTGGACATATCCACATGAATTCCTCAGATTCAATATCCAGCATGATATTCCTGTAAGTGAGTAGTGCCCTATTCTAACTTATTTGCCACAGTAATTTACATTTAATAGGAGCTTCTACATACATGAATGTTATCTGTCTCCTAGGATATATCTCACCTTTACAAAGGAAGCAAGAAAATATCTTTTTTGTGTAGGTTCAAATAAATATCTCTGATAGTGCCTTCAAATATAACTCCAAATCTAATGAAGTATACCATCATGTTCCTGCTACAGACTCAGCGACAGTAAAGCTGAAAGTGAACAAGGAAGCCAGGTAGGTCTCTGATCAGTGCAAATCATGACTTTGAGGTACTAAAAAAAATGCCTTTTAGGTGTAACACAGGAAATATGGTTTCTTTAAAATTCATAGAGCTTTGCCATTTCTTTTAATTTTATTAATTTATTAATGTGTTTTCCAAATTAATTTATGCATATCAATAAAATTATTTTGAAATATGTATAATCACTAAGTAACAACAGCCTCCCATCTAAGTCCTAATGCAAAAATTGATGTTTTCTGGTTCCCTCTACTGTTAACTTGACATAATACGTCTATCTGTTTTTATCACTGACTTTGGTTGTTTTTCTAGGTTCTGGAAATATTCAATTTTCATTCCCCCCCGTAAAATATTTCCCCATGAGTTTTAGGCCATCTATTGGCCACTTTCCCTCAGCTCAGTAAAGACTCAGGAACAGTGTCTGCCTAATCCCCTATCACCATATAAATAGGCAATAAAGAGTTTACAGCAAGGGCAAACCTGTATGAGGAAAATATTTAAAAGATCGTTAAAGTAATTATTCCCTGGAAGCCAATGTAATTGTTTTAAAATCAGATTTCTAGATCAGATGGCTATCGAATGAGTGTAAAGTTGAGAGAGTTAAGCACAAAGTATGTCTTTGACAAGGCATTTAGCAGTCTTTCAAAAAGGTGGTTTAGATTTCATTGTGAAATCACACAGATGAAACAACATACATCGTATTATTGGGTTTACCATTGGGCTGAAGGTAGAGGTATACATTTCTCCCCTGGTTTGCTTGACTTGCTCTGAGTCACTGGTCAAGTCAACTTTCTTGATAGCTAGGTTTTTAGGTTTCCTGGTTTATATTGTACTTGTCACCCACTCAGGGAATCTCTAGCTAAGGAAGAGGAAAGCCAACCTGGTTCACCGAGGCTCCTCAGTAACTATATACTTTCCCACCCCAGCTTTACGTATGCAGACATTTCAGACAAGCTCATTTGGGTCCTGTTGACCAGGAATTTGTGACAGCGTGGATGGACCCACAGTAGCTCTCACCACTGTAAGTAAACCTTCTGTGCTACACATGGGAGGAGCTGGGACAGAAAGGAACACTAAGCAGCCACTTCTTCCTCACTGGTGTAAAGACAATGAATAAAGAACGTTGAATAAGGCACTTGGGAAATACAGGAGACTATGTAAGTGCCAAATTATCAGAAAGATTACTTACTGACAAAACCTAAGTGTCAATACACAAAACCTCAGGATATGATGATTTACGTATTTATCGCCAATAAAGATATAACTGAAGCCTTAGTGTTAACTGATTAAATTACGTTGGAAGGCGTATTCATTTCTCTTGCTCCCATAACAAATTACCACAAATTTAGTGGCTTTAAAACAACACAGATTTATTATCTCATAGTTCAGTAGGTCAGAAGTCTGCATGGGTTGACTGGTTTTTCTGCTCTGGGCCTCACAAGGTCAAAATCAAGTTTCTGCCAGCGTAGCTCTTACCTGGAGGCTCTGGAGAAGACTTTTCCAGCCTCACTAAAGTTGTAGGCAGAATTCAGTTGCGTGCAGTCATGGAATTGAAGTCTCCGTTTCCTTGCTGGCTGTTGGGGATCATTCTCAGTTTCTAGAGGCTGCCCACGTCCCCTCGTTCATGGCCTCCTTCATTTTCAAAGCCAGCAACAGTGGTTGGTCTTCTCAATCTGCAAATCTCTTTGACCTCTGCTTCTGCCTCGTCTGCTAAATTCTCTGATTTTAAGGACTCATGTGATTAGATTAGGCCCACCTGGATAATCCAGAATGATCTCTCTCTTTAATTACATCTTAAAGATCATTTGGCTCTATACCATAACATAGTCACAGGCTCCAGGCATTAGGGTGTGGGCATTTTTGGAGGCCCTTAGGCAGACCACAGAAGGTAAATTATAATGACTAAGTCATTCTCTGGGATCTGGTTTGTGTGCATCCCCTTTTTAGCATGACTAGGAAGAGGCAACATGTTTGGGAGGAAATTCATTATATGATGTTTCCAATGGCCACCTCATCTATGAGTCACTTCCCAGTTGAGAGCAGAGTTCAGCAGCCTTTATAGTCTATTTATTCCTAGTGGACCTGTCAGGGATCAGGGTTATTCAAATATGCATAAGACCAAACAGAGGATGTGCTAATTGAGTGAATTTTGCAGTTTTTAGTCTCTGAAACACTTTAGTGTTATTATTCTAGAAACTCAATATCCCAATCTCTGTCTTTGGTGCCCACACTGATGTAAAATTAAATCGCTAAAATGGATTTTTAATTGATAACTTGTAGAGTAAAATAAAAGTTGGCAGCTGTCCAGACAGAACTTTTAGCTTCCTGTATGACATTGCTTTAAACAGTGCTTCTTACACTAGATCTTTTGCGCCTCTTGAACTCAGAGGTACCAAAAAACTAATGAACATTTCTATCATTAAACTAGCTTGAGAAATAGAAATGAATTTACTAGAAGGTAAGTTCCGTAAGGACAAAGATGGAGGATTTTATTCACTGATATATTCTAAGGTTCTAGCACAGCATAAGCATTCAGGCAATATTTGTTGAATGGATGAATGAAGAATGAATAAAAGAACGAAATAAGTGTTATCATCACATGCAATTTAAATGAATCTGGACAATCTGCCATGACCTTGATTTTCTGTGTTTGCTTGTAAGGAAGTTAATCTGATATCAAAATAAATGCATATAAGGAGATGTCTTTAATGGAGGTCTTTGCATAATTGTCTTTTTATTTATTTATTTATTTATTTTTGGCTGCTTTGGGTCTTCGTTGCTGTGCGTGGGCTTTTCTCTAGTTGTGGCGAGCGGGGGCTACTCTTCGTTGCAGTGCTCAGGCTTCTCATTGCAGTGGCTTCTCTTGTTGTGGAGCACGGACTCTAGGTGCGAGGCTTCAGTAGTTGCAGCACTTGGACTCAATAGTTGTGGTTCGCAGGCTCTAGAGCGCAGGCTCAGTAGTTGTGGTGCACGGGCTTAGTAGCTCTGTGGCATGTGGGATCTTCCCGGATCAGGGGTCGAACCCGTGTCCCCTGCATTGGCAGGCGGATTCTGAACCACTGCGCCACCAGGGAAGCCCTGCATAATTGTCTTATTGAAAGCTTATTATAGATATAATATTACAGTATGACAACCTCTGTGACTATATTGTAAACTGAATCGGCCAAACGCTTGAATGAAAAAGTGTTTGATGATACTCAGACTCTGAATTATATGTGCTAACAGGATGAATCCAGGCTTAAGCATTTTGCCAACACTTCGTTGTGTTCATTATTTCAAATCTCTGTGTCTATAAAACTATTTCCCATAACTCTTAAATGTAGCAAAATTTCTGTTTTAAAAATACATGGAAAAGGGAAATAAATTGAAAGCAATATGCTAAAATATTAATGGTGATAAGGCCATGGATGATTATTTTGTTTATAATTATAAATAAATACTACGAGCATATGAGCACATTTTACTTTTATAGCCAGAACACAGTATCCTCCACCAAAGAGCAAAGTCTTGGCACCTCCCCTGACCCCACTGGCACTGTTTCCTAATGGTCAGTAAGGGGGTAAAAGAGGCAAATGGATTACTTCACAGACATCACAGAACAGAGATGCAAACTATAAAAAGAAATAAATCAAGATTTGATATGCTAATAAAATTTTTCATAGCTTACATATCCTTTCACATTAATTTTTATGTTAATGTTTTATATATTCAAAACAGTTGTGAGTTGGATGAAAATAACTACAAGATAGAAGGAATTAGTCAATGATTTTAAGGGCTTGTATGTCTTAAGTTCTATGAGTCTGACAGATTCCTACAAACTGGCCAGGAAAACATCCACAAGGCAGGCAACCGGGTGAGTTTCCACTTATTCTGCTTCCCAACCCCCAACCCCTTGCATCTGGTAAAGTGGAAAAAAATTACTTTACATTCTTCTGGGGGAATCCTCGCTTTCCTTTTTGGGCATTCCACTATGGAAGTCTGTATAAATAGAAAATGATTATCAGAAAATCAAAGGTTTTAAAGTTTACAAAATCTTCTCACCAGTACAGATTAAAGTTTTCATCCTTCAAGAGTAAACAGAGTGTGAGAATTTGGATTGTGAGGCAGTTACAGTAAGGTAGAGTCTGTGACTGGCTTCTGTGCAGAGTAAACTGGCTAACGTTGAAGGGGAGGCCACGAGAGGGTCGCCTCCTTCCGGAGACTCATCAGCAATGTAGAGCTGTTGTGTCAACAGGGAAAAGTGTCAGACTCCGAGAGTCACAGCCACTAAAGAAGGGGTGTAATCCACACATCCTTATGTACAACTGCTTGGAGCTTTTAAAATAATGAAGTGGGCAGTTCATAGGTTATAGTTCATTCTGTTTTTGAAGAATGATTGTAAAAACTAACAAAGCCACACAGAAAGAAAAAAACACTTATGAAACCAAAAATATGACCTGTACACACTTAAATTGTATATTTGCTTTTCTCATAATCTTTAAAGGATTTAAAAGAATGTTTACACCCTAGCTTCTGACCATATATATTTTTCAGGGGTCTTCAAACAGAAGGAAATATTTTGAAAAACTGTGAATAAAATTTGATATGGGATGCATTTAACAGCTGGAAGGATTTCACACTTAGAACCCAATTTACAAAGCTTTGTAGCTGGCATTATTTCAACTCTAGTCCTGGAAGTCATAATTTCCCAAAGTTTTTTTTCTTGACTTGAAAATTATTTCTGTAAGGAACATATATCATTTCAAAAACGAAGTTATCATAGCTGACTTTGGCCAGGCATAAATAAATAACTTCAAGAAGAAACGTCTGAGAGCATGATTCACTCCCACTAAAATCCAAAAGTCAGTTTCAGTTCTTAATGTTCAAAATTCTTTCTTTGCAAGCAAACAATCTATGCTTTCACATTCCCTAGCCTTAATTAACAGAAGAAACCGGCTACTTTGTTAAAAAATCAAATACAGAATTTCAATATGATAAATAGCAATAATAAAGAATAGAAACGAGCTCAATTTTGTTCTAATTGTGTGTGTGCTTTGGGGGTGATGTAGGGGGTGGTTAGAATAATAGTGAGATTAAGATGAAGAGATTCGGAGGAACTGGAGTGGGTTTGTTTTTACTTGTAAGAATGAGAAAGGAAAAGAATGGTAGGGGAACTATATTCAATATCTTGTAATAGCCTATAATGGAAAAGAATCTGTAAAAGAATATATATTTTGTGAATCACTTTGCTTTACACCTGAAACTAACACATCGTAGATTAACTCTACTTCAATTAAAAAAAAATGGTAAAAGTAAATAAATAAAAAATAAAAATAAATGGTAGCCAGAGACATAGCAGGGAAGTAAACACACCCCACGCAGCTATTGGTACTATCACCTGGTTTGCTCTGTCCCAGGTCCTGTGCTGAACACTAGAAGATTGATGGACAGTGAGAAAAGGGGACACTGTATTCTTCCCTTCACAGGACTTTCTTGGTGAGGTCTCCAAGCCAGAGCTTCCCTTTATGCATCCAGACTTCTCTAGATTCAAGAAAAGGGACCAAAGCTTGGGGTCCCTTTTCAAATTGTAATTTGATGCAGCTCCAAAGAAATTACAAAATTGCCGGTAATACAACCATCATCATGAGGCATCAAGTTGTCTCAGCCTTGCCTGTACTCATTGAAACTTCTCACTTTGGCTCCATAAACCATTCCCTATTCGGGATTCCATTTTGAACCTCACATTATGGCATAAATTTGGTTTGCTGTCATTTGTTTTAGCAACTATGTTCAAGTGCTTACTTTAAAGAAATTTTGAGGTTTTAATCTTATGAGAAGTACCATGGTGTGGTGGAAATGGCAAGTATCTGAGAGTCAAACAAAATGCTTGTGTCCTGGTGCTGCAATTTACTAGCTGTGTGACTGAGCAAATTACTATGCCTTTCTGGGATTCAAGTTACTCATTTGCAAGGTATTGTACTAGATTATGGTAAAGATACAGTACTATATAGCTGAGCCTTGAACAATATGGGTTTGCTCTGCAGGTCCATTTATACATGGATTGTTTCTGATAAATATAGAAACTTTTTTTTTTTATTTTACAGATCTTTAAATTAACTAAGTGTGGGGAAAAGTTTGTGTTCGATTAGAGATCACAATATGTGGAATCAAAAGAACCAGTGTTTGGCAGAAATAGACTCACAGATATAGAAAACAAACTTATGGCTACCAAAGGGGATAGCAGGTGGAAGGGGAGAGATAAATTAGGACTTCGGGATTAACATACACACACTACTATATATAAATAGGTAAACAACAAGGAACTACTGTATAGCACAGGGAACTATACTCAACATCTTGTAATAACCTATAATGGAAAATAATCTGAAAAGATAGATAGATAAGTAGATAAGATATAGATATGTATAACTGAATCACTTTGCTGTACACTTGGAACTAACACAACATTGTAAATTAACTATACTTCAGTTAAACAAAAACAAAAAAAGAACTAGTGTTTGCCCCTGATTCTATCCAAACCATTTCATCTTCTGCTGTGGGAGTCATGTATCAGTTCCTTTGTTTTTGAAGCAGAGATAGCAATACTCAAATTTTCAAATGTGTGGAGGTCAGCACCCCTAACCCCTGCATTGTTCAGGGGTCAACTGTGTATATTTCATATGTATGACATACACACCCGTGAGATATCACTCGGAATAATTCAAAAAAGATGATGAAGTTTCTATAAATCAATATTTCTAATCCTATGTCTCATCAATGCTGCATCAAGATTTCAAGTTTTGTAAAAAGTCACTAGAGAATTATAAAAATAATTTTAAAATTTATTTTAACATTTAAAAAGCTAGCTGTGTGTGTTACTGTAGCTCTCATTTTGAAAGAAATGAGGCAACAGAACTAAAGCAAACATCAACGTCAATTTTATACCAATTGTTGAAAGTATCGTATAAATTGTATAAAAGAAGTGGTCTAAAAGAAGTAGTCTAAAAGAAGTAGTAGTACTGTAGTAGTAGTACAGTCTAAAAGTACTAGTATAAAAGTAGTCTAAACGATACATTTCTCATGGAAAACTGAAGATGGGACCACTGAAGCCCTGTTTGATTGCAGGGTAGGGTTTAGTGTTTTTTATTATGCCTGAAGTCTGGTTCCATTATGAGTTATGCTGAATATCAAGAAAAGTATAATTATTCTATATCCTGAACCTGCCCTTTTGCAACTGGTACAAAGCTGAAGGCCGAGAATATTTCAAAATATTATCTCCTGTCACTCCACCACTCACGTTAAACAAGATCTCTGGCCACAGGCCTAATTAAATACACGGAAATCTGTTGTGTCCCTAGTGATGTTCTACTTAATTCCTGGCCAGACACCATGAGCTGTACCGTGAAAACAAGTTTACACAAGATTACAAAATCTGCTTATCCCTGTTTAGTTTTAACACCTGTGAAAAAAAAATATATAAGACTGTCATGTGGCACACAAAAGGCTCAGGTGTCTCTCTGTTTAGAAGCTGGCAGTCCTGAACAGCAAGAGGAAATAAGGCTGTAATATTAATAAACACCTGCCAGTACTATTATACTCATTGGCTCCAATCCAGCGAACTAGTTAATCAACAAAACCTAACAAAACAATTGTCTAAACCCAAAGGCCGTGTGTGTTACCACATGGCCCTGAGTCCACCCTGTGATAAAATATGAGAAGCCTGTGTACTGTACTGTTCTGTAAAGCAGGAGAGCAGAGCGTATCCCTGAGCAGGCAGTTAAAAATAACAATAGTAATAATAGCACAGTTTCTATGTGCCAGGCACTGCTGTGGGTGGATCCCGGGGACATTGCACTGAATGGGAAAATAAAAGCCTCTGCCTCCATGGAGGTCGCATTCTGGTGGGAGAGACAGGTGACAGATAATCAGCCCAGTGATTCCCCTTCCTGATACTCTCCTCACTCTTCTCACTCCCCTCATAGTATTTATCAGGGAGATGAAGAATCATGGGGGTGGGTAGGGGGCAGATGGGACAGAGCAAGGGCTACTTTAAAGTATCAATTGATGGAAGACAGACACGGCTGAAGAAGAGACATTTGAACAGACATCTGAAGGGGGAGAAGGAACCAGGCCTGATACAACGGGAGAGGGTGGATTTCTCCAAGATAAACGCAGGTGCTCAGAGGTGACGTGAGAAAGCAGAGGCAGTCATAGTCAAACCTATTTCTGACCAACTACAAATATGCTTTCTCCATGACACCAGGCTAAATGCCTTCTCTGGAGTAAAGAAAATTTGGATGACACTATGGACATTCGTAATAATACATTTCTTTTCCTTCTTCGGTGTGTTGGCATTTTTATTAGACCTTGAATATGTGTGACCATCTCAGAGCACATTCCTCAGGAAGGTTTTGAAGCACCATAGCGATACTGCATTCTGTACCAAAATGTTTCCACTTTATGTTTTCAGGCCTTATTGCAAAAGTCTTGTTCCTTGGAATATTCAAATGTTTGGTATTTAAAGTAGCATGCATTGCATAAATCCCATTTCCACACACAGATCAAATAGTTGAGAGGAAACAAAACACATCCAATTGTGGAGGAGAAAAAGAATAAGAAACTACAACTTTAGAAAAATAGGTTGCTAACAAATAGATTTTACTAGTTAGATCAAATGAGAGGATAAACCAGAAGGGAGTAACGCATATTGTTAGGTATAAGCTGCTTGAAGACAGGCTCTGTGGCCGTCTTATCTGTTTCCCAGACTGTGTCTGTCACAAAGAAAGACTTCAACAAATATTTGTTTAAAAAGAATGAAAAATGAGTGATAACCAAGCCATTGGCCAGCAAATGTATTTTAAGAGAAAGATAATAAAATATTTCTACCATGTGGACCCAAAGTACACAAAGAAATGCATTAATATCAAATAAGGAAACCACAGAACAATTAAACAATGGCATTGCTTTCCCTTAGAAGAAAAGATAGCAAATGCTAAATGAAAAAGCCAGATAATAATATCTGTGCATCAAATAGTTGGGATATACATTCATGTTTCTTTATCATGTGAACTATTTAAGCCCCCCATTCCCCGCTAAAAAAACTCTATTGCTTTTGCTCATATGAAGACAGCAGGATAAAAATAAGTTTTTAAAATATCACTACTTTCCTACTGAAGGCTTTTAGCTATGGGCAGTTGAAGAGTTAGAAGCTATGGAAATAGAAAGGAGAGGTTGAAGACCCAAACCTGGTTTCTCTTATAATTCCCATCTGGACTATTACAACTGAATTAAAGAACTTTGCTGAATTATTCTGTTGGCCTAAGGGAGGCCTCTGTCTGGCCAGAGGTTCAGAAACAGAAACACATGGCACGGGGTGCAGGGGAGCTCAGACAGAGAGAGGGCTGTGGCTTCACTCACAAGCACCCACACACTCTTCACACAGAAACACACTCACACACACGGCTTTCTCACCGGTGGATCAAGAAACTCTTCAAACTCTTAAAATTAGAAAAGACACGCATGAGCACTCTGAATCAGAAATATTTCGAGAACATTCTAAGAATAAATAAGCCATTTGTCTAATGCCATGATTACGTAATGACACCATCATTTACCATTGTGTAAATATATTTGGAAATGAAAGACAATTGCAGTCTGTTAGAGCAGCATTACATGCCACCTCTTTAGACTGAACCAAACAGGTCCAGACAAGAACTGGTTATCATAATGATTATTTTAATTTATTATTATAATGTTCGTAGTGCACAATTCTATTATTTTAATCTGCAGCAAGATAGTGTTAAAGGAGAGTTATCACTTACTCAAATAACTACTTGAAACATCAGATCTTAGAAAACAAAATCAGTGCTCAAGAGACCATCAAACCCGTTGTTAATGAAATGTACAATTATGCATATGTTAGAAAACTACTAAAAATTAAAGGCATGATTAGTGGCGATAATAAAATGTGAAAAACACATGATCAAACAAGTACAGTAAAATGTTAATGGTAGAATCTAGGTGGTAGGTACATAAGTGTTCACTATAAAGTTATGTCAGCTTTGCTGTACATTTGAAAATTTTCTTAATAACATAGGAAAAGAAAATTTAGGAAACATTCAAAGTGATAACTAAGAGAAATGAGTTAAGAATGCAAAGACTCAGAAGGGTGAACCACTGCTGTGCCATGGCCCACAAGAGAGGCAGTAGTAGTAGTAGTGTGCTAGCTAAGAGCACAGTCTTCGAACTTAAATATTTACATCGAGAATCCAATCTCAGCTCTATTATTTACCAGCTGTGTAACCAAGATGTAGTTACTCTGTACGCCTCTCCTTTGACATCAGGAAAATGGAGATGATATTGCCTACTTTACAAAACATAAACACAGAGAAGTCTTAATATCAAACATTATTCACACTTGCCATTACTAACAATTATGAAAACACAAAAAAATGCCACCAAGAGGGGTATAAATTAATAAATTAGCTGCATAATACTATAAATATTGATATGCATATATGCATATAAAATGTAATAATACGGTCCATCAGTTAAGTTGTTTTTGGGTGCAAACAATGAAATACTCAAATAAAGGTCCAATAGAGGTTTATGCATATCTCACATAACAAGAATTCAAGAAGAAGATGGTTTCATGGTTGGTTAATTCAGCAGCTTAACAAGATCACGGTGCTGGGGGAGAATTTGCTTTCCTCTAAATTGGCTGCAGCAGCTTCAGTCATAATTTCTTCTCAGTATAACATCCAAAGGCAAGAATAAAAAGGAAGTTATTCCTTGCACATCTCTTGTTATCAGGGAGGAAGCATTTTCCCAGAAATCCTATGACATATTTACCCTTGTATCTCATTAGCTAGAAATGAATCACATATCCACCCATAAAAATTCACTGGCAAAGGAAAAAGAATTGCAAGGTTTGTCTTTGAATAGTCATGGTTTGTCCCTGGATTAGGACATGGGGTCCAACTTCCCTGAGTGCAGTACTGAAAAAAAAAAAACCAGGGTTATGTTGGTAAGAAAGATGATGAGAATGGCCATTGAGTTGGCAATTAACAGTTGTATGCTATATATGGAAAAATATTAATGGTAATAAAAACACAAAAAATACATGCTGATCACAATAACTATGTGACATAAAGTAACAAGACCCTCTGTGACATAAGAACATTTTTAAAGTTACTAGGATTTGTTTCTGCAGCAAAGGTTCTACGAAAGTGCTCCACACTGAAGTTAATTACTTGGTGAAACTATGCTACGTGCGCCTTTAATTGAAAAGGATGGAAGATTTTTAGGAAACAAGAGATTCACTTCTAAACAACAAATTATTCCTCTGTCAAAATGTCTCTGATAAATCAGAATGTACATTAATAATGCCTTTGTTTTACATTTATTTCTTCTGGGTAAATGTTAAATTAATAAGTTGGTGCCTATTATAGAATAAAAGCTTACAAATGCCCGTTGTGATGAAAAAGATTTCAATTGCAGTGTGTGCCTTTATTAGTTACACCAAGAAACTGTACATAAATGGCTCAGTTTGGTTCAAGCTTTTACCATAAAGATGTTCTATATATAGAATGTGATATTCTGGACTGTGTTTGGTTAATGAAAAATATAGTTTATTATATTGAAGGGGGCTATTTAAAGAGTTCTTAGAATTATGTTAACTAAGACTAAAATTTAAGGGGATTGCTCTGTCATTAGGTGCTAGAAAGGTGGATGAAGTAGGACAATGTACATATGAAGCTTTTAGATAAACAAAGTTTTACATGAATAGGTAACCAGGCAGCCCTTTGGAAAACATGCCCAAGGTCTCCAGCTGATAGTATTTTGTGAGCCTTGTATTCAGGCCAAAAATCTTTGAAAGTCCTTAGGGAGCTACAGTACCTAAGTTTCAGCTAATTTAGCATCATTTAAATGGGGACATGCTATGTATCTTAGGGTTTGGATTTCTTTATTTCCAATTATTTAATGGATTTATTGAAGAACAGTTCTATTTTTAAAATCTTATTAAAAAGGCCCATGTGATTTTTCTTCATTTTTGTACTGAAAATATATGCCACTGCTTTGAATTAAATTCATTTCAAATCTACAAATATCTGCTGAGTTCTTACCATTTGTAAACCCTGTGTTAAGTGAGCTGGAAGAGTAAAGGAGCTAAAAACATACTTCTAAAATGTCAAGAAACCTAGAACTGAGTTGTGAGTATCCTCAAAAAATCTTTCTCTGAGATGTTTTGTCAATTGAAGATTTTGGTGTTGGGGGGTGGCGGGTAATATGCCTCTGGATAGAAAATAAAACAGATGAAGGCAGGTAGAATAAAGGACAGCATTGTAAGGAGATTTACACGGTTTCATACACATCTATATTACTCAAAAACTTTGCTTAACAATGAACATGTGTTTCTTTGTAATAAAGTAATAAACATTTATTTTCACCTTAATATCGTTTAACACTAATGATAATTGATTTACACTCATCAGTGTCATAGAAGTTATAATATGTACGTTGTAGGCAGCCTTCAAGATGGCCCCAACGATCCCCACCTCCTTGCCATATTCTCACCCTTGTGTATTTCCCTTCCACATCATACCAGGGTGGGTCCATACAGCCAACCAAATATGGCAAAAGGGAAGTATATCACTTCTGAAATTAGGATATGCAAGACTGAGGCTTCCCTTTTGGGACTATCTCTCTTTTTCTCTCTCTCATTACTTGGTGTGAGGGAAGCCAGCTGCCATATCAAGAGCACACTTAGGCAGCCCTACAGAGAAGTAGAGGTTCACGTGATGAGGAACTAAGGTCCGCCAGCCACCATAGATCTTGAAAGTAGATCCTCCAGCCCCACCTAAACATTCAGATGACTGGACCCAGCCAACCTCTTGAGTGCAACCTCATGTAAGAGCCACCTGAGTCAGAACTACCAGCAAAGCTCAGGAACCATATGAGATAATAAATGTTTGTTGTTTTAAGCAGCTTAGTTTGGGGTAATTTTCATGCAGCAGTAGGTAACTAATACAATGTTCAATGTCATCCCCTGACTATCAGCCATACCAGAGTTAGGTTCAGTTATTGGAGAGTTTATTCAACAAATAGTCATTGAGCACCTGCTATTTTTGAGCTTAACTTGCTCAGATTTTCTACCTTAAAATTTTGTTCTAAGAAGCCCATTATTCCTCAAAGCCAAGGATTTTTAGTGTACATTTTCCATCTCAGCTATTAACAAGAGCTAAGAAATTACTAAAGTAAATGATTTTATGTATGCAACTTGTAATTTGCTATCTTTCAAATAACTTTCTCTGTTTTCTAGATAGATAGTTTTGGAATACTTATTTTAACCAATTTTTATTTGTTATATAATTCTAGCTAATATAACAAACTCCCAAATTTCAGTGGCTTAAATCTATCAAACTATTTCTTATTTGAGTAGGTCCAAAGTGGATATGCTGGTAAGTAGGGAGCATTCTGTGTGGTTCTTCAAGTATTCTGGATTCTTGTATTTCATGGATCCTTTACTGGTCATTTGCATCTGGCCGGTAGACCAGAGAAGAAAGAGTGTGGAGGATCAAGTAGGATGTTTTTATGCACCAGACCTTCAAGTGGGAGACATCCCTCCAACCACACTCTACTGGTTGGATCTTTCTATTCTTCCCAATCCTAGAAATCTTCATCAAGCCAAAAGCTCAGAAAATGGACTCATTCCTAATCTTTCAGGCCAGACTGTTGAGACGTGAAAAATAGATTCTCTCATTCAATTGCCTGTTTTAAAAATCAAAAGCAGGCTATTAATTTTGTCCCTTGTTTTTCTGCTATGCCAAGTTGAATCTCTTTTTGTTTTGTTGTTGCTGCTGTTTATTTTTAAATCCAAATAGCTTCCCCCAAAGCTTAGCAGAACTGATGGGAATACTACATTTTTGACACAATTTTTTAAAACTAGGCAAGACAAATACAGTAATAATAATTCTTTTGAAATTTAATTTTCACAAAGTATTTTTAATTTGTATTTAAAGTACGCATGAACTTGGAATATTTAGGTTGAATAGTGTATACAAAAATGAATAATATTCCTCTATATAGCCATTTACATATAAAATCAATCACTTCATATATAAATCTAAATTATATGAATATTTACTTTATGAACATTTCTGTGATTTACACTGATAGTTTAAATCATAATTGTATTATCAGTAATTACTCATATATATGCATTCACATATATATACCTAATACACATATTTTTATACTGCACACACTCTCACACTTATCCATAGGCAATATGTTTCATGTGATTCCAACATTATTCTGTTATATAGTGAAGGGGCACCAGAGCAAAGACCAAAGATTATAAAATTTTCATAATTTCTTGGCATGAATATTAAAGTTAGCCTGGAGTATATTAAATTAGTCATTCTACCATAGAAAACCTTCTAAACTTTTTCCCCTTGAAATAAAACATATTTTTTGATGTAAAAGAGGCAGGAAATAATCAAATCTCTCATTTCTGGGCCAACTTTGTAGTTTCATAGTCTCATTTCAAATATACTACAGAGGAAGGGAAAATTGATAAATCATGAAATAGAAAATTACACAGAACTATGAAGTTTACATTTTTTTCTTCTAAAAAAATAATTTAAGTGCTTTAGAATGATTATGGTTTACATGAAAAAGGAAGCAAAACAGCCCAAAAATCTGGATAAGCATTCAGTAATATGAAAAGTGACCTAATTCAGAACTGTAAAATGACACCCAATGGAATATTTATATTAATACAATGAACAAAAATATGGCACTGAAAATTTTGCATTGAGACAGAACTTTTCAAACCACCCTGAAAAATAACTAGATCAGTTTATTTCTTCCATTGTGAGGACTAGGCTTCATTAAATTCTGAACAAAATTCTTACTTTGGGGGTAATTTATTCTTTTTTTGTCTTAGAAATTTAATAATGTCTATAAATCTCCATAATCCAGTAGGCTGAGAACTAGATAGAAAAATATGAAAGAACTTGAGATTCAGTACTTCCTACTTTTATGTATTTTGCTTAAGGTCCTATAGGAAGCAAGTGTATGCCTCTTTTATCCACATAAAACAAAGTATAACAACAACAGCCTTCTACCTCCAACACCTAGAACTTCAAGATAAAATAAAACCTTTATCTTAAATACATAGCCAAAATGCACAAAAAATGGGTTTCCCTGCATGCTGGGAATAAAATGAAAACTAACATCTGAGTGGTCACCTCGTGAGCAGATGTTGTAGCTGCTGCAGTCAAGGATTTAAAATTCAAAATGATAAAATATTCAGAGATATCATCCCCCATGAATAAGATTCAGAAGGCATAGTAAACAGCAGATTTACAGCAGACCCCAATAACATAAATAATAGAAACAATCTGATAGTGTATACAAAATAAATATTTTAAAAAATGATTAAAAACATGAAAGGAATAATTGAAACTTATACACGAACCAAAAAGCATCATAAAAGAAAACGTGGCAGACGTGAAAAAAGAATCGAATGATAGACACTGATAAAATAAAATTGAACAAACTGGAAGATAGATATATTTATTTTTAAAAAGAAATAAGAACTTGACCCAAGGATTGCAGAGACAGAGATGAAGAGTTGGAAAATGTAAATGATGTTAAGAGACATGGAACATAGAATGAGAAGATACAATATATTTGTAAATTCCAGATGAAGAGAACAAAAGAGAACAGGAGAAAGACAATATTTAAAGATTCAATTCCTGAAATTTTTTCCTAAATTGATGAAGACTTGAATCTTCAAATTGAAGAAATATTATGAGTTCCAAGCATGATAAATAAAAATAACTCCATGTCTAAATAAATAGTAGTAAAATTATAGCATATCATAGATAAATAAAATATCTTTTAAAAAAAGGAAAAAATCCATCACGTACAAAGGAATTATGATTACATTAACAGTGGACTCCTGGAGAAGAAATGAAGTCAGAAGAAAATTAAATAACAAGTTTGTTGTACTGAGTGAAAATAACTACAAATAAACATAAAATAAACTGTTTTTCAGAAAGAAAGTTTAAAGGCATATTGAGACAAAAACTATAAGGGAGTTTATCATTTACAAGAATGTCTCTGAATAAAACTCTTTAAAAATGCACTTTAAGAAGGAAATTGAACCCAGAAGGACTCTGTAGAATGGAAGGAGCAATGGAGTGAAATGAAACTAGTAACAGGTGAATAATTTGAAACAATATTTGGCTGTATATTTTTGAAATGATTAATTTTTGAGTATAAAAATGAGGTGGAAGTAAAATACTGGAGAACTGTTACCTGTAGGAGATGCATTGGAGAAAAGCTGCTCCAAGTATACTTTCCTGGCTAGGAGGAAAGTTAGAATTTCTAAGTTAGAATTTCTAAGAACCTCAGAAAGTTAGAATTTCTGAGCTTGTGTTAAGAATGATGTGCATGTTACATTTGAAGATTGATCTTTAATAAAGTAGAAAGAGATTATAAAGCTTCCACCTGATGGGGAGAAAAAAGAATAAGGAAAACTTGATCACTGTAATAGAAGGCAGGTAAGGAAAAAAAAAAGTGCAAAGTAGGTTGAATAAAATAAGATTTTTTATGGTTCTCTATTTCCAAAAATTAAGTTCAAAATTCTTATCACGGAATGTATATATATGAGACTGTTTACCATTACTTCCTCAAGATATTATCAAATGGAGAAGCACCAACTAACGTTATAATATATTTAAAATAATTGAGCTAAGACTAAACTATAAACTTGGAGGAATATTAAATAATGTTGTCACCAATCTAAAAATTAAAATTAAAATGGATTAAGCGCTCAGATAACTAGATATTGTTTTGTGTGGTGGTCTGCTGGCCTCTTCTCTAACAGAGAATATCTGGCACGATTAAACAAGCACAAAATTTTTTGGAATGCCCAGTTGTACTTGAACAGATGTGGTGGCTGAATGCAATAGCTGCTTCTGATGTGGATTCTGCTTCCATTTTCTACCCAAGTTTGCTAATGTGAGGAGTCATCCTTTTATATATTTAATGATATGAGAAAATAAAAAATAAAAGAAAGATGTGCTAGCATTATTTCCCACTGTTGCTCCAGTTGATTTGGACACCCACATAGGACTGGTTCCAGTCAAATGGTGATGCTTGTGTTTTGGTCCCTGTCATCTTGACATCACATACCCAGTCACCTGTGTGCCCATTCTGCCCCTCCCATCAGCTGTCCAGAGCATGAATTAACTCTGCCCTCCCACGCCAGTACTTCAAATGGCAAAATTTCCCAGTGGCCCTTTTACAATAAATGTATCTTTCCTGTGTTCTGTTCCACATGGGCTCTCTCTTTTCAGCTTTTCAATGTAATAGCAATAGAATCATCAAAAGTGTGAGTGGAACTGGATTTCTTTGACCATCCTCTAGTTAGGTGGCATATAGATTTTAATTGTAGCCTTATTGGGAATCTAAGACATGTTCAAGGTAGATCTCTAACTAGTTGTGAAACTTATGGGGAACCATTAACCTTGCTGAGCCTTAGTTTCCTCATTTATAAAATGGGAAAATGGTACCTGAACTGCCCACCTCAAAGGATTATTGTGAGCAGTATATGAGATCAAATATGTCACAATAATTTAAAATCTGTAAACCTCTATAAGTTACTTTTAAAAATCTTACTCAAATTATTGACTTTACTAGAGTCAATTTTAAATATGAGGACTACTTGGACTCAATATTTTTAAGTGGGTAATCCTTTCAAACCACATAAGTAGACAGTTATCCACATTTTCTTTTAATGTTTTGAAAGTCATCTTGAAATAAATTAGATAGCTCTTACTGAGAAATACAATTACAGTCATCCCTCAGTATTCGGTGAGGGAAGGATTAGTCCAGGACCTTCCACCCCCACACACGCCCCCATCTACTGCACCACCTCCCCGCTGATACCAAAACCTAAGATGCTCAAGTCCCTTATATAAAAATCGTGCAGGGCTTCCCTGGTGGCGCAGTGGTTGAGAATCTGCTTGCCAATCCAGGGGACACGGGTTCGAGCCCTGGTCTGGGAAGATCCCACATGCCGCGGAGCAACTGGGCCCGTGAGCCACAACTACTGAGCCTGCGCGTCTGGAGCCCGTGCTCCGCAACAAGAGAGGCCGCGGCAGTGAGAGGCCCGCGCACGGCGATGAAGAGTGGCCCTCGCTCGCCGCAACTGGAGAAGGCCCTCGCACAGAAACGAAGACCCAACACATCCAAAAATAAATAAATAAATTTATTTAAAAAAACAAAAAAAACACTATATCAACATCGTAAGTAAGCACCAACATCCTGGTAACTTATTTGAGGAACACCAGGGATTTAGTGTAATTCTCAGGCGCTTGGAAGTTTAAAAGCAGAAAATTAATTGCCATTGATCCTTCAATTGAGATTTATGAAAATCATGCAGAGTGAGAGTGAAGTCGGTTTTGTTGGTTTAAGCTGAACCTGTGATATTTTCACGCAAGCCATTGCATTGGCACTCATTTTGCATGTTTCACTTTCCCATTTTGAAACACAGCAAACATTTCTAAGTCAGATTTTTCTAGTTGTTTTCTAAAAAGGTTTATGATCACAGCTGCAGTAGTTATGGGTTGGTTTATAGTACATTGCCCATAGATGGGCCCATATGTCCAACAGAGTTTGTTTGATACCATACCTTCCACAGACATGGGGCAGTTCTTGAGGTGTGCCTATAAACCTGCCGTTAAATGGACCAGCTGTACTCATAAACTTA
The DNA here is from genome assembly GCF_009873245.2 of Balaenoptera musculus. NCBI lineage: Eukaryota > Metazoa > Chordata > Mammalia > Artiodactyla > Balaenopteridae > Balaenoptera > Balaenoptera musculus. Next base: position 30,601,548 of record NC_045796.1, read on the forward strand.
CATTAGCAGCCTCAGTCCACCCGCCTTACGAAAGTCATTGGCAATAAATCTATGTTCAGCCTATATATGCACTTTTAAGTATTTTTTTACACTTCTGAAAAGAAAATATAAAATATATCCAAGTCTTCTGTGATCCTGACTGAAATAAGAGCTGATTTCTTTGGGGTTGTATGAACAATGTCTTTAAGGGCCTCATTTTCTATTTCTTTGCAAGATGTTCATCCTTTTCCTTGACAGCCTTTTTTTCCCCTCAGCTTAAAAAAAATAAAAACTGATAAACTTTGTTCTTTTTTTTTCCCTGAAATTCTTTGATAAGAACTTTGAGGGCTTAGGCATGGTATGATCTTTGATCACTATCTCGTTCATTCAGTGTGGAAGCTTGCTCTGGAACCACGATGGAGCAAATGTGAACACAATGACCTACACCGATTCAGCTGGGAAAGCGTACTTCTTCAGTGTGGTCACCGAGACCACAGCACCAGCACAGGATGGGACCTTTCTCACTCTCTTCATTTGCCATCAAAGGCTAGTCCCGTAAGGAAGGGCACCATTAGAGGAAGCTAATTTTCTATCAGAAATAGAGTTCTGCCTCACTTTGTTTCTTAATCAAATGTGTTTTAAGGCATTGTACTTTCATGAATTTTTTTTTTATTACTTGTTTTAGCTCTTTTGTTGGGTATTTGTTATGGCTTCATATTAGAAAAAGCTTTTCATTTGAAGTCAGGAATTTTAAGTAGAAACCCCAGGTCTACAACTTATTAAACAGTGTTTTGAGGCAGATTATTGCATCTCTCTGGGTTTCTGCTTCCACAAAATGTGGAAAACACCATGTGGGGGATAGTGCGAAATTAACATTTGCTGAATCTCAAATCTCAGCTTCTACTCCCATTCAGTCACAGCACCATTTCAATTTTTCTACCTGTTTCCAGAAACTGTCACTTTTTTCCCACTCCTATCTCCCACTCTAGCTGCTTATAACTGTACATTTTTTTAATCAGGACTATTGCAATAGCATCTCATCTAGACTCCCACTTCCCAGTTTCTCCCCTTCCAGACCATCTTTCTATGAGAGTCTCATGATCTAGTCATTCTCTTGCTTAAATCACCTCAATTCCAAATGTATGTGCATATTTTAATTTTTCTCCTTAAATTACAAGACATTTCTGCCAATTTTAATGAGTCAAAGATAAATACTTTGTTAAAACCAAGTTTGGAAACAGTTTTTAATTTCTTTGAGCATACAAACTGACTTTCCCACTGAAGCAAATTTTAAAAGCCTTATAAAAGTTTTCTTTGCTTAAAAGTTCTCATCTTGAAATGGCTGTGCTTTGAGAAATTAACAATAGCAGGTTTTCAACACATTTAGCAAATAGAATCAAAAATAATTTTAAATAGCATGAATGATCTTTAGATAAATATATTAGACTTTGCATTACCAATGTAAGACTATGGGACAATCGGTGGTGACAAAACTAGGAATAGTGGTGGAGGAAATTGGTACTTTAGAGTAACAATTATTCAGAAATGACCTAGGTTCATTGTCTCTCTCCCCCTTCCTTAATTTTTGTAAGTTATAAGCAAACAGGAATTTATCCACCTCAGTTCTTTGTGGCAAGAGGGTAGGCAGTCAGAAATTATTTTCCCTTCTTTCTCTGGCTCAGGACAAAATATTTCGCATGACATCGCAAAAGCCTTCAACGTTATTGGATCACTCCTTTCTTGTAATAGTATTTTCCTTGGTTTTTAGATATACTACTACTTCTCCAACTTTCTATCGTTTCTCTTACTCCTTAGGAAGCACGTGCAACATATTGTGCTATTTGTAGATTGTTTAAACTAGGCCATTAATCTAACATAGTGTTTGTAATTGTATATACATGTGTAATAAAGTATAAAATCATACATGAAAATGCTAAACATCTAATTTAAGGTAGTGGTGACCTCTGGGTGTGAAGGGGCATGGAGAGATACAGGAATGTGATCCCATGTGAGAACTGAAGTACACGGTGAGGGGGGACCTCTGTTGGCCCTGTGTTACTTCTTAAATTGGATATGTATTTATCTTATTCTTTATACTTTTTGTATGTTTGATATATTTCACAAATTTGGGGATTTGAATTCAGTTCCTTTGTTCATTTCAATCTTTACATTGGGGACATCTGACTGAGTAGAAATGACACATGGGACAATTTTCCATTTTAACCCAAAATCTTCTATTTCTTTCAGTGATTAACCCAATAATTAATATATAGTATAACTCAATATATTTTGCTTGTATAGTGAATTTTATGATGTTTAGCCATGACTCATATTCATGGTTAATCATATCTTTGTCTTCAATAAACTGCAAAAGAACTAACTTGTATTTTGATATTATAAGACACTGTAACAAAATCAGTCATAAAATGGTGTGCATATTTTAAAGTTCAGGGTAAATTTCAAGTCACATTTAGAGAAGAAATGAATTATGGAGAAAAATATGGCAAGGAATAAAAGAAAAGAGAAAGGAAGAGATTTTCTTACATGCCTTAAAGTGTACATACTGAAAAAAAAAAAAAAAGAAGAAGCCCATTTTCTTCAACTTGACCATTAAATGTTGTTTCTGCTCAGTGCTGAGTCACTGGTCCTTTCCTGTTATTCTATATCTCTTACTCGGTAATCTCATTTATGCTCACCACTTCAATCACCTAAACTCAGATGACCCACCAATTTATCTCTCCAGCTGAGGCCTTTCTTTCAGTTACACGTGTATATATCCAACAACTGATTTCACATATCTACCAACCAGTCTCAAATGTACTGCAAATTCAATATATTGATAACCAAAATCATGAGCTTCCCCTCCAAACCTTAACTGTTTCCTGTCACAGTGAATGGAACTAACATCTATTCAGTTATGTAAGCCAAAAACCTGAATTCATCCTTGAAACCTACATTCCCTTCAACGATCTCCTTGCCACATCCAGTCCATCACAAAATTATGCTAATTTATCTCTTATATAAGCTCTGAAATCTATTCCTTTTTCTGTATCTTTTATTAACAACTCTGTAGACTAGCCTACCACCATCTCTTGGCTGGTCTACAAAATGCCTTCTATCTGGTTTATCTACATTCACTTTGGCCTCCTCCCATCCAACTCCACATTCTGTCCAGATGCTCTCTCCCATTGCCCTGCCATCCTTACTACCCCCCAGTTAAAACTCTTCATTGGTTTGCCTTTGCTCTCAGAATAAAGATGAAATAATCAATATGGTTTACAACATCCTGACTAGTCCTGTGCCTACCTGCCTTCTCAGCTCCATCCTACACTATTATCCCCTTTGCTCTCTTAGCTTAAGCCTAGTTGGCCATCATTTGTTCTTCTTAATCATCATTTTCCCCCTCTTGCTCCAAGTCTTTTGGATCTTAAATATTCTTTATTTTCCAATCTGTAAAGTCTAAACCTACTTACCTTTCAGCTTTCAGGATCCTGACCTTCTAAGAAGATCAAGTCTGTCTATCTTAAGTTCTCTACTACAATGTGTATCTTCTTTCTGATACGATTAGAATTTCAATTTTAATTTATTTGGTGGTATTTTTATTGCTATCTTTTGATTAGATTTTGAACTTCATAAGGACATTGTCCTGTTTTACTCAGTGCGTGGTCAGTAGTATTAGTTCCAAGAATGACTTGTTGAATAAACATGTCTACAACGGAGATCCCCCTTTTCAAAGTGGCCATGATGAAAGTGTTCTCTCTGCAAAAAACAGTGTAATGGGGAAGGGAAACATAGATCATGGAGTTAACAGATGTGTGTATGAAACTCCCTACTCTACCACTTAGAAGAGTATCAATGGAGCCTCCCTGTTCATCAGTTTTCTCCGCTCGAAAACGGTGCGAATCATGTCTTAAGGGCTGTTATGAGGTAAAGGACCCGGTGTAGGTACTTACTGGGTAAACAGTTTAACAAATATGTTTATTCAAACAATACTTTTTAAGCACCTAATATGTGGCAGGCATCATCATCATCATTTTTGCTCCTCAGTATGGATACTTATTTGTTTAAATCAATATCAGCTGCTCCACTTCTTTGACATCAAGTGTTGCCTTATAGTTAATCTTTTATGTGTGTGTCTGTATTGTTTCCTCAAGAAGATTGGGGGGCAGGTATAATGCGCTAAACTTGTTTTTTTCTTAAATGACTTTCACTTCTTATTGAATATTGCACATAATAATTGGCAATAAATATACATTGATTGATTTATTTAATAACTTCTAATACCAAGTGTACAGCTGACCACCTGGAAGAAATGTTTAAAAAACAACAAAAAAAGATTCATAATCGTTGCTGTTAGAGAATTTTAAAATCAAATTATATGGAGTAAATAAACACCAGCTCACATGAGGAGTATTTTAGAGTATAAGTATTACAGTGTATGTCAAGAACTTTGTCATCATAATAAGGTTTCAATATATGAAATGTAAACTTAGAACAAATTAGTAGTTGTTTTCTAGCTCTTTTCCCTGTCCAAACCAACTTTTAGGAGACACTCTGAAAATTAGAAACATTTCCTCAAATATCCTTTACAGATTTTGTGGGAAGGATTATGGTAATGAATATGGAAAATATTCTATTTTATTTTGAAAGAAATCCTCAAAGGAATTTATCCAATGCCAGGGTCAAGCCGTGAGTTTATACTCTACAGTCATGGCTATAGTTTAAATGCAAAAAGTTAGGGTGACTTAACAAAACTAGAGGCATTTAAAAACAAAAAGGCCTTAATTTCAATTTTTATTTATTTAATTAAAAATATCTGTAAATGTTGCTTATGCTTTCTGGAATGAAGTAAAATGGAGACTTGATCTTTGGCTCAAGGAAATGGTTTTACCTAAGGAATCAACATCCTGGCCTATGAATTCATAAAATAAAACTTGTATTTTTCCATACAACAATATTTACTCTTAAAATATACATTACAAAATTATAGAAGTTGTGCTAGTTCATGAGAGAAATTTTTTAAAAACACTAAAAACATAGAGAAGAAAAAAATCAACTCAACTCTATGGGTTTATAATAAAAAAAAAGGGGGGAGTTGTCTAAACTCAACTCCAAGGGTAAATCAGACAGGCTGGAGTCTTTGAGATTCACCTGAGCTTATTTGCAAGAAACCTGAGAGAAAATCCCAGTAAGTGAGTCTGACCTCCAAGAAAGACTTAATCATTGAAAGGGAGTTGCTATTCCAGATTCTGAGTGCCACATGGGGTCTGATGCCAGGACCTGTTTCTCAGGCCAGTTCTTTATTGAAAGCATACCTTAGTCCAACAGAGAGTTGAGGATCCATGAAAAGCTGTTCCAATAAAACCTAGTAAGCCCCTGGGGAATAAAAAGGATGGTGCAAGTATTCCTCCAACAGGAGGTATCACAAGAGGGAAACAAGCCATATCTCCCCTCTCCTCCAAGAAGCTCTGAGGAAGCATCTGGTATCTGGGGGTTCTCAATGTCTCAGCTGGGGTGAGACAAAATGGTGACCAGCAAATGCCAAGTGAGTGACAACTCTCGCAAGCCTGACCTAGGGCAACAGCACAAGGGGTGTTGAGTTCTACAACAAACTTGAAAATGCAAGAAAGATATCCCCTGGCATATAAATTTGATTGGCAAGAAATGGTGTCTTCTTTTAAATAGCATATCCTTGATTCTTAGGGAATTTAAAAACTGATTTATAAATTTGTTGGTCACGTAGTTTTTGTGACTTGCCTTCTCATGGCTTCTTTTTCTGCTGCAATATTCATTCATTTTATTTAAAATGAAGTCTCTCTTAATCTGAGGATAATAATTTTTCTGTGATATGCTGCTTTTTTTAATAGCTTGTTATTTGTTCTTTGACTTTATTTATACTGTTTTCTACCCAAATCTACCTATGTTTACTTTTATGTGTTCATCCTTTGCCCTCCACTCCAAAATCAGCTAGATATTCATCTAGAAGTTATTATATTTAACTCTATAAACCATATGAATACAATTTTCTAATATAATAGCTGTCTAACTCATTTTTGCATTTTTTAACCAATTAGCTCATTGCCATTACTTGCATAATCCATTACTTCCTCACTGATTTGAAATTCCATCTTTATCATATTCATTTTATACATACACATCTATTTATTTATGTATTAATATTTATCATCTATCTAATCTTTTTATGTTTCCAATGATTTGCTATAGATTCTAATGGCAGTACCACACTGTTCTAAGTAATATGGTTTATAATTTATTTTAGTATCTGATAATGTAAGTGGGCCTTATTATTCTTCTTTTAAAAAATATCTTGCTTCCTTTCTGCCGTTTATTTTTCCAGATGAATTTTAGAATTATTGGTCAAATTTCTAAGTAAGAACTTGTGGACACTGGGGTAGAATTTCATTAAATGTATACATTAATATGTGGGAGAAGTGACAACATTACAATGTTGAAAATTCCCATCCTCAAACAAAATCTCTCTCTCCCTTTATTGTTTCATATTTTCCTTTTCAGTAAAGCTTTGTAGATTGTGCAGATTATTTTCCGCATTTTTCTTACTAAGTTTATTCCAAATTAGTATACAGTTTTGTATATTTTGTATCTCTTGAGCAGGATCTCTTTAATCCATTATATTTTCCCGAATGATCTTTTCTGGTACATAGAAAAATAAATAATCTCCCTATATTTATTTTAACATAAAATTCTTGAGGAATATCTCCTTATTCAGTGTCTACTCCTAATGCTTTATAGTTGATGACATTTCAAGTTTTAGGTAAAGAGAAAAACCCACAAACTTTAACATCAAAGATACCTGTAATTTCTTCTTAGCTCAACAATTTCTTCACTATGTAAAATTGGTCAAGTGATATTTCCTCTGAAGTTCAGTGTCCTCGCCTACAAAGGGGCATTGATTTTCCCCTTGATAAAGTCCGTGTGAGCCAAAGTGAAAGCATTTTTGTAGAGCACAGAGCTCAAATATACCTACCATATAGTAGGAGTGGAAGAAATATGTTCCTCCTCCTCAGCCTGTTCCTTGTAGAAAATATGACTTGGGAATTTCATCCTGTAGATATATGAACTAGAAAGAAATAATTGTCTATAAACACATACATACATATATAGTCCTTAAATGTATTTGTATTATTTAGCTAACTTTTCTCCTGGTCCAATGACTAATTGGTGGCAAAATGCACATGTAAGTATGTATGTGAATACGTATTTTATAATCAGTAGTATAACTTTTTGATGAAATACCAATGACTATAATTTCGAAGTTAATGAATTAAGCCACAGAATTGATCTATAGAACCATGGCAAGATTAATGAGTGCTCTGCCAATAATGGCAGCCAGCAGTCACGGACTCCATTCATTAATTACCCGAATGTTCACTGACTGAGCATCAGCTACCAGGCACAGTGCTGGGCACTGAGGATGTGAAGGTGACAGTCTCTGCCCAGTGAAATGTGTGGCATTCCCAACTACACCTTAAACAATCAGCAGCTTGACTGTCATTAAAGCAGTGGCTTCCTCCTCTGGATCATCAGATCATGTATTTGATCACCCATTTCTTTATCCTGAGCAGCTACTCTTACCTGTCTGGCTTTCCCCCGCTTTATGAGCTTAATAAATGGTTCTCAGCCTGAGCAGCCTGAAGAAAACTCTTGGGCATTTCATTTTTATTTCTGAACTTACTGCCTAAATCTTGATTTCATTTTATGTCGATGCCTAAGGAGCTGACCTAGGATAAATGGAAGCTACCAACTGCCAACTGTGCTGTCAGCTGCGTGGTCGGGTCAAAGGTGCTGGCTGAGCTTGCAAATTCTGATGGTTTGCCAGCAGTGAAGGTATTTGCCTTAGAGGGAAATGGCGCCCCGTACATACCTCGTCCCACATTGCTGCTGAATGTGCCAATTTCAGGCGATGCCCAATTTGGAGAGAAGAAACGCAAAGAAAGATGTTTCTGTGACCTTCCCCAAAATACAGAAAACCACCTGCACCTCCACAGCAACCCTAATCTTTGCCTCTGGCGCACCCTCATGTAGAGAAGAAGCAAGTTTCTGTTTCCTCGGGAGTGCCGGGAAGTGGCATGACAGCTGGTTTCCATGAGCAGAGCACATATTCCAATGCTGCAAGGAAAAAATAAAAAAACCCACAATGCTCTTTTATCTATTAAACTAAAGAGGGTTTTATTACACTCTGTGCAGTCAATACATTGATCTAAATTTTCCTCACATTGAATTCTTGTCAACGTAAGGTTGTTCTTGAATTTTAAAAAATTTCCCTTCCATCAAACATAATTTAAATGCAGAATTTCTGGTTTTGAAAAAGAAGAGTGGTTAACATCTAGAGAAAAAAAAATCTATTGGTAAAATCATTTGACAAATGAAGTCAAGCTGAAATTAAGCTGTAGGAATCATTGTCGTCATATCAATGTGAAAATAGAAATTGCGCTAAAAGAATGTTCTTTTTCTCTTGAAAGATGCACCCTCTGACTCAGATTGTGGCATATAGTGAAAAGCTCAGTAACTATAAATGTTACTGATGACTCTCACCCCTGGTTTAACCTGGGTTTTTCTAAATGCTTATGTAGCATACAAATTATCTGCTGAAGTGTAGCCAAGGGTGCCAAGCAAACAGTGCAGATGTCAGGAGGGAGTGAAATCTGGAAATGAAATGGCAGCCTTTAAATAGCCTAACTGCGTGCATCGTGATATGACTTCAGTGGGTCTCCAGTCATTGCTAATTGGCTACAAGAGAAAAACCCTCAGAAGGGTTTAATCCAGAAGCAAGTACCTTTTTATTCAATTATCACTGTGCTGCCACTAATATAATTACTATACTACTAGTCAAGATTTATTCTTTCTCTCTTTCTTTTTTTCACTTTCTATCTTCCCTGTAGAAAATTGTCAAAAATTCAGGCATTGGATGATTTGCCATTTGAATCAGTTTGATCACTGTGATCATAATTTAGACATAATTTAGAAAATTTAATGGCACAGAGAACATAATTATGGATTTGTAGGGGTTTTAAGGGTTGAAGATATCATAATCCAATTTTAGTAGTATTTTTGCTAATAAAATTTTGAGGCATTGGGTGAATTAAGATTCATTCATATAAAAGAATGTGCATGTAACTATGGAAAAGGAATTAACATTTATTAGCTTCCTAATATGTGTCAAGCATTATGCTAAGCATTTCACATATGTTTTTTTCATTTATTCTTTTTAATAGCCTGAAGAAATATGCACTATTGTCCCCAAACTACAGGGCAGGAAATTGGAAACTCACAATGATTAAGTAAAGTATTCAAATTTAGAGAGGAACTGCTTTTAAGTGGCAGAACCTGGATTAAAACTCAGTTTTCCTGGATTAAAGTCTAGGTCAGCTGACCCCAAGAGTTCTTTATCTTTCTGTTATATCCCACAGAATCTCCCATTTAATGAGAAATTGGAAAAGCAAAAATTACAATTTAAATATACCTTCTCTCAGTACCAAAAATCCCCTAAAAAGAATAATCAAAATTAGGATATATTGACATCAGTTTATAAAAATATTTGTTTCATGCAATAATAAAAACTTTTCTCTTTTAATAGTAAGTGATTTGATTCGGAAGTTTGTCTTCATTATTATTAAAACAGATTAAATGATGTTAATACTTCTAGGCAAAATTAAATTTATTAATAAGCTCATAACATAAATACAAATGCATGCAGATTTGCCACCACATTTAACGTAGAATGTACCTTCTCTTGATTTATTTTTGGGTTTTAGGGGCACCGACCTCCCTGAGCAGTTGAAAATCCATGTATAACTGTACAACCAGCCCTTTGTATCCAAGATTCCATATCCACAGATTCAACCAACTCCAATCGTGTAGTACTATAGCATGTATATATTGAAAAAAATCCACATATAAATGTATCCTCATAGTTCAAATCCATGTTGTTCAAGGGTCAACTGTACTACATTTCACTTTAACTGCTGCATCATGTAAGGTATCATTTAAGTTAAATTTTATTTTTTACTTGTTTAGTGTGGCTACTTGGAAATTTAAAATTACATATATGGCTGACATTATTTTTCTATTGGACAGTGCTGTCCTAGAGGAAGTAGGGCAAGGATTCTCATGTCAGATTGCACAAGATCAAAGCCTACTCTTTCACCTACTACCTGTTTGGCCGCAGGCAATTTACTCAGTTCTCCATGCCTTGGTTTTCTCATCTATAAAATAGGTATGATAATACAAGTATCTACTTCATGGGGCTGTGAGGATTAAATGCATTAGGATTTGTAAAGTGCTTAAAATAGTGCTTGGCATTATATAGGCGCTTGTAAATTAAAAATAAAAGCAAATTATTGCTCTCTAGAAGAGGTGGTTCAACATTCCTCCAATGAATGCTCAATGAGATTAATCTAATGCTCTAAACTGAACATCTATAATGAACAATTAGAATATCTAGACTTTTTTTAGATGCTCACAACAGAACTGAACCAAAACGTACATTATTTTAAAAGAATCTTTTATTTATACAGTTGACCCTTGAACAAAGCAGGGGTTAGGGGTGCCAATCTTCTGCAAAATTGAAAATCTGCCTTTAACTTCATAGTGGGCCCTATGCGCCCATGGTTCTGCATCCGTGGAATCAACCAACAGCAGGTTGTGAAGTACTGAGGTATTTACTATTGAAAGAAATGCATTTAAGTGGACTTGTGCAGTTCAAACCCACATTGTTCAACGGTCAACAGTACTTTATTTCTTGGACTAAGCTTTTGCGTATAGTTTGGTGACTATTTGTCAGGTAGTTTAATTATGTGTCTAAGAGACACAACTGATTATTATAATAACATAGACACATACTAATATTGAAATCTCTTAAATTGTTGTGGCTGACTGTCATCCCCAGCAAGTGATATCTAAGGAGAATTTTCTGTGCTCTGACATTTTCAACAGTCCTGGGAGAGAGAGAAGTACACCGCAGGAATAATAACACTATTTCTGGGTCTTTGTTTGCTTTTGGCAAAGAGTTTAAAAATATATTTCCAGGTGGTACTAAATTTTTGTAAGACTTTTATCTGGACAGAGGAAGGGATAGACAAATCTTTTCACCTACAAAATTGCATACCCCTTTAATAGTCTTAATTCACCAGTCAGCCAGTCACTGACTACCTGCCATGTGCATGGCCCTACAAAATAAGACACAATCTTCATGCTCAAAAAATCTGTATCTTCTGTAGAGTCAAAATTAAGGCAAAAGTGAGGAATTTGTGATTGTAGATTTTGTACAAAACCCAAGGTCCCTTTTGAGTGGTCTGCCATTTAAAATATATCCACATTTTTGAGTTTCTTTTTGTGGGCAATAGTTCAAAAATGTAATTTCTAGTTTGAGAGGGTAATTATCTCCATGTGTTATCAAGCACTCTTTATTTAGAGTGGCTACAGGTAAATAATTAGGGTCAATATTCTATAAAATACTATCATGTTTCTCTAGGAGGTCAAAATACATACATACATGCCTACATACACAGATACCCTTGAAAGTTAAAATAAACCCCCCAAACCAAGCTTAGGAAACCCGAAAAGTAATATGTTAAGCCAAATCAGGAATATATTGTGCTCGTCATGCTATTTTCAGAATGTAGTCCTCCCCTCACGTCCCCCTCGTCTGTGAAACACATCTGTGATTTCTTTACTAACTGTTTTCCAGCCTCTTTCATAAAATAACGGTTGTGTTCTGGTGTTTTTCATTTTGAATACTTCGAACATGTCTCCCATCTCATCACCGCCACGTTGTTAAATCTAAAGTAGAAAGAGAGAGTGATCGCTCTGGTGTCTCCAGTCAGCAGCAGAAAATGTGTTGTTTTCAATTACTGGGTATGAAAGCTCAGCCAAAGGGAAAGCAACTTTTCAGGATGATGTGTCTAGAGAAAGAGCTACCACGAAGGTTGCCTGGAAGTGACAACTCCAGAATCAAGCCCTGGTAAGGGATTTCCAAAAGTGACACTAGCTAAGACTGAAGACTCTTCCCTTGCTTTTGCCAAGTCATGTCAAGGAAAATTATTTGTCTTCTAGGCTGAATGATGCAGACAGACACGGCCTGGATCTCTACAGAGTGGTGTTTGACAAAGGAAGTTCATTTGCCCAGCCTTTTGCTCTAAAGGATGTCTACTCCCCACAATAGTAAAAGTTAACACAATACAGAAGTCATGCTAATATAAAGGATTTGCGATTAACACTCTGCATCAATTCTGATTTTCCATATTTTTTTTTAGTGGAACCAGGTTTGCTAATAAATTGCCAGCTGTTAAAGTCACTAAGCCTATTTTCATCACAACCACCACATAACAGGACCCCTGCAAATACCTGAAGCCTGCTTTTCTCTCATTGTACATTTTATATTGTTTCAGATGAAATGTACCCTCTGCCAACATTTCTGGGGCTTTATCATTAATGACTTAAAATACAGTTACAAGGTTCGGGTAGTAAGTTGGCAGAGCCGCAAGCAGTGGCATTCTGGGCCAATCCTTCTCCCTTCAAGGCCTGGAGATGATTTCAAATAGACGCAAGGAGAAAAAGAAGAAAGAGAGAAATAACCAGAAGCCAGGGGAGCTACCACAAACTTCGACCAATGACAGCCTTGCCAAAAAAAATACAGATTTTCAAAATAATGCTTCATCAGAAGGCAGGTTGGAAAAGAGAAATGAAGAGTAATTGGTTAGAAAAAAAAATGAGGGGAAAAAAAAAGTAGGGCTCTCCCAAACAAATTGTGTGCAAATGGGAAGTTTAGATCTTGAATGACGCTCAAGAATATCTGTTCTTCACAAGAATCACAGATTTTCTGTCTTCTCTCCTCCCCACCAACTCCCTCCAAGAGAAAATAAGAAGGTTTGTAAAATAAAATAATATAGAAAGGTTTTGAATATTTGGAGGAGATTTCATGAAAATCATGTGCTAACAGCTCTAACTTCTCAAGAGCAGTGAGCTTTGCCCCTGAGAAAACGTTATTTTCATCACACCGCTGCTCTAGCTAAAATGCTGGTTTTGACAAGCTGTGTTCCTGGTAAAATGTTATTGTTGGCACATGTGGATGGTGGGGAGACAGCTCTGGGAGGCTCCCTCCTGAGTGGAGATGGGCAAGTTGACTACAGCACCTGTGGGAGAGTCAGGTACCTCTGACCCAGATTCGCTCTGTTTTCTAGCACCCTGTCCCTTTGTTCTGTAATGAGAGCCAAATGTTCCCTTTCTCCTGTCCCTCCAGCCCTGTAACATGACGCCAGATCGGGCCTCGAATGGGCCTCCTCGCCCTTCCCCACCCCTGGGTCCTGTTGCTGCCACTGGCCTAAATTGAAAAGGGGTTTTAAAAAAGCCCACCTTTCTCCTGAGCGCTAACCCTCTCTAGCTCCCTGTGTTCTGAGATAGCTGTGCCTTGCTGACTTTTTTTCACAGTGAAACGGTGTTTGCAGGTCAGTTATGGAAGTAAAACTTTCCTTTCTTTTTCTTTCTTTCTACAGATGGGAGAGGCATCGTATTTTTCAGGCAGGAGAGACTCTTTTCTTAAGTGAAAAGTCCAGTGAATTTTACTGTGCTACATAGGACTCACAGCAGGAAATGCCAGTGCCTAACCGAGATCGTTGATGCTGCCGTATAAGCCCGTGGTTTTCTGGCTGTTTTTCCCTCCATCTCAGTAAAGACACAGGGAAGAGAAGCCCTCACAATGTACCAGAGAAGCTTGTGCTGTGCTCCAAAGTACACGTGAAGATGTCAGCACGCGGCCTGGTTTGATTCAGTTTATCCTTTACCTAAGCCCATCTCCCCATCTTACCCGAAGCCGGTGCCCACACAGAGATCAATCAAGCACACTTTGCTCAGCGAACAAACAGGAGTCTGCTCTGAAAGCAAAGCAAGTCTTAGGAAGGTTGCAGCGAAAAACTTAGGGAGTCATAAATCTGTGTGCAGAGGACCTTTGTTAAAGGTTCCTAACACCCCACCATCTCCACTCTCCTGTCCCAACCACCTTGCCTTCAATCTGGTTAGTTACATTGGCCTGAAAAGTTCAAGAAGACCTTTACTTCTGCCATTTTTAAACAAGACCACAAGAAACTTGGTCTCAGATTTGTCAAACCAGAACCCACTTTCCTAGCCATCCTCACCTTCCATTTCTATTGAGCCCCATAGAAATTTTATTATTGTTGTTGTAATGTCATGTGTTTTTGAAAGATTACCTCTCTGCCCGGGCAAAGAGTTAGACTAGAGTTAAGGAAGCCAATTGCATTTCAGTATTCCAGGTGAAGAGGAATATTCAAATTCAAGAGCAATTTGGAAGGGAGATTTTGAATATAGCCATGATTTATTAAACGCTAGGCATTGTGCTAAGCACTTTACATGCATTATCTCATTCAATGCAAACCACAAGCGTATGATATAAATAGTATCATAGCCCCCGCTTTGTAGATGAGGAAATTGAGGTGTAGAGAAAGATGAAGAACTTCCCTATACTAATGCGTGACTGAGCTAGGATTTGCATTAAAGTTTCTCTAATTCTGAAACTCTGATTCTTAACAGAAATGCAAAACAGGATTTGGTGATTGATCAGATGGAGGAAAGAGAGACAAGCCTTGGACAGAGTAATGATGCTATATTGAGCCTAAGAATATGAAATAAGATTTATAATAATACACAGACCTGAAAGAGACTTTAGCAATCTAGATCAACTCTGCCATTTTACAGATGAGGAAACTGAGGGTCAGAGTTGACCTAATCCATGCATTGCGGCATAGTGTAATACTGGCAAAGCTCAAGCTAGAAGTCAACTCCTCCGACTCCTACACTGCGTTTTTTTCCACTTTCCAATTTATTTGGGATCTTGAGCATTTATTGTCTGCTAATTTCTTTGCAAAAGTTTTAACTAAAAACAGAACATTGTACCCACAAACAAGTCTCTATAGCACAGGAATTTCTCTACCGGCTATTGGTAGGTACTAGTGATCATGACACCTCTGCTTCTGTGTCATATTCAAGTGCCAGCTATCAGGCCAGAAGGAGGGAAATATTAAATATCTAATACAAACATCAAGGCCCCTGAAACAAATGAACCAGCTGGCTGGCCGCTTGGAACATTTTATTCAGAGTCTCCAGGAAATTAGGTGAAACAAAAGAGAATTTTAAAATCTGATGTTTTGTTTTCCAATGTAAGTTTAGGGTATTTTCCTTTGTGTACATTAAAATGCTTTTTGTGCCTTTCAAATTTGTTGTGGTGAGTGGGTAAGTGTGTTACCCCCTGGGCCTGCATTTTCCTGACTCCTGAGGGACAGATTAGCCAACTATGCCTTTCCCTGACTACAGCACCAAATTTCTAATTAAAGACGATTAAGCATTTGTGTACATTTGTTGTAGGCAAACGTTAATTTACCTAGCCTGTGTTTGGGTGTTCTGTCTGGGCAAGGTGCTTTATTTGTGTACATTTATTTAATCTTCACAACTATTATCATATCCATTTTTCAGGTAAGGAAACTGAAGATATGAAAGTTTTTTTGGTTCAAGTTCACACAGCTCCCTCGAAGCCCCCAAACTTTCCACCACAACTTGCCTCCTTCCATTTGCAAGTGTTCAAAGGCTCCTCATCGCCCACAGTGCAAAGTTCAAACTGCTGAGGGAGACACATGACCCTCTCATGGCCTGGCCTCTGTTTGTACCTCGTCCCTCCTCTCTCGCCACCTCTTCTAGAAACAAACACTTTACATGAAGCCACAGGGGACTCTGCAATTTCCTTCACCTTCCAAGCAGTTTCAGGCCTTCTACTCATGGATCACATTTTTCCTCTTCCTGGAGGTCTCTCTCCTCAGCAAACATACCTTACAGATAATTAAGGAAAAGAAAAAACACAATGTGTGTTTAATCTAGATCCGTCTCTTTTACTTCTAGAAAACACTGGTTTTTCTCCACTATCTTATTATATTTTTCTTGGTTTCAGACTCGCTAGAAAACTATGAGATTGCAAATGGAAAACTTTTCTTTCTTTTTTTTAAAATTGTATTGAAGTGTAATTGATTTACAATGTTGTGTTTAATTGCTGCTGTACAGCAAAGTGACTCAGTTGAACACATACATATTCTTTTTCATATTATTCTTTTCTATTATGGCTTATCACAGGATATTGAATACAGTTCCCTGAAAATGGAAGACTTTTCAATGCACACTTTTTTTAAAAAGGACAGTAGCCTTTGGAACAGAATGAGCACTTAGGTCTGCTGCTGCTTCAGCCCTGCTTCTCCAGTTGTGCCCGTCTATGACAGCATCATTCAGGCATCGTGCCAGGTGTAATGCACAGAGAAAACCATTGCTGGTTGACAAGTTCCACTCACAAGTATGGTGGGAGCTCATTCTGCAGTCTATCTGGTCCTGCCGAAGCCAACAGAAGGGGCCCAAGGTACATACACCTGACCTGGGAGGGAAGTTTAAGTTCACGCTAGGATAGAAAAAAAATATAAGATCATATGTAGTATCTTGGTGTCACCCAGAATGTGGAAGGAGGCTATTCAGGCTGTATCTTGCCCCAAGAGGTAGCACATATGTGAGGGAATAAAAGGAAATACATATCAAAAACTGAGATCTCAAGAGACAGTGCTCCAAGAAACTTGCAAAACAATGAAAGGAAACAAATAATATACAGCCTCAGACACAACAGTGGAACCATGTACAGGGAGTCATAAGTCTAAATGACACTTTACCATCTCTTCCTTCTCCCCAAGATGGAGACGCTTTCCGCCCTTCCTGTCATCCTTAATTTAACCCTATCAAGAATAACAAATTTCTACCTATTGTCAAAAAAGCACAGCAGCTTATAGGAGGTGGAGTTATGAACAGTGTCCTTTTCACGGGCATGATTTTGGCCTTATCGACCTACTTTAAGGAAGGCAACTTGTGAAAAATCCAAAACATTGTTCAGCTTTTCAAGAATGCGGTTACCACCGTGGGACTAAATCTTATTGTGTTGTATTACTGAAAAGTCTCGTGAAGATATTTTTGGAAAATTCAATTATATATCAATTGATGTCCATGAACTAGCTATAAAAGGAGCCCTGCTGAAAATAATTTTGGAGGAGGTACTTTTTGATACTGTAACCCTTACTTCAATTATTCCTAAGTTCTGTTTTTACTCATACTTTTCTTTGTTCACAGCAGAGACCTTCTGTTCCAAATAGACTGAAGAGCTAAAATGCTCACACAACTTCCAGAGTTCCAAACTGTCTTCTCCTCTTGAGAGGTCTCTCCTATTTCTTCTAGGTAGCACAGAAAGTAAAGTGGAATTTGAAATAAATATTCTCTTAAACATATCAAGTATAGAAATGTACAAAGAGAATGTTTAAACCCAAAGGGCAAGTGGAGAAAGCAGGAGCTGGAAGGCAAAGGCAGGGGAAATTTGAGAAACTCGAGTTTCATGGGGATGTTAGAAAAAAGAAGTCTGTGTAGACAGATACTAGTGCCAAGGCACGACATAAAATAAATACTAAAAAGTTCAGCACAGACCTTCAACTACCAAACATGTGGAATTTCCTTTAAAGCCTACTGGAATTTTCACCAAAAGCAGATCGATAGGCATAAATGGCAGTTTATTAGAGATGGCACAGCCCTAATGATTCACATTTATTCACAGATTCAACATATTATTCAGCCTATAAAATGCCAAGCCAAAGGAAAAACTAATAATAGAGACCCTCTTCATAAAAAGTTCACATTCCAATCGGAAAAACTAACATTTAAACATACAATAGGGAATTGCAGAGGAGGTAGTGTACACAATAACCAGAGTATGTACAAAGCACAGTGAGGCCCAGAGGAGGGAGTAGCTAATTATGTAGAAAGTGGTCAGCAAAAGCTTCCCAGAGAAGGTGATTTGTAAATTGACCTTGATGGATGGGTAGGAGGACCAACATTTCAAAATGCCCAAAAAGACATCATGTACCACAGTGAAACCTGTTCATGGGGAGTATTTTGGGGTATGAAAACTGGAAGAGTCATTCAGTTCCATTGAACAAGCCTGTGTTCAGAGCTTACTTCTGCCCTTAACACTGTGTTGAGTTTCTGTGGATGTTAAGAAAAGGAAAAAAAAAAAAAAAAAGGCAGGACCCTGCCTGCAATGATTTGTACTCTTAACTGGGGAAAAAAAAGGCTTACAAACATGAAATAAAGAGAGATTAATATAAAACACTACAATCAAGTGCCAAAGTTTGTGTTTAGACATTAAGTTTTGTAAGAGGTCAACATTTGAAATTTTGTTGTTTGTAATATTACTAGGCAAGACAGTGGAGGGTCTATTTTTAAGAAATATAATGAGTGGGAAACTGGTAATTATAGCTCATCCAATTAACATTTGTTCCAGATAATTCATCTGAATCAATCATTGGGAATGAAACGCTTGATTGTTTAGAGAAAAATTGGCAATGAAGCAAATCTTACAGAGAGATTATTTGCCAAACAAAACTCAGTTTTCTTTCTTTTAACCTCGAATGGAAGAGATTGTGAAGTGTCTTTTGCTTTTTTCCCATGATCTAGCTGAACTTCGAGAAAGCTTTTGAGATCACATGGTCAGCTTCTTGTTAAACCTGACTGAGTATACTTAAGCAATTATTGAGGTGGAGAATTGGATATCAGAGAGCAATTTAAGAATAGAATTTCATTGAACCACAACAACAAGGTATGGGGCTATTTCCCTGACCCCTGAGTAGGGGCCAGGCCTTGTCAAGCCATGAGACTCTCTGGGAATAGTGACCACAACAAAGGAGCAACTCAGCAGAGATGAGGGCTGTATAACTGGTCATCTGTAGTCCACTGATGACCAAGAGGGGAAAGGAGGTAATGGAGAGGTAAAAAAGAGACTACAGGACAACCAACAAATTGCTGCATAGTTGCATAAAGGAACAAACATTCCACCTGGAGGTTTATAAATGTAAGAATCATCTTAATATCTAGCAGAACAAAGAGCCATACATGTCTTTAATTAATCTTCTAAAATGGACAAACTAATTATTACTTTCTAAAAAAAAGTTTATTTAGTATGTAAATATGTCAAGACATCGGCTGTTTGGCTATAGGGAGTGGAAGATAATAGTAGAGTCTTTGGTGGTATTTGGGTGCGAACCACTAGTTAGTGTCATCAGTGACACAGTGAAGCTACAATGTCAAACATAGCTGGTTAAGAAAACTTCCTTATTTTTTAAAATAAAAAAAAAAAGAAAAGCCAAAGTGTAGACTTTATCCCAAAGGAGACCTGAACACATAAGCCCAGTACATGCATTCAGAATTCTTTGTATATTTCACTATCTAATTCTGCTGTTCTCCGATTGATCCAGGCCGTGGTTCTCTCTCTCATTTATTTTCTCTCTCTCTCTCTCAAGCTGGAGAGCTTGGATATCTCTGTGCTCTTCTTTAGAGGTAGTGCCATTCCAAGAATAATTTCTTCATTTTATCTCCCTAGAGATCAGATCTTGTGGTTGTGGTTAACTGCATCACTCTGCCTATAAAGAGACCTTGGTAGATACCCTTCCTTAGGATCAACCTTATTCAGCTTCAGGAAGTGAGCACTCAGCCTCTCCTCCATGACTCCATCTTCCTCCCGCTTTCCCAAATTGTGACTTTTCTCTCTTTTCCACTTCCGAACCATGAATATCTTCTCACAGGAGAAGGTATCAATATTTATACCCTAAGATATAAATAACTAAGGAGGTTACCACCCATTCCCACCCTACTTCCCATGATGGAGTTAAGGACAGTATTTATTGTCCAAGAGAAAGAAGGGCCTTTAGCCATAGAAATGAAGCAGTAGTGGTAAAATTTCAATCACTGGTCAACAATAAGAAAAGAATTTGGCCAAAGTGAAGAGCTTTTTCTAGTACTGCTGAAATTATCCCATACTGTGATTGTCTTTACTCACTGAGAGCTGCTGACCTTGCCCTCACCTCCAAAAAGTTGATATTTCTACCAAGTGACAAAAAGCCACTTAATGGCAGACAGATGAGAGAAAAATAGTCTCTGGAGATTTCTATGAATTATTCATCTGCCCTAACACAAATATATATCTATCTTTCTACCTGACAATTTATCAGAACAGCACTAATATACCATCCTTACACTTTATTCCTAAATAGAACATAGACTCAGAAGTCAGCTTAGTCAACAGATATATATATATATAATATAAATATTATGTATTATTTAATTATATAATTTTATTTAGTTATAATTATATAATTAAATTAATAAATATAATGGGTATGGTAAGTATAATTATTATAATTATAACATATATTTATTGTATATTATAATATATATATATTTTTAACATCTTTATTGGAGTATAATTGCTTTACAATGGTGTAGTTTCTGCTTTATAACAAAGTGAATCAGCTATACATATACATATATCCCCATATCTCTTCCCTCTTGCGTCTCCCTCCCTCCCACCCTCCCTATCCCATCCCTCTAGGTGGTCACAAAGCACCGAGCTGATCTCCCTGTGCTATGCGGCTGCTTCCCACTAGCTATTAGTTTTACATTTGGTAGTGTATGTATGTCTGTGCCACTCTCTCACTTTGTCCCAGCTTACCCTTCCCCCTCCCCGCGTCCTCAGGTCCATTCTCTAGTAGGTCTGCGTCTTTATTCCCATCCTGCCCCTAAGTTCTTCATGACCAGGCTGGTAACTGTGTCCTCAGTCAGTGTGGGCATTGATAGATTTGAGATATTAATATATATATTACATTACATATTACACATATATATTAATATCTCAAATCTATCAATGCCCACACTGACTGAGGAGCCAGTTACCAGCCCCATTTCTCCCAAACACACAAGGACCAAATCTGAGGTCCTAGAGATATAAACCGTCTTGATATTCCTTGGGTACTTTCAATGCAGCTTGTAGTTTAGACCACAAAGAAAATTAGCATAATACATGGCAGACTATATAGGCTTGAGTAGCTTTACAGTCAGCCTTGCAGACTCTTATGTACTTCAAAAGCATGGAGATTTTCACTCTCATTCTCTTCCCCCCCTTTTCAAATTGGCATTTACCAAAATAAAAGAGGAAATGAAATGATATAAACCACTTTGATGAAATATTGTTGGTCTGGCTTACATTCCCAGTAATCTATATGTATATTCATTTTTATGGCGTAAAATATTATGATTATACCTCACATTTTTAAGATAAAATGGATTTTAAGAATTGGAGAAACCAGAGGAAAAGAAGGAAGTATTGGGATTATGGATCAACCTTCCATTCAGAAGGTTTTTCAATGTATCTGTTCTCAGGGATTGCAAATCAGATACCCAGTCTCACACAGAGGCTGTCAGATGTCATTGGGTTGCAGAAAAGACGAAAATCCTTCTGGTCTCTGGCTTTCCGAGGTTTTGTGGGTTTGAACAAGACCCTTACTGCTACTTGGACTTGGGTTTTGTGGTTAATATATGATAAAAGGGTTATTACACAGTGATCCTTGAGCGTTTAGGTCAGCTGTGGCAATCAATCAAGAGACACTTCTCTTCTGGCAGCACACACTTCCATAAAAAATTTTCTGGCAGACTCGAGTTAGTTAGTTATGACAGAGTAACCTCTATGTCAAGCAATATACTTGATAAATTTTGCATGTGCTTTTGACTGACAGAAGCTCTGGCATTCTGGTAAGTGGCAAAGCAAGCTTCAAAGAGCATAGAAACCTCTTTCTTCTTCCCAAACTAAAGGTGGTTAAATTAAACACATTATTTCCAAGAAAGTTAAAAGAAACACTTCAGGAGTAAGTTCACATTTTGGTGCCTATTCTTTCTTAGTTCCTTTTATTTATTCTATTACAGGTAATCTCCCTAAATCAGCTTTTGCATTATCATTCCTACTTCTGAATGATTCAGCTCCATTTAACAAAAACTTCCTGGACTCCTAATATATGCTTGATGTGGGGCTGCGGTAGTGGGAAAATAAAGATGAATAGGATACTTACATCTCATTCATATTCAATTATACGGTTATTTTTTTTTTATTGAAGTATGGTAATTTACAATATCATGTTAGTTTCAGGTATATAGCACAGTGATTCATATATATATATAGAAGAATATATATAGCACAGTGATTCATATATATATAGCACAGTGATTCATATATATATATATAGAAGAATATATATATATATTCTTCTATATTCTTCTAAATATAGAAGAATATATATATATATTCTTCTATATATATATTCTCTCTCTCGCTCTCTCTCTCTCTCTCTCTCTCTCTATATATATATATATATATATATTCTTTTTCAGATTCTTTTCCCTTATAGGTCATTACAAAATATTGAGTATATTTCTCTGTGCTATACAGTAGGTCCTTGTTAGTTATTTTATGGCTATTTAAATTTTTCAGAATCAACAAGAATTTCAAAAGAATGGCCAAATGGGGGATACACTTTTATTTGATTCTGGGGTTTATCTTTTCATTTGTGTTTCCCACTAATAAAATACTGGCATATGGTGATTCTGCTTCTCTACCTTGTGGGAAAAAAAGGCTATCTATGGAGGAGCTAGACTGTAGCTAAATGACCCTTGCATTAACCTTTTTCAGCCATTTCAAGTAAGGCAATTATTACTCTAATTTTAGCAAGGATAGGAGAATTTATTATGACCTGCAGTGGTTCATTATGCCATTTCTGTTCTTGGAAGAAAATGGAGAGAATATGTATCTAATTTGAACAAAAATAAATTCTCATGGATTGAGTAAGAAAAAATGTTAAAAAGGTAAGACTAAACAACCACTGATGTTGGCTTCTGAATTAACTCTATGATTCTTTTGTGAGTAACAGAACATTTTTAAGAAGAGAACTCAAGTACGGTTAGAGTGCCCACTGACTTCTATGTGATGCCTATGCAGCCTTCAGGATACAGTTTAGGTGATTAATTTCCAAGTTGATTTTTTCTAAGAATACGCTAAAGGAGAAGTGACAAAGACTCTACGTATGGAAATGACTATACACAGCAGCACTATCTAATAGAAGTATAATGCAAGTCACATATGTAATTTTAGATTTTCTAGGTGCCACTGTCCAACAGACATACAATGTGAGATACACATGTAATTTTTAATTTTCTAGTAGCCACATTACTAAAAGTAAAAAAGGAACAAGAGATTAGTTTAACACTATTTGATTTAACAAAATGATAATATTTCAAAAATATTATCATTTCAAAATGCAATCAGCATTTTAAAAAATGAGATCTTTTACGTTCTTTTTTCCTAACTAGGTCTTTGAAATTCAGTGTGTATTCTTCACTTACAGCATATCTTAATTTGGACTGGTCACATTTCAAATGCTCACTAGTCACTTATGGCTAGAGGCTATCTTATTGGGCAGTATAGGTCTACAGAATTCTTAACACAGTAAGGGATGCTACCATCAAACTACAGAAGATTATTAGTGGACCATCTGGGTCAATGAACCAATTAATAAAGAGAAATTTTATATCATTTAAATAAGCTTCAAATAATAAAAACAAAGTCAAAACCCCACTTTCTGAGATAACAGAGAAGATAATCCAATTGAGGTCTTGTACTATACTATGATCTGAGCAAAAAACTTCAATTAAACTTGACACAAAATTGATGTTTAACAATATTTTCCTACCAGTTGCCCAATAATCTGATATGATTTTGTCATAAACATATTTTCTATTTCAGATAATACTTGCCAATGCACAGAACCCAAATGTTCCACTGACCATTTCTCTGAGTGAAGTGCACTCACTCCTATCAATCTAAATGAACATGTCCATAAAGAAAATAAGGAACTTTTCATTGCAGCTCTACTTACAATAGCCAGGACATGGAAGTAACCTAAGTGTCTATCGACAGATGAATGGATAAAGAAGATGAGGCACATATATACAATGGAATATTACTCAGCCATAAAAAGAAACGAAATTGAGTTATTTGTAGTGAGGTGGGTGGACCTAGAGACTGTCATACAGAGTGAAGTAAGTCAGGAAGAGAAAAACAAATACCATATGCTAACACATACATATGGAATCTAAGAAAAAAATAAAGGTTCTGAAGAACCTAGGGGCAGGACAGGAATAAAGATGCAGACATAGAGAATGGACTTGAGGACATGGGGAGGGGGAAGGGTAAGCTGAGACGAAGTGAGAGAGTGGCATGGACATATACACACTAGCAAATGTAAACTAGATAGCTAGTGGGAAGCAGCCACATAGCACAGGGAGATCAGCTCGGTGCTCTGTGACCACTTAGAGGGGTGGGATAGGGAGGGTGGGAGGGAGGCGCAAGAGGGAGGAGATATGGGGATGTATGTATACGTATAGCTGATTCACTTTGCTATACAGCAGAAACTAACACACCACTGTAAAGCAGTTATACTCCAATAAAGATGTTAAAAAAAATAAAAAATAAAATAAAATAAAAATACCTGCCAATTAAATATCAAAAAAAAAAATAAAGAAAATAAAGAACTTTAAACTCACATTTATATTATGGTTGTAAAGTCAAACTGCTCATCAGGTCCTGGGGTAGTTTGGCAGGAGAGCCTGCAGTGCAATTCACTGTGAAATTCCAAAGATCAAAACCAACCAGATCTATAATCGTGTCTTCAAACATTCTCATTTCGAAAAGATAGACTATTTGTTTCTGAAACAGCTACTTTGGTATTCACATAAATACGTCCTTAACTTCCCTTCTAACACAAGTATGAATTCCTCAAAGACCACAAGAGCCAAGTTTATCCTTAACTATAGTGGAAAAGTTTGTCAATATGATATTTTTCTATTACCAAACTTTTATTTTTGTTTGTTTAAAAACTCTTATATTTAAAAAAAAAATAAAATGATTATACAGGCAACCCCATAGTAACCGTGCATCCACCCTTTATTTAAACTGTTGATAGACATTTTTTATGAAAAATAAAACCTCTTCCAAAAGATTTTTGGATTTTCCATGATGATTTTCATGTTTTAAGTTGCTATTTTATCTTGCGATATCTGGTTTTAATGATAAATGCTAAGAAATCATTGAAAGGGAGGCAGTGGTCAGTGATGAACATCAGTGCAGAAGCCAAGAACAGGTTTCAGGGACTGTCCCCGACCTGCCACTGACCAGCTGCAGGACCAAAATACATTTCAAATCTCTGGGTCTCAATTTCTTTATCTATAAAATTTGGAAATAAGAATAAATTGACTCCAAGGCTCCTCATAGTCTTTGACTTATTAGTGAAAATATGGTAAAATTTAAAAGACTAGTCACTTGTTAAACTGAGCAAAGACACTTTGAAAATTCAAAGAGTCTAACTGGAAGAGGAATCCCTGTCCAATTTTCATTCAATCAGCTTTGTCTATACCAATGCTATCTGCATCATTCAGCTGCTTCCATTAAGCGTCAAGTGAATTCAATTTTAAATGTTTTACCTCCCCCAAAGCTAACATACAAAAAGAGAGAACACCAAGATTGGTTATTTAAAAGTATAAATTATGGTTCATTGTCAAATATGCCCATCCTGTCATCTAACACAGATATAATTGAAAAGCCATGGGCGCTACTAATGAACATGTATTTTGACTACGTCTTCTCAGGAGACAGGAGTAACCTGTCGAGTTCATATAGCCTCAAAGAGTTAACATACTTCCAAAAGCTGAGCACTATACTCCTGGCCAAAACATAAAATTAAGTGTTCCATATGGTGAGGATTGAAAAAATGATATAATTTTTTTGATTGCGTTGACTTGTATATTAAATTTGAGAAAAGAGTCAAAAATTAAGTTTAGTAACTCTGCTGTGTATATTTATGAAGAAATTTCCATTCTCCTATGGCATAAAATTCCAATGCAAATAGCCATTCTGCTTCTAACATTCTAAAACCACTGCCCTCCAAAAACTGTAGATGTATAGATGGATAGATACATAGTTAGATAGATAGATAGATGATAGATAGATAGATAGATAGATAGATAGATAGATAGATAGATAGATAGATAGATAGATAGATAGGTGATAGAGTGTATGCACACACAAACTCATGTAACATTTTTAACATCCTTGTAGTTTTGTCTATGATTTCACAAACATTAAGACAATGAGAAACTGACCAAATGACCAGCTTAAAATAGAGCAGAGATTCGAAAGGAAGTCCCTTGCTCCGTCTTCTAATGGGAAACAAGCACTATCTTTAACTATGATTTGTTTGCAAATAATGGTTTATATAAAATGCAATCCCTTGTTCCTATATGAAATGTCTAGCTTGTTTGGATGTCATATGGATCCATCAATTCCCCTTTCTTGTTTCTTCTCATATGATGATTTTTATACGGTAATTAATATTTTAATTATGTTATAATGCCACTGACTCTAAAAATAAATCCTTAATTTTTTTCTTGGCATGTCTGGATATGTAGCCATATATTTATATGTCGGTCATTCATTAGTTTTCTATTTTTTTCTTTTTAATAGAAATTTTGAATTCAAGGTAATGTTTTCTACTTGACAACAAAATTATTTTGCAATATATATTATATATTTTTGTATATATGTATTTAAACTATTTTTCTCATCTTTATAGGAATATAATTTTAAACAGAATGAAAGATTAAGCAAACCAAAAATAATGAAAAGTCAAATTATGCACACTGTGCAAAAACACGGTCACATAGATTTTGCCTTGTATAAACTTCATCCTGCCTATGTGGGTTTTAACATATTTCCATGGCTTTAAATAGGAAAACATCTTAAAGCTCAGCCCATGGGAAACCCAAGCTTGATTAGTTTTCCCTTTTACTACAGCCTGCAGAGTGTAAAACACAGCACATCAGAATTGAATTTGTCATCTCCAGACCTCACAGGAATTTTAGGAACTAAATAGTTAGGAAGCCATCCTGGTACTTCTCTTTGCTTTAATCAAAGTCGAAGTTTCAATTTAAACATTCAGGAAATCTCCCTTATTTAAAGCAATCAACTCGTTGCTGACAGGGTCTGGCCTTACTGTGTTTAATTTTTTGGCATCAAGCAAAACTTGATTGGTCACAGCCAGTGCATGAGGAGTCCTCCCTTTCCCTCAAAGAAGAGAGAAGGATTCCAGAGCTTTGCTGTGTCCAGCACGAGTCTAGAGATATGGGTGCATTTTCAAATCAGTAGTGCATTGGCGTAAACCTCAGCTGGAAAACAGAGCTAATGGTGAGCTGTAAAATAATATTCTGAGAAAATATTGATCAAGCTTCTTTATTCCTCTGATTTCTCTCTCTTTTTTCACACTTTTTGGAGTACACGGAAGTCACCACCCTGCATTTTATTTTCAAGATTTCAATTTCCTGTAGATCAAGTAGAAAACAGATTTAGTGAGGCCTGATGTGAGAGGGGGATTGTGGCATACTTGAAAGCTAGGCAGTAGGATCTTCCAGGAAAATGTATTTAAATACAGGCATAGCGGTGGAGGTAGATGCAGATGCAGGGGTGAAGTAGAGGCTGAGACGGAGATAGGAGATAGATACATCCTACTATACTTAAGAAATCTGGAGGGGAAGAACAGCTAACAAATAAAACTAAATTAATTTCACTAAGATTCAAAATCGTTATTAAATCTCTGAGAAATAAATCATGCAGTCAAGAGATTGGAATGGTTGCCTCTATTCTCAGAGCTCTCAATGGCTCATCTCCTTAGATCAGGTGCTCAAAGGTGGGGAAAATGATGTGCAAGCTCTTTAGTTTGGTTCCCTGTGGACAGACAGTCAAAGCATTACTAAAAATATTCCACACTAAATTCATATCTGACCTTTACAACCCTCTATTGTAGTTCTCCAATAATCTGTTTTTTCAAATAAAAAGCTAAGAGACGTAATGAATTATGTAGTGAATTTACTAGTTCTTGAGAGAAGATTATCTAGAAGATACTCTATTTAAACAAGTTGAACTTTTAAGAAGGCACATTTTCAAATAAAAATTAAGTGTCGAAAATATTTTGTGTTGTCAACATGTTTTAAAATGCACAAAGTTTTAGGGTCCCTCGAAAGTTAAATTTCATATAACATTTTGTTATTACCCAAAATATTTATTTGGCATATGTATTATTAGTCCATTCGGGCTGCCGTAACAAAAGACCACAGGCTGGGTGGCTTAAATAACAGCATTGTATTTTCTCACAGTTCTGGAAGTTAGAAGTCCCAGCCAGATCAAGGTCCAAAAGGGTAGGTTTCTGGTGAGAGCTCTTTTCGTGGCTCGTAGACAGCTCTGTGTTTACATGGCCTTTCCTCTGTGCTTGAGTAGAGGGAGGGAAGGAGAAAGAATGAGGCCTCTGGTGTCTCTTCGTGTAAGGACACCAATCCTATCATATCAGGACCCTATCCTTAAGACCTCATTTAACTCTAATTACCACCTTACAGGCCCTGTCTCCAAATGCAGTCACATTGGGGGGCTAGGGCTTCAATATTCAAAATTTGGGACAAGCTCTCAATGGCTCATTTCTTAGGTTAGGCGTTCACACATGGGAAAAATGATGTCCACAGCAGCCTATTAGCAAGGTCTCAGATATTTATGTTGTTTATCTACCAGCAAAAGAAAAAATTCCCTTTTCCATTATGAACTCACAAATTCACATATATCTCCTTCCTCCAAATACACATATGTATAGCATCAGATATACTACATTCTTGGAAATTAATCTGAGCATTTAGTGTTGCTGTGTGGAAATCTGATATGTTTCACTAGAATATACGATGTTTCATTGCTGCTACTGATTTTAAAAAAAGACCAATTTAACAAATAATTCCACTCATGTTCTAGTCAAAATCAGACACCACAGAACAAAAATACTGGTGAGAGCTCTTTTCATGGCTCGTAGACAGCTGTGGTTTTAGACTCTCTAAAAACCAGATTATTATTTATGAAAAGGCCTATAATAATTGTACTAAATGATGTCATAGTTTTTATAGAAATGCATTTTCTCTTAACCAACAGGAAAGAAAATTGTATAGAAATTGTCCCCACAAAATATGAGAAGAGGTGTCACACATTTTTTTGATACAGTGAAATGCCTATTACACTTTTTCATTTTTCAACCATGGCATACCACAGCTCAAAACCCAAGGGCAAAGAACTCACTTAACTAAGATACATGCCATACATCACAAAAATGTGGCTGCCTTTACTGAAAGATGATGTAATATGTAAGGCAAGTGTATTGTGTTACTGGGTTTTCCGTATTTTTCCCTTGTAACTGTCACAATCTGGGTATGATAAGTGAGGACAACTATTTGATATACTGTATTTTATTTCCTAGTCATGCATCATTTGAGCCAGTGTTTCTCCCAAGTGTGGTCCAGAGAGCCCTGGGGGCCCTCTGGTTAGTTTATAATGCTTCACCAGGAGGAAGAACTTGACTGGGGCAGAGGTATTGAGTTGAGAATGATCACTGCAGAAAGTAACTGAAGTCGTGGTAATTCTTACCCACAAAAGGGGGCCAAGGAGCAGAAGCCTGACAAGTCTAAAACATAAAGATTTATCGCCCAGACCTCATGGATAGAGGGCAAACATGAGACAATTAAATCTGAGGACCACTTCTCTATCTCGGGGCTGTCTTTTCCTCCTTTTAAGAAGCCAGAGAACCTCAGCTTGCTCTCCTTTTCTCCAGCTCTACCCACTGTGTGTTCCACCAACCCCACCTTCACCCAAGACTTGCTACAGAGCAGGTGAGGTCCTCCAAGCATTCTTCTTCTATATCGTCACCAAGGACAAGATCTTTCCTCTTTCACCTGGCTTATTGCATTTGACTAGTGGGTAGAAAGCAGATGATAAGTAACAAACATAGAAAGTTATAAATATCCCAGAATTCTTATACCCTGCTGAGACGATAACTGGACTTCTGTTTCTGGGAACAGAACTCTCTGCTTGCCTCTTTCTCCTGCCAGGACAGCAGATCCCTTCCTCCAAGGCAGACCCTTTTAGATGAGGGGCATTTGGGATAGCTCATTGGTGTTCCCATCTCACAAGTAGGTACTTTGCATTTTTGACATGCTGGTGATGGGGAGAACATATTAAGTGGCCTCTGTCTTACACTACACTTGAAAGTTCTTCTCAAACCATTTCTTCACACAGCATTCTTTTTTCATTTTATACTTTCAAAAAATACTATAGTAGTTCTATGGTATTGTAAATACAAGGTAAAAAATTCAAACATTGCAATAGAGTATATAGTGAAAAGTTACATCCCCTTTACCTCAGTCCCACAATCTGCCCTATCTCTCCCTCTAGCTATCCATTGGGACAACCAGGTTAGGTCATCATTATATACGAGGCATTTTATACATAAGCCAATACATATATAAGAAATTGTGTATGTATATGTGTGTATGTATGTATATGTATTTACATCTATCTATTTATCTATTATCTATCTTTTTGTTTCTTATTATAGTAAAGCATACTATGCATTGTCCAAAAAGTCTTGCTACAATTTTAAGCTTTAGTAATCTGAGAAGGATAAATGTTACATTCAGAAAAACATTAAAATTTTTAATAATTTAAATCTTGTTTATACTTGTTTAGTCTTTTAAATTTTGAATAGTACATTTTAAATTTTAATCTTTTGCTTTTGTCAATATTTGCCACCTTCAGTTTGAGGGATTGAAATGTATGTATTCATACATACGTTCATCCTTGCTTTTTTCACTTACTGTGTCTTGGTGCTTGTCCCATCTCAATATGTATAGATCCTTATCATTCTTTTTCAGAGTTTCATTGTAACCCATTGTATGAATGGATCATAAATAATTTAATCAGCCTTCTGTTAATGTACATCTAAGTTGCTTAGAACAACACTCTAAAAACTATTATGAAACATATATTTTTGGTCATTTAATAACAAATCAGTTATAAATACTTTCAGTTACAAGTAAGAGAAACGTTGACTAACAATGGCAGTCTTATTTGTTTTAAATAGGTTTTAATTTTTTCACATAATAGGACATCCACAGGTGAGTGGTTGCAAGCAGATTCAGCTGCTTAATGATGCCATGAGGAATTCAGGTGCTTTCTGTCTTTTCATATCACCATTTTTAATGTGCTGGGCTTTTGTCCTCATCCTTGTCACTTCATAGTCACAAAATGGCTACCACAGCTCCAGGAATCACATCCATGGTCAAGACAAGAGGCAGAGGAGAGAATGAATGGCAACTACCTCTGTCCCTTGTATTAGGACAGGAAAAGCTTTCCTAGATCCTGCAGTAGACTTCCAGCTTTAAGATGGTGATGATGATACCTCTCCCCATCTTCAAGGGAGACAGCAAGAGAATGAGGATAACTTAACATGGCTGTGGAGAGTGTCTTCCAGCCCAATCTGACCAGAAAGGTGGGCAACAACTCCTGAAAGATGTTCAGCCCAGCAGTGCTCAAGCCAAGAGTTGGGCAAGCAGAACTGATCACCTCCAGAGCAAAGTCAGTACAGGCCTAGATGCTTCTTGTGCTACACACAGGCAAGGGGAATTAACTCATAGCTAAGGCTGAGGGTAGCTCCTGGCTGCTCCGAACTGGAGAGGCTGTTTGGGAAATTGAGAGTAGCCTAGAGTAGCCCCTCCCCATCCTGCCCAGGCAAGGGGGCTGAGACAAAGTCCCACTCACTGTGGAGAGTGTCCTCTTGCTCCCTCTGAGCAGAAGGGCAAGAAACAACTCCAGCAGCACTCAAGCCAAGAGACAGGCAGGAAGAGCCGATAGTTTGCAGAGCAAAGCCAGTGGCCCTGTTCAGTCAGAAACTTGGGGTGTAGGCCAGCACCTACAAAGCACAAAGAGCTTTACCAGCTTTAGATCTGCTGCTCCCTCTGTACCCAGGTAGGGAATCAAATTTATAGCTCCCTTCATCTCTGAATACAGTCTTCAGCCTGTCACCTAACCAGAGCACAGGGGAAGCTACACAGTCCATTCAATAGCCATACATACAGTAACATTGAACAGAGACCACAGCCCGTGGCTTCCCCCATCTGTAGAGCAAAACAAGCAGCCTCACATGACCAGGGAATTCAGTGCACACTCTGGCCTGATTTGGCCAAACAACAAGCTATACAGACCCTGAGTCCCATTCTGCTCCCCTGCCAGGGCAGGGAAGCTAATTCATAGCCCCATCTACTACTGAATATAGTACCCAATCCTGACCATCTAGTAAGCCTGACCAGAAAATCCAGGCAACCACAGAGCCTATCCTACAGCCTTACTTGGGTAGGAAACCAAGCTAGTAGTATAGTACTGCAGTGCTACATATTTACTGAAAAAAAATTTGTGTATAAGTGAACACACATAGTTCAAAACCATGTTGTTCAAGAGTCAACTGTATATAGTCATAGTTAGATTCTGCAATATGGTAATAATGGTACATAATTTACATACAGCTCTAGTTTAAAAGTTAAAAAAACACAGTACAAACTACAACAATCTATTATGAGTTACATAACAGGAAAAAACATGTAAATTACAACAGCAATAACCTAAAATGTGAGAGAGTGGAGAAGTAAAAGTGTAAGGTTTGCTGAAGTTAAGTTGTTATCAGTTTAAAAGTTTAAGATATTTTATGTAAGCCTCATGGAGACTAGAAGGGAAAATTCTGTAGGAATTACACAAGAGAACCTGATAAAGAAACCAAAGCATACTGATACAAAAGACATCAAAACACGAAAAAAGACAGCAGGATAAAAAACAAGAAACAATGAATTTATAGAACAAGAAGAAAAAATTAACAAAATAGCAGTAGTAAGTCCCTATCTATAAATAATTACTTTAAATGTAAATGGATTAAATTCTCCATTTAAAAGACGTAAAACGGCTGAATGGATAAAAAACCAAGATCCAACAATATGCTGCCTCCAAAAGGCTCACTTCAGTCTTAAAGATACACATAGACTGAAGGTGAGGGATGGAAAAAGACACTTCAAACAAGTGGCAACTCCAAAAAAGCAGGGGCAGCTATACTTAGAGGGGGTCAATATATCAAGAAGATATAACAATTGTAAATATTTATGCACCCAACATTGGAGCAACTAAATCTATAAAGCAAAAAAATAACAGAGCTAAAAGGAGAAAAAAACAGTAATACAATAACAGTTGGGGATTTTAATACCCCACTTTCAACAATGGCTAGATCATTCAGACAGAGAATCAGTAAGGAAACAGTAGATTTGGACAGCACTATAGGCCACATCGACCTAACAGACATATTTTGAACCTTGTATACAACAACATCAGAATACACATTCTTCTCAAGCCCGCATGGAACATTTTCCAGGAGAGACCAGGTGTTAGGCCACAACTCAAGTCTTAGCAAATTCAAGAAGATCGAAATCATACCAAGTATCTTCTTTAGCCACAATGGCATGAAATTAAAAATCAATAACAAGAGAAAACTGGAAAATTCATGAACACATGAAAATTAAACAACAATCTCCTGGACAGACAATGGATCAAAGAAGAAATTAAAGGAAAGTAAAAAAGTTTCTTGAGACAAATGAAAATGGAAACACAACATAATAAGACTTGTGGAATGTAGCAAAGGAAGTTCTAATAGAAAAGTTCATAGCAATAAATGCATACATTAAGAAGCAAGAAAGATTCCCAATAAATAACCTAACTCTATGATTTAAGGAACTAGAAACAAACTGAGCCCAAAGTTAGAAGAAAGAAAATAATAAAGATTAGAGAAGAAATATTGATAAATAAAACAAAGACCTGAAAAACAACAAAAAAGATTAGCCAAACTAAGAGTTGTTTCTTTGAAAAGATAAACAAAATTAACAAACCCTTAGCTAGACTAACAAAAAAGAGAAAATAGAGAAAGATGATGGCATATATTCCACATACAATGGAATATTATTCAACCATAAAAAATGAAATCCTACCGTTTGCTACAACACAGATGGACCTTGAAGTCATTATGCTAAGTGAAGTAAGTCAGACAAAGAAAGACAAATACTGTATGATCTCATTTACATGTGGAATCTTTAAAAGAAAAAAATCAAACTCATAAAAAAACAGATCAGACTTGTTACCAGAGGTGGAGGGTGGGGGAAGGGAAAATTGGAGGAAGGTGGTCAAAGGTATAAGCTTTCACTTATAAAATAAATAAGTACTAGGGAAGGAATGTACAACACAATGACTACAGCTAACACTGCTATATGATATACAGGAAAGTTGTTAAAAGAATAAATCCTAAGAGTTCTCATCACAAAGAGAAAAATTATTTTCTTCATTTTATTTATATGAGAAGATAGATGTTATCTGAACCTATTGTGGTAATCATTTCACAGTATATGTAAATCAAACTATCCTGCTATATACCTTAAACTTACACAGTGATGTATATCAATTATTTCTCAACAAAACTGGAAAAATGCATTTTAAAAGCAGCAATCACACTCTACAAAGAAAATCTTACATTTAGGGCAAATCTTTATCCTCCTTTTTCCTCTGTGCTTTCTTCTCTTGGTCACTTTTCTTCCAGATTTAAATATAAACATCCAAGATAAAAAAAACCCACAAGTTATTCATCTGTGAAGAAAGACCGGAAGGGCATTGATAATTGGATTGTGTCAACGATGATAGTTAAAAATTTATTGAACATTTATATGACAGGCCATGTTTTAAGCACTTTACATATATTAATGAATTTAATCCTCACAACAGTTTTATCTGTATAGATTAATCCATATTATCAAAACCATCAACAGTAAACTAGGCAACAAAAGCAATAATATCACATATTCTAACCTCAAGCCACATCAGAAGTAAGACAGAGGGAGAGTTACAGGTACTTCACCCCCTGCCCCACCTCCACCCTTCCTAAAGCTCACCCTCTGTTTGGCATACAGGTCTTAGCCTCAGCATGAAAGCACTTAGTCCATCCTTACACCAGAGAAAGTACGGACATTGCTCTCTTCAGCTCCGATCATGGCAATGTTATTAAATTTTCCAATCTGATTTATTCTTTTAATGCCTCATCATCTTCATAATTAAGAAAAGTCTTGAATAATTTTTTTCAAAATTTGAATACATGCTTTGTAACATATTACATAAATGATAAATGAAATAAACTTTAGCTTGGCATTTTCTGATGGATCAAAAGAACAAGATTGAGATTATTGACCAATTAGTATTCAGTTTCATTTGATGCTGAGATAGAGAGCTTGAAAAGTCACAGCCAGCTTTTAGTTGACCAACTGAGGCACCTTGCTGTTCTTAAGAAAAGTTTCAAAATTCTAGTGCCAGTAGCTCTCTCAAGTCTTAATACAGTCTCTTGCTGGAAGTCTTTTTTGGGATTTATGAACATGTAGTCAGCAGTAAATTCTACCAGATATTAGTGCTCAAGTCTTATGTCCCTGTATCTCCAGCAGCATCTCTTTCAAAAGAAAACAGGAGCTAAAAGCAATGTGTTGTTGCCCATCCTTAGGGGAAGAGTTTGCAGAGTTAAACTGCAGTTGAGTGGGATACAAAGGCCTTGGTCTAAGAATATAGCCCACTTGCTTCCTCAGAGTGCTTTCCCATATCTGGTCGGTGATCTCTCCAATGGGAAAAGACACGTACAAGTGAGCGATCTTCCTTCCCCTAGAAGCTTTCTCCTCTGCTAAGTTCCATATTCCAACTATACTTGACTGAAGTCTGCACAGGCTTGGCCCTCTCTAGTGCCTTGACTTACTGTCATATTACAGAAAAGGGAACATTGAGCAGAGTCTCTACCACCCTCTAGTTTTACTTCCTTGACACACCCTGGGACATTGAGTTTTGGACATTTCCAACTTAAGAAAGGAAAGCAAAATCACATGTTAATTTTGGTGTTATAAGTCTGCTAGAAAATAGGAGGCCTGGAATAGCTGTATGCTAAAAAATACTGGTCAAAACCACGATGAGACTTTTTTAAAAAAATAAGAGGTTACGCAAAGTTCTGGCTCCTCTTGTCTCCCAGCTACTGTCTCACAGACCCCTGCACTATTCTAAGGGCCGGAAAGGCTTCTATACACAGGCTCATTTGTGGTCAACATAAAGTAGACTGTAGCCTTGTACCCACTCCCTTTGCTTTGTTAAAAATAACATTAATACACATTCATTGTAGAAAATTTGGAAAAATACAGAAAAGCATAAAGAAAATAAAAATTACCCATAGATCTACCACTTTACTCGCTTTCCTAACTGCTGATCTAAAAGCAAACACAGACATCAAAAGAGCAGATAAATGCCCCCAAAGTTTTCTGGTTCCTTTTTACATAGTTCATACACAAATATTTATTTAGCCATGGAGTTGGCAGCAAAAGGACTAAGAAAGAACTGCCTTTGAATCACAGCATCTTAGCAGCAGAATAGATAACAAAAATCCTACCCAGGAATCTCTTCCATGCTACCTCTGTGAGAGTGTAAGCTGGATTCAGCTCAGTGCTTCCAGGAATGCTTTTCTAGATAGATGGCTCAGCAACTATCAAGTTCTGCTTGTCAGGAAGTTCTACCTATATGATGTCTTTCCTACCCATGGATCCTAATCAGTACTCTGGAGCAACGTAGAATAAGTTTAACTTCCTCTTGTGTTATCTTTACAATCAACCTAAATCCTCTTATTTCAAGAGTGAACTATTTTGGACATTCTATTCTATTCTCGATGAACACTACTTTGTTCAAATCATGGTGTCCAGAACTGAATAAGGAACTCTAATTTTGCTAAATAACATGGGGGATGTCATGTCAACTTCTGTGATACTGACACTGAATATCTATTAATACCAACCTAATAGTCAAAATTCAGTTAAAAACATTTTCTAATTAGAACAATAATCAGTTCAACCTCTTTGGCCACACCCTGCACTGCAGACGTTGGTAGAAATGTTGGCTATAATCACCCTATTCCACTAGCCCTGAAAGGACACCTTAGTCAATTTTAGTGCCTTTGTATATGTTGCAATGGTTAATTTGTGTGTCAGCTTGTCTAAGTCATGGTGTGCAGCTGTTTGGCCAAACACCTGTCTAGATGTTGCTATGTAGTGTTTTTTTATATGTGATTAATATTTAAATTAGTATACTTTGAGTAAAGCACTTACCTTCCATAATATGGGAGGCCTTTATTCAACCAGTTGAAGACCTTAAGAAAAAAAATGAGGTCACTATAAGAGGAAGGAATTTTGCCTTCAAGTTGCCTTCATACTCAAGACTAAAACATCAACTCTTGCCAGAATTTCCATTCTTCCAGCCTGCCCTGCAAATTTTGTACTTGCCAACCCCATAATTTTATGGACCAATTCCTTACAATAAATCCCTCTCTCCCTCTCTCTCTCTCTCTCCATCTTATTGGTTCTCTTTCTTTGGGGAACCCAGACTAATACATGTATATACAGTATTCTTCCCCTCTTCCCTTCCTTGTCTTCTCCACTATTCCTTTTTTCTTTTGCCATGCTTGACACAGTCAGTCAAGTACAAGCCCCTCGCTCAACTCATCCTTTGTTCTCTCTGCAGATATCTTCACTTCTACATAATGAATCATGGTTTTCTTGGTCCCATCTCCAAGCAAATATTTTTTGCCATTTCTATTTAATAAATACCTTGGTATTCACTTCCTTATGAACCACAGTTCTTCTTCCCTCAAAACACTGACTAGAATCACCTTTGCAGGAAGCCTCATAACCTAAACTCATATAGCTCTGGTCACTGACACCTTCAGCAGTTCCCATAAAACAAATATCTCTGTTGTATGCCTACTTTTATTTTAGATCCTTGTTTATGTACTTTTTTGTTGTTTTTTTCCATGTTCTGTTATTTTGGTTTCATTGGGGTTTTTTTGTTTTTTACATTTATAGAAAAAGCTCCTTAAGGATATGGAACGTGTCTTATTTTTCAGTCTTACTTACAACTACATTCAGTATACAGGGGCTTCTTAATAAATATCTTTCACTATAACTTATTCAAATAATCGAGGTTTTCTGGTATGGATGAAAGAAAGAGCTAGACACAAAATTAGCCAGAATTTTCTTAAAACTAAGCTCCATTTGGATCTTGTTTTAAGACCACTGAAAGTTTAAGGTATTGCTTTTTATCAAGCTTCTTTTAAGATCAATTTCCTGAGGGTCCATTGTTAAACTTTTTTAAGTCCTCCCAGTATACATGTGTTAAGAAGATTATATGCAAAACTGCAGTGCTTCTCAAAGTATAATGTGCATAGGACCTACCTGGCAAGCTTGGTAAAATGCAGGTTCTGATTCAGAAGGCCTGCGTTGGGCCTGAAACACTGCATCTCTAACATCTAACATCTCTAACATCTCTAACATCTGCATCTGTCAGGTGATGCTAATGGTGCTGGTCCATGTAGCACACTTTGATAAACATGGTCCAGTAGAGAAGACATAGGTAGGAAGTCAGAGCTGAGCCCAAATCACTAACCAGCTCTGGGAAATGCCTAGAACAGTAGCGTATGGGCAAGATTAAATAAGCAGATGCATTTTGTCTTTTTTTTTTTTTTGGCTGCGCCGCAAGGCTTGAGGGATCTTTAGTTCCCCGACCAGGGATGGAACCCAGGTCCCCTGCAGTGGAAGCGCAGAGTCCTAACCACTGGATCACCAGGGAATTCCCAAGCAGATATATGTAGGAAGCACCTAGAATAATGTCTGGAACTTAATGGTTGTTCAGGAATCAATTTTTTTCCTACCATGTGAATAACTACCCCTGTCAACCTGTGTTATATCTCTCATAATGTCTGGCTCTTTTAACCTTGCCAGTTTCTAATGGTTTCTAATGGTATTTTTTCTCAAAACACCTGTAATTAACTTTTCTTATTTAAATTATTTTTGGTTAAAAAAAAAAAACTTTGTAAAATAAGAAACTATTTTGGTACTCCATTCATTTTCATGTCCATGGTCATACCATACACCATCACGTTGGCTTTGAAGTCAAATAGACCTGATTCTTCAAATTGGGGCTCTGCCATTGTTGGCTGAAACCTGGTACAGTCACTTCATCTCTATAAACTTTATTTTCCTCATTTAAAAAATGAGGATAGGGCTTCCCTGGTGGCGCAGTGGTTGAGAATCTGCCTGCTAATGCAGGGGACACGGGTTCGAGCCTTGGTCTGGGAAGATCCCACATGCCGCGGAGCAGCTAGGCCCGTGAGCCACAACTACTGAGCCTGCGCGTCTGGAGCCTGT
This sequence comes from Balaenoptera musculus, assembly GCF_009873245.2. Classification (NCBI taxonomy): domain Eukaryota; kingdom Metazoa; phylum Chordata; class Mammalia; order Artiodactyla; family Balaenopteridae; genus Balaenoptera; species Balaenoptera musculus. Next base: position 30,640,731 of record NC_045796.1, read on the forward strand.
GCCCCGCAACAAGAGAGGCCGCGACAGTGAAAAGCCCGCGCACCGCGATGAAGAGGGGCCCCCGCTTGCCACAACTAGAGAAAGCCCTCGCATAGAAACGAAGACCCAACACAGACAAAAAAAATAATAATAATAAATAAATAAATAAAATCCAGCCATTAAAAAAAAAAAAAATGAGGATAATAGCTATCCATACTCCAAACATATTGAATGGATTAAGCCAAAGCATGTAAGAAAGTTAATCAAGTGCCAATTCATAGTAAGCACTTATGTCAGACACTTCCTGTGCTTCAATTCATTTCTTAATGATAAGGGTGGCAAAACTACAAAGAAGACTTAATATACAGCCTTGACAGTTTCCTCTGTTAAAGTCAAGAATAGCAAAAGAGTGGGACTCAGCAATCCATAATGGGGACATTTAGGTGGATGAGCCTGAGAATCTTAAACACCCAGAATCCACTGAATCCACTAACTGGCAAAAGTCCTTTCCCCTTTGAGAGAGGAAAGCAGCCTTACCTTTCCTGCAGAAGCCTTACCTGAGGCAAGTGCCTTACAAGATGATGCTTATCTTCTTCAAGATCTACCCCTTCATCACTTACTGTCTACAGGACAAAAAATAGAGTCAAGTCTCAGCATAGCCCAAATGGGGAAATAAAGTCACTGCTTTGGAAGAAAATAGCTCACACAAAAGACTGCTAAACTGAAAATATAAAGGCAGGAACCAGGAGACGATATGTGAGAATGGTTTTTAAGAATGTAGAACTAGAAAGGGCAGAATATAAAGGGAAGTAGATTGTAAGGTTGGTTGGAAATATTTATTGACATAGGAGCACTCTCCCATGACTAAGGGTTAAATATTGTATCAGTCTGCTACTGCCACAAACAACCACATAATCTCAGTGACATGCCACAATAAGCATTTATTTCTCACTTTGCTGAGGTTTGACTGATATAGTCTGGGCTTTACTGGGCTTACTCCAAGCTGTGGATTGAATACAGATCTGCAACTCATGTCTTTCATCTTCTTTGGACCAATGGTTATTCAAGACAGGGGCTTCTCATGGCTAAAGATAGGAGTTCAGAAGATGAGCCCAATTGTGCATCCATATTTTAAGCCTCTGCTCCCATGATGTTCAATAATATCCCACTGGAAAAAACAAGTCATATGGCCAAACTCAATGTTCTAAGTATATGAAAGAAACAAAATATTTTTATTATTTGCATATGACATGATTATCTCCCTAGAAAACAAAGGACATATAGATAAAATATAAGAATAGTAAGAGTTTGTAGCCAGGTAGCTAGGTACAAGATCAATATACAAAGAGAATTGCATTATTATTTGCTAGAAGATAATATTATAAAGTATAATCCATGAAAAGATATCATTTATAGTTGACACTTTTTAAAAATACCTAAATACTTAAAAATATAGCTCATGTTCAAGATTATGAAGACCAAAAATCATAAGGATATAAATTATCTCCAACAAAATTATAAATTCAGTTAGAAACCGTAAGCAGTTCTTTTTCAATAATTCGATAAATAATTCTAAAATTTATGTGGAAGAGCAAAGACCCAAGAAAAGCCAAGACGTTTAAGAAACTAAGCAAAAAGAATAAAGAAGGAGATAGTTCTACCAGCTATCAAGCTCTGTTATAAAATGAAATTGATTAACACACTGTAGTGCTGGAACAGAGACAGATAAATTTACCCATTGAACAGAATGAAAATCCCAGATTAAGACTCATATGGAGGGTTAGGACAAGTGGTCATGAAAAAAATAAAATAAAATTAGATCCCTACTCTATGCCATAGCCATCTCCTCCCCAAATAATAATTCCAGTAGATTAAAGACTTAAATGTGGAAGACAAACTTTTAAATTTTAGAAGACAATATAAGAGAAGATCAAAGTTTTAGATATGGGAAATTTTTATGAAATAAGACAGAAAAAAATTAGCTATCAAAAATTGATAAATTTGACTACATTCAAATTATTTCTGTTGGTCAAAAGGGTTACCATAGGTACAAATTACCCCAAGTAGTGGATTCATGAATACCAAGTGGGTTCCTATGCTGTGGTGCTAGAGAAGTCCCAAGGCAGGAAGCTAGAAGTAGGATCCACAGGGTCTGCATCCTGACAAGGGTGCACTTGCACAAAGCCGATTACATCTCATATGGAACTGGTCACCACATCAATGACTGGAGAAGAGGTAGGGCTGAAAGAATATAATGTGGTGCACAAGCCACCACATGAGAGTTACTGAGGCAAAATTCATTTTAGTTTATTTAAAGATTTTTACCTAGTTACTTTATATTTGTTATTTGATAATTCCAATGCAGCACTAATATAAACATACATCTTTAAGGCAAAGTTACTTTTGAGATCATTTATGATTCCATTTTCAGAACATATTTTGGTGTTTTCGTTTCCATGTGGCAGCTTCTTTAGTTTTTTATTATTTCCTGCAAGCCCAGAGATCCGATTAAAATGTTTTATGCGGATCTCATTTTTTTCTCCCGGGAAGTGTCCTTCACAGTATCTGGTCTACCACATTGACCGAAGCCAAAGCCCTGGGTACGCAAATCTGGACAGAGCCCAGTAGGCTCTCAAACTACATTACTACTTACTTTCCTTTGTATAAAACACGCAGCACTTGCTGCCAGCCATGCATTGTTCCTTCCTATCACTTCAGTCACTTTAATGCCTTAGGTGTAGAATTCTTAAAGAATCTTAAATATCGTCCAAAACAAGGAAGTATGAAAGATTGCCAGCTGATGATTTTCTAACTCTTCTCCTGAAACTACAGCTCTTTCTCTGCTGCTTTTATTCTAAAAGCAAAAAGCAAATGAGCTTAGTCATCATAACTTGTGCCTTGATCTAATTAAATTTTATCACAAGATAAGAATAGAGAGAAAGCCGACTACAGTGCTAATGTGAAACAATTGAGAATTTAATTAGCAAATTCTAAAATAGTTTACCATTCTGTTTTCACTTTGCAATTCTGGCCTATAGCCATACAGAAAAAATGAAAGCCATTTTGGTATTTAAGTACTGTATAGCTCATATCAACTTTAAATCCCATATTGAACGATTCCATTTGACTACTCTGATTTTCTTGCTTTGCTCTATTTCTAGAGCAAATATAAAATATTCTCTCTACCTCTCTTGTCTTACATCTAACCCACAACTAATAAAGCTGTAGAATTTGTAGTCAGGAGAACATAATTTACCATAATACCTTTTTTTTCCCTTTGCATGTTAACCAAACTGTGCATTTAAAATCCTGGCTCCGTCTAGAATCCTAAAGGCATTTTAACTACAATCCGACATTCTCTTTCCCTCTGTTGCCAGTTGAAAGCATACTTTCCAAGCTCTTATTCATTCAGCTAGCAGTGACTTCCCTTATAGAGTTTCCAGTTATATTTTGTTAGTAGCTTTAATAGAACAAAGAAAAGAATACAGTGAATAAAATGATTAGGTCAGAATCAAAAAACTTCATATTTCATGATCTCCCCCAAATTATCTACACCACTTCCCCAGCTTTGAGTTAAGTTATGAAGTATTCATAATTTTACTTCTTAATAAATTTGTTTTTCTTAAAAAGATGAGTCAATTAGTACATACTTAGAAAAACCACTCTGCTCCAAACACAGGTAATTCCAACCAGCCCTTCAACATAAAGAAAACTAGAAAACGGGACAAAATGTTTTTAGAGATATGCTTAAAGGAAAGGGAAGTCTACCAACATAGCAAAGAATTATTAGGACAGAATATGGGAGAGTATAGGGCCCTGGAAAAGTGAGTCTGACATTTGAGGCCGTTTTTTCTCCCTAGAAATATTTCCTGATTCTGGATGGTGCAGTTGTGAGGCTGAGCTATACTTTTAGTAAACTAGGATCAGGAATTGGAGTTAGAGCCTGTCAAAATGATGGGGTCCTGGTGATTCTCCTTGACTTGGCTTGGCTATACCTTAAGGTGAACTAAAAGGAAGGAGACCTCCACTGTGGCTGAAATATAGCTTTAAATTATGAAATTCTTGAAATTGGACTGGGTGAATTTCACATTGCCAGTACTGTCCAGGCACGTAGCAAAAGCAAATGTAAATTCTCTCTGGAGGAAAATAACAACACATTAAGCCTCAAATTATTTCTGTATAAATATTGCAAAATCAATTTCTAGCACACAATGAAAAGTAACTAATCACACTAGGAGAAAATAACACATTCAAGGAAATCAGCAGAAACGAAAGCAAGAAACAGATCCAGAAGGTCTCCAGATATTGATGTTATATGGAGATATAAGACAGACCGTAAAATAACTATGTTTTCTGTGTTCAAACAAATAACAGACAAGATTGAGAATTGGAGCTAGAAGTTAAAAGAAACAAGCAAATGGAAATTTTGGGATTTAAATAACATTTACCAAGATTAGAAAATTAATGCACAGGTATAACAGCAGATTGGACCAGGTTAAAACAGAATTAGTAGTTATAAAATAAGAGAAAAATATCTAGAATAAATTAGAAAAAGAGAGAGAGATAAAAAATATAGAATAGTAGATACAAGATTCAGAGATAACAGTGAGAATTCTAATAGGTATTCAAAACATCAGGCATAGAGGAGAGAGAAAATATGGAAAGAGGAAATAATTGAAGAAATAATTGATGAGAATTTTCTAGAATCCCTACAAACCCTAAGCAGGATAAAAGAAATTTATACCTAGGTGTATTATAGCAAACCCACTGAAACCTTCCCCCTTCCAAAAAAAAAAAAAGAAAGAAGACAGACTCTCTTCAATGGAGAAACAATTAGACAGAAAGCCATCTTCTCAATAGAAAAAAAATTAAAACAAGAGAGTGGAATAACTATGGGGTTGAGAATAATAACTGCTGGGACTTCCCTGGTGGTGCAGTGGTTAAGAATCCGCCTGTCAATGCAGGGGACACGGGTTCGAGCCCTGGTCCGGGAAGATCCCACATGCCATGGAGCAACAAGCCCATGTGCCACAACTACTGAAACCTGCGCTCTAGAGCCTGCATACCACAACTACTGAAGCCCAAGCGCCTAGAGCCTGTGCTCCGCAACAAGAGAAGCCACCGCAATGAGAAGCCCGCGCACCGCAACAAAGAATAGCCCCCGCTCACCGCAACTAGAGAAAGCCCGTGCACGGCAATGAAGACCCAATGCAGCCAAAAATAAATAAATAGAATAAATTTATATTAAAAAATAATAATAATAACTGCTAACGTGTAATTTTATACCCAACAAACATATACATCAAGAATGAAGGAGAAATAAATATTTTTCAGATAAACAGAAATTGAGAGAATTCCTCTCCTGAGGACTTGTACAAAAAAGATAATTAGCAGCCAGAAGGAAAATAAGTTCAGATGGAAGTTTGGGATGCAGAGCGGAACAGAGAGCAATTGAAAGGGCAAACATATGGGTAAGTCTAAATGAATACTGACTGTATGTAACAATGATAATAATGTGTAATTAAAATAAAATATCCTTGGAGCAAGGATACATTAAGGCAATGAATTAGAATGGGAATCACATAAACAGACTTCTGCGTAAACACACTGCTGATTTATGAGAAGGCTAGCTCTGTAGAGTAGGGGGGAGTGAAATGTGCTGGGACAATTAATACTAATATTAAAAATGGAAGTTACCCTCTACCTCATACATACACAGAAATAAATTTCATGTAGATTTCATATCTAAATGTGAAAAGTAAATAATAACAAACATTCTAAAAGATACTTTAAGAGAATATTTTCCTAACCTTAAAGTAAGGAAAAACTTTTCAAATGGCAAAAAATGCACTAATCATAAAGGAAAAGATAGATAAAATGGAGTATATTAAGATCAACAACCTCTCTTTATCAAAAATTACTATTAAGAGTAAAGAGATGAGCCACACACCGGGAGACAGCATATGTAATACATGTACATGACAAAGGGCTCACATATCAAATCTATCACATAAGAAGCTGCCAACAGATCAATAAGAAAAAGACATCTCAATAGAAAAATGGGCAAGAGATTTGAATAGGCACTACCAAGAAGAGAAAACCCAAAGTGGTTAATAAACGTGAAAAAGTGCTCAATTGCATTAGTAATCAGGAAAATGTAAATAAAACCAAAATGAGGGGGAGTTCCCTGGTGGCCTAGTGGTTAAAATTCTGTGCTTTCACTACTGCGGCCGGGGGTTCAATCCCTGGTCGGGGAAATAAGATCCCACAAGCTGCACGGTGTGGCCAAAATAAATAAATAAAAATAACAAAAACAAACAAATAAAAGTTAAAAAAGAAAAACGAGGAACCACTACATACCAACAAGAACTGCTAAAAAGAAAATGACCAGCAGTCACAAGTGTTGGTGAGGAGGTAGGGCAAATGGAATCCTCATAATCTGATGATAGGAGTGTAAATTGGTATAACCCCTTGGAAAACTGTTTGGCACTAATCACTAAAGCTGAACTTACACATAATCTATTGACTCAGCAATTCCACTCCTATGTATACATGCAATGGAAATGAGTGCATGCACCCCAAGAGACTTGCACAAGGATGTTACAGTAGCATTGTTTCTAATAACCCCAAACTGGAAACAACCCAAAAGCCCATCAAATTCTGGTATATCCATTCAATTATTATTAACTGTATGAATATACAACTGCAAACAATACTGTGGATGAACCTTGCAAACATAATGTGGAATGAAACACTCCAAACTAAAAGAACACATACTCGACGATTCCATTTACATAAATATCAAAAACCTGGCAATAAACTGTAGTATTAAAGGGTGCATCTGTATGTGGTATAACTATAAGGATATGCATGAATGTGATTATCATAAAATTATATGGAGATTTGGGGGAGAAGGAAGTAAGGGATAGTGACACAAAGAATGTTTCTGGGTCCTGACAAATTTTCTATTTCTTCCTAGATCATGACTACAGGATGCTCACTTTGTAATAAATCATTGAATTTAACAATTTTCTTCCCTGTTTCTTTTCTGTATGTGTTTATATTTTATAATCAAAAGTTAAAATCTCAACTAATCTAAAATAAAATAAATTTTAGCTTGAAGGTCAAATTTTTGTAGGGATCACCTTTTGTTATTTTCCTTTTCAGACTGTAGGTAGTAGAAAATAATATGTAAAGTGTAGAATATTTCATCTTGGAAAAAAAAGCGTTTATATGTGTGGCTATAACAGAATTCACATGCTTATTGTTTTGTTTTGGTTTGGTTTGGGTGGGTTTATTTTTTAGCAGTTTGTTAAGAGATTGAGTAGCAAAATATTGTCACCAGAAATGGTTTTTTGTTTTTGTTTTTTGGAAGGAGGCTATTTATTTTCTCTTCCTTTCCTCTTATACTTAGAGAATACATACTGAAGAAAAAAACTGAAGAAAAACCAAACTACTACAAGGATGCACTGCCATACAAAATATTATATTATATTTTGTATAATATATTATACATAATATTATAATATTATGTATATCTATTATACATAATTTATATATACATAATATATATATATACATAATATTATGTATATAATATTATAATATACATAATATTATGTATATCTATTATACATAATAAGAACGTATTAACCTCTCCCTTTTCCTTTGTTGAGTCTTAGTTCATTTGAGCAAATTGCTTTTGAGTTTATACCTTCTGTCTTTAGTTTTCCCCTTTTCTCTTAAAATGTCCTCAGATTACAAGTACTCCCACACAGCCTTAATTCAAATGCCTTTAATTATAAATTGAAATTCACGTTTTCCCATTTTCTATTACTTTAAAATGTCCTAACAGTGATCACCTCACTGATATTCTGAAGTTCAAAACCACATGCATAGCTACTAATCCATTGTGGATTTGTGCCAAGTGTCACTTCGGTCTCAGCCCTCAGAGCACTGATAAGATTGTGATAATTAGAAGCCCCTGGGGATGAGACTCATACTTTCTTGTATGTCTTCTGCCCAATCCACCTGTGCTCAGACACAAGACTCTTTTTTCAATTACTCTGAAGACGGAGTCAGCTTATTATATTGATATGGCATTTCTCTGCATGCTCCCTCTCCTGGAGTATAGACATCTTAATAACTTTATGAATAAAACTTCTGTTCAAGTCAAAAGGCATTCCATGGAAGTACGTCTTGTGGGATCTGACACCTGTCAATATAAGTTAGCACCCTAACCTTCCACAGTACCCAATTAATCACTAAATCCTGTTAATTGTTCTTCCTGAAAGAACTCAAGCCACCATTATTTCTTGTTCAAATCACTGCAAACACTTTCTTACTGGTCTCCCTGCCTCTAATCTAGATGCCTCTTGGGTGATTGTGCTAAAAGGTAAAGATATCCTCTCACTCATCCTGTTTAAAAGTTTCTTCCTCTTTAAGTTTCACATTGTTCTCTGAATAGAGTTGAAATTTATTAACAGGTCTCCAAGACCCTTCATCATCAGGCCTCTGATGACATGAGGATGCTCTACGTATGTCCCAGCACCTTGAACTACTCACAGCTGTGCTATGTTCTCTCCTCTCTCTGTGCCTCTGTACTGTTCCTCCACCCAGAACCCCACTTCTATACCTTCCTTTTTCCTCTGAGAACTTCACATGGTTAAAATGCCTATTTCCTACCTGACCTTTCAGTCTCAGCTTAGATAGCACTTTTTCTGAGTCTCCTACTCTGAATACCCAAGTCTGGATTACATGTCACCCACCAGGTGTTTTCATAAGACTCTATACTTATCCCCATAGTGTTCTTATCACTTTGAATAATTGCTCACTTCCTTTTCTGTCTAAATCACAAATGAATAAGCCCCTAGACATCAGGGTCTGTATCTGCAACATGGCTAATACCAATGGCTAGCAAAGTGCTGGCCCAGACTGGGTACTCTACTAAAAAATAATAATAATCTAATGTTGAATGAATGAAAAAGTTCAGCTAAACGTGTACAAAAACTTGTACTATTGCTCACTACTCAACAGTAGCTACTGTTAATGAAACTCTGAATGGAAGAATAGTAAGGGAGCTACAATATAAAAGTAGCTGTTTCATGATGGACTGAAGCAAGGATACCATAAACCATTAATATATGGGAAAACGTTTTAATGATTTTCTGAAGTTGTGCTTCAAATATCTTACCAAAATTGGAAAGTATCATACCAGTAAGTTAGCTCCAAAATTGGAGGTCATACTTTTCAAATCCCAAATCAAAATAGATGGTCTGACAAATGATTCTTATGATTTATAGATATATTAGCACTTAAAATGTTTAAAAATAAATCATATTTAATTTGACACTTACTGAATTATCTTTCTTAAAAATAATTAATTTGGAGGGAATAGAACTAAGGTGAAAATCTGAGATGGGTGGTTTCTGCATCTGTAAGTGTATCAGTTTACGACATTTTCGATGAGAAAATGCAAACTGGCTTAGGCCATGTGGACATTTACATAATGAATTTCAGAGGCAGAGCAAATGATAGAATTGGCTTCATCTAGCAACTGAGTCTCCGTTTCTTTGCTGTGTCTCAGCTGTGCCCCTGTGTGTGAGCTGCATCCACAAATTGGTAGCTGAATGGCTCTACAGAAGTTCTAGGTCTCACATTAGTCCACTACACATATTTAGAAGAGAAGAGACTTCTTTCTCAGGAGAGCTCAGCAATCTTTCCTCATAGCTCATGGGACCAAATTAGATCACATGTCATAAGTGAAATAATTGCTGTGGCCTCACTGGTTTAGCCCTGGGTTTCAACCCGTTCCTGTGACAAGTATAATGGGATTACCTTGGACCAGACATGAGCTTTCTTTGAAGCTCCGGGGCTTCCCGGGAGAGCGGTGGACACATACATGAATATCAGGGCTTTCTGGGGAAGGATTCTTAGGAAGGACAATGGATACTGAGAAAATAACCAACAATATCCACTCTGCTGAAGAATAGCACAGTTGTCTTTCAATTATTTTTTAAATTATTTTTTAATTGTGCTATATACAGAAGATATATAAAGAGTATATACTTTATACTGTATAGATTTTTAGAGGAATTCAAACTGAGCTTACACCTAGCTCCTGAACATAAATCACATTTAACACAAAGTTTATATTAACCTGAATAACACATTCAGAGGCTCAACACTAGAGGCAATGTCCACGTGCAAAACATTGTTCAAATCCAAAAGAAGTATGTCCCTTTAAAAGTGTTTTCTGACTGGTTAAAAATGGTTTGCTTGAGAGTATTATTTAAAAAATATGTGTGCAATTCCTAAATTGTGGAATTTACGGACAAAGAATCAAAATAGAAATATCTATATTGTCAAGTGGCTTCAGCCTTTTGTCTCTCAAGTAAAAAGTACATATAATATACAAAATCTGTCTATAAGTCTTGTTTAGAATATGCATTTGAATTGTGTATTTCACTTTTCTGTCTTCTTCAAGGAAATCATAACCCAAATTTGGCAATATGAACAATAAAGACAAAACAAGCAATATATACAACTCCTTTCTAAATTGAAACTGCCTTAAAGCAAAAAAAAAAAATGACTTGTTCATTCTGTGCCTGAGTTGGCTATGCTGACAGATCCATGCCCCCAAGACCACAGCTTTATGCCTTTTCCACACAGAAAATCTCATAGTATTATGGGTAACATACAAGTTAAAAACACAGAGAAAATTTTAAAGCCATTTTTATTTTCTCCCTCAACTCATTATTTATATTGAAAAGATTCTCGTTTTGTTTAATTAAAATATGCTTCGGTTTTTTTTATATCAACAAAATTTATTGAGAACATTCTTAAGTTAGGTATAAAAAGTTACACCTAATATGAATCTAGTCTTTGAGGAGCCTCTAGAGACAAAATAATTATTACAGTGTAAAGTGGTAAGTGCATTGATAGTAAGTAATGCTTGAGTGTTAGGGAAATAAAAGTAGCAAGGGCAGGTATGGGTGATATTCAGATATTTCCCTGGAGAGAATAGCAACTACGTCAAGTCTTAAAGATTTAATAGGAATCATTCTGGCAAAGAGAAGGGAGAAAGGCACACAGTACTGGGTAGAGGGAAAAGCAGGAATGAAGGATTTGGAGAATTAAGAAACAGTTCAAAATTACAGAGTTCCAATTTCTCCACATTCTCTCAACACCGCTTCTTTCCTGGTTTTTTTTGTTTGGTTTTGTTTGGTTTGGTAATAGCCATTCTAATGGGTGTGAAGTGATATCTTGTTATCCTTGCAAATATGTGTATTTTTTCATCCAGTTTTATTGAGATATAGTTGACATATAGCACTGTATAAGCTTAAGGCGTATAGCATAATGATTTGACTTACGAACATCATGACGTAGTTACCACAATAAGTTTAGTGAACATCCATCATTTCATGTAGATATAACATTAAAGAAATAGAAAAAAATATATTTTTCCTTGTGATGAGAGCTCAGGATTTACTGTCTCAACAACTGTCATATATAAGGCACAGCAGTGTTCATTACATTTATCATGTTGTGCATTACATCCCTAGTAATTATCTTAAAACTGAAAGTTTGTAACTTTTGACTACCTTCATCCAGTTCCCTCTTTCTCCCACCCCTCACCTCTGGTAACCACAAATCTGATCTCTTTTTCCATGAGTTTTTTTGTTTGTTTTTGAAATATAATTGACCTACAACACTGTTAGTTCCTGGTACACAACATAGTGATTCGATATTTTTACACATTTCAAAATGATCACCATGATAAGTCTAGTCATCTGTCACCATACAAAGATATTACATAATTATTGAATATATTCCTTACACTGTACATTTCATACCTGTGACTCATTTATTTGGCAACAGGAAGTTTGTACCTCTTAATCTCCCTCACTTATTTCTCTCCTCCCCCCAGCCCACTCCCCTCTGGTAACTACCTGTTTGTTCTCTGTATCTGTGACTCTGTTTCTGTTTGGTTATGTCTGTTCATTTGTTTTGTTTTTTAGAGTCCATGTATAAGTGAAATCATAGAGTTATGTGTCTCTCTCTGACTTATTTCACTTAGGATAATACCCTCTAGGTCCATCCATGTTGTTCCAAATGGCAAGATTTCATTCTAAATTTTTATGGCTAAGTAATATTCCATCATATATACATATTGCTTCCATATCTTGCCTATTGTAAATAATGTTGCAATGAATATAGGTGTGCATATATCTGTTTGAATTAGTGTTTTCATCTTCTTCAGATAAATACCAAGGAGTGTAATGGCTGGGTCATATAGTAATTCTATTTTTAATTTTTTGAGGGCTCTCCATACTGTTTTCCATATTGGCTCCACCAACTTACATTCCCACCAATGAGGGTTCTCTTTTCTTCAGATCCTCACCGACTCTTTTATTTTATTTAATTTTAAAAATTTATTTATTTACTTGTTTATTTTTGGCTGCGTTGGGTCGTCGTTGCTGTGCGCAGGCTTTCTCTAGTTGCAGTGAGCGGGGGCTACTCTTCGTTGCCGTTCGCAGGCTTCTCTTGTTGCGGAGCATGGGCTCTAAGCACGCGGGCTTCAGTAGCTGTGGTGCACGGGCTTAGTTGTTCCATGGCGTGTGGGATCTTCCTGGGTCAGGGCTCGAACCCGTGTTCCCTGCATTGGCAGGCGGATTCTTAACCACTGCACCACCAGGGAAGTCCTCAACTCTTGTTATTTGTTGTCTTTTTGATAATAGCCATTCTGACACCTGTGAAGTAATATTTCATTGGGGTTTTGATCTGCATTTCTCTGATGATTAGTGACGTTGAACATCTTTTCATGTGCCTGTTGGCCATCTGTATATCTTCTTTGGAAAAATTTGTATCCAGGTCCTCTGCCCATTTTTTAATTGCATTTTTTGCTTCTTGATGTTGAGTTGTGTGAGTTCTTTATGTATTTTGGATATTAACCCCTTGTCAAGTGTATATCTTCTCTCATTCAGTAGGTGGCATTTTTGTTTGTTGATAGTTTCCCTCACTTTAAAAGTAAAGTAGGCTTTAAATTTGCCACCCCCAAAAATTAAACAAAATTTAATACAGTTTGTGTTAAGAAATTTGGTTTAATAAATCCAGAGTCTCTCTTTAAGTAATGTTAGGGTTAGATTTTCCTACCTAAATTCAACCAGAGTAAACATGAACTGTATCTTTTCATGTTCAGTCTAGGAGCCTATGTAGAGATTTTTTTTTTTTAATGGACAATGATAAATATAGCACATAACTGGCATTGAAGAATTTTTTGTGTATTAAATTCCTGTATTAAAAAAGAAATGAAATGTTATGTGTTAATATGCATATATATATTTTAGATTCTGAACATCAGAAAATGTCTGTGTGTATATGTGTCTAAGAAATAGAAAGAATCTATTGTTAAAACTTTACTAAAAGCAAAACTTATTGTCATTTTCCTGTTTTTACATGTATATAGTTGGCTAAAGTCATCCCATTATAAGAAGGAGGAATGACTCACAAATCATTTAAAACCTGTGGAACCTCCCACCTTCTTTTAGTGATTCTGAACTGCACTTATTGCCAAGGTTACTGTGGTTACCAGAGCCTTGTTTTTCTAGGACTGAAAATGTTTTTTTACCCCCCCAAAATCATATTATTTAAATAAATATAAATAAATTATATTTATCATGTAATTTAGATAAAGAGTGCTTAGGTCAAAATCGAAAGAAAAGACAGGATTTTTGCCCTTTAAGCAATGCCTCTTTGAAAAGCCCCAAAGTATTTATAGAATAGCCCTCAAGATGCTGTCTGGCCTTGACTCAATTGCTCTTTTCTCGTGAGTCTTCAACGTTGTTTTTCCATTTTTCAACCTTCCAATTTATACCTCCTGTGTAAGAAAGTGGATTATGTGTATTTCCTCAAATTGCTAAGAAATGAGGGATAAATTTAATAAGCACAAAATACTAAGAAAAGTAGTCTGCCACTGCAAAAGGCCAAATTTTAAAATTATTCCAACATCACCAAACTATCCCAGTCCATAGAAAAAGATGGAAATCTCTCCAATTCATTTTATAAAGACAGCATAAATTTATTGCCAAACCTGATAAAATACATCCCCTTAAAATTAAAATTGAATATATAATTGAATTACACATCCCTAAATGGCCTTCACCACCGATCATACATTGATATGTAAAACAAACAAACAACAACATAAAACAATCTTCAACTCAAACTGTGCCATGTCTGGGTCTGTCTTTTCCTCCACTCCCCTCAGCTGAATCTATATCCTGCATGCTTAGACCACATCAAATCTCTAAGGCCAGTTCTGGCCTTGAGTATGTAATCAGAAAGAAGCCATTTTTCAAGGACTCAATATCATGTCACCAGTGCAGTCCAGTGCTTTTATCCTGGTTCTGAGATTTGAGTTTTGGCTGTTTCTTGTGCCTGAATCTCTTGCTTGGTAATAGCTCAGCTCTGGCCAGCATCCATCCTGTGGAAAAGTGTTCTGACCTTGAGCCCCTTTTCATAGCTGAGGTCCCATGCTGCGTATACTCATCCCGAGGCTGACAGCCTCTGACTCACCTTCCAGGTCAAACACCTGGATGCTGACTTGTCTGAAGTGGTTGATGTCAGAGCTGCTATCTTCACTCTGCTGGACTGGACAGCCTCTCAGAGCATAAGGTTGAGTCTGTCTCTTCACCACCTGAACAATCTTTCCAGCAGTTTTGGTTCTGGGTATCAGTCCTTCCAAGTCTGGCTCCTTTTTTTTTTTTAACATAAATTTATTTATTTATTTTTGGCTGCCTCAGATCATCGTTGCTGTGTGCGGGCTTTCTCTAGTTGTGGTGAGTGGGGGCTACTCTTCATTGCGGTGCGTGGGCTTCTCATTGTGATGGCATCTCTTGTTGCAGAGCACGGCGTCTAGGCACGTGGGCTCAGTAGTTGTGGCTCATGGGCTCTAGAGCTCAGGCTCAGTAGTTGTGGCACATGGGCTTAATTGCTCTGCAGCATATGGGATCCTCCCGGACCAGGGCTCGAACCCGTGTCCCCTGCATTGGCAGGCGGATTCTTAACACTGTGCCACCAGGAAAGTCCCAGTCTGACTCCTTTTGACTACTTCAATGAAGCAGTGCCCAACAACAAACCTTTCTTATACCTTAACTCCTCACCCTTAACTCCTAACCCTTGGATATGTCCCCATAACCACATGCTAAAAAAAAGAATGCTAATGTAACACTCCTATCTGTAAGTCAATTTTCCCGTGGAGAAACACACACATACAAACACACACACACACACAAACATATATCTAGATACACACGCACAAGACTAGATGGCAATTAATCTATAATTTCCTAAACGGGTAGAATTACACGATTTTGATGGTAATAAGGAGGTTTCTTGCACCCAGCAGTACTTGGGTAATGAACAAAATGAATGCTTTCCACATCCCAATTGTACTTTCTAATGATCTCTAGTTAAGTGTTTTTCACTATAAAGTGTTTCTCTTTCTATTATGTTTTTCCTTCTCAGTTCTCAGGAGTGACGATTTCTGGATAAAGTTCTATAACAAATCTTGCTACCATCTTGACTTCACTGTTGAGACCAAAATGCCTTAAGAACAGTAACACAGTTCATGGAAAATTCCTAGAACAACCACGTTTCCTCCAATATGCATACTCCCAGATACATTTGAATACATATCAACTAATATCAGTAGTGTCTGTCTTCATATTAATAGACACAATGAGTTTTAATATAAATATCAACACCAAGAATCCTCTTATTAAATTATTCAGAGGAATCAACAAAAATGTTTTAGGGCAACAGAGAGATGACAGAGGGTGAGTATTGGTACATACAAGGCAATGCTTCTGTTGAAATGTTGCAGTATCATTTGGAAAGGAGGCACAGGAAATTCTATATGTTAATTAATATTGGCAGCAATAGAGTTTCTGAAACTGTGGTTGTCTGACTTTCAGCATCATTTAGCAGTAAATTTGAGACATGTTACATTACAATTGACTCATAATCTCTCTGAATCAAATGTTACCCATCATTACCCAATTGCTATACATACTTTTACCCATCTATACTTGCTTATTGAGACCAACCTGTCATGTCTTACCAAGACTTTCCTCCCCAGCTGCTCCCAAGTCCCCATTTCTAACAGCCCTCTTCCTATTTCATCCCTTTCTAACTCTCCATTCTCTTTCTCTTAGGTCCCTATGCCACCATGCCCCCACTGAAAACCCTCATTGCTGGGAGAGGAGGACAAAAGTATTTGACTTTGAAACATATAAGTAGATTCCTGGCTTTAAAATCTCAACCAAATGAAGATCTATTGCCTTTACCCAAAGCAAAAAACCATTCCAGATTTGTATGAATTAAAGAATTACATGTGTACCAAGAGATGTTTGACTTTGTCTCTTTCTTAACTTGATTACCTGGGAATTATGAAGAATAGAGAATAATAATATCAAACTAACAAGGTCATTATGAGGATTAAATGAGATCTTATTTGTCCAAGTGCTTATGCTCTAATTAAGGTAATCTGTTAGTTTGATTTAACTAGGCTTTCTCATAACAATCAGACTCTTGTCTCAGGACAGAATGGTACAAGTTTAAAATCATTTACATAATTCTGGCCCAACATTTGTAAATACTTAAATTTAATCAGAATGTAGGTCCCATATGAAACAGTCACCCATTAGTCTAGAAATGTGACTTCATGCCACATTCAGAAAAAAATTAATTATAATTACAAACACAAATGAACACTATTGCTTTAATGTAATATGTTTCACTAAAATAAATCAATTAATAGGTTAAACTAACAACCTTCAAAGGAATATGTAAGTTAAGTGGATTTGGGATAGTGCCCTTCTTATTGATGGGTTTCTTGCCATAAGATTAACTCTGTGAGCAGAGTTAATTATCTTCTTTATTTGAATTTGGTATCATTTTCCAAATAGAAAAACCAAGAGTAAGACAACAAAACTAGAGCTAATAAAATAGCTTTCAGTAAAGGTAGTCAGTTAAATTATAAATATTAAATAAATAGCTTTTGCAAATGTTTCATAAAAATAGTCAATTTGAAAAAAAAAAGTGTTTACAAAAAGATCCTGTTTAAAATGCCAGCCACAAAAATTAAAACAAAGCAAACAACCCAACAAAAACTTCCAGGCGAAACTTATCAACAAAAATGAAGACAAGAAAGTGAAGATGGAGGAGCAAGAGAAGGAAGAGGAACAGGAGGAGGAAAGGGAAAGAAGAGAGAGATGAAACATGGAAAATAACTTTTTTAGTTAATCCTTAATTTTTTCTTGCAAAGTAATAAGGAAGAAATTTTATAAAAGGGGGAATAATAAGGAGAAAATCATCCTTACCAGCTATCAAAACACACTATAAGGCTACATTAATTAAAATTCTGATGATAAAGGAATAGACAAATAATAGTATAAAATGATGACAGTAGGCAATTCCATGCTTATATAAGGGTTCAGTATATTTTAAAAGGTAGCATTGCAAATCTCAGGGGATAATGGGCTATTAAATAAATGATGTTATTAAAAAAAAATCTCCATTTAGGAGAACAACAAATTGCAAAGAATACTTTCCAGATGGATTAAACATCCTAACATGAAAATGGAAAGTATTGAATAATAGAAAATAATATATTAAAACTATTTCTGTAATCTCCCTAATCAAGACCCAAACCCAAAATCATAGTGCAAAGAAATGAGAGAATTTTTATATTCTTTAAGCTTTTCTTCTAAGAAACAGACTGATGTGGCAGATATAGGTAAGAATGTATCCTTAAGGTGTACACTGCATCATTAGTTCTAGCAGCCAAAAATTAGACATATTTTGTACATATACATAGTACAACCATAATATATAATATCATACTGGCATTAAAAGAGCGAAATAGATATTCATCTACCTCATAGAACAATGTCCATATTATGTTGTCAAATAAAATCAGCAAATTACAAAATATGTCCTAATACAATTCCACTTCTATAAGAAAAGCAAACACATACCTACACACATGCACATTTATATTATATACGACCAGAAAATTTTTAGAAAAGTAGATAAGATACTAACCAAATTGTTAATATTGTTATCACTAGAGATTAAAACTGAAAAGGGGGCTAAGGAGTTTTCATTTTATACTTTCCATACATCTCAATTGCTTTAATGCATTTTTTAATCAAAGCGTGTGCTACTTGTACAATTTTCTTTAAATGGACATTATTTTATTAGAATAGTTTTAGATTTACAAAGAAATTGGAAGATAGTACAGAATTCCTATAATCCCACACCCAGTTTCCCTTTGTGTATATTAGTATGGTATATGTGTTGCTATTAATGAACCAATATTGATACATTATTATTACATAAAGTACGTAATTTATTCGGATTTCTTTAGCTTTATCTAATGTTCTTTTTCTGTTCCAGGATCCCATCCGGGATGTCACATGACGTTTAATTGCCAAGTCTCTTTAACTATGACAGTTTCTCAGACTTTCCTTGTTTTTGATGACCTTGACAGTTTTGAGGAGTACTGGTCAGGTATTTGCAGGATGTCCCTCTTGGGAATTTGTTTGATATTTTCTCATGAAGACTGGGGTTTTGGATTTGGGGGAGGAAGATCACAAAGGTTAAGTGTCATTTTCATCACATCATGTCAAAGGTAAATACTATCAACATGATTTCTGACTGTTGATGTTGACCTTCATCACCTGGCTGAAGTAGCTTTTGTCAGGTTCCTCCACTGTAAAGTTACACTGCCCCTCCCCCCTTTTATACTGTACTCCTTGGAAGGAAGTCACTATGCACAAACCACACTTAAAAAGTGGAGGGTTATGACCCCCTCCTTGAGGGCAAAGTATGTACATAAATTAATTGGAATTCTTTACATAGGAGATTTGTCTCTTCCTCACAGTTATTAATTTATTCAATCATTTATTTGTATAAGAACAGATTCATCGATATTTACTATATACTTTGGGTTATAACCAATACTATTTTATTAATTTTATTACTCATATTGTCCCACTTTGGCCATTGGAAGCATTTTTATTTGACTCCTGTACTTCTTAGACATACCTCCATTAGTGTTTGTTTTTGTTTATTTTTTGTTTTTGTTTTCTGTGAGTAGTTCATTACTTTTTGGCACCACAAGATTCTCTAGGCTTATCTTGCATATTTCCTTCCCCAGCTGTAGAATCAACCATTTCTCCAAGGAGCTCTAGTTCTTTTTATTGGAGAATGGCATTAGAAACCAAGATCTGGGCACTGGATATGCTCTTTGCTACCGGGATATTGCTTCTAGGCCCTCTCACCTCACAGAGCAAAGAAACACATGTATATATACTAACCCCTGTATATACAAATAACTATAAATATTTCTATATGTAATCATCCATATCTGTATAAAGCTAAACATCAGTTCATAATGTTTGTCTCCAATTCTAAGCTATTACCACATGCATCACTTTAGCCTCTTCTCCTAGTTTATCTGTAGATTCCACTCCAACAAGAAAAAATCTCATTCCCACCATCTGCCATCCATTTACTTAATTTTTCAATTCCAGTATACATATATCAGTATCAGAATAGTTTACCTGTAACTCCATAAAAAGCAACTTTACCAACTGGATTATAGTACTTATGTGCAGTGCCTTTCACCTTTAGTCTTATAGACTACTCATTTCCAAAGTTATTTAGGTCAGCATCTTTTACCCCCCTTTCCCTTCAGTGAGGTTGTGTCATACATTTGTAATACAGATATTCTCTTTTCCAGTCTGCATTCCTTCCTGGATCCCCCAAACTCCTAAATAATTTTTTTAAATTTTCATACATAAATGTTCACTCTTTGAGCTGTAAAGTTCTATGGGTTTTTTTTCAAATGACTAATATCATGCATCTACCATTACAGTATCATACAGAATAGTTTTGTTACCCTAGAAATTCCCTTTGATTCACGTATTCATCCATTTCCCTTCCCCTAAACCCCTAGCAACCACCAATCATTTTATTGTCTCTATAGCTTTGCCTTTTCCAGAATGTCATATAGTTGGAATCATGCAATACGTAGCCTTTTCAGACTGGTGTGTTTCATCTAGAGAAAACAAAATTTAAAGTAAGTAATTAGAAAACAATTGATGTAAAGTATAGAAAAAAGAAATCTAAATATCTGGTATAGATTAAAATTTATAAACACTAAATTTAAAATACTTAATCTTTGTAGCACTTGGAGGCTTTAGGAAACACTCAGCAACCATCCTTCATGAAAAATTCCTTAATTCTAAACCCTGTAAATCAATGCAGGAAGGTTCAGCAAGAGTGCACTGGCAGTCTAATTGCTGGGAAAAGCTGGTCTAAGGGGGAGAGGTAACCTCTAAAGCAACTAGGATTTATCCACAGCTAGAATTCAAGCCATTTCAGGGATATGGTTAAGAGAGTAATTTTATTCTAAATTTGTTTTTTCAATACCAGACTCTTTAAGAGACCATATTATGTTTAAAAACCAAATACCCATAGGTATGATACAGTTAAAAATAGCCTCCACATGTCTTAATAGTGTACTATTTAAAGTGCAAAAATTATACCACACAGAAGCATGAAAAAAGGAATGTAATGATCAAGCGGTTAAAGGGTATGTATTCTACTTAAGCACAGCGATTGTTTCTTGAAAAACAGCATTTAGACAAACAAGTACATTCAAGCCGTTAAATGTTTTTCGTTACTATTAAATTAAGATCTCTAGGTAGCAAGATGTTATTTAAATCTGATACTGGTATAGATATAGATTAAAAAAAATAAAGCCTTATGAGTTATTCAGATAGAAGATGCAAATCGTGTTTCGATTCTAGACTTCTAGGTACCGCTTAACTCCAATCTAAGTCAACTACTGGTAATATTGTGGTGTCCTCCTTTCATGCCAAAGCCAGGAAGTCCTGAACCAGAAATCTTCCAAGAAAGCCTATTCTTATGCGATATTTAATCCGATCTTTTGGCAAAGAAAACTAAGAATAATTTTGGATTGGGCTTCTGAACTTTTTGGCTGCTTATCTAAAAAGAATAAAACCAAACTACTGAAGATTTTTGTACATTTAAAAAATTTTTCTTACTCCAATAAAGATGTTTAAAAAATTATTTTTCTGTAGGGAAAGAAGATTGTTATATCATTTCTTGCAAAAAAACTAATCAAAGAAGTTTATAGATTTGAATTATGGCTTCTAGATTTGGGCCTGAAAATTCAACTTTTCTTCATTACCTGAAAATAATGAGAAATAAATATCTATTGGCTCCTCTTAGAACAGACATCTCTTTCCCAAGTCTTCAAGATGTCTTGGCTAAAACTACATTGCTTGAAAAATGGCAGACTTGGGAATAATTTAGGTTCAAAAGGTTTAGGGAGCTGAGAATGCAGGAATATAGAATGTTCGAATTATCTAAGATTTTGTTTCCCTGAGACCTTTAGAAATCAGTTAGCCAGTGGAGGGGAGGGTGAGTTTTCTACAGGATTCACATTTTCCACCTACAAATTGGCAAAATTTTTTTAAAAGTTTAACTTGGTAAGAGTCAGAATACAAGGAAATGGACACCTATACATTGTTGATGAGAGAGTAAATTCTTATTGGAATGTTTTAGTAACAAGTGATAGCCCTTAAACCGCACATATCTTCAACTGGGTAATTCTACTCAGGGAACGGAGGTCCAAGGATTTACTTACAAGGATATCCATCACAGCAGTTATAATGGTCAATGTCAGAAACATCAAAAAGTCCAACAATATGCATTATTTGATTTTAATAAATAAAAATACCTAACACAAAAACTATCCTTCTACATCTTTTAACTTTCCCAATAGCCCTATAGGGTAGGTACGATTGTGATCCCCACTGAGGAAACTCACATACAAGGAGATTAAGTAATTTACCTAAATTCATATACCTAACAAGCAGCAGAGCTGGGATTTGAACCCATGCAACCTAGTTTCAGAGTCCATACTCTTCATCACAATGAACTGTGGTTACGGCTAATATCAACTGAGTTCCTACTACCACATCCATCAAGCCAAGCACTTTACGTGTGTTAACTCATCTAATCCTCACAACACCACTGTGAGGGGTGCACTCTTGTGGACCCTCTTATTTTCTTGATCTTATAGGTAAATGAATGGATGTCATTCCCAGTAACAGGAAGATTTCTTCCAAGCTGGTTTTCTGTCATCCTCCCTCACCCCTTTCTTGCTGTTCTAATGAAAGAATAATTCATTAAGTCCCAGCAGCTCAGAGTTTCCTCTCCCATAGAAATCTGTCCCTTCCTTGAGACCTGGAGAGAGATATGAGTAAAAGATTTTGGATGTCTTTTTTTTTTATTATTGATTTCAGAATCATTGTCTTGAGCAGATATTTTTTGGAGACTGAATTTTAAGGTAGTGGCTCTCTTCTGGTTTCATTGAAAATGGAGGAAGGGTACAGAGCTTAACTTTGATTTATATTAGTATGTTTTAATCAGGCAAATGGAATCAATGTGCCTTTTATTCCATCTTTTACTAGATACAATATATATATTACTTTTGAAATAAGAAAATTAATATTAAAATTTCTTTTACTTTTAAAAGTGAATATACCTCAAAGTAGATGAGAGGAACTTCTTGAATTAGGAACCAAATATCTGTCTCAAGCTCCATTTGAGAGACAACTGGTCACCTCTGCCATTATAGTGTAGCATCATATTTGATTATTTAATATTGTGCTTTCTGGTCCAGCTATTTCTCTTAATTTGTGACTTTCAACTCTCTTTAAGAAATAGCTAAAGCTATTTTTGCCTCCAGAAAAAGATCATACAGTAAGACTTCTAAAAGACCCCTCTTTCTAACACTACCCCCTTAAACTTTTTTTTTTTGAGCCCTCGTTCCAGCTGCCTGAATCAGATCAGAGTTTGGTCCTTATTAAAAGTGTTAAACTTTTGTAACTTCTAGCAGACAAAAGTGCAAGAAAAAGGCTTTGAGACTCAAAACATTTGAGAATCAAAAGACAAGGCCCTGGGCTTCCCTGGTGGCGCAGTGGTTGGGAGTCTGCCTGCCAATGCAGGGGACACGGGTTCGAGCCCTGGTCTGGGAGGATCCCACATGCTGCGGAGCAGCTGGGCCCGTGAGCCACAATTACTGAGCCTGCGCGTCTGGAGCCTGTGCTCTGCAACAAGAGAGGCCACGATAGTGAGAGGCCCGCGCACCGCGATGAAGAGTGGCCCCCGCTTGCCACAACTAGAGAAAGCCCTCACACAGAAATGAAGACCCAACACAGCCATAAATAAATAAATAAATAAATATTAAAAAAAAAAAAAAAAAAAAAAGACAAGGCCCTGAATGACCTAGGTAATAAAGTGAGTGCATAAATAATCCATTTGGAGGATCTTTGGACTGAAAAGGGGAGTATGAGAGTTGAAGAGGAAGCCAGGGAGTCTGGACTGATGAGTGTCCCCAGCAGGAATAGTGCCCCCTGTCCCCAGCCCTGGGCCCAGGACCACAGAAGAGGCAGGGCTGACGAACTGGTGGGGGAGATAAAACTAAAAACCTCAGACAGATTTTGTATGTTTGAGAATATGGGATGATGGTATCATAGATTAGCTTGCATCAGAATCACCACAGATCTCTGGGTCCACCCCCAATGATTGATTCTGATCCGATAGGTCTAGGGTGGAGCCTGAGAATTTGCATTTCTAATAAGTCCCTGGTGATATTGCTGCCGCTGTTCAGGGAACACACTTTGAAACCATAGGTATAGAGGACTGTCTTTCATTTCCTAGGTGTAACCTGGTGCACTGAATAGTGTCCATTTGCCCCTCCGGATCTACTTTCTGCCCTTCTCCACGTGGCTCTGTGTTCCAGGAGACTGGTCCTGAGCAGAACAGACTGAATCAATGTATTCTTCTCCGTTGGCTCCTGCTTGGTTTGAACTAATAGAGGACACTAACAGGAGGGAAAGACTAGAGTGACATTAAGTACTTATTCACCAGGCTCTCCCTCCGTGGACTGACTGTGTCCCTACACGAAAAGCACATATTCCGTGATGTGGTCATGAGATCTTCCCCAGGCTCCAATGATGTTACTCTCTCCTTGCCTCTCAGGTCTGGGGGTGATGATAGCTTCCACCGCCACTGCTTTTTAGCTTTGGGTTCCTGTATAACCATCATTGTTTTCCCTAAATCTGCCCACATCTTTATAAATAGCTCCTTTAATAATCTCTTCAAATTAGAATTTTCAGGGTACCAGCTGTTTGCTGCCAGTACCTCAACTGATACAGCAGGATAGGTGGTCAGCCTCACATTGCTTCCCCTGCATCCAACATATCTATAAAGAGAGGGCCTGAAATAGCCCTGCTGAGTTTTTTGCAGCCCTGAACTTGAAAAGCTTTCTGTGTCTCTCAAGAATATGGAAGGAGCTCAGAGAGAGCAGGTGAGATTAAAGAAGCCCTGAGCCGAGATAAGGAGGGCTCTGCAGTACTGCCAACAAGGACCCTCATCTGATGGGACTGAGAACCACTTCAACTATGTGGTTATGGAGGAAATCACAATAATTAAGGATAAGACAAATATGTATTTATCAGTAGATGATAACAGGTGAAAACCAGACCTTCCCTCTCCCAAAAAGGGAGGCTATACAGATGTGACAACACTGGTACTTAGATGGGTAGTTGGTCTTAAATATTCAAATATTGGTGATTTCAACATAGAGAATACTTGTAGTTTCACAAAAAGAAAGGGAAGTGAAAACCTTGAGTTGACAAAGACCAGTAAAATGAGAGTACAAAATAGAGTTTAAATTATTGTAGTAGCCTCCAAGGTAGACCCTAGTGATTCCCACTCCAAGCACTTCTGTCCCTGTATAGTGTTTTCCCACATTGAACAGGGTTGACCTGTGTAACCAGAAGCATAATGTGGAAACGGCAGAGCATGACTTCCAAGGCTAGGTCATAGAAGACACCGCAGATTTTGCTGCCAAAATCTTGGCTCCCTGTATACCAATGTTGAAATGACATACAGAGACAGAGTTTTGGAGGAAAAAGAATGGGTAGCTTTATTCTTTGCCAGGGAAAGAGGGGAACTTAGCAGGCCAGCACCTCAAGAACTGTGCCCCCCTCCCTGAGGAATAGGGAGAGGGCTTATTGTCAGGGCTCATGGTCAAGGGTACGCCATAAGGATCAAGGCAGTAAGTCCTGCATTCTTCTTTCTTCTACAGAGTTTCAAAAGGGTGGGATTGCTGACAAGATTAAGGTGTGTGCAGGGTCTGGGGGGGGGGGGGGTCTCCTAATCTTGATGAGCTTCTCTGGTCCCTTGAATCTTGCCTCAGGTGGTTTCCTGGCTGCTCCTCCCTTGATTTGCAACTGTTTGAATCTGCCCTTTGGAAACTCAGGGAAGGTCATGGAGGCTGGAGTCTTGCCCACAAGAAATGGGGAACAAAAAGGCCTCCATGCCTCGGAGCTCCATAGGGCCCCACTCGGTTTCACTTCTATGTTGCTCTCTTGGATCACTCAATCTGGGAGAGTCAGGTGCTATGTTGTAAGAGAACTGAAGAAGCCTTACAGAGACGTACATATGACAATAGCTAGCCCCAACTTTCCAGCCACAGTAGTGAGCCATCTGGGAATCACATCCTTTAATCTCACTGAAGTCTTGACTCATAAGAGCCCCAAGGTTAGAACCACTCAGCTAAGATGCTGCCAATTTATTGACCCACAGAAACCCTGTGAATGATAAATGTTTGTTGTTTTAAATTGCTAAGTTTAGGGTAATTTATTTCACGCCGTAGACAACTTCTTCCACAGATTTCATAACTGGGCATGCTGTGCTGACATAAGAAAAACCTAAAAGGTAGGAGAAGCTTTATACCTGGGCAGTGAGCAGAAGCTGGAAGAACTCTGAGGAGAGTATTAGGAAAAGTCTAAGAGGCTGTGAAGATATTGTTAGCAGAATCCTAATGGCCTTTGAGGTGATTGCCAGTGAAGGTTGAAAGAAAAGTAAGGAGAATATTATTGGAAACTGGAGGAAAGAAGATCCTTACTATGTAGTGACAAGAAGTTTAGTAACACAGCCACCTGTGGTAATGTGGAAAGTAGAAAATATAACAATTAACTAGGTACCTCACTTGGAACTTCAGATGTAAGCATGTCATTTCAAATGCAAAGGACAGCTGGTCATTCTGAGCACCAATAGAATGCAAATCCCTCTGGCCAACTAAATTCACTCAAGTACTATTATTTCTGTATGATCATAGGCTTACATTTCCAGTATCATTTCTTCTATTAACCTTCCTCTTAATTCTTTTCATATGCCTTTGGAAAACATTTTCCCTTTAAAATAAATTCTACATTGCTTTCTCCAAAACACACTCACTTGACAATCTTGTTTTATACTAAAATCTTTCTCTTGACTTGAAGGCTTTTCTAATGGTGGCTGTTCATTTTCCTGTGCTGTGATTACCAAAACATAACAAAAGCAACTTTTGCATTCTCCTCTTCCCCTTCCTTCTCTGTTGCTACTTCTAGAACATGACTTAACAACAAAAACTCTTTGAAGTTCCTGACATTTCCATACAGTATGCCTACTCTTTTTGGATAAACTCTGATTCTTGTTTCACTTTTGTATCTTCCTTTTATCGTTGCTTTTTTTAAAAAAAACACGTAGATTCTTTGTTTAAAAATTTTATTATCTGAACTTCTTATTGGTCTAATCTTGATTTTTATTGTGATCTGCCCATTCTTCCCCATAATGGATTGTTTCTTTGAGTGTGTTTGTAATCTGGATTGTGTTCTTATCTTCAGAAAAAAAATAAAGAACATGTTTTCCTTTAGAGTTGTGTTATGTTTCTATTACTATAAAATCATCATAAAATTACTCTACAAAGTGGATATTACTACTTTAAAAACGTAGTTTCACAGTTTGGGGCTTCCAGACCCTATAAGAAGGATAAATTCAAATCTCAAAATCACAGAGCAGGGGATAATCTTTTCCCATCCTGACCCCAGAGCAATTCTGACAAACGCCCTTGTCATTTCCCAGTGCTGACAGGCAGTTTGTTTCTAGTCCACCGTTTCACTGAAGTAGCAGCCCTGGCTTTAGACAAAGGACTCAAAACCTCTATCTCAAGTTACCTCAAAGCTTAATAGCCCATTTCCAAGAGTATATAAAAGCCAACCCATGGGACTTCCCTGGTGGCACAGTGGTTAAGAATCCACCTGCCAATGCAGGGGACACGGGTTCGATCCCACATGCCGTGGAGCAACTAAGCCCGTGCGCCACAACTACTGAGCCTGCATGTCACAACTACTGAAGCCCGCACACCTAGAGCCTGTGCTCCGCAAGAGAAGCCACCTCAATGAGAAGCATGGCGAGCATCGCAAGGAAGAGTAGCCCCCGCTCGCCGCACCTAGAGAAAGCCCACGCACAACAACAAAGGCCCAATGTAGCCAAAAATAAATTAATTAATTTAAAAAAAAGTTTAAAAACCAATCTTTGGCTACTAAAATTGGCAAATATCCCAGACAACTCCTACAAAAATTCTCTCTTAATCCTCTGGTTTTCGTTTTTTCCTCGGGTTCTAGCTTCCAGAAATTGCTTTTATGTATGCATATGCATATGCTTGTATATACACAAGTTGATATACAAGTATATACAAGTTGGTATTTGTTGTTTTGTATTTCCAGGTGATACAGAAGGTTTTTCAGGTTGTCTAATCCAGCATGTTGCCAGAAATGGAAGTCTTCTGGTCTACTTCACCTGTCTTTTTTTTTTAACTTTATGGTTTCTACTTACTTCTAACTTCAGCTTATCCAGAGCTTTGACTCTTCATGGCCCCTGCTAAAAAATACATTCTTTTTACCATTCTCTTTACACCTTTCATAAATTTCCCTATTTATTATCTGCAGGAATAAAGAGGGCTTGGGAATTCCCTGGTAGTCCAGTGGTTAGGGCTCTGCACTTCCACTGCAGGGGGCATAGGTTTGATCCCTGGTCAGGGAACTAAGATTCCACATGCCACATGTGGAAAACAAAACAGCAAAAAGAGGGCTTCTCCTTGCTGATGACCATTCTTCCTTGTTTAGGCAGACATACCAGACCATCTCTATAGGCCGCTAGTCACGCTGTGGATTGGCTGCCCCAGTGTTAGTTGCCCATCACTTTCCCCTCAGTCCAGGCATCAGTGAGCATGGAGTGCAGCCATTCCTATAGAGAATGAAAACTATCTCAGCAGGATCTCTCAGTGAGGCAGTTCTTTTATATAATGGCTATAGTTTTGAATTACCTATACGTACATTCCCATTCTTGGAAAACCCAGTAATATGACTTACACACCAAGGGAGAAATCCCCAAGTCGGTATAATAAAGCTGATTATTCTGTTTCCACCTACTCCTATCTGGTTCCCTGAGGTTCTTGCTCCTGCCTTTCCCAGATACACCCTACCCTCCTTACTCCATTCCCACTTCATCTTAGCAAAAGGCTCCCCCTGAGTAGACTTCCCCCAACTTCAGTACGTTCCTATAAATGGTGTGATTATGTTGTCAACAAATTCCCAGAGCCCTAGACCTATAAAGCATCTGAGACCATTTCTACTCAAACTTAATGAGAAACAGGTTGCCATTAAGCAGTAGCTTCTAAGATGATCAGAATTTTTCAACCACAGTGTTCTGACTCATGTTTGTTTCAATAATTGTGAGATAATTACACTTTGTTATTAACAATAAATATAAAATATTTATGAGGTATTTGCTTCTTATTTCGTAGTCACTTGCATTATGATTATTTGCATTCCATGTGAAATTGTAAAAATGAAATTATAAGTCATATATCAGTGAAATCTCTTTGATTGAAGCATAAAGATATAGAATTTATTGGAAGGATATTGGGGTGTAGGGAGGAAGGTTTCAAAGTGTATCAGAGGATAAAGAATAAGGCTTCAGTGTACACAGGAAGCAAGTCAGCTCCCAAAGTGAGGAAGCAGGAACAACCACAGTAGTCTCATAGCTGAGCAAAGATGATGAGGACCTCATCAGAAGAGGGAAGAAAGCTAAACGTTTTGTTTTGTTTGTTCTTCTACTCAAGATTAAAATTCTAAAACAGAGCATCTAATTGGTTTCACTTTGCCTCTAGCCAGAAGATATCAGGCTTCAGATGATAGCAGTGAGGAAGCTGTTTAAAAAAAGAAAACAAAAGGAAAGGAAATGAGTGAAGGTAGTCAAATGATACAAAATTCCAGTAATAAGATAAATAAGTGCTGGGGATGTAATGTACAATGTGGTGACTATAGTTAACAATACTATAGTGTATATTTGAAAGTTGCTAAGAGAGTAGATCTTAAAATTTCTCATCACACACAAAAAAAATGTGTAATTATGTGTGGCGAAAGATGTTAGCTAAACATTGTGGTGATTATTGTGCAATATATACATATGGCAAATCATTGTGTTGTACACCCAAACCTAATACAATGTTATATGTCAGTTATATCTCAATTACAAACATAAAAAAAAAGAAACTTAAACTTAAAGAAAACTTAAACTTAAACTTAAACTTAAAGAAAAATGAATACTGGGCAGTGAAATAAAATAAAGCAAAGCAAAACCAATGTCCACTGCAGCTTGCATTCTGGAAAGGCATATAATATGTAACCTCTACACTTCCATAAGTGTTCGCTAGGCATATGATTCTCAGCCGAGAAGCCCTACCGTATACATAGCAGTTTCAGTAAGCAATGCTTGTCTGCCCTGCATTTTCTTTGTTACAGGGAAGAGCAGATAAAAGTTACAAAATACTATGAACCAAGACTTTGTTTAAAACCCTAGGCTTTGAATTTCTTAGAAAATGCCGATGATTAAAAATATATATATATATGTGTGGGATGCAGCTAACCCCTGGTTCAAATTCAGAAGCATAACTAATGAGAATAATGTATACACTTCATACATATTCTTAAATCAACAAGTGCAAACCTACCACTGGCTATAAAACTGAGAGGAAAATATGTTTTTCAGCCCTCACCTCCTCTTTTAACCCTGATTCTAGGGGAGGTTTTGAGTCCCTCCCTTCAGTTTCTTCCTGCTTCAATACTAACTGTGTGTGTCATGGTAATTCTGAAGAAGGAGGTTTGCCAGCGTGTGGCTGGCAGATGCAGTCATTCTTGAAGTGCCACTGGGCATGATGTACAGACGATTCCAGACTATTACTTGCCTTCACAACTTTTTGTAACAGGTGCAGCAAATGAACTTTCTGCCCCTGTCTTCCTTAAATGCACACAAATAAAGTGTTGCCATGTCCTGGATGTGAAGTCATGCCTACTTCCATGAACCATATTTTGTGTTCATGACACTGCAACTGGGAATTAGTCATTTCAACCTAGTTAGTTTCTTCAAAATAGGAACTTCTTCTTCCAACGATTTAATATCCAGAAATAATTTGTATAGTCAGACAACATCTAGAAAGATGCCAACTGAGATATTTAACCACCAACGTCAAATATATATTATTATTTTCACCCTGCCATCAAAAC
This sequence comes from Balaenoptera musculus, assembly GCF_009873245.2. Classification (NCBI taxonomy): domain Eukaryota; kingdom Metazoa; phylum Chordata; class Mammalia; order Artiodactyla; family Balaenopteridae; genus Balaenoptera; species Balaenoptera musculus. The sequence continues at coordinate 30,671,273 of NC_045796.1, forward strand.
CCCAAATGAACCCCGAGAATCATGTGTTGAAACTGGCTGCTCTCCTACATTTGTAAAGGGCAGTCACAAACAAGGGCAAACTTTCAGCAAAGTTGGACCCAATCAAGTGCTTGACAAGGCCCCATTCAAGGAAAATGCAAACAAATCTTGTTTCATGCACCTTTTAAAACTTCTATTTAATTTGATAATTTTGTCATTTTGGAATTTGGAATTTTGACAAAATTCCATAACAGACCTGTGTTATGGAATCACGGGTTATTGATGAAGCAAGCATGTTGCCAGAAATATAAATAACTCTTTGAATCTGAGGCTTGTTTTCCCACACATGTACTCAAATGTATGGAAATGTGCCCCATCCTTAGCTTTATTTCTTTATGCATTTACTATTCATGGAGACAAAAGAAAAGAAAATTTAATATGTGGACTATCACTAAGATATTTTTAAAATTATTTGCAATCCCCACAAGAGTATAAGAATCTATTTACTGAAGATGAGCAAAGCACATTTGTATTTCCAAGTAAATTGACACCACCTTTTGTGTTTCTACTTTGGTTTAAGTATATATAACATCTCCAAAAGTGACCGGAGAGTATTTTCTAGACACAGGTATTTGGTGTTAATTTGATAAACATTTGTTTGACATTGACTAATATGTTTTATAATTTTTGGTGTAGAGATATTACATATCTTTTATTAAATATATTCTTAAGTACTTAATTTTTTATGTTAATATTAATGGAATTATTTTGTTTCGTAAATTTTTTCATTGTTTGTTGCTAGTAGATTAAAAAAATTGATTTTTGCATATTTACTTTAAATTTACTCATTCTATTAGATTATTTGGATTCTGTTTGCACAATCATGTAATCTACATTTTCCTTCTTTTTTCAAATTTCTTAAGATGTTATTTCTTTTTCTTGTCTTACTGAACTACCTAGGATCATGGAAGGATTTTGAAGAGAAAAATGACTTGGTTTCTTAGTATTTTTAAAAGATATTCTGGTAGAGGTGCATAATATGAATTGAAGTGGGAAGTTAGGTCTAGAGAAATCTAACTAAAGAAGCATATGTGGGACTTCAGAGAAAGACACACATTCAAGAGATCTTTCAAAAACAGAATTGACAAGGGATGATCATCTTTTGTAGGGACTGAGATCTCTAGCCAGGGTGGCCAGCCATTGCATGAGATCAAGGACATTTAAAAAGAAAGAGAATTAACCATAAGTAGGTTGAGAAAGTGTAATGCACATGAAAACATTTTGAAAACCTTTGATATCCAACTTAGATCACATTTCCAGATCTTATAAAACTAAACCAATATTTTTAACACCTAGATAAATTAGGTATCTGCCTCAAGCAAGGGAGAGAGGACAGATAGCCCTGGGTAGCCATGGTTTGAATCTTGAGCCACAGCTGAAGGGTCTCAGTGTGGAATCCAAGAAAGTCAATTTATAGACTGACCAGTGGCTTGATGACAAAAAAAAGTGTCCCAGTAGGAATTAATTTTGAACAGTCTGTTTCAGTAATTAGGGCTATGAAATACGAAAGGATTCAGATTGTAGGAAGCAGAAGCAAATTTAAAAGGAAGTCCAGAGAATGTTTATAGGAAGATAGAATCTGTGAACAAACTGTTGTTACAGATTAACCTCAGTTTTAAGGTAAAAGAAAACTAAGAAGAAACAGTCTACAGACAAAGAAAGTCAGGTATCAAGGGGTATTTCAATGGAAATTCAACCAATATTTGAGCACTTACTATGTTCCAAGTGCTTTTGGGATTCTGGAACTACAGCAGTGACTAAAACAGACTTGCTGTCATGGGGAGATTACACTTTAGCATGAAAAGACCAATACAATAAATGAGCGAAATACATAGCATTTCAAAAGGGGACAAGTCCTGTGAAGAAAAATAAAGCGAGGAAGACAAACAGTGTGTGCTGAATGGAGAACAGGACAAGTTTAATATAGGGTAGTCCAGAAAAGCATCACTAGCATAATAATACGTGCAAAGACTTGAATTGGGACACAGTGTGTTCAGAACACATCAAAGAAGACAGTGAGTCTGGAAAGGATTGAGCCAAGGGGGGGTTGTGTAAGAGGAAGAGAAGTCAGATATCATGGGGGCCGTGAAAATGCACCATTACAGGTGTGTGTGAGGGTGCACTGCAAATGGAGTGGTCACTCCCAGATTTATGGTGTCATTGCTTCACTGACTTTAATATATCACCCACTTCCTTGATCTGTCCCATCCATTAAATTAACTAACCTATGACATTAGCATCTGCCAGAATCAAGTCCAAGTTCACTCCTCTTTTTTGTACAATGTATGTTTAAGTTCTTGCTACTCACTTTGGGGATCCAGTTCGTTTAGCCAAGTTGGTTTCTCAGCTCCCTGTCTCCATCATCCCTTTCTAGCCTCAATGCATCTTCCATCCCAACCAGACCCTGTTACTGGGGTTCTGGCATGCAACAGAAGTTCACCTCAGTTATGAGAGTCACATGGTAGACTTTCTTGCTCTAGTGGTCATAAGTTTAGTATCAACCCCCATCAAGGTAGTATGAGTTTCTTTTTTAAAGTAATATTTTTAGAGGAGAAACTCATTTCCACTGGAAAAACTCACAAGAAGTCGATGGTTATTCAAGGTCCCTCATGGTCTGTGAGCTTGCTTTGGGAAGTTGGTCAGCTCACTTTTCATGAGAACTGCCATGGGATTGGAAGAATTATAATGATGCTGTGGGCCTGAGTGATTTAGACATAAATAAGTTACATAATTTCATTTATTGCAACTTGTCTTTCTTTCCATATGCCTTAGTCACAAGGTATCAACTCTGCTTCTCCAATCAAGTTGCTCCTCTCAGTTGGACAATGAAATAGACAGAAAGCAGTATTTCTTAGAGAGGTGATGTCCTAGCTTTGCTCCTTTGCATTATTCTTCTTTCCTAGTTCTTTGCACACACGGGAAAAAGTCAAAAGCTGCTGTGCTCATGAAATCTCAGAAGTCTCAGTCCAAGGAAGTGATAGAGAATAAAATATGCTAATGTAGTTTTTAACAAATTAAACCAACTCTCTTCTTTTTCCTAATATAAGTGACATCTCCCCCAAAAATGAAAGCATGAAGACAAAATTTCCAATGTAAATCAAGTTTAGAAGATAATGAGAGGCTGAAATACTCAAGCTTAGCTGCTTTCAGTAAATAACAAACTATAATTTTAAAGGGGTAAAAATATCACACAGAAAAATCATTTTAAAATTTGGAATGATCCTTTCTCCCCCAGAAACTAAAACAAATTCGCAATTATCTAAGGTAATAAAGCATATGAATACTTTTCTCCCAATTAAAAAAATTTACAGTTGAAAAGGAAATTATTAGTCCATGTAAAACTGGCCAAAATCAAAATATATAAAAAGGTCTGGAAAGAATCTGGAAACCTAAACCATGACAGTTTCACCAATCTGTATAATTAAAGCCCAACTATTTAAGCCCTCTTTAGTTACTGATATTTTAGTTGGGCAGGGAGGTAAAAGACCAAGGACAGGTGAGGCAAAGTAATTAGTCTTGTTCTGGGTGTCCTCATTTTGCACCAAATGTTGCAATCTGACATCAAATGTGGGATGCCAACAATGAAGTGGATTTTGCACCAATAAGAGCAAGATATTGAGATGTTCAGAGGTTTCCAAAGACAGAGTAAGCTTTCTGGTCCAGCAGAGAATTTTCCATCTCCAGATGGTTTGTCAAACAGAGGTCAAGTGACCACTATTCTTCATAGATGGTTGTAGAAAAGTGTTTCCTCAGCTTTAGTCAAGTTAAAATCTTATATCATTAATTCACTATATTTATGTACCATGTTTTACTTTTTTACATTAAAATGATAACTTTTTTGATTAAATAAATTTTGTTGAAATCAATAATATCTGTCCTATTAAAGGTTTGATGTCTTGGTGCTTTATCTTTTTCTAAAATAGTTTAAAATAAGCACATAACTTAAGAACATTCACTCAGGTATCATCTAAAGGCACCTCAAGTATCACCGGGTATACATTTCAACTTTAGGAAACTTGTTGTAAAAGACACTTGAGCATACAGAGACACTTTGAATGTTCTTTTCCTTTTGAGATGTATGATTCTAAATAGTTGATAGTTGCTGGAGCATGACTTTTTCTTTTCTGCTGTTAAGTAGAGAAATTCATGTAGCCACATAGAACCTTCTGTATCAACAGACTTTTATCATTTCAAACTTGTTTTTACTTTTATTATCTTATTTTACCCACTCAGCTCTGCATAGAAATAGTAGGGATGAGAAATTAAAAGCACATAGAGTTGCCTTAAGCCCAGTATTACACAGCTAGTTCATGATAGATCAGGTCTACAAATCAACCCTGAGATTGACACTAATTCCATTAAATTAAATTTATCGTTAGTGAAGAATTATTCAGAACTTTTGATGTTTTATATGTCTTATAATAAAAATAATTTTCTAAACTAGTTTTTCTTTATTTTCCTTTATTTCTCCCAATGGGAAAACCGTGGCTCAAATAGCAAAAACAGAACTCTGGGTAAATGTTTTCTTGAATACCTTGGCTTTACACACTCATGTAAAGACAGTTCTGAATATAAAATATTTTACTTAAAATAATTATCATTGTAATAATATTTAAATGTTGGAAGGAGAGACTTGGATAAAAATCACATTTTTTGTAATATAATTTATCTTGATATTGTTTTAAGAGGTATTCTGATATTTCAATAAATCAACTGAGCAACTTGTATTTTTTGAAAACAACATATGTGCCCAGCAATAGGATAGAAGCAGTGGTAGAAGTATAAATCAGTGAATCAACAACAAGCTTACAATCTAATTAATAAAACACATTTAATTCAAATAAAAGAAATGGTAGATAGCTCATATGATTTAAAAAACTATATTCTAATGGATTTTTCATGCCTTTGGATAAGACACTCATCCTCTCTCAGTTCTTTCATTTGTAAAGTAAGAAGGTTGATTTTCTCTTCAATTTTTGAAATTCTAAGAGCTATGTCTTAGAGTAAAATAAATAAAACTTAAGCAATTTGTATATTCTTTCCTTCCAAAGAATGCAAAAGAGAGCAATTTGATGGTCATTAAATAAATTTTGCAAAGCACTTCTGAATTGATACCAATAATTAAGATTTAATTCAGACATGATTAAAGTATGAGTAAAGTAGTTAACAAATATTTCTTGAGCAACTATTCATGTCAGGCATGTTGTAATAGCTGCTGGTGATGTAGGCAAGAGTTCCTGTCCATAATGGACATCCTCTAGTTACATCTGGGGTGGAGTGAACCAAAGAACAAACATTCAGTTCAGGTATTGATAAGTGCTATAAAGAAAGCAATGTACGATAACGCGATAGTTGCTGACTGGGGAAGGGAGGAAAGGGCTGCTGTAGATTGCTATTGTAAGGCCCTTCTGAAAATAATGATTTCTGAGCAGACATCTGCCCCGAGTGATTAGAAGTAAGTGGCCATGCAAAGATCTTTAGAAAATGTTTATTAAGAAGCCAACAATAAGTGCCAACGTTCTGAGCTTTGAGCAACCTAAGTATTTTAAAAAGAAAATAGAGCAAAAGCCATTGTAATAGCCATGAGGACTCGAGGAAGCTGAGGTGAAAAGGTTGACAGTCTTGTAGACCATCATCATGATTTGGGGTTGTACTGAAGGCATTTAAGCAATGAGTCCATTTCTTGTAACTTTTGTCGTTCTTCCTATGTGCTCCAACCACAAAGATGCAACTCTGTTCTCCAATTCAGCTGCTCCCCTTCACTGGACAGTGAAATAGATGGAAGGCAGGATCTGACTCGTACTCCTAGGAACTTTCGTTGGTTCTTGGGAGAACTAAAAACCTAAAAACCACAGCACATCAAAGCCTTCAGATGTCTCCTTCGCGTTTTGTTACCAAGGGCAGATCCATCTGTATTCTGCTCGGTCTCTTGCTCCTCCCGTCCTCGGGCATCCAGTGCCTTCTTTCTGGTAGCTTTCTTGTCAGAATCTAAACTAATCCTATGCCACCCTTTCACACTTACGGTCCACAAGAGGACCTCACACATCCTCTAGTCTGACAAACTTCTGGAGTGCAAATCTCAACGCAGCCAGCTCTCCTTGGCTCAACACTGACTAAATTCAGGATGCTAATTTTTTTATTTTATTTTACTTTTTTGGCTCATGGGATCTTAGTTCCCAGACCAGGGATGGACCTGGGCCCACGGCAGTGAATGCATGGAGTCCTAACTACTGGACTGCCAGGGAAGTCCCTGCAGGGGGCTTATATTAAGTTTGAAGAGTGGTCTCCTGAAGGCCCTTTTCTCTTGATTTGAGGTGAAAAGCACTCGTAGCATACCAACTCCTCTTCTTGAACATCGTCTCCCACTTCTAACCCTTACTCTTTCGACCCTCTTTGTGAGTGAAGGGTTAAGAGGGCTAGTATGGGGCCATCTTCTTTGAAAATGTGCTGTTACTCAGGCCATTAAAACTTATTGTCAGTTTATGGGAGAACAGAGTAATTATTAAACAGGAACAAAATCAGCAAAATCCAGAATGTGGGAAACTACAGGAAAAATATCTCAGTTTTTTCAACAAATACTTACAAAAGGGGAAAATAAGAAGGGGGGGTGCTATGAATTGAAAGAGACTGAGGAGACATATCAACCAACTCTGATTCATGGACTTTGAATCCTAATTCAAACATGCTATCTACAAAAAAAAAAAAAAAAAAAACTTATGAGACAATCAGGGAAATGTAAGCACTGGCTGGATATTTGATGATATTAAGGAAATAAAGTTAAAATTTTCAGAGGGATAGTGGTACTGTGGCCATGTCAAACATCAAATAGTCCTTATGTGTTAGTAAGAAGGTATTTAAAGATGAAGTGCCATGATGTCTGGAGTTTGTTTCAAGAATGAAGTTAGAGATGAAGCAAGACTGGTCCTGTGTTGAAGCCAAGTGATAGATACTAAGGATCCATTATACTAGTCTATCAACTTCTGTCAGTATTTGGGAATTTTCCATGAAACTAAAAAGGGAAAATGCTACTTCATATTCTCACAGTTCTCTTTGAACTGCGGCATTGTCGTGAGGCCTCAACTGAAATATTCATTTAACATTTTTCATATAATGCATTACATATGTCTATATGGCCAACTTATGGGTTGTCTGATAGCCAGTCTACTTTCTGCCATACTGTATTTCCCCTTCTTGGAAGTTTAACCTGGACAACTGGCCTACTCTTTCCCTGACCCCTCCAATATGGTGTTTGACGGTCATATCATGTAAGAGCTGCATGTAATGGAAAGAAACTCTCTGATTTTGAAGTCTACAAGCCACTGATTGAACACTTCCAAATGTCTTCTACCATGGCCTGTCTGGGGTTAAACAAGTTCTATCATGGAGTTTTGTGTAGGAGACAGCTTTGTTTCTCACCATTCTCAAAGGAGTGACTTCATTTTAAATTACATGCAGATGATTTAAGAAATATCAGTTGCACTTCTGGAGTACACTGGAATTAAATGTCATTTAGAGTCTTTTCCTATGATGACATTATGCCATTCTAGATCGTTTCTCTGTAAAATCGCTTCTCCTTTTAGTGTCTGTTGTAAATTTCATGATTGATTGCAGGTATTTGTCCACAGGGCCCAAAACCCTTACCCTTTTTTTCTTGTGTTGCATTCTTTATTAGGTCACCCAAAAATAACAGTGCCAAAAGCTGTTATGAAGACAGACATTTAGAGGAATTTTAGGGTAAACCTCATGGAAAGCAAATAAAAAGATGGAGCCACATAATATTCCCTGCTTAGCATTTCAGTTTCTCTCAACTCAAATATTCTTCTGTTTTATAATATGAGTAAAAGAAAGGGCAAATTAAACTTTCTCACCACTATTAAACATTACAAGTTACAGATGTATTTCACCGAGGCATCATTAATATGTCATAAATTATAGAAAATTTCTTTCCCTTCTTAGAAGCAGCAAGGAAATCTCACACACACACAGTCCCAAGATGACACTGAATTCATGTCACTAAGTAGAATTCCCCAATATCTTCATTTCCTTGCACACTAAGATAATGGGTTTGTGGACACGCAAGAATTTTTAAAAAGAGCTATAATCTCATCAATCAGAATATTTAGGTAATTACAACATAATGTTTTATTAGCAATTGGAAAAAAGACCACTGATACATTCTCCAGTTAAAGGAGAATGGACATGTAACAAGTCATGGTTTTTAAAATTATAAACAAAAGGTTGGAAATATATTAAAACTCATTACCTAAAATTTATTTACGAGGATCAAAACCACTGAATTAAGTAAAATTTTAATGTGATGAGTGAGATCAATAAACCAAATTAGCCTGATAATGTTTTTCAAAGAACTGCAAATCTAACAAAGCAGAAGAAAATAGGTATGATAAGCTGACTCTAAAAAAACAATTATCTGAATGTGTCCCATAAATGCATTGCAAGAACTGGGATAATGTAGTTTTGCAGATTATGAAGGAGCATACACCTGAGAGGGTGCCTGACCAAGGAATAACTACTTATGCTAGACTGTCACTCAGAGGGGAGGAAAAGAGGCACACATATGACAAATGAAATGGAGAAAAAAAATAGAAATTAACTTCAAAGAATTTTGTATTTTTATCAACTGTTTGGACTTTCGAATGATATTATTAACATTAAATGGATAGTTATCTCTTGATAACTATATTTACAGTGCTTATTATGTATTAGAAATTGTCCAAGCACTGCATCAATCGTTTCAATCTTCACAACAATCCTATGAGAAAGTACTGTTATTACAATGGTATTACTTGTGATAAACTGAGGCACTGAGAGGTTATATAAATGAGAGAAATGAATTAATAATAATCGGCACAAAGATGATACAGAAAAAGAGATATGATAGATCACAGTCTCAACCAAATAAAATAAATCAAAAAAGCATAAATAGAACCCCGAGAAGTCAGAACCATAAAGATGTCCTACCACCATACTTGGTCAGATTAGTCTTTGCCATTGTACCATCTTGGTATACAGCACCTGGAGCTCAAAAGTGCAGGTAAAAACCATCCAAGTAGCTAGTAAATTTATATTTCCTATTCTCCAGGCACTGTGTCTGGAAGTATTATTGTTATTTCCATTATTATGATTAATGATGAAAAATCAACTTTCCCTGTTGAGGTCCAAAGTCAGTATTAAGGCAGATAAGGTAAGCTCAGTAAGAATGACAAGGACATCCTGAATGAAGTAACAACTGTGCTGAAACACACAGGTCAGAAAGCCTGCGGAGACAGCCATACCTTTACTCGATAGAGAGAATCCAGGTCCCCTACTGTTCCTACACATGAACTTTTTCTTCCCCGGGGTTCTCTTCAAAGTGGTCCCCAGAGTGGAAAGTTGTGAAGGGATATTTTATGGCTGATGGTAAAGATTTGCTGCCTTTTTTTTTTTTTTAATGAAGGGCAAAATGAAGTGCTGCTTTGAAAACGGTAGAAAATGGTAGTTTAGTCTTAGGAGAAATATCTGGGCTGTAAAAACCTGCAGTCTCTATAGTAGTACAGCAAAGTAAATCAAGGACTCACCTTCTCCTAGTACTCTTATGACGGAAGGAGAAGAGGATATTGCTGGCCTGCAGGAAAACAGGGGGATGAACTAAATGATTTCAAGTACTCCTTCCTGCTGGTTGCTTTTGGGATAACTACAGGGAAAAACAAATTGGTTTACTGTTAGGTCTTTGGTTTACCCTTAAGTAAGTGATTGAAAAGTTTTTAAAATATCTGAATAAAAACTTTAAGGTACATGAACTCACTATGATATCTTAAGTACCCTTACATCAAAATCCTTGCAGATGTGAAAATATGTTTCTCCTACTTTCTTGTATCTGGTATCTGCCGTCCTCGGCAAATTTAGCCCTGGTGTATCCCTAGCACTGAGGCAGGGGTTTCAAATTACTGATGAAGTCTTCTGCCTCTTTAAAGGTGGTATTAAGAGTACCTAGGAGTTCTGAGCAATATCATCCCTTTTTAGATCTGTCCATTCATCATGATCCCGTGCCAGAATTTGTTAGGTAAACATGATTGACAGACAGCCATCTTTATCCTTTATATGGCTGGAGGTCAGCCCTGGTGGAAAGTAATGCTTTTTTAATTAGCTGTTAGAGGATTGAGTTTCCTTTGTGTAGATAGCATGCTCTCCTCTCTCTGAGCCAGTATCCAAAGTGGATATCTCTTATGTCTTGCGTGCTTAGTATAACTCAGATGACTGAAGAACAGTCATAAAAGATTCATATTGAAGCTGTTTTACGAAAATTCGCACAGCTGGCAAAAAAAAAGAGAGAGAGTGAGAAAACATACTTGAAATAAGAGAGTCCTCAGAAAGGAAAATGAGCAACATTTTCAAGGCTATCTTGGCAAATAATGACTGCAAAGAGAAAACTGTTTTGTCACAATACTTCTGATGCAAAACTAAAATAAAATAAACATAATTTTTAACAGTAATGTGCAAAATATAATTTTCCTCTGAGGAATTGGTCCTTCCATTTCAAGGTAAAATAAACCCCTGAAACACTTTTGGTTTGGCAGAGTTTGCAAGAAAAACAAAGCAAGCATTCGTGACTAATTCAATGGCACTGTACTTCTTCCACATCTTTTGTGAGGCAAGATGTTCACTTCAGCAAAAGCTGATTATTTTTATGCCTAAAACAATTAATTCAGCAATATGTGAAAACACTGTGAAATGGAGAAAGGGGGTGTACAAAATTTTAATACATATTCAAAATACATGTTTTTTATTTAAATATAAAATTGTTGGGCTAAAAAACACTCTCATTATAGCAGTCAAGCTTATAATATAAACTTCTAAGTAGTTTATAAATACAGTGGCTCGATATGATGTGCAAGGGCTAATATTATATGAAGATTCTAAAAATGAATTTTCTACCTTATGAATTAAAAAAGAAAATCAATTATTTGAATGCAATGCATAAATAGACCCAAACTCTTTTGTCTAGTTTCATGTCTAAGCTGGTCTATTGATTTTCTCTATTGTTTTCTGCTTCCACTTTCATTGATTTCTGATCTTTTCTTTTAATTATTTTCTTCATTTTGGGTTTATTATACACTTCTTTTTCTAATTTCTTAAAATGAAAGCTTAGCTGATTTGGGACTATTCTTCTTTTGAGATCTTTCTTCCATTACAAGTCCTTTTTCTTTCTTTCTTTCTTTCTTTTCCTTTCTTTCTTTCTCTTTTTCTTTCCTTCTTTCTTTCTTTTTTTTTTTTTTTCATTAAGAGGTTGTATGGTGTTGAAGAGCATGAGATCTGGAGCCTGAGTTTGAATCTGAGCTCTGCCACTTGTTAGCTGTGTGATTTTAGGAAAATTACTTAAGCTCTCTGGTCCTCAGTTTCCTAATCTGTAAAATGGGACTAAAAATATTTTCTGCCCATCAGATTGTTAAAGAAAAAGTGAGTAAAGATATGTAAAGAACTAAGAAGTTCTTTGCAATATGTGCAATTTGAGTGCTACTATTATTGCAAGTGGCATGCATTCATAAGATGTGTAGAGCATACATCAAGTATACTGCACAGTAAACCAGCTAACTTCATTTAAATAACACATCAGCATTAGTAAGAAACTCCTTGTGTTTTTTTTTTTGGTGGAGGGTGCCTCATTTCTCACTGTATATACAAAATATTGGCTTGTATTTAGGAAAGAAGAGAAAAATCTATCTGTGATGGTGATGACATCTATCACCCAGTGATGGTCTCTAAGCCAATTGTATGCAATTTCAACACAGAGAGATTGGGGAAGTCTCTGTGTATGATTGTCCTTATTAGCTAATTAAGCTCCAGAAAATTAATCCATTACTAGTCTACATTCCTTCTCTTTTGGGTAACCTGGTGGGTATATTGTTTAAAAAAACAATAACGTGCAAAAACAAATACAGTTATCCCCTGTTTCCAGGACACCCACATCTACCAAAATCCACGGGTGCTCAAATCCCTTGTATAAAATGGCATTTTATTTGCATAAACCTATGCATCGCCTCTAGTATAATCTAAATCGTCTGTAGATTACTTATAATACCTAATACAATGTAAATGCTAAGTAAATAATTGTAAATACAATGTAAATGCCATGTAAACAATTGCCTGGAACGCGGCAAATTTAGGTTTTCCTTTTTGGAACTTTCTGGAATTTTTTTTCAAATATTTGATTCATTGGTGGAATCCACGAATTGAGGAACCCACAGATACGGAGGGCCGGCTGTAGTTCGTTTAAAACAATGACTACAGGCCATATGAAGTGCATAATTTTAAAAAATCAAGGATTAAATGATTTGAGGGGACACCCCAAGAAATAGTTTTGCTAGTTGCATGCTTGAAATTAGGCAGGAAAATGCTTTCTCCCTGCATCTCACAACTTGGGACAGAAAAATTGGTCTGTACAATCGGAAATATGGACCACACTTGCACTCACTTGAATTTTTACTTTGCTAAGGTTGAGTTTTTCCCACAAAAGGGTCATAATGGCTGTCAAAGAAATCCACATATAAAATTTGTTTACCGCAGTTTAAACAAGCCATTTAATCTGCAGCTGGTCTGGCTGCATGTGACCGTGCAGAGGGTGCTGAGCAAAGCACCGGCACAGTCACACGGTGTGCACAGCCCAGATGCGAGTTTTTACACCATTTCTTGCCAACACATGGTACCTTTGCTTTCCAAGTGTCACCACGGGAGTGGGAGCTGGGGTGAAGACGGGTATTAAAATGAGGAGAAGATAATCCACTTTATTGAGCACTTATTATGTGCCAGGTACTGTACTAGGTAAGCCCATTACATATTATCTCATTAGATCAATTGAATAAAAGCAAAATTAGAAAAGCCTTTCAGAATGAACAATTATATGAGGATTGGAGGTTGCAAAGATGGAGGTGCGTGCTGGTTGGGATAGAAGTCACTGAATATGATTTTTAAATGCTCATTTGGGGAGGGTTTTAATGCATCTCTTTTCCTCTGTGTTATGTGTTTGTAGGACCAGGATTCTTCATTGCCATAGGTACACTCAAATCCAAATATTAATGAATATATAAAGTGTAAAATGCATTGCCTTAATTAATAATGAATATACAAAGTTTAAAATTCATTGACTTAATGAATAATGAATGCATAAAGTTTAAAATGCATTGGATTACCCTATTACAGGAATAGATTTTAGCTGTACATTTTTATTAATCCTAATTCCTTTTGCTGAGATCTACTTTTCAGGGAACATGTTGCTGCTTTGGTGTTTCATCTCATTAAAGTACACCATGGAAAAGGGTTCGTGAGAAATGCAGCCTGATGGGTCTAATTAGCTGGAAGAATACCTGTATAAACAGGATCTGTTGGACACAATAAGCTGCCCTTCCCCCACTTACTTATATAATAATCCTGGCTTTCAGAAGACTAATCACTACACACCATCGACACAGCATCTAATTTCCTCATCAAATTTCTCTACTGGGTTTAGCCATGCTTGTCAACTTCCCAGCTCCCTCTTCAGTAACTGGGTTTATTCTTAGTGTCTCGCCCATAAACATTCCTATGAGCAAACCCATGAAAGAATGAAGTCCAAGTTTCTTTATCACTCCCTCTTTCCAGAAGGTTTTTCTGCTTACACTCCTGGGAAAGGTCACAGGTAATTTGGGCTGGTCACTTCGGGGTGGCAGAATTGCAGCCAGCACATTGGGCTCTTTTGTTGAAGCCTCCCACTGACCACCAACGGGGACCACAAGCTGAGGGGAGACCGTTTGGGAAAGTGGGCGATAAGAGGTGCAAGTCTGCCGGACTCTGTCTCTCTTTAAGCACAAATGAAATTGCTCAGATTCAGTTTCAGGAGAAATGCAGCTTTTCTGCAAGCAAACCTCTTCTTTATTGCTTGTATACTAGACACTGCTGAATATTTACAAGGAGTTTTAAAATCACTTATCGTGGAAGAGAAAGGTGCCATGAATGAACCGAACGCTACTTCGTTTTCATATCAGTTTTACCATTTGACCGTGGAACGTTCATTTAAATCTCTCCTACTCAGTCTCTCCGAAATATCTGCCTTTCTCGAGTCTCAAAAGGAAAGTAGACACTCAGTAAATTGTGGAAATGCATAACTACTGAACTGGCTATTTCTAAAATAGGATTGGCCTATGGTGCTATACAGGTTGAATTGCTCCCTCCACCAAAAAAAAAAGAGAGAGATTGGCATCCTAACCCGCAGTGCCTCAGAATGTGACCTTATTTGGTGATAGAGTCTTTTACAGAGGTCATCAAGTTAAAATAAGGTCATTAGGGTGAGCTCTAATCCAGTATGACCAGTGTCCCTATAAAAAGGGGAAAGTGGACACACACACACACACACACACAGGGAAAATGTCATGTGAAGATGAGGGCAGAGATCGGGATGGTGTGGGAGAAGTCAGAGATGACAAACACACCACCAGAAGCTCGGAGACAGGCATGGAGCAGGGTCACCCTCAGAGCCTTAGAAAGAACCAGCCCTGCCAACACTGCATTCTTGTACGTTTAGCCTCCAGAACTGTAAGACGACACATTTCTGGTGTTTCAGCTACCGAGTTTGTAGTACTTTGTTACAGCAGGCCTAAGACAGGAACATAAATTCTAATAATAAGTACCAGGATATTAAAAAAATTAAATAAAATGGATCTGGAAATTTGTTCTGTGCCAACAAATAAGTCAGTGGTAGTAACACAATTATGGGTTACATTCTGCTGTTACATAAGCTTCTTCCCAAGCAAACTGGACTTGATTTCTCCTACCTACATGACTATCTAGGCAAGAGAAGTGTTCTAGTGCCCTCAGAAGCTAATAAAACCTCTAAGCCCCAGTTTCTCCACCTCTGCACTATTAACATTATGGGTTGGATAATTCTTTGCTGAGGGCTGTCCTATGCGTTGTAGGACGTTTAGCAGCATTCCTGGTCTCTACACACTAGATGCCAGCAACCCTCTCCCCGGGGTTGTGACAATGTCTGCAGACATTTTCAAATATCCCCTGAGAGGTAAAACCACCCACCTTACCCCCAGTTGAGAATGACTGCTCTAAACATATTTTCAGGGAGTAATTGCAATCTTGTAATGCAAAAAAAAAAAAAAAATGAGTTTCAATTGATATTCCGTGATCCCTGGTTTTCAATGGCCTTCAGAGACTTTCCAAACCTTAGTAACAAAAGCCTCGTTTTACTCGCAGGCAAGCCAATCCTATTCAATTCTAGGACCATTTACTGAGGGATTCACCTTGACCTCCTAGGTTAGGCAGAGGAGACTAACACACATGAAGAAGGATACTCCTTGACACATGGATCTCACTAAAGTGGCCTCAAAAAGGTATCCGCCTTTTTGTAGCTGGAAATTTTTGCCTAACAAATGTGTCAGTTTGGCAAGCACCATCTTCTCCTTGTCCTGAGGGTGAAAATAAAAGTTTATGTGAGTAAACATAATTCCATCTGGAGAAAAAGACCGTCTTCCATGGCTGTGGGGTGCCTTGACACAGTAACTACTCAGTAAATGTTTACTATGTCAATGAATGGCTCTTATTCCTCAAAGACAGGAAATAAAAATAGGAAGTTTCAGGCAAGACATACTGAAAAGCTGCTATATTGTTAAGGGCATGTTAGTGGGTGAAATAAATCTTTTACTCCACACTGTTTTTTATATTACTCATTTTTAATCCCAAAATATGCATTTTGCTTAAATTAGGAAGATTTTATTCTCTTTTCATTGCCTGTGTAGGAGATACCAGTAGTCATCACCTTGATACCTTATGGTAGCGTGATATTCAGATCACAGGCTCTGGATTCAAACAGACATGGATACATGGGCTTGAATCCCAGATGCAACAGTCTTTTACCAGTTCCTTGTCCCACCTCAAGGAATAGATTTTAGCTGTACATTTTTATTAATCCTGACTTTTTTATCAGTAAAATGGGAATAACAGGACCTGATAGAGCTATTATGGGAACCAATAGAGTAATGCTTGCAAAATACTTAGCTTGGTTATAAGAAAGCACAGTTACTGCTAATTTTTTTTTAGAGCTAGACATTTTACAAATTGATCCACATAAATGTCTTCTTTCCCTAAATCTTCCTAAATGACCACACTCTCCTGCCACAAAGATTTTTTCCTATGGCTTTCCATGACAACAAAAATAAGGGAAGTCTTTCTAAGAGGGTCGGCAAACTTTCCTCTAAAGGAACTAGTAGAAATACTTTAGGCTTTGCTGGGTGGTCTGTGTCTCAGCTACTCACCTCTGCCATTATAGCATGAATATTTCTCAGCCATAAAAAAGAATGAAATAATGCCATTTGCAGCAACATGGATGGACCTAGAGATTATCATACTAAGTGAAGTAAGCCAGACAGAAAAAGACAAATATCATTTGATATCACTTATGTGTGGAATCTAAAAAAGAAAAAAGATACAAATGAACTTATTCACAAAACAGAAATAGACTCACAGACATAGAAAACAAACTTATGGTTACCAAAGGGGAAGCGGGGGAGGGATAAATTAGGAGTTTGGGATTTACATATACATACTACTATGCATAACATAGTTAACCAACAGTGACCTACTGTATAGCACAGGGAACTGTACTCAATATTTTGTAATAACCTATAAGGGAAAAGAAGCTGAAAATGTAGATAGATAGACATAGAGGTATATAGATACATAGATATAGATATATATAGACACATAGATATATTATTTGTATAACTGAATCACTGTGCTGTACACCTGAAACTAACACAACATTGTAAATCAACTGTACTTCAATTTAAAAAAAAAAAGACAGCCGCTAGCACTATGTTACCAAATGAACATGGCTTGGTTCCAATAAAACTTTACTTACAAAAGCAGGGGACTCACTGGGTTTGGCCCACAGGCTGTGGTTTGCTAACATTTATTCTAAAAAGAATGAGTAGCTTTCCATTTTCATATGTCACTACCCAAACTTTGTATGTTGGTGATTTATTTCAAAATCACTACAGATATAAACCATGCTTTCTCCTTTCTCCTTAAAGCTTTACATTCCTGTATGTGATTCAGAACAGTAGTAATTAAATTGGATTTGTAAATCTTGAGATGAAATCAGGGCTGAGAACATCAACGGTTCATTGTAGTAAAGAAAAAGTTGGGTGGTTCTCCTGTTTCACTTCTGCTCAGGAGAACCAGTTGGTCATGGCTAGGCTGCAGGCCTACTGCACGTCCTATCCACAGTGTGGCTGGAGAAGCCTGTGCTGAAGCCTGTGGGTTTGTCCGAGTTGGCCCTTCTCCTGCTACTCTTAGCAAAAACAGGTGAAGGTGGATCTCCTGGTATGAACTCCCACGACACCAGAAGCACTAAGGCAGGACCTGCATCTTATACATCATGGTGACCATAAGGGCCCAATGCCAGGCATGTCATAAGCACTCAAGATTTTGTGCCCAATTTATGTTTACAAATCTCTGATCCCCATGATCCAGACTTTGAGTGGTGTCAGAGTTCAAAGAACAGTTCACAAAAGTCATTTCAAAAAATTTTCAGTCATTTATTTCAGTTTTTAATACCATGAAGGGGATTTGCCAAGCAGAAAATGCCTCTTTAAAATCCCCCCTTTTGTCTGCCATCTATGTCTTCGTTTAATGCAGTTAATTAAAAATGGTTTATTAATTCCAACTACACCCTAGACGATGCTCCTTGGACCAGTGGTATGGGATTCCTGGTTTCATGGTCAGGAAGGTCCCTGCCGTGACAAACTCCCCCAAACAAAATATCCAACCCTGGTGTGTGTGTCTCCTGCCATCCTTTCCTTTCCCTTTCCTTCTAGTTCTTTATTATAAAGCCAAAAGATTAGAGACAAGCCAGACTGTTCTTGGAAGGCAGCACAGAGAAAAAGCTGGGAATCCTCATGAATAATTATTTAATACCATAACAAAACTATGACGCATCTTGATTATGATGTTGTGTTTTGAAGCCTTCTATCAGAATTCAGACAAACTCCTCTCCCTTTTGAGAAATGAAAGGGTAGCTACTAACCCTAAGGCAGAGAAGAAAATGAGACGTTTGATAAGAAGAAGGTAACAACCACTGCCACCATTTATAACTGGACGTTCTTTGTAGCAGGTAATTTGTGGGATGCACCGTGTGGGTACACTTTTCCCTTTCTTGAGAATGCCAGTCCTGTTGATACTCAAAGCCTAGATGCAATTTGTACTGAACTTGGGTTTATTTGTTTTCTATTTACTGTGAAACAAATTACTGTAAACTTAGTTGCTTAAAGTGACACTCATTTAGCATTTCACAGCTCAACTGGTTTCTCTGCTCAAGGCCTCACCAGGCCAAAATCAAAGTGCCTGTCAGGGCTGTGATCTCATCTAGGGCTCAGGATCCTCTTCTAAGCTCACAAGGTTGTGACTGAATTCAGTTCCTTGCTGCTGTAGGACTGAGGTCCCTGTTTCTTTCTAGATGGCAGTTGAGGGTCTGTCTCAGCTCCTGCAGGTCCCAGTAGTTCTTGCCATTCGGCCTCTCATGGGCTCTCTCACAGCATGGTAGCTGATCCCTTGAAAGCCAGCAGGAGAATCTCTGACCTCAGGGCAGGCCCCCGTCCATCTTTTAAAGGACTCAATTAGGTCAGACCACTGAAATAATCCCCCTTTTAATTAATTAAAAGTCAACTGATGAAGAACCTTAATTACATCTTTAAAATGCCTTCCCCACTGCTATATAACACAAGATAATCTCAGGGATGATATCCCGTGACATTCACAGGTCTTACCCATCCTCAAGGAGAAGAGATTTTATAGGATGTGTATCCCAAGGAGCAGGAATCCTGGGAGTCACCTTAGAATTCTGCCTACCACTGTAGGAAAGACTATCATGATGGAATTGTCAACAATTAATCCCAAACTACTATATATGAGCGTGTGTGTGTATATATATATATATATATATATATATATATATATATATATATATATATAAATCTGTATTTTTGTGTGTTTTCTAGATTTATATATTTATATATATATATATATATATATATATATATATATATATATGACACACTCATACCCTTAAGAACTCACTTCTGAGGATAGGAGCCCCAAAAGTGTAAAATCCCACACTTCAGATCCACAACTATCATATAGAGAATTTATTGTTTATTTATTAAGACTATTCCACAAATGGCATATGCATTTAAGGCTTTCACGCCATGAAACCAAGTGAAATCTTGAGATAAGTCTAACGATAGGGCAGGAACCCAGTTGAGCCTTTCAGCAACGACTTTCTCTTGCCTGGAAAACTACAAAGTGAATTTGAAACCACCAGCCACACAGTGCCAGTCACATGGATAACGTTAAAAAAAAAAAAAAAAGAGGAAGAACAGAAACATCAGGAGTCTTTAAACTGTTTTCTAAATTCAGCATCAGCAGAATATTTACGTTGGCAGCATCCAGTAACTCGCAGCAGGAGATTTGACAGAAGGCACTCTATACGTAACCCATGTGAGCCCCAGACCAAGAGGAGAGTATTTGCATAAACAGAATCCTAGAGACCATGTCATCGCTATCTTTCTCTTCCTCCTTCCTCCCTCTCCACCCTACAAGCTGGTCGGATTGAGTTTCCCGGGCTACCTTCCATGAACATCAAGGAATGCAACAGAGATGAATGTTACATTGACACTAGCAGTTCCACCACAGAAAACTGTTTGTCCACCCTTTTCATTTCTCAGTACCAGCAAGCATCTAAAGACTTTGCACCTGTTCTAGTTAGCCCTGGCAAATGCAGCCTGTATTTATATTAATAGAATGATGTTTTCATAACAAAATGGATGTGCAGCAATCCGGGGCTCGCTCTGGACGCTCTCGTAAGTGTGCAGATCGGGGGAGGGGTAGCTCTTACATAAAGTCCCATGGCAAGGGTAAAAGATGCACAAATCCCAAGCTGAATCATCAGGACGGTTTGAGAACTTGTTCAGGAATGACCAGACTCAAGTATTGGCAATTAAATTAGATCCTCGATTAAGAGGAAAATATGCTGGAGATAAATGGGCTTTTCATGGGCAGTTCAGAGTTCTGAACTTTTTTGTATTCCGTCTCCTGTTTCTGTAATTTGTGCCTTATCTCCCCAGAGTAGAACTGAAAACTGGTGAGATCATACTTGGCTCAATTCCTGAAAGTTTGTTTTGAGTCACCAGTGTAAATATTGCCCACCCAATCTGTACATTTGCACAAATTAACTGAAACCAGCTACCCAATTCTTACTTCATATTTGGATCTGTTGATTAACGCTGACAGCTGTAACCTCATTAGTCCAGGCTCTGGCCATAGCAAAGCAGCTGTCAAATTAGGAAGAAGTGGACTCACTGATGTCGCCTATGAACCAGGCATGTTAAAATCGATAGACACTCTAAAAGGTTTCAGTTATGATTCCAATTCTAAATGATGTTATGAGGTGGGCTTTTCACCTAGATTCATAATATGGGCCTGACATCGGTTGTTTATGGAGAAAGCAGAGGCTCTATCATAAAGCAAGAACATAGGTTTTATCTGGAGAGTTTGGATCTGTATCAGTTGAAAATGGGTTTTTAGCATGCATTATAACACAGACATTTTAATATATTTTTAAATATTAGTTCCTAATGTATTTTTTGGCATGAGTGATTTTGTTAGTTTTGACAAGAGGCCAACAGGGTCCTGACTACAGAAATAAGAAAGATCCTGCAGCTGGCCCTCATTGGAAAAGTAGAGATGAAAAAGTGAGGAAAGAATTAGAATACACTCCAGTAGGAATGTGGTTTCCCTAAACAGAACACAAAGTCCTCAGAGTGAATTCTGTTCCCTTCTATAAGAATCTCTACGGAGGGGCTAGGAAGGGAAAATTTTCAATATCTTTTCATTAAAACCTGGAGGTTCAGGAAGGAGATTATTTTCCATCCGCCAAAGTGTTACAAAGAACAATGGAACCAGGTCAAATGCAATGTGTGGATTTCCCTTGTGGCATTTTCCTGTGAGGAGATAGCTTGGGGGAGCGGAAGAAGTTCTGAAGGAAGAATCTAGAGACGTCAGCTTTGATCCGAGTACTGGTCTGAGTTCTGCCACAGTCCACCAGTGGGAGCTTTGGACAAGTTCCTTAATCTCTCTAGATCTCAGTAGACCCCTTTATAAAATAAGGTTTGCCATATGATTTCAATGATCCACCTATCTTTAGTGATTGA
Source organism: Balaenoptera musculus (assembly GCF_009873245.2). NCBI lineage: Eukaryota > Metazoa > Chordata > Mammalia > Artiodactyla > Balaenopteridae > Balaenoptera > Balaenoptera musculus. The sequence goes on from NC_045796.1 coordinate 30,692,554, forward strand.
AGACTCTTTGCACAAATCATAAGAAGCTTCTCCACTACGGCCCAAGGTGGATCCAAGTACCAATTTTTTCCCCTTCGGGGCAATTCTCTTCTACTGTTTCTGTAGTGCCCTTTAGCCTATTATGCAAACAGTTGCTGTTCTTTGGCGCCCCCTGGTGGCGGCTAGAGCTTTTACACTCGCTTTCCCACGTGGCCCTTGAAGGGAAGAATGCTAACTGTGGGAACTTTCCCCGGTAGAGCCCTGTCTGCTGTTCACCAGGGGGAAAAGCAATCCACCCACCGTTGTTGCATTATAGCTTTAACACACTGCTTTTTTGAGGCTTAAGGGGGCATGCTGATTTTTAAAAGAAGTAGCATTAATCAGATGCTTTATTGGCATAAACACTGTCAACTCCTAGCCTGCTTCAAGTTGAAGGATTTAGAAAAGGCAAGGACTTCTACTTTCATTATTGTGAGAAAATAGACAGATAAAATTGGAAGTATTTAAGCGTTTAGTAAAGGCCAAGAGTTCCCTTTGCACATGACTAATTTAAATTACCAGAAATATTAGATTATATATGCTCCAATGTTTCCTAAATATAGATTTTGGTTATAACAAAGCACTAGAAGTTTACCGAGGCTTTCCCCATACCTTTCCTTCAGTTTAAAAATCATTTACAGGGAAAACTCTGAGAGTCAAAAGTCAGGTAAGATGAAAAAGTAAAGGAAATCATTTTTTTGTTGTGGAAAGACAGGTAAATATATTTTAAGTATTGTGGGCCATTGGGAATTAAATTCTACCCTCAATCATGATAATTTACATTTAATCTAGCAATTAGATTATATTTGCCTACAACATGTCAGTCCTAGTTCTTTTGTTTACCACTGTATTCTGTTCCTTTCACTTTGAAACTGTGTTGAAAGGTAGTAAAAAATTGTCTTTGATTTAGTGTAAAAGCTGATACATCTTTCATTTAAACGCCAAAAGTTAGGACTATCCAAAGAAACTAAGCAAATACAGTGTGAAGGAAAAGGAGAAACCTCACGAACCTTTAATTATTCTGTGTTGACTCCGCCATGTACTAATGCTAAGTCCTTTCAAGGTTAATTCATTTCCATGCATTTAGTTGGATATGATTATAACGACTATGACTGTTTCCAGGTAGGGTTAAAAAAAAAAAACAGTTACAGGAAAGAGAAAAGTCAATATTCCCTAAAGGAGAAAAACACTTTTTGCCATGTTTACTTGACTCCTTCTGGCAAAAGGCTGTTAGCAGTTGTACCACACAGTTCAAGCAGAGCTTGTCTCCAGAAAAAAAAAAAGGAAAAAAGAAAAATATAATTGCATCTCAGAGATTTGGTTTGGAATATCTACTTTTGTTTCCAATGCCTCCTCGCTTCTCAACCATGTTTATAAGCATTTTCCAAGCTCTGTACGAGCATTTTGCCTGCCTCTCCACACTCCTAAATGTCACCCTGCTCCCTACAGCCAGCCATGTTTTTCAGCCTTGGCCAAGGAATGAAACATTGGTTCACCTCAAAGGCTGCCATTAAATTTACCTCATTTATTGACCAGCAGGAGGTGCACCCACTCTACTGGGGTCAACGTTAACTATAACGCCAGGGAGCTCACTGGTGCCCCAGACTGCTCCCCTGTTTAATGACTGTTGGGCCCCTTGGGCCAGGTAAATTCCACTGTTAACATATTGGTGGCAATGCCCTTGGAACACCTTTGGTCCATCAGTATGCTCTCTCCATTCAGGGATGTATTTAACTGTGTGTTGATTAAAAATAACCAGATATAGAGAAGAGGAGGAAGCAAAGGGAGCTCCTACTGGAAGAATAAGTCACTTACACTTCTCTGCAGTAGATACCAAGGCCTATGAGGACATCAAGTTTAAGAAAAAATAAGGTCCTAAGTGAGAGAGTGGCATGGACATATATACACTACCAAATGTAAAATCGATAGCTAGTGGGAAGCAGCCTCATAGCACAGGGAGATCGGCTCGGTGCTTTGTGACCACCTAGAGGTAAAGGGGTGGGATAGGGAGGGTGGGAGGGAGCCGCAAGAGGGAGGGGATATGGGGATGTATGTATATGTATAGCTGATTCACTTTGTTATAAATGGTGTGTTGTTAACACACCATTGTAAAGCAATTATACTCCAGTAAAGATGTTAAAAGAAAAAGAGAAAAGAGAAAAGCGGGTCCTGAGGTCTCTGCTCTCTGGATAGACCCACCATAAGTCTTCTGTTGCCTTTGAGATGGGCAGCAGGAACTGCCCATGAACTTGCCAGCTCACTGAGAGGCACGCTTTCATGGCCGAGGGAACTTTGGGCATAGATTTCTTTGCTTTTCTTCATCATCACTTTGCTATTCTGTAAAAACGTGAGCTCTCTGAGCAGTGACAGCTGAAAACAGCCCTGAGTGCTTAGATACACTGTTCTATAGTAACAGTGCCTGTAGGGTCTGCTCGTAGTTTTAAATTGGCTGCTAAAAATCATATTCATTATAAAGGAGGAGGGGATTTCCTTTTCTTTATGAAACTAAGCACATGAAATGTGTCAGATAAGAAAGCCTGGAAATCAGAATGATCCTTTTGTCCGCAGACTATCAAAGGCTCTCAGGCAATGAGCCCTTTCCTGTTCCCATTTTACCCCACAAACCTGCTTCCCTCAGCCCTGACCTGGAGTGACCAGGTTAGATGGTCATGGCTCTCAAGTCTGAATGCTGATTCAGGCCCTTCTCTCTTTGCTGCCAATAATAGTTCGTCTCGGTGCCACATTTAGTGGTGGTTTCTTATGATGTGGATACCTGTCCAGCAGCGATTGGACGGTGACCACAAGCCATTTTTTCTTAAGCCACAGAATAACTGTCAGATGGTAACTGCTGATAGTCGCTACTTGCCAGGCTCGGCAGCCTCCAAGACAGAGACTCTCACATCCTGTAGTAATGCCACCGAACAGCACTGTCCCACAGGGAGACAAATTTTGCCAGTACGTAAAAATTCCCGAGAGTCATAATTCAATGTTTGATCTTCAGTTCTTTGAAAAAAACGAACAGAACAACTTCGAAAACAAACAAAAGACCCCTGCTCTTTTCTCTCCTACAGATCGGTTCTTTTCACTCTTGTATTAATACTTCTTCTGTTTTATTGCCCTTATGTATTTTACTGTAAGCCACATCAATTTTTCCGGTCATCAGTGGAGATTCAGTTTTTTTTAATTACAAGTTATATTTTGTATTGCCTTCCCCTGAGAATTAAGAACACTTTGGAAATGTTTTCCTTACAGCCTCTTTCTTTTGTGGGCAGAATCCCATTTTCCTCTCATTTTATAGAAGAGGAATCGAGACACCTACTCTGGAGTAGTACAATGTGAAGCAAAAGGTCATACCAGGAGTACAGCGTAGAAACAAGCAAACAAACAAAATCAGAACAATTAGTTCATTGCTACTAATCATGTCATGATATGTTGAAGCCTCTAGAGTCTAGCAGACTTGGATGATGTGTCTCCGGTGAAGTGTTAACGCGGACAGATGGAAGTTTACTCTAGGGAATGCTGACTTCCTGGAGAACATTTCCGAGAAACTCCAGACTGTACCAGTATCTCTCTTTCATTTCTCACAAACTGATAACATTGTTGTGCATGCTTGTGCCTGAAAACATTATTCCTTAAACCATGAATTAGCTGTAAGCTCTTAATAGTAAAAAAATTTCAAACAGTGAACCAAATATAAATATGTAAATATAATTACAGATATATACACACTATATGTATATACATATATATACAAATTGTGTGTGTGTGAAGGAAACAGTCAAATATGTTTGTAATTACAGTGTTTGATTCATCACATTTGGGCTTTGGGATTAAAAGCACACTCACTGGGGAAAGTAAACAAAGCTTCTCCCAAGGTAAGAAGATAATTAATGATCTAGAAGCTATTATACCTCTTTTGACGGAAATTGACAGTCTTTCCTTAAATAAAAGGTATAAATATTTTTTTATTAGAATAAGCTTGACTCTCTAAGATTTTTACCTCAGAAGCAGAATAGGCTACTGTAAAAATTTTGTATGTAAATAAATTTGTCTTTCTGAGTTTGTAGGAAATAAGACTTGAGAATCTTAGAACTGAGACTTCCTGGGCTTCCTGTGGTCTGACTCATTCATCATACAGAAGAGGACAATGAGACCCAGAGAGATGGAGTAAACTCCCCAGGGTCATGCAACTTCGATCAAGACCTTGCAGACGACATTGGACTTCAACCTCTCCATTCTTGCCTCAGCAGCTCACTATTTCAACCATATCATAAATGCTAAGATACTGAGATTTGTCTGCACCTGTAATCTGCACCTGATCTGGCCTCTTTTCTTGCATCTCCCTTGTGGAAAAACCAGTTCAAAAAAATTATGTTCAAGCCCACTGGCTCCACAGACTTCCAAACTTGTTCTCCAAAGTATCAGCTACAATGTCTACTAAATACCAACATTGCCTTGCATGTAGACACCCACAAAGCTTCTTCTCAGTTCTAAGCCTAATAATGTGAATTTTACCTGCAATCACTGGAGGAGCAAAACGGAGAAATTGATCAAGTTGCCATCGACCAAACTACGGAATAATCAAAAGTTTTGTGTATGTTTGAGGACAAGAGTAGGTTCCAAGTACTCTCCCTTGATTGTCCTCTAGCTTCCCAAAAGTGTCTTGGAAATAAGTGATTTAGGATGAAATACAACCAGTTTCTGATAATCATTTCAACTGCTACGTTTCCTTGGACACATTTTCAAAGTACTTGAATGAAGCCCCACATGCAAATTATCTTCCCTGAAAAGAAAGCCTTTGCTGGCAAGTTGGCTGTTCAGTTTTTGTGGCAATGGCATAGAGACACAATGTATTTTTAACATTCTTGTTTTGTTCTTGTCTCAACTGACACTAGTAATTTAAGAAATGTTGAGGGCGTTACTGAATATAAATTTGAAGAAAAATAACTCTTCCTACTATATTGTTAGAAGTAGGATGAATATTCAATCAAAGATGAATCAGAAAGTTTAGATTATGTATGTGGGCATATACCTTCCTGAAAACAGATCTTCCCATGATCCTGTCCTCATGATGTGGCATCCACAAGAATCACACTGCAATTTGCAACCAATTGTGCCCTGAATGACAGAAATCTGCCTCCATGCTCATTTGAAATCTCTTTTTATAGAATTATTGAATTTCCAAGCTAGAGATGATACATGAAATATCTCAATTCGCAGAAGAGGAAATAGATCCTGAGAGCAAAGATATTTGCCTGAAGCTATAGAATAGGTCAAAGCTTTATTTAAAAATCCAGATTCTGAACCCTTAGCCTAGAGACCACCAACCCTACTCTTAAAAATGGTTAACACCATGTCTCATCCTCAAGTATCCTTCAATGTTTATATTTAGTCATCCATTCTTAAATTCATTCCTGTCCTTTTCTCCTTTCCTTTCTTTCTTCCTTTCTTCTTTCTCTCCTTTCTTCCTTCCTTCAATAAATATTCTTTTACCACATGCTAGTCTTTGTGATGAGCTCTGGGATACAATGAATAGAAGATGGTCCAAAGAACAGCTTATCTGTAGAGAAGATCAACATGGTAGCCAACAAGTCCAAACTCTTTAATATGGCTTATGATCCTCTCCTCTCTGACCCCTAACCCACCTCTCTAACTACTGTCCATCTTTCTCTCTATGCTCCAAACTTACTAGATTTGGGGAGCTCACTGTGGAGATTTCTCCCATCTGGGTCCATTACATATGTTCACATCCTGGAACACTGCCTCTCCCCTACCCTCCTCATTTGGCTGGCACCACATCAGCCTTCAGATTTCAGTCTAAATGTCTATTATCAGGAAGTTCTTCCTTGAACCACAAGACTAGGTTAAGTCTCTCTGCTAATTTGCAAACACTTGCATAACGCCCCTTTTCCTTACTTCACTGATGAGTTCAATAAGGAGAGTGATAAGTAAGTGGCATATTTACTCTTATACCCCATTTACCTAATTACCTAATTCAGGTACTTGGCACCCAGTACAAGTTCAATAGATACCTACTGAGTGAAAGAATTTGTTTAGCATAATGGGAGAAGAAACGAGAGAGTACTCAATTCTACTTGGGGAGGCAGTCAGTGGACACCATCCATATTTAATTCATCTGAAGGTTTAGGATGTTTTATAAAATCAAGTGGATACATGTCATGCCTAATTTCCCATTTTATGTCCTGGTAAAAATACCAATAAAAACCTGTAAATAAGACTACTGTTGATCTCCACTCTCTGTACCCCAGTTACTTTTCTAATATAGGCCCGTAATCCCTTATCTATAATTCTGAAATCCAAAAACCAAAAAAAAAGTCTGGGAAGAGAAAATTTTTCATAAGCATGGGTAGCAAACTGGATCTTAACTAACATGATGTTTTGGTCTTTATCCCAGTTTGTACAGATTCATGTTTTGCTGCAGAAATATCAATGCATTAGTTTTTATTGATCTCACTTTTTAAGAATGTGTGTTCTGCTGTAGAAATGTTTGGTTTCTAAGTTCCCCCACGATGTCTTATAATTCTAAACTTGAAACATGCCTGGTTCCAAAAATTATGAAGGGAATTATGAACATACATCGATTTACTACCTTGTGTTTTGTTCAGATTATTCCATCAAAGTTATTTCTCTTTTTCCAATTTGCTCCTTGATTAGAATTTTCTCTACTGAGAATAACAGAAGTTAAATTGTTAGAATTTTAGAAAACTAAAGCCCTAGGAGTAAAGCAGCACAACATGGGCTGTCACTGGTACCAATGTGGCCTAAGATCCTAAAGGAAGATCCAAAATGTCTTCCTGTTTGAATATATTTTATTGAGTTTTATAAAGAAATGAAACAAAAGTGTTCATGAATAGTAGGAAAAGTAAAAAGTAAAAAACTAAAAAGAGTCTAAAAAGAATCTTGGACTCTCAGCTCTCTACGCTCACCACAGAAGCGGAAGATATGAACTGTGGCCTGTACCAGCGCGTGGAGAAGCCCATAACGGTTTCTGACCACGATGCTTGCCAACCCATTTTCACAGCACACAAACCAAAGGTTTCAGACTACAGGAGTGTGAGTCTGATAAGCCATTCACCCCAACTCCCTCTACACATAACTCTGAATTACCTACACTAAATCATATTCAGTTTTGGCAGGCAAACATCTTGGAAATAAAATCGTTTTGAAAAGCACTGATTTTGCCATTAATCTCGAGGCATGAATGGATTCTTTTTAATGTCCATTGATGTCCACAGTGGGAATTTAAGAGTCACCTCCACCCACATATTTCCTTTCAATGTATATGTTAAAAGGGCTCTACGAATAAATGCACAATCCAAGAAATTCCAAAAAGGGTAATTAAGAAAAACTAAAAAACATAGAGGAATGACAACAATAAATGACCTGCTGTTTTTCACAATTTCTAAACAAGACAATAAAAATGCCACTTACTTAACATGCAAGGTCTATCAAATCAGTTCCATTGCTAAGAATGTTTGCCCAGGAGATAAGTCCTGCATCCCAGTCAATTCCTAAAAGAAAAACAAAAGCTCTACAGTCTCCATCTTGACATGTTTTCAGATGGTGAAAGATGTCTGAGGCAAAAGAGCACTCTTTGATGAAGGTCAAGAGTATTTAGTAATTCTTGGTGAGAAACTTTATGGCAGGACTTCCCCAGTGGTGCAGTGGTTAAGAATCCACCTGCCAATGCAGGGGACATGGGTTCGAGCCCTGGTCTGGGAAGATCCCACATGCCGCAGAGCAACTAAGCCCGTGCACCACAACTACTGAGCCTGTGCTTTAGAGCCCGTGAGCCACAACTACTGAGCCCATGTACCACAACTACTGAAGCCTGTGCCCCTAGAGCCCGTGCTCCGCAACAAGGGAAGCCACTGCGATGAGAAGCCCGCACACCGCAATGAAGACCCAATGCAGCCAAAAATAAATAAATTAATTAATTAATTTTTTAAAAAAACAAAACTTTATGGAGCGTCCATTAGAAGAAGAATGGATGACCACATTTCTGCGGCCTCAAAACAAGACAGCGATTACTTGGCCATATTTCCCAGGAAGAAAGGCAAACAGCCAGGAAGAGCCTCCCCTCACAGCAGTGTTTTCAGATGTCCAGAGAAGTCTCTGGGGCTTTCTGGTTGGCTGAGAGCTGGGCTCTTACAGTGCAGTGTATGCAACCATGGATCATTACAGATTGGCACACACCTACAGAGCAGAACCGCCTCAGATCCCAGATACACTGTGTTTGCTCAGAGACGTGCTCTGTGGTATCCAGAAATTAAGGGAGGTGTAATTTACGGTGTGAATATGTACTTTCTGGAATGACTAAATTTAGAATTTTCCATATATATTAAGGAAGTTATGGAATATGTACTATTACTTTCCAAGTAAGAGTAGGTGGGTTTTGTGCTTCTTTGTCTGAATGATATCGCCTTTTCTTTTTTCTTTTTTTAGCAGATCGGGCCAATAATGATAACAATGCAATGATTATCTCTCTACATACTATAGTAATAATGACAGTAACAGTGATACTCTAGAGATATCCTAGTGAGATAGGTTCCCAAATACCAGTCCACACTGGTGCAAGATCAAGCTAAAATTGTTACTGGTACATTACAAAGTAAGAAAAACTAGGAGAGTGTAGTAGTTTGTTTAAAAAACTAAATTCATTCTACTTACAAGTTTGTTATTTATTCTGATATGTGTCATTCCTATTCTCTTGGTATTAAAAAAAAAATCTCTAGAATGATGGTGATGGGATAGGTAAGATGTATTGGTTTTTTGCCTGAGGTCACACACAGCCAAAGAGCAGCAAATCTGGAATCCAAACTCAGGCAAGGCCACTCCAGAGCCTACTAGCTTTTCCTACCTCAGTGCTCCCATCTGGAAAATGGAGAATAATGAAAGTACTCACCCCAGGTTGTAAAAATTAAATGAGTTTACATCTGTAAACTTCTTCAATAGTGCTGACATATAGGACGTTCCATATAAGCGATTGTTTAGAAACAAACAAACAAAAATCAATGTTTTATCCAAAATCACACAGCTAGTAAGTGGTAGAACAGGGATTCTAACCCATTAGTTTAGCTGTGCCTGTAGTCGACACCCTTGCATGCACCACTGCCTTGGAGTCATGCTGACACACACCATTAAAGACAAAATGAGTGCGAGAAGCAATCACTAAGTTAAAGCATCACCAGTTTCAAAACTATCTAGGCTAAAGGCAGTCAACCATGGAAATGGGTAGTTGCCTTGTTAGCAACTAAAAAAACTAAAAATTTCATCTGGGTGGGAGGAAAAGAACAGAACCAGGTGGGTTGTATTCCCCAGGGGTCCCGACACTCGTGCAGCTGTTCTGTGGGTCTAAGGAGGCTTAAAATACAACTGAGCACAATTGCAAGCATGACCCAACCCTGCCTCAGCCCCTGTAGGAAAGAAAATGTTTATAGAAGAGACATTTATTGATTGGTTTTTAAAAGTTCTCCCTTTAGCATTAGTCATTGGTTTGCTTCTAAATGCTCAAAATCTTAAGAAGAAATTTGTACTTCTCAAAACTGGACACACACACACCAGCATTCTCAACATCACTGAGGCTCTGTTCATAATAAAAGCGTAGGAAGCATGTTCCTATAGATGGGAAAGGAAAAAGGAAAGATTTTGAGTTTTCCCCATCATTTCTTAGGCAGCAAACAAAGAAAAAGTGATGGAATGTTTACAGGTTCCTGGTCCCACATCTCTCTATGTTTTGTCTAGTACTTGCATTTCATCAGCTCACTGTAAACATCACTGCTCTTGCTGCTGCCAGGTTAGGAAAAACTAGTTAGCCTTCCAGGAAATCACCATCACTTTGTACTCTTGATGAGTGAAAATTTGATCGAAGAATGAACCAGGAGGACTGAGCGAATGTTTTGGGACCCATTACATTTTGTCATTCATACAGTTGATCACGTTGGAGAAGGATCTTGCCGATTAGCACGGCCTCTGCAAAGCATCCCAGATCAGGAAAGCCTGCTTGTCAGCATTCTCTCCTGCAGCCTCCAACTTAAAAACGGCTTTTCAGGCCTTTCATCACTTGTCATAGTTTTGTAAATAACTCCAGCCATATGAAAGTGTCTTCTTTCTTTTACCGGTAACCATGTTTACTGTAGATGTACTACATATAAGTCATGACGTTTTGTTTCGGACTTCTCTTTTAATTAGTTTTTCTGACCAGGAACCCGCTGTTGTTGAAACAGATGTTGTAGGGCCCAATCATAGCTCTCAGCTGCCAAAGGAAACGTATGGATCTGTGCCCGGACCATGCAGAGCAAATGACTGTGAAGAGGGGATGCTTATTACTAACGATCCAGAGAGCTGACATTTCACATATGTAGCAGCTTCCGTGTGATCATAGACGGGACACGTCCAATGTCACTCCTTTTGTACCCTCTTCCCTCTCATAAATAAGTCACCTGAAGGGCAGGTACAGCATGAGCTCCGAGCCCACCCCCCCCCCAAAGTAAGAACGCAGATACGTGCTCTCAGGAACGATGGTCCAGTTAAGTCACAGCTTGAACCTAAAAGACCCTCCCTCAAACTCTCACCCAACCTGTAAACTCAAGCAAATATAGCTCCATGTAAACTAGTTTTAGGTTTGAAATGACAACCAGACTTTTTAAAAAAAAAAAATCAGTAAACATAAGTGTAAATGCAACATAGATTTACCAGAGTTGGTAGGCTGGTAAATGTTTTAACAATAGGCTCTCTGGAGGGAAAAAGCCCTGACGTGTAGTATTTTCCAGTTTCTGTGGTGTAAATTTCCTCACCGTGATTGGTTTCAAGCTTTCCACATGACATCACTGAATGCAGAGATGGGAAGAGATGAATGGTGTCATACCATTGTAGAATAATTCCACCATCGACATAAAAAAGTCAAGAGCATCAGTAATTGAGAAATGTCATGCAATGATTAGTGAGATGTGAGTTATGAGTATTTATTGCCTCTGTTTACAGTTTATTTAACTGGACATTTATGTAATTTGTTGATAATGACTGTGCTTAATGACCCGCTCTGAATATTTCTGAAAACTTAACAATCGGCTCTCACAAGCCGGTAGAGGCTGGCTCCAGCACACTGTGGTCCACCAGCACCTGTGCGTGGCCATTTAAGGCCACTCTGACTGTGGTCCTCTGTCCAGCGGCATCTGCGTCAGCTAGGTAGCTGCCACCCCATCCCTCCTCCTGAGTCAGAATCTGCATTTAACAAGATCCCCAGGTGGCTCTTGGGCATATGAAAGTTTGAGAAGCACTGAGCTAATGAATAACTTGAGAGGATGCTAAATTATGTAATGGAGGGGAAAATATGTACATACGCACTCACTTTTTAAAAGGGTAAAATCAAAAGCATTTTAGATAAAACCTCCATTGATTATGATGTTTCAAAGCAGCTGCAAACAACTGCTGCAAAATCCATAATGCCCCAGGATTTTTGTTTGGGTAATTCTGGATAAAATGTGTGTTGGCATCCCTATAGCTTTGGGAGGCAGGAATTCTGTTGTTAAAACCTTTGAGTTCAAATCCTAGCTTTCTACCAGATTTGCCAGTAGAGGAACAGTGGGAAAATTATTTAAATTCTCTGTACCTCAATGTCTTATCTGTAAAATGGGGTGATATTAATAGCACCTACTTCACTGAGTGGTTGTAAGGAGCAATGAGATTAAAGTGCTTACTCCATCTCCTGGCATATAGTAAATGATCGATGAACTTTAGTAATTATCACTCTTTCCTAGAGGGGAAAATTACCAAACCATTCTCTGTGCATCAACCCTAAAATATGTTTGCAAATAAGAAATAAGAGATATGTTTCTCTTGCTACGTCATCTAAAAATTCTGATTTTTATCAGAAACTTTTATACGATTCTTGTTTCCTAAGACTTATAAGAAAATACAGCAGTTAAAATTATTTCTAAAATATGTCCAAATTTCAGAGTGATTTGTTCCAGCTTCAAAAGTCACCTGGGGTCCTTCTGGGAAAGGGTCTTTCATTCTTAAAAAAGACACTCCAAGAAGAGAAGGCATCTCTTCTGCTCGATTTTGTCTCCTGTGCAGGTGCTGCCTTGAACTTTGTGACCGCAGGGCAGTCCAGGGTGGCAGAGAGAAGAATGGAAGGAACCCACCCTGGGGGGATGCCGTGAACTCCCAAACCTGGATGACTTGGAGCAGCTCCACCTGGGGACTTTTGTCATTTGCAATAACAAATAGTCCTTAAAGTTTAAACTGTATGAGTTTACTGTTCTATTATTCACGGAGTGGCATCTGAACTCATGCAAAGCCCTTTCTGTTAAATTGAGGCTCAAAGGAGTTAAATCATGTGCCCAAAGTAGCAGTTTGTGGCAGAGCCAGGCTTCACAATACCCATGCATTTCGGGTAGGTCTTTCTTCTCTTCCTTTATTCTCCTCTCCCCTTCTCTCCTTCCTTTTCTTAGCTAAACTCACAGTAAATATGACCATTTCAAATTTTTCCAACAGCCAATACTCATTTTGTCTGCAACATATCCATTGGAATGAATGAGACCAAAATGTCCCCAGGAAGCTGTAGACAGCCAATTGGGCATTCAATTCCAAATTTTCTGCTTTGAGTAGCTTCTCTCTAAGTAACCACAGGGGAGACAGCAACTATGGGATAAAATTACACCAACAGAAATCCAAAAAAGTACTCAATTATGGAAGAAAATAAATCTATTCAACTAGCTCTTTGGTCTCATGTAGAAAAAATAGCTATTGACTTATTTTGTAACTTTTGCAATATTTAGCCAATATTATCGGCATAACCTAGACTTTTTTACCCCTGAAATTTGTAACTCTTCGGAAATCTATTCAACAATGACTTACAAAAATAAGTTCGTTCAAGAAAGGTCTAGGGGCTTCCCTGGTGGCGCAGTGGTTGAGAATCTGCCTGCCAATGCAGGGCACACGGGTTCGAGCCCTGGTCTGGGAAGATCCCACATGCCGCGGAGCAACTAGGCCCGTGCGCCATAATTACTGAGCCTGCGCGTCTGGAACCTGTGCTCTGCAACAAGAGAGGCCGCGACGGTGAGAGGCCCGCGCACCGCGATGAAGAGTGGCCCCCACTTGCCGCAACTAGAGAAAGCCCTCGCACAGAAACAAAGACCCAACACAGCCATAAATAAACAAACAAACAAACAAACAAACAAATAAATAAAAAATAGTAAGGTTAAAAAAAAAAAAAAGGTCTAACCAGGAAGAAAGAAATTAGTTCAGGTAATTTTAATGCAGGCAATTGGTTACATAAATGACAATAAGGAAACCCAGAGATTAGTAATCAAAGGAATGCGTTGCCACCACTAGGCTGGTTAGACAAAGGGAGAAGATCTTATTGTAAAAGCCAGGGGACAAAATTACTCAGAAGAAGCTGCAACGGTGGCAGGTACGTCTGGTGGGAGCTGGAGCTGTGGAGGAGAAGCAGTCATTGCTGGAGATGCCACCAGAGGCAGAGAGATCGGCTGAGAAGTACCCTGGCTTCTCTTCTCTTGCCCTCAGGTCTCCCACCAGAGCCTCCCACTGGTCAAGCCCAGCCAGAAGCTGGCCAGCACCAGCACCTGGGAAACGTAGCCTGCAAGTGTCAAGATCGAGAGCAGACTCCTGCAAAAGCGAGCTGTGGGTCTAGGAACAGGCCACGGATCCTCTCAGGAGCTTTAATAAACCTTTTTAAACTCCTTGTAAGAAAACTTCTTTACTCATTCCGTTTATTATCACATTTTCTCTCAATTCAATTGAAAATGTTTCAGAGGAACACGTAGGTCAAAGATAGTTTTATTCTACCTTAGTAGGTCTCCAGTCAGCATACATAAGAATTAATTAAACTTAAAGATAACAGGGACTACTCTAATTCTTTAAAAGGAAGCTTCAGCAATGATACTGTTTTAATTCAGACAGGAACCTCCAGGTGGGTAAGTGGGTATTGTCCCAGGCTTAAAAATGAAATAAATAGAGGCAGACATGGAGCACAAGTGAAAACATGCCTCCACTCTCTTCTGTCTCAACAGATTGAAAGAGGAACTTGAGGAAAAAAGAGAGAAAAAAAAAAAAAAAAAAAGAGAAAGGAAGGAAGAGAGGGAGGGAAAAAAAAAGAAAGAAAAAAAATACAAAACAAGAGAATTTTAAGTACTACACAAGTCAAAATATGGATATAACATGACCATTTAGCTTTCAGTTCTCTAACAATTCACAAATCTTTTAGCATTTTGATCTCTGAAAAAAACATATATTTATTTTCCATAGTCTATGTTTCTATTAGCTGGGCTGAAGCAAGTGGCTGTAAATTGAGTTTTATATATTTGAAAAACATATCTCTTTCTTCTCCTACATGATATGTATCTCAACAAGTAGTAACACATTTTCTGAAGATTCAGCATTTTTAGTCTATCCATTTTTCTATTCTTCATGGCCATCTTGCTGACTCACAGCCTTATCTGAGAAAGAAAGATTCCAGTCTCATTCTTCATTTCAGGCTGTGTGGAGAAAAGTCCTCTTTTAATTGAAATTGAAATCCCACAGTTAGGTTAGAAGAGCACTTTCTCAATGGATTTTTTGGAAGGTTATCTTTTTCTAAGTTGTATAACTAGGAAATGAAATAGATCATCTAGGAAACTCCTTAGGTCTTTTGCACTACCCATCAAGGAAATGTTTAGCTCATGTACCAATTCACTTTTTCCTTCTTTTCTCTCCTTTTTGAATTAAGTGATTTTTGTCTACAAAATAAGATGACCTAGGGCACTACAAAATGACTTGTAAGTTGATAACAGAGAGTAAGAAAAAGAAGGAATTTTAAACAAGGTAAGTGTAGGAGACTGAATACCAATTCCTGAGTAAGGCACCTACATTTTACCCTACATAGAAAATCAACAATGCGTGTGTTAAAAAAAAAAAAAAAATCTACCATATATTTAGTGAGTGTTTGGAAATGAAATGAGAATATTAAACTTTATAAAGTGTTTGGTTGGTTGCATTAGATGGGTACCACTACCTCCTGAGATGGATTGATGAAACACCTTTATTGCTGTCAGAACTCAATACAACAGTTCTCAGCGAGTAAAAAAACACTACAGAAGTATTGTTTGGCAAGAAATCTAAAGTCATGTTTCATATCAGTAGAAATTATGCCTAAGGGCTTGTGTGCATACCTGTAGACTATGTATTAACTACAAAACCGTGTTATGGTTCTACCCTGAAAAGACACTCAAAACCAGGATATTGCAACACTTGAATGTTCATGAGAATATTAACATATAAATGACTCCCAACCAGAATGAGAAAGGGAATAATGTCTAGGCTTCCCATAACATCCTGAGCACTTTCTAGGAAAGTACATGCTGTAATCTCTTTATTTGTCTCTCTCCTCTACTAAACTTTAAGTTCCTTTATATTAGGGGTTGTATCTTTTTAAATTTCTATCCCTAGTGCTTGCATACTCCAAGACACATTGGGAATTTTAATCATGGTTTTGAAATAATGGAATGAGAAAATAAAAGGATTATGTTTACTTGCATTAAAACCTTTCATAAATATCATCTGAAAAAGTATTATTATGGAATCTAATCCTCAGATTTGGGCTGAAACGCTGGCTTTATGAGGTAATATCAACGTGTATTCTATTTGCTTAGGGAATTTTCACAGTGTTATTGACATTGGCCATGCAAATTAGCCCCCTGGATAATTGCACAAGATTCAATTTTGTTTTGTTCAAGCAAATAATTAAATATATGAATTGGGAAGAGATATGGGAACATATTGTATGTGTATAACTGATTCACTTTGTTATAAAGCAGAAGCTAACACACCATTGTAAGGCAATTATACTTCAATAAAGATGTTTTAAAAAAAAATAATATGAATTGAACAAAATCATTACTTAAATTTCTTATCTCAGTTTATGAATCAGTAAGATTTGTGACTTGCAATAAGATATTTAGAGACAATAAGTCATAGTAATTGGCCAACACAGATCATTGTCATTTAGAATTATAAGAAATTCAAAATTTTAATTGATACGTGGACAAATTAATGTTGCTATAAATTTTTATTAAAGAGATTTAACAACACTATTTAAATTGTCATCTTAAATGCTATTTTTCCATCTTTTTTGATTTCTAATTTTGTGAAGAGTCACCTATTACATTTCTTGAAGCAAAAAGGTATCATATTACACACACTGTGAAGAATTTCTGGTTCTCAAAAATATATACCAGAGTGTTAAATAATCTGCGTATTTTGCACCTGGAGGTCAAATTTGCTAATGACATCTGATTATTTCAATGCCAAACTTTCCTAAACTGAGCAAAACCAGGTTCCCTGCTGAATATGGTTCTGTTGCCTCTTCTTTCCAGATTTCCAAGGTTACCCAGTTATATAAGGGAAATTCTGATATGTTCTTCCCCAACTTGTTAAATGAATCGTCATAGGAAGTAAATAAGACTCACTATACTATAGTTTTAATTGCCAAAGGGCTGATCCCTGCCTGCCCACCAGAATGCCCTTGTAAAGCATATGGCCTTGCTTCCAAGCTATTTGAGGGACTGGCCTGGGTGGCCTGGGTATCTTGAAATACCCTAATCAGCCCCAGTAATTGTATTGAGTGAGTACCTGATCGAAGGATAACCAAGCCACAAGCCTGTCAATGACATTTTGACAGGGTTTAGGTAGAAGAACAGATAACTTGGGTCAATGATTCCTTTTCTCCATGATCTTAAGAAGAAAATACCCAGAGAGCAGTAAGACCGGTTACCATAAATGCAGAAATGGCACCATGACGTCATGGGTCATGACTAACCAAAGCCATGGGCAAACCAAAGTAATGGCAGAGCACAACACATTAGCATTAAAAGGGAGAACAGAGTGGTTGCCCCGCAGGAGCAGAGATGCTCCAGTGAGGCTGTAAAGCCTGTGGGAAGCCTGAGGAGTCTCAGAATCCCTTTCTTTCCATCCTGCTTCATTCAGCTCCGGTCCCTGTACGTCCTCCCAACAGTTTCCCAGAAGGAAAATAGCTTTGCTGCTTTCCTAGCAGTAAAAATAAGATGTCGTAAAGCAAACAAAATATTTAAATACGATAAAGATTTTTTTTAAAAAAAACAGTGTAATAGTAATAATGTTTTGTTGAATAGCTATTAGACCTCTCTTCACACATATGAAAAGCATTCACATATGATTTTTCACGGCTGGTTTGTAGCTTGCATTTTTTTAACTTAAATGTCATGAACACAGTTCCATGCTCATAAATATAACTTTGTAATATTACTTCTAATGGCTCATAGTTTTCCATTGTATCCATGTAACATAAACTCTAACAGAAATGCCTTCATGATAGACATATTGTTTCCAATTATACTCTATAATAAGTAATGTGGCAATAAATCTACTTGAACATTCTAAGTATATTGTAACATATTTTTATTTAATTGTATAAGTATTTTCTTAACTTAAGATTTTTAAAGTGGAATCATTAGAACCAATGGTATATGTTTTTATTTTTGATTCAGTAGTAGTATTAACAAATTACATTTCATAAAATACCAATTTTTCCCAAACCATTGTTAACAGAAAGCACTGATCTTTTCCTATCTCATTCCTGTTTTAATTTGCTTTTCCTTGATTATTACTGACATTTTTTGGCTGTTTGTATTTCTCCTCTTGAGAGATATTTGTTCTTAAACTTTTCCCACTTTGCTATTAAATTATTGATTTTTAAAATTGACTTGAACAGTCCTTTACATATTAAGATCATTAATACTTCACCTAGCATATATGTTGCAACTATTTTCCTAGTAAGTTGTTTGCCTTTTAAATTATTTACAGTCGAAAGTTTAAAACATTTTACAGTCAAGGTTATCAACATGTTCTTTTATGATTCCTGGTTCTCTTGTCATAGTTAAAATAGTCTTCCCAAGAATATAAAAATATTCATTTTAATTTTTGTTTAGGACCTTTATGGATTCATTATTTATATTTATATATTTGATCCATCTGGAATTTATTTTGGTGTGATTAAACTAAATACTCAACTGATAGAATTATCCTAGCACCACTTATTGAATAATGTTTTGTTTTTCCTCTGGCTGACTTAAAATGCTACTTTTTATCGTGTACTAAATTCCATGAAGCACTGGAGAAACTGCGCACATAAGGGTAAAGCAGTTTGATGCTAGAATTATAAAGACTTATGTTCACACTGACTAACTGTATAACTCTGGACAAGTTACTAAATCTATCTGTCTAAGCTTCAGTTTCCTTTTCTAAAATGTGGAGATAATAATTCCTTCTAGGATCACATGAAGATTAAGTGATTAAAAAGTATACAGAACACTTATCCAGGCATCTGTCATTAAGGAAGTTTCAGTAAAAATAGTTACTAGATGTTCTTGGGTTTACTACTGAATTTTCTTTTCAGTCCTATCAATCTTCTTATTCCTGTGCCAAAAACTTACTTTTAATGATTATGTCTTTATCATATAGTTTCATACCTATTAAGGCAAGTGTCTTGCACTACTTTTTTCTTAGAATCATCCTGCCTTTATTATATAATTATTCTTTAGAAAATAATTACCTTCCTTGAAGTAACTTGAGTGGTATAATTAAAACAATAGTAATGACTTAATCTCTCTGAGCTTTTGTTTAAACATATACAAATTGGGTGTAATACCTACTTCTTATAGTTTTTGTGAGGGTTGGGTATTAATGTAAATTAATTGCCTAATACAGTGTCTGAAGCATAGAAGATGTTCCATAATTGGTAGTATTGTGATTACTGTAATCTTGACTTATTCTCTATCATGGAATTCAGGCAAATTATTACCATAAGAACTTTATGTTTTAGAAAGTGGCAAGCAGAATGCTAGATTGACAATGACTATTGTACAAAAATAAATTCCAATAGTAAACTTAAACTGAACTAGACCAAAAGATTCCTGAAGTGCATACAACCAGAAATGCAGGGCTAGTACTACAGGGGCTGTTTTTTATACAGTAATTAGAAAAATATTGCTGGTGGAGGAGGAAAAGAATGGGCATTTCAACTTCCATTACTCCACTGGGTCCAAGACAAAATCAAAACTTGATGATGCATTGCAAATCTCTAGGTAGTACTTTACAGACCTTGTACGCCAGGATACGTGAGTAGGGGTACAGATAAGGGACGCTCCGGAGGTTTGTTACTCTTTAGGATACTACATCTAAAAGGCAAATAAAAGTATGCACACCTTGAAGGATGCTGATGGACTCAAAATTGAAATGGCTTTGAGAAAACTGATCAGTGAGCCATTTCCTGAGAGCAAGAAGAGATCTGGGGAATAATGAAAGTGACTGGACTTTCCTTGTTTCCTCCCTTCCTATCTTGCTTTCTGCCTTCCTTCCCTCACTTATTCATTTAACAAGCAGGTCCTCCTCTTACAACCCAGTATCTGTCATTAAGAAAAAAGAAAATGTTCACCGTCCTCCTTTGCCTCTGACAGAAGAGAGAGCAGAGAATTTCAGAACTCTAGTCAAGATCAATATCAGATGTATTATTATTTTTAATGAGTCTTCCAGGGGAGGGGAGTTTCTCATCCTAACCACCCACGCAAAATACCTAAGGTACAGTATCTTCTCACGATGAGCATAAGTCAAAGAAGTAAAAAAGCAGAAATAAGAAACAAATGCCAAACTCCTTTTTTTTTTTTTTGGTAATTTTCGATTTTTGCAAAGGCATTATAAACAGTTGATGTCAGAGTGTAAGGGTTTAGAATGTCTGTGATACACTGCATAATATGCCATCTGGGCGAGTCTGAAGGTTGGAAGCAGTCACCTTACTTTTTGGTCTGAGGTTATGCTCACGAGGAGAACTGCAGTTGGTATCCCATTGCACAAGCTCCCGGAGCTTGGGGGGGAATAATGACAAGAATCAATAATGCTGTCTGGGAAATGGCTTAGAATAAAATATTACAGAAGGGCACGAACATCACCCAGGGGAAGACTTCAGTGTTGATTAAATATGGTTGCCTCAGCTCTCTTCCACGCAGTGACAGATGGAGAAGGAGTGCTTACCTTGGCTTTTGCTGCGTTTTTTTTTTTTTTTTTTTGAACTAGGGTTACTCAGGTAGCATGAAAACGGGGCAGTGCATGCCACTTCAGTTAGCTTCTCTGCGCTTGGCTGCCCCCTGAAGGCCAAAACTGTACACACAGGCAAAGAATTCCCCCATCCCACCAACAAAATCCATAGCTGACTGTAAGTTTCAAACGCTGATTCCTTTCAAAGTAACCTTGTGAAAAGAAATTAATACACAAAATAAAACACTCACATAGAGTTCTCCTCTTCACCAACCCTTACACCCCAAAGGAAATAAAAGGGATAGTTCATTTGTCCAAGTTAACAAAGTATATTAAGTAGTACATGAAGAATTCACCAATTACTTGGAATAAAAATTAGAATTCAAAGTCTATCTAGATAAATGTCAATGTTAAATCACATTTGAGTGCATGAAAAAAAAAAGAATGAACACACTTTTGCACCACCAGTGTCAATAAATCTTTGTTATTTCCTCCATGTATAAACTACCAAGTTTTGAAAACGTACCATGCCATGCCACAAAAAAAGAAATGTAATATTCTCCCTCCATTCTAACCAACTCTACTATGAACTTATCATGCTAAAAAAAAAAATTATCCTACCAACTCTTTATTTTGGCCTTTCATAGAGCCCAAATTTAAAAATAAAAACTTATTTTATCCCTGGAGTAAAAAGTGTGGGTGTCAGAGGCCTTCAGTAGTCTGGGCACTGAATTTCCTCTGTGTGTGAATGCCTGTGTCTCTGAGTGCCCTGAGATTGGAGACACAGGTCCAGAAATGCTTGCTGCCTACTCAGCTCTGTTATAAATTTGATTGAAACCATTAGCTAGAATGTAATGAATTCCATGTGTCCGTCTTCTTTGGCATTTTTTTTAAAAGATAGGATTTTTAGAACACATAATTGTGATAAATCCACTCTGGATAATTTATGTTTTTCTTTTTCTTTTTTTAACTAGGATTCCTTCCACATACAAATTTTAAACAACCAAGCATTTACATATTTACTGTTGGTTATAACTCCTGCTTTATAAATTACACTTTTGGTCACTTTTTCCAATATCTTACTCCTTAGGAATTATTAAAGTAGGAAAACAGATTAACTTTTTCAGGCCACTGAAACCTAAAAACATTTTGTTGATAATTAGTCATCCTTGAAACTCTTTCTCAAATATTGTATTCCTTGAAATTTTTATAATAAATAGAGAGCATTTGGGGCTATCAATCTAATTCCCAAGAACTCAAGCTTAACTAATGTGTTCTTTTAACATTTTTATGTCCTAAAAACTGTCTATTTAAATAAATTACCTTTATTCAAAAGTTTCTTTTAGCCAGTATCATAAAGGAAAACCAAAGAATAATTTACCAGAATTTGAAAATACTGAAGGATCCTAAATCTAAATTAAATTGGCCACTCTCTAAAGCTGTGAATCCAAAAATTAGGTAAATATAGTAACTCGCATCTTTTAACAAAAGATGTTCTCCAAGGGTACAGTCATGCTCCTTTACAATGTGTACATGCACAAATAAAAGGAAGTACCAATCTCTCTTGTATAACATGCGTTGTCCATTCTTGAGAATCAGACATTCTGAAAGAAAATAGTAACTAAAAGCCAATTTCCCATTATTTTAAATGGAAAAAATTAAAACATGCTACATAATAAGCCCCCAAACACCAACCAAATTATCAAAATGCATTGACCCCTATATATAAATAACAAATGAGTACGTTAGAATATAATATGCTGAAAACGTCACTTCTTAATTACTTAACAATTAATTTTGCTGTTAACATACAGTTGCTTTGTGGAGTACCATGGCCTTCCTTAACCCCAGCAGCTTTTATACACCAATTATATTTGGAATATTACATGAGTCGTCTCCCACACATTTATGAGTTTGGGGGAACATTTTTTTTTTCCTTTACAAACGTCATCTAAATTCTGTTGTATCAAGGAGATATGCATGTTTTGTTATTGAAAACCAGGAAGCATTCTGGGAAAATGCTAATGGGAGAACTTGGGCAGAGTGACCCAATAACTCAATGGGCTGCCTCACCAGGCACTATTGTAATTTCCCTCTTACTGGAGAGCAGCAAGCCCAAGCTGGACGACTTTGTGATTGTGATAGCACATGGCCATTGCCATCTGTCTTAGTTTCCTGGAGCTGCCATAACAAATTACCACAAACTTGGTGGCTTAAAACAACATAACGTTATTTTCTCACAGTTCTGGAAGCTAGGAGTTTGAAATCAAGGTGTCAGCGGGTTGGGTCCTTCTGAGGCTCTGTGGCATAACTGTTCTATGCCTCTGTCCTAGCTGCTGGCGGCCGCCGGCAACTCTCAGCATCCCTTGGTTTACAGACACATTGCTCCCATCTCTGCCTCTGCCTTTAAATTTCCTTCTCCCCCCTCTTCTCTTATAAGGACACTTGCCATTGGATTTAGAGCGTGCCCTAATCCATGATGATCTTATCTTGAATTCCTTCACTTAATTACTTCTGCAAAGACCCTTTTCCCAAATAAGCTCAGATTCACAGATACTGGGTGGCTATATCTTTCTTGGGCAGTGGGAGGCCCATTCAATCCACTGCACCCTCTGAACTTGAATTTGTAGGATAACATCTCAGCTCTACTGGAAAGGCAGCCAGTTTCCACAAGTCTTCATCCTCTTCAGCCTACATCATAAATTGTCATTTGCTTAATAAAAGGAGGGAACAGAACTCCGTTTACACCTTCACTACAGACCATCTGATGTAACTCATTCTGTAAGATTTCTTTATGCCACCACAGCCTACATGTCTAAAAATGATCTGAAAAAGTCAGGGGCCAGAGAGCCTTCCTAGGAGTAACCCCATGACAGGTACCAGGGAGGGTCTCTGTGGAAACGTGTCAAGAATTCCCGTGGTTCTTCTAACTTCCTCGCCTAGAAACTGCTTCTAATGCACCTTCATTAAAGTGCTCTAATAGAAATCATTCCAGTTGAGAAATCGCGTGTAGAGAAAAAAACAAGCAGCGATCCAAAGAAATGGCACGTTTGATGGCTCACTAGATTTTATCACTTGCAGCTACGAGGAAAATTCAAGTCCTCAGGTCACAGATTTCACAATTTCAGGCCCACCAAGAAATTGAGCTAACAGGTTTTGACCCACTTTTTATTCATGTGTAAAATAAAATTAATTCATGATGTTTGCAGAAGTGGACAGACGGGGAGTTTATACAATTTTATAAGCATATATACTTGTTTGTATACCTCCTGTGTGTAACTTACAAACCAATATGTCTGGATGTCGTTGTCAAAGTGTTTGCTCTTATCAATTGACTTCACGGTTCTGCAGTTCCCCCACCCCCGTTCTTGCTTTTTCTTCTTTTTTATTTTTTTAAATAAAGTTTTCTTTCAAGTCCTCTACTGTTACCATGTTTCGGCCATCAAAGTCCCCTCCTAGCCATTTTCATTTACCTTGTGACTCTGACCCTTTGTGAAGCTGAGCATTTTCAGAGTAAGCCGATCCTGCGCGTCCCCAAGGATGTTATTCTCATTTATTCACTCAGCCCTTTGAATGGAACAGACCTCACTTGGCAGCCATTCAGCAGACCAAGAGTCAAAGAGCACACAATCCTTTTTCTTCCAAGGGCCTTTCAAAACCCGGTCCAGGGTTTGTCGAGGAGCTTTAATGGATGTCAGTCATTTAGCATGTTACATTTCATTCATGGCTGCCAGGGAACGTGATGAGTAGAGAAGGAATAAAAGAAAACAGGCAGACAATAGGGGTAAGGGATAATTTTCTGAGCCTTTTGTGACGTGACATTATAGAGGGCATATTTGAGCTGCCCTTACTCATGGCGGGGAGTTAAAATAGAGCAAGTAATGTGCTTGTATTTAAAGGCCCACCAAAGCCTCCCAAACAACTTCAGAACCAGGATTTCAGGAAACCAGGGATCAGTTTGAAATGTGGGTGCTGTGGATCTAAGACAGCTGTCCGGCGGGGACCTACATTCTCCCCAGGTGGGTAATGGAGGAATGGAGTCCCTTTGGTGCCATCTGCCTGGTCACCTCTGACAGCTGGCTCTCCTTTTCTGAACATCAAAATGTTCGGGGACAGTCTCTGGGGACACGGCAGTAAGAAAGGGAAGCTCTGTGACCATCCCAGGGGGCAGGGAAGGGGGAAAGGAGGCGAAGGCTCAGGACTGCATGCCTCTGTACCTGCCAACTGGTGTGTCACAGACGGGCTAAAATTACTGACTAGTCAATTATCTGATTAAAGAGACTCTTTCATTTGAGGCTTTTTTTTAACAATCCAGACTGAAATTTAAACCTTCTAGAAAGTTACCCCCCCCTCCAATTTTTTTTAACTTGGGCATAATCAACATTTGAGGGGGAAATGATAAAAAGGTACAGGGAGAAACACTTTGTTACTGGCTACAGGCCATAAATTGTTCTGGGATTTTCTTTCTCTTCTTTTTTTTTTTTTTCCTCTTGGGTCCGACAGCCATGTTATGAACTTACTTGAAACTACTGGCATCAGATTTAATCTGACTTATCTTCACACACACACACACACACACAGAACTACCAGGCTGATGGTATTTTTAAATGTGTAGCATCAAATGATTAAAAAAATTACCAGTGTTCCCCCAAAGCATTTCATTTTTTATTCGTTTTACAATCGCCTTGAAATCCCTTTAAATTACAGAGTTCATGAATTATGCCTGTGTCAGTCAGCATCAGACCTATGTCTTTATGGCTCTTGCATTTCACAGAGGCTGCTGTGGTTTGAAAATAACAGAACAATGTGCTGCTGCTTCACCTGCCGGTAAACGACTTGCCCCGTGGTTAAAGGCCCCAAACCGCACAGCGCAAGCTGGGCTGAGCTACCCTGGCCAGGGCTGCCCAGCGGAACCACACAACAATAGGAAAAACGTGCCGCGTTCATTATTCAACACGTGCTGAGCCCACTTCTTGAAATTTTATTAATAATTTCTCCATAGTTTACGCTGTCCTGTTTGCTTTATAAAAAGAAAAATAGGGCTTCCCTGGGGGCACAGTGGTTGAGAATCTGCCTGCCAATGCAGGGCACACGGGTTCGAGCCCTGGCCTGGGAGGATCCCACATGCCGCGGAGCAACTAGGCCCGTGAGCCACAACTACTGAGCCTGCGCGTCTGGAGCCTGTGCTCCGCAACAAGAGAGGCTGCGATAGTGAGAGGCCCGCGCACCGCGATGAAGAGTGGCCTCCGCTTGCCACAACTAGAGAAGGCCCTCGCGCAGAAACGAAGACCCAACACAGCCATAAATAAATAAATTAATAAATAAATAAAATTTAAAAAAAAAAAAAAAGAAAAATAATACACACCATAAAGTTGTGGAGTCAGCAAAGAGCCATGCACAGGAAAAAGTTAAAAGGCCGGACCTAAACCCACAAAAAGCGCTCTTAATCTCTAGACTGAAGACTAGTGGGGGAAAGGGGCGGACGCTCAAAAAACAATTGTGCCCCTTTGTTAGAAGAAGAAAAAGAAGGAGCAGGAGGAAGAGGAGGAGAGGGAGGGAGGGAGAGTGGACCCAAGAGGAAATCTCACCTCCACAGTGTCTATTTCTCAATTCATCAATACATGACCTGCTCGTCACATTAAGCGTCAATGAAGGATTTACACTGAAGAATACAATAGTCACTAATACACGTGGCCCCAGAGCCTTAGAGAACTGGGTGAAGACAGATGCTGGCCAAAGTACATTTTAGTCTTTTCATATGTTGTTCCTACCCTACAATCCCCAAGAAAATACACATCTGCGACTTTATTTTTTGTAATTTAAGGTCACACCTTCATGTCTTCGTTACAGAACAAACGTTAATGTTTACATCTTACTCTGTCTCCGGGACCCCTTTTACTACACAAAGTACAAGGCAACAGCCTGCCTGAAGTGCGCCACGCTGGATCGTGAACCATTGCAGTTAGAACCAGAAATACACCTGGGAACATATTTCTGCTACAGTTGCTGAACATGACTTTGATGTAAGCGTATCCTACTGTTACTCATCTACCGACTTTGTCCCCCTTTTTAAAAACTAAGAGACGGCAAAGGAGGAAAGATGTAAAGCATAAGTGTAGAGTGGCAGTGTGTGTGTGGGTGTGTGTCTGTGTGTGTCGGAGGGAGCCTCGGCTTTAGGGAACCACTAAAAGTATCCTGAGTGGGTTATCACTGAAATGAAAATGGGCCTTCATTACTAAAGGAGAAAATTGTGCCAGAGACCCTGACTACGCTTCTTAGAGCAAGTAAACAAAAGTACTGTCCTAGATTCTACCTCTGCTCCAAAGGCCTTGGCAGCCCTGACCGTCTTTTTTACTGTTCTGACAGGTGGGCACACTGACTCTGCCCACACTCCCAGCATCCAGCAACTGGCTGTTATTGTCACAGCCTGTGGATGATCATTTGAATTGTCAGGAAAGTAATTTCTTCTGTGAGCTCAAACCTACCACCCTGTGACTACCCCCATTCATTTTTAGTTCTGGAACGCTGCAGAAAAATCGACCTCATCTTCTGTAGAACAGCCTTTGACATTTTTAACACAACTTGTCATTTTCTCGGGTTAAATGAACACATTCCTCCAGTTATTCCTTACGTGATATAGTTTCCAGACCCTTCACCATCCCTCCTTTGAACAAAGACCAGTTTGCTGTCAACTTCTCCCCTAAAATGTGGTGTGCAGGACTCCATACAGCACTTCCTGGGTGACTGGCAGCAAAGGAGGTTAGACTAGTAACTACATTGATGTGGATGGTATGTTGCAGTTAATACACGATGCGACTGAGTTAGGTGTTTAGCACAAAGCCACACTCTTGGGTTACATGAACTTTCATTAAAACCTAAAATATTTTTACACTTACTAGCAAATGATTTGCACCATTGTCCACACAAGAAATTGATGATTTGAATCTAAATGTAAGGGGTTATTTTGTTTGTACCGTTGCATTTCAACTTCTTTGTTCCAACCAATCTTTCTACCTTATAAAATACGTTTGGTGCATTCTTTTTGTTTTCCAACTCTTTAGCTAATCTTTCTAATTTTGTGTCACTTGTCAATTTTGATAAAACTTCCTTCTTTGTCCAAGGCATTGAACAATAGAGAAGAGAACGAGTGCCTTTACAGATGAAGGATTCAATGAAGTACTTGATACCTAACATTTTAGGTTAGTACTTGATAACTAACCTAAAAATGTTAGTTATTATCATTAAAACTCTTCAGAGCCCTTCCTCTGGTGGGTACCAATTCCCTCTCTCATGACTGTAACTAATAAAGGCTTGTAAAAAAAAAAGAAAGAAAGAAAGACACACAGAAAACAGAAAAACAGAAATATTATAGAGGAAAGAGAGAGACCATAATATGAAAATAAAGATGCACCCGATTCACTTACCTTGGGAAAGCCACATCTGTGTTCCCATGGCCAGTTCCTGGTAGCAGGAATTGCTTCTTTGCTTTATACCATTTCGGCTTAGGGAAGGTTTCAAATCAACGATACAGTTTCAAATAGTGGGGAAGCCTGTATTTATTTATGCTTTAGGTAAATAACAGTATTTTTATTGTGGTGTGACAACAAACTACAGGCTGTTTCCTGCTTCTAAAGCATTTGCATCTTAAGCATTTACTTGAAGCAAATTCCCTTCAGTACAATGTCAAACATTTAATACTGTACATTTTGGAAAATATTTTAAAATACTATCAAGACAAATGAAAACAACAGTTCTGAAATCTGGTAAATGCTGTAACTTTTTTATTATTTGTTCCTTCGATATGTCTGCTTTTATTTTTTATTTATACACAACGTGTATAAATTGCCTTCATAATGTGTGCTTCGGGTATGCATTAAATAAGTCTAAATAAAGGAGGGTTTTATAAACCAACGTACCATCTTTTTTTGTCTGTGTTCCCTAATTGCCTATATATGTTGTAGAGAGAGGCAAAGATAACATTCATTTTGTGGAAATTAGAATTCATAATATAGAAGGAATATAGGTTTTATATTTATAAGCTTTAGACCTCTTTTTAAAAGTCTCAAATTATATAGCAAAACTAATTTAATCAGCACCCTAGAAGCAAACTGAAAGGGTAGATGATATTTAAGTATCCAAAAATAAATATAAAACTTACACTTCTACCAATTTCTTGTATTTTTCCACTGTTGTAAGGTTCTCAAGAGCCTGATTTCTAAGAGACTGTCTGATTTTCTGCCCATAACCATATTTTCCATACAAAAATAATTTTTATATAAAACAAGGTTCTAATTATGCAACATTTGAATTCATCAAAGTGGCTCCTTAGCTTATGAGAAACATAAATGGACATGAATTCACACCCTTAGGTATAATAGAATAATATTAAAGATTAGTAAAAATACAGGGCTGTGATATCTTTCAAGAGTCCCACAGCTGAGAGATATGGTAGAAAGGGCTCTTTATTATATCATGGCCCCATGTCATCTATGTCATGGTGGAATCTCCACTTTTTCAATCACCTTAAGCAAGCCATGTACCTGTTCTCTGTGTACCTCTGTAGTTGGAGACTGACCAGGCTCCCCGCTGTCACTGGAAGTTTGTTAATCCTGGACCACTGCCTTGTTCACCCACCCTGGGTCCTGAAATTGCTAAGGCTTGAGTAATAGCAGTGAGTGGAAAACAGGAGTCTTCATTGACCTAGGTTCTTCCCCTTCATGATGACTCCCTTCTGGGCCACCTTGGAGATAAAGCACATGGGGTCCCTCTGCTTCACTGTCTTCTGCCTTCACCTACTGATGCTTTTGTGGCTCTGGTTATTGAGTCTTTTAACATGAGCTGACATTTGAACTTTTAATATCTGCCCACGCAACGGTGGCTGAGAAAACCAATAAGAAGGAAATTCTTCCCAGTTAAGATACCTGACAAAAAAAGAATAGTTTTAAGTAGATATCACTGCACTTGGGGACAGTTTTGATTTTGTAAACTTTTTGAGGGAACAGAGGGACCAGCCTTTGTTAACCCCACTTCTGTAAATGTGCTTCAGCCTCATTGGTAAGTTATATTTTTCTGACTTCTGTGTAAATAATTCCTGGAGAATTAATTATTTACGTTTTTCTTTATGAAGATAAAAGGATCTGATTTGTTCATGACTTGATTTTTACTAATTCCTGTATTCTAAACATCTGTTAATCTAGAATTCAAAAATCTCTCCTATAATCCTTATAAATGTTTCCCATTTGCTTTTTTTTACATTTATTCATTTGAATATTCCCTTATTTTCATTTGATAAAAAACAGTCGACCCACCCACCTCCAAAAACAGAATAAACAGGTTACTTTTTTGAGAGCTTACAGAGCACAGAAGTGAATATTTTCATTTATTACTAACAATCCTGTAACAAAGATACTATGTTTATATTCCCATTACAGAATAGGATACTGTGGTTTTCTAAGATTGTATAGCTAAAACTTATGGTACTAGGAGACAAAGTATAGTGCTGTTTAGAGTAATACTGATTACCTTCTATGTTTCCTTCCCTCAAACCAGCCTTTCAAACTCCAGCATGAACCCATATTTAACACCAGCCTTCCTTAGTGCATAAAGAAGTCCAGGTCAACAATCACAACCCTCAGTGATCATCCCCTATAGGAGACATGCCCGTACTTTCCACTGATGTGCTCAAGGGTGTGTGGTGTGTGCGTGCGTGCATGTGACAGAGACAGAGACAGAGAGACAGAGGGAGAGGGAACTTATTTTTATACTTTTCGAGTGTACAGGCAGGGATGGTTATTTGCATTTAAAAAGCACCAAAAGAGATGGGGAAAAAAAAAAAAAGATCTCTTTTTCTTTATTGCCAGAAGAAAAAAAAACCATCCATGTTACCTTAAAGCCTGTATGAACATTACAATGTCAAACTCACCCTGCCCTTTTTCTAACATGCATTCCATTAGGCCATCTTAAAATTTATTCTAACTACAGCACTATACTTTTATGTATTATTGTGTATTTGTAATTAAAGGGTTTACTGCTTTGGCAATTATAGGGAGAATTTAAGCAAAAAACTAAAGTATATTCTACAGAGGACCCAAATTATAGTAGTGACCAGTTGTACATTGATTTAATCTAGACCTCAGGAACAGCAACAGACCTTAAAATATCAACCTTTTATTTGCATAGTAAGGAAGATCAAATATGCACTGTATACAATAAAATCTGAGAAGATGTTGGCATAATGTTGGCAAAATATAGTTATGACAGTGACAGGGTAAAGCAACTATTTAAAAGAATATGTTCTCTGAATGCTATTGGGTCTTATGCAGCTTGTCATCTGTAGAGTATGAGTAAATGGTAAGAAAGTGATATCTTGCCATGTAATAAGGTGTCATTCTAAATTCTACTCATTGCTAGGTGGAGTTCTTTAGCAATAGAAGGCATTTAATAGCATCTCTTTGATCTGTACGTAAGAAAACATGGCCTTGAGTGGCTCATCCAAGAAAACATAGACAACAAAGGTCTGAGCCAGACCTAAACGAGGACTTCTGATTCTAAATCCAGTGTGCTTTTCCACTGCAGCAGGCTCATGTAAAACTCCAAGACACACATTTCAAACAGGATATGCAATTTGGAAAATTTACTTTGAATTATAACCTTGTGCTCTGATTAATTTCCATCAGTGTTTATCTTTGTATGTTTCTCTGTCCCAAGGGTTGTCTCTTTTCGATCACTGTTTTCTGATTTTTCTAAGCACTCCTGTGTGTCTTTCACTCTATCTCCATAACTGCTTTCCACTTTTAGACCTATCTCTACTTTTGTTTTATTCTAAGTTTTTTTTTCTCTTTTGATTTTCTGAAAATATAAAGTAACATGACTTCATTATCAAGAACTTGGATGCTTCTTATATATTCCAGATACTTATAGTTATCTTTGAATTTGATTTCCTCTTTATAATTTTTATCGTTACCTAAGCCCTTTCATCCTTTTGAATATCTGTTTTGAAATTTGCTTTGTAGACTATGAGAATCCTGTAGATTAAAAAAAAAAAAAAATGGGATGAGTGTGGTTAGTATAAAAACAAGACTCTAGTGTGTAATCAATAGGATTCAGTGGATAAGTAGAATTTCCAATTGTTATATCAGTTTTAAGCCAAACTATGCGTTTCCTAACTCTGGAAGCTTGATTCTTCCAACATGTTTGAACTATTCTCTGGCAGATAATCAAGTGCTTTGAGAACAGAACAAAAACCAACAGTGTTTATGGTGTGATGGTGTCTCAGACCCTCAGAGATTCTGACACAAACACAGGGCACTTAAAAGGCAAAGGATTTGCTCCACTGGATATATTAATGCTTATAAATATACTATTACCATGCAAAGTTAGCCAGTGTTTTAGATTTTGATAATTTTACCTATTTCAGAATTAAGGACAGTGAAGAATTTTGAAAGAGACGAAGCTGAGTTCAAATTCTACTAGAGTCATCACTTACTAGCCTTGTGTCCTTCAAGCTTCGTTTAACTTTCTGAGCCTCATCTGTAAACACTGCAGGGTTGTTTTGACAAAATAATATACACAAAGTGCCTGGCTCATAATGGGTTCCCAGTGAGTGATATGATGATTGATTATGACGATGACAATGACGATGATGACGTTACTGAGATCTCTCGTTGATTAAAGGAGGAGGAGGAGAAAGCCAAACTTTGGGGTAAATCTTAATAGCAGATATAACTAATACAAAATAACATCTGTGAAAATTGTAAAGGGTAACAGCAATTTAGAAATGAGATTGATGTTTCATTAAATAAGTTTTCTAAGGGAAAAAAAAAACTTTACTCTTAAAACAAGACCCACAGACACTAATCTGATAAATCTATAAATATGTATATTCAGCCTTGATGTAATAAATAATTTTAAAAAGCAATTTGTGGAACTTTACAGAGATTTATTAGTTTCTTAAAATGTTTTCCCCAAAGTCTTTCATTCTGCACTACATGATTAAAAAAACATAAAATCTCTTTTTTAATAGTTCACCATTTGAAGTAAATGGGAATAAAGCAGAGAGTTTGAAGCATTTGAAATTTACTACACAATGTAGTTTCCAGAAAGTTATTTGTCAAGTTTCATTCTACCATGTTGTATTTGTTTCATGATTTTAAACAGTAGATACCCCAGGGAGAATCTGAGTACTGGTAAGAAAAGACACGCACATATTCTACGTGTTATGGTCCATACATAGAAATGCTTATCCTCAGAGACAATTTTAGAATAAGCAAAAAATCAGACTAAGGCAAGCAGGAGAGCAAGCTCTTGTGGAAGAGCAAACTGGTGAAACTATCCGGAAAAACTGTTTTAGATTTTTGGTTATCAAAGCAAAGTTCTCCATTGTTGCAACGGGTGCCTTGTTTTGTTTATTTTGTTTAGCTCTAAGCCAGAGGTAACCTTGCCAGCAGCCAGTCATCTCTCTATGTGTTCAACTCTTTACTCGCTTTCTAGGGGAGAAGGGCCCTGGGACCAGGGAGTCACAGCTGGGAAATGGGGATCCTTTTGTGCCCCTCATTGATTCAACTCAGAATGGCTCTCCCCGAGGTTGACACTGAAAAGGACAATAGATGACCCCTTCTGTTTGTTAAACCTAATGCTGTTATTCCTATTATCTTATTTTTTTAATTTTAAAATTTTAAAATAATTATTCAAATCTAACGACATATCCCTAAAACCGGAAGTAGGGGACATTTTAATACAAACTGCAGTAGAGACATTGTACTCTAGCTCCTTCACATGGGTCTTAAGTGTTGAATAACAGCTTCCAAATAATTATTTCCTCTACCCCACGCGCTTCTCTCTCTTGGTGCGCTGCCCAGGTAGGCAGCCAGTACTAAGTATCTGATAACATGCCTTGTCGGGCCATGTAGAATAATATTTTGTTCCAAGCCCTGTAATCTTTCTCCTTCACATCTAAGGCTCCACGCCCAGCACATCTTGTCTCTTGGGAAAGCCACAGAGCCTCTGTGGCCAAGGGTTATGCTATTTCTACCTCTTCCAAACCAAGATGAAGATGATGTGAAATTTCTATTTGCTTATTGCCCACTGAACATATTCACACATTCCAGAAATTCGGAAGAAAATGCAAAGATGAAGTCTTCTCTGAATTAAAAGCCAAATGTCTCATCAAAGCTAAATTTTTTAACATCTTTATTGGAGTATAATTGTTTTTACAATGTTGTGTTAGTTTCTGCTGTGTAACAAAGTGAATCAGCTATGTGTATATATATATTCCCATATCGACTCCCTGTTGCATCTCTATCCCACCCCTCTAGGTGGTCACAAAGCACCCAGCTGATCTCCCTGTGCTATGCGGCTGCTTCCCACTAGCTATCTATTTTACATATGGTAGTGTTTATATGTCCATGCCACTCTCTCATTTCGTCCCAGCTTACCCTTCCCCCTCCCCGTGTCCTCAAGTCCATTCTCTATGTCTGCATCTTTATTCCTGTCCTGCCCCTAGGTTCATCAGAACCATTTTTTTAGATTCCATATATATGTCTTAGCATACAGTATTTGTTTTTCTCTTTCTGACTTACTTCAGTCTGTGTGACAGACTCTAGGTCTAGCCACCTCACTACAAATAACTCAATTTCATTTCTTTTTATGGCTGAGTAATATTCCATTGTATATATGTGCCACATCTTCTTTATCCATTCATCTGTTGATAGACACTTAGGTTGCTTCCATGTCCTGGCTATTGTAAATAGTGCTGCCATGAACATTGTAGTACATGTCTCTTTTTGAATTATGGTTTTCTCAGGGTATATGCCCAGTAGTGGGATTGCTGGGTCATATGGTAGTTCCATTTTTAGTTTTTTAAGGAACCTCCATACTGTTCTCCATAGTGACTGTATCAATTTACATTCCCACCTATAGTGCAAGAGGGTTCCCTTTTCTCCACACCCTCTCCAGCATTTATTGTTTGTAGATTTTTTGATGATGGCCATTCTGACAGATGTGAGGTGATACCTCATTGTGGTTTTGATTTGCATTTCTCTAGTGATTAGTGATGTTGAGCATTCTTTCATGTGTTTGTTGGCAATCTGTATATCTTCTTTGGAGAAATGTCTGTTTAGGTCTTCCACCCATTTTTGGATTGGGTTGTTTGTTTTTTTGATATTGAGCTGCATAAGCTGCTTGTATATTTTGGAGATTAATCCTTTGTCAGTTGCTTTGTTTGCAAATATTTTCTCCATTCTGAGGGTTGTCTTTTCATCTTGTTTTCATCATGGTTTCCTTTGCTGTGCAAAAGCTTTTAAGTTTCATTAGGTCCCATTTGTTTATTTTTGTTTTTATTTCCATTTCTCTAGGAGGTGGGGCAAAAAGGATCTTGTGATTTATGTCATAGAGTCTCAAAGCTAATTTTACTGGGTTGTTATATTACAAGTGTTTGTAAAGACTGTATTATGGGAATTAATTTTACTCACCTCTGCTATCAAATTCAGTAGGTGTTATATTTCTTATATGGACAGATGCAAAACCTTAAATTTATTTGCATATTCTCTGCTAGGTATCTTGGTTTTACACATATATTGAATTCTCTTCTTTACATTTAGCCAGACACTCTTAGTCTTATTTTAGAGATGAAAACAGAAGTCCAGAAAAATGTTACTCATTTTAAAAATACAGTTTTGCTTGGATTCTAAGAATGATGCTTTAAATGTGATCTTTGATGATGTCTCACCCTAAAACTGCTTTTTTTGTTCTTTTTCTTCAGTTGCCAGTGATTTCTCATAAGTGATGCACAGGTAAAGGTCGTGTTATTTGGATAACTGAGTTCTTGAGGGAAAGGTGGGGGACGGAAAAATACTGTGTTGCTTTCTTCTTCGTAGGCTAGCTGCAGAGTGAAAAAGGAGAAGTGAAAATTACCATTAGCTTGATATGCAAATCAGTATTTGATAGTTTCATGGTTCCACCGTACAGAATTCAGGGGAAACTGAGCATCTCAAATACTGTTCCAACCAACTCAATATCTTCCCCACCTTTGTTCAACTGCTCTCTTTACATCATTTACAAATTTATTTATAAAATTATTACTATATAAATTTATTTCCATATTCTCTTCTAGGTATCTTTATGCAGGGTATACCTCACTCTGTGACTTAGAGCAGCGGTCCCCAATATTTTTGGCATGAGGGACTGGTTTCATGGAAGACAATTTTTCCACAGATGGGGAGGATTGTTCAGGCGGTAATGCAAGCGATGGGGAGCGATGCGGGGCAGCAGATGAAGCTTCGCTCACTAGCCCACTGTTCACCTCCTGCTGTGCAGCCGGGTTCCTAACAGGCTGTGGACCTGATCGGTCCACGGCCCAGGGGTTGGGGACCCCTGACTTAGAGTAGTCTGAGACAGACCTCCCTGCAGATTACATTTGTATGAACCAAATCACATTTATTATCCTGCAGCAAATACAGCTTAAAAGGACAGATTCCTCAGCACTCTGATTAAGCATTCTCTAATTTACAAACATAATAAATCAAGATGTTGGTACAATTGATTGTCTTCTGGTGCAGAGCATATGTGTTTGCTTCCATCATGCTCCAGTGTTTGAGAGATTAAGAAAAGACCAGAAGCCACTGAGAAGGCTCCTTGAGGAGCTGCCCAAGTGAAGAGAAGACAGGCAGAGAGAGAGGCTGGAGTGCTTGAGCAGCTGGAGGCCTGGGGGTCAGGAGGAGAAGGGGAAGGAGTCAGGGTTAGGACTTGGATAGAGTCCTGCTGCTATTCAGAAACAGTCTCCAACACATCCATTTTATCTCAGTCGAAATTTCTGAATCTCTGAGTTTCCTAAGTCACCGGTGGATGAAATGAAGATAGATAGTAGACAAACTAGGGTGAGAAATAACCTTTAAAGTTTCTTTCAACCTAGGGGCAGGACAGGAGTAAAGATGCAGACGTAGAGAATGGACTTGAGGACACGGGGAGGGGGAAGGGTAAGTTGGGACGAAGTGAGGGAGTGGCATGGACATATAAACACTACCAAATATAAAATAGATAGCTAGTGGGAAGCAGCCGCATAGCACAGGGAGATCAGCTCGGAGCTTTGTGACCACCTAGAGGGGTGGGATGGGGAGGGTGGGAGGGAGACGCAAGAGGGAGTGGATATGGGGATATATGTATATGTATAGCTGATTCACTTTGTTATAAAGCAGAAACTAACACACCATTGTAAAGCAATTATACTCCAATAAAGATGTAAAACTAAATAAATAAATAATAAAGTTTCTTTCAATTTTTGCAAATTTTAGATATCCATAATCTTTTTCTGCCTCCATTCAACTCAATAAACACCGTGTCTCCCAGATGACGTATGTAAATCACATTCATCATGCCCCCAAACATTTATATATAACAGGCCTCCAGCTTGACAGCCAGTAGTGAAGTTGACAGTAAAAGGTTGGTTTAATTTCTCTGCTCCTGATGCAAGGCTGTGTGAGGTGATGACTCCTTATCCCATTCTCCTTCAGCTTCCAGGAATGCAAGGATAGCAGAGCTGACTTCAGCACACTGACCACTGGAAGTTAGCTGTGGGGAAGTAGAGGGCTGGGAGAGGAGACAGGAAAGGCAGTGAATGGCTCTCCTGTCCCGCAGTCTACACCCTAACTTTTAGGGAAAGGCCTTTGCAGTCACTCTCCTAGGGCATTGCTTAATTCCTCTTCCCAGTTTCAATTGTTCGTGGGTCAGCAATTGACCTTCTCTGCACAAAACAGAATTGAGAAATCACCTTCTGAGAGGCAGACTGGGTAAGGCTCCATATCCATGGTCCTGTCCTGGAGCAGTGGGACACAGGGAGAGGGACAGAAAACTCAAGTCACTGGTTCCAGGTCACTAAGACCATCGTGACTTCCGCATATCTTGAGTATCAGAAAGTCTGCATAGTTTTTTATTGATGGGAAGAGCTCTCAAGTTTGCCAGTAAAATAAATACAATTTTTCTACTTTCCAGTTGTCTACAGCAAAGTAAGAATTTTCCATTTCTAGGACCAAAGTATGGAAATGGCATCTGATGTAGGACTTCTTTATTTTTCTGCAACTTTTAATTCAGAAGCTCGACTCGTTTCAAACGATTTTAAGGCTAAAACAATACAGCAGTTACAGCCCTCTGACATATTGTTTGTAACCAGAAAAATCAGCAAAGCCAGAAGCTTTCTGCTGTGAGCACTTTTGTTTCTCCTGTTTTGTTTTATTAACCTCTCCACAGCTGGTGCAGTTGAAAACGCTCTTTCATCACATACTTAGCAGAAGTTCAAGTGTAGCTGAGAATGCAGCCAAGAATCTGTCTGCTGGATTCACTGTCAGAATGTCATGTTTCACTTCTAACCTAACTCCTATCTGATACAGCTGACGGAAACAGACAAAGAAAATCTGCAACAGGAAAAGCTCTCCGTGGACCCTCTCAAACTGATTATTCCCGAGAAACTGAGGACAAGTTAAGTCTAGCAAAGTAGTAATATTTTCACATTCATATATGAATTCAGTTTTCACAGGGTTTTTTGCTTGTCCACTCTTTATTGATGTAGTAAATAAATAGTCTACAAATCACAGAGCTGCTGGATTATGAAGCAATAATGCACTCTTGTCTGATACTACTTAGAATTTACAAAACAAAATAAAAATTAAAATAGAATAAAAAGTTTACCAGATTTCTTCTTTCTGCTTTATTTTAATAAAGTACTTTATATTCCTAGTCTTTATCCCTAAATATCTTTTTGTAATCTAGGGAGTATTCATGATGATTGAATAATTTAGGTAAATACATTTGTTATTGCCGCAAGGTGATTATATTGGCTGCTAGAATGTTTTCTATAAAATGAGATAAGTACTCAAGTTCCTTTTCTTGGAGAAAGGATACATTTTCAGCAGCATTTCCCAAACTGCATAATTCAGGTAAAAACTTGCTTCTGTTATAAGAGAAGTATTTTACATTCTTCTCTAATGTCTTTATAGTTTCTTAAATACTTCAATTTTAGTGAATTATTGAAGGGATCATCTCCCTAATCTAGGTACATATACTTCTTCTGTTGTGATATTCATAAGTACAATGATAGAAATTAAATACCTCCTAGACTTCCCTGGTGGTCCAGTTGTTAAGACTCTGCGCTTCCAATGCAAGTGGTGTGGGTTCAATCCCTGGTCAGGGAACAAAGATCCCGCATGCTATGTGGCACGCCCAAAAAAAAAAAATAGTGAGAGAAATTAAATATCTCCTAACACTTGAGAAATGGTGATACCAAAGTGAAGAATCATAACACTCTGGCTTATGATGCTTATCTGGTTTATTCATTCAATCAAAAGATAAATATTTGTTAAAAGCCTACTATGTGCTGGGCACTGTTCTAGGGGGTCCTGGGGATACTGTCATGAATAAGGGAGATAAATCTCCAGTGTTCTGCTTAATTTAAGTGGGAAGAGTGAGACAGAAGCTAAAAATACAAACACAATTTGTAGCAAGGAGTTCCAGGAAGAGAATTAAAATAGGAAGGTGAGAGAGAGAATGGCTGGCAAAGCTCCTTAATGTTGAGCGGTCAAAAGAGTTGCCCTCTACAAAGGAGTGCGATTACAGCTCAGTTCTTCCACAAGATAAGAAAAAAGCAGCCACATGAGGATTAGAGTAGAAATATCTAGTTCAGACTTTGAGTCAGGAATCCAAAAAGTTCTGGAAGGCTGAGAAGTTTTGGGTTTTATTATAAGGGTAATGGGAAGTCCTTTCGGGCATTCCGAATAAGGGAATAACATGATTTGATTATTGTATTTAAATCATCACTCTAGAAATTAGGCAGATAGCGGAAACTAAGAGGCCCTGGGAGCAATGATGGTAGCTTAGACTAAGTGGCAGCTGATATTTGGCTGTCGCACACAGATAAAGTCATGATACAATGTGTGGTTGTTAAGATATGGAAATATTTCCCTATGGGTTGACAAGTAGCCTTTGTCCTGTGTCCCCTGAATGCTGCCGCCTTCCTGTCGCAAACTTTCTATCCTCTCTCTCAGGACCTCCAAACTGCCTCATGATGGAGTAATGGAAGAATGAAGATCTGGCATAGCAGAGAACTTACAGACTTCAGTATTCCTGCTGATGGTCCAAAATCCTGCCATATATATTGTTAAATAGTTTGAATATAACTGCTTGTGTAGGAATGGAAACACTCATTTTACAAGTATTTGTTGAGCACCTACGAAATAATAGATAATCTCCTAGGCCCTAGGAATGCTAGCCCTAAATGAAATAACCAAAACGTTTATACTGTAAAGAAGTTGACAGATTCTGGTTGTTTTAGAAATAAAGTCATCAGGACTTGCCAATGAATTTGATGTGGGGAAAAGAAAAGGAGAGAAATCCTTCCAGGTTTGTTCCTCAGGCAACTGGTAGATGATGGTGCTGTTTATTTAGATGGAGAAAGTGAGAAGGACAAGGTTTAAGAAGAAAAACTGTTTCTCATGCTTCAGAGCAGACCTAAATTCACAGAACATATATGGAAAGGCCAATGGGAAATCTTTGAAAAGAACATTCGATCACTTATCCAGCTATGTTCCAATTCTTCATCTGTAAACCTGGAACACTAACATCTACCACACATACATACTTCAGAGGGTTGTGATAATGATCCAACGTGTTAAAAGATATGAAAGTTTTTATTTTCTCCAGAAAACTGTGGATCACTATCACTAAAACATCATTAAGAACTTCACACAGATTTCTGAGAATCACCATTCTTGGTTTTTCCATTCTCTCCCCAGATAGGAATGTAGGAGACAGGAGACTCCAAGGATGGGCATAGAAGAGCTGGAACGCTGGTAGGTAAGACCAGCAATTAAAAGCTCCTAAAAGTTAAGAGATGGTCTGTATATTAATTTTTACCACTTCAGGGGTGGTTTCTCAATGAATCATTTTCTTATCATAATGAAAAACTCTACAGATTTTGATCTCATTTTATATTGGATAAATAACATTCATTGCAATTAAACACTCTTATCTGATGTAGTTATAAAAATCAAGATGAGGAAAGAAAGAAGTAATGTAATTCACACGCTTCATTCATGCTTTGTACATTTTACATCTGCATCTGTAAGACATGGATCGTCTATGCGCTA
The DNA here is from genome assembly GCF_009873245.2 of Balaenoptera musculus. NCBI lineage: Eukaryota > Metazoa > Chordata > Mammalia > Artiodactyla > Balaenopteridae > Balaenoptera > Balaenoptera musculus. The sequence continues at coordinate 30,732,789 of NC_045796.1, forward strand.
CTTACCTTCCAGAGTTGTGGAAGGAATCAAACGAAATAGTGCATGTGAGTATGCTCTTCAAATGTTTGTTGTTACTAGACCAACAGGACATATAGTATATAGTGGAAAAACTATTTGCAGGCTACAAAGAGTTGGTTATTTGTTTTATATCTTCTTACCTCACCCCATGGAAACCACAGCATCTTGTATTTATTCCAAAGCATTTACTATCCTTCACTGGATTAAATGAATTATTATTGAAGACAGCAGATGACAAGAATACCATGTGTCTAATTTACTGTACCTAGAGGTTTAAGTTCAAAGCTTTGGCACAATTCCTAAGGTACTCTGCACCCTCCATACCAAACCAAACAGCCCTTAAAAATTTCAGTAGTTCAAATTCTCTGCCAGTATTTCTCAGCTGCTTCTTTTTCCCTCTCTTAGGAAATGAATAACATAACTTTCTGAAGCTTAAGAAAAAATTAGATAATATGGTATCGTAGTGCTTAAAAACACAAAAATTGGAGTCAGTCTACAAGGGGTTGGAAACCTAGTTATGTGACTGACCTTGGACAAATTATTTAAGCATTTTCGTGCCCATGCAAGATGGGAAAATTGATAATACCCATCTCTAGGGTTGTCAAGAGGAATAAATAAGTTGTTAGATGCAAACTTCTTAGAACAGTGTTTGGCCATAGTATGAATTCAATGAATCTTAGATATTATTATGTCCTCAGAATATGACATGGCATCTACAATAGCAAAAGAGAAAAAAAAAAAAGCAATTGGGGTAGAAATACCCATGTAACCATATCTTAATACTAGTGTGTCGAAAAACACTATAAAGGATCTTTGTCACTAAATCAATCAAGATCTAGAGCTTGATTAGAAAGCTGATGTATAAAACCCATCGATGAAACAAACATTGTGAGATGTGCACCGTGTACCAGGCACCGTGGTCACGCAGGGAGTATAAATGCAAACATATGCACACCCTTCCTCAAGTAATTCACACTGTGGCGAGAAGATCTGATTAAAAGTGAGTGAGGACATCATTTGTTGATGCCCACCTAGCTCCCTAGTTCCAAACTTCTGTATATAACAACACAATGTGAAAGGTGCTAGAACAGAGAGAAGCACAGAGTATACTGTTGTGGAATTGTGAGCAGGTTGTATAGCTGGGGGGAGCCTTCGTACAGGGCCCTGAAAAAAGGAGGGGCTTGAAACTGACTTGTGATAGCAGACAAAATAGATCAGAAAGCACTTCTAAGAAGATATGATGCTAGGTCTGAGTTAAAGTTTAAGAAGGAGCTAACTAGGTAGACAGAACTGGGGAGGAAGGGATAGGTATTTTCAGGCGCATAAAGTAGATACGTGGAAGCATGAGATAGCACGACCTAATCTGGGAATTTGTGTAATTAAATATGGCCAAAATGAAGAGTGTTTCTGGTGGCATTGAAGGAGTTGAGAATGGAGAGTTTGTCAAGGGTCAAACCTTACAGGGTGCGGTGTATGAGGCTTGGAAGTGCGACCTTGGTGCTGAAGGTAATGGTGTGGCTTTGAAGGGTTTGAACAAAGGAACATCAAAATCAGATGTGTTTTCAAAATATCTGACTGACAACATCCCCATCTCACCCCCAGCATTCCTATTCCTTTGTCCTCCATGGCGCTTATCACCACCTGACATATTATTTGATTTGTGGGTTGTCAGTCTCCCCCTGCCATAATGTAAGCTCCATAAGGACAGATAGATAAGTTCCTGTCTTGCCTTAAACATTCATTAAATAAATAGCAGATGGAGCAAACTTCATACAACTTCTCACTTTCAGACTCATGCATTTATTTGGTTGCCTTTTCTTCGAGAACCTCTTTTGGTGGAGTAGCCAACATCCTATAAAAATGAGGATTAAAAAATTTAATAAAGATTCTCCTTGTGCTTCCTTTCAGTTGGCATGAAGGAAAGCCACTTAAACACTAGTGATCCATTCTGACTTCTTTTTCAATTAAAGAGGCTTAGCATCTAGAATTATGCAAAATAGATGTCCAAGTCCAGGTGCTTTTATAAACAGGTAGAAATAGCACAATAAAATAGCTTTATTTGACAACATTTTATTTACCACCCAAAAATAATACTTATGAAAGCTTATATTTTCTATGAATATTTTTTTAGTTTAATGAGTTCAGGAAGAAATGTAACACAATGAATACTAAATTAGTACATCTTACAATAAGAGTGTTTTAATGGTCTATAACTTTAATTCCTTAAATTTATATTAAACTCTTTAAAACAGATGAATATTTGCATATTCAAATAATTAGTTAATTATACCTAGTAAAGTGTTAACCTGGGCAATTCAGGGGGTCCAACCAAAACCCACCAAGTTTTCCAGAATTAGGCATGCTCTCACTTGTTTCATCAATGTTTTCTTGCCAGTTGGGAAACAATTAGTTGGGTTTCACTGTGTATCATGGGTCCGAGCTGCATTGGGACCTTTATTTACTTCCTGCCTGTGATCACCACTCTTATCTCCTGACTCATTTTGAGTTGGAAAGTTCCATGCTTGATTCTGTCAACCCACATCCTGCTGTCTAAAAACACAGGATGTAGTTTTCTCTTGCCGTCTCAGAGCATTTTATTCTGCTCATGTCTCTCACTCTTTGATGGCTTCCAAGACCCTCTCTTTGGTTGTATCCTTTGAAAGAATACATCTGGGCCCTCCCTGACCAGCCACGTTGACTGATCCTGGTGTCCATTGTACCTGTACCTACTAGGTTTCATTTTCCCAAGTCAAAATTTGGTAAACCACAGTGAGCTGTTCTCCATCATCAGTTCAAAGCAATCCCCTATTAGTTATTGCTGTCATTGGCTTAATATTTAGGGAGGTACATGGGCTTCTATTCCTTGGGAAATATCTTGGCTGGAATGTGATCTTCAGAGTTTAAAATTCAATCCATTGTTTACTGTGACTCAGAAGCAATTACTATTCCCACCCAAAAGAAAACTTTTCTGAAATAACTATCCTTTAAAAAAAAAAACAAATTTAGGAAAAGTTGTTATTTTTAAAAGCCAAACATTTAAACATTATTACTGAAGGACTTTAAAACATATTATATGTCTTAAATGTTGAATGAGATAATTAAGTGCTTAAATTCCATCCTGCAAACTAAAAATGATGAAAGAAAAAAAAAAGAAAAAGAAGAGAAAAGAGAAAAGAGAAAAAGGAAAAGATTAGGGTTAAAAGTAGAATTCCAAAAAATAAATGAAGAGTGCTTTGTATCTTTTTTTTTTTTTTTTTTTATTTACTTATTTTTGGCTGTGTTGGGTCTTCGTTTCTGTGCGAGGGCTTTCTCTCTAGTTGTGGCAAGCGGGGGCCACTCTTCATCGCGGTGCGCGGGCCTCTCACTATCGCGGCCTCTCTTGTTGCGGAGCACAGGCTCCAGACGCGCAGGCTCAGTAGTCGTGGCTCACGGGCCTAGTTGCTCCGCGGCATGTGGGATCTTCCCAGACCAGGGCACGAACCCGTGTCCCTTGCATTAGCAGGCAGATTCTCAACCACTGTGCCACCAGGGAAACCCCGAGTGCTTTGTATCTTAAACGATATTAAATGGCTGTGCTGATGTCACCTTTTGAAATGTCAGGAACTGTGAAAAGTCTGACACGTTTACTTGTAAGTTAACGGGTTAGTGGGTCACAGTTTTGCATATGCTGTCAGAAGACATGAGACTCCTGGGTCAAAGACAAAAGACTTCATTACTCAGAGCACAGCAGGTAGCATGAATCTCATGTTCATGTTAGTTCACCTTTTGCCCTAAGTCCCATGGGAGTGATGTAGGTGGGTCTAGGTGGGTGCTGCATGCATAGTAAGCGTGTATCACAACTGAGGAATTCTAAGCTTAGGAAAACCCCAGAATTATAAGGAGTTGCTAACAAATCTACCCAACCTTTTCTAGAGGGAGCTCTTATCTTTATTATCCTAGTTAGAAAACAAATCTGCCCTCTATTCCAAAAGGATGTCTCTTTGTTCATGGCAAATTGCCTTGAAAAGATAGTATGGAACAAAAGCTGTCACAAGACTTGTAGAAATGCCATGGAGAGTTGACCTGAACAATATCCATCCCTTAATGTAGTCTTTAAAAATATAAACATTTTTAAGGACTATCACTCCACTCTATAAAACATATTGCAGAGTTCAGCAACAAACACAACCACTATTAATTCAACGAATATTTTGACCTCATAACCAGCAAATAGTCATTATCAGCAATAAAAAGTTTGACATGTTAAGCACTGTTTTGCATGTGCCGCAATGTAAATTTGTTCCATAAGACAAGATGTTCAAGTAGTTTATATGATCTTACATCAAGGTAAAGCATTCCTATGGATGGATATAAAGTAAATAAATAATAATGACAATAGTGAAGATTTTACAATTATATAAATTTCTAGGAGTCAGTGTTTTTTTATCTTTATACAGGAAATTGAAGGGAAAAATGATTACATTAAAAATGTAAACCAGAATATGTAATGACTGTCTTATACCTTTCCTCTTTCCTTATAATTCAAATACCATCTGCTTGCTCCTCACTCTTAGCTAACTATTCTCTTATTTCACAGAGAAATAGAACCAATGACAAGAAAATTATCTCATTTACAGCTACCAAATTTACCAACCTACTTATCCATGCCCGTCCTCTTTGTCTTCCCTCCTGTTAAACTGAATTAACTCCTCCTTTTTTTCTTCTAAGACTATTTTTCACCTCGGATTTTTCCCCTTCCAGCTTCTTCAGATTTTTTTTCTTGCAATTTTCCCCTTTCTCTATCCTGTACCATGAATACACTTCTTGCTATTGGCTTATTCTTATCAGCATGTGAAACATGCTTCAGAAAACTCTTACGAAAAACCTCCCTGGACCTCATGTCCTCCTTCAGTTGTCTCCCTATTCCCCCACTTCCTCAGAAGAGGTCTCTAAGTAGTCTTTGTCTCCACTTCCTCACTTTCCTGTCTCCTCAGCCAGTCATCCTTTCCTCCCCACCACTCCACTGAGACAGCTATTGTCTAGGTCAACATTTGTAGGTACCATATAGATACAATTTCAATTCATGATCTAGATTAATATTAAGTAGACAAAATTCTACTTAAAAACACAACAATCAGCTGCCTAATTTGTGAAATGCAAACAATATCTGTCTTCCCTACCTCACAGGGTTGTTGTGAATCAAATGACATAACGCAAGTCAATATTTCTGTAAGCCACAATGCGTCACACACATACATATGATTTTCTAGGCTATGAATCAAAGGCATGGTTTTTGGTAGTTTTTATCTAGCCTTAGTGAAACTCAAAGAACTAGAATATAGTAGATTGTCCACAGTCATTTGTTGAACAAATAAATGCATGAACAAATGAATAAATGAAAATGCTTGGTTTGGTGGAGACTCTGGCTGGAAATGAGTGGAAGCACCCAGCTAGAGTGGTACTAAAGGACAGAGCAGGGTCTAGAAAATATAAGCAGAAAAGTCATTCCTGGAAAAAATATATATATATATGTTCATATATATATATATGGATCACTTTGCTGTACACCAGAAACGAACACAACATTGTAAAACAAGTATACTTCAATAAAAGGAAAATCATTCCTTCCATAATGACATGCAGAATCCCATCTTCCACCAAAATTATCTAAGAGCTTGAAAAACTATTAAGGCTTCATTTTGTTCAAGAAGTTATCTGACCTTTCAAAGGATCCTTCTTGTCTAAGTTTGTGTTTAGCTGAGGAGCTATCTCATACAGCCACACACAAATAAAGAAAACAAATATATACATATAAAGCATGCCTTTTCTGCTTAGCCAAGACTCAAACATCAAGACTAATCAACACCATCAATTAAAATGTAAAATGTGACAAATGATAAAAATATATATTTTTTATCATCTGGAGAACCATTGCTTTAGGATACAGTTAAAATAAGCTAATGAAGACATCGAGACCCTGAGCTAGATAAACAAGAGCCAACTTTGCAAAGTAACACTTAAATTATGATGGTCTCCTCTCTAGAAAATGTTTAAATTTTGGCGACCCAGGTTATGATTTCTCCCAGATTTTGAAAGCTTTTCCACACAGTCTAATGAGGAACTTTGAGGCATGACATCAATATTAAATCAAAAATAAATGTGCTGTTTTCAGATATTTCCTTCGGGGTTGGCCGAAATCATTCTACCATGTAACAGTTTATGGGGGAAAGCAAGAAAGCTTGACTTATGTACAACGCTGCCACCAGAGTAAACAGTGCCTCAAACCAAGGAAATTTAAAGCACATGCCTTATTGTCAGGTTTAACTTGCTTTACAAACCTGAACAGCCATCCCTGTTATAAAAACCCATTTCTGCTTTGATAACTAACATTTAATCATAAAAACAAAATAAATATATTTGTGCACATAAACATATGGTAATTATAATTTTTGCCAAAGAACTCAACTTTCCAATGTCCCATATGGGAAATCATTGAGGAAGTGATGATCATGACAGAGAACCATCGTAGAGAAATGTTAACAAAGCAGTATCAGTAAAGAACTAAGACACATGCTACTTTCTAGACTAGAGATACACATATATGGACCTGAAATATAAGGTGATATTGTTTTGTCAACATATTTTTTCTTTCTACATATCTTATACACTGCCCTCCTAACTTATACTGTACAAATCTTTGGCTGAATACAGACTTGGAGCATCAAGGAGACTTGGATTCAAATCTTAAATCTGTCATTTGCTAAAAGACATGTTCTCTCGCAGGAATGTTTTGAAGATGGCGTCTGGCATTCTTGGAACTCCTGCCACCCAATCTCTTGGTTCTGACTTTATCCTATCAGGGTGCTATCAAGTTGAATGGCTGTTGGTGGTGTAATTGTCTTTGGCCATTAGGCTGTAAGCTGTGTAAGGGCAGGAAGCCTGTCTATCTTGCGCAACACCATGTCCTCAACATCTGTATAATCCCTGGCTCTTTCTAGCCACTTACTTGTTGAATGAATTAATGGATGAATGAGTGACACATAGCACTGCTTCTCAGCCTTTTCATTCCTTCCAAGCCCACTTAAAATCATCTTTACATGAATTTTTTTCTATACTGACATTTCCACTGTATTTTATTGTTCCAAATTACTTGGAGCTCATTCTTGGATTATCGATTTGGACCCTTGGTCCTATCCATGTTAATCATCCTACTTGAGTAGGAAAATCAGGTTTTATAAACTTATTTCCTATTGACCTTGAAAATAAGGGGTAGAGCATTTAAAATGACATGCAAAAAAAAAAAAAATCATTTCACTAGCAAGTCAGGAAAAAAAACTGAAAAAAGCTAGTATTTTACTCCCAGACATTTTCAAAGTTCTTCTTCTTGAATTTAATGTCAATCTCCAGTGTTGCTGAGGATGTGAAGAAATAACATCTTGATCCACCCTGGACGGAGTCCATGAGTGTGATAATTATGGTAAGCAACTCTGTAATCTCTACTAAAAGCCTTACCAATGTTCACCCTCTTTACCCAGCAATGTCACTTCCTTGAATTATCCTAAGAAAATAATCAGAGATGCACCAAAGACTTCTGTGTGGGGATGTTATGTGTAAGAGTGTTAATTGAAAATAAAGTAAAAGTATAATAACATGGGGGGGTTGACTTAGTACAATGGAATGCCAGGCATTTATCAAAATTCATGTTACAGAGGGATAATTATACCCGAAAATTATCAAAGAGAAAAAAAATCACAAAGAAACAGGTTAAGTGAAAATTATCCTAATTATAAATATACATTTGTATAGAAATGTACATATTTTAAATAATATATTTATATTTTATTCATTATTCATACATATGTATATAAAAAGACTAGAATAAAATATACTATATGTTAGATTTTATGAGGTTATGCTGCAGTAACAAATAATCCTAAAATTTAGTGGCATAACAATAAAGGTGGGACTTCCCTGGTGGTCCAGTGGTTAAGACTTAGCCTTCCAATGCAGGGGGTGCAGGTTCGATGCCTGGTCAGGGAGCTAAGATCCCACATGCCTCGCAGCCAAAAAACCAAAACATAAAACAGAAGCAATATTGTAACAAATTCAATAAAGACTAAAAATAAGGTCTACATTAAAAAAAATTTTTTTTTAAACAATAAAGGTTAAATTTCATGCCAGCAGAGAGTCAGTATAGCTCTCCTTCATGTGTCCTCTTTGTCCTACTATTTATTCTTAAAGAACATCCCTTCTTTAGTACTTTGTTTTTCTCGTGGCAGAGAGAAAAGGGCCAAGGAGAAACCATGTGATAATTTTAAAGATTGTACCTAGAAGTAGCTCATATTTCATTGGCCAAAACAAGCCCTATGGACAAGACTGGCTTCACTGAGGCCAGAGGAATAATCTCTCTCAAAGACCCTGCACATCACATGGGAAAGCAGTGAACGTTAGAAAAAATATATAATTTACCACAATAACCATTGTCTCCTGGTGGTGATAATAGGGCTAATTTTTGTTTTCTTCTTCATACTCCTATATATGTTTTTTTTTTCAAAAATGGACTCATGTGTTACTTTTAAAAGCAGAAAATAAGTCACACACAGAAAGAAATCTGTTGTATCATACCACCTCCCACTTCACTGCCTCCTGATTGAGTTATATACCGTCATCTGTGGTCAAGTGAGTTCTGATGTATTATTGGCTATGGGTGTTGATCTGGTTGGTCTGCCATTCTTTCTCAATGAGTCATATGTAGACTTCCTTTCAACACATTATGGCCCTATAAAATATATCTATAAACAATATCAATTACAGTACTGAAGAGTGACTATTGGTATGGTATGTAACCCAGTGGTCCTCAGCCAGAAACAATCCTGCCCCCCAGAGGATATTTGGCAACGTCAGAAGACATTTTTGGTTGCCACAACTTGGTGGGGTCAGGGGGAGGGTGGTCTTCTGGCATCTAGTGGGTAGTGGCGAGGGATGTTGCTAAGGGAAGTCCCCTTCACCCCCCCACAAAAAAATTATCTGGCTCAAAATGTTAATAAGTACCAAGATTGAGAAACCTTGTGATCCCATGATTCATACTTAAAGGGAGGACTGGGAACCTTGCAAGTGCTGTGATATGTTACAGCTCAGCCTTCAGACATGGATGGTGGTTTCTTATGGGTTGATAATCACATAAATGTAAACTATGATTGATGATAGTGCTGTGAATCAGGTTTATTGACCAATCAACATACACATTCATGTATCTTACCATCAGAACTTATGGTCTAAATTAATATTTACAATAACTTCAAAATAATGTCTGGGTGATGACTGTGAGCCTGAGTCTTGGGAGAAATTGTTCTGGTATTTTGCACAGGAAATTGTTGCTGACTTGAGGAGGAGTATTTGGAAAAAAAGCAAGGAATGTTGTGATGGTTTGTCAGTCATGAGTAACTTCAACTCCTACAGTTATTACCATCATTTGTGTACATGTCTGTCACTTTACCTTCATCTGTTATGTATTTGGGAGATGAAGGAGAATAAGAGTGACATCACCACAATATTCAGAAATATCTTGTAACATTTGTCTTACATATTCTGTTGTCAAGGGTTATTAATTGACTACAATCTTTTTTGTGGGGGGGGGCGGGATTTAAAAAACTGTTTATTGCTCTGTGACTTCGTCTGGAAGCTGTTAACAAGACCCATGACAGCCAAGGGCCAGGTGTGCATCTAGATCAGCTAGATTCACGTGTCCACCTCCTGATCCGTATAAACTTGGCGCTCGGGGGCCCTGTGCAGTCAAAGGCAGGCTTCCTGGCAAATTGGTTAAATCCCAACAAGGAGAAATGATGTTGCAGATCATTTCCACCTCCCCAAATCCCATGTTCTAGATAATAAAGGAAAACGCCACAAGTACTGCTCCAAAATAAAACCGGCCTCGGTCCCTTATGTCTGACAGAGGAGCCAGGAGCACCGAGGCTCTGCAGAAGCCAGGAACCCAGCACCAGAAGGCACCCGTCCCTCCCTCACTGTTCAGTGACCTCCCCAAAGGAGTCCCCAGCCCCAAGGGTGCACTCCGGCCACACTGCAGGAAGACCAAGGCAGGTAGCCAAGGCTAAGGGAGCCCAGGGTTTCCAATCGGAGCTGTAGTTGGTCCTGCTGGGTATGGCGGAGCCCCAGCAGCTGTGGCCCTCACAGACTCTTCTGGAAGACCCGGTGCAGGCTCTGGGCCAGGACGTCAGTCTCCTCATAGCCCTCACAGCTTTGCTGCCAGCTCTCTGGCACCTGTTCCATACCATAGTAGGTGCCAGCAATGGCCCCAGCCATGGTGGCAATGGTGTCTGTGTCCCCACCAAGTGAGATGGAATAGATGAGAGTCCTTTGGAGGCTGTTGAAGGCAGAGGGGATCTTGGGGTCGGGCTCCATGCAGCGCAGGAAGCAATAGATGGCGGTGGGCACAGATTCAAAGGCAGCGATGCCATTCCCTAGCTGGGACACCACCTCCTCTCTGGTCACTGAGTTCTGCTCTAGAAGCTCCCCAGTCTTCTTCAGTTGGCTGGAGTACGACGCTCCTCCATGCCCAACTCCCGGGTATCTGACACGGACTGGGCATCACTCTCCAGCTCCTCCATGTGGCCCAGGAGTTGTTCAAGGAAGTGCTCACTGGACGACTCACCCTGCAAAGCCAGGTGCACAGCCAGGGCCTGCAGGATGGCACCCTTGTAACCCAGGGAGGAGGCGTGCGTCAGCTGGGCCGAGAGCCGGGCAAGCTTCTGCACATCCTGGACGCTGCTATAGGCCAGGGAGATGCCGGCCCCGCGCACGGCGCCCCCGTTGCCGTAGGAGCCTTTGCCATTAAACTGGGCCAGGACGGCTCAAAGCCATCACGGCACTTGGGGCTCAGGAGCTTCCTGAAGACGGTGATCACTCCAGCACCATAACCCCCATCAGGGTCTTTCTTGTGCTCCTGAGCAAACCTGTGAGCCATGTCCACCTCGTCAAAGGCCTCCTTGGCCAGCAGGGACTGCACCAGCGCCCTGGCCATGGCCGTGTCGTCAGTTACTCCTTCCTCCCTAGTATGTATATCAGCACTGCCGTCCCTGCAACACCTCCCATCACATCACAGTGTTTAAGCTTGCCTTTCAACTAAACGATGGGCTTCTAAAAACAAAGCAAAGAGAGACTGCTTACATCTATCTTTGTAACCAAGAGATTTACATAATGTCCAGTTCATGGCAGGTGTCAATCAACAGTAATGTGTTAATGAATTCCCCCGGTGACCAGGTTTAATTATAGAGAGGGAAGAAGATATTAGGGCTATTTTTATATTAAGGGATGAATGACTAGCTTTTCAAAAGAGCACATAGGCTGACTCAAAGGAATGACTATCTGGTGGTGACATTGTGCTAGGGAGACAGTAGAATAAAAGAGATATTTTGAGGCAAGAGAGGCTTCCTAGGTTCCTCAATTCATTACTCAACAGCAATGACCTACTCCAACATGACCAGGTCCTGTTGTGCTCTAAAGAAAGAAAGTACATCTAGGACATGGTCCTTGACGATGTGAGTTCTTCAAACTGAAAAGTATTTTTCTTAAAATTATTGCTGATGAAATTCTAACACATGTTGCAATCACATGGCTGAAAAAATATTTGACCACATGTTAACAATATCAGTTTGATTTAAGAAATTATTATTGATACTTTTAGCATACACCTGTAGCTATAGAACCTAATTATCAAACATAGGGTGAGAATTCTTCTAAATTTCAGTTTATTAAGTTATAGTTTTAAAAATACTATAAAATATTGATTGTCCCTTTCATTTTTTTTCAGGTCCAACATTCCTTTAACTCCCCAAAAATACATATTCTGGCAATAATTTCTATCTTTGTCCCTTGTTGCTCTTAGATCTTAATGGCTACGCTGTATGCTTGGAGTTCTTGGTAGTATTCGATTTAGTGTTTTATTATACTCTTCCTTCTATTGATCACTAATACTTTCTTATATATGCCATATCTCCCAATGAAAGTTCCTTGAGAGAGGGGTTGAGTTGCAGACAGCCATTCTTAATTTACAAATGGGTTGTATTCCCAAAGTCATACATGTTCTCAACATATATTTATTGATCACCTATTCCCATGCCAGACTCTGTGTTAAATGTAGGGAATAAACACAGCCTACTCAATTGGAAGTTGATTTTTTTTTTAATTTAGAATGCATTATTCCACAGAAGCGGTACTTTTAAAGGAGGTTAGGCTTCCCTGGTGGCGCAGTGGTTGAGAGTCTGCCTGCTAGTGCAGGGGACACGGGTTTGAGCCCTGGTCTGGGAAGATCCCACATGCCGCGGAGCAACTGGGCCCGTGAGCCACAATTACTGAGCCTGCGCGTCTGGAGCCTGTGCTCCGCAACAAGAGAGGCCGCGATAACGTGAGGCCCGTGTACCGCGATGAAGAGTGGACCCCACTTGCCGCAACTAGAGAAAGCCCTCGCACAGAAACGAAGACCCAACACAGCCTTAAAAATAAATAAATAAATAAATAAATAAATTTTTTTAAAAAAAAGGTTAGCTTCCCAGATGAACCCCACAAATCAATTTATATATCATATAGTTCTATTACTTTTATTCTTTGTTCCCAGTTCCCAATCCTATACTGCAAAACTACTAACTTCCCAGTACTAACTTCATTCTCTCCAATAAGAATAAAATTTAAGTTGTGGCACACAAGAATATTTTCCACAAATGGCAGCAAACAAATAGTATTTCAACACTGCAATGAACAGAACAGGAGCTGAGCCTCGGCCCCAGCTCCTAGGGTAGATCTCAACTACTCGAAGTCCCTGAGCACGTGACTTTCTCCTCGGCCCAGCTCCTAGGGTAGATCTCAACTACTCGAAGTCCCTGAGCACGTGACTTTCTCCTGACTTCCTATGGAGTCAAAAGTGTAGCCAGACTGAAGGGAAAGATCCTTACCCTGTTTGAAAGAGAGGGTTTTTTTTGTCTCTCTGCCACTGGAAGTGACCCAGGAAGGGATAGTCCTGACTACCCCTGGCTGTTCTCTCACACCCGGGAGAGGAAACAGCCCGGATGGTCCCAGGCAGAGCGTGACAGTGCAAAGAACTCTGGCCCCAATGCCGTCTCCAAGTTAGTAAACTAGCCAGACCTGAAGTCTCACTTACTTCTGGGATTTCTAGGATGTAATATTATAATTTTCTTTTATCTGAAACCAGTTTATGTCAGGTTTGTATTACTTGCAGCCAAAACAATTCTAAACAACCCAGTATCAAACATTTTGGATTAGAGAACACTGTAATCTTCCATTCCTCTTATTCTAATCCTAGCAATGAGTCCATCTATCATTTCCTAGACCTGATTTTTCTGAGGTGTACTGGACAGATATCCCTTGCTCATAGAGGAACAATTTTTTGTTATGGTTAGAGTCCTCAGTGCCTCACTTTTTTCCCAAACCAGAAAAAAAAAAAAAAAATCTTCAGTTACCAAAGGAAGAAAATGGCAGGAAGCCCCAAAACAAGCTATTTTTCTTTTTCCACTTCAAATGATGCTCAAATCTTAGCCAGTTTCTTTTCAACAGTTCACCACCACCTCTAAAAATCTATGTGTGTGCTGCATTGGTAGCTGCCCTGAATTCCAAATTACCCTGCACACCCGTTCCTAATCATGGAGATCTTGATTGGAACTAAATTTGTTCTCTGTACAGAAATCACTCATGTTCCAAGAGCAGTTTCTCCTCTGGTCAAATTAGCTGTGTAAATATTACGAATAAAAATATATGTAGGGGCAAGTGGATTACAAAAAAGGCATTTCCTTATAAATGATCCATGTGACCCCAAATTAGAATGTGTCTTAAAAATAGGGAGAGCCTGGGAAAGATTAGTAGACCAAAACAAATGGTGCCCATAAACTGCCCCAGACTTTTAGACCAAATTCTCAACAGTGTAAAGCTTGAAAAAAAAAAATGGGAAGAAACATGGGAAAGAGGGAGAGAGGAAAGTTTTAGGTATAATACTTTTAAATCCTAAAATACAAGCTGGATTTTGAAAAACAAGGCTGAGGTAGATTGGGCAGTATGTGCAGATTGAGGCTTTCTTTGGCTTTTTCCAAATTTCTGTCTTTAAGATGTTTCCATCCTATTGAAAATGATTTAATTCATCCTTTCAGAATTTTTTAAAACAAATTACGTATTTAAATTTGTATAGTACTTAGAAAGGGAATAAACAAAACACACCCAACATCTTTTATTATTATATAAAGCCTGGAGAGGTTCTGTCTTCTCCTATGAAGAGTGTGGTGCTGTCTTCTCTTATGAAGATAATCAACCACATCATACAAGGCTTAAGGGCATAAAAATACACATTTGTTACACCATAACATTCTGCTGCTTTCCTTGGGAAAATCATATTTATCCTTGAACATCACATCTTAATACAGGGGGAAAGGTCAGCAGCAGAATATTGTTACTCATTTTCTCTTGTCTCCTTCTATTATACCATTCGCTTGGAATTTGTTCATTTGATCTTCATCTGAGAAGCAGAAGTAAACAAATCTTGCTAACTGTTCAGTCTGTTTCAAAACCAGCTAGCACTGCTTATCCAGTGCTGGAATCTTAGGCAACGATGATTATACTTTGATGCCATAATATTCAGGAATCCTGTGGGCCAAAGGAAAAATATATATACATATATAATTTTGCCAGAAAAAGTTTCTTCTTGGAAAATTACCAAACATATGCCTTATTCCATTTGTATATTTTTAAAATAAAACTACTACCATGAACGGTAGTTAATGAGTGACAAGTGGTGAGTTGATTGTGGTTCAGAATGAACCATCTTATTAGAAAAAATATAGATACAAATTATACTTCAACACATACCCGAAATAGTTTCTAAATCCATACATCTAGTCCCCTGGGTTTAACTCTTATGCAAATCAATAGCTGAGTTTCTCGATTATCACATAATAAAATCATGCTAGTTCAAATTTAAATATTAATTACTGAAATATGCATCCTACAAAATTAGATACTGTTAAAAATTACTCTTCTTATGAAACTGCTTGAAAAGGAAGGGCTCTGTGTGTGTATGTGTGTTTGCTTTTCAAAAAGATGAGGTATCTATTAGATAAGTGTGAAAAGGAAAGATATTCCTTCTTGGTCATATTACATAATGTCTTCATTTTTCTTTTTATTTAAGTATTTTATTTAAACATTTAAATTCAAGTCTAAATTCATCTGCCTTCATGTCAAACGTACTACCACTCTCCCACTAATCCAATGGGTTTCCCACTAATCCCAAACAATCCCCTTCCCTCCAGACCAGTCTTTTAATTTATCCTTCCAGATGCCTCGCTCAGTTCTGCCATTTTTATTATTATGACTTTGTTCCTCCTTGTGAAAAGCTGCAACATTTAGGACCACCCCACCACCACTTCTGTTTTACTTGTCCTGATTCTTTGCATTTTAACTGCCTCTTCTTATATAAACAACTTTTTGGCAATCAAGCCTAACTGATATATCTCACATGTCTTCATTACCAAACCACACATAAAGTCATCCCTGGCAATTCAGCTCTTAATTATTCTGATTCACTAACATTAGTGCTTTTTCCCTAACCACACTATAGACCTACAGAGAGCAAATAATTTGATCCTCTCATAACATAGCAACTTGAGCTCCCGTACCTTGTACATTGATTGATTTTTCATAATTATATTTTCTGAAAATTCTAGCTACAGAAACTTGTCCCACAATATACTTTAATGGAAAAAAACAAGTAGCAAAATAGGATATATATTTTAATTAGTGTTAAAAAATGGTATATTTTTACATTTCCATAGGCTGGAAAAGTTCTAGGAAGATACTAGACCCCCAAACTTCACAGTAACTACCTCTGAAGAATAAATAAGTAAGCAGGACTTTGGCAAGATGGCGAGAAGTGATGGGAGCTATAAGAGACTTTAATTTTCCTTTGAAAAAATATTATAATGTTTGTTTTTATTTTATAGAATGAACATTATTATTTTCATAATTTCAAAACTAGCAAAAAAGGACAGAATTAATGGGTATTGTATGATTAACTTCCATTTTTATGAATACTCCATGTTTCTAGAGGAGCTGCTCAGCAATTCTAAATCACAAGGTCTGACCTTTCCCCCAGGAGACCTCTGGGCGTGGCAGTTCAGCCAGTTCAGCCACAGCTAATACATACGCACTGAAAAGCTCACCGGATCATAGCAAACTGTTCCCTCTTTGAAGAAAAAGTACCATATGGAGATAAATGTATTGATGATTCATAAATTTGTATAACTTCTCTGTTTGTTTGAATCAATACCTTGTAATGCAGGGGAATATAGACATTGATCAGTGATACTTCCTTCATCTGGTAATTTTTTTTTTTTGACATTTCTTTTTAACTTATGTCTCATTAAATGTGTTTGTTGTTTACAGCATTGTCTTTTTGATTTCCAGCTTACTTCCTGAAGAGCACACCCTGTGACTCAGATTTGGGTGCAGCTGGTTTATTTGGGAAAGTGAGGCCAGGAAACTTACATGAGAAAATCAGAGACGTGAGATGGGAGAAAAGTCAGTGAAGTTTGTGCAAATAGTCAAATAACCCCAGTAGAAAACTGGGGCTCAGTTGCCCTGAAGATGCTCTGAGAAATATTTTCCTTGGGGCTGGGGAGGCTGGAAGATTTGTACAATGATTTCATGCTTTTTTTGTTTGTTTATTTTTATTTTTATATATATATTTTTTTTTTTTTTTTTGATGTGGACCATTTTTTAAAGTCTTTATTGAATTTGTTACAATACAACTTCTGTTTCATGTTCTGGTTTTTTGGCCA
Source organism: Balaenoptera musculus (assembly GCF_009873245.2). Taxonomy (NCBI): domain Eukaryota; kingdom Metazoa; phylum Chordata; class Mammalia; order Artiodactyla; family Balaenopteridae; genus Balaenoptera; species Balaenoptera musculus. Next base: position 30,749,636 of record NC_045796.1, read on the forward strand.
TAAGGCATGTGGGATCTTAGCTCCCCGACCAAGGATAGACCCTCACCCCCTGCATTGGAAAGCAAAGTCTTAACCACTGGACTGCCAGGTAAGTCCGTGGTAATTTTTTTTTTAACATCCTGATTGGAGTATAATTGCTTTACAATGTTGTGTTAGTTTCTGCTGTATAACATAGTGAATCAGCTCTATGTATACATATATCCCAATACCACCTCCCTCTTGCGTCTCCCTCCCACCCTCCCTATCCCACCCTTCTAGGGGGTCACAAAGCACCAAGCTAATCTCCCTGTGCTATGCAGTGGCTTCCCACTAGCTATCTATTTTACATTTGGTAGTGTATAAATGTCTATGCCACTCTCTCACTTCATCCCAGCTTACACTTCCTCCTCCCCATGTCCTCAAGTCCATTCTCTACGTCTGCGTCTTTATTCCTGTCCTGCCGCTAGGTTCATCAGAAACATTTTTTTATAGATTGCATATATATGTGTTAGCATACGGTATTTGTTTTTCTCTTTCTGACTTACTTCACTCTTTATGACAGACTCTAGGTCTAGCCACCTCACTACAAACAATTCAATTTCGTTTCTTTTTACGGCTGAATAATATTCCATTGTATATATGTGCCACATCTTCTTTATCCATTCATCTGTTGATGGACACCTCGGTTGCTTCCATGTCCTGGCTATTGTAAATAGTGCTGCAATGAACATTGTGGTACATGTGTCTTTTTGAATTATGGTTTTCTCAGGGTATATGCCCAATAGTGGGATTCCTGGGTCATATGGTAGTTCTATTTTTAGTTTTTTAAGGAACCTGCATACTGTTCTCCATAGTGACTGTATCAGTTTACATTCCCACCAAGAGTGCAAGAGGGTTCCCTTTTCTCCACACCCTCTCCAGCATTTATTGTTTGTAGATTTTTTGATGATGGCCATTCTGACCGCTATGAGGTGATACCTCATTGTAGTTTTGATTTGCATTTCTCTAATGATTAGTGATGTTGAACATTCTTTCAGGTGTTTGTTGGCAATCTGTATATCTTCTTTGGAGAAATGTCTATTTAGGTCTTCCACCCATTTTTGGATTGGGTTGTTTGCTTTTTTGATATTGAGCTGCATGAGCTCCTTGTGTATTTTGGAGATTAATCCTTTGTCAGTTGCTTCATTTGCAAATATTTTCTCCCATTCTGAGGGTTGTCTTTTTGTCTTGTTTATGGTTTCCTTTGCTGTGCAAAAGCGTTTAAGTTTCATTAGGTCCCGTTTGTTTATTTCTGTTTTTATTTCCACTTCTCTAGGAGATGGGTCAAAAAGGATCTTGCTGTGATTTATGTCATAGAGCGTTCTGCCTATGTTTTCCTCTAAGAGTTTTATACTGTCTGGCCTTACATTTAGGTCTTTATCCATTTTGAGTTTATTTTTGTGTATGGTGTTAGGAAGTGTTCTAATCTCATTCTTTTACATGTAGCTTTCCCAGCACCACCTATTGAAGAGGATGTCTTTTCTCCAATGTATATTTTTGCCTCCTTTATCAAAGATAAGGTGACAATATGTGCGTGGGTTTATCTCTGGGCTTTCTATCCTGTCCCATTGATCTATATTTCTGTTTTTGTGCCAGTATAATACTGTCTTGATTACTGTAGTTTTGTAGTATAGTCTGAAGCCAGGGAGCCTGATTCATCCAGCTCTGTTTTTCTTTCTCAAGATTGCTTTGGCTATTCAAGGTCTTTTATGTTTCCATACAAATTGTGAAATTTTTTGTTCTAGTTCTGTGAAAAATGCCATTGGTAGTTTGATAGGGATTGCATTGAATCTGTAGATTGCTTTGGGTAGTATAGTCATTTTCACAATGTTAATTCTTCCAATCTAAGAACATGGTATATCTCTCCAGCTGTTTGTATCATCTTTAATTCTTTCATCAGTGTCTTACAGTTTTCTGCATACAGGTCTTTTGTCTCCTTAGGTAGGTTTACTCCTAAGTATTTTATTCTTTTTGTTGCAGTAGTAAATGGGAATGTTTCCTTAATTTCTCTTTCAGATTTTTCATCATTAGTGTATAGGAATGCAAGAGATTTCTGTGCATTAATTTTGTATCCTGCTACTTTACCAAATTCATTGATTAGCTCTAGTAGTTTTCTGGTAGCATCTTTAGGATTCTCTATGTATAGTATCATGTCATCTGCAAACAGTGACAGTTTTACTTCTTCTTTGTTGATTTGGATTCCTTTTATTTCTTTTTCTTCTCTGATTGTTGTGGCTAAAACTTCCAAATCTATGTTGAATAATGGTGGTGAGAGTGGGCATCTGTGTCTTGTTCCTGATTTTAGAGGAAATGGTTTCAATTTTTCACCATTGAGAATGATGTTGGCTTTGGGTTTATCATATATGGCCTTTATTATGTTGAGGTAAGTTCCCTCTATGCCTACTTTCTGGAGAGTTTTTATCATAAATGGGTGTTGAATTTTGTCAAAAGCTTTTTCTGCATCTATTGAGATTATCCCATGGTTTTTAACCTTCAATTTTATAAGTTATACAATTTTTATTTATTTATTTATTTATTTATGGCTGTGTTGAGTCTTCGTTTCTGTGCGAGGGCTTTCTCTAGTTGCGGCAAGTGGGGGCCACTCTTCATCGCGGTGCGCGGGCCTTTCATTATTGCGGCCTCTCTTGTTGCGGAGCACAGGCTCCAGACGCGCAGGCTCAGTAATTGTGGCTCACGGGCCTAGTTGCTCCGCGGCATGTGGGATCTTCCCAGACCAGGGCTCGAACCCATGTCCCCTGCATTGACAGGCAGATTCTCAACCACTGCGCCACCAGGGAAGCCCCAACCTTCAATTTTTTAATATGGTGTATCACATTGATTGATTTGTGAATATTGAAGAATCCTTGCGTTCCTGGGATAAACCCCACTTGATCATGATGTATGATCCTTTTAATATGCTGTAGGATTCTGTTTGCTCATATTTTTTGAGGATTTTTGCATCTATGTTCAACAGTGATATTGGCCTGTCACTCTCTTTTCTTGTGACATATTTGTCTGCTTTTGGTATCAGGGCGATGGTGGCCTCGTAGAAGGAGTTTGGGAGTGTTCCTCCCTCTGTTATATTTTGGAAGAGTTTGAGAAAGATAGGTGTTAGCTCTTCTCTAAATGTTTGATAGAATTCGCCTGTGAAGCCATCTGGTCCTGGGCTTTTGTTTGTTGGAAGATTTTTAATCACAGTTTCAACTTCATTACTTGTGATTGGTCTGTTCATATTTTCTATTTCTTCCTGGTCCAGTCTTGGAAGGTTGTGCTTTTCTAAGAATTTGTCCATTTCTTCCAGGTTGTCCATTTTATTGGCATATAGTTGCTTGTGGTAATCCCTCATGATTCTTTGTATTTCTGCAGGGTCAGTTGTTACTTCTCCTTTTTCATTTCTAATTCTGTTGATTTGAGTCTTCTCCCTTTTTTTCTTGATGAGTCTGGCTAGCGGTTTATCAATTTTGTTTATCTTCTCAAAGAACCAGCTTTTAGTTTTATTGATCTTTGCTATTGTTTCCTTCATTTCTTTTTCATTTATTTCTGATCTCATCTTTATGATTTCTTTCCTTCTGCTAACTTTGGGGTTATTTTGTTCTTCTTTCTCTAATTGCTTTAGGTGTAAGTTTAGGTTGTTTATTTGATATTTTTCTTGTTTCTTGAGGTAGGATTGTATTACTATAAACTTCCCTAAGTGGTATTTTTTTATACCATAGCCTGGAACAATTCCTTCTGAGAGATCAGGCCTATGAATAATATTTCTGGGTGAGAGAATACTTGACTCAGTACCATCGTCATAGGGTAATTTTAGATTTGTTCTAGGGCAGCGGTTCTCCAACTTTTTTATCGAGCATCAGAATCACCGGCAGGCCTTACTAAAAAGATTATTGGCCCCTCCCCCAGAGTTTGTATTGTCATAGATGAATCTGCATTTCTTACAAGTCCACAGGTGATGGTGATGCTGAGGCTGCTGGTCCAGGATCACTATTCCGTGGGTACTGAGGTTAATTTTTGTCCCTAATTTTTCAAGTCTTTTGTTCTTTATTTTTCAAAGTCCAGTCTTTCCCAATTTAAAGCCTATGCCTTTTTGATTCAAATGAAATTGATATAAAGTAAATCAGCCAATTAAAATTTCAATACTACAGTAGAATCTCTGGAGCCTGGTAGTCCCTGGGATTTATTTTCTTTCTTTACTTTGATAAATTTCTCTGCCTTAGCACAACAGAATTTCTAAATTACCATTTACCTCCTCAGTACCTCCAATTTCTTACTAATTAACCAAAAGCAAAAATCCTTGAAATCATATGAGTAGGTTAAAAAAGGAAAAAACAAAAAACAAAATCTCCTAAAAAAAAAATCATCATCATCACCATTCTCATCTACCTGGAAGCATAGATATCTCTCATGAATGGAAATGCCAAAACCCAGACAATTTTCCCCACAGCATTTAAAGACTTTGGCATGTTTCATGATCAGTGATAGAACAGTTTTATTTCAAATGAATTGGAGCTCATTTGTTTGATGAAATAATTGGCAGCAACATGAAAGTTGCATATTCTTGCTACGATCTTTAGAAGATTTTGTTTACTTGAATATTTGTTGAGTTAGCACTCATAAGATGCCTCCTGTCCGTAAGATAGAAATATACGAGTTGCTCAGGAGGACAGCCTTCCCTGGTCTAGGCTTAACAGAAATATCTCTTTGGGGACTCATAAAGAAGACACTGATAAACAACACACTTAAGAACATTGATTCAATAAAAACTACAGGGACTTCCCTGGTGGCACAATAGATAGGAATCTGCCCACCAATGCAAAGGACACGGGTTCGAGCCCTGGTCCGAGAAGATCCCACATGCTTTGGAGCAACTAACCCTGTGTGCCACAACTACTGAAGCCCGCGTGCCACAGCTACTGAAGCCCGCGTGCTTAGAGCAAGTGTTCCACAACAAGAGAAGCCACCGCAATGAGAAGCCTGCACACCGCAATGAAGAGTAGCCCCCGCTCACCGCAACCAGAGAAAGCCCACGCAGAGCAACAAAGACCCAACGCAGCCAAAGATAAAATAAAAAAAATTTTTTTAATTAAAAAAAAAAAAGACTACAATTATTTCCTATGAATGCTTCTCCTCACCTGCCTCAGTGCTTACTGAGGGCATGATGCCAAATGCAGTTCAGTAAATTCCACTGGGTGACAAAACAGTTTGGTAAAGTATACAACTGTCTGGTAGACTGGCAAATGTTAGAAAAATTGAAGACATGGATAAAATGCATATCCTTTGGGTGTTATTCTCCAAATATTATTTCTTGAGACAAAAATCTATGATAAGAATTGGGCAGCTGGAGAGGAAGAGGGGAGGCAGCGATAAACGCAGCGAGAGACTAGGGGTGTGCACCTTCCTGCCGGTGCTGCTGCCCTGGTGGTGGGTGTTGTTTTCACTGTCGTGGGAGGTGTTGCAGTAGGTGGCAGCTTGGAGTGAGAGAAGAAGTGATTTATTCCTCGACTCTTCATCACGGTGCAAATGAGCAGGCAGCCCTGGCCTGGTTTGGAGCCACCCTTGGTCTTTTGGCGCCAGCTGTGTGTACTCTCCACGGGAGAATTGTTAAGTTCAAAGCCTGCTGGATAGGGCTCCAGCTGATTAAATGGCGGATTTTCTGTTGACCTACACGCTAAGCCCAGGTCCACTCCTGGGAAAAGCTTTTGCCAGGTAAAACTCATGAACGGCAAGGTACCTAAAAGGGCATCCTGCATGGACTGTCCAGGGGTAATTTCAACCTCTTTGTATTGACCTTTACAGAGATGCCTGAAGACCTGCTCCACACACATTTAAATACCACCATATATATTCTGAGAAACATAAAGAGGAAAGAAAGAAATGCCATATTCTGCCATTGTTTACGTATACTCTTAAACAATTTGTGTGTTGTGGAGTAGAGAGGTGGGAGCATGTCCAAAAAGGACTATGTGTCTTTGTAAATAGAATATAAATGGATCCAAAAATGTCTGTGAAGAGGGCCCAAGAACACAGTACTTCCAAATAGTGCATCCTAAAACAAAATTTTTGCTACCTTCTCAATCCTTCCCTCTCAGCCATATGGCTCCAAACAGGAAAATGTATTTTCAATAAGTAGGGGTGTGTGGTTATCAAGAATGCCAACCAAGGGAATTCCCTGGCAGTCCAGTCGTTAGGACTCCACGCTTCCACTGCAGGGGCCACGGGTTCGATCCCTGGTCCAGGAACTAAGATGCCATGTGGTGCAGCCAGAAAAATAATAATAATAAAATAAAACTTCATTTAAAAGAATGCCAACCTAGTCCTTTTATTGGCACATAAACAGAGGACTCAAATGCCCAGCCCGATTGTTGGTGTCTTAAATATTCCTTTTCCTTTGGGACAGCTAACTGAAGAGTTTCTTTAGGGTCTGATTTTCTTTCCAATTTCTACTTAATAGCTACCCTTTTTTTCTAAGATAATAAATAAATAGGAATTTCTTAATTTTTTATTTGGGGAATTTAAAAACCTAATTTGAGTTTGACAACTTTCAATCGGATTAACACTGTAGTCCAGAAAAAGAGAGAGAGAGAGAGAAAGAAATGACAAGAAAGAAAGAAAGAAAGAAAGAAAGAAAGAAAGAAAGAAAGAAAGAAAGAAAGAAAGAAAGAAAGAAAGAAAGAAAGAAAGAAAGAAAGAAAGAAAGGAAGAAAGAAAGAAAGGAAGAAAGATAGGGCAAACAACTTATTGCTCTGGAAAGATCAAAGTAAGAATAGATTTTTGTCTCTTTAAATTGTGTTCCTACGAGTACTATTTTTGGTTGAGATGAAATATAGACATTTATTGTTCACACTATTTAGACATGGAAAGTAGACACCAAATTGAGTTTTTAAATGATATTATAAAACTCTGTGCAGAGAAAGTCAAACATGTTAACTTTTGAGTTGACGTATCATGTCAGTCCCACTGTATATTGTGTGGTAAAAACATCAAGCAAGATAATAGAACATTTAGTATTCAATTATCCATTTTATGAAGCTTGTATCTCTTAAACATTTCAAATAAAATATTGTTAACTAGAAATTCTGTTTAAGCAGCATACATTTCTGGAAGTTAGGAAATTTAACCCATTCTTATTTGCATCTTACACAAACCTGGCACAAAACCCAAACTTTAGAGCCAAACTGCCTATGATTTATTCCTGTCTATGCCATTCTCTTGTTGTTGGAGCAAACGAGCTGAGTTCTTTATGCCTCAGTTTCCTCCGCAGTAGGTAAAGATAATTTTAGTGACTACCTAACAGATCAGTCAGTGGGAGAATTAAATGTGTTAACTCATGGAAAGATATTAGCACAATGTCTAGCACATGCTCAAAATTTTCTTAAAGTAGTACTTTCTTATTTCAAAATAGTAGCACTTTATGAAATGTATATTCCTTAGACTCTGTATCTTTTTTTAATACACTTTGTCTGAATGCTTTTTTAACCCCACAATCTTCTTATTTGCTCACAAATTTTTATTATGCCTAAGACTGTAATACTTAGACCAGATGAAAAAATAATTTATGAAAAATCAGGAGTCTTAGTTTACTGATAGCAAATTTGCATTTCCCAGAGGACTTGACCTTAGTTCTTGGGTCCTGAAGGTGTCCAAAGTATAGCTTTGATCCTTAACACAGAAGGAACCATATATGTTTGTATAAACAGAGAAAGGAAAGTAGACATTTCCAAATGGGCAAACTTTTCAAGAATCTTGTTCACAGTCACAAAATGCCCTTAAATTGCCCTCTAACCCCCTAAAAGCATGCCTGTTTGAACAGAAAAGAAATGCAAAAATAAGAATTCCAATTGAAAAGTGAAAGGAAAAGAGGGGAACTCTTCTGATTACTTTCACTAGTTATTAGACATTCATGCCAATATTATTGCTGTCCCCTGCCCTCCCACCTCAAAAGAGGAAAGAAAAAGTTACCACAGGTAGAAAATCGCTTCTGGCATTAATTCCTCTAGCTGAGATCAAGAATACGCATATCAGTAATCTCTTCTGGAATCACCATCATTATTCATTTCAGTACCATGATGAAAATGCAAGGGGAAAAAAAGGCTTGTGGGCCACTTTCAGAGAAACTCACAGAAGAAATAAAATGAATGAACATCTATGCCTACTAAAACCCCAATTTCATCTAACTAGATTAGGAAGCAGAAGCAAGGCCCCCTTTTCTTAGACTATTTATTCCCTTGAGGGTTTTGCCAGAAGGCAGACTCTAAGTTATCAAACTCAGAATTGTCCTCAATTCCTTCTTTTTCCAGTTAGCTTCTTGCGGTTAACTCCATTACTAACTTATAGCGATAAACACCTGGAGTCTATCAAAAACAAAGAGAGGTTTATTCAGTGGGTACAGCCCTGCCTGGTGAACACCCTGAGCAGAAACAAACTACATAATATAAGACTTGAGCAGGAATATGTTTTTTATGATGTGCCAGCATAAGAGGGATCAAAGGCTAAAGCCAAATAAATAGCAACTGGGCACCGGGAGAGGAAACATATTTAGACTTTAAAATAATCAAAAACAAACCCAAAGAACACTAACACCTTCCACATTCAGCAGTCATATTTTCCCTCTTTTTATACAGGGCTTAAACCTGTCAAGAGTTTTTGAAGCTAATCACTGAAACTAAAGTAGAATCCTGCCTTTCACTGTGGTTGTGACAATAACCAAAAAGACTCAGCACGAATAGATGGACCCTTCCCCCAACCCCACCCCAGCCTCTTCAAGCCAACCCCCCCCTTCCCTATTGGCCCATTATTGAATTTACCTTGGCCACGTTATGGAATTTGCCGGCTGACATTAATCCATTTATTGAGCTTGACTCCTCCTTATCTAAAACATCTCTAGGCAAACTGAAACAATCTGTCTGCCATCCACTGATTGGCAGGGCCAATTTTTCCAGGTGGTACGGCCACCTCCCCTCAAATGACTTGCCAACCTTATTTCAGTCTGGCAGAATGATGAAAACAAGATCAGGGCAACCATTGTTCACTACCATGTTTAGTACCTGCAATGTATTTACATAAACAATTTTAAAAGATTAGTCTTCTTGAAAGAAAAAAACAAACGTTGAGGATGAGGTGCCCAAGCCAAGAGGAGGAGGTCGATGTGAGAGCAGCGAATTGACAGGCTCAACCCTGAGGGCAAAAAGCTACATCTGTATTTGATTTGTCAGGGATTTACATTAGTGAAACTTTAACTCTGCAGATGATACATAAGATTACACTTACAGAACAAGCTTATGCAAATACAGCTTAAACGCCATGGTATGTGGCCCAGACAGTGAATTTGGCAGATTTCATTGAGTCTGGTGGCTGGATCTAATAAATTCATTTACATGAAGAATTAGAACATCTGGAAAAGTAGCATGGTGGTTTATTGAAACATAAATAACATTAATTGAAAGGTTACAGGTATGCAAAACATTTCATGCAGGCGATGCAAAATGTTATAAAGCTGTTTCCCTATTCCACTAAAGAAAAGAGAAAAATATCTCGCTACTATAAACAGAAAGGGGAATTTCCAGGATCTAATTTAAATGTCCCTTCAGATAGTAAGAGTGAGAGAGGCAGCCCACTTCTTCATCCTACTTTGTAATGAGCCCTCTTTTCCACCTCGGGTCTGTGCTGCCCTCCTGATACACATCTCAGGCACTAATTAGCAGCAGCAAGGTAGTGACATAATTAAATTTATTTTCAGTTACAAATCCCCAAACTGTCATGCCATTTTGCAGACGGAAAAGCATGGTTGAGGTCTCCAGCTATTTCTTCAATGAGTTTATTTTTATTTTAGCACTGTAATGTATACTCACTGGTAATGTGGATTGCCGGTTAATGTCTCGTGGAGTTGGTTACCATAAGCATAATAACAAATTACCCAGAGGAAAATGAGCAAAGATTGATATCATATGATTTAAAAGCTGAGAGGAAAGCTCAGGTGGTTTACAATCAGTTGAGTACCCCAAGATTAATTTATAACTTGGTAACCCATTCAAATTCCCCTTCATCATTTATCCTCAAATAGAAAGATGGCTTAAGCTGTTCAGTCACCCAAAATGCCTCCTGCCCATAGCAATAGCAAGACATTCCTTTTAAATGGATCGTTTTCATTATAAGTCATTAGCAAAACGCTGACTTTGAGAACTCATGTAAATGAGGAAGCAGGAAATCTAGTATTCGCTCAGGCATGGAGACAGCCTGGAGCCCACTTCAGAAACTCTATGTGGATTTGCCCTAAAGCAATCAAGTACAGAGTTGTTTGACCAAAATTGAAAGAGAACCCCTGGCAATTTTTTTTTTAATGAAAAATAAGATTTAATGCAGTGATTGATATACTTTGGAGAATCATAAGATTTAAAAAAGAGAGAGAAAAATATTCTAGATGATCTTGTTTCCGATAATAATACGAAAGTAGACCACATGATTTTTGCCTTTAAAGCAGCTGATAGAATCAGAAAATAGAAGAAATCTTCACTGACCATTCACATTTCAACTCCCACCATCAGAAATACAACTCATAGAATGTATAGAATCTTGATACTCTTCTTGAAAGGGTTTCTCTCATAACCAGTAACTGAAATTGGTCAAGTGCGATATATTGGCACAGTAAGTTTATTTTTGTATGTAGATGTTTTTTAAAAAAAGACATTAAAAAGCAAAGATTTTTCTTAAATAGCTAAGCATAATAGACACATTGCAAAAAAAAAAGTCATTTATTAATTACCATGACTCTCCAAAAAATAGTAAATTTGCTATTTCCAAATTTTCACACAGAAATGTCATTTGGCTGCACAGTGCTAGAATATGAAATATTCATCAGGGAATATATTTTAAACAGATTGTCCTTATCAATGTAGTTCATCCAACACGCTGTCTCACTGCTGCTCTTCACATGGGACAGCTGGCCAACAGTACTGCAGGGATATCAGGAAGCACATCTTTATGTATACTGGTATAGGGGGAAAAAGTATTACTTATAAATGAATCCCATGCTTAAAAGAGAGGTTGTGGCCACCTAACAAAAAGAAGTGTAATCTTCATAATACTGATCAGGCCTTAGTGGTCATAGTAATTTATACTGTAATCAGGATGACCAATAATAGTCTACCCATCCAATTAAATCCTCAGGATAATTCAGAAGGATAGTTTCTGTAGATACTTTCAGAAAAGTGTCTTAGACAACAAACATCACGATGTTCATCAATGTTTTTGCGTATTTTTGACACTGGGACGGCAGAGTTGACAGGAAGTGCTCACTGACTTCCTCTAAATCATTGAATGAGGTTTCAGTAAGAGTTCCTCAGCCACATGGGATTTTAGGAGAAAAAGCCACAGGTGATGAGCATACAAGGAGCTCACAGAGGTCAAATTCAAGGACTCGTTTCCTATGACAAGTCATCCATAGTATTTTTGAGTTTGACCTAGGTAAATGAGACTACCTACTGCATTTATGTGATTGTGACATTATCTAGATTTTAGAAAAGGTGCCAAGCACCCACAGTACTTAAAAAACAGTGCTGCACGTTTGCAAGACACTATGATTGAACAAGGACAACTTATGGGTACCAAAGTGATGAAGCAAAAGGCAGGTTTGGTGTACAGAGAGGAATCTGGTTGTTGACTGTTCACTAGTTTGGAGACACTGGACATCATATTCAATGTGTCTTACTTTCCTCAGCTGTAAAGTGGGAATAATAATAATAATACTTACCTGATGGTACTGCAGTAAGTATCAAGTGACTTATATATATAACACCCTTAAAGTTGTGCTTGGAACATATACAAGTCTTTGTTTACTGCTGCTATTGCTACTGCAACCTATGTGCCCAGTGGAGCACAGCATATAATAGCTACAACTTTCCTATAACTTCTACTGTCATTTCTATAAGGAGCTGAATAATGGTGATAGGTTGCAGAGAATTCTTCAACAATGTAAACTCATTTAATTCCAAAACAAGTAGTAGTAACCAGAGACCTGTGGACAGCTCACCAATATGGAAAAAGGAAAGAAGCATTTCTTAAAGAGAAATCTTAAGATGACTAAGAATGACTGGTTTCTGAGACATACAACAGAGTGAGAAAAACCTTAGACTAAAGATAATCATTCGTAAGAGTCAAGAGAATGAAAAGAAAGAGAAAATTGAAAGAAAAAAAATGTTTGTCAAGGGAACGAGGTAAGAACGGGTGAAGCACCATTGAACCTGGAGATTAAAAGGAGAGTATATAACCATTAAAAGGACGTGACTTCCCCAAACCATCTTCAATAGAGTTATTGGGAAGCAAGGTTCTGAGAAGTACTGATATATTGTCAAATCAACCAAATTGTACAGAATCTATTTAAAACTCAATTTTAAGTCCAGAAAGATATGTAAAGTATAAAAGCATTATCTTAAATAGAATGAAGGAGTTAAGTTCAAAATATTTTTGAAAGAAAAGAATGTTAAAAGATATCTGTTTCCATGACTTCAACGGTTACTGCCCTACATGCACACAAACTTCATCGTGATCTCTCCTGGGCATCTGACCCATAACAATACCTGGACGTACTTCAGACTCCTCAGGCATCACTAGCCCATCGTCTCTTTCCCTGCCCACTCCTCCAAAAATCTCCCCCTTGTTTGTCCGCAAATGACATCACCATAGTACCAAGTGTCCAAACTCAATGCCTCCCTTTCTCTTTTTCAGTCTCTTCCTTAAACAATAAAACAGTAAATTCTGTTGACTCTGCCTCCTCCATTTCTGTCACATCTATATAGCCCATCCCCTCCTAGCCACTGCCTTGTCCAAGACATACGATCATTTCATCCACCTGCTTAAAGTCACCCACTCCTTTGCCTGTAAGTGGAAGTTCAAACTCCTTGGTACAGCATATGTGGTTCTTTACAGTACCCAAGACAGGCATGGGGGATTCTTACTGGGGCTGATGTTTTGCTCATCTGTGATGAAGAGTGCTTTACTTCTCTGGAATTTTTTCTTCTCAGTCTAGATCAGAAAAAAAATGGCAAGAGAAAGAGCACCTCACCAATCACATTGCTCCCCACTGAGTCAGTTCATCAAACTTCTCTCTATCACACAACATACCATGAATTTTTCACAACTCTGGACATTTGAACATGTTATTTCCTCTCTCTCCAACTAGCGGGCTCCCACCCATCCATCAGGATTCATCTCAAATGTCACCTGCTCTATGCAGCTTTCCTCAACTTCCCAAGGCAAAGCTTATTCCTCTTCATTGTGTTCCCACAGCATTGTTGGACCTCTCTCATGAAATATATTTTTCATTTAAAATCTCAGTAGCCAGGATCTCTAAGGCCAAGTACAATTCACAGGATATACTTAATATATGTCTAACGGACAACTGAATCTAGAGGTGTCTAAAATGACAGTTCCATCAGAAGCAGGTAACAAAGCAAATGTATCAATTAAAATACTTCCTTACTGGTGGATGGAAATCAGTTAAATGGAAAAAGATTCCCAGAAAATATGGTTGGCACAAAACACAGTTAAAAATTAGCCTTAAATAGTTTCAGAAGAAAAATTTATATTTCAAATCATTATTTACTTTTGGTTTTAACCTTGAGAACACTTTAGGTGGATGAATGTATTCAGATTTCTGGCAGAAAATCTAAGTTTTTCGTTGTCTGGTATAAACCAAAGAGTACACCAACTACCCCTTACCTTACCCAAACTTTCCCCAGTCACTTTTTTAGTCTTCGATCTGGTCCAAAAATGTGTCCATTGTCAACCTTTCACCCTACTTCCAAATCCCCTGTTTCTATCCACATTCGTGGGCAAAGGTGGGTGGCAGTGACTACTTGGCACTATCACAAAACTAGAGTAGAGAAAAGGAATGAGAGGCCAGTTCCTGATGGCCCAGCCAGTTGAGGACATTTCTATGACCCAGCTGGGATATTGGGAGGGCAGTTTCTTTCAGGGCTTCAGCAATAGATTACCTTCCTTGCCCCCATATTTAACTTCCAGTCATGCTAAACAATTCCAGTGATTTGTTTCACCCTTTCTTACCTTAGCTTGAATGCTGTCTATGTGAAGACTACACTCATCTGTACACATAGGCCGGGCCTACCATCAGGAGAGCCACTTATATTTCCAGCCCCAAACATCAGTAACATTCATTCTAGTCATTTCCATAAGTCAGTTCTATAGTTTGACACCTGTCCTGAGGTTCTGTGATTGACTGTAAAGAAGGCTGGTAGGTCAATTTTAAAACATGGCCTCAAAATTCTTGACATTCTCCTGTTGAGAGGTGGGTCTATGTTCCTCTCTCTTGAATCTAGTCTGTGTGATTGCCTGACCCACAGCCAGAGGAAATGCTGCTGTGCTTTTGTGCTCAGACCTTAAGAAACTGGCAATTTCTACTTCCTGTCTCTTGGGACTCTTGCTCTTGGAACATAGCCACCATGCCCCTAGGAAGCTCAAGTAGCTCATATAGAGAGGAACCAAGGCCCCCAGCTCACAGCCCTGGCTGAACTCTTAAACTGACAGCCAGCACCATCTTACCAGCTGACAAAGATTCTTTGCTTGAACAAACTTTAGTCAGGCTCCTGAACCTATTCCTGGGCCTGTCTGTGCACTTCCTTGTAAAATCTAGTTTTAGGAAGGACCCTGCTAAGTCAGTTTAACCAGAACCTCCTCTACCCCTGATATCTGATCACCCTTGATATCTGATCAGGTTTCTCATCTGCCATCATCCCCCAGGTGATGTCTGATCATCCTGGCCTGTCTTCAGTGGGAACCCTGTTAGGTTAGTTTAGCCAGTATCCCCCTTACCACTGATGTTTCCTCTTAGTAAATTTCCATCCACTGCCCTCAACCCTGCTCCTTGGCTACAAATTTCCACTTGCCTGTGCTGTATTCGGAGTTGAGCCCAAACTTTCTCCCCCACTGTTAAAGCCCACTACAGTGGTTCCTATCCTTATGGTGATAGTCCTGAATAAACTATGCCTTATCAACATTAACAAATGTCACTGAATATTTTTTTCTTTAACACAGCCAATATGAATGAGTCATCTTGAAAGTAAATCCTTCAGACCCCAGCTAACTTCCCCATCAGATGTTGCATGGAACAAAAAAGAGCTGTCCCTGCTAGCCTTGCCCACATTGCAGATAGGGGACCAAAATAAATGACTGTTGTTATTTTAAGCCTCTAAGTTTTAGAGTGGTTTGGGAAAGAGCATATGTAACTGATAGAACAAGTAATTGACTAATGAATGACAAGTGCTCAATTCCAGACCAAGTTTTCATATAAGAAAACCATACTGGACTATTTAGGTATTTTGCTAAAAAAAAACAGTTATTTTTTTACTTTTTGTTCTGGAAAAGTCTAAATCATACAAAAATAGTGAAATGAGTCTATCTATCATGCATGTACCCAAGACCCAGCTTAAATAATTATCAACTCATGGTAAATCCACCATGAATTTTAAAGCAAATCCAAGACATATCATTTCATTTTTAAATACTTCAGAGTGTGTCTCTAAAAGACAGCAGTTCTTTTTAAAACATGACAATACATTTTCACATCTAAAAGAAAAATTCACAATAATCTTTAACATTTCCTTAATATTACATTTCTCCACAGAAGATATACAGATTGTCAACAAACACATGAAAGGATGCTCAACATCACTAATCATTAGAGAAATACAAATCAAAACACAATGAGGTGTTACCTCACCCCTGTCAGAATGGCCATCATGAAAAAATCTACAAACAATAAATGCTGGAGAGGAAGAGGGTGTGGAGAAAAGGAAACCCTCTTGCACTGTTGGTGGGAATGTAAATTGATATAACCACTATGGAGAACAGTATGGAGATTCCTTAAAAAACTAAAAATAGATCTACCATATGACCCAGCAATCCCACTACTGGGCATATACCCAGAGAAAACCATAATTCAGAAAGACACATGCACCCCAATGTTTATTACAGCACTATTTACAATAGCCAGGTGATGGAAGCAATCTAAATGCCCATTGACAGACGAATGGGTAAAGAAGATGTGGTACATATATATACAATGGAATATTAATCAGTCATAAAAAGGAAAAAAACTGGGTCATTTAGAGAAGTGGATGGACCTAGAGACTGTCATACAGAGTGAAGTAAGTCAGAAAGAGAAAAACAAATATCGTATATTAACGCATATATGTGGAATCTAGAAAAATGGTACAGATGAACCGGTTTGCAAGGCAGAAATAGAGACACAGATGTAGAGAACAAACATATGGACACCAAGGGGGAAAGTGTGGGGGGGTGAGGGGTGGTGGGATGAATTGGGAGATTGGGATTGACATATATACACTAATATGTATAAAATAAATAAACTAATAAGTACCTGCTGTATAAAATAAATAAATAAATAAAATTTTAAAAATAAAATTTAAAAAATAAATAAAATAAAAATCTATAGGTTCTCCTTCTAGTTTTATTTTTCCCTTTATTTTATTTATTGAAAAGCCCTAGTCACTTGTCCTGCCCAGTGTCTCATATGCTGGATATTGCTGACTGTATCTCTATGGTGGTTTAAGTTCCTCTGTCCCCTGTGTTTGGGTGGTTGTATTCAGGAACTTGGTATACTCTGGTTAGATTTCTAAATTTTTAGTTTGCTAAAGATAGGTGCTTTGAAGGTTTTTTCAAAACTTATGTTTGGGTCTTGAAAGGTACGTTATATGTTTGTCTTATTACTGTGAGAGCAAAGCCCAGCTCAGACTTGTTTATGAAACCAGTTACAAAACAGCTCCAGGGGTCCTGTGACAGCAATATAGGCTCCTTAGACACAGGTCAGATCTTTTAGGTAACTCTGACCTTTCCCGCTGGCTGGCTTCCACAAAACAAATGATGTGAACAGTAAACAAGGATAAATACAGTAAAATAGCTGTCTTCAAGAAGATCCTACACCAGTGGGATAGAAATGTAAAATTTACAGAATGATGTGGCAACTGTAATAACAGAGATCAACAGTGCTGTGGGGATACCTGCCTGAGGTTTCACCTCCTTTAACAGTGAGTGAAGCATTCCCTAGGTCATGGGCAGAGGGGTGTTTAGAGTGGTGGCTGACAGCATGGATTTTGGTACAAGCTACTCTCTGGTTTCAAATTCCAGCAACTCCAGTTCAAGTCATCAAACCTCTGCTTGCCATGGCTTCTTTATCTATGAAATAGGGATAGTAGAATAATAACAGTAGATGATTGTAAGGATTAGCAAAATTAATTCATGTAAAACACTTAATCAATGCCTATGATACCCTAGATATTTATTTTTATTTAAGTTATCATGAAAGCATGTGGATCTAATAAAATGTTCTAAGTCTCTGTTGAGATGCTAGACTACTAGATCCATACCAAAGACTCCTGTTTATTGGGAAAGTCTTCATCTTGGCTGCAAAAGGCATAAGTCTGGTGTAGATTTCTCCATACTATTACAGAATATCTAGACACAGGGCCAGCCCCATCCATAGGCAGAGTAAGAAGTTGCTGATTCAGAATTGTTTAAGGAACTTGCCCCTACTCCAAACAAACTCTCTTCCTACTTGCCCACTGGAATGGCTCTGGATTGAGAATTTCAGGATACATAGACTCATATGGCTGGGACGGGGTAATACCCCGAAATCATTACCGTGGCAGAGATTCATTTCTCAGGTTAGTCATTTCTTATTCCTCAAGACCTTCTTTGAGTAATCAGATGCAGAAGTCAATTTGATTTTAGGAGGAGGTCATGAGTGTTCTAGGTCTTGAAATGTGCCAGCAAAACAGATCCAGGGACTTCCCTGGTGGCCTAGTGGTTAAGAATCCACCTGCCAGTGCAGGGGACACGGGTTTGAGCCCTGGTCCTGGAAGGTCTCACATGCCACGAAGCAACTAAGCCCATGCGCCACAACTACTGAGCCTGCGTTCTAGAGCTCGCAAGCCACAACTACTGCACCCATGTGCCACAACTACTGAAGTCCGCGTTCCTAGAGCCTGTGCTCCACAACAAGAGAAGACACTACAGTGAGAAGCCCGCACACCGCAACGAAGAGTAGCCCCCACTCGCTGCAACTAGAGAAAGCCCGCATGCAGCAATGAAGACCCAACGCAGCCCCCCAAAAAATAATAAATAAATAAAATTAATTTATTAAAAAATAAAAAACAGATCCATGTGATGCAATAAAATAAAAGGCAATCAGCACCCAATGAGTAAATTGAGATGAGGTATCTCAGAGAGGGGTGAGCAAGTACACTGAAGACGACCTTCACAGCATAGTTTGTGAAGGCTAAGTCTTCCTGCAACTTTTGCTTCCCTTCATGCCATCCCCTTCATACGTGTCCCATCATGTATCTAATGTCCCTTTGTACAGCTAGTAACTTTTTCCTTAGCAAAAACTATACTCAGAAAAAGCATCTGAAAGTAGATGCAAACTACTTATCCCTTGATTTTTAAGCCTTCTTTTAATTCTGGAGTGAAAATACTTACTTCTCATTAAAGAAGTTCCAAGCATTTTGGAAGGAGTTAGGCTTGTTTTTACCTTGAAGTCTTCCTCACGCCCTTGGTGGCACAGGCTGTGTTATCTGGGATATTCAAACTATTTTTTTAAAAAATCTGTATGTCCTGATGAGACAGGATATGTTACATGGGTATTTAATCACTTAAGAAAGATGTCCAGGGCTTCCCTGGTGGCGCAGTGGTTGAGAATCTGCCTGCCAATGCAGGGGACACGGGTTCGAGCCCTGGTCTGGGAAGATCCCACATGCCACGGAGCAACTGGGCCCGTGAGCCACAATTGCTGAGCCTGCGCGTCTGGAGCCTGTGCTCCGCAACAAGAGAGGCCGCGATGGTGAGAGGCCTGCGCACCGCGATGAAGAGTGGTCCCCACTTGCCGCAACTAGAGAAAGCCCTCGCACAGAAACGAAGACTCAACACAGTCATAAATAAATAAATAAAAGAACGTGAATTTCTTAAAAAAAAAAAAAAAAAAAAAGAAAGATGTCCAGGCTTAAAAATAGAAACAACAATATGATCAACCTGAAGACAGGTCTCTCTGCCTTAGGAAGCTGTAGACCTTGGCCTTGGGCTCTCACCTGCAGTACAAACGCTTGCAATTAGCTCTCAGCTTTCTCTGTTGCTTTGGGTTCCTCATATATCAAATAGCTTCACCAAAGTAAAAGAGAAAGTGTGATCTGGTTTAGAGAGACCCTCTCCCCCCAAAAAAAGATTTAATCTAGTTTAGTCTTGTTCCCTGATTGGGGGAGGTGGTTAGGGAATGGGGAATTGAAAATAAGGAACTAAACCATGTTTGGACAAAAAAAGTTTTCTTATATAAACAAAAAATGTATACATATGTATAACTGAATCACTTTGCTGTATAGCAGAAATTAACACAACATTGTAAATCAACTATACTTCAATAAAAAAAGTTTTCTGATTGTCTTGTTTTTTAGATCATAAAATCTACTAAAGAAAAAGAGATGTTATTAGTGTCTGCTTTGGATTTTTTAACCTGGGTTAAACAAATTTTTAAACACAATTTTGAAATATTCTTTAAAAATTTCCATAGCCAATCATTTTACTGGCATCTCCTAAATACGGGGAAAATTTTTTGTGGCATGAATTATAATACCTAACAATTCCTGGAATTATTTTAATGACAATTAGCCATTCAAATGTTGGTAGTTCTCTCCACATGGAACTCTTTGCTTAGTTCTTTCTTGTCTGTCAACAAGAAAATAATTTTTAAAATAAAAATGTCTACTTTTGACAGTCTATGTATTTTGTTTAAACTCTTTTTAAAAAAGAGTAGGGCTTCTTCCTCAGTTCTCTGGCATCCTTTGGAGTGATGTTGAAAAATAACATTTATTTTTCTTATTTGCTTTTAGGTACCTAAACTACTAATGAAGAGACAGTGACATGCTTGGAGCAAATCATTTTTAACACCTCCCCCATCAACAAAATTATCCCCAGTTGCAATCATGTAATGAAACAAAAATATGGTCAGAGAAAAAAATGTAAGTAGTGAATTTTTCTTTTATTGAAATTTGTATATATATTCATGCTATTTTTAAAAATTAAAAATAAAATAAATATTAAATTTCAAAATATGGGAAAATGTAATGAATTAAAATTTTTATACATTAAGTGTATATTTATAAATTAATGTATTTTTTGAAAAGGAGAAAAAAGTTTACACCTGCATATTAGTCAATTACAATAGTGAATAATAAACAGCACATTTTCTGTTTTGGAAGCTTAACTTCTGTAAACTTGTAAATAATTTTATCAGAATTGACCTTTGCATAATCATAAGGAACGTAGTTAGATTTTTTTAATCTATCTTTGCTTGGAGTTGATTAAAGAACAATTTTATTAATTTTAACTTTGGAAAGTGTCTTTCACATAAAGAAACAAATATACAAATAGGAAAATTCTTAACCATAAGAGTAAGTGTGACAAAGAATCATAAAAATCCCATTTCACAATAAAATCCAGAAACTGCAGTTCTGCTTTTGTTTCTTTGGAATCAGATTTAGAGGCTTTCAAATGTTTCCACAGGTTGAAAAATTTAAATATAAATAAAAACTCTAAGTGAATACACAGAATGACAGAAAGTAATTCAAGTTCTATTTCTTCCTCTTAGCCATCACCATCATTTCATCATTTATTTCTAATCCAGTACTTTAAAAACAAGAGTACATAGTATCACAGGAATTGTGAACACAAACTGTGCCCAAAGTGAGCTAGAAGGATTTGGAACCCTTAAGAACTTGCTCTAAAAATGAATGTGTGTAGATGAGTCTCTGTGTCTTAGGATTGGACTATAAAACTGGAAGTTTTCCAAATGAGCTTTTATGTAGAAAATGATGTTTATCAAAGAATAAGTAATTAAAATGTGCTAATTTGAAGCTCACACACGTATGTAATTACAACTGAACAGTAACTGTATCAATTGTTTAAATTTAGACAAAAGATTTTTTTTGAGGAGTACTTTATAGCTAACTTTATTTAGGATTGCTACCAAGTGGTGACAATAAAAACCAGATTGACTAAAAGTTGGTTGTATTATTATTTTTAAATTTTCTAAGGGCAGCACAGCCCTGTCTGCCTTCCCTCAAAGCAGACTGCTCCCACCACCCTGGTTTTGATACGCCACTGAGGAAAGAATAATAAGTAGACATTAATCTGCATTTTGTTCTTACGATTGCTATATAAGAGAATAATGATAATATTTGTTTAAAACTATCAAATATTCAATAATACTACTATTGTCTCTAATGTTTCTTCATATTTGTGCTCAGTGGACTTAATGGTAATAGATTAGTGTTAAATCAGAGAGTAACAGGTCAAAATTTTGACACTTCTTAGAAATAACTGAATATTATCACATGACCATTAGAAAACGTCTTAATGGTGTATGGAGGGTTAACAAATAGTAAGCACCCAATAAACAGGGTTGAATAAATGAATGAATTGTGCAAACACACTGCTGCCAACAGTGATGGAAAAAGTTGGAAAGATAGATAAAGGACATCTCATGCACGCTAAGGTTTGTAAACTCATCCAAACTTCCTGTCTCTTGATTTTTCTTTTCTCTAGTGACCACAGATGAACCTTTCTTGGTTCTGCATCACATGCAGAAGGTCAGATCAAAAAGGTATGTAGTGGCGGGAACCTACAAGATGGCAGAGGAGTAAGACGGGGAGATCACCTTCCTCCCCATAAATACATCAAAAATACATCTACATGTGGAACAACTCCTACGGAACACCTACTGAATGCTGGCAGAAGACCTCAGACTTCCCAAAAGGCAAGAAAATCCCCACGTACCTGGGTAGGGCAAAAGAAAAAAAGAAAAAACAGAGACAAAAGAATAGGGACAGGACCTGCACCTCTGGGAGGGAGCTGTGAAGGAGGAAAAGTTTCCACATACTAGGAAGCCCCTTCACTGGTGGAGACAGGGGGTGGGCCGGGGAGGGGGGTGAAGCTTCGGAGCCATGGAGGAGAGCGCAGCAACAGGGGTGCAGAGGGCAAAGCAGAGAGATTCCCGCACAGAGGATCGGTGCCAACCAGCACTCACCAGCCTGAGAGGCTTGTCTGCTCACCAGCCGGTACAGGTGGAGGCTGGGAGCTAAGGCTCAGGCTTCGGAGGTCAGACCCCAGGGAGAGGACTGGGGTTGGCTGTGTGAACACAGCCTGAAGGGGCTAGTGCGCCACAGCTAGCCGGGAGGGAGTCTGGGGAAAAGTCTGGACCTGCCTAAGAGGCAAGAGACCATTGTTTCAGGGTGCACAAGGAGCAGGGATTCCTTTCCCTTCTGCCCACAGAAGGCAGAGCACCACCTAAATGAGCTTCAGAGATGGGCGAGAGCCACGACTATCTGCTCAGACCCCAAAGATGGGCATGAAATGCTAACACTGCTGCTGCAGCCACCAAGAATCCTGTGTACAAGCACAGGTCACTATCCACACTCCCCTCCCTGCCCCCCCGGGAGCCTGTGCAGCCCACCACTGTTAGGGTCCCGTGATCCAAGGACAACTTCCCCGGGAAAACATACGGCGAGCCTCAGGCTGTTGCAATGTCACGCCGGCCTCTGCTGCCACAGGCTCGCTCCACATTCCAATTATAACTACTGTACCCTTCCCTCCCCCAGGCCTGAATGAGCAAGAGCCCCCGAATCAGCCACTGCTTTAACCCCCTCCTGCCTGGGAGGGAACAGATCCCTGAGGGTGACCTACCCACAGAGGTGGTAGGGCCAAAATGAAAACTGAACACCAGGAGCTGTGCAAAAAAAGAACAGAAAGGGAAATTTCTCTGTGCAGCCTCAGGAGCAGTGGATTAAGTCCCCACAATCAACTTGTTGTACCCTGCATCTGTGGAATACCTGAATAGACAATGAATAATCCCAAAACTAAGTTGGTGGACTTCGGGAGCAACTGTAGACTTGGGGTTGGCTGTCTGCAACTGATTTGTTTCTGATTTTTATGTTTATTTTAGTTTAGTGTTTAGCACTTGTGATCATTGGTGTATTTGTTTATTGGTTTTGTTGCTCTCTTTTTTTTTATTTTAATACTCTTTTTAATCTTTTTATTTATAGTTTTCTTTTTTTTCTTTCTTTCTTTTTTTTTCCCTTTTCTTCTGAGCCATGTGGCTGACAGTGTCTTGGTGCTCTAGCCTGGTGTCAGGCCTGAGCCTCAGAGGTGGGAGAGCCAAGTTCAGGACATTGCACCACCAGAGACCTCCCAGTCCCACATAATATCAATTAGGTGAGAGCTCTACCAGAGATATCCATCTCAACCCTAAGATCTACCTCCACCCAACAGCAAGCAAACTCCAGTACTGCACACACCATGCCAAACAACTAGCAAGACAGGAACACAACACCACCGATTAGCAGAGAGGTTGCCTAAAATCATACTAAGTTCACAGACACCCCAAAACACACCACTAGACGCAGCCCTGTCCACCAGAAAGACAAGATCCACCCCCCACCAGAACACAGGAACCAGTCCTCTCCACCAGGAAGCCTACACAAACAACTAAACCAACATTACCCACTGGGGGCAGACACCAAAAACAATGGGAACTACTAAGTTGCAGCCTGTGAAAAGGAGACCCCAAACACAATAAGTTAAACAAAATGAGAAGACAGAGAAATATGCAGCAGATGAAGGAGCAAGGGAAAAACCCACCAGACCAAACAAATGAAGAGAAAATAGGCAGTCTACCTGAAAAAGAATTCAGAGTAATGATAGTAAAGATGATCCAAAATCTTGGAAATAGAATGCAGAAAATACAAGAAACGTTTAACAAGGACCTAGAAGAACTATATAGCAAACAAACAATGATGAACAACAAATAAATGAAATTAAAATTTCTCTAGAAGGAATCAATAACAGAATAACTGAGACAGAAGAATGGATTAGTGGCCTTGAAGATAAAAGAGTGGAAATAACTACCACAGAGCAGAAAAAAGAAAAAAGAATGAAAAGAATTAAGAACAGTATCAGAGACCTCAGGGACAACATTAAATGCACCATCATTCGAATAATGGGGGTCCCAGAAGAAGACGAGAAAAAGAAAGGGTCTGAGAAAATATTTGAAGAAGATTATACTTGAAAACTTCCCTAACATGGGAAAGGAAATAGTCAATCAAGTCTGGGAAGCACAGAGAGTCCCATAGAGGATAAGTCCAAGGAGAAACACGCCAAGATGCATATTAATCAAACTATCAAAAATTCCATACAAAGAAAAAATATTAAAAGCAGCAAGGAAAAAGCAACAAATAACATACAAGGGAATCCCCATAAGGTTAACAGCTGATCTTTCAGCAGAAACTCTGCAAGCCAGAAGGGAGTGATAGGACATATTTAAAGCGATGAAAGGGGAAATCTTACAACAAAGACTACTCTACCCAGCAAGGATCTCATTCAGATTTGACAGAGAAATTAAAACCTTTACAGACAAGCAACACCTAAGAGAATTCAGCACTACCAAACCAGCTTTACAAAAAATGCGAAAGGAACTTCCCTAGGTGGGAAACACAAGAGAAGGAAAAGACCTACAAAAACAAACCCAGAGCAATTAAGAAAATGGTAACAGGAACATACGTATCGATAATTACCTTAAATGTAAATGGATAAAATGCTCCAACCAAAAGACATAGATTGGCTGAATGAATACAAAAACAAGACCCATATATATGCTGTCTACAAGAGACCCAATTCAGACCTAGGGACACATACAGACTGAAAGTGAGGGGATGGAAAAAGATATTCCATGCAAATGGAAATCAAAAGAAAGCTGGAGTAGCAATACTCATATCAGACAAAATAGACTTTAAAATAAAGACTTTGACAAGAGACAAGAAATAATGATCAAGGGATCAATCCAAGAAGAAGATATAACAATTGTAAATATTTATGCACCCAAATAAGAGCACCTTAATACATAAGACAAATGCTAACAGCCATAAAAGGGAAAATTGACAGTAATAAAATAATAGTAGGGGACTTTAACACCCCACTTTCACCAATGGACAGATCATCCAAAATGAAAATAAATAAGGAAACACAAGCTTTAAATGACACATTAAACAAGATGGACTTAATTGATATTTATAGGACATTCCATCCAAAAACAACTGACTACACTTTCTCCTCAAGTGCTCATGGAACATTTTCCAGGAGAGATCATATCTTGGGTCATAAATCAAGCCTCAGTAAATTTAAGAAAATTGAAATTGTATCAATTATCTTTACTGACCACAACGCTATGAGACTAGATATCAATTACAGGAAAATAACTATAAAAAATACAAACACATGGAGGCTAAACAATATGCTACTAAGTAACCAAGAGATCACTGAAGAAATCAAAAAATACCTAGAAAAAAAAAGACAATGAAAACACGACAACTCAAAACCTATGGGATGCAGCAAAAGCAGTTCTAAGAGGGAAGTTTATAGCAGGATAATCCTGCCACAAGAAACAAGAAAAATCTCAAATAAACAACCTAACCTTACACCTCAAGCAATCAGAGGAAGAAGAACAAAAAAAAAAAACCCAAAGTTAGGAGAAGGAAAGAAATCATAAAGATCAGATCAGAAATAAATGAAAAAGAAATGAAAGAAACAACAGCAAAGATCAATAAAACTAAAAGTTGGTTCTTTGAGAAGATAAATAAAATTGATAAACCATTAGCCAGACTCAACAAGACATAAAGGGAGAAGACTCAAATCAACAGAATTAGAAATGAAAAAGGAGAAGTAACAACTGACCCCGCAGAAATACAAAGGATCATGAGAGATTACTACAAGCAACAATATGCCAATAAAATGGACAACCTGGAAGAAATGGACAAATTCTTGGAAAAGCACAACATTCCAAGACTGAACCAGGAAGAAATAGAAAATATGAACAGACCAATCACAAGCACTGAACCTGAAACTGTTATTAAAAATATTCCAACAAACAAACGCGCAGGACCAGATGGCTTCATAGGCGAATTCTATCAAACATTTAGAGAAGAGCTAACACCTATCCTTCTCAAACTCTTCCAAAATATAGCAGAGGGGGGAACACTCCCAAACTCATTCTACAAGGCCACCATCACCCTGATACCAAAACCAGACAAAGATGTCACAAAGAAAGAAAACTACAGGCCAATACCACTAATGAACATAGATGCAAAAATCCTCAACAAAATACTAGAAAACAGAATCCAACAGCACACTAAAAGGATCATACACCATGATCAAGTGGGGTTTATCCCAGGAATGCAAGGATTCTTCAATATATGCAAATCAATCAATGTGGTACACCATATTAACAATTAGAAGGATAAAAACCATATGATAATCTCAATCGATACAGAAAAAGTTTAGACAAAATTCAACACCCATTTATGATAAAAACCCTCTAGAAAGTAGGCATAGAGGGAACTACTTCAACATAATAAAGGCCATATATGACAAACCCACAGCCAACATCATTCTCAATGGTGAAAAGCAGAAACCATTTCCTCTAAAATCAGGAACAAGACAGGGTTGCCCACTCTCACCGCTATTATTCATCATAGTTTTGGAAGTTTTAGCCACAGCAATCAGAGAAGAAAAGGAAATAAAAGGAATCCAAATCAGAAAAGAAGAAGTAAAACTGTCACTGTTTGCAAATGACATGATAGTATACATAGAGAATCCTAAAGATGCTACCAGAAAACTAATAGAGCTAATCAAAATATTTGGTAAAGTAGCAGGATACAAGATTAATGCACAGAAATCTCTTGCATTCCTATACACTAATGATGAAAAATCTGAAAGAGAAATTAAGAAAACACTCCCATTTACCATTGCAACAAAAAGAATAAATACCTAGGAATAAACCTACCTAAGGAAACATAAGACCTGTACTCAGAAAACTATAAGACACTGATGAAAGAATTAAAGATGATACAAACAGCTGGAGAGATATACCATGTTCTTACATTGGAAGAATCAACACTGTGAAAATGACGATACTACCCAAAGCAATCTACAGATTGCTATACTACCCAAAGCAATCCCTGTCAAACTACCAATGGCATTTTTCACAGAACTAGAACAAAAAATTTCACAATTTGTATGGAAACACCAAAGATCCCGAATAGCCAAAGCAATCTTAAGAAAGAAAACCAGAGCTGGAGGAATCAGGCTCCCTGACTTCACACTATACTACAAAGCTGCAGTAATCAAGACAGTATGATACTGGCACAAAAACAGAAATATAAATCAATGCAACAGGAAAGAAAGCCCAGAGATAAAACGATGCACATATGGTCACCTTATCTTTGATAAAGGAGGCAAGAATATACAATGGAGAAAAGACAACCCCTTCAATAAGTGGTGCTGGGGAAATTGGACAGCTACATGTAAAAGAATGAAATTAGAACACTTCCTAACACCATACACAAAAATAAACTCAAAATGGATTAAAGACCTAAATGTAAGGCCAGACAGTATAAAACTCTTAGAGGAAAACATAGGCAGAACACTCTATGACATAAATCACAGCAAGATCTTTTTGACCCACCTCCTAGAGAAATGGAAATAAAAACAGAAATAAAAACACGGGACCTAATGAAACTTAAAAGTTTTGCACAGCAAAGGAAACCATAAACAAGATGAAAAGACAACCCTCAGAATGGGAGAAAATATTTGCAAATGAAGCAACTGACAAAGGATTAATCTCCAAAATATACAAGGAGCTCATGCAGCTCAATATCAAAAAAACAAACAACCCAATCCAAAAATGGCAAAAGACCTACATAGACATTTCTCCACAGAAGATATACAGATTGTCAACAAACACATGAAAGGATGCTCAACATCACTAATCATTAGAGAAATGCAAATCAAAACACAATGAGGTATCACCTCACCCCTGTCAGAATGGCCATCATGAAAAAATCTACAAACAATAAATGCTAGAGAGGGAGTGGAGAAAAGGAAACCCTCTTGCACTGTTGGTGGGAATGTAAATTGATATAACCACTATGGAGAACAGTATGGAGATTCCTTAAAAAACTAAAAATAGATCTACCATATGACCCAGCAATCCCACTACTGGGCATATACCCTGAGAAAACCATAATTCAAAAGGAAGCATGTACCACAATGTTCATTGCAGCACTATTTACAATAGCCAGGACATGGAAGCAACTTAAGTGTCCATCGACAGATGAATGGATAAAGAAGATGTGGCACATATATACAATGGAATATTACTCAGCCATAAAAGGAAATGAAATTGAGTTATTTGTAGTGAGGTGTATGTACATAGAGTCTGTCATAAAGAGTGAAGTAAGTCAGAAAGAAAAACAAATACTGCATGCTAACACATATATATGGAATCTAAAAAAAATGGTTCTGATGAACCTAGGGGCAGGACAGGAATAAAGAAGCAGATGTAGAGAATGGACTTGAGGACATGGGGAGGGGGAAGGGTAAGCTGGGACGAAGTGAGAGAGTGGCATTGACATACATACTACCAAATGTAAAATAGATAGCTAGTGGGAAGCCACTGCATAGCACAGGGAGATCAGCTCGGTGCTTTCTGACCACCTAGAGGGGTGGGATAGGGAGGGTGGGAGGGAGGCACAGAGGGAGGGGATATGGGGTATATGTATACATATAACTGATTCACTTTGTTATACAGCAGAAACTACAACATTGTAAAACAATTATACTCCAATAAAGATGTTAAAAAAAATAAAAACAGACAACACACTCCCCTAAAATTCAGCATAAATTGTATCAGTCTAATTTTAATTTTATTTTATATTTTATCGCTTCTATTTTATATATTCAATTTAATTTTTTTACCATGATATATGCTCAAGGCAGAGGTAAAGAAGGAAAAAGAATATAGAGTTTAGAACCACTGGGGTCCTACAGCTTACAATTCAAATTTAAACTGAAAATTGAAAAAAAAAAACAAAAAACACCAGGATTCTCTGAGACAAGAAATATGTTTTCATTTTGGTAAAGGAAAACCAATGGTTAGTCCTAATGGGCTGAGGTATCCAAAGATGCCTCTCTGGCTTAGAACCTAGTCTTTTCATAGGTTTCCAACTTTATTTCCTCTGTTTCCCTTGAAGTCTCCATGAACCTCTCTTCTAATACATCAGCCCACACACCAAGCCCTGAACGGAGACGTGGTTTGTTTGTTTGTTGTTTCATTTCTTGGTTGTTTCTCCTGTGTCCTCCCCAGTAAAGCCTGGAGAATAATAGTACTTCCCCCATGGGGCTTAGCGAGCGGTTGTTGAGTTAAATTCTGTGAAGTGCTCCATGCAAGGTCTGACACAAGGAACTCGATGTGTGCTAGGAATGATTATAGCAGACATTTGATATGAGTGCATCTTACTGAAGTGACATTCCTAGGATTCAAACTGTGACATAGCTCAGTTTTCAAGACAGCTTTTTAAGCTTTTGTTTTTTTTTAAATATCTAGCTAAATAGTTAATATTTTACTCTGAATTATCTTTAGCATAAAGAAACTTTAAGAATTAGTTGGTGTCTAGCAATGGCCTTGACTTTGATATACACTTCTAATCCTGGTAAATATTCTAATTAGTAGCACAGAAAAATACACAGATTTTGAATAACTGGATTCCATTTTTATGTGCAGTATATGCAGTATAGTCCATATCCAATTTTATGTGCAGATGAGCAGGTAAATTTACAATGAGAAAACAAGACTATTTTTTTTTTTTGAAGGTGCACCTTTTATTTCATATGTTACAAAACAGGACAATAGACCCAAAATGGAGTCACTTATGCTAAGACCCACTTCCCCAACCGAGACTTAATTACAGTTTTGGCTCTTCCAGAAATGGAATTTTAAACTAGTCAATTAGGAATCTCCTGATCAGCACTAGTTAAGTCGTCTGCCTGGTAGACCCCTGCCATCCCCTAAAGGAAATTAGCCTGGCAATAACAGACCCATTTTTTGCCTGGTATAACTTCCTTGTTCCTGTATCCTTCTGGCTATGAAAGTCTTTCATTTTGTACAGCTTCTCAGAGCTCCTTTCTATCTGCTACATTGGATGCTGCCCAATTTAAATTAATTTTTCCTCAAAATAAACACTTAAAAACTTTTTAAAATATATGTATTAAATGATTAATCAGTGTGTATTATAATTTAATTTTCAGTAACTTTTACATCACAATATATCCAGACTCAGTCAAGAAATACATTTTTTCAAAGTTGGAAGGGACACCATACCTTCTGAAGTATTGAAATACTTCAGAGTAAGTTCAATTCTCCCAAGAGCTTTATGAAAGCAGGCATTCTTATCACTCACAGGTTTTACAGATAAGCACTCTGAGCTTCCAAGATATTATCTGGCTTCTTGGAAGGTGTAGACAAAGCCTACATAAGAAGATAAAGTTATGCATAGTTCCACCTCTCGACATTCTGGCTATTCACACTTACACATTATTTTACAAAATTGGAAACATACTATTTTGTGACCTCCACTTTTTGTAATAGAGCCTAAATACCTTTCCCTATCATAAAATAATCTTCGAAAACAACAACAACAAAAAAAAGATATTATCTGGCTTAAGGTCAACGGCTCATAGGTGGCGGAAGTAGGTTTGATCTGTGGTCTTCGATTCTAGAGGGAAGAGGGAAGGTTGACATAGCTACCAAAAACTAAATGTTGATAATGTTGGACTAGCAAATTCTATACTTTCAGAAAATCAGAGGAACTTGGGGAGGGATGGATTGGGAGTTTGGGATTAGCAGATGCAAACTATTATATATAGAACGGATAAACAACAAGGTCCCACTGTATAGCACAGGGAAATACATTCGATATCCTGTGATAAACCATAATGAAAAAGAATATGAAAAAGAATATATGTATATGTATAAGTGAATCACTTTGCTGTACAGCAGAAATTAACACAACATTTTAAATCAACTATACTCCAACAAAATAAATTTTAAGAAAAAGAAAAGAAAAACAGAGGAGCTTGTAAAAGAAGAGGAAAAGGAAAACACTGAAGAACATTCTGCCATAAAATGAAGGATAGCTATGATTTGGAAGTCAGAACAGAGATAAGAACAAGGCATGTCCAACTTCGGACTGTCTGGAATAGACCCTTCAGAGAATATCTAACATGGTGTTGGCTAAGCACATAAGAGATGATAAAAGTATCTTTTTTTAAATTTTATTTTAGTTATTTATTTTTTATACAGCAGGTTCTTATTAGTTATCTATTTTATACATATTAGTGTATATATGTCAATCCCAATCTCCCAATTCATCCCACCACCACCACTATTTCTGCTTCCTCCCCCTTGGTGTCCATAGGTTTGTTCTCTGCATCTGTGTCTCTATTTCTGCCTTGCAAACCGGTTCATCTGTACCATTTTTCTAGATTCCACATATATGCATTAATATGCGATATTTGTTTTTCTCTTTCTGACTTATTTCACTCTGTATGACAGTCTCTAGCTCCATCCACATCTCTACAAATGACCCAATTTCGTTCCTTTATATGGCTGAGTAATTTTCCATTTTATATATGTACCACATCTTCTTTACCCATTCATCTGTTGATTGGCATTTAGGTTGCTTCCAGGACCTGGCTATTGTAAATAGTGCTGCAATGGACATTGGGGTGCATGTGTCTTTTTGAATTATGGTTTTCTCTGGGCATATGCCCAGTAGTGGGATTGCTGGGTGGCTGAATCAATTTACATTCCCACCAACAGTGCAAGAGGGTTTCCTTTTCTCCACACCCTCTCCAGCATTTGTTGTTTGTAGATTTTCTGATGATGCCCATTCTAACTGGTGTGAGGTGATACCTAATTGTAGTTTTCTTTTGCATTTCTCTAATAATTAGTGATGTTGAGCAGCTTTTCATGTGCCTCTTGGCCACCTGTATGTCTTCTTTGGAGAAATGTCTATTTAGGTCTTCTGCCCATTTTCTGATTGGGTTGTTTGTTTTTTAATATTGAGCTGCATGACCTATTTATATATTCTGGAGCTTAAACCTTTGTCCATTGATTCATTTGCAAATATTTTCTCCCATTCTGAGGGTGGTCTTCTCATCTTGTTTATAGTTTCCTTTGCTGTGCAAAAGATCTTAAGTTTTGTTAGGTCTCATTTGTTTATTTTTGTTTGTATTTCCATTTCTCTAGGAGGTGGGTCAAAAAAGATTTTGCTGTGATTTATGTCATAAAGTGTTCTTCCTATGTTTTCTTCTAAGAGTTTTATAGTGTCTGGTCTTACATTTAGGTCTTTAATCCATTTTGAGTTTATTTTTGTGTATGGTGTTAGGGAATGTTCTAATTTCATTCTTTTACATATAGCTCTCCAGTTTTCCCAGCACCACTTATTGAAGAGACTGTCTTTTCTCCATTGTATATCCTTGCCTCCTTTCTCATAGATTAGTTGACCATAGGTGCACAGGTTTATCTCTGGGCTTTCTATCCTGTTTCATTGAACTATATTTCTGTTTTTGTGTCAGTACAAAATTGTCTTGATTACTGTAGCTTTGTAGTATAATCTGAAGTCAGGGAGTCTGATTCCTCCAGCTCCATTCTTTTCCCCTCAAGATTGCTTTGGCTGTTTGGGGTCTTTTGTGTCTCCAAACAAATTTTAAGATTTTTTTGTTCTAGTTCTGTGAAAAATGCCATTGGTAGCTTGATAGGGATTGCATTGAATCTGTAGATTGCTTTGGGTAGAATAGTCATTTTCACAATATTGATTCTTCCAATCCAAGAACATGGTATATTTCTCCAACTGTTTGTGTCATCTTTGATTTCTTTCATCAGTATCTTATAGTTTTCTGAGTACAGGTCTTTTACCTCCTGAGGTAGGATTATACCTAGGAATTTTATTCTTTTTGTTGCAGTGGTGAAGGGGATTGTTTCCTTAATTTCTCTCTCTGATCTTTTGTTGTTAGTGTATAGGAATGCAAGAGACTTCTGTGCATTAATTTTGTATCCTGCAAATTTACCAAAATCATGGATTAGCTCCAGTAGTTTTCTGGTGGCATCTTTAGGATTCTCTATGTATAGTATCATGTCATCTGCAAACAGTGACAGTTTTACTTCTTCTTTTCCAATTTGTATTCCTTTTATTTCTTTTTCTTATCTGATTGTCGTGGCCAGGACTTCCAAAACTATGTTGAATAATAGTGGTGAGAGTGAATATCCTTGTCTTGTTTCTGATCTTAGAAGGAATGCTTTCTATTTTTCACCACTGAGAATGATGTTTGCTGTGGGTTTGTCATATATGGCCTTTACGTTAAGATAGGTTCCCTCTATGCCCACTTTCTGGAGAGTTTTTATCATAAATAGGTGTTGAATTTTGTCAAAAGATTTTTCTGTATCGATTGAGATGATCATATGGTTTTTATCCTTCAATTTGTTAATAAGTTGTATCACATTGATTGATTTGCATATATTGAAGAATCCTTGCATCCCTGGGATAAACACCACTTGATCATAGTGTATGATCCTTTTAATGTGTTGTTGGATTCTGTTTGCTAGTATTCTGTTGAGGATTTTTGCATGTATATTCATCAATGATATTTGTCTGTAATTTTCTTTTTTTGTAGTATCTTTGTCTGGTTTTGGTATCTGGGTGATGGTAGCCTCATAGAATGAGTTTGGGAGTGTTCTTTCCTCTGCAGTTTTTTGGAAGAGTTTGAGAAGGATGGGTGTTAGCTCTTCTCTAAATGTTTGATAGAATTCACTTGTGAACCCTGGTCCTGGACTTTTGTTTGTTGGAAGATTTTCAATTACAGTTTCAATTTCATTACTTGTGATTGGTCTGTTCATATTTTCTATTTCTTCCTGGTTCAGTCTTGGAAGGTTTTAGCTTTCTAAGAATTTGTCCATTTCTTCCAGGTTGTCCATTTTATTGGCATAGAGTTGCTTGTAGTAGTCTCTTATGATGCTTTGTATTTCTGCGGTGTCCATTGTAACTTCTCCTTTTTCATTTCTAATTTTATTGATTTGAGTCCTCTCCTTCTTTTTCTTGATGAGTCTGGCTAAAAGTTTATCAGTTTTGTTTATCTTCTCAAAGATCCAGCTTTTAGTTTTATTGATCTTTGCTATTGTTTTCTTTGTTTCTATTTCATTTATATCTGCTCTGATCTTTACGATTTCTTTCCTTCTACTAACTTTGGGTTTTGTTTGTTCTTGGTTTGGTGGTGCTGAATTCTCTTAGCTTTTGCTTGTCTGTAAAGCTTTTGATTTCTCCATCAAATCTGAAATCGATCCTTGCCGGGTGGAGTAATCTTGGTTGTAGGTTCTTCCCTTTCATCACCTTAAATATATCATGCCACTCCCTTCTGGCTTGTAGAGTTTCTGCTGAGAAAGCAGCTGTTACCCTTATGGGAGTTCCCTTGTATGTTATTTGTCATTTTTCCCATGTTGCTTTTAATAATTTTTATTTGTCGTTAATTTTTGTCAATTTGTTTACTGTGTGCCTCGGCTTGTTTCTCCTTGGTTTTATCCTGTATGGGACTCTCTGCGCTTCCTGGACTTAGGTGGCTATTTCCTTTCCCATGTTAGGGAAGTTTTTGACTATAATCTCTTCAAATATTTTCTCGGGTCCTTTCTCTCTTCTTCTTTTGGGACCCCTATAATGCGAATGTTGGTGTGTTTATTGTTGTCCCAGAGGTTTCTTAAGCTGTCTTCGTTTCTTTGCATTGTTTTTTCTTTATTCTGTTCCATGGCAGTGATTTCCACCATTCTGTCTTCTAGGTCACTTATCTGTTCTTCTGCCTCAGTTATTCTGCTATTGATTCCTTCTAGTGTAGTTTTCATTTCAGTTATTGTATTGTTCATCTCTGTTTGTTTGTTCTTTAATTTTTCTAGGTCTTTGTTAAACATTTCTTGCATCTTCTTGATCTTTACTTCCATTCTTTTTCTGAGGTCCTGGATCATCTTCACTATCATTATTCTGAATTCTTTTTCTGGAAGGCTGTGTATCTCCACTTTATTTAGTTGTTTTTCTG
Organism: Balaenoptera musculus; assembly: GCF_009873245.2. NCBI lineage: Eukaryota > Metazoa > Chordata > Mammalia > Artiodactyla > Balaenopteridae > Balaenoptera > Balaenoptera musculus. The sequence goes on from NC_045796.1 coordinate 30,784,694, forward strand.
GAGTTTTATCTTGTTCCTTCATCTGGTACATAGTCCTCTGTCTTTTCATTTTGTCTATCTTTCTGTGAATATGGTTTTAATGCCACAGGCTGCAGGATTGTAGTTCTTCATGCTTCTCAATAAATGTATCTTTAATTGCCATATGAGATGAAACTTTTTTTGTAGAAACACTGAAATTAAGTGGCTGATCTTAATAAATCCAATTGGAGATAAGAATTAAGAGAAATCTTGTTCATTTTATCTGTTTTTCCTAGTCTCTCAAAGATTTGATGAAGAAACTGAATCACTTTTAAGTCTAATTTATGACTTTCACCTTCTCAAGCAAATTAATAGCTACAATACTGTCAGATAGTTTTATACTGACATAATTTCATAAAAATTTGTTCTTTGTAAAAACCTTACTTATGTCAAGTAGTAGGGTTTCTAAACTCAGTGTGAAGTCCTTTTTTGACCTAAATTCTAATTACTTTCTTATAAAATAAATTTCTTTGTAGAAAAAGCCATATTTATTGAATAACTTTTTTCTGTCTTAAATTTAAATTATTTGTGTTGTATATTATGTAATTACAAAGGAAAATGTGAATCTCTGAACTTTAAGTTTCCATTTTAAGTCCTTTCTTTTGTTTATTAATTTAAGGTCTGTAAAACCTGATCATAGCATATATTTGGTATTACTGATAGAGTATGCTTTAAGCCATTTTGATTCTTTAGGTCTCATTACTTCATTTCAATTCCTATTACCCACTGACTTAATGGTTTCTATTGCTCAGCATAGGCTGATGCATTGTTAACTTTCCTTTTGGAATTTAAAATCTGGGGAGAAAGACTTCATTTTAAAAAGCAATTCAAGAAAATTCCATGGTTAAGCCTGTAGTGGAGAGACAATTAAATGTAGAGTTTCAGCATAAGTTGAGGTTGCCCAGAAAATACTCTAAGGGGGAGGTAGAAATTGAAATATGTACTCCAAGGTGGGTTGATGTGAAATAATAGAGTGGTAATAACAAGAATTGAGGAATTCTAGGGTTTCCCTGGTGGCACAGTGGTTAAGAATCTGCCTGCCAATGCAGGTGACATGGGTTCGAGCCTTGGTCCGGGAAGATCCCACTTGCCGTGGAGCAACTAAGCCTGTGCGCCACAACTACTGAAGCCTGCTTGTCTAGAGCCTGTGCTCCACAACAAGAGAAGCCACCGCAATGAGAAGCCCACGCACCACAACGAAGAGTAACCCCCACTCGCCACAACTAGAGAAAGCCTGCGTGCAGCAATGAAGACCCAATGCAGCCAAAAATAAATAATTAATTAATTTTAAAAGATTGAGGAATTCTAGCTGGAGAGAGGTAGACAGTGTGTGAACAAAATGAGGATGTGACACTTGCATAGGAATTCCGAGAGCAGTGATCTGATTAAAGAAGATTGCTTAAGTGAGGAAGAGAATATTGGATGGCAAAATGAGCCAGATTTTGGATATTTTGTATACTAGAACCAGAAGTTTGAGTCTGATATAAAAGGAGTCATTTTTAATTACTTAAAGGAAATCCAGGCTGAAAGGAATCAATATAAACGATAGTGAGCAGTGAGAAGAGGCTAAATGCAGGCAAATCAGAGTAATCCAGGTATGAAGCATTCTGTGTATAGGCTGATTGTGGCTGTGAGAAAAGGGAGGAAAATAGATATTAATCATACATAAAGAGATTGATGACAGAGAGGATATTAAAAATAAGGGGGAGAAAATAAAGATGACTAAATTTTCAAGCCTGGATAACCATGAAAATGGTGAAAAGCCAACTGAAATAAATCCTAGTCCTAAATATTCTAAAAATATTATACATTGAGTGGACTTATTAGTAAGAATTTAATTAAACATGGGACTTGTCCTGGACTGCTGGAATTAAATTTTACAGTTCCATTTTTTTCTGAATTACACACTCGAATAAATGCAGAAATTCTCTTTGGATTTATTATGAGCTCTAGCAAAATAGACCCTTGATTAGGCATAAATTATTCTTGTCTTTAAAAATAAACAGTGGCAGAATGCCATGACTATGAAACGATCATGATGCTTCACCAAATCAAAACTGGATGAGAGTGACTTACAGAATGTAACTTTTTTGGGTGAAACACAGAAATAACTGGTTGGTCTTATCCTCATAAGTAATTGTTAAACTGGCATTAAATTGTATCAGTAAGTGAATAATAATTCATAAAATTAAATATAGAATATTACAATTTACAGTCATTTGGATCTACCATATTGTATCTGAGTGCTATCTAAATCCATGTTTATGAAAATAAACGTTCTAATCAGGATTTTACCTTTAGTGATCAATCTTTATATACACTGATTTTTTTACAAAATTTATTGTCTGTTTAATCCCCTGATAATTTTCAAAGTGGCACAGTTAACCATTTCCATTTTTTGTTATTTTTTAACTGATTTTCAAAATAATTTTACAATGTAAATTATAAACAAAGATGTAGCTAATTTATGGTATTTTTACCCATATCAATTTTTACCTAAGTCATTGTGGGTATTTGGGTTTTTTAAATTATGTTGTGATTGTTATTTCTGTAAGAAAAATGTCTTTTGATCCCATTTTGTACATCTAAATTTGAGTTAGGAAAAGAATTGTGTGCAGATTTGATCTTCATTTTATTTTTTATTAATTACTTATTGAGACTATTTTTCTGAGTTAAAATGGCAGAGTAGTACAGTCTTAAAATATTGAGATCAAAACTTTCTACTTCACATAATGAGACATCCAGAGCAGGGCCAGCAACAGTGGGAAACATGTGAATTTTCTTGAACGAGTCTGGAATAGCAGCCTGCTTCCACTGAACTAAGAATGAGTAATTTCTTCAGTAGCAAAACTCACCGCATTTGTCTGATTTTTAATTTTCAAATGTTTCCTCATTTTTAAGGAACATCCAAATACTCTTAATCTGCCAACAATATGAGAGCAATGAGCTCTCTTACAAAACTCACATGATGCTATCATTTCTAGCAGAAACTTTGTCTTAATTGTCTATGATTGTGTTACACCTTCTCCATAACGACATGTTTTCCTTACCTAAAATCATGGTGATTTCTGGGGCTATTTCCACTGCTAACTGTTGAATGAGCTCTGAATTCTGCGGGACCAGGAAAAATGCAAAAGCAAGTCCATAGATTTCACCACTTTAGGAGCAACTGGACATGGTTCATACTACAGTAAAATGCTTTGGAAATCTCTGCCCTACCTTCTGAACACCTTCTAGCAAGCACAATGCTGCCTATGACTTTCGTTCTCTCAATTATTCATTTGTCACTTGCAAGACTTCTTGAATGTATTTCTTGTCTTTGAGACATAACAAGAGAATATAATGTTTCTCTAGTATGAAGAAATTGGTAGCATGATGGATGAAACTTCAGGAACGTTACACTAGCTGGTTGTTTAAGCTTTAATAAGAAACACACTTGGGTCTTCCTTGCTAGATTTGAAACTTAACATGAATTGGCCTGCAAGGAAATCTAAGTACCATTTTTTGGTACGTTTGGATTTTTACCTGTATCAATTGCTCAGAAAAATTGATATTTTCTAATTGCTTGCTATTGAAGAGTTTTCTAAAATCCTAGAATTTTTAAAAAAAATTCTTGTTTCTGAGGCTTTAACATAGTACTTTTCAAATCTGATCCATATTTAAATCATTTCTCATATATTTTTAAAAAATTGTTTATTGCATCAAATACTGTTGTCTCATAAGCTATTTAACATATATTACAAGTATCATATTTTAATCCACCTGAAACAGTCCCTCTGTAACTCTAGTTGGAATAATTTCTTGAGCTAGTCAAAGGTCTGGAGTTGAGACAACCAAAATGAAATGTACTAAATAAAGTATTAAGTCCAAATATAAGCAACTAAAATAAAGACTTTTTGTAATTGGAAAAAAAAAAAAAGCCTTTTAGTTCTAGTCTCCAGATCAAGCCTTTTGACCTATCTCAACAACTAGCCTGTGATTTGGTCAATAATCATGGTATTATTATGGGAGCCCTGAAATGTCATATAAAACACGATTCTAGAGGGCAGGTAGGATGATCATTAGGTACAAAATCAGGGATGAGAACCAAACTTGGGCATTAAAACTTCATTGTTTTCCATTTTCACCCCAAGAGACATTTGAACAATGACGCTTCTTTGTTTGGTAGACTTATACATTAAGCCTTATTGGACTTTCACATGACTATTATTTTATTTAATGACATTTCATACAGAGATCATAAGCAATTTAAATAAATGAAAGAGCAAACAAAATGTATTCATTTTAAATTATTCATATCTGGTTCAAAATTATTAAAGATAATTAGGTGATCATTTATTTTATCCAGATAAACATACTTGTTCCTTAAAAAATACTTTATTTTAATGTATAAAGATAAAAGAGATTATATTCACCTCATTAGATGATAATGAAAGTATTGTTCGCCAACTAAGCTCATTTCTGAGACACTTGTGATTTCTTTCCTGATCAGTCTGTCTACCAAAGAAGGATTATCGTGGCAGCAATTTGAGATTTACTCTGTCAGATCAGCTATTGATGACTTGAGACCACCCTTATCTGAGGTAGAAAATGGAGTTTTTGTTGAGAGAAAAAATGTTTATTAGTTTTTAAGCCATCTCACTTTTCTATTTGACACAAATAAGAGTGGTGGATATGACTCTAATGAACTTGAGTTCATTTTAAAGTACTGTTCATGTACACTTGTTTTATGTATTTTTGGTCCCAAGGAGTTTTGATTCCACTGACTATATCGAAAAAAAGTCAAAGTAAAAACTCAGATACTTCTGTTTTCCCACCAAACATTAAAAAGAGAAACTTGTACTGAGAACTAGGAAGATACAATAAAGGAGTAAAGTTTGTGATTTTTCAAATTATATACAGCAGCAGACTGGATCTGCTACTCAAACATTTTGGAAATTTCCCTCCTCTTTATTTAAATGTCATTTTATTTCCAAAAGTTTTGTACAAGAGTAGTATGTAAGTGTCACCATGTAATATGTTCTTCAAATGTATTTTCACCTTCTTTCATCTGATCAATAATGACTCTCAAATATTTAATCTGGTATAGCCCAAGTTATTCCATATTAACAATTTAGTAACTAGGTAAAATGGTTCAAGTTTAACTGTATCTTCCCCCACCTACAGGTCATTGTTTAAATGCCTGATTGGGGTTTTCAAATTAGCCAATTCTATACTCGGTATTTATATTTAGCCCTTATTATTTTTGAGGAAGGGGTAGTTCCCATCCCTTCCTCAACAATCTTCAAGCTAGCTTCTGTCTCCACAGCATTACTGGGTCTATATTGACTTTTCAATTTCTTCCACAATCTTCACTTTGCAATTGCCACATACAATAGAGTTTTCTTTTTTAAACTATCATCTTACTAGTTCTCTTTGCCACATATAGACGCTGATAATGACAGCCCTTTTTAAAACCCTCCACCCCATTTATTACCCTTATGCTGCACATTCCTGGTTCTCTCAATAATGTGACGCCTGTGGATCTTCCCCCTCCGTTGTGAGATCCCCATTCTACGCCTGCCCCATCAATGTCTGTGTTCCCAGTATTCTATCTTCCACCTGGTGCTCCACATGGGTGATTTCATCTTTTACTTATCTGCTACTGATTTCCAAAATTATGTCACCAGTTCAGACCTTTCCCCATCTCTTCTCTTTGGAACTTCCCTCAATGTAAATCTCCAAGACCTCAGATTCAACACATCCCAAACTACTCACCATCTTCATTAGCCAGGGTCCCCAAGGAAATTGCTGATACACTTGACATAGCATAATTTAAGGAGAGTTGATACTGTTTACAAACGTGTCACTATAGGGGAACCAACAAAGACAGTCCAGTAACACAGAGCTTACCATCCTGGGCCAAAGGAATGAGGGAAGGAAAAGTTAATAAAATAATGAAATCTGAAAGGAAGAAAACTGTACAGTGATAAGAACATTGATGTCTATTTAGAATCCATACAGGTCAGCATTATGGGAGAGAAGGAAGGGTAGGGAATAGACTTGGAGGAGCAAACAGAAGATACCAGCACAATACATGCCTTTTGCTTCTTAGCATTCATTCTTATCCTTTGTTGGGTGAAAAGTGTGAAACACCAACACAGGGAATTCAAGAAGTCCCACCAGTCACTGTACAATTGCAAAGTATAATCAGTTTGGTCATAACTCCATGTGAATCCTAGAATATTAGCCGTAACATGTTCTTCACATATTGTAGTGAGTAAAGAAAGGATAAAATAAACAGATAACAACAAATAGAGTGTGCAGGAGTGTCTCACAGAATCCAATAGCAGAAATATAGCTAAGCCTCCAGAAAGAATCAAAGTAGAAACTGGGAGGCTCTTGGGAGTCAGAGGACTGCTCTTTCCACCTCTTCTCACTGTTTCTCTCAGTACATCTACTTTCTTCTATATTCTTCTTTTCTTTTGGTTGCAATTCTATCCACCTAACAAAAAGTGACCACACCATACATAACAGACTTATACACCTCCTGTGTTTAAGAGACTTATTCAGATGGAGACCTAACTCTTTTAGTCTCAGTTGATATTTCCTGAAAGAGACAATATGACTACCCCAGCTTAGGTCCATATATCCACCTCTGAACAAATGAGCTATGTCCAGGGACACCTGCTTTGAGACCACGTGCCAGAGAAGAGGAACTGGGAAGATAACCCAAGAATGTCTATTACAGCATTAACTCTAAAACCAGAAACAAGGTTTCATATATTCTTGTCTCCCTTAGAAGACATAGCCCTGTTTGGGGTTTATAAAAATACTCAAAAATGTTGGTTGATTTTAATTTTCATCAGCTTTCTATTCTTAGTGGAGAAGGAAATATTTCATATTTGAGGATTGTGACACAATTATTCCCCTAAGATTCACTTCTCCATTTTGAGTAATTCTAGTGGTTTTTTTCCCCCCCAGTGTCCTTTCTACTTGTATTTTCCTAGTCTCTAAGAATATTTTAAAAATTTTTGGTAATGGCTTCATTTGTCTCACCAGAAAAGAACTAAGGAGACTTCCCTGGTGACGAAGTGGTTAAGAATCCGCCTGCCAATGCAGGGGACATGGGTTTGATCCCTGGTCCGGGAAGATCCCACATGCCGCAGAGCACCTAAACCCGTGTGCCACAACTACTGAATCTGCGCTCTAGAGCCCACGAGCCACAACTACTGAGCCGGCATTCCACAACTACTGAAGCCCACGCACCAGGAGTCCGTGCTCCACAACGAGAAGCCACTGCAATGAGAAGCCCACGCACCGCAACGAAGACCCAATGCAGCCAAAAATTAATTAATTAATTTTTAAAAATAATAATAAATTTACATTTAAAAAAAAGAAAAGAACTAGGGAGTATGCGTGGTGCTCTGGTTATGATTTCACCACAATGGACCAATGTAAAATATAAAGGAATTGCTTTTCATTACCTAAGCAGTTCCTCACATTGTGCTTAACTTTGTAACCATATAAACTTCTGAGGCTCTCTAGAGAGTTTTCTCCTATGCTTGAACAAGCCCTAATTTTATTTTTGTAGTGGTTTATTGTCATCTCCAAGTAACTGAAGAAGAATTAAATAGTTTATACCCTAAGGATAAAAAGAATCACACATTGACCCATACACACACAAACACACAATAAATTAAACAATTGTCAGCAATAATATTGTCAGTGATATTGTTAGTATTGTTATTCTGAGGCTGTTATGTGAGTAATATGTAAAAGCAAATTAGTCATTAGCAAATTAGATCATATTCTACTTCTAACAAACTCTTGAGAACCAGGAATTTCAGCCTGAGAGAAAAGAGATACACATTTACCAGAGAGACTAAAATCCTGTAGTCCTGTGGAAACATCAGTATAAACTTAAATTTCATCTTTTGTATATGTGCGCATGTGTGTGTTGTATGTAATATCTGGGGTTTACTTCAAAATAATATGGGAGAAGGAAAGTAAATTGGGGTGTAGATGGAAAAAAGACTGGTTATGAGTTGATAATTATTTAATCTGGATGTTGAGTATATGAAGGTTTCTATACTATTCTGTAATTTTGGATATATTTGGAATTAGTTCACCTTTTTAAGTGAAAACTAATAAATTAATTAAAATGCAGTGTGATGCAATGAGGGAAACTCTATAAACAGGATGATGGGAAACCTACCTGCATTCTAGTCCCCCATTTACAATATACAAACAAGATGCAAGGTCAAAAGCAAGTCATTTAACTTCTCAAAGTTTTTTTTTGACTCATTTGCAGAGGTGGGATAAAAGTTATCAGCCTCAAAGTAGGGAAACTAAACCAAATTGTCCATGGAGTTGATTTGAAGCTCTCAGGACGATTATTTGATAAACATCTCCAAACTTATCACAGCTTTCATGATTGAAATTAGATCACAACAGCACAAACTGGAATTTAATAAGCCATTATCCATTGGATTCAGTATTAGTTCATATTATTCAGACCCACAATTGGTAAAACTCATACCCTTAACTAAAAAATACAGTTAATAAATAGCCAACTATTGTAATTTAATCATAAAATTAGGTTTCCATTGATATGTGCAATTACAACCAATTTTGTCTCAATAATCTTTACTTAAATCAGTATTGAAAAAAGTCAACAAGATCTGAGACATCTTCATTCTAACTTTAGGGTAGTTTAATAATTACAACCAAATCCAAATACAATAGAAAATACAAGAAAAATTGCAAAGTATTCTTTCAGAATGGCATTTTCAGGATCAACTTTACAAACATCCTTCTTAAAAAGTGAATTCTATAAAATTAATATTAAAACTATTTTTTCAAATCAGACCTAATCCACCCATATAACATAGTAAAGAGCTCATCTTTCAAATCTCTCAATTATGTATTTCTGCATCTGCTTGGACGGATTTACAGAGTATGCTTTAAGTTGTAAAACTTTTTCTCACTTAGTACCTTATACTTACAAAATAACCAGAAAAATTTGTACTCTTCCAGCCAACTAAAAAATTTAAAAAAAACAAACTCATTTTAGGATTTGCCCTTACTCATATACACACTCATTCAGCAAGCACACACACATGTGCGAACACACACATTTTAGTTGTACTAAACTTAATGTGAAATTTTAGATTAGAGTCTCATTTATTGGCAATTCTGGGAAAGGGTTTTAGCTTAATCCCCAGTTAATGAAACCCTTGCTAGTGAATTTCCTTTGTCAACACTGCATTTAATGTATAGTGCTTCATACCTGCTGGATCATCAAAACCTGCAAAGTGATTAGGCTCAATTGGAATGTGAAAGTTGGAAGGAAGGATTTTTGTAATATTTTATAAAAAGATTATGCTCATAAGTTACATGGGCTGGCTCTATTTAAAAAACCATTTTTCAGCTCCTTTATTTTTCTATTAAAATTAGTGAATAGTTGTGCTTCAAACAACAAAGCATTTCTTACAAATCAATCCTGATTGATAGATAATTCCTTGGGAGAAAGAAATCAGGTCAGATACTGGCTCGGAAAAATCTGGCCACTGTTCTTTCTTTTGCTTTGTCAAGAATGGACACATATGTGGAAATGACTCCCAGAAAATTACAGCAAATGCCTACCCAGAAGATTTGGGGAAATGTACTTATGATAATCAAACATTTAGGTTAAAGAAAGCTATCAGTGATTCATACACTATTTTTATATTACCCATTTTCAAAAATATGGGCTACAAGAACATTCCGTAAATACAAAATGCACATCACATTTTTTTTGAAGGATAGGAGGCACTTCCAGATTTGGCGTTGTCATCCAATAAAGTACCCTAGGTGGCTAAAGGAGAATTCCCACTAACAGTGGTAACAATCACAAGGCAGAAACAGGCATTACAGAGATCACCAAAGGCAACACTTGGCTGTTAGTGTGAAAAATCTATGATGAAGTTAAAGTTTAATTTTATTGAATAGTATAAAATACAGTTCTTTGATAATAAAGTATAATGAAAATTCTATCCTGACCCCTTCATATTTGGTGTTTCTTCAAGGAAATGAATCCATAATTTCTACACAGTATCACCTTAAACCAATAAATATATTCCTATTCAGAATAAAGAAAGGGCCTAGCTATGAAACCCAAAACTGACAGCAAAACAGTAAAATAACATCTATATCTAAAGTTTGTCTGCTAAAAAGACCTCTCTTCTTATGCTTCTATGAATGGTTTCCTTATTTAAAAGTTGCAAATAATACATAGTTCAGCCAAGTGCTTTTCAGAAATTCTTGAGTCTTATCAGTTTGATGGTTACCATTTTTATTGGAAGAAAAACTAGGCAACTGAGTAATTATGACTTTAATCCAAAACACTCTACAATTTCAGAGATATAATTACTTTGAGTGAGCTTCTTCAAAGCTTGGCTACATACACACAAAATCTAAAAAGCACACAAGGAACAAAAAATCCAGATGGAGGCCTAACCCCCAGGTGTAAAAGAAAAATGTCTGCCAGCTCTTCAGAGGGATTGGCTTAACCTCTTATGCAATGGTGTGACGTTTGATAACCCTATTCTGCCCTTTTAGGAATAAAACCAAACATTTGTCTCCATGACCTCTGGTCCTGAATTTATCAGCCTATTACTTCAGCTTGTGAAAAGGTAATCTTCTTATTTCCTCTAGCAATGCTACTTATTAACAAAAAAAAAATTTTTTTCCCTAGGGAATTCCCTGGCAGTCCAGTGGTCAGGACTCCACACCCTCACTGTCGAGGGCCCAGGTTCAATCCCTGGTAACTAAAATCCCACAAGCCACGTGGCCAATAAATAAATAAATAAATAAAGTGCACAAGTCAATGGTTTAAAAAATAAATTTCTAGATTCTTTGTTCTACATGAAGGGATGTCATGATAAATATGACTTTTGACTTATTACAAAATACCAAGAGAAAAAGAGGTACACGTACATATGTTCACATACATATATTTATAGCACCTTATATTACAATGAGGATATTAGCTTTTAAAGAAAACCATTCATCAAAAGAGAAAGTTGCAGGAAGGGGAAAGGAGCATACAGCCCTTTCTCCTGATACATGTGTTTAAATAGTCTGTCATCACCTTATTCTGTCTGAAGGCAGAATGGTCTGTGACATGTCAGGAGACTTTGCCCAATGTGACTAGAATATCATTTCCTTTCAGGCAGCTGTTTAAATATGGGATCAGAACTCTTTCTCCTCCTTGAATTGGGGAAGAGGGACTGTGGTACACTCATTCGTTAAAAGAACATTTTGGAATATATAACAATGCACTAATTTAAATCTTTGCAATCGGTGCTGTAATACTAAGAGCCCCCAAAGAGCCTTGAGCTTTTGTGGAAGTAAAATCTCTATAAATAGTAATGAGGTCAATTCTCTCATATCTTGAAAGGCGTGAGTGAAGGTTTATAGAATGAATGGAGCAAAGGCAGCCTAGGCCTGGATGTAGTGGTTTTCAAGTGTTTACAACACTTCTGCTCCAGTGACAGAGCAAAGCTGAAACTTACAGTCTCTTTAAAACATGAGACTCAAGCTCATTATTACCATAGTGGGTATTCTCTCCACTCTTTTACTGCTCCCTGAAACCATTCCTTCAGTTTATAGGTAAGTGTGCAATATTTTAAAAAGAAAGGCAAAAAATCACAAATAAACCAATTAAAGCAGCAATTTAAACAGGTAGCAGAAACTCCCTTTGGATCCATGTATGTACTCATAGAAGAAAAGTCAAGAAATCAGGAATTTTTAAAAATCATTCATTAATGATTGGGGACCTGAAGGAATAAATGAAGGAATGGGGTTCACAAATTTGGTTCTATGATTTCAAACAACAAAAGTACAAATTCAAATATAGTAAACTATAAGATTCAGTATCCATAAGATTAAAACATAGCATCTATTTGGGAAAAACATTCCTTATAGTGAGGCTAGAGAAAAAAGTTTCCCACAGATTCTCACAAGTAAGACCCTACATAATGTCACAAACAGCATCCTTAATGTTGAAACAGCAACAAATTTAATAGAGGTATCTTTTTAATAATCAAAGCTAATGGCCTCATCTAAAGTACAATTTCATAAGCACAGTGAGGGTGGATTTGGGCAGAAGAGAGAGGTAATAATAAATATTGTACAGAATTGTGGCCCTCTGTGGCTTAATCTTGGTTAGAATTTAGAACATCTATGACTGGGTAAACAACATGTATTTCAAGCAATATTCCATACATATTCACCTAAGCTTTTGGGGCTATTGAGTGATGTTAATATAGAGATGAACATTCCTATAAGTACCAAGAGTTATCAAGTAAGAGAAATATATAACTTTAATAAAAGATAATTCTAAAGGATTACTAGAATCTCAATAAAAATATCAATGTGGTATTCTTTATACAATGGAGGAAGAAATGAAAAAAGATCCTAACACTTATTTAAGAAACAAAACTTATGTAATAACTTTTTAAAGCCAATGGAAAAGGAGAACACTGATGATTAGAGTCATCATATATTAAAATCCATTACAAATCTACAATTGTTAAATTCATATGGATCTGGTACAAGATCAATGGAGCAGAGAAATTATCTGAAACAGATTCTAGTTAATATGCATATGAACTTAATAAATGCTGACTAAGATCTTGGAAATAAGATTTTAGAAATAAGTGAGAAGTTCAAGAAATATTTACAAATTTTGCTGGGAGAAAATAAGCTATTTAGAAAGAAAATAATCTGAGATATTCAGCAGTCACTGTAACCCAAATAAGTTCCAATCGGATATGAAAATTTGTTGTTAAAGAAAAGAATTAATAAACTAGTAGACTATATAGGTGAAACCTGTTTAATCTCTTTTTAGGAAAAGACTTTCTTAAACAAATTTTTTTAAAGTATTTAATAAACCAAAGAGACATATGATAGAAACAATATATGAAATTTGATTGGATTTTGGATAAAAAATAAAAGAATATAAAAGGTTTATTTGGGAGATAAGAGGGAAAATTCAAATATGAACTGGACATTAGATATTACAGAATTGTTAATTGTCTTAATTGTATTATTAATAGTATTCTAGTTATGCTGAAAAATATCCTTATTCTTAAGAGATATACAATGAAGAACTTAGCAGCCAAGTGTCTGAAGCTTACTTTCAAATAGTTCAACAATAATAAGTAAATCTCTTTCATTGTGTGTGTATACACATACACACACACAAATATATACTCACACACATACATACGTATGTATGTGTCATATATATGAGAGAGAAAGAGTGGGGGAGAAAAATCGACAAAACACTGTCAGCTAGTGAATCTAACTGAAGAGTATACAGGGCTCAGTGGATTATTCTTTCGTTTTTTTCTGTAAGTTTGAATTTTTTAAAATAAAAAGTCAGAAGGAAAATTTTCTAGTAAGAACAATAGATTTAATGAACTAAAAATGTAAAGCATCTGTATGTAAAACAACATGATGCTTCTAAATTATATGACAAATGGTTATACACTTAAAAAATAGAAGGTTCATTAAAGTTGTTAAGGAAAACATTAGGACCTCAAAAGAAAAAATGAGCAAAAGATACAAACAGATGCTCCTCAGAAGAAATCCAAGTGACTAAATATGAAAAAAAAAAAGTCAACCTCGCTAGTTGTCAAAGAAAACAGAATACTATTTTTCCCTATAAAAGTAGCAGAGGGTTGTTTTGTTTTTTTATTTGTTTTGTTTCTAATGATTATACTTTATACTACAAGGGTACAAGGAAAGACATCTTTTCATTGTTGATGAATTTGTAAAATGGAACAGAGAGTCTGGAAAGAAATTTGGAAATGGTTTCAGAAGCATGAAAAAAGTGTATAAACTTTGATCAAGCAATTCTTTTCTGGCAATTTTCCTTATGGTAATAACAAAGATTGGGAAATAGTATGCTAAAAAATTGTCACATATGGCAGTTCTAATAAAGTAAAATAGAAAACAACCTCAATGTCTACTGTTAGGGTAAAGGTAAACAAAACTTTTTACTACAGGGCACATCCGTTTGGCAGAACACTATGACACTATTAAAGATGTTTATGAAGCATTTAATGACACAGAAGCATCATATAATAAAATAGTAAGTGGAAAAAACAGGGTACCAAGGCACATAAGCAGTCTGAAAAAAATTCATAAAAAATATTGAAAAAAATACTGAAGTATGATAAAATATGAACAATTGGTGCCTATAAGTAGTGTGATTATCTCTGGCTTTTTTCTATTTTTTATACTATTCCATATGCCCCAAACTTTTCTCTATAGCCACATATGTGGTGAGATATGAGTAAAGCTCATTTAGAAATCTTTGAAAAGAGACTTTCCAGAGTACTCAGGTAACCAAAAACACACTGGAGTCCAGTCAATATTAATTTGGTACTGTGAGTGTGTATATATATGTTTACATAAAATGAAATAAAAACAAATTATTTGAGATAGATCATATACCCCAGAGATATAACTTTTTGAAAACTTTTCCAGCAAGCTCTTTCTTCCTGTGTTTTAATAAGGATCTAAATATTTCCCAGAGTTTTTTGTTTGCTAGTTTGTTCTGTTTCATGTTCTCTTTAATATCAGATAAAAGGAGTTGAAAGTTAAGTGAGTGGGTGTCACTGAGGTGTTGGGAGAAGGAAATTGTGGTGTTAAAACCTCAAATGAAGGACTCTGAACACTGCCCCCCACCCCCGCCACTGTATCACTCCATACTTGTAAATTAGACACTTCTCTGAGTAAATTAACCTTTTCAGGTCATAGATAATCAAGTCAATTTTCTTGACAATAGAAATGTTTTACATCAAGTATCAGTATACTGGGAAAAACACACAGATGATCAATTTAAATTTTTCATATATTTAATTTTAATCTCCAATAAAGTTTAGACATGAACTGGAAAAGCTAATCATTTTGTTTGCACATTGACACTCTTTTAAACAGTCTACCCATAGTTCCCTCAGAACCCACTGAATGAGCAGCAAGAAATGTAACGCAAACCTGAGCCATGGCTGATTGGACCAGAGGGGACACCTAATCCAAGCAAGGTCTCTGAGATTCTCTTTTCTGGGAATTTGCTGTTAAAACACAGAGAGATTGAACTGATTTTCTGAGGGCACTCTACCTGTCAAGTTGCTAGATTAGTGGCTAAGACTACCAACTGAAGACTTGGTGTGATAAAAAGTCAAACAATAGAGCCAATCTATGGGGAAAACCAAGAAAATGAATTAGAAACACAAAGCAACATAAAGAACACAAGTGGTGCAGAGAAGAGGCAGTTGATTAAGGAGCTATGGTTTCTGAGGGCTTTCTAGTTCTCTGTTCCAAAACCTCATTCACACCTTAGTGACACATCTCATCTTTGGTTTCACGAGATATGTCTGTTATCTTATTAAAACTCTCCCTTTATTTAAACAAACTTTAGATGTTATTTTGTTGCTTGAAACCAAAGCATCCCTGGGTAAATAAGTACTTGTCCTTTCTAAATTACATTAAAATATGGATAAAGCTTGTACTTTCTATCCACATTTAATAGATCAGGAACTGAGTCAAATAATTTAACATCATATGTTTACTTACTGTAGCCCTGTGACTAGAGTTCAGATATTTCAATTCCAGTTCCTCTGCTGTTAACTCTTCTGTGTCTAGAGGTAAATATGGCCAACGCTGTGCTGGTAACCATTGAACACATCAGCAAAGATCTGTCTACAAGGTGTTGTAACTGGATAACTGCTACATCAGGATTCTGCTGTGGTAGCACTATGTGAGGACACCGTGGGTTACCAACTCAGTTAAAAGCATCAGGACCATTAACTTGTAGTTCTACCATCAAATTCATAGAAAAACCAAAGGAAATTGTATTTTGACATTACTGTTAACAAAAATGTACTGCAGCTTCTATTTTAACCACAGCTATAGTTTCAGTGTTGAATGGTTCTTGTCATCAAGGGAAAAGCAAATAAAAATATTTTCTAACTCTACATTTAAAATTCTGATCTATAAACTCAATCAAACATCTTCAGTTCTATCCAATAAAAAACAAACAATTGAAGTCAGCTAGAATCTACTATATGCCCTTAAATCTCCAAGTGTTCTGTATAACTAAAGATATGTAGTTAATTTGCTAATAGCTATCCTATAGATATCATTTATTGAGTGCCTACACTGTGCCATGGACTGGTCTATGTATTTTACACACATTATTCATTCATTCAACAAGTATTTATTTTATTGAATAAATACTGGATACACACTGTTCACATGTCATACTTACTGAGAATATAACAGTGAACAAAGCAAAGTCCCTGCTCTCAAATAATTTTTTAGACTTCATTTAATCATCACAATTAACCTGCAGTTGTTACCATTTTTTTAGACCCAATGAGGTTAAATAATTCACCCAGGGTCACACAACAGATGAGGGGTAGCTTAGGCTTCTTAAAATCTCAGGCTTTTTCCATTTGACTACATGTTCTCATTAAATCATTGACTATGGAGAGAGAACCATATTTACAGCCAGGCGAACACTGTTGAGAAGCTGATAATCACTGATAATCCATGCCAGGACCTTCTCACATATACTAGTTCCTTGATGCATTTACTACAAATGTAGATTACTTCCCATAAAGTAATGTTCTCATTGAAACCAATATTTCCTAAATTACTTAAACAACCTTTGAAATTTATCATTGGATTATCACTGGATTGGAATCTAAAATACTCTACAGTCAATATGAACAAAATTCCAGATGTTCAATATAAGATGAATGCAAGTAATTTTATTAAACCAAATTAGGTTGAATTTATTTTTAATTTGATCCATTCATATATATGAATGGATCAAATTATACATATAATGTGCCAGAACAAGTTCTAGGTGCTGGGATACAGCAATGGAAAAAAATCCCTACTCTGATGGCATTTACATAAAATATATATTTTGTTATATGGCAGCAAGTGCAGTAAAGAAAAATAAAGCATGGAAGAGGGCTGGGAGTATAAAGGGCTAGGACTTACAATTTTAAATAAGCAGGTCAAGGAAAGCTTCATTGAAAAGGTGAAATTTGAACAAACTATTAAAGAAATTGAGAGAGTGAGCCACAAGGAGATCCAAGCAAAGGACACAAGTTCAATATCCCCGACATGTGTGTATCAAAGCTATCAGGGTGTCAGGATCAGAGAAGTAGCAGGCACCAGATGATACAGGACTCACAGGCATCATGAGGAGATCAGCTTTTACTCTGAGTGATGTGGCAAGTCATTGGGGAATTTTGAACAAAGAAATGATATTATATGTCTTAACTTCTTGAAAGTATCCCTGGCTGTTGTATGGTGAATGGACCATAGGAAAGGACAGGGTGGAAAGAGGGAGACAATTTGGGAGATTTGTAATAATCCAGGTGGGAGATGATGGTATCTTCCATCAAGAGGAGAAGTGGCCAGATTTCTGGATATACTTTGATCACAGAGCCAACAGGATTTGACAACAGATCAGATTTGGGGTTTAAGAGAAAGAAAGAAGTCAAGGATGAGACCAAGGATTTTGGTCCAACTAATGGGAAAGATGGAGTTGCCATTTACTATGGGAGGAGCATGCTTGAAAGATCAAGAGTTCAGTGTGGGGCATGGAGAAAGCATTTTTCACAGGAGTGATCACGTGCATCAAATGCTACTGAGAGGCTGAATGACATAAAGACTGAGAATTTACTATTGGATTCAACAATGTAGAGGTCATTGGGGACCTAAACAGAGCTGTTTTGGTGGAGTAAAATGATAAGAGTGAAAGGCTGATTAGTATGGATTCAAGAGGCATGGGGAAAGAGGAATCAAAGGCAACAAGTCAACTCTTTTGAGAAATTATTCTATAAGCAGAGAAAATGGGCAAAACTTGAAAGAGAAAGTGGGGCTGAGGAAGATTTTCTTCGTAACAGGTTAAGATTGAAGAAAGAACATGTTTATCTGTTGATAGGAATGACTCATTAGAAAGCAAAGAATTGATGAAGTTTGTTCTTACAAAAAAAGAGGGCAATATAGTGAAGAAGGTGGTCTTAGAAGAGTGGAAAGTTCATCCACATCCGTATACATGCTTTTATGATTATAATCTCTCAATATATTACGTGATTTTTATAATTATTCCTACACTGCTCTTACTGAAATTTAGAAGTTTATTTGCCAAGAAGACTGCCTATTTTCTCACACAATATAAATTTAATTTATCAAGAATAAGTATACTATCTTGCTCAACTTTTCGTCACTATTTTTTGAAATGTATTCAATAATAAATATTTTCATGTTTACACTATGGTTGCATGAAGTAGTAATGTATGCATGAATGTTAAGAGGCATGTTGTGAGTTAAAAAGGACACGGTTTCCCCCTAGAACCTGCCCCCACTTCTCTGCTATATATGGTGTACATTCAAACTCTCTCTAGATTTCTGACCCCCAAAAAAGTTTTGGAATTATTTTAGAAGGCTTTATATATATTTAGTATGACAATGAGTTACCTCTTTTGATATCATACCTTACTGAAAACAAACTTGATAATTACAAAGGTCACAGATTATTTTTGTTTTGAATTTTTTTAACAAGAACCTTCCAAATTTAAAAAAATAATAAACATTTATGTTGAAAACTCAAGAATTCTATTTGGGGCTTTGTAAATATGCATAATAATCTTAAATTATTTTAATTAGAAAATAAATCTTACAGCTTTAGAAAGCAAAGACTCCAGGATCATACACTGTAGCTCTCAAAGGTATATAATTATCAATTAATCATTTATCTATTCACTCAACACCTTATCCTCATGTACAATTTTATGAAATTGATATTCAAGTGAAATTCAACATATTATATTTTGACAATAACATGCATACATCAATTATTCTCTGTAAAACAGAAAATGTTGTTCTAACATTTATTGAACATCTAATGTGAAGACGTAAGTACTATCATTTACTCTCGTTGTATAGAAGAAGTTAGATAAACTGCCCAGGTCACATAGATAGAAGTTCTGGAATTCAAATCAAGCCTGTGTGATTCCAGAAGCCAGATGTAAACCATTACCTCACACTGTTATCTGTACCATGGTACCCCTTACACATCTACTAAATCAAGATACAATTCCGAGACACTTCACCTACCTAGAAAAAAACGTATCCACAAGAGAACTACAGTTAAAAATCTATTCTTTCCAAGAGACCTTCAAGATGGCAGAGGAGTAAGACGTGGAGATCACCTTCCTCCCCACAAATACATGAAAAATACATCTACACGTGGAACAACTCCTACAGAACACCTACTGAACGTTGTTAGAAGACCTCAGACTTCCCAAAAGGCGAGAAAATCCCCACGTACATGGGTAGGGCAAAAGAAAAAAGAAAAAACAGAGACAAAAGAATACAGACGGGACCTGCACCTCGGGGAGGGAGCTGTGAAGGACGAAGAGTTTCGACCTTGCTATTCAAAGTATGGTCTAGCAGGAACCAGCCATATCAGAATCACCTAGGAGACTGTTAGGAAGGCAGAACCTCTGGCCACATCATCGACCTACTAAATCTCAAGGTGATTCTTGGGAAGCACTGCACCTGTGTCCTAATGCTGATTTGGTTATTTCCTTAGCATGTAACTAACTCTAGGCAAGTGCTTTCATCTCTAAACCTAAATTGCTCATCTCTAAAGTGGAAAGGATTCCCGCCATGCTAATTCAGGGGGTTGATAAAAGGATCAAATGCAATGAACTATGTGAAAGCACTTTGAAAGCTATAAAGCACCACTAGAAATCTCCCCTAAAACAGGCGTCTGTGTTCAAGGAAAATCCAAGGGGCCAGGGCTGGTGCCTGGAATGTCTTGGCCACGTCCCTCACAGCTGCCTCCACTATCCCTGTATATAAACAAAGCCTCAGAGAAACATCTCACTTGGTAAAATAAATACTCAGGTTTATGAAAGTGTCATGAAGCTGAGTTACCCCAGGAGATTCATAGGGTGATGCCTGACCCAGCTGCTCTCCAAATCAAGCCAAGGAATTTGCCCTCGTGTCAGTGCACCTGCCACCTCTCTGTGACGTTCTTGGTTACTCCCTTTCTATTTTTCTCATCTCTTATCATCGGAGGACTATGGGATGACTGAGGAAACAAGGCAAGGCAGGAGCTGGGATTTTCTGAGGAGTAGCATGTCAGGTAAAAAGTTGACAGGCTCAGGGCGCTCTCCAACCATGAAAGTAAACTGTCACGCAGCAGATCTTTCAGTCCCCTGAGAACTGTCACTTGGAACTTTCTAGTTCAGCAAGTGTCCTTTAACAAAAGTTTTAAAATTATTAAAAATGAATATTTCATTGTTAAAAATTGTTTTCCACAAGACCCTGCTCCTGGAGGTGTTTAAGAAAAAGAATTCTGGGGGCTTCCCTGGTGGCGCAGTGGTTGAGAATCTGCCTGCCAATGCAGGGGACACGGGTTCGAGCCCTGGTCTGGGAAGATCCCACATGCCACGGAGCAACTGGGCCCGTGAGCCACAATTACTGAGCCTGCGCGTCTGGAGCCTGTGCTCCGCAACAAGAGAGGCCGCGATGGTGAGAGGCCCGCGCACCGCGATGAAGAGTGGTCCCCACTTGCCGCAACTAGAGAAAGCCCTCACACAGAAACGAAGACTCAACACAGTCATAAATAAATAAATAAAAAGAACGTGAATTTCTTAAAAAAAAAAAAAAAAAGAAAGAAAAAGAATTCTGAGCTCAGGTAAACTGGGGATGCTGATCACCACCCCACCTCCTGGAGGAGGGGCACAAAAAGAATCCGATTTAAATTTGCTGAATCAGCATTTTCCAAACTTACTTGACAGCAGAACACTTCCTTGCAGTATTGCCTATTAATACACTGCAGTTTAAACAGTAGTTCCACTAAGAACGTATCTTGAAAATCACTGTCTTTTTTTGGTTATAATATTTAATGTAATCTTAATAGCATAGCACTACTTTTGTGGAAATGAAATAGTCTAGCCTGGAAACTTCTTGACTACAGGAGCTGCTGTTGTGTACTCTCCAGCACTTAGCAGAGTACAAGGCATTTAGCCAATTCTCAGTGAATGTTTGTTCAATTTTAAAAATCAAAATAGAACCCTTTTATTTTTTTTTTTGCATGAGAAAAGATATTCTCACTCTATACCAAAAGGATATGACGAGTATTTATGTGCGTTTGTTTGTTTGTTTTTTGAGGAACAAGAGCCCAGTTTTTTTACTTGATCAGTTCTTGCGTTTGATGTACTGCTCGATGACATCCTTGGCCTGAGCCTCTTTGCCATAGTCCTTGACCACCACACAGCTGCAGCCCGCCACTTTACAGGGTTTTCCCTCTCTGTCTACCCATTCCCCTAGCTTCTTGTCATCGACCTTAATCAGGTTGATCTGGTGCTCAGCACAAAGGGCCTCCACCAGCTTGACCTACACAGGCTCATCACAGTTGGAAGCACACAGAGATGGGCTTGGCGCTTGCCTAAGGCTTTGGCGGCTTCGCGAATTCCACGTGCTAGGCCATCGTGGATGAAAGCAGGCCTCAGCACCTCTTGTAGAGCAGTATTAACGTCCATTACACCTCCAGCAGCAATGCCTTCCTCGGCCATGGCGGTGGGTTATAGGTGGAGCTGAATCTTGAGTGCACCCGCGCCTCCGCGGCCACAGGGAAAGAGCTATGATGAGTTTTTTAATTGGTTTTATGTGATGGATATGTACATTCAAATAACTTATTTGGGCTGATTATTTGCTACTGTAAGTAACAAATAAGGAAAGGCGATCCTAAAAAGGAATTTATACATAAGAATACTGTCAACCATCATAGTTTTTCAACATTTATAACATATCATGGTTCAATATTTCTAATGAACCAGAAGTTACTTTTTTTAAAAAGGCAGGAGCTAGTGTCATTCTCTATAAAATAGTGTGGAAGGTGAATTGTAAGCCTGACAGTCTACGGGGACTTGGAATCACCGTTCAAAGTTTATAGTCCTTAGTTATCAAACTGCTGGTAAAGTATAAAAATACATCCAGGGCGTCTTGATTGTTCTAAATCACCGCTGGTGGTTCAGCATCACATCCCAGACCTCTGCACTGTGTCCCGAGAGAGGCATTTTGAGTCTGCAAAACTATCAGGAAAAAAAAAAAAGAAAAAAAAACAGGAAGGGAGGGCTGAGTGGGGAGGAGAAATGAGCATTCTAAACTGAAAACAGAAACATGGATGCTGACGCTAACCGAGTTTCCTCAAGGAGAGAACCCTAGGTAAGCATGCGTAACTTTGAAGTGACCCACAAACCTCTCCCCTTAAAGAACCTTCTCCATCTTAGCCAGATTGTATTTCCCATAACGGGAAATACAAGCCCTTTGGGTTCTGCTCAAGTGAATGATTTGCCGCAGTCACAAGACCAAGTGACTAAATATTTCTAGCAAGCCCATGTATTTATTGAATCTTGCTTTTAGAGATTTTTTTCAAACCTTGGCCTTAGAAGGATGAGAGAAATACAACCTGGGAGCAAAAATCTGGTCTTCCTGAGCTCAAAAAAGGATTTGACATAAATTGCTCTATTAACAAAATGCCCTTTGTTACAGCCCGAAGGAAAAAAAAGAGGTCATCCTGTGCAAAAGCATTTTCTAAAGGTTGTCCCAAGGACCCTACTGGTTTCTCGTTAAATCTCAAAAACTGCCTGAGATTATAACCCCTCTCCCATTTGTTTAACCTTCTATAATATTATTTTCAAATGTTTCTTCGATGCTACTAACAATTGAACAATATTATTTTTAGTCTCAAATTTCAAATTTAGCATTTCTTTAGTATTTTTATATGTTACATCAGATTTTATACACTATTTAGGTAAGCATTTGTATGAATACAAACACACAC
The DNA here is from genome assembly GCF_009873245.2 of Balaenoptera musculus. NCBI lineage: Eukaryota > Metazoa > Chordata > Mammalia > Artiodactyla > Balaenopteridae > Balaenoptera > Balaenoptera musculus. The sequence continues at coordinate 30,807,627 of NC_045796.1, forward strand.
ACATATTTACACAAAACCTTTCAAAAAATGGTGATGAGAACTGGTTTCAGATTTTTAGGTATACCTATTATCACTGTAGTATTCATACAAGACAAATAAAATGGAGAGAAAAAATCCAAAGGAGGCTCAATAAAATATGCATTAAGAACATGGCAGATATTTAACCTCTTGAAACCTCAGTTTCTTCAGCTGTAAAATGGAGATAATATTGATAACCTACAATCATAAAGTGTTATAAGGATAAAAAGAGGGTATATTTAAAACAATTAGCCTTTATAAATATTAGCTAATATTACTGTTGTTGCTGTTGTTGTTTTTTATTACCATTATTATTTTAAACTTCTTAAAATTAAAATTATTTTTAGGGAATCCCTATAGATTGTTATTCAATAGAAATTTACCAATGCTAAACATGGAGAGGCAAAAGAATACGGTTAATGTTACAACCTAAATTAGAACTAGGAACAAGGTTTTCTATCTGAGTTCTGAGCCTATTCTGAGTTCCATGCTGATCTCTTTTTAGAATTTAACCAACACTGACAAGTCAGCACTTTTGAAAGGCGAATATAAGGGAATCCACCAAAAAGTAGGTTACACAAGTTTCCTGGTGACCAAAATTGAGTCATTCATATATAAATTGGATTCATCCAAACCATTGTTTGAATTTGAATATTGACATTAAAATTCATATAAAATACAAAATTATTAAATATGTTGTAAATTTATATTCATTGTACATTATTGTGACTTTCAAGCAGAAAAAAGACAAAAATAAAAGAAAAAATGTAAAAAGGAAAAATGTATATATTTCTTCTCATACATGATCTTTGCTTTATTCTGTATTCTGTTGAGAAAATCAAATAAAAATATTGACAATATTCCTATAATAAAAGTTTCTCATTTTGTTTTGTTGTTGTTCTGTATCTAAGATTCTGGAATATGGGAAACTTTCACAAAATTATTTTGGTAAAATGAACACAAAGAACTTTCTGAAAGGCTTTAACTTCATATTTTACATTCAATAGGATTCTCCCAAGATTTTAGACCAAATATCAAATCTTCCATATAGTACACAAACTTGACACATAATAAGTTCTCAAGATAATATACTTGTTGAAATAGAGAATAACAATTTATTATGAAAGTGCCTATCAGAGCGCCTATACTCAATAGGCCCTCAATAATAAATGATTGTTGGATCCGAATGTTATCACTTCTGTACCAAAATGACAGCACAGAATTGTAATTAAAGGATTATAAAACGGTTGACCATCCCTCAAGTGGAAAACCTTCTAAACTGTATTAACTTTTATGCTGTGATAGGAAGGTTCATAAGTACTCTAAATGGGCCTTGAAGGGCAAATTGGATGAAGTGGGCTTAATGGTATTTCTTTAGTGCAGAATGTTACATTAAGACCTTCCTGAAAACCCCTCTTTGAAGTACACTGCCCCACCATCCTCATAATAACCTTGCATTTATCAGGCCTTGATTCTGTGGTGTAAAGAGTAACGTTTCTTACCCCATATTACACATGACAACTTCTTTTGGCTACAGACAAAAGTGATCTCAGGTATATTTAAAGCAAATGTATAATGGGAGTGATAACGTACAACAACTGATAAATATCATGCCCAACACACTTATTAGATGTCCTTACATATCTCTTGAAAGTACTAATGTTGGAATGGGTGATAAATTGACTTAAGGTTGAACACTAGTGTGAAAATTGAGAAGTCCTGGATAGAACTGGAGAGCAGGGAGTTTTGAAAGACTAGAGAAGAAAGGATGAATGAGAAATACAAATATACAGGACTTCCCTGGTGGCACAGTGGTTAAGAATCCGCCTGCTAATGCAGGGGACACGGGTTCGATCCCTGGTCCGGGAAGATCCCACATGCCGCGGAGCAACTAAGCCCGTGCGCCACAACTGCTGAGCCTGTGCTCTAGAGCCCTCAAGCCACAACTGCTGAGCCTGTGTGCCACGACTACTGAAGCCTGCGTGCCTAGAGCCCTTGCTCTGCAACAAGAGAAGCCACCACAATAAGAAGCCCACGCACCACAACGAAGAGTAGACCCACTCGCCGCAACTAGAGAAAGCCCGTGCGCAGCAACGAACCCAACACAGCCAAAAATAAATAAATAAAATAAATAAATAAATAAATTTATTTATATATAAAAAAAGAAATACAAATATACGGTGGAGTTTTCTAAAAATAAAGTAATAAGAAAATATAAAACCTACAAAAGAGGTTGATGAAGTCAAAGGGATGTCTAAGGAGACAGAGTATCAGAAAGCTTCAGGTACCATCCTAAACCTGAGAGTTAGGCTTGCTCTCTACAAGCTACGGCTGTCCGAATTTAGTAAAGCCACATGGTGGAAACTATCCTAAATCAACTGGCATAGTGGATATTGATTATAGCAAAACCCTTGATACAGTCTCTCAGGATAAATTTGTAGATGAAATAATGATCACAGACCATGTTTTATTTTTTCCCAAGACCTATCATATTGCCTGATATATAGAAGGCACTTAATAAACTGAAAGAATCAGGAATGTGACCTAAGGAATACAACATTAAATGGATTCATAGCTGGCTGGAATATATTTATCAATCAGTGCATTACTATCATCCCTATTGAACTCTAAATAGGGCAGAGACCATGTAATATTCTTTATCTTTGCATCCCAAGGCTGAGCAGAGAATGCATAAGTATTTTCAGATCAGCTGAACTTGGAGGGAGATGTTCAGTGGCTCATCACAGAACTCAAATGTTCAACATTTTTATCTGTGATGTGAATGAATACCTTAGAGATTTAAGCTAGTCAAATGTGCAGATGATACAACTTTTGGATGGTTATCATTACATAAAATGCTCAAATACTTTATTATCAATAGAGCATCTTAATACATATTAAATATAGCAGTTAATGGGGTGGTAGCAGCAATATTAATTGAGTAAAGTCAGAACCATTAGAAACAACTAGATCCAAAGGTAAATTTAGGGAAAACTGTGTTACCTACTCTCAAACAAGATTATTTTCCCCCTCTGGATGCCACTTAAATAGGTAGTGAAAATTTGAAACAGAGTCTAATGTAAATATGTAATATATGTAATTATGTCTGATTTAAAATTTGGGGTGAGTTTGAAAAAAGGTTTGAAAACTCGATCTGAAAGCATTTAAAGAAGCCATTTCATGACAGTGCCCAAAAAATAATTTGGCAAAAATAACACTTACTGAGTGGTCACCAAAAACATGTGCTGAATGATCAGCTAATTAAAAAAAAAAATTGTTGTTAAAATTACAGCATAAAATAGGTTGTGAATAGGCCCTTGGCTGGGAATGCACCAAATTAGAATACAGGGTCCATCTGGCAATCTCTGAACCTGAGCCAGGGCCATGAAAACCAAGAGACTCCGCCCTACATTTGGCGACAGTTGTACTTTCTAAGCAAGAGGATCTCAGGAGACCTCTGAACCTGTAGGGCGATGGGGACCAAGATGTGGGGACAGGGTTCCTGGGCCATGATTCAGCGAGGAGTGCCCATTTCACATCCCACGAAGATCACAACGGTAAGGATAATGGCCCTAGCTTCCACATTTTTTTGTTTGTTTGTTTAAACAGTTTCTTTCCTGCCATTTCCCACAAAATAAAAAGACCTATTCAGAGGTAAATTTCTATAAGAGAAATTTCTGACATATGCAGAAATGTGCACAGAGTTAGATTCTGACTGTGTAATTTTATCCTGTCTTCAGCAAGAAATTTAGAATTTTCTCCAAACTCATAATTTTTTGAGAACATTGTCATCTCACCATGACAGCAACTTGAAGGAGTAAAAAAATTTGAGGGAAAGAAAATTAAAACATTATTTTAAAAGACTAAGGATTGCTATGGAGCAGTCAGAGGAGTTTAGAAGAATAGTCCAGTGACTAGCGTTTTGCCAGATCATTTGCCAAAATGTTGACATGAAAGTTCCCTGAAAACTTTGTCTTAGGTTTCCGAAAATTTCTCTGAGGAAATTGCTAAAAGAATAAACAATCAGTTCAATTGCATACAGTGAAGAATCAAGTCCACATCCAATGTGCATATTCTGTTTATAGCTGGGAAGAATTTAAATTACTTGCCTAGCACTCCTTTTTTCTTTTCAAGTATAAACTAACTCAAAAAATTAAGTAAAAATTGATGATCTAGCAATGTTTCTCTGGCTGCCATACAGTATGGGCAATGAGTTCTAGACTCCAATTTATTGGTTTGTCAGAAAGTTTGGTTATTTTCATCAATTTAGCTTTACATTTAACATTCCTCCGCTTAATTGAAACCATGCGGACACATTTGGTTAGCATCCACATTCCTACAAAAGTAAAAAGGGTACTTTGTTTCAAATTCTGCACACTTTACCAGTAAATTCTATTCCTCTTGCAGTAACAATTAAACACACAGTTGGCACTTAATAGCAAAAGCTTCCTAATCACTATTGTCAATGGGTACAACTCAGCTTTAGCAAATATCCAGTCAGGTGGAGGAAAAAGCATTATCCATAACTTTGTCTTAATAATTGAATAAATGATTTTCCAGGGACTAATCCCAGGGTTTTAAAGCATGGCCCATGGAAAATTATAGCATTTTAGAAGTTTATTTAACCCCCATTCTCTACTTCTTGCCCTCCTGGGATCCTGCATCAATGTGCTACCTGAAAGATGGGTTCTGAAGGGTAAGCTAGGAAGTGCTACGCTTCTTAACTGACTGTTCTTTCTTTCTCAATCCCATTGTGGAAAATGACTCTGGATTGGTTTATGAAGCGAGTTTAGAGAGTAACAGGTTTCTAGGATTTGTACTTTCTCTGCTTTGGCAAAGTAATTCCAAAAAGCCAAAGATACAACAGCAGGATAACATGCACCGTTAAAATAACAACATTTTGAGGTTGACTAACTAATGAAAAAATGATGTCCAACCGCCTTTCCCTGTTAGGAAATACGCAAAGAATAAGGAGAAAAAAAGAGAAGAAAGTATGATCAAACGGATTAATTAAAATGACTCCTAATTGACAATGACAAGGTTGTAGCAGTTAGAATTACCCTCGGGTATTTATGGATGGGTCCACTGTTGCAGACACAGCTCTCCTTCTTTCAGCAAGTATTTGCTGAGCACCTACTATATACTACGCCCCTAGACGCTATTGCTACACGTTGCCACTTCTGTAGCCACAAAGAGATGGACATGACTTGCCCTCTCACATCTTACACTAGAGTCACCTCCACCCTCTCCCTCCTCTTTCTCTTCTTCCTCAGGCACCCATGTGACCAGGCACTGAGACCAGAGCATCTTTCTTGCCAGAGACAGGAGCAAGGAGGTCACACCTGATGTGAAGAAAGCCAATAAGACCTGAGTGGCTAAGCGAGTCGAGAGGTCCAGGGGGTCAAGGAGAGAGGAAAGAGTCAGGGAGAGTGCCAAGTGCAAGAGTGAGGACAGAAGACAGGCCACCTGTCAAGGTAACAGTTTTCACTAGAGAACCCACTCACTGGCTGGCCTCCTGCCTCTGACTTGCTGGACTTCTCCCCTTTGCACAAAACCAGAGCTCTTCCGGTGTGTGAATACAATCCTGTCACCCTTCCTTAAAATATGTGAAGTGATTTCCTATTCGTTGTCCCAAAGATAAAATAAAAATCCATGGCTTACAACGTCTTTATGACCAGAGCCTTTCCCGTTGCTTCCACCCTTGTACTCAATACTGCAGCCATTCTGAACTTCTTTCCCTTAACTTCTGTGCCTTTGCCCACGATGTTCCCTCTGAGAAGAATAATCTCCTACTCCATTCTGCTCTCTCCACCTCCTTGCCTACAGGAACTAGAATTTCAGATCTTGGTTTAAATGTTACTTCTTCTAGATGACCTTCCCTGACCCTCCAAATCAGTTTCTCAGACAGCAGACCTGCAGTGCTTGTGTAAAATATTTCTGGCTCCACTCCATGTTAACTGAATCAAACTCTCTGGGCTGGGGTCCAAGAAACCACATTCCACTTATTCTAGTGTATATTAATGTTTCAGGACCAATGATTTAGACTCTGGGACGATATAAATAATAATAAACAACCCATACAGCACAATTAATTCCCCACCAATCAAAATGGACATACTGACCAATCAGGACAGATGCCATGACCAGCCAAAGTGGACTCCGGCTATCAAACTCTCATATGTACTAGTCTGTACCAACAATAATCAGCTGGCCCATGCTCTGTTTCATTGCATCCCACCTTTCCTCTGGGCTGGAATATATTAGCTGATATTTACTGAGTACTTCCTTTGTGCTAGGTATTGTTCTAAACACTTTTCTTACATCATTTCAATTAACTTTCAAGATAATCCTATAAATTAGGGGCTATTATTATTTTCTTTTTTTAGAAACTGTTTATTTTCCATCAACCTATTTCCATTTTAAGAGTTTGTGGAAGAACAGCTTAAGACCACTCAGTGGTTGTTCCTACCCACTCAGTGGCCTGAGCAGTGGGAGCTGCAGACCAGTCTTCAGTGGCGGGCTGAGCACTCCAGTCTTCAGTGGGGAACTGCAGAATAGGCACAGAGGGCACCTGCACACCTTCGGACAGGTCCACCACCGCAGGCTGAGTAGCAGTGAACTCAGGAGCTGGAGCTGAATTCACCCTGAAATTCCTCCTTGGTCACAGCCTTCTCAGCTGCCGCCTGCTCTTCCTTTTCAATCTCTTCAGGATCTCTGTAGAAGTAGAGATCAGGCATGATCTCCCATGGGTGTTCACAGGAGATGGTGCCACGCATGCGCAGAACTTCCCGGGCAAGCACCCACCACATCAGACCCACTGAGTGAGCTCCCTTGCTGTTGCATGGGATGGCAGCGTCCACATATCGCAGAGGAGAGTCTGTGTTACACGGAGCAGTGGTAGGCAGGTTAACGAAAGAGGCCTCCGTGAGAGGCTGGTGGGCAGCCCTGGGATCAGTAACCAGCGGAAGGCTGCCTGGATCCGGTTAGTGAAGGTTCCAGGAGTGAACCGGCCAGCAACAGGAGCGGCTCCTGTGACAGCAGCAAACTTCAGCCCAGCTCGCTGCCCAGTATTCCCGGAGGATAGGACGCTGACATCAGCTGGGTTTTCAATGGCAACAGTGGCACGAGCTGCCAACAGAAGCTTCTCCCAGGTCCTCTTCAGATTTATGATGTAGATGCCATCACTTTTCCTTTTGTAGATGTACTGTTCCATTTGGAAGTCAAGGTTGGTGCTACCTAAGTGGGTTCCTGCTGCAAGGAATGAGGACATCCTCCTCCTTCATTTTCAGGACATCAAGGGCTGCGGACATTGTGAGAGCTTCCCTTTAAGTTACAATGAGAATGCAGAACAAGCCATATGGACCCCTGGCTGGGTAGTGTGGAAAGGCGGTGCCATTATTATTTTCATTTACAGATAGCAAAACTGAGACACAGAGATGTTAAGTTACTTGGCCAACATTACACAGCCAGTAAGTGGCAGAGCTAGAGTTCAAATTTAGTCTGGCTCCAGAGCCCTAACCTACACTGCACCTGTCATGGTGTGTATGAGGCTTTATTTTATTGCCAGTCTGGTTATTTGACTTTCTCACTACCTTGTGTTCTCCATGGGGGTAAACCTGATACATAATAGGCTGTCAACAAAAAGTTGGAGAATCAATGAGATCATGCTAATTTAGTTTAGGATCAAGGAGAGCGGACACTAGAAGGCTGACCAATTGCTTATGTTATCTCCTAGGGTTTTGAGGCTTGCTTTTAAAGAACTTCAAGGACAAGAAGCTTGGGAGCTTGCAGGAATTAAGGTGTGGCAACCATCTGAGGCCACTGAAATCCATGCACCTAGAAAGCCCCAGCCATAGAATTGGTTTCCCTGCTCCAAACATTTTCAACCAAAGTGATGAATATAAAACTGACATGCGTACTCTTGGCAAGTAAAATCATGTCAGAAAGATTAGAACCAACAGAGAGGTGACAGGCCTCAATATTCCATGGAGTTAATTTCTTAGAAAAACCTTTTCAGAATGCCCGTTAGTGGAGCCAGCTGGAGCCCAAAGCCTCAGTAATGAAACTAGCTGTGTCATGCAGATTCATCACACAAAATCAAGACACTGAGTTGCTTTCTCCAAACGTATAAAGTTGGTTTCTTCTCTCAGGGTGGAGCGCCGTGACTGTCACTCCCCAAAGCCCAGATTATTCTTTTCTTTTTTTTTTTAATTTTTATTGGAGTATAACTGATTTACAATGTCGTGTTAGTTTCTGCTGTACAGAAAAGTAAATCAGTTATACATATACATATATCCACTCTTTTTTAGATCCTTTTCCCATATAGGTCATCACAGAGGTTTAGGAAATTTACCTGTCTAGCAGAAATGCAGTTTGGCTTGCAGAGTAGCAAAACTGGACTCAGGGAAGCCACTGAGGAGAAATCCAGGTGGAGCTGACAAAGGCCTAGGGAAGGTAAGAAGGGTAAGAGGATGAAGCGAGGTAGCACTTTTTTTGTGTTGCAGCAGTTATGAAAGAAAGATTCAACACAGGACCTCAGTTAAGAATAATTGGGGAGGGAGGCATACACACCCTTCTTACCTTCCCTAATTCAACGTGTAATGAGACTAAAACCGTTCTCTTAGTGGCCTCTTGCTACCTTAAAATTATTCAGGTATTTGAGAAAAATGTGGCAGTATTTCTTGACTGTAATTCTTTTAATAAAAATCAGCATCTTGGCATCCATGTCAAGGAAGAAATCCAGAAATCAGTGTACAGAAGAATTATCTGGTAGACTTCTGGGGTTGCAGTGAGACATGGAAGGAGAGGAACTAACCATGGACCAGAATGAGGAGTTTTGACAATGTTTAGAAGTTATTGTGTTCTTCCAGCTACCCAGGGAAGCCACATTCCTTCCTACCCATCCAAATACCTCATGGTTCCCACATTGTTATCCAAGTCACAAATCTTTGGGATTAGGTCCTGTTCCCTTTTTTCTTTTCCCAGCTCAGTTTCCAAAAGAAATGCTTGAAGGATCCAGCTCTGCCTCTAACACTGAGTACTCCTCACCTTAATCCTGGACAGCTCCCATCTTAGTCCTCTGAGAGTTTCCATTGTTTTCCATGGCTGGAGGGGACCTGGACTACTATATTATCTTGTCCCTGTTTGGACTTGGTCTCCTAACTGGCCCTCTCCCAGGGTGGGGAAACAACTAGGAAGAAAGGAGATTTGGAGACATAAGAGTTAAAGGATTGACTTCCTTAATGTCACTTTGACCTGAGAGCCTATTAGCTCCCGGCTAATGGCCCATTTCTGAGCCTCCCTTACCCACCACTGCTGCCCACCCCTAATCCCCACTGTTGCTTGCACCAAGCTTTGGTGCCTGTGCCACCCAGAACTGGGATCTAAGGCCATGATGGAAAGGAGCACAGCTGATCTAAATAGAGAACTTGAATGTTAGGAATAACCAGAATTCGTACATTACACTGGCATAAGCAAGTATCAAAACTATAGAAGTTCGTTTGGTTTTTTTTTTGGTTTTGGTTTTGGTTTTAAGAATGGGTTGTATTGCTTTCAGAACTAGGAAGAGAGAAAGTGTTTAATTCTAAGTGAAAAATTCCAGTTGGATGAAAAGACTAGGGAAGACTTGTAAGTAACACGGTGACTATCTGGAAAGATTCATTTCGATAGCTGCAAGATTTTTAGTCTGATGCTAAAGCACACATTTCTATTACAATCCTGTTAACTGCTTTTAATGAGTTACTTGTTCATAGAGCAAAGATTAACTGAAATCTAGCCCATGTTTGAGTTGCCACAGATCTTTTATCCCTGATCTAAATAAAAATTTTCACTCTGTTACCTAATGAATCAGAGAAACTAAAAACTGGTAGGAGGGACAATCAACAATAATTCCAAATGCCACTCTAGCTCTCTGGTGATTGGCCTTTCCTGTAACGACCTCTACCATCCAGAGTTCACACCTCAAGATCATCTCTGGCCTACACTTCAGTATTTGGTTAGCTCTTTCCAGAAGGCAATTCTGTTTCACATATACATTTAATATAGATATGCCTTTTAAAAAGAAAATTATAATAATGAAAAACATATATACACTTAAGGAGTTCTTATGTGACTCAAGTTTTATCTACTTAGTGTTGCTGACACTGATAAACCACTCGACTTTGGGGATTTTTTAGTTTACAAGGTCATTAGACAAGTTCAATGGAAATACAGCCTATTTGTACAGTGGGGCACATTTGAAGATCCTTATAATTTGTCAATTAGACTCCTCCAAATAAATATTTTACATTTATTAAGGACTTGACTCCCCCAGATCTTCTGATTATATTACCTACTATAAGAATAAAATCTGGGCAGTTTATCATTGTCAATAGGTTTTTCCCAGGAGAATAATTTTTCTGAAAAACAATATCACACATTTATGTTGGTAACTTGGTTCTATACCAGCTGAATTTGAATTTCTAATTTCTAAATTATCCATGTTAGGTAGAAGTACAATTAAGGAAGTTTTTGTCAATTTGAAAACTCTGGGATGAGGGAAGAGGTTGGAATAAAAGACAGACCATTTAAAATCTAAAATAAATGCCTAATTAATTTATGAAAAAAATATGCAGTATACGTTATTGCCACATCCAGTCAGTATGAATACTTAAATGGCAGTTTTTCCAAACTATTATCTTCTGTATTTTTATTTGTGTTTTTGGCCACTTCACTCCCTATAATCAGGAAACCAGTTATAATGTTTAAAAGGATCATACATAATACATTTCAAAGTTTACTGTCTTAAAAATATAACTCCCTTCGGGGAGTTGAATATGGCTTACTTGGATTCTTGCCTTTATTGATATTTCCTGAGGGTTACATCCACGAGTGAGGTCTTGGAAATCGGGTAACCAACAATTTTTCATGACACAGTGTAACTCCCTTAGCAATGTGGCGCTAAAACCAGGAAAGTGACATTTCCTCCATTGTCTTTGGCTGTAGCTATGTGTTTCCCTTCGAAGAGACCACAAAGCAGGACCCAGTCAGTTTAATAATCCTGATAGAACCAGCGTGAGTGAAAGTTATGAGCACAGACAGAGAAGCTTGGGAAAAGTAAAACGGTAGGGAAGGAAGTCAGCACATGGAGGCAAAGACCATCAGTCACCAGCATCAATTTTCCACTGGTTTATAAACCAGCATATTGGGGAGAGTGGGGTTTGAGAATAGGAGCTGGGAGGAGGGTCGTTTTTAATATACTGTTTTTCCTTTCGGTTCTTCCTTTTAATCCTGTGGTGTTGAAAGCACAGCTTTCTCAAAGACAATCTGACCTATAGTCAACATTATAAATCACTCTCTAACCTCATAAACTGAGGGTCTGCAATGAAGATCTGTAATCAACACTGTAACTCATTCTTCTAACCACATAAGTTTAAAAAAAAAGACCCTCTAACATCCTTATGGTCAATTCTAGAAAACAAATACAAAGATAAGGTAGGTTTTGTTTTTTTTTTCTCAGAAAACTTTTTATGCATCAACACTACTTGAAGCTATTACTTGTTAGTTCAGGGCTTGATATCTTGAACATTTTCTGAAATCAATAAATGTAGGGTACACAGTAATGAGAATATTGTGAACAGCACGGTTAACTATTGGATTACCCCTCAAAATCTAAAACAGAATGAAAATCCTGCTTTTAGAATTCCAATTAATGTAATCAGAGTTTTTCCAGTTAATCTGGAACTATTCCTGGGTGTAGCATCACATCAACCTACCAACGTACTAGTAAATTGGCTGATTTCTGCCTACCACTTATACCAACAACCATGAATCTGTAGGATAGGATGTAAAAAAAGCTAAGATACAGAGCAGCCCAAGCAAGGTGCCAGGCAAGTGCCAAAGACAACAGCTCTGAGTAAGAACATAAATAAGAAAATATATAACAGGACTGTGAAATAACAGTATGGTTCCAGATTTAGGAAACTTTTAGTGTCATTCTATTCTATGTGGATCAGAACAACACTAAAAGCCTGGATCTGGGTGTTACATCTGTAAATAGACAATACAAAATAAGTGTCTACTGGAGACCAGTCGGTTTAGAAACCATGAGCTATGAAGAAAAGTTGCACAAACTAATTTTCGTGACAACTTGGCAAAGAAAAGATGAGGATAGACTATGGTGATATATATCAAAAATTGGAAGAGTAGACCAGTCTCTGTAACTTCAGAAAACACAACCGAGCAGTTTTGCTAATATATTTTACTCCACATGGAGCAAAAATGAAGTGGTAAAAAAGAAATAGAGGTGGCTGAGTATTACTACTTCGAGCGTCCAAGCAGAGATCGTGTGATCATGTGCCAAGGGGGATGATGAAGAAATTCTTAACTTTTCACCCAGCACTGTGATTTTGTAGATCTCAATGCATGATCCTTTGCCAAACATAACTTTTTATTTAAAAATTTTAGAGATTAAAAAGCCAGAAATCACTTAAAAGTTTAAATCCAGCCTATGACAACATGCATATCCATCCTTTAATATTCATTAAGTTTATTCTAGGCTTATGACACAGTTCAGTGCACATCAGATATTGTTACAAATTATACACCTAAGATAAAATAATAAGGAAAGGCAATAGAGTCAACAGCACTTATATTTTGAAACATGTTGATAACAGCTTAGTAACAATACTTCCTAGCAGGTGGAGACTGTATTGCATGCAGTATAAGATGAGAAAAAAATTTAAACAGTGGCACAGAATTTGAAGTTGGCAAGACTGATGCTATCACTAACATTGCATAGGAGATCTCCATATGCTATTTCTGCATGTAAGAAAAGGTCACAAATTCGCTTAGATTGGACCACACACACAGAGGGATAATTCAAATTCCCTTGCTCTTTATAATCTGTTCTCCATTTCACTAATTCATCCACTTACTCATCATTTATCTAAACATATGTACGCCCTCACTATCGAAGGGCATCATTTAAATCCATCTCCTTGGACTCTACGTGCTTTAAAAGCATTAATGTCCTACTACATCAAGGAATTACTTGGTGGGAATGGATTAGAAGTTTTGAAATCAGCATGTTCTTTTTGCATGACTTATTTGCAAAAGCCCCTCTGTCTTGTACTGGTGATTACCTTCCCTGCACATTAGTGAGCGCTCCCAGAGTTGGATGCATGCTGGGGACAACAATCGTTAATGTTTATGATCTACATGGCATATTCCCTGTTTGCCTCTCATCCTTTTTCCTTGATAATTTTTCTTCATAGCGCTTGGCAACCCTGATTACAGATCTGTATCCCTTACCCAAAACCTTTGGGGCCATCTGTGCTTCCAAATTGAATTTGTTTAGAACTTTTAGGAAGGCTTTATGGCACACTCCCAGCAGGGTCTGTGACAGCCCCTCATAAGCAAACATTGACATTTCTTCAATGCAGTTCATGGGAATTCATACCAAGAGGGATAAACAAAGACTACAAATAGCTTCATCTTTCCCCAGGTCATGTTCTGCTGCCAGAGAAGTTCAAGTCAGGTCAGGTTTTGCTGCCAACTGAGTTAGGAAATATCTTTCAGTTTGAAGAGCTTTTTGAATTTCAGAATCACAGATAAAAGATTGTGGACTTGTAAATATTTATTCTTTGTCTATTTTCTGTAAAGCCTCCCAACTAAGATTTAAGAGCTGTGCAGACCTGAATATTTTGTTTATCCTCTTTTTTGTGTCTCCCAAGTCCAGAATAATGAAAGACACAAAATCCCAGTAAACAGTTGTTGAGTGAATGAATGAATGAATGAATGAGATGGTCTGGCACTAGAGCTCTGCCTAATGGAAGAACTCTATAATGTCTACCAGATCATCTCTCTTAGGGACTTTAAATAATAATACACAGAGTGGGATACAGGCCGTGAACTATGCAGAACCTGAAAAACAAGACAAAACAAAACAAAACTACCAATGGAAAGGAAAGGCATTAAGCAAAAGCAGTTAGGCAATAAAAGATGTAAGCAGAAGCCATGAGGTAGAAAGAGAGAAGAGAAGGTCATTCTTTACTCAGAAGTATTAGAAATAACAGAGACAGTGAAAAAGATGCCAGAGTCCACACAATAGATTCTAAGACTTGGTATCAGTGACACCATACAAAATGTCCATTAACTAAATCGTTGTTTGACTTTGTTCCTTGCAACTTGAAACACCACCTTAGATGAACTATATAACTTCTCTGAGCCTCAAATCTTTACCTATTAAATGACGAGTTTGGAGAGAGGATGCCAAAATTTCCTTCCAAATAAAATAATTGTGTACAGCAGTGGTTCTCAAACATTAGTATACAGAATCGCTTGGAGGGATTGTTTAAACTCAGATCACTAGACTCCACCCCCAGAGGTCTTTTGGTTTTGGTTTTTTTTTTTTTCTTTCTTTTGGCTGCACTGCACAGCTTGTGGGATCTTAGCTACCCCACCAGGGATCGAACCCGGCCCCGGAAGCGAAAGCGCCGAGTCCTAACCACTGGACCGCCAGGGAATTCCCCAGGGTTTTTGCTATAAGAAGATTTGGGTGGTGCTTGAGAATTTGCCTTCCTCAGATGAAGGTGATGCTAATACGCTAGTTCAGGGACCAGTTTTGAGGGCTGCTGGTCTACTACACAAGCAGCATTATTTTACAAAACACATGTGAGCCATTATCCAAATTCTGGTGCCCTCTGCAAATTGTTTGAGTTTGTCCATGTATAAAGCTATGTGCAAGCTTCCCATCCACTCTTGATATTCAATTTGATTTCCAGCCCTGAAATGCGAAAAACAATGACAGAATTTCTTTTCATCGTGATGGCTATTTAACCATAAAGCTAACGCTTTTGAAATTAAATGAAACTGATGTTTAATACTGTCTCACAGACACCCAGAGACAGGCTTGAAAGAAGAGAAATTTCAGTATGTTTATTCCCTTTGGACCTACTTGTGGCAGCCGCTTATTTTCTGGCATTCAGAAATTTTTAACTTCAAATGACACGGTACGGCCAATCTATGTCCAACTGAGTTTAAGGCACAAACAAAGTTGCTCACTTCCCTGGCAAGTTTTTATGAACTGAAAACTTTACAGAATAATTCTGATTACTCTTACCAGTGCAAAAAAGAAGCTACACAGCTTGGGTTTTTTTTAACAGTCAGATCAAAATTATCATTAGAAAAAAGGATTTCCAGCGTGGCAGGTTCAAAAGTAAAGTCTCAGAAAATCTAGAACCACCAAATTAATAGAGTGACTTCTTCGGGCATAATCATACTTCAAAGAAAGTAAATGCTATTACTCGCTTGCAAAGACAAGAAAATAGGTGCAGATCGCTGTAAGTGCTCCACAGCTCACTGGAAAACATCTTGGAAAAATCTTTTATTACCAAATAACACCTTGGCAAAGCTATACACCCTGCTGTCCTGGGGGAGGAAAATGGTAGTGGGGGCAGAGATAACCTGGGGCAGTGTTGTAGCTGACTGATCCATGCGTGATTAATTATCACGTACAAATATGGGTGTGACAAAGCATGTAAAAGGCACTCAAAGTGCACGTGTGGGTCACCTGACGCTCTTCCAGAAATGAACAATGGATCCCTGAAGACTGAACTATGCATGGTACCACAGTCAGGAAAAAGAAGATGGAAAAGGAAGGATTAAAAGGTTGACAATGATTTTTTTTTCTTCTGAAGCCAGTTTATTTTTCTTTGAGCTAAAAGTGTTCTGCCTCAAGGCTGGCATAAAGCAGCCTTTCCAGGAAGCCACATTTATCACACCAAAGAAAAGCACCACAAAGCAGACAGCATGATAAATACCTGGTTTTGGGATCCCAGGATAGAGTGTCCAGAAATGAGGATAAGAATTTATTTATCTCCTTGAAGCCTGGGCTCTAGCTCAAATAATATTCTCAGCAAACTTGCTTCAAAATACCCAAATCTACTCATTGGTTTAAGACATTAGATATATTAATTACATGATGCTTCATCATATTCTAAAAATGGTTTATAGAGTTGTCCTCTGTCCTCTGATCTAAGACACACATGCAAGTTATTTGTTATGGTGACTGCTTGCTTTGCAGAGTCTCTGCCCTTGACCCAGTCTTATAGATCAATGTCAGGCCAAGTGAGATCTCCAGAAAGGGACAGCATGAACCCTCTCGCCAAGGTTAGGCTTTTGAAGCTAAAAGTTGGTCCCTGACTCTGGGATCAGACTGATTTGGGTTTGAATTTTATCTCCAAACTTAAAGTTGTATGACCTTAAGTGACTTAACCTCTGGAAGTCTCAATTCCCTCCAGCGTAAAAGGAGGCTAATTATAAATCACGCCTCAAAGGATGTTTGTGAGTTAAAGTGAGGTATGATAATATATATATGTGTTTATTATGTCTGGCACATAGTAAGTGTTCAATAAGTATCAGTTACTATTATTAATACCATTGTTTTTATAGTAGAACTTCTCTCAATGACCTTCCATTAACTGATTTGCCAGATTAATTCACCATACTATCCATTTCTTCCGTTAAGCATATACACTGATGCCCACAGCACTCTGAATGCTCTCGACAGCAACCTACCTCTTGGAAACCTGTACACTGAGTTTTATGCTTAACAAAAGCCACATAAATTTATTGCCAAACTTGATTGTGACCAATGTAATAGTTATTGGAATTTTGTAATTTAATAAATATTATGTAAACTTATAAAGCATAAGAGCAAAAACAAAGAGTTGTTATCTCTGTGGAAGCTAAGTGAAATGCTTTGGAAAGATAAGTAGAAAAACGATTTCTGCCAAATTAAGTGACAAAACTACAGAAGGTTAGGGGACAAGATCACAATAATCTAGAAAGTACTGTACGTAGATTGCCTCATATGTATATTTAAGATCATTCTACATTTTAAAGAAATAGAAGTGGAAATTGTAAAGAAGGCATTTTGGATGTTGCTTATGAAAGAAAGATACTGGAGAGCTCTAATCAGCAGACCAGTATGTCAAGAAAACACTCTGGCCCTACATCAAAAGATTGACAGTGGAATGTCTGTACATATTTTTTAAGTTAAAATAAAATGTTTGGTATATGAATATATCATTCCCCCCCCACCCAGTTGCTATTTTTGAAAGCAAACAATACAACACCAAGAGTGAACTCTTAAGGTAAACTATGGAATTTGGGTGATGATGATGTGTCATTATAGGTTCATCAATTAATGGTAACAAATGCATCACTCTGGTGAGGGATGCTGAAAGCGGGGGAGGCGATGCATGTGTACAGGCAGGGAGTATATGGGAAATTTATGTCCCTTCCTCTCAGTTTTGCTGTGTACCTAAAACTACTCTTAAAAAAATAATTTAAAAGTCTTAAAAAAAAAGAAAAAACAAAAGTAAATGACCATTGCTGGTCCCAACTGACTTAGATATATTCAAATACCCTTACTCACTAAGCCGCTTTTCAGAGTTCTAAATTTAAATACGTTAGGGAAAGGGAACTACTTCAGCAAGTAGGTAGGGACTTGTTTTTGTGATTTACCCACAACCATATTCAGTCACATAAAATAGCATTTCCTGTAATACATGAGATCCAGGCCAAAAAGTGTTGCCCTGAGGTAGCAAAAGAGGGACATTTGGAATAGAAGTTTATAAGCGTTGCTCTACTAACTGGCATCCTCAAAATTGTCAGGAGAGCTTTCTAAAAGTACAGATTCCTAAGACCCATGTCCAGTATTTGGAAATAGTAGGTCTGGGGTAGGACCCAGGAAACTGTGGGGTTTAGGAAACTTCTGATGGGTAACCAGGTTTGAGAAAAATTGATGTTGAGCAGTACTGTCTAATCTAAATATAATGCAAGCCACATTTTCTGGTAGCTACATTTTCAAAAGGATTTTCTAGTAGCCTCATTTAAAAAAGAAAACTTAATAAGACATTTTATTTAAATCAATAAGCTCAAAATATTACCATTTCAACACGTAATCAACATAAAAATTATTAATAAGATATTTTACGTCCTTTTTATTTGTACTAAGTCTTTGAAATCCAGTGTGTGTTTTACACTCAGCGCATCTCAGTTTGGACCAGCCCCACCGCAAGTGCTCAACAGCCACCTAGGGCTACTGGCGGCCACATTGGGAAGGACAGATCCAGGGTGTAAAGTGGTAAATCATCTTAGTGATGTACGCTGTCTTGGTGATGGTACTATATTTTGATGGTTCACAACTACTAAGTGATTGAGGAAAGAAGGTGATTAGAAAAGTCAAAAAGGAGAATGAAACAGCATGAAAAATGAAGGATGAATATGACCCTTAACTCTTTAACTGGGAGGTTTTTGTACTGTAAGTGAAGGAAGCACACAAATATTCAAGGGAAAACAAATAAAACTGATGTCTGTGTAAGCAAGAAGGGGAAAAGTTGGAGAATTCAGTTAAACAAGAGTAAAAACTGTCTACCACACAACTCGTTTTTAAGTCCAAAAATAGAATTCCTACAGAGTTCATGTTCACCTTTCAGAAACCTGTGTGACAGTAGAGTATGGAATAGAAATACGTTTATGAAAAAAGTAAACTGCCCAGCATAAAAGTAACTTATAGAAGCATTTCCAAATGTTTTAAGCTGTGCACACACTTTTTCATCTATCACGCTATAATGTTAGTGAAAACACATTTTGGAGGCTGAAATCATAAATCTGAACAAAGAGCTTAACATAGAACTGATGCACATTATCCTTTGGGAATTTAACTAATTTTTTTTTTTTAAGATTTCAACAGTAAAGTATTCTAACCAGGACTATCACAGCCAAAAATGCTGTAAATCAAACAAAACATTTGTGAAGGAAAGCTCCTTAATTCCTCACCAAACACTTGTATCAATGAAAAAACAATCAGAATAGAACAAATTCCGTGTCAGAGGTTAATGGGGATGTGTGAGGTATCATATTGCAGACTTTTATTATACAGTATGTAAAAAATTCTATAGGAGCCAAGTGTTTCATCTGAAGCCTATAACTGCACTCAATTTACATATGAATCTAACATATGAAATACATTTTTTCATTTTCCTCTTACCTAGTGACTTCAGACGGCACAAAATCAGGTTTTGGAGCAACCACAGAGGCAATGATAAAGTTCTAACAATTTAAAACTGAATCCTTTAACATGCCAATTCATAAATACATAAAATGATGCTATTGATCCTCCATTTGGAGACACATCTTTTACTTGTTCATCCAATAGAGGCACTGGATTTTCACTGCTCTGTCATCTATACTTTTGCTCAGGTTAGAAGTGGCCAAGGAAACTCAGGATCCAAATTATAAATAAGCAGTAACTTGACAACATGAGCATCTAGTTTGTATATTTATACATGTAAGTCACAATGGCTGTATTATTAATGATTAACAAATGAACAGATTTTTCTGTAACTTCTTTAGGGGTAGATCCAAAAGGTGTTTGAAATCACAGCAATTAACTTTTAGCTAAGAAAACAGATATGTATCTCAATGTATCTCTTGGATAGGTTAAATTATTGACTATTCATTGACTATTTTCAATTAACAGATTCAATCAAGACAGCAGTTAAATAAGCAAAACATTACACTGAGAACAAGTGTTAATTTATTAATATGCTGTAGTTTATGCTCATTTTTCAGTAGATTTTTATTCATTCAACTAGTGCTT
Source organism: Balaenoptera musculus (assembly GCF_009873245.2). Lineage (NCBI taxonomy): Eukaryota > Metazoa > Chordata > Mammalia > Artiodactyla > Balaenopteridae > Balaenoptera > Balaenoptera musculus. The sequence goes on from NC_045796.1 coordinate 30,827,293, forward strand.
GCATTTTTAATATGCAAAGCCCTTTGTTAGGTGCTGTAGTAAGTTAAAATTACAATAAAGAACAATTTGTTCTTTTTAATTTTTAAAAAATTTTTGTATTTATTTATGGCATGCGAGATCTCAGTTCCCAACCAGGGATTGAACCTGTGCCCCCTGCAGTGGAAGCCAAGAGTCTTAAGTCACTGGACCACCAGGAAAGTCCCATAATAAAGAACAATTTGTTCTTTAAGTCCAGTCTATGAGCACTGTGCATACTCACAAATACAAACACAAGACCAATACACACACATTTGAAAAACTATACCTACTGGTCCCCTCAGTGCCCAGCCTGCTGCTGTCCCCATCACAGGTGAATATGAGATTTTCTCCTGAATTTCCCTCTAACTTCGTAGAACTGATATAAAATTGCTTCCCAAGTTCTGCAGCATTTCAGGTTTTTTTTTTTCCTTCTGTTTATTTTAGGTTCCTCTGGCCATGTAAGTGCCTCTCATTTATCCTCCGCAGATGGCTTCTCCTTTAGAGCTATTTTGACACAGGTGAACTGGTGGTGGCCTGTTTGTTAATCCTATTTACAAATCAGTATCATGCAATCATAGGACATGCTAAATGAATGTTAACAATGAAGGAGATATTAAGGTTGGAGAGTGTAGATGCCAAAGAAACAGAAAAAGTGAGTTATTATCATCACCTTTCTGTGAACATTTGACTGGCTGGAGCTTGATATTGAGGAAAAGGCAACATCGGTCTATCAACTTTTCCAAAATGTATCCTAATTCATGTTCCTACCTTTGTGATGATCAGCATGGATTTGGACCATGTGACATCAGGCTGCTCTGTTTTCTATGTGAAGGGGGTAAGAGATGACCACATGCTGACTGTATCTTGAAGGTAAAAACAACCGGATATTCTGACAGAACTGAATGTGGAGTATACAGGAGAGAGAGAAGGCAAGCTTGACTCCCAAGTTTTAATCCTGAGCAATTAAGAGGATAAAGTTGTGATTTCCTGCAATGGGGAGGAATCAGGAGTGGAGTAAGTTTTTTGAGGAAATATCATAAGTTTGGTTAGAGAAGCCTGTTACATATCCAAGTAGAGATGTCAAGTGAGCAGTTGGGTAAATGCTTTTGGAGTTCAGGGGAAAGGCCTGTGACGGAGATATAAATTAGAAGCCCTCCACATCTATACGGATGAGACCACCAAGAGAGCGGGTGTGGGTAAGAAGAGATCCAGGGAATGAAAGCTGAGTTCTCCGAGACTGGGTCAGAGACAGGAAGAAGAATTAGTAACGCAGACCAAGAAGGAAGAGCCAATGAAGTAGCCAAAAACAGAAGACCAGAAAGTACTTCAGAGGAGGGAGCGGTCAACGGTCAAATGTTACTGAAAAAAAGTTAAGGACTGAGAGTGGACCATTAAGTTTAACAGCATGTAATTCACAGTGACCTTGACAAGAGATGCTTCAGGGGCATTTTGAGTGATTACCTGACCGGAGTGGTTTTAAGATGAACTGGAAGCAGTACTGAAGACGGAGAGTATCGACAACTCCTGTGGGTAGTTTTGCTGTAAATGGGAATTGAGAAATGGGCACAGGATCTGAAGGGGATGTGGGATCACATGCTTTGCCCTTCACTCTGTCACTCTCCTCTCACCTCAAATCTTCATCACCTCCTCCCCTCATGCTGATTCTAGCTGGACCTTGCTTTCTTATTTCAATTAGAGAAAACAGAAACAATCAGGAAGAATTACACCAAGTTGCCACCACAATTTCTAACCTCCTACCTGCATCCATATTCAACATGAAACTAGTTGGTTTGGTTGTGTGCTGTTCTGTGATGGTGTTTAGCTATGTGGGTGCAGGGATGGACCAGGAGAAGTATTGTATTATCCAGGGTTGGGGTTTTGCTAGGTGAGAATGAAGGGTGCTGGGGACAAGGACAAAACAATTATAACTGATACATTCAATTCTTTTTGATTTCTAAAAATATAAGAACTGTCCTACCGTCAAAGCCAGGGCCCTGCCAGTTTAATAGAATGACTCAATCTTGGCAGAAATGCCATAAAATGGCAGCAGCTCACATTAGCTTTAAAGTTCAGATTTCTTAAAACCCACAGCTTCCCTTAACTATTCCTTCTACATTTTGCCTCTACACTTAACCAAACTTACTCTTTTCAGCCCATATCACCTCTTGGAGTAACATGTTATCTACTCAATACGTAAAGTAGCTGTTTAATTTCTTTTCTAAATTAGCCAAAATTATAATTTCGGGAAAAAGACTGTTTGTTAATCTGTACCATACATATTCCCTATCATAGTGTTCAGTTGTCATCTTTCCAGGATCCTTGGCAGTGCTTACATCCCTAATACACAAAATATAGAGTTCATAGTCACGTCCTCATTTTTTAAGCACCATTTGAACAAAACATCTTATTAGGCATTAGGGAAAGCACAGAAGAAGAGTGTTTCCTACCTTCAAGAAACTCTTAAGTATGTAATCTATAAGCTAACATGGGCAGTGCACATGGGCAACCAGAAGGGCAGGGAAAGAATGATTATCTGACCTCATTGCTCAAAGACCTAAATTGTAGTTGAAAGAAAGCACAAAGGACCCAAAATCAAAGAGCTTTCAAGTAAGAAGACCTAGATTTTCAAAATACTTAAACTCATTTTGTTTCTTAGGTAAAAACAACAACAAAGAGATTCTACAGAAATAAAATGAACACATTGTGTTAAACATCCAGTATGTTAGCACAGTGCAAAAGTTTCCTGTTTGGGAAATATTGTTCAGGATAAAAGCTCCAAATGGCCACAACCAATGCTCTTAAATGAACATGCTACCTATGGAGGCACAAAGCCACAGATGAGAGCTGAAGCCAAGAGCAGGAGTCTGAACAGACATAAACTCCCACTGGGCAGAACAGTTTTCTATAATCTTTCTAAATAATCTTTAGACCAGCTTCGATGAATCCCTTAGGATTGGGACCCTAATAAAGTCCATGGCCTATGAAAGCTATTTATAAAACTTTTCTGAGAAAGTTACACAAATATATTGCCTCAAGCACTGTGTAACAAAAAGTTATAACCTATTCCTTAGGGGATACCTGAGTTTTTAACAGATCTTAAAGCTATCTTTATGTAGGTTAGGGATTTGGAAGGAAAAAGTAGTCTGATTATACTTTGTATATATATTTAAATCTGCTGTGCTAATTCTATTATCACCATAATAACCACCATCATTTATGTTCTGGACACTGGACTAAGCACTTTACACATTATCTCAGTTAATCTTCACAAAAACAAGAAAACTCTTAAGACGGTATTAGTGTTCCTATTTTAGAGAAAAAGAATTGGGATTTAAATAAGCTAAATGACTTTTCTAGGGTCTCACAATCACTAACTGGCAAAGCCGGGATTCACACCCAAGGACCCCACCCACTCACCAGACTATAAAGCCAGTGTGGGCTGAACAACCACTATAACATGTGTGTGTGTGCGCGTGCGTGTATGCGCGCACGCACGTGTGCACCATCACCATCCCCTTTTCAAGGGGATTGGTATAGACACTATAACAACCTATACTAGCCAATCTGATGCCCAGCGGTCGACCCTACAGACACACCAAAAACCTGTCAAATCCCATTTTAAAGTCCTTAATATGTCAAAAAGGATGAAAATTAGTACCAGTGTCTTTGTTCACAATTATTTAATGAGACCTAGCATACTGAAAAAGGTGAAATGGCTTTTAAAATCAGATATTCCCTTCCTACTATGTATGGAGGCCAGGATAAACCTCTGACTGCATTACGATTCAGCATCTATGGTTTTCATTCATTCGAATTCACACTCAAGTCATTATTTCTGATGTAGTAACCCTGCCAGGGATATAAGCCGCCAAGCGGTAGATGAAATTTCAGGTTCACCTTTGGATCTCTGCTGAATCCATAAATGCTGTATTATGCATTTGTTAACCCAGGATTTTAATGGAAAAAGAGTGAGCATATTAAAAATGCTCTGTTCAGTACACAAAAGTCAAATTTATGACATTACAAAAGGGTTGCTTTCTCAAAATGGTGGGGTGTGGGAGGGAACAGTAAGCATTGCCCAAAGCAGATTGTATGCAGACATGAGGAAATTAAAGCTCAAAAGTTACTGAAAATGAGCAACAGAAATCCACATTTTAGAGGTAAGATTTTTGGGAATTATCTCCTAAACGAGACTTCTAAGAATATAGAATTTTTAAGTGAAAGTTGAGGCTGGAATGCAACTCGTCAATTTAAAATAATCCTTTGAATCTTTTCTTTCCTAACCAGGGTAAAGACCTAACATAAGCAGCAAGAAAACTTTCATATTTAGGCCTTCATTTTCTCCTCTTTTTTCTTAAAGCCAATACATGTTGATTCTCCAGGAACTTTTCCAATAGCTGGTTAACTTTCCTGAAAGAAGCTAAGAAAGAATACAAGTTCTTTATACGCATACGTAAATTTATTTACATACACACACACACACACACATATATATATACACATATTTCAGCAAAATATATCCAGGTTGCACACTGCAGGTTTGTATTCCCTGGAAGCTGCCTCCTCCAGGAGAGGTAGCAAACTGGATGCTAAACAGAAGCTGAGGTCTTAAGACCTTGAGATCCATGGATAGACCAATCTCACCTTTTCTCTCCTGCACTAATACTACCACAAAACAGACAGCAGCAGTTCAGGTGCATATATGTACTCTTACTGACCTGAGATCTGGTTACTTATTATTATTATTATTAAAATTGGTTCAGAAATTTGAGAAGAAATAAGGAAGGTGAGTGTCTAGTATTATTAGAAAATTACTACTCCATAAAAAAAATAGAGATTAGAAAACCCACAGCTGTAGAGCCAAGTTCTTTGTTAGGCATGTACAGCTTTCTAAATCCCATAAAAATCTCAACATCTGACCCATTTCATTTTTACAAGGGAAGGGGCTATTACTCTGGAAAATACGCGTAAAACTCCGCAGCATTCAGAGGCATTAAACAGTTTTATTTCACATTTGTTTCCTGTGTATCCTGCTTGATAGACACGCTGCAGCACCTGCTGCTATAACTCTGCTCTTCATCAGCTCCCAGCCTTCTCTGCTCAGAAAGACTGGTTTGCACTGCTTTTCCAACAGCTGAGGTCATGCTGCCCTCTCCTGTTCACTGCACAGAATGCACTGAAATGACCCTCAAAAGGAACGCAAAGTGGTGTTGGATAAAACTAACAACTAGAGATTGTTCGCTCTTTATTATAAAGGTTTCTTAAGCCAGAAAATTAAAACCAATTTTAATAAAGATGGCAATCCATAGTAATTTTAAATTTGGTTTGTTTTAGATAGAAGCTATTCCAGAGAAGTTTTGAAGTCTTTATTTAAACATTAAACTGGTAGTTGACTTTTCTGAATATTGTTTTCATATTACCTAAATTGTAATCATCTATTTTGTACAATAAAATATTTTAAAACATTAAAACATTTTAAACATATAAAAATAAAACATTTTAAAACATTAAAAATAACAATCATATATGTTAATTTTAACTAAAGCATTCTCAGGAAATTGATTTCTCTCCCATGAATCCAAATTTAGAAACACTCAAAAAGAAGCAAGTAGGGGCTTCCCTGGTGGCGCAGTGGTTAAGAATCCGCCTGCAAATGCAGGGGACACGGATTCGAGCTCTGGTCCGGGAAGATCCCACATGCCGCAGAGCAACTAAGCCCGTGCACCACAACTACTGAGCCTGCACTCTAGAGCCCGCGAGCCAGAACTACTGAGCCCATGAGCCACAACTACTGAAGCCCGCGCGCCCTAGAGCCCATGCTCTGCAACGAGAAGCCACCGGAATAAGAAGCCTGTGCACCACAATGAAGAGTAGCCCCCGCTCACCGTAACTAGAGAAAGCCCGCGCGCACCAACGAAGACCCAACACGGTCAAAAATAAATATAATTATTAATTAATTTTAAAAAAAAAAGTAAGTGGAAGACAAAAGCTAACAACAGAAATTAGCCTTCCTTTGGAATTTTACCGAAGCACAGATAAAAGAAAATAAAGGAACTTTTCAAAAGGTTTTCATCTCTAAATTTCATAATCTGAAAACATATCCACCAGAATTCCGTATCTCCAAAAAGTATTTTTCTTCTGCTCTTGGAATCAACTATAAATCAGTAACACTGGTGTGTTAACGCAATTGTCTTCCCCAGATTTTTGTGAACAGCAACTGCATTGTAGTCTAGGATGAGAATCCGCATCTTATGCTCATTCATCTTAAAGAGATCTTTAAGAAGCAGGTTCTTCTCTGCCAACACTATAGAATGGATACCTAATCCAGGATTATTTTTAAGAAGCCCAATTCCCCTACCAACCAACTATAGATAACTCCTTCTTTAAAGTTATTTATAACTGCTTCTGAAAATTAACATTAATTTATTAACTTTAATGGCAAGGCAAAGAACTAGCTGCAATCTTTTGTAAAATACACCCATTATTCACTTTGAGACAGGTTTTCTTCAAATCTCGCTCTTATGGACAAATGGCTCCCCTTGTCTTCCCTTCTCTTTAAAGACACATCCTCGGATCTGCTAGTTCACCTGTGTATTAGGGGCCCAACAAGGGTTCTGTGGCAGATCCCTAGTTCTGGAGACTTCATCGTTCTACATCACTGTTGGTGGCCTAAATTAATGGAATAACTACAGATCAGGAAAACACTGCACAAACTCAAAGTGCACAGTGCAAATGACGGCCTGTGGGAGATGATGCTTGTGTATTTTGGCTTTGTATAAACATTCTTCCACATCTGTACACGCCTCCTGTGGAAGCCAATAAATTGCCCTTGTTAGCTTATTTTTCATGCACTAAAAAGTGTTTCTGGACTCATAGTATCTTTAAGTCCTCATCCCTGATATTCTTCACCAATACACCCATATCAATTTACAAAGTATATTCCTTCCACATATATTAAATATAGAATATTTTAATCTTCAACAAAATGACAAATCCTATAATCAGTTTACCCACATGTCCAAGTCTGCTTGGAGCATATCCTGGGGTGTGGAGGCTCTGTCTTCTCAGCTGGAAAATGAGGGAACCAAATGAGATCATTTTTCAGGTCCTTTCAACTGAAAAATTCAGATTCTAACTGCAAGTAGAGTCTGCAATGGGAGACTCGTCACTTCAGGCCTAAACTCCCGGCCCAATTCTCTCTGGGCAAGAGAGAACATCTTCTCCAGAAATACAGCAAGAAAGTAGCAAGGCCACATTTTGGTCAGGCCACATAGTTACTTCTAGAAAATAACACAACCAGTAATGATACTACTAACTCTAGAAAGTAATTTACCACAATCACCATTAATGATTACTTTAGATGACAGTATCAAAGAATATCACTTGTGTCATTAAGTAGAAGACTGTAATCATTTGTTTTTATTCCCTAAATTTTGTTATCATTTAGCAATAAACTAACTTTGAGAGGTAATCATGTAGATATTATAGAAATATTTTTTGTTTGTTTTTTACACTAAATGATTAGTCTTAAATAGAGCCCAGAATTACATAAGAGCCCCTTCCTGGTAGAGCCTCTTCAAAGGACTAAAATCAAACAAGCAGCAGGTTGGCCTTCCCTGGCAGCACAGTGATTAAGAATCCACCTGCCAATGCAGGCGACACAGGTTCAAGCCCTGGTCCGGGAAGATCCCACATGCCACGGAGCAACTAAGCCCGTGCGCCACAACTACTGAGCCTGCGCTCTAGTGCCTGTGAGCCACAACTACTGAAGCCCACGCGCCTAGAGCCCATGCTCCACAACAGAATCCACCGCAATGAGAAGCCCGCACTCACTGCAACGAGAAAGCCCGTGTACAGCAACAAAGACCCAACACAGCCAAAAATAAAAATTAAAAAAAAAAAAAAAACATGAAGCAGGTTGAGGGACGGGGGTGTGGGTTCGATCCCTGGTCAGGGAAGTTCTCCATGCCCCGCGGTGCGGCCAAAAAAAAAAAAAAAAACATAACATGAAGCAGTTTGGGAATCGCATAGGAGTGCAAAATGTTAAAATAGTTGTATTTCTTTTGCACAACTGCTTACCTTTCATTATCAAAGTATCAAAGCAGAAATCACGGAATCATAGAATTACAGGGTTAAAGCAAGTTTACATGCTCTTCCACTCAACTCTACACAGGGGATTTGTTTTTGTTACATATTGTTTATATGTTGGGGAGATTTGGCTTCCGTTATTTTCTAGTTTACATAAAGCAATATAAATCTTATTAAATGTATCTTCTCCCTTAAATAAGAGTTTGCATCTCTTATCCAAACTGGCTGTTAATTTCTAAATGTGAATGCCTTACTAGGAAGACAGAGTTAAACTATATAGGCAGGGTAAAATATTTTACTTTGCTGCTGAGAAAAAATTTCAACGTACAAGTACAAGTCTGGGGACTGGCAATGATTACGAGCACTTTCACTTGATTAATATACCATTTCAGTTGAGACTCACCAAAGAAAATAACTACTGGGGTTCTACCTAATGCAATAAAAGATAACTGGTCAGCTAATATTCAACTCAATTATACTTATTTTTGACTGATTTATAATGTTAAGTGAATGCTGACCTTCCAAAATCCAAGGTGAACGTTCACATTTTCTTTTTTAACTGAAAAATTGTGTAGAATAAATCCTTTATACTAGTTTATGAGAAACCGAACACGTCATCTCTCCCTCCCCACATCTCCCTCTTTCCATCTCTCTCCCTGTCTCGTCCCTCTCCTTCCCCCACTCCTCTCCCATCTTTCTCTCTTCTTCTCTCCCCAACCCCTCAGAAACACAGCTTGCTTTTAAAATGTTGCCTTCACTTGCCACAAATAATCTGTACTCTTACTTACAAATGGTTATTTCGCCCTGGACGGTCCTGTAATCAGGCAGGCAAGGTTTCCGCTTCATTGAAGAAACTGTTGCTGCCCACTGTTACACGGCTCTGACAGGAGAATCACCCTCATGTGTTTTACCAAAACACAGAAGTTTCTTTGAAGAGCAGCTCATTTCTTACCTGTTTGATCTTTACTACCACCCAACAGGAAAGTTTCAAACTGTAACTGAATGTTAGCTAAACCTCCATCTGCCCTGCAGTCTATTACCCAAGACTCCACATGGCAGCAATGCAACCTGCAACACTTTGAATGAGCCTCACTTCACAGGACAACACTAGGCAACAATAAAGGTAACAAGTTAATTTTTATGCCTTGAGATTAAGTTATTTTAAAATCTAAAAAATTTCACATAAACTGTTTCCTCTCCACGTAGGGCTCTGAACTTTGCTTCTGCATGTTAATATCATCCACATTATCATTTTCATGTTTATTTGAAAATAAAACTTCTACTCTTTACATGACAGAAAATTGGAATATAAAATTTTGAACTGGATAATTTTATTTCAAAACACTAGCTTGTGGGTGGGGATAGAAAAGGTTTTATTTCTGCTTAAAAATTATACATGTACTCCCTCTTGAAATACTGGTGTAACTGCAACACTTTATGATGTATGTGTGGGTAAATACCTCCCAGCAAGACACAACATGCACCCATTTAGCAAAACATCTGCCGACCCCTGGAACTCACCAAATATATGCAAGCATCAAATCTAAAAAAACCCAGGATTTTTAATTTACAGCATTTTGTATGTTAATACTTTATTTCCCCCTTACGGATCTCATATTTATTTATGTGCACTTTGCTCCTTTTAACCTGGTGGCAGCACTGTGAAATATCACAGGTCTTTTACCCCATATTTCTCTAACAAGCCAACCAGGTACAAACAGGATTTTTATATCTGTTTGTAAATTTTAGTTGGGAGCAGTTGAGTTGAAAGAAGGAAAAAATAAAAAGCCAAGTACATTTGTGTAAGGTTTAGTTCACATCACTCATACAATACTGTGCTGTTGGCATGTGTCTGGATAAACAAGCTTCAAAAAGAAATTACTGCAGTGTAAAAAGTGTTTCCCTGAATTCATGTGCTTTTTACTGTTCCCAAGTCTCATAATGGCTTTTAAAATTTTTTCAGACTCTTAGAGCTGTGGGCCCCATATTGTGATAGGATACGTTTCTCTACCCTGCTCCCTAGAGTAGAGCTGGAGGGACGGGAAGTTGAGAAAACGTGGCACCATTCTAGTCTAGAAGAGGCCAAGCTTGAGAGATTCACTTTTGTTGCCAGAAAAAAAGGAACATGAGAAATTAAAGTGTCAAAGAGGCTGGGGAGTTTAAGCCTGAGAAGGAAACCCACAAATTAAATGACTAAACAAATAGGCAGGTCAAATCTATTCATCCAACAGATTATAAGAGTGCCTATTACACCATGCACTACCCTAGGCACCAGAGATGCAGCACAGAACAAAGTCAGCGCTTCCATGGAGTTATACTGTGGATTATAATCTCCAGAGTATGGCTGTTGCCTTGATGCTCTCCAAATCATGCCCATTTTTCCAGAATAGGCCTGCTCTGAAACCTTTCAGTCTTCAGGTAGCTTCAAACAAATTCTCATTTAGTGGAAGAGAAAGGGGCCTAACAAGAACATACAATCCACTGTCACAGAGCAAAACCTTTTCCTCTAGGAATATGTTGTAGTCTCTATTTCTTAATTGTATATAAAATAACTAGTCACCTCTACTGACAACCTCCCAAAGCACACGTTGAATTGACCTCACCAGCTGGGGAGTGTGGATTCTACAGTATCAAGACACAGAGCAAGAGCAACCAGAAATACTAAACTAAAGGCCAACAATTTTCAAGGAGTGGGAGAAGAAATCTCTTCCTAAGGGGAGCCTGCTCTAGTCCATGCTTATCTCCACGTCTTTTACTGACAGGTCCCTCTGACACTAGCTTCTTACTGCCCTCTGCTGGTTAGGTCTGAACTCAAGTCTTTTAAAGCTGACCTGTTGTATCCAAGTGCTATTTTACTAGACAAGTAAATAAATTCACATGTTCACAAAACATTCAAAAATTTTTATATTAACGCTACTTAAAATTATCCCTAAGACTATCTTGTACCATTCTTTCATTTCTTTAATTAAGAATGTTTTCTTACTACAAAAGCAATACATATTAAAGAAAAACAAAGCAAAAGGAAAACCAAAATACCCACCTTTCCAGAAGTAACCATTAAAACCTTAATGTATATCCTTCCAACCTTTCTTCTCTGAAGGCATGTGCCCTTATGTAATTTTTTTTTTTTACAAAATGTGGTCTTACTGTACATGCTTTAACTATTGCTTTAAAAATACATTGACAAATACCCTTCCATTCTGTCCATTTTTATGGCACCGTAATACCCCATTATGTAAATGTGTCACATTTTACCTAATTGTTCCCCTCCTTCAACCAACAAGTTCTGTTAAGAGTTCTGCAGTAAGCATACTTATAGCTATAACCATTCTTTCATTTGTAATTACTGGTCAATGAATGGGTTAACTAAATTGATGCTTTACAATTTTTCTCACCCTTTATCATCAGAAAATGCAAGGTTAACAGAACCTCCCAGGTTGTTAGGGCCACAGAATAACCACCAGTCTCCACCTTCACGTTTCACAACTCAGTTCCTAAAGAGGAAACCCGAGACTCAGCTTCTACCTATAAAAGCACTTCTGTCTCTACTCTTGTTCATCCCCTTCCCAAAGCCAATTTGCCACTGAAAACAAATTAGAAATGCGGTGATGAAAGTGGTCAGTGAACAAGGAGCAAAAGAAATGCCAAGAAACGACACTCTTAAGGCATGTTTCATACAAACTAAGAGAGCTTAAAAGATTGCCCCTTTAGTGCAGGTCTTAATAATTCCTAGGGTCACCCACCTCCCTCATTTCTAAGCCTTTTCTAGCAAAAGCCAGGTTGTAATGCAACTTTCATCAGCAGACTGCGACTTGGCCCTGTATGTTTTGGGTAAAAAAACTGGCTGATACATCTCACTTGTGATATGATAAAGTTTTAATTTAGGTGTGCTTATGCCATTTGAAGGGTAAGCCACTGTTTTTTAAAAAGGACTGATTTTTGCCTGGGGAGCACCAGTACCACCAAGCCTTCTGAACACTGATGTGTTAATATTTATGTAGCCCAAGCCCTAAATACCTGATCACCCTCTGTACAATTAATCTTCAATTTTGACTGTGACCACCCCTCTGCCCCCAGCACCTGGCCACCGGCAATGAGTCAGACTTCATCCAACAGTTTCTCTCTGGGAGGCTGGGGAAGCCTGGTGGCATCTCTTGGGCACCTGCCTAGCCCAGCCATGATGCCTCCATTGCTCCTGCTAGAAATTACTCCTGCAGATTCCGTACTGCCTTGTGGATTGAGCGTTATGAGGACCCTAGCTGGGAGGACAATGCCCTACACCCCACTGAGCCATCACCCTGCCCCACCCTCAGCCTGGAATGAAGGCTGTGATCTTACTTCCCCTCCTTGGTTAAATATCCTCTTCTTCCTCCTCTATCTATGAAGAGGGCAGAAATACGCAAAGCTTGCTCGTGCTTAACATATTCCTTGAGCCCAACTTTTTGTACTCTCATCTATAAAGAAAAAAAAAATTCAAGCTCCATTTTAAGGGCTAGATTAGTCTTCAGTAAGACAGATGTTTCCACATTTCTACGGTTTATAACACCTCTGCCTATGTTTTCATTGCCTCAACAATCCAGTTTAAGATGGACAAATTCTTGTTTTTAATGGACACCAACCTAATACAGCCTTTTTACATACAATTTTTCTATGGATGCCCCGATTATTTTAAAAAGAATTTAAAGTGGTTTACCAAAACTACATATAATAGAAATTTTAATAAAATCAGGACCAGACAAAAATTTTAACGTGTAAGAGTTAAGAACAAAGAAAATGGATTTGGCTTGGAGGTTTTCTTGCAACCCAGTGAAAGGGGAGTCTCATGAGGGATGCCCTCAAACTATTATTTTCCCCAGTAAGAGAAAGAAGACATCTGCTTCTGCCCTGGCACCTCTGCATGGATGGGCTCCCTCATGAATCCCATAGAAGCTATAGACAAGTCACAACTTCAAGGCTAAAGCTACGTTCCTTTGAGCTGGGTTTTGAAGACTGCCAGGTAGACAAAAAAGAAAGGTACTTCAGGCAAAGGCAGAAAGAGCTAATAGATTCAGTCATGAAGAAAAGGATAATCACTTCACTGCAACTGAGCAGTGGGGATGAAAAACTGGGGCCATTGCCACCTGGAGTCTACAGGCTATAAAAGGCAGAGGTAGGAGCAAAGGACATCCGAGGGCTCTGGCTTGGGAAATCGACAGAAGTAACACAAAAAAATGTTAACACTTGGTGCAGAGCTTGGCATACATTAGCAGGTCAATAGCTCTTCCCCTTCCTCTCACAAAAAGCACTGACCTTAAGGGGAAGATAAAATTCACTTTGAGGCACACAAAACTTGAAGGTTTTCACGGGGTGCTGTCTAGTGCGCACCATTAGTGTAGCGCTGATCAAAGACAAACAAAGTGGAAACTGTCCCAGGCTGGCCTTAGAGAAGTAAATAGGACCAGCCTGAACTCTGAAACTATGACAATAGAAGGGGTGGGCAGAGGGAGAAACAAGGGACTGAGGGACAGCGTGGCAAAGGCCAAAGTAGACCACAAATAAATTTTTCTAAAAAGTCAGGAAGAGGTCAAAAGAAAAAGGTCATTAAGAAGCTAGTTTGACCATAAGTGTCTTGGTGACCGTAACATTCTAGCAGACAGAAGCCAGAAAACACACTAAAAGTGAATTTTCAACAATGGACTCAGCCAGGTAGTACTTACAGTAAGATAGGGTCAAGAGTAGAATATTCCTTTAAGTGTGTTTTGTAGCTCAGCTGACAGCAGATATGGAAATCGCGAAAAACCAATGCTGATGTAATCCCAAATCAGAGGTAACATTCAGCAAACAGATTAGCTTCACCAAGTCTTCCCAGCACTAATTTCAAAAAGGGGTGAATATGAAAATGCACTTTGCTGTAATCCAACAGTTTTCCCTAGCTTGAATTACACAATTTCCCATAAAGGATCAAACAAAAATATGGTTTTTCCACTGCATCAACAGACTCAAACAGCACCAAATACAGCATAGGGACTCAAAATGTTAAGTAGACAGTGATATAAAGAAATCACAATTAAAAGCAAACTAAATTCATTTTCCCTTCACATGTGCCCTGTAACTGTATAGTAAGACAGGCAAACCAGGGCAGAGAAACTCAAAGTACCCCAGCTGGCAATTCACAAGGGATTCCAATTTTAAGACTTCCATTAGTCCTAACTGGCTCAACATTTCATACTCATACAAACAAACCCAACTTGATCCAGGCTTGAAGAACATGGGTCACCACTACTTCTCCCTACTGAGTTTCTAGAGGGACTAGAAATACACGGAAGCACATCTTGTTTCTGTGCCTAATATTTAGGTAAATAAGATACTCTGACCTTCCCTAATGGGCATGTGCGTAAGCGTACCTGGACTTCATGTACCTTCTAGTGTCCCACAGCCTAAATCCAATCCAGCTTCAGAATTTTAAATTACTGACACCCACACTTGACTAGCCTCAACCCATTTCCTCTAGTTTCTAGGATGGCCTCGTCATAGTCGTGATAAACGTCCACACCCAAGAAACCCAGTCACCAATACCTCACTGTAAGCCTATCTTTACTTGGGCTCTTCTACTTGCCAACACTGAAGTTACTTACTGGTTGGGAGAATAGGCTTTCACTTAGAACCAGGTGACAGATAGCATGCTTCCAGTTATTTTTCAATGAATATCTTTTGTTCTTCATTAACAGGGACCTTACTTTACTGCCCCAAATAAAAAACCAGAGATGAGGAACAAGAGCCCAGTTTTTTTATTTGATCATTTCTTGCATTTGAAGTACTCCTCGATGACATCCTTGGCCTGAGACTCTTTGCCATAGTCCTAAAAAAAACATATGCGATTTTACTAAAATTGAGAAACTCCACTAAGTTGTTAGCACTAGTTATAATACAGCTTTTAAAAAAATCAGCACAGCTCGTGAAAATGCTTCCCACCATTAAAATGTCTTATAGCCATTTTCAGGGACCTTAAAGACTTCAATGTCTACAAGGCTCGTAACATGGCTTTCCTCTTGCCAGCATTTTCTAAATTTCTGCAGAAACACATTCAGGTAAGCAGATTCATTGTCTGGCTTAATTATGGCTTATTTCCCTTTCCTGCAAGGCAGAAGGCTTTTTCTAAGTCTGTTGAAGATTACGCATTTTTTGCTTCGAAGAGATTCTTGACGTAACTCACAGTGAAGCGCGTCTACCCAGCGCAGCCTTCACCCCGCACACAGGTACCGACTTACCTTGACCACCACACAGCTGCAGCCAACCACTTTACGGGGTTTTCCCTCTCTGTCAATTTTACAGAGGCCTACCCATTCCCCTAGTTTCTTGTTGTCATCAACCTATCAGGGGGAATAAAAACAAAGATGACCACACTCCAAGGCTTTCATGCTATTGATAACACAGTACATTATATGAAAGGCAGCTGTAGTCAGAGAGGGTGACATGGCAGTTTCCTCATATCAGTTCAGTAGAGGGAGCCAGTTGTCATCATACACAGCACCAAGACCCCCTATCAACACCCTACCTATGTTTTGTTCTGTATCAACATAAAATTAGCATTTAATTCTGCAGGAATAAAAATGTTCCTAGAACTAGCTTTAGCATAGCCAAGAATGCCAAGTTTGTGACGCTTTTCACACCTGCAGAAAACAAAGAGCTCGTTACAAAATTTGCTCTGGTATGACAAAAATCATTATGGATAGCATTTATATGGACACATGTCCCTAACTGGCCCAATTTCCATTAAGCTAATTTGGCTTTCAAAAAACCAAATTCAGCGAGAAACTTACCTTAATCAGGTTGATCTGGTGCTCAGCACAAAGGGCCTCCACCAGCTTGACATACATTGGCTCGTCACAGTTGGATGCAAGCACACAGAGATGGGCTTGGCGCCTGAAATGCAAATCGAACACTAGACGCTAAAATTCACATCTAAATCCACTACTGTGCTTTAGAAGAGTTATCTTTGCACTGGCTACACTGGCAAAACATAAGCAGCCACTGAAGAACACACCTTTAGTTTGATGTAGCTACCACCGAGCATATATTTCTTAACTTCATCTACAGAATCACCCCGTCTTCAGTAACTCTTAAAACTTCAAATTTTATATATAGGAACTAGTTTACTAAGTTGTTACCTGTTACTAGCCCAGACCCTTAATATTGCAGAGTATTTTCAAGGTACAAATAGTAGACTCGTACCAGGAACTTTCCAACAAGTGCTGTTTTCACTGGATTCAACTGGCCAACCTACAAATTGAATACACTTAAATTTACCTAACTTAGTAACCCTTTCATGACATTTAAGTTCAGCTCTAATAGTTAACAGTTGTTTTGCCAATGTTACCCACCCAGAGACCTGAGTAAATTTACAATTATCCCACATCCACACTGATCTCCAGAACTACTGTACAAAGTTCATACCAAAACCAGATGTTTCTACCACATTAATATAATGCTTTTAATTTGCAAAGTGCTAAATAAAGGTTCCCACCTATCCCCTAAATAACAGTGAAATTAGGCCCAAAAGCTACAGGTTTGTCAGACTGTTAGTTTTCACTCATAAAAGGAGTGAAGGGGTATCCGACAATTTAAGTCATCATTCAAACACTGTAGTTTACTTTAGGAATCAAGTGCTCATCCCCATTCCAAACCCACACACTTTAAGTGGGCCATTAGAGATCTGAGTTCTGATACCTTTTCCTAGGTTTCCTGTAGAACGGATGCCATTCAGAACCTTTGTGCTAACACCATGAACTTCACGCTTTCTTCCCTCGGCTGCAGTTTTGTTCCGGTTCCAATACCCCACCGTATTGAGACTGATACACGTACTTGTCTAAGGCTTTGGCAGCTTCGCGAATTCCACGTGCTAGGCCATCGTGGATGAGGGCGGTCTTCAGCACCTCTTGCAGAGCAGTATTAACGTCCATTACACCTCCAGCAGCAATGCTGAAACACAAAAAATTAAACTATTAAGTTCCCGCACACCATCTAACGCCTTGCACTTGACAGTCATCAGCGAGGTAGGTCAGACGCGCTTAAGGCGCCACGGCCGACCCAGAGCCCGCACTGCCGCCTCGAAGCCCACGCCTGGGCCGCACCACCACCCCGGGCCCTGGGCTCACCCTTCCTCGGCCATGGCGGTGGGTTACGGGTGGAGCCGAATCTTGAGTGCACTACAAAATAAAAAGCAAAAAACTGGTGAATAAAAACATTCAATTTAGGCACAGATACTCATCACCAATCCCAGGCAAAAAACAGCGAGCCACGTTCCGTAACCACCACCCTGCCTTTCCTCTACTCACCCCGCGCCTCCGCCTCCGCGCGGCTCCGCGGCGGCAGGGAAAGAGGCCGAACGTACTCCCAAGACGGTATTTAAGGGTTTCCTAGGACCCCTAGGCGCATGTGCACTCCCTTCTGTGCAAGAGCTGGCTCTGGCAGTGCCGGGCCTCGAGAATTTCTGTTTCCGGATTGAGGCGGTTCTGAGACAGGGGTCCTGCTAGCCTTCTAGCAGGACCGGGCATGACTCTGTTCGGCGGTCATTGGACCGCACAACAGGCACTAACGCGGGCAGCCTACCAACGTCATTCCCCGCCGGGGGCGCGGCCCGCGGAGGCCCAGACAACTCGTCCTACGGAGCGCGAGAAGGGCCAAGCTTTTCTGTCTGCGCGATCTTGTAAGGCCCGCGGAGCCCAGGTTCTGTCGGAACACCAGTTTTAACCCTTTCTGACACTATAATTGTAATTTCCTGTCGACCCCACTAACTGGGCCTCCCTGAGCTGCACACTCTCTCCCTTCACTTTTAAGTCATTCTGAATGTTCATGAATTTTTCATTCTGTGGGTGATCTTCGCCCGCGCGCGCGTCTCTCTGTTTCCATGAAACGAAAGCTCGCTACTTCTGAGCGCATCGCAAATTCCACTTTCCCGGCGACTGTTAGTTAAGTGTAACCTCTGGCCCGCCCGGTGGTTGGTTATGGTTTCCTAATATAGTTAGTTCTAAAAGAAGGTTTGTTTGTTTGTTTTCTTTTTCTTTTTTAACACTAAATTGTCCCCTGGATTCGTAACCCCGTCCAAATCGGGATTTAACAGGTGCATTGAAACACCTGCAATGTACCATACGTAGGGACAGGGTCTGGAAATAATAGAGATGAAAACGTAGTCTTTGAGAAATCCGGCATTAATTTCGCCTTCCAGGACTGACGGAGTTAGGAGTGCAACCTGAGAAGTCAGTTTTAACTCTGATTTTCCCGGGAAGCAACATTCTGAATTTTGCATTGATTGGCCATTCCCCTACCAGCACTTCCAACGCAGATACATGAAATACAGCCGAATGTAATCAGTACCGTCCTTTTTCTAGTGTTTTGACTTCCTCTTCTGACAAGTCGGCAAGACAGCAATTAAGCAGTTCATAGGTGCCAGCACTGTGCATACAGTGAACAGCCAAAAGCAAACAGATAACGTTAGATTCTTGAGTGCTGTGAAGAAAGCAAAAATGAGTAACGTGGTAAGAGTGTGAGATAGAGTTAGCCAGAATAGTGATATACTGGAATTTTAATTAATGTCGTTCATTTTTAACTTTTAAGTTTTCATTTTAAAAGTGTTGAAACTGCTTCTTTCCATCCATGACTCATCCTAAAAAGTTGTTCACTTTACTTTTTCATTTAACTATTGAACTTTTGCTTTAAAAAAAAAAAATACTGCAGGTGGCGCAGTGGTTAAGAGTCCGCCTGCCAATGCAGGGAACACGGGTTCGAGCCCTGGTCCGGGAAGATGCCGCAGAGCAACTAAGCCCGTGCGCCACAACTACTGAGCCTGTGCTCTAGAGCCCGCATGACTACTGAAGCCCACGCGCCACAACTAATGAAGCCCAGGCACCTAGACCCCATGCTCCACAGCAAGAGAAGCCACCACAATGAGAAGCCCGCGCACCGCAACAAAGAGTAGTCCCCGCTTGCCGCAACTAGAGAAAGCCCATGCGCAGCAACGAAGACCCAACGCGGCCGAAGATAATAAATAAATAAATTAAAAAAAAAATACTGCAGAGTTTATAAAGATGAGAATGTTTATTTCTGCTGCTCTCGTGTTTGTGGTGGGATTAAGATTTGAACCAAAGATGAGAATACCTAAAGGCCTCAGGGGACGTACAAAGTGGGAAGGTAAGAGAAGCCCTTTAGGCTGTGGCAGCGTTTGAAACTGTCTAAAAAAAAAGAAAGAAACAGAAAAAAGAGAAAGAAAGGATTTCAAACAGGAAGGGTAGAAGGAAAGAAATTATTCTAAGTGAAGGAAAGAGTAAGGCCAAAGGCATGGAAGCCTCCTTGTCTTTTTTACCTTAACACGTTTGTATTTTTGCAAGGAAATGTGATAGTGTTTCAGCAGATTTTTCATCTGAAGTTAATCAAAGTTAATATGCTAAGCATATTAGTAGATTTCTAACCCACCCACCCCCAAAAAAAAATCTTAGGGAGGAGGCATGGAATTTGGTAAAGACATGGGAAAATAATCATTGCCAAACAACGTATTCATAGAGGGGAAAAATGATTATCTTTTAGACTCAGGTATCATGGGCCTTAATATTTCACCTTAATAAATGCTTTTTCTATCAGTTTGAAACCTCCCTTCTTAGAACTGGAGCTGCATTTTTGTTTTGATGTCCTAGTTATATAACTGGTTCTAATCTCAGGGATAAAGTTAAAGGGCACACTAGTGATTCAAGGATTCTCTAATGTAGATTCTCCTAGTTCACTATTTTAAGGTCACGCCCTCTCAATTTTAGATATTGCCAAAGGTGAAAGACAAACCAAATAGAACATAATAGAGTCACTCTCATACCAGCAGATCATAATACTTAACATAATGTACACAAATGTGTCTGAAATACACATGAAAAATAAATTCTAAAGTTTGTTTTAGAAACAATAATGATAATAATAAGTAATTTTGTTTAGTACTTTCTACATGCCAGTTTAGTTTATGTGCTAAACTATTATCATATATTTATTTTCTCCCTTAATCATTGAAATTCCATGTGGTAGTGGTGGTGTTAGCCCCCTTTAACGGGGAAAGAAACTCAGACTTAAGAGAGTTGCCCAAGATCACACAGATAGTAAATGTGGAAACTGATATTTGAGCCCAATTGACTTCAAAGCTCATGCTTCTAACCCTTCAGCCATTTGGATGATTGCCCAAATGTGGGAGGGAGATCGTAGATTTCAAAGATAACTCTTTGCACCTCACATTTGGCAACGGTATGACTGGTTCTACCTTATTGTGCTAAAAAGTCAAGTAATTGGAGAAAGGGAATATTGGAGTGTTAGAAAAAGAGAGAACAGTAGAAATTTGGGTTTCTGAATCATCTAAGTGTAGATGTATTAGTTAGCTAGGGCTGCCCTAACAAAGTATCACAAACTGGTAGCGTAAACAACAAAGTTATCCTCTCACAGTTTTGAAGGCAGGAAGTTTGAAATTAAGGTATGTGCAGCGTTGGTTACTTCTAAGGCCGTGAGGGGGCATCTGTTCCGTGCCTTCCTCTTTATTTTCTGAGGTTTGCCGGCAAACTTGGTGTTCCTTGGCTTGTGGCAGTATAACTCCAATCTTAACATGATGTTCTCCCTGTGTGCATATCTGTCTCTGTGTCCAAACTTTTTCCTTTTTATAAGGATACCATTATACTAGATTAGGGGCTCACCCTATGCCAGTATGGCCTCATCTTAATTAATTACATCTAGAACAATTCTATTTCCAAATAAGGTCTTGATATGGGGTGCTGAGGTTGGGACTTTAAGCTTTGTATTTTGGGGGGGCACAATTCAACCCATGACAGATGTCAAAAAAGAAGGGGATGTAGAACAGATTAAATGATAGGAAAGATCTTTGAGTTGAACTGCAAAAAGCTTACTTGAAAGAGCAGAGCTGGCACTATGGAAAACAGTATGGAGGTTCCTTAAAAAACTAAAAACAGAACTACCATATGACCCAGCAATCCCACTACTTGGCATATACCCTGAGAAAACCATAATTCAAAAAGACACATGCACCCCAATGTTCACTGCAGCACTATTCACAATAGCCAGGACATGGAAGCAACCTAATGTCCATCAACAGAGGAATGGATAAAGAAGATGTGGTACATATATACAATGGAATATTACTCAGCCATAAAAAGGAATGAGATTGGGTCATTTGTAGAGATGTGGATGGACTTAGTGTCAAACAGAGTGGAGTAAGTCAGAAAGAGAAAAACAAATACCGTATATTAATGCATATATGTGGAATCTAGAAAAATGTTATAGATGAACTTATTTGTAAAGCAGAAATAGAGACATAGATGTAGAGGACAAATGTATGGATACCAAGGGGGAAGAGGAGGGTGGGAGGAATTGGGAGATTGGGATTGACATACATACACTATTGATATTATGTATAAAATAGATAACTAACGAGAACATACTGTATAACACAGGGAACTCTACTTAATGCACTGTGGTGACCTAAATGGGAAGGAAATCCAAAAAAGGGGATAGATGTATATGTACAGCTGATTCATTTTGCTGTACAGTAGAAACTAACACAACATTGTAAAGCAACTATACTCCAATAAAAACTAACTTAAAAAAAAAGAAAGAAAGAAAGATAGACCAACACTGGGAACAGAAGCTAAACCAGTACACATGAAAGATTTTATATCATGGAGTGGTGGGGTCCAGCTGAGCTGAGTTCCAATTCCAGCTCTCTCTGTGGCCTTTGGCAAATGACTTATTTTTCCGAGTCAGTAAAGTGATAATACTAGCATATCGTGAGGAGTAAAAAGAGAGTTGTTGAAAGTGTTTGCCACTGTGCCTGTTAAGTAGTTTCTTACCTTATAAAGAACTTCACATGAGAATATATGGAAAGGTTCTTAATATTACCTTCCTCCTGTCCTAAAGCATCTAGCATTTAGTACAGTGACTTACATACTGGAGTCATTAAACCAACATGTACTGAATGAATTCATGGAAAGAAGTAAGATTAAGCATCTGGGTAGTCGGCACACCAACAATAAAGCCATGTTGGCAACTATTGTCATAAATGAATGCCTTTTTTGACTTAGTTGGAGGCTTTGGGCATCCCAGGAAACCACTTTTAATTTGAAAACTTTTAAAATGTTCCTACCTTTGGGGGTAGAAATAAATATAATGGATGGAAATGGAAGTTAAGAAACATGAGAAAACTCAAAAATATTATCCTGCTGCAGCTCCAGAACACATAGGTCTAGCCTTGGCTTATGTAGCATATGGTTTTAAACATAGTGAAGAAAAATAGTTGTAGCTGAAAAAAGGTTTGGGCCAAAGAAAATAGAATCCTATTATATCAAGGGATGAATCAAAGGAGAAGGAGAAAGTTGGTGAGAGGGAAAAGAATAAAAAATAAATAAAGTAGACGAATAAGAGTGGAATAGATTAATAAAGGCTGTAAGTAGTAGTTTGGAAAATTAATATTTAAAGCCTTCCATTGAAAAGCCAGTTTATTAAAGGAAAAAAAAAAAAAGGCTGTGCGGGACAGTGGGGCTAATTTATTGTATTGACAAGTATGAAGCCTATATATTTTGAGGTTTTTGTGTAATTCTCACCTAAGTGTTCTTAAGTATTACTAAGATTGTTTCCTCAGCCCTTGTTTTTCTTGCTACCAGATGCTACACAGAGCTCTCTGGGCGCCACAGCTGCTCCCTACAGGGCTGATTCAGGATGTGTAGGAACGAAACGAAACGTACGGAGGAAGATAATTAGAGGCAATACCTAAAGCTTATGAATAAACTAATTATAAACCAACAACACAGGCAATTTATAAATGAAGTAAATAGTGCTAATAGAGCAAACCCTAAATTAACATTAAATTTATTCCCTTGGGGCACAAGGAGGACCTGGGTGTGCAGGATTCCAGGTCCCAGGGCTACTTCCTGAAGACCAGCTCTGCTGTTATCTGTGTAACTTTTTTTTGAAAAATGGGTCCTTATGCTCTAACATGTGTTTGACAATTGCAGTTCTTATTGCAAAATCATTGGAATGAAGCCAGGACCGCTGCTGTGCTTAAAACTAGAGCTATATTAAAGAAAAAAAAAAAAAGTCCTAGTTCCATAATCACTTCTCTACCGTTTTCTGACTCTGTAGTTCTGGTCAAAACACTTCTAGTCTCTGCCTCTCAAGTGCTTCATCTGTAAAATGAAGTAGAGAATTGAATGAGATGCTTTTAAACACTCTTTTGGTTTGGACATTCTGTGTCATCACTTTGAAACAATAATTTTAACTTTCAGTAAATGTTGAACATCTGTGTGATCATTTTCCGATATCATATGACTTCAGCCACAAGACACTGAGCTGTAGCTGATACCAGCTTCCCTCCTGTGTCTCCAGATTATAGGTGATTTCTTTATTTGTAAATTTGTAAGTACGGCTGTCCCTTTTTTTTTTTTTTTTTTTTGGCCATGAGCGCGTCATGGGGATCTTAGTTCCCTGACCAGGGATTGAACCCGCGCCGCCTGCATTGGAAGCGCAGAGTCTTAACCACTGGACACCAGGGAAGTCCCAGCTGTTGCTTTTTTATATTAGGACAAGTAAGCATGTTCATTATAGAAAACTTGGATAATATTGTATCAATTATAATCCTTATGTATGGAACAGAATAACCTATGGTCAACATTAAACAAAAAAAAAAAGTGGCTCAGGAAATAAGTGTTTGCTGAGCAATCAGGCTCACGGAATGGTAGAAACAGGATAGTTCCAGGGATCTTGGTTACAGGAACTTTTACAAAGTCTCTTAAGTTAGTGCTTCTCAAACTATCTGACTGTTTGACTAAATGAAGATTTTTCACCCAGTCTGTCACAGATAATTAGTTTAATAAAATACAATAAATATTAATTACTAGTGGTTCTCCAAGACTAACCCTCTTGCAGATAATAAATGTAAGCCTAAACATTTTAGAAACAACTACCTGAAGATACTGGAGAATGACCAAAAGCAGACAGAACTGGAGGGCGGGGGTGGAGATTGACCCTTGGGAAAAGGAATGGCACTGGCTGAATTCCCATTTTTATGGCTTTTAGTATGAGGGGAGCCCCCAGTCAGTGTCACATGGAACAACTAATAGTCAGAGGTCCTCAGTTTTACTGCCCTGAAAACCAGAGGACAGAGTTTGGAGCAACCGCAGCTGCTGAAAACGGAGGGCAGGGGGGAAATCCCAGAAAGGAGAGAGCCAGAGAGGGGCAGACGGATATTCTGTGTATAGACCCAGCTAAATCTCTAACTGGCCCTGAGCGAGACATGCATGGGGTAGACTCAAAGCAACACAATTAAGGCTAAAGAAAATGCACAGAGATTTCAGCTGCTTCCCATCACTGGAGAAACAGATTATAAAGTTTGAGTCAAGGTTGATTAACTCTTCTGAAATTAAAAAAGAAAAAAAAATCAATATTCTTTGAAAGAATACAAGAGAATCCAGAGTCTCTGCCATGTATCATTCATGATACATTATTTTTTCTTATTAATTAAAAAAATACATGTAACTATTTAAAGCAAAAATTATAACATTTTATTATGGACATATCATTTGTAGATATACTGCTTATGAAAACTAGAACATAAATGATTAGAAGCTGGCGCTGCATAAGTGGACCTATATGGGGGTAAGGTTCTAATGTTTTGCATGAAGTGCTACAATATTAACTCAAAATAGATCAGAAACGTTAGGAATGTGTTTTGTAAACCCTAAGCAACCACTAAAATATAATTCAAAGAGACATACCTAAAAACACAGCAGATAAATTAAAATGTAATTCCAAAACTTGTTTTCAATTAAATAAAAAGAAGATAAGAAAGAAGAAATTAATAAAAAAAAAACAGATGGGAAGATATAAAACAATAAAACAGTAGACTTAAATCCAACCATGTCAATACTCACCTTAAATGTAAATATACTATCTGGTCAAATTAAAAGACAGAGATCATTAGAATGGATTTTTAAAACATCAACTATATTCTGTCTATAAGAGATGCATATTTATTTATTTGGCCCCAAGGCTTCTGAGATCTTAGTTCCCCGACTAGGGATTGAAGATTGAACCCATGCCCTTGACAGTGAAAGCAGATGGCCAGGAATTTCCCTTTTTTTTTTTTTGGAAGAGATGCAATTTTTTTAAATTTAATTTTATTTATTTTTTTATACAGCAAGTTCTTATTAGTTATCTATTTTATACATATTAGTGTATATATGTCAATCCCAATCTCCCAATTCATCCCACCACTTTCCCCCCTTGGTGTCCATATGTTTGTTCTCTACATCTGTGTCTCTATTTCTGCCCTGCAAACCAGTTCATCTTTACCATTTTTCTAGATTCCACATATACGTGTTAATATACGATATTTGTTTTTCTCTTTCTGACTTACTTCATTCTATATGACAGTCTCTAGATCCATCCACGTCTCTACAAATGACACAATTTCGTTCCTTTTTATGGCTGAGTAATATTCTATTGTACATATGTACCACATCTTCTTTATCCATTCGTCTGTCGATGGGCATCTAAGTTGCTTCCATGACCTGGCTATTGTAAATAGTGCTGCAATGAACATTGGGGTGCATGTGTCTTTTTGAATTATGGTTTTCTCTGGGTATATGCCCAGTAGTGGGATTGCTGGGTCATATGGTAATTCTGTTTTTAGTTTTCTAAGGAAGCTCCATACTGTTCTCCATAGTGGCTGTATCAATTTACATTCCCACCAACAGTGCAAGAGGGTTCCCTTTTCTCCACACCCTCTCTAGCATTTGTTGTTTGTAGATTTTCTGATGGTGCCCATTCTAACTGGTGTGAGGTGATACCTCATTGCAGTTTTGATTTGCATTTCTCTAATAATTAGTGATGTTGAGCAGCTTTTCATGTGCTTCTTGGCCATCTGTATGTCTTCTTTGGAGAAATGTCTATTTAGGTCTTCTGCCCATTTTTTGATTGGGTTGTTGGTTTTTTAAATATTGAGCTGCATGAGCTGTTTATATATTTTGGAGATTAATCCTTTGTCCGTCGATTTGTTTGCAAATATTTTCTCCCATTCTGAGGGTTCTCTTTTCATCTTGTTTGTAATTTCCTTTGCTTTGCAAAAGCTTTTAAGTTTCGTTAGGTCCCATTTGTTTACTTTCGTTTTTATTTCCATTACTCTAGGAGGTGGATCAAAGAAGATTTTGCTGTGATTTATGTCAAAGAGTGTTCCTCCTATGTTTTCCTCTAAGAGTTTTATAGTGTCCGGTCTTACATTTAGGTCTCTAATCCACTTTGAGTTTATTTTTGTGTATGGTGTTAGGGAATGTTCTAATTTTATTCTTTTACATGTAGCTGTCCAGTTTTCCCAGCACCACTTATTGAAGAGACTGTCTTTTCTCCATTGTATATCCTTGCCTCCTTTGTCATAGATTACTTGAACATAGGTGCGTGGGTTCATCTCTGGGCTTTCTATCCTGTTCCATTGATCTATATTTCTGTTTTTGTGCCAGTACCATATTGTCGTGATTACTGTAGCTTGGTAGTGTAGTCTGAAGTCAGGGAGTCTGATTCCTCCAGCTCCATTTTTTTCCCTGAAGACTGCTTTGGCTATTCGGGGTCTTTTGTGTCTCTATACAAATTTTAAGATTTTTTGTTCTAGTTCTGTAAAAAATGCCATTGGTAATTTGATAGGGACTGCATTGAATCTGTAGGTTGCTTTGGGTAGTATAGTCATTTTCACAATATTGATCCTTCCAATCCAAGAACATGGTATATCTCTCCATCTGTTTGTATCATCTTTAATTTCTTTCATCAGTGTCTTATAGTTTTCTGCATACAGGTCTTTTGTCTCCCTAGGTAGGTTTATTCCTAAGTATTTTATTCTTTTTGTTGCAATGGTAAATTGGAGTGTTTCCATAATTTCTCTTTGAGATTTTTCATTATTAGTGTATAGGAATGCAAGAGATATCTGTGCATTAATTTTGTATCCTGCAACTTTACCAAATTCATTGATTAGCTCTAGTAGTTTTCTGGCTTCTTTAGGATTCTCTGTGTATAGTATCATGTTATCTGCAAACAGTGAGAGCTTTACTTCTTCTTTTCCAATTTGGATTCCTTTTATTTCTTTTTCGTCTCTGCTTGCTGTGGCTAAAACTTCCAAAACTATGTTGAATAATAGTGGTGAGAGTGGGCAACCTTATCTTGTTCCTGATCTTGGTGGAAATGGTTTCAGTTTTTCACCATTGAGAATGATGTTGGCTATGGGTTTGTCATATATAGCCTTTATTATGTTGAGGTAGGTTCCCTCTATGCCTACTTTCCAGAGAGCTTTTATCATAAATGGGTGTTGAATTTTGTCGAAAGCTTTTTCTGCATCTGTTGAGATTATCATATAGTTTTTATCCTTCAGTTTGTTAATATGGTGTATCACATTGATTGATTTGCATATATTGAAGAATCCTTGCATCCCTGGGATAAATCCCACTTGATCATGGTGTATGATCCTTTTAATGTGTTGTTGGATTCTGTTTGCTAGTATTTAATTGAGGATTTTTACATCTATACTGCTCAGTGACATTGGTTTGTAATTTTCTTTTTTTGTAGTATCTTTGTCATGTTTTGGTATCAGGGTGATGTTGGCCTCATAGAATGAGTTTGGGAGTCTTCCTTCCCCTGCAATTTTTTTGGAAGAGTTTGAGAAGGATGGGTGTTAGCTCTTCTCTAAATGTTTGATAGAATTCACCTGTGACGCCATCTGGTCCTGGACTTTTGTTTGTTGGAAGATTTTTAATCACAGTTTCAATTTCATTACTTGTGATTGGTCTGTTCATATTTTCTGTTTCTTCCTGGTTCAGTCTTGGAAGGTTATACCTTTCTAAGAATTTGTCCATTTCTTCCAGGTTGTCCATTTTATTGGCATAGAGTTGCTTGTAGTAGTCTCTTTGGATGCTTTGTATTTCTGTGGTGTCCGTTGTAACTTCTCCTTTTTCACTTCTAATTTTACTGATTTGAGTCCTCTCCCTCTTTTTCTTGATGAGTCTGGCTAAAAGTTTATCAATTTTGTATCTTCTCAAAGAACCAGCTTTTAGTTTTATTGATCTTTGCTATTGTTTTCTTTGTTTCTATTTCATTTATTTCTGTTCTGATCTTTATGATTTCTTTCCTTCTACTAACTTTGGGTTTTGTTTGTTCTTCTTTCTCTAGTTCCTTTAGGTGTAAGGTTAGATTGTGTTTTTGAGATTTTTCTTGTTTCTTGAGGTAGGCTTGTATTGCTATAAACTTCCCTCTTAGAACTGCTTTTGCTGCATCTCATAGGTTTGGATCGTCATGTTTTCTTTGTCATTTGTCTCTAAGTATTTTTTGATTTCCTCTCTGATTTCTTCAGTGATCTCTTGGTTATTTAGTAACGTATTGTTTAGCCTCCATGTGTTTGTGTTTTTTACACTTTTTTCCCTGTAATTGATTTCTAATCTCATAGCGTTATGGTCAGAACAGATGCTTGATATGATTTCAATTTTCTTAAATTACTGAGGCTTGATTTGTGACCCAAGATGTGTTCTATCCTGGAGAATGTTCCGTGTGCACTTGAGAAGAAAGTGTAATCTGCTGTTTTTGGATAGAATGTCCTATAAATATCAATTAAATCTATCTGGTCTATTGTGTCATTTAAAGCTTGTGTTTCCTTATTAATTTTCTGTCTGGATGATCTGTCCATTGGTGTAAGTGAGGTGTTAAAGTCCCCCACTATTTTTGTGTTACTGTTGATTTCCTCTTTTAGAGCTGTTAGCAGTTGCCTTATGTATTGAGGTGCTCCTATGTTGGCTGCATATATATTTATAATTGTTATATCTTCTTCTTGGATTGATCCCTTGATCATTATGTAGTGTCCTTCCTTGTCTCTTGTAACCTTCTTTATTTTAAAGTCTATTTTATCTGACATGAGTATTGCTACTCCAGCTTTCTTTTGATTTCCATTTGCATGGAATATCTTTTTCCATCCCCTCACTTTTAGTCTGTGTGTGTCCCTAGGTCTGAAGTGGGTCTCTTGTAGACAGCATATATATGGGTCTTGTTCTTGTATCCATTCAGTGAGCCTGTCTTTTGGTTGGAGCATTTAATCCATTTACGTTTAAGGTAATTATCGACATGTATGTTCCTATTACCATTGTCTTAATTGTTTTGGGTTTGTTTTTGTAGGTCCTTTTCTTCTCTTGTGTTTCCCACTTAGAGAAGTTCCTTTAGTATTTGTTGTAGAGCTGGTTTGGTGGTGCTGAATTCTCTTAGCTTTTGTTTGTCTGTAAAGCTTTTGATTTCTCCATCGAATCTGAATGAGATCCTTGCTGGGTAGAGTAATCTTGGTTGTAGGTTCTTCCCTTTCATCACTTTACATATATCATGCCGCTCCCTTCTGGCTTGTAGAGTTTCTGCTGAGAAATCAGCTGTTAACCTTATGGGAGTTCCCTTGTATGTTATTTGTCATTTGTCCCTTGTTGCTTTTAATACTTTTTCTTTGTCTTTAATTTTTGTCAATTTGATTACTATGTGTCTTGGCGTGTTTCTCCTTGGGTTTATCCTGCCTGGGACTCTCTGCACTTCCTGGACTTGGGTGGCTATTTCCTTTCCCATGTTAGGGAACTTTTCGACTATAATCTCTTCAAATATTTTCTTGGGTTCTTTCTCTCTCTCTTCTCCTTCTGGGACCCCTATAATGCGAATGTTGTTGCATTTAATGTTGTCCCAGAGGTCTCTTAGGCTGTCTTCGTTTCTTTTCATTCTTTTTTCTTTATTCTGTTCTGTGGCAGTGAATTCCACCTGTCCGTCTTCCAGGTCACTTATCCGTTCTTCTGCCTCAGTTATTCTGCTATTGATTCCTTGTAGTGTATTTTTCATTTCAGTTATTGTATTGTTCATCTCTGTTTGTTTGTTCTTTAATTCTTCTAGGTCTTTTTTAAACATTTCTTCCATCTTCTTGATGTTTGCCTCCATTCTTTTTCTGAGGTCCTGGATCATTTTCACTATCATTATTCTGAATTCTTTTTCTGGAAGTTTGCGTATCTCCACTTCATTTAGTTGTTTTTATGGGGTTTTATCTTGTTCCTTCATCTGATACAAAGTCCTCTGCCTTTTCATCTTGTCTGTCTTCCTGTGAATGTAGTTTTCCTTCCACAGGCTGCAAATTTGTAGTTCTTCTTGCTTTTGCTGTCTGCCCTCTGGTGCATGAGGATATCTAAGAGGCTTGTGCAAGCTTCCTGATGGGAGGGACTGGTGATGGGTAGAGCTGTGTGTTGATCTGGTGGGCAGAGCTCAGTTAAACTTTAATCCACTTGTCTGCTGATGGGTGGGGCTCCCTGTTGGTTTTTTGGCCTGAGGCGCCCAGCACTGGAGCCTACCCGGCTCTTTGGTGGGGCTAATGGCGGACTCTGGGAGGGCTCACGCCAAGGAGTGCTTCCCAGAGCTTCTGTTGCCAGTGTCCTTGTCCCTATGGTGTGCCACAGCCACCACCCGCCTCTGCAGGAGACCCTCCAACACTAGCAGGTAGGTCTGGTTCAGTCTCCTATGTGGTCACTGCTCCTTCCCCTGGGTCCTGATGCACACACTACTTTGTGTGTGCCCTCCAAGAGTGGAGTCTCTGTTTCTCCCAGTCCTGTCAAAGTCCTGCAATGAAATCCCGCTAGCCTTCAAAGTCTGATTCTCTAGGAATTCCTCCTCCCATTGCCAGACCCCCAGGTTGGGAAGCCTGACATGTGGCTCAGAACCTTCACTCCAGTGGGTGGACTTCTGTGGTATAAGTGTTCTCCAGTTTGTAAGTCACCCACACAGCAGTTATGGGATTTTATTTTATTGTGATTGCGCACCTCCTACCTTCTCATTGCAGCTTCTCCTTTGTCTTTGGATGTGGGGTGTCTTTTCTGGTGAGTTCCAGTGTCTTCGTGTCATTGATTGTTCAGCAGTTAGTTGTGGTTCCGGTGCTCTCACAAGAGGGAGTGAGCGCATGTCCTTCTATTCCGCCATCTTGAACCAATCTTGAAACTGGAAGAGATACATTTTTAAATAGTTTAAGAGTAAAAGGATGAGAAAAGATATACCATGCAACCAATAAACAAAAAGGCTGTAGTGACTATGTTAACATCAGGTAAAATATACTTCCAGACTATTACCAATGATAGAGGTATTTCACAATCATAAATGACAAATGAGCAAGTTCACTGGGGAGACAAAACAAATATATATATATATATATATATATATATATATATATATATATATATATACAGAAATTAAACGGTATGATAAACAAACTCAAAATTACAGTTGGAGATTTGAACATCCCCCTCTTAGCAATTGACAGAACAATTAGACAAAATAAGTAAGATCATAGAAGGTATGAAAAAATCTATCACTCTCACCTAATTAACTGTTATAAAATACTACATCCAACAGCAGTAGAATATTATTATTTTCAAGTGCACATGATACTGTTTACAAAGATGGAATGCATGCCATGCTGCAAAACAACTTTCAATAAATTTTAAGAGATTGAAATTTCCAGGATAGAAATATTCCACAATAAAATTAAATCAGAAATCAATAATATAAAGACATCTAGAAAATCCCCCAATAATTGAAAATTAGAAACACACTTCTTATTAATCCATGGGAAAAATAAATAAATAAGGAAAATTAGAAAATATTTCAAATTATATGCTAATTTGCAGCATGTAGTTAAAGCAGTGCATAGAGAGAAATTTAAAACCTTTTGTGCTAATATTAGAAAAGAAGAAAGGGCTAACATCAATGATATGTTTCTAAAGTATAAAAAATAAGCGCAAAATACGTCAAAAGAAAGTGAAAGAAGTGGTTTCACTGGTGAATTCTATCAGACAGTTAAGGAAAAATAACACTAATCTCATACAAACTCATCCAGAAAATACTGGGAGTAGGCAAAACTTCCAACTTGTTTTACAAGTCCAGGATTACCATGATACCAAAACCTGACAAAAGAAAAGGAAATTACAGGACAACATTATTCATAAACATAGGTAGAAAAATCCTTGTCCAATTTAGCAAATTGAACCCACCTTATATAAAAAAGATAATACTGTATGTCCTAAATTGGGTTTATCCCAAGAATGCAAGGTTGGATTAACAGTAGAAAATTGATCAGTTTATCATATTAAAAATATAAATAAGAAAAATTATTTACAATAAATTCAAAAGACACTTCTGATAAAAATCCAACACCAATTCATGTTAATGTCCCTCAGTACATTAGAAATATGAGAACTTCCTCAATCTGATAAAATGTACATATGAAAAATCGACAGCTAACCTCATACTTACTGGTAGAAGACCTAGTGTTTTCTTCCTAAGATTGGGAACAAAGTGAGTATCCCTATTCTCAACATTTCTATTCAACATTTTCCTGGTAATCCTAGTCAGTGCAATAAAGTAAGTGAAAAATGAAGGCATACACTTCAGAAAGGAAGAAGTAAAACTCATTCATAGATGACATGATTATGCAGAAAATCTAAAAGAGTCTATAAAACAACTATTTGAACTAATGAGGAAATTTAGCAAGATTGCAGGATACAAAATTAATTTAAAATTAATTTACTTTTATATATAATCAACAAGTGATTGGAAAAGTAAATGTAAAAAAAAATCCATTTTAATAACTTCTAAAACCAAAATATTTAGAAATAACTTGACATGAGGCATGTCATAGATACCTCTACAATGACAACTGCAAAGCATTTCTGAAAGAAATTAAAGAAGATTTACATCAGTGGAGAGATATATCATGTTCATGAATTAAAAGGCAATATTAATTGGATATCAGTTCTCTCTAAATTGATCTATAGAGTCAACAAAATCCCAATAAGAATCCCCCCAGGTTTTTTTGGAGAAATTGAGAGCTGATTCTAACATTTCTATTGAAATTCAAAGGACCCAGAATATTTAGACCGCTCTTGAAAAAGAGCAAAGCTGGAGAATTTTCACTCCCTGACTTCAAACATACCAGATTTTGACACGTGATGGAAGCAAGTAAGTGGAAGTAGATGGCCCCACCTGAAATCCCCCCCGGTGCAGTGGGGGCAGGCAGCATTCCAGGGGAGTAGGGATGAGATTCTGACTGTAGTGCCTACCTCCAGCAGTGTTGACACAGTCTGGGTACTGGGCCGCTCCTGTGCTGTGATTTTAGGCACGTAGCTTCTAAGTGGTGTGCATAATCCTCCTGATAACCCTGTGCGTTACCTAATAACCTATGATACATTCAGTGTCTGCTTAAATGAGCAAAAGTTGTTTCTTTTAATAGCAACAGGGAACCCTGATTGATACAAATGCTAGGAAGAAAAAATAAAGAAGGATGAAGGGACAAAGGGTTACAGGTGTATCAATTTGCATTCGCATAACCCTTTGTCCCTTCATCATATCAATTTACATTTCCATAACCCTTTGTCCCTTCATCATATCAATTACATTTCCATAACCCTTTGTCCCTTCATCATATCAATTTACATTTCCATACCCTTTGTCCCTTAATCCTTCTTTATTTTCTTCGTAGCATTTGTAGCAATCAGGGTTCCCTGTTGCTATTAAAAGAAACAACTTTTGCTCATTTAAGCAGAAAATGAAGGGTGGGATAGGGAGGGTGGGAGGGAGATGCAAGAGGGAGGGGATATGGGGATATATGTATGTATACGAATAGCTGATTCACTTTGTTATACAGCAGAAACTAACACACCATTGTAAAGCAATTATACTCCAATAAAGATGTTAAAAAAAAAAGGGTTATGGGTCTGTGTTTTGATATAGGGGTAAGAATGAACTCTGAGGAGGTGACATTTAAACAGAGACCATATTATTCCATTTTAGTTTGTAAAGAAAAAATGTTTCACATGTGTATATATGTCTACATGAACATATAAAAATATGAATAGATAATTGTGGTAGGTTGATAATTGATCCCAAAGATACGTCCACATCCTAATCCCTGCCAGTTATAATATTACCTTATTTGAAAAAAAGGGTCCCTGCAGTTTTGATTAAGTTAAAGATCTTGAGATGAAGAGATCATTTTGGATTTTGGCTCAGTGAAATTGATGTTGAACTGCTGGCCTGCAGAACTGCAGCTTATTTTAAGCTCCAAATTTGTGGTTATTTGTTATAGCAGCCACAGAAGACGAATGAGAAAATATTTTCGACTGTAACACTAAGGATCTGGAAGGAGGATGGGAAAGAGAGGTTAGATGTGAGAGGAAGATAGGAGTATGAATATGTGTACCACAAAATCTTATTGTAAATTAAAAGTAGATGGACGCAAAACAAGAACATGCCTTTTATTAAAATATATACAAACAAAAAATTTGTATTAAACAGGCAAGAAGGATTGCTGATGGGGAGGGAATGGGAATGGGGATAGAGGGAAATACATGACAACAGAAATGAAAAATTCAGTTGAAGGATTGGAACATAAAGTTAAGGAAACTTCAAATAAGATGGAGCAAAAAGAGAAAGAGATGAAAAGTAGAAGAGAAAAAGAGTAATAAGTAAGAGGACCCAATAGTCTAGTGACCCAATAGCTACATAAAGAGCAATCCAGAAAGAGAGAACAAAAAAAGGGGATGTAGTCATCAAAGAAATAATTCAAAAAAATTCTCCTCTATGACTTGATGTTAGACTGGAGCGAGAATGCAGAATAAAATAAGATTAGAGAAACAGGCAGGGATTAGATCATAAAGATTCTGGAGGCCGCTTCAAGGAACCTTTGCTAGAGCTAATCCTGTTTAGAATGGCTCTAAAAGCTCTCCTAATCTACCTGCTCACCCAGGAATTTTTACATAATCTTCAAGACTCACTGTAACATCACTTCCTCAGGAAGCCACCCTGGACTCATTTAGCCAAAGTAAACAGTTCTTCCAATATGTTTCTCTTATAGAACTCATTGCATTATAATAAATTGTTAATCAGTGTCTGTTTTATCTGCTAGAAGGAGGTATGTATGCTACTTAAGGGCAGAGGCTGGACGGAGCTCACTTATCTTTGAATTTGCAATGCCTGGCACTAGGCAGTAACTCAATGGTCTTGAGTTACTTTATTTTACCTTGGCTCCAAATTAAGAATTTCCCAGTCTTCAAACATTAACCCTTCCCAAATAGTAAATAAGTTGAAGATAAGTGAAGCCTCTATTTTTTTGTGCCAGAAAATTGTGAGAGTGAGCGTGACATAGCAGCCGTCATGTTCGAGTGCCAAGCCCTTCACATAGTTTATCACCAGTGCTCACAGCCATCTTACAAGATAAGCATTATAATCCCAGTCACACAGATGGAGAAATTGACCTGTGCTCCAAAGTCACATACAGCTAGTACAGTCATCCCTTGGTATCAGAGGGTATTGGTTCCCCAGTGCATGTGCTCAAGTCCCTTATACAAAATGGCATAGTATTTGCATAACTTACAGCACACCCTTCCATTTGCTTTAAATCATTTCTAGATTACTTATAATACCCAATACAATGTAAACGATATATAAATAGTTGTAAACAGAATTTAAATGATATGTAAATCGTTGCTACTGCTTGGCAAATTCAAGTTTTGGTTTTTGGAAATTTCCAAAAAATTTTTAAAAATATTTTCAGTCCCCTCCCTCCTTGGTTGAGTTCAAGGAATGCAGAAGGAGGATACAGAGGGCCGACAAGTGCCTTGAATTGAACCTCAAGCCTCTGCCTCCAGGGGGATATTCCCAGCCACTCCGCCATGCGTCTTCAGCTTTCACTATAATTCCTGCAAATATTTTTCTAATCCGAGTACTTCACATCAGTTAATTCATTGCCAGGTTACTAAGGTCTGGCTTCAGTGATTACAAACACCACATCATT
The DNA here is from genome assembly GCF_009873245.2 of Balaenoptera musculus. Lineage (NCBI taxonomy): Eukaryota > Metazoa > Chordata > Mammalia > Artiodactyla > Balaenopteridae > Balaenoptera > Balaenoptera musculus. The sequence continues at coordinate 30,863,291 of NC_045796.1, forward strand.
TACCCACTGTGAAAAATAACGCACTTTAAATAAAAAATCTGGGCTGCTCTAGCCTTCTGAGACGGACTGCATTCTGCCTATGGAATGTGTATCTCTCTAAATAAACTTGCTTTCACTAAAAAAAAAAAAAGAGTCGTTATGAACCTAATTTTCTAATTCACATTTGTGTTTTTAAGTTTAGGTGTTCCCTATCTTTTCTGTGTCTACCTAGCTTCCTTTCTTACTCTTAGTATTCCTAAATTTTACTCATTTTAAGGTAGGGGGTTCAACTATATGAAATATAGACTCATCTTTTTTTTTTCTCTCTCATACAGAGAGAAAAAGTACAGCACATCCTAAGTGGTGGACGTAAACAGCCTATGCCTTAAAAAAAAAAAAAAAAAAAAAAAAGTCCTTGCTCCGCCCTCCGCCCGCCCTCGCCCCGCCCTCGCCCCGCCTCCGGAGCTCCTCCCTATACTTTAGGGCTGCGTGGAACTCCCGGCCGCGCTTCCCGTAGGGGAATCCGGGATTCCTGGGCCCGGCTGAGCAATCGCCGCCCGCGTTTCCGCTCGTTCAAGGTCGAGTCCGAGGGCGCGGGCTTGAACCCGGGAGCCAGGAGCCGCGGCGCAGGAGTCCGCGCACTGCCCATGGACTCGCCGGGGGACCCCGAAGGCCCACGCCCCCCAGGAGGTTACAGAGAGCAGCGAGGCCGGATGTACCTCTGGGGCTTGGGTCGTGTATCTTTAACAGCGATTGAATTAGCTTTAGCGGGGTTTGTTTGCGAGAGATTCGAAAAGGAGGGGGCCTGGCAGTGGGGTTCGGGTCAGCGTGTTTTTTCTCTCTTTAAAGGGGTTAAAGTTTGCGCACTGGGGTGGTGCGGATGTGGTCTCTAAGGACTTTCTCTCTGTAGCTCTACTTTTAAGTACTATGTGTTTAAGAATGCATTCAAATAAGTGTGCCCGTTAGACAAACGAAAATCATTACATTTCGAGCCCCGCTGTTGTCCCCCTCGCCCCTTTAACTTTCTCTCAGTTCCCTTCCTCATCCACTACCAAAATTTTTACACAGATTCTTAAGACTTCCTCCTGTTGCACAGATTTCTTTTTCTAGACAGCAATGGCAACCTCTGAAAAAATAGAACAACTCAAATATACTTTTCTTACTTAAATTCTTTTTTCTCAAAACCATTTAATTTAAAAATAGCAAATAGATTTACTGGATGTTTGGAACTGAGTAATTGACCTCGTGTCTTTAAATTAAATGGAAATTTAGCCCTGGGAATAAGTATTAAATTAATCGATGCAGAAGACCAGTAATTATTGTAAAACACTGAGTCACAGATTTATGGCACTTGTCTTTCCAGGAGCTGCCATTGTAAGTATTAATTCTCCAGTTGAATGATTTAGCTTATTTTCTCCTACTTACACTTCACTTGACTTCAATAGTACCCTCTTGATAAACCGCTAACATGACATGCTAAAGATGTGATTGAGTCCATGTAGCATATGAAGCTATTAACTTGAGAAAGCACACTATACTTCAGAGAACAGTACTCTGGAGAGCACCCTGTGGCCTCATCCTTCTTGAAGGAATCTATTAAAGGTGAAAGAAATAGACCTTATGGTGAAGGCAAAACAAAGCAGATGGTTTGATAATTTGTGCACTGAAATCCTAATAGGGAATAGTATGTAAATGAAAAGTGATATATTTTGGAAATTGCCGTGATATACAGGGATTGTGTTACATTTGATCAAATGTGCTGTATTCAAAATAGCCCTTAGCTCAGTAAATGTTATCCTGAGTGCATTTCTGTGCACAGAAGTGACATTTCTGTACTTTGATCAGTAGCCCCAATTACATGTCTGTAATTGCAGCATGTTTGCCTTCAAGGTGATGGCCCTCCAGGAGGTGCAAGGGAGACATCCAGGCGGCTTTCAAGAGAACAGATTTTTGTACTGATATCAGCAGCTTCCATTAACTTAGGTTCCATGATGTGCTATTCTATCCTTGGACCTTTTTTCCCCAAGGAGGTAAGACATTTTTATATCCTTATGAACTATTAGTGTTTTTAAAAAGCCTTTGAAATACTTCATTTGGGGGATGTAAAAATCTGCATATGGCAAAGATGATGTATAGAACTTCAGCCAACAGAAGACTTCTTACAGGATATTTGATACCAGAAAAAAAAAATTCAGTAAAAATAACATCATCTTAGGAAGTAATTCACCTAAGTATAATTGACCTTCTGAGGATTACTTTGCTTACCATGTAGTTTGATTCATCTGTGTGGTTTCTGCAACTGATGAAAAAAAAAAAAAAAAGGAAGTGCACTGAATAACTGAGATTTTAACGTTATTGCAAAAGATCTACATTAAGACAGTGTTTCCTGGAGTTTGGGTTTATTAATATTTTGGAATTAGAAAGGCATGGTCCACTAAATGCCCTTTTCTGACCTGAATTTCATATGGAATCTAGTGGCAATGTTTGTGCCAAGGAGGAATTCTGATTAATATTGATTAGGTCCTTCTAATCAATGTTTTATGTGGTGTTAGGGTCTATGGATAATGGCACAGACTTGAAGGAATAACCCTTAGAGAATCCACCTGGAATCTGGAGGTTGGTGAGGTATACAGTATGGAAGGAATGATACTGACTTGGCTGAGTGGAGATAATATGCCCGTATGTTTTCTTTCATGCTCTTTGCCAAAGCCTCATGATGCACGGGCCCCTCCCAGTCCTCTAACTTCTTTGATAACATGTGGTCCTTCCTTCTGTGTGCTACAGAAGACGAGAAACATGGCTTCTCTGCTAAAGGAGCAGTACAGCTCTGTAGCCATAAGTGCTTTTTAGTTTTCAGTGTACTTTCCCACACATTATCCCATTTGGTTTCTGTAGCAACTCCATAAGATAGGCAGACTAGTCAGAATCTCATCATGTTGCAAATGAAGAAACAGATTCCGAAGTTAAGTGACTGGCCCAGTTCAATTCCGTTTACTGAACGGGAATGGGAGGTTTAACGACTTCCCACCCTAGAATGTGCTAGGCGTTGGATGTGTTAGGGCTGGAAAAAAGATAAGGAAAATGTCCCTCTCTCGTCTGTCCATTGGGAGTGAAAAAATATGACAACAAAAGGTTGCAGAGTATTTGGATCTCCTTGAAGAGGATGTCCAAAATGTCAGGAGACTCCAGGGAAGGGAATGGTTAATTTGCCACGGGAGAGGCTGGCTGGTGTGGAAGGGAAGGAGAGAAGGAGTAATACTGAAAGGGGCTTGGCCGAATAACCCTAAGGTGAGTCAAAGAGGTGTTCTAGGTTAGAAACCCGCAGGGGATAGTCACGAAATTAGCAAAGTAAATAGCAATGTTCTTAGGGAACCATGGACGATGGTGGGGCTTGGGCCTAGGGTTCAGTGAGGTCCGATGGGAGCAGAGGATCTGAGGAGGCAGGTTGGTGCTCGAATGCAAGGGTCCTTCCACGCAGGCCAAAGATGTAGTCAGTAAGAAGTCATCAGAGGTGCTTGGGCAAGACAGAGTAAGTAGACTGAGTAGATACCGGTTTTGGAAAAAAATGATGGATGGAGCCTGTGGGGTACGATGGAGAAGAACGGGAGTAAGTGGGCCATCAAGTTAGAAGGGTATTTCCCGGTTCAGCTGGAACTCAGCAAGGGCAGCTAGTGTTAGATTCCTCTTAGTGGAATACAGACGAAGGAAAAGAAGGCTGTTGGTGTGTGTCTTTTTTGTTTTTTCTTTTTCTTAAAGTTTTTGATTTAGTTTTTTGCGTCCAAGAGGCAGGGGAGAGAGCGTTCTAACTTTAATAGGTGTAGATTTGAAGAGTGGGCTCTTCTTTTTCATTTCTTTTTAATTTATTTATTTTATTTATTTATTTTTGGCTGTGTTGGGTCTTCGTTTCTGTGCGAGGGCTTTCTCCAGTTGCGGCGAGCGGGGGCCACTCTTCATCGCGGTGCGCGGGCCTCTCACTGTTGCGGCCTCTCTTGTTGCGGAGCACAAGCTCCAGACGCGCAGCCTCAGTAGTTGTGGCTCACGGGCCTAGTTGCTCCGCGGCATGTGGGGTCTTCCCAAACCAGGGCTCGAACCCGTGTCCCCTGCATTGGCAGGCAGATTCTCAACCACTGCGCCACCAGGGAAGCCCTTCTTTTTCATTTTTAATAACAGCCTTAGGATTGACAAATGCACTGGCAAAACTTGCTCTTTCTCCTTCGTATTCTGTTAACCTTCCTATTAGCTAGAGCTAATCAGGTCAAGGGAAAACAAGGCCCTTCTTCTTAACTTCTGGCACAGGATTCTTATTTCTACTCATCCTTTTTCTGGCCTCCTCCTCCTTTGGCAGAGGATTATAAGTGAACTAGAAATTGCTTTTAATAGCTCTTCTTGCTGTCCTAATGTGAAGCAGGATCCGCATGCCAAAAGTGGTGTTCAGTTACTGCTGTGGTATGTGATTGTAGGACATCCTAAGTCACCATCCTGCTTCCACAGAGAATGTGGGAACCTGTGCAAGATGGAAGCTGACATGACTGCTGGGACCATGACACAAGTAACTTTTGCAAGTCTGTGTTCTCATCTGTAAAATGGGGCCAGCTAAAAATACATCCCTTATTTAATTGTTGTTAGAAACCATATAGAACAGCATGGCTCATAGTGAGGGTTCAATAAATGTTAGTTGCTGTGACTATTATATATTTTCTGCCAGACTCTAGAATTAAATACCTTTCAGAGCTATTAAGCAAAGAACATGGATGTGACTTGACCAATGAATGTTCTTTCTACATCTTAATTCACCCCTTTGATGATACCTTCCCTTCAAGGTACCTGTTTTATGTTATTAGGGCTGCTGTAACAAAGTACCACAGACTGGGGACAACAGAAATTTATTGTCTCACAGCTCTGGTGGCTAGAAGTCCAAAATCAAGGTGTCTTTGGCAAGGCTGGTTCCTTCTGAGGGCCGTGAGGGGAGGATCTGTCCCAGGCCTCTCTCTCTGGCTTGTAGATGGCCAACTTCTCCGTGTGTCCTTTCACACCATCTTCCCTCTACGCGTGTCTCTGTGAAGAAATTTCCCCTTTTTACAAAAATACGAGTAATATTGGATTAGACTCTACCCTTAACGACCTCATTTCAACTGATTACCCCTGCAAAAACTATGTCTCCAAATAAGGTCACGTTCTGAGGTACTGGGAGTTAGGATATCAACATAAGAAGTTTGAGGGACACAGTGAACCCCGTAACACCACCTGACCTTTGTGTAGTAGAAATGTGGACTCTGTGTTCCTGTCTACACACAGTGTAACCTTTTGCTAGGATGCCAATGAAGGCATCGTTCATAGTGAGATCTCTCTTTTCTCCACACCATTATCTCATGTGATGATTAGTAATGGAAGGGGAATGGCTAATCCCGAGTCTCATAGAATTATGGGCTGAAATCCTGCCCAAGCAGTTTCTACAATGCTCTGGGTTCAACTTCTCCACTATCTCCCACCACCAGGCACTTAGGGACCACACTTCAGGGGTAGGGGGTGCTTCCTAGAGTGAGGGGACCTTTCCTGCCTATAGTTTAGCCATGAAAAGTAGAGTTCACCTATCTGATTTCCTGTGGTATGCTGCTTTGAGAACTGTAGGGTTTATTTAGAGACATAATAACATAAGAAGAACAGTTTTTAAAAAGACAAGGTTTGAATGATGATCATAACTTCATATGGGAAGCAATACAGTAAATTTTTATCTTAAAATTGTAGTTAGGGAGAAAAGGTAAAGAAATAGAATTATGGCTGTTGTGGAGGACGGATTTTAAAGGGAGTGTGTGTATGCACATGCATTTCTGTATTCAGAGTAAAGTGATTTGTGGAAGAGCTGAAGCTCTGACAGAAGGATGAATCTAAGTCGGATCTTCTGACCATAGCTATTCACTGCTGGCTCCTGGGTACCATGCGTGATGCGTAGAAGGTGCTCGATAAATGATTCCTGAGAGGACAGATGTGTGTTTCAGGCTTAGTGCTTCATGGTATGCCAAGTTGCCAATCTTATCTTAAAGAAATTAAACTCATATTTTAACCCCTTACATGGTTATAGCTAGAACCTGATCTAAGGATCTACCACAGTTCCAGGGTTTTAAAAAGGTTTTCAAACCTTTTGTCTATTCATTTGTACATCACAACTAATGGTAGCATTTGAAGTTCAAAAGAAGTAGATTTAGAATAAATACTATATCATCTGTAGCAAATTTAGGAGCTCACTGATAGAATAGGCTATAAATATTAATAGGGATCATTGATGGGCGATAAACTACTCCAAATGTTTCAGGAGAACGGAGAGAATGTTGGGAGCTGGGGGAGCTTCTTTCATCTGTGTTATTGATGTCAGGAAAGGAAAATTCATCTTCTCTGAACTGGCAGGTAGTTGAGAGTGGGTGTTAGAAACAGAGAACCAGACTGAACAGTCCTTGGGATGACTCATGTGCCAGCTTAAGGAGCTTCCTGTTCTTGAGTTTTTTTGACCAGCAAAGTGATTTTTTTATTTATTTGCATTCGAACCTTCCTCCTGTGTGTTTCTCCTTTTTTTAAAATTTAATTTTATTTATTTTTTATACAGCAGGTTCTTATTAGTTATCTATTTTATACATATTAGTGTATATATGTCAATCCCAATCTCACAGTTCATGCCCCCATCCACTTTCCCCCCTTGGTGTCCATACGTTTGTTCTCTACATCTGTGTCTCTATTTCTGCCTTGCAAACTGGTTCATCTGTACCATTTTTCTAGATTCCACATATATGTGTTAATATACGATATTTGTTTTTCTCTTTCTGACTTACTTCACTCTGTATGACAGTCTCTAGGTCCATCCACATCTCTACAAATGAGCCAATTTCGTTCCATTTTATGGCTTTATATATTTGTCTGTCAGTGGGCATTTAGGTTGCTTTCATGACCTGGCTATTGTAAATAGTGCTGCAATGAACATTGGGGTGCGTGTGTGTTTTTGAACTATCGTTTTCTCTGGGTATATGCCCAGTAGTGGGATTGCTGGGTCATATGGTAATTCTATTTTTGGTTTTTAAGGAACCTCCATACTGTTCTCCATAGTGGCTGAATCAATTTACATTCCCACCAACAGTGCAAGAGGGTTCCCTTTTCTCCACAACCTCTTCAGCATTTGTTGTTTGTAGATTTTCTGATGATGCCCATTCTAACTGGTGTGAGATGATACCTCATTGTAGTTTTGATTTGTATTTCTCTAATAATTAGTGATGTTGAGCAGCTTTTCATGTGCCTCTTGGCCATCTGTATGTCTTCTTTGGAGAAATGTCTATTTAGGTCTTCTGCCCATTTTTTGATTGGGTTGTTTGTGTTTTTAATATTGAGCTGCATGAGCGGTTTATATAATTTGGAGATTAATCCTTTGTCCATTGATTCATTTGCAAATATTTTCTCCCATCCTGAGGGTTGTCTTTTTGTTTTGTTTATAGTTTCCTTTGCTGTGCAAAAGCTTTTAAGTTTCATTAGGTCCCATTTGTTTATTTTTGTTTTTATTTCCATTACTCTAGGAGGTGGATCAAAGAAGATTTTGCTGTGATTTATGTCAAAGAGTGTTCCTCCTATGTTTTCCTCTAAGAGTTTTATAGTGTCCGGTCTTACATTTAGGTCTCTAATCCACTTTGAGTTTATTTTTGTGTATGGTGTTAGGGAATGTTCTAATTTTATTCTTTTACATGTAGCTGTCCAGTTTTCCCAGCACCACTTATTGAAGAGACTGTCTTTTCTCCATTGTATATCCTTGCCTCCTTTGTCATAGATTACTTGAACATAGGTGCGTGGGTTCATCTCTGGGCTTTCTATCCTGTTCCATTGATCTATATTTCTGTTTTTGTGCCAGTACCATATTGTCGTGATTACTGTAGCTTGGTAGTGTAGTCTGAAGTCAGGGAGTCTGATTCCTCCAGCTCCATTTTTTTCCCTGAAGACTGCTTTGGCTATTCGGGGTCTTTTGTGTCTCTATACAAATTTTAAGATTTTTTGTTCTAGTTCTGTAAAAAATGCCATTGGTAATTTGATAGGGACTGCATTGAATCTGTAGGTTGCTTTGGGTAGTATAGTCATTTTCACAATATTGATCCTTCCAATCCAAGAACATGGTATATCTCTCCATCTGTTTGTATCATCTTTAATTTCTTTCATCAGTGTCTTATAGTTTTCTGCATACAGGTCTTTTGTCTCCCTAGGTAGGTTTATTCCTAAGTATTTTATTCTTTTTGTTGCAATGGTAAATTGGAGTGTTTCCATAATTTCTCTTTGAGATTTTTCATTATTAGTGTATAGGAATGCAAGAGATATCTGTGCATTAATTTGTATCCTGCAACTTTACCAAATTCATTGATTAGCTCTAGTAGTTTTCTGGCTTCTTTAGGATTCTCTGTGTATAGTATCATGTTATCTGCAAACAGTGAGAGCTTTACTTCTTCTTTTCCAATTTGGATTCCTTTTATTTCTTTTCGTCTCTGCTTGCTGTGGCTAAAACTTCCAAAACTATGTTGAATAATAGTGGTGAGAGTGGGCAACCTTATCTTGTTCCTGATCTTGGTGGAAATGGTTTCAGTTTTTCACCATTGAGAATGATGTTGGCTATGGGTTTGTCATATATAGCCTTTATTATGTTGAGGTAGGTTCCCTCTATGCCTACTTTCCAGAGAGCTTTTATCATAAATGGGTGTTGAATTTTGTCGAAAGCTTTTTCTGCATCTGTTGAGATTATCATATAGTTTTTATCCTTCAGTTTGTTAATATGGTGTATCACATTGATTGATTTGCATATATTGAAGAATCCTTGCATCCCTGGGATAAATCCCACTTGATCATGGTGTATGATCCTTTTAATGTGTTGTTGGATTCTGTTTGCTAGTATTTAATTGAGGATTTTTACATCTATACTGCTCAGTGACATTGGTTTGTAATTTTCTTTTTTTGTAGTATCTTTGTCATGTTTTGGTATCAGGGTGATGTTGGCCTCATAGAATGAGTTTGGGAGTCTTCCTTCCCCTGCAATTTTTTTGGAAGAGTTTGAGAAGGATGGGTGTTAGCTCTTCTCTAAATGTTTGATAGAATTCACCTGTGACGCCATCTGGTCCTGGACTTTTGTTTGTTGGAAGATTTTTAATCACAGTTTCAATTTCATTACTTGTGATTGGTCTGTTCATATTTTCTGTTTCTTCCTGGTTCAGTCTTGGAAGGTTATACCTTTCTAAGAATTTGTCCATTTCTTCCAGGTTGTCCATTTTATTGGCATAGAGTTGCTTGTAGTAGTCTCTTTGGATGCTTTGTATTTCTGTGGTGTCCGTTGTAACTTCTCCTTTTTCACTTCTAATTTTACTGATTTGAGTCCTCTCCCTCTTTTTCTTGATGAGTCTGGCTAAAAGTTTATCAATTTTGTATCTTCTCAAAGAACCAGCTTTTAGTTTTATTGATCTTTGCTATTGTTTTCTTTGTTTCTATTTCATTTATTTCTGTTCTGATCTTTATGATTTCTTTCCTTCTACTAACTTTGGGTTTTGTTTGTTCTTCTTTCTCTAGTTCCTTTAGGTGTAAGGTTAGATTGTGTTTTTGAGATTTTTCTTGTTTCTTGAGGTAGGCTTGTATTGCTATAAACTTCCCTCTTAGAACTGCTTTTGCTGCATCTCATAGGTTTGGATCGTCATGTTTTCTTTGTCATTTGTCTCTAAGTATTTTTTGATTTCCTCTCTGATTTCTTCAGTGATCTCTTGGTTATTTAGTAACGTATTGTTTAGCCTCCATGTGTTTGTGTTTTTTACACTTTTTTCCCTGTAATTGATTTCTAATCTCATAGCGTTATGGTCAGAACAGATGCTTGATATGATTTCAATTTTCTTAAATTTACTGAGGCTTGATTTGTGACCCAAGATGTGTTCTATCCTGGAGAATGTTCCGTGTGCACTTGAGAAGAAAGTGTAATCTGCTGTTTTTGGATAGAATGTCCTATAAATATCAATTAAATCTATCTGGTCTATTGTGTCATTTAAAGCTTGTGTTTCCTTATTAATTTTCTGTCTGGATGATCTGTCCATTGGTGTAAGTGAGGTGTTAAAGTCCCCCACTATTTTTGTGTTACTGTTGATTTCCTCTTTTAGAGCTGTTAGCAGTTGCCTTATGTATTGAGGTGCTCCTATGTTGGCTGCATATATATTTATAATTGTTATATCTTCTTCTTGGATTGATCCTTGATCATTATGTAGTGTCCTTCCTTGTCTCTTGTAACCTTCTTTATTTTAAAGTCTATTTTATCTGACATGAGTATTGCTACTCCAGCTTTCTTTTGATTTCCATTTGCATGGAATATCTTTTTCCATCCCCTCACTTTTAGTCTGTGTGTGTCCCTAGGTCTGAAGTGGGTCTCTTGTAGACAGCATATATATGGGTCTTGTTCTTGTATCCATTCAGTGAGCCTGTCTTTTGGTTGGAGCATTTAATCCATTTACGTTTAAGGTAATTATCGACATGTATGTTCCTATTACCATTTTCTTAATTGTTTTGGGTTTGTTTTTGTGGGTCCTTTTTTTCTCTTGTGTTTCCCACTTAGAGAATTTCCTTTAGCATTTGTTGTAGAGCTGGTTTGGTGTTCCTGAATTCTCTTAGCCTTTGCTTGTCTGAAAAGCTTTTGATTTCTCCATCGGGTTTGAATGAGATCTTTGCTGGGTAGAGTAATCTTGGTTGTAGGTTCTTCCCTTTCATCACTTTAAATATATCCTGCCACTCCCTTCTGATTTGTAGAGTTTCTGCTGAGAAATCAGCTGTTAACCTTATGGGACTTCCCTTGTACGTTATTTGTCATTTTTCCCTTGTTGCTTTTAGTAATTTTTCTTTGCCTTTAATTTTTGTCAATTAGATTACTATGTGTCTCTGCATATTTCTCCTTGGGTTTATCCTGCCTGATACTCTCTGTACTTCCTGAACTCGGGTGGCTACTTCCTTTCGCATGTTAGGGAATTTTTCGACTATAATCTCTTCAAATATTTTCTTGGGTTCTTTCTCTCCCTCTTCTCCATCTGGGACCCCTATAATGCGAATGTTGTTGTGTTTAATGTTTTCTCAGAGGTCTCTTAGGCTGTCTTCATTTCTTTTCATTCTTTTTTCTTTATTCTTTTCTGTGGCAGTGAATTCCACCATTCTGTCTTCCAGGTCACTTATCCGTTCTTATGCCTCAGTTATTCTGCTATTGGTTCCTTCTAGTGTATTTTTCATTTCAGTTATTGTATTGTTCATCTCTGTTTGTTTTTAATTCTTCTAGGTGTTTTTTAAACATTTCTTCCATCTTCTTGATGTTTGCCTCCATTCTTTTTCTGAGGTCCTGATCATTTTCACTATCATTATTCTGAATTCTTTTCTGAAGTTTGCGTATCTCCACTTCATTTAGTTGTTTTTATGGGGTTTTATCTTGTTCCTTCATCTGATACAAAGTCCTCTGCCTTTTCATCTTGTCTGTCTTCCTGTGAATGTAGTTTTCCTTCCACAGGCTGCAAATTTGTAGTTCTTCTTGCTTTTGCTGTCTGCCCTCTGGTGCATGAGGATATCTAAGAGGCTTGTGCAAGCTTCCTGATGGGAGGGACTGGTGATGGTAGAGCTGTGTGTTGATCTGGTGGGCAGAGCTCAGTTAAACTTAATCCACTTGTCTGCTGATGGGTGGGGCTCCCTGTTGGTTTTTTGGCCTGAGGCGCCCAGCACTGGAGCCTACCCGGCTCTTTGGTGGGGCTAATGGCGGACTCTGGGAGGGCTCACGCCAAGGAGTGCTTCCCAGAGCTTCTGTTGCCAGTGTCCTTGTCCCTATGGTGTGCCACAGCCACCACCCGCCTCTGCAGGAGACCTCCAACACTAGCAGGTAGGTCTGGTTCAGTCTCCTATGTGGTCACTGCTCCTTCCCCTGGGTCCTGATGCACACACTACTTTGTGGTGTGCCCTCCAAGAGTGGAGTCTCTGTTTCTCCCAGTCCTGTCAAAGTCCTGCAATGAAATCCCGCTAGCCTTCAAAGTCTGATTCTCTAGGAATTCCTCCTCCATTGCCAGACCCCCAGGTTGGGAAGCCTGACATGTGGCTCAGAACCTTCACTCCAGTGGGTGGACTTCTGTGGTATAAGTGTTCTCCAGTTTGTAAGTCACCCACACAGCAGTTATGGGATTTTATTTTATTGTGATTGCGCACCTCCTACCTTCTCATTGCAGCTTCTCCTTTGTCTTTGGATGTGGGGTGTCTTTTCTGGTGAGTTCCAGTGTCTTCGTGTCATTGATTGTTCAGCAGTTAGTTGTGGTTCCGGTGCTCTCACAAGAGGGAGTGAGCGCATGTCCTTCTATTCCGCCATCTTGAACCAATCTTGAAACTGGAAGAGATACATTTTTAAATAGTTTAAGAGTAAAAGGATGAGAAAAGATATACCATGCAACCAATAAACAAAAAGGCTGTAGTGACTATGTTAACATCAGGTAAAATATACTTCCAGACTATTACCAATGATAGAGGTATTTCACAATCATAAATGACAAATGAGCAAGTTCACTGGGGAGACAAAACAAATATATATATATATATATATATATATATATATATATATATATATATATATACAGAAATTAAACGGTATGATAAACAAACTCAAAATTACAGTTGGAGATTTGAACATCCCCCTCTTAGCAATTGACAGAACAATTAGACAAAATAAGTAAGATCATAGAAGGTATGAAAAAATCTATCACTCTCACCTAATTAACTGTTATAAAATACTACATCCAACAGCAGTAGAATATTATTATTTTCAAGTGCACATGATACTGTTTACAAAGATGGAATGCATGCCATGCTGCAAAACAACTTTCAATAAATTTTAAGAGATTGAAATTTCCAGGATAGAAATATTCCACAATAAAATTAAATCAGAAATCAATAATATAAAGACATCTAGAAAATCCCCCAATAATTGAAAATTAGAAACACACTTCTTATTAATCCATGGGAAAAATAAATAAGGAAAATTAGAAAATATTTCAAATTATATGCTAATTTGCAGCATGTAGTTAAAGCAGTGCATAGAGAGAAATTTAAAACCTTTTGTGCTAATATTAGAAAAGAAGAAAGGGCTAACATCAATGATATGTTTCTAAAGTATAAAAAATAAGCGCAAAATACGTCAAAAGAAAGTGAAAGAAGTGGTTTCACTGGTGAATTCTATCAGACAGTTAAGGAAAAAATAACACTAATCTCATACAAACTCATCCAGAAAATACTGGGAGTAGGCAAAACTTCCAACTTGTTTTACAAGTCCAGGATTACCATGATACCAAAACCTGACAAAAGAAAAGGAAATTACAGGACAACATTATTCATAAACATAGGTAGAAAAATCCTTGTCCAATTTAGCAAATTGAACCCACCTTATATAAAAAAGATAATACTGTATGTCCTAAATTGGGTTTATCCCAAGAATGCAAGGTTGGATTAACAGTAGAAAATTGATCAGTTTATCATATTAAAAATATAAATAAGAAAAATTATTTACAATAAATTCAAAAGACACTTCTGATAAAAATCCAACACCAATTCATGTTAATGTCCCTCAGTACATTAGAAATATGAGAACTTCCTCAATCTGATAAAATGTACATATGAAAAATCGACAGCTAACCTCATACTTACTGGTAGAAGACCTAGTGTTTTCTTCCTAAGATTGGGAACAAAGTGAGTATCCCTATTCTCAACATTTCTATTCAACATTTTCTGGTAATCCTAGTCAGTGCAATAAAGTAAGTGAAAAATGAAGGCATACACTTCAGAAAGGAAGAAGTAAAACTCATTCATAGATGACATGATTATGCAGAAAATCTAAAAGAGTCTATAAAACAACTATTTGAACTAATGAGGAAATTTAGCAAGATTGCAGGATACAAAATTAATTTAAAATTAATTTACTTTTATATATAATCAACAAGTGATTGAAAAGTAAATGTAAAAAAAAATCCATTTTAATAACTTCTAAAACCAAATATTTAGAAATAACTTGACATGAGGCATGTCATAGATACCTCTACAATGACAACTGCAAAGCATTTCTGAAAGAAATTAAAGAAGATTTACATCAGTGGAGAGATATATCATGTTCATGAATTAAAAGGCAATATTAATTGGATATCAGTTCTCTCTAAATTGATCTATAGAGTCAACAAAATCCCAATAAGAATCCCCCCAGGTTTTTTTGAGAAATTGAGAGCTGATTCTAACATTTCTATTGAAATTCAAAGGACCCAGAATATTTAGACCGCTCTTGAAAAAGAGCAAAGCTGGAGAATTTTCACTCCCTGACTTCAAACATACCAGATTTTGACACGTGATGGAAGCAAGTAAGTGGAAGTAGATGGCCCCACCTGAAATCCCCCCGGTGCAGTGGGGGCAGGCAGCATTCCAGGGGAGTAGGGATGAGATTCTGACTGTAGTGCCTACCTCCAGCAGTGTTGACACAGTCTGGGTACTGGGCCGCTCCTGTGCTGTGATTTTAGGCACGTAGCTTCTAAGTGGTGTGCATAATCCTCCTGATAACCCTGTGCGTTACCTAATAACCTATGATACATTCAGTGTCTGCTTAAATGAGCAAAAGTTGTTTCTTTTAATAGCAACAGGGAACCCTGATTGATACAAATGCTAGGAAGAAAAATAAAGAAGGATGAAGGGACAAAGGGTTACAGGTGTATCAATTTGCATTCGCATAACCCTTTGTCCCTTCATCATATCAATTTACATTTCCATAACCCTTTGTCCCTTCATCATATCAATTTACATTTCCATAACCCTTTGTCCCTTCATCATATCAATTTACATTTCCATACCCTTTGTCCCTTAATCCTTCTTTATTTTTCTTCGTAGCATTTGTAGCAATCAGGTTCCCTGTTGCTATTAAAAGAAACAACTTTTGCTCATTTAAGCAGAAAATGAAGGGTGGGATAGGGAGGGTGGGAGGGAGATGCAAGAGGGAGGGGATATGGGGATATATGTATGTATACGATAGCTGATTCACTTTGTTATACAGCAGAACTAACACACCATTGTAAAGCAATTATACTCCAATAAGATGATAAAAAAAAAAGGGTTATGGGTCTGTGTTTTGATATAGGGGTAACGAATGAACTCTGAGGAGGTGACATTTAAACAGAGACCATATTATTCCATTTTAGTTTGTAAAGAAAAAATGTTTCACATGTGTATATATGTCTACATGAACATATAAAAATATGAATAGATAATTGTGGTAGGTTGATAATTGATCCAAAGATACGTCCACATCCTAATCCCTGCCAGTTATAATATTACCTTATTTGAAAAAAAGGGTCCCTGCAGTTTTGATTAAGTTAAAGATCTGAGATGAAGAGATCATTTTGGATTTTGGCTCAGTGAAATTGATGTTGAACTGCTGGCCTGCAGAACTGCGCTTATTTAAGCTCCAAATTTGTGGTTATTTGTTATAGCAGCCACAGAAGACGAATGAGAAAATATTTTCGACTGTAACACTAAGGATCTGGAAGGAGGATGGGAAAGAGAGGTTAGATGTGAGAGGAAGATAGGAGTATGAATATGTGTACCACAAAATCTTATTGTAAATTAAAGTAGATGGACGCAAAACAAGACATGCCTTTTATTAAATATATACAACAAAAAATTGTATTAAACAGGCAAGAAGGATTGCTGATGGGGAGGGAATGGGAATGGGATAGAGGGAAATAAATGACACAGAAATGAAAAATTCAGTTGAAGGATTGGAACATAAAGTTAAGGAAACTTCAAATAAGATGGAGCAAAAAGAGAAAGAGATGAAAAGTAGAATAGAAAAAGAGTAATAAGTAAGAGGACCCAATAGTCTAGTGACCCAATAGCTACATAAAGAGCAATCCAGAAAGAGAGACAAAAAAAGGGATGTAGTCATCAAAGAAATAATTCAAAAAAATTCTCCTCTATGACTTGATGTAGACTGGAGCGAGAATGCAGAATAAAATAAGATTAGAGAAACAGGCAGGGATTAGATCATAAAGATTCTGGAGGCCGCTTCAAGGAACCTTTGCTAGAGCTAATCCTGTTTAGAATGGCTCTAAAGCTCTCCTAATCTACCTGCTCACCAGGAATTTTTACATAATCTTCAAGACTCACTGTAACATCACTTCCTCAGGAGAGCCACCCTGGACTCATTTAGCCAAGTAAACAGTTCTTCCAATATGTTTCTCTTATAGAACTCATTGCATTATAATTAAATTGTTAATCAGTGTCTGTTTATTTCTGCTAGAAGGAGGTATGTATGCTACTTAAGGGCAGAGGCTGGACGGAGCTCACTTATCTTTGAATTTGCAATGCCTGGCACTAGGCAGTAACTCAATGGTCTTGAGTTACTTTATTTTACCTTGGCTCCAAATTAAGAATTTCCCAGTCTTCAAACATTAACCCTTCCCAAATAGTAAATAAGTTGAAGATAAGTGAAGCCTCTATTTTTTTGTGCCAGAAAATTGTGAGAGTGAGCGTGACATAGCAGCCGTCATGTTCGAGTGCCAAGCCTTCACATAGTTATCACCAGTGCTCACAGCCATCTTACAGATAAGCATTATAATCCCAGTCACACAGATGGAGAAATTGACCTGTGCTCCAAAGTCACATACAGCTAGTACAGTCATCCCTTGGTATCAGAGGGTATTGGTTCCCCAGTGCATGTGCTCAAGTCCCTTATACAAAATGGCATAGTATTTGCATAACTTACAGCACACCCTTCCATTTGCTTTAAATATTTCTAGATTACTTATAATACCCAATACAATGTAACGATATATAAATAGTTGTAAACAGAATTTAATGATATGTAAATCGTTGCCTACTGCTTGGCAAATTCAAGTTTTGGTTTTTGGAAATTTCCAAAAAATTTTTTAAAAATATTTTCAGTCCCCTCCCTCCTTGTTGAGTTCAAGGAATGCAGAAGGAGGATACAGAGGGCCGACAAGTGCCTTGAATTGAACCTCAAGCCTCTGCCTCCAGGGGATATTCCCAGCCACTCCGCCATGCGTCTTCAGCTTTCACTATAATTCCTGCAAATATTTTTCTAATCCGAGTACTTCACATCAGTTAATTCATTGCCAGGTTACTAAGGTCTGGCTTCAGTGATTACAACACCACATCATTTACCCACTGTGAAAATAACGCACTTTAAATAAAAAATCTGGGCTGCTCTAGCCTTCTGAGACGGACTGCATTCTGCCTATGGAATGTGTATCTCTCTAAATAAACTTGCTTCACTTAAAAAAAAAAAGAGTCGTTATGAACCTAATTTTCTAATTCACATTTGTGTTTTTAAGTTTAGGTGTTCCCTATCTTTTCTGTGTCTACCTAGCTTCCTTTCTTACTCTTAGTATTCCTAAATTTTACTCATTTTAAGGTAGGGGGTTCAACTATATGAAATATAGACTCATCTTTTTTTTTCTCTCTCATACAGAGAGAAAAGTACAGCACATCCTAAGTGGTGGACGTAAACAGCCTATGCCTTAAAAAAAAAAAAAAAAAAAAAAAGTCCTTGCTCCGCCCTCCGCCCGCCCTCGCCCCGCCCTCGCCCCGCCTCCCGGAGCTCCTCCCTATACTTTAGGGCTGCGTGGAACTCCCGGCCGCGCTTCCCGTAGGGGAATCCGGGATTCCTGGGCCCGGCTGAGGCAATCGCCGCCCCGCGTTTCCGCTCGTTCAAGGTCGAGTCCGAGGGCGCGGGCTTGAACCCGGGAGCCAGGAGCCGCGGCGCAGGAGTCCGCGCACTGCCCATGGACTCGCCGGGGGACCCCGAAGGCCCACGCCCCCCAGGAGGTTACAGAGAGCAGCGAGGCCGGATGTACCTCTGGGGCTTGGGTCGTGTATCTTTAACAGCGATTGAATTAGCTTTAGCGGGGTTTGTTTGCGAGAGATTCGAAAAGGAGGGGCCTGGCAGTGGGGTTCGGGTCAGCGTGTTTTTTCTCTCTTTAAAGGGGTTAAAGTTTGCGCACTGGGGTGGTGCGGATGTGGTCTCTAAGGACTTTCTCTCTGTAGCTCTACTTTTAAGTACTATGTGTTTAAGAATGCATTCAAATAAGTGTGCCCGTTAGACAAACGAAATCATTACATTTCGAGCCCCGCTGTTTGTCCCCCTCGCCCCTTTAACTTTCTCTCAGTTCCCTTCCTCATCCACTACCAAAATTTTTACACAGATCTTAAGACTTCCTCCTGTTGCACAGATTTCTTTTCTAGACAGCAATGGCAACTCTGAAAAAATAGAACAACTCAATATACTTTTCTTACTTAAATTTCTTTTTTCTCAAAACCATTTAATTTAAAAATAGCAAATAGATTTACTGATGTTGGAACTGAGTAATTGACCTCGTGTCTTTAAATTAAATGGAAAATTTAGCCCTGGGAATAAGTATTAAATTAATCGATGCAGAAGACCAGTAATTATTGTAAAACACTGAGTCACAGATTTATGGCACTTGTCTTTCCAGGAGCTGCCATTGTAAGTATTAATTCTCCAGTTGAATGATTTAGCTTATTTTCTCCTACTTACACTTCACTTGACTTCAATAGTACCCTCTTGATAAACCGCTAACATGACATGCTAAAGATGTGATTGAGTCCATGTAGCATATGAAGCTATTAACTTGAGAAAGCACACTATACTTCAGAGAACAGTACTCTGGAGAGCACCCTGTGGCCTCATCCTTCTTGAAGGAATCTATTAAAGGTGAAAGAAATAGACCTTATGGTGAAGGCAAAACAAAGCAGATGGTTTGATAATTTGTGCACTGAAATCCTAATAGGGAATAGTATGTAAATGAAAAGTGATATATTTTGGAAATTGCCGTGATATACAGGATTGTGTTACATTTGATCAAATGTGCTGTATTCAAATAGCCCTTAGCTCAGTAAATGTTATCCTGAGTGCATTTCTGTGCACAGAAGTGACATTTCTGTACTTTGATCAGTAGCCCCATTACATGTCTGTAATTGCAGCATGTTTGCCTTCAAGGTGATGGCCCTCCAGGAGGTGCAAGGGAGACATCCAGGCGGCTTTCAAGAGAACAGATTTTTTGTACTGATATCAGCAGCTTCCATTAACTTAGGTTCCATGATGTGCTATTCTATCCTTGGACCTTTTTTCCCCAAGGATGTAAGACATTTTTATATCCTTATGAACTATTAGTGTTTTTAAAAAGCCTTTGAAATACTTTCATTTGGGGGATGTAAAAATCTGCATATGGCAAAGATGATGTATAGAACTTCAGCCAACAGAAGACTTCTTACAGGATATTTGATACCAGAAAAAAAAATTCAGTAAAAATAACATCATCTTAGGAAGTAATTCACCTAAGTATAATTGACCTTCTGAGGATTACTTTTGCTTACCATGTAGTTTGATTCATCTGTGTGGTTTCTGCAACTGATGAAAAAAAAAAAAAAAAGGAAGTGCACTGAATAACTGAGATTTTAACGTTATTGCAAAAGATCTACATTAAAACAGTGTTTCCTGGAGTTTGGGTTTATTAATATTTTGGAATTAGAAAGGCATGGTCCACTAAATGCCCTTTTCTGACCTGAATTTCATATGGAATCTAGTGGCAATGTTTGTGCCAAGGAGGAATTCTGATTAATATTGATTAGGTCCTTCTAATCAATGTTTTATGTGGTGTTAGGGTCTATGGATAATGGCACAGACTTGAAGGAATAACCCTTAGAGAATCCACCTGGAATCTGGAGGTTGGTGAGGTATACAGTATGGAAGGAATGATACTGACTTGGCTGAGTGGAGATAATATGCCCGTATGTTTTCTTTCATGCTCTTTGCCAAAGCCTCATGATGCACGGGCCCCTCCCAGTCCTCTAACTTCTTTGATAACATGTGGTCCTTCCTTCTGTGTGCTACAGAAGACGAGAAACATGGCTTCTCTGCTAAAGGAGCAGTACAGCTCTGTAGCCATAAGTGCTTTTTAGTTTTCAGTGTACTTTCCCACACATTATCCCATTGGTTTCTGTAGCAACTCCATAAGATAGGCAGACTAGTCAGAATCTCATCATGTTGCAAATGAAGAAACAGATTCCGAAGTTAAGTGACTGGCCCAGTTCAATTCCGTTTACTGAACGGGAATGGGAGGTTTAACGACTTCCCACCCTAGAATGTGCTAGGCGTTGGATGTGTTAGGGCTGGAAAAAAGATAAGGAAAATGTCCCTCTCTCGTCTGTCCATTGGGAGTGAAAAAATATGACAACAAAAGGTTGCAGAGTATTTGGATCTCCTTGAAGAGGATGTCCAAAATGTCAGGAGACTCCAGGGAAGGGAATGGTTAATTTTGCCACGGGAGAGGCTGGCTGGTGTGGAAGGGAAGGAGAGAAGGAGTATACTGAAAGGGGCTTGGCCGAATACCCTAAGGTGAGTCAAAGAGGTGTTCTAGGTTAGAAACCCGCAGGGGATAGTCACGAAATTAGCAAAGTAAATAGCATGTTCTTAGGGAACCATGGACGATGGTGGGGCTTGGGCCTAGGGTTCAGTGAGGTCCGATGGGAGCAGAGGATCTGAGGAGGCAGGTTGGTGCTCGAATGCAAGGGTCCTTCCACGCAGGCCAAAGATGTAGTCAGTAAGAAGTCATCAGAGGTGCTTGGGCAAGACAGAGTAAGTAGACTGAGTAGATACCGGTTTTGGAAAAAATTGATGGATGGAGCCTGTGGGGTTACGATGGAGAAGAACGGGAGTAAGTGGGCCATCAAGTTAGAAGGGTATTTCCCGGTTCAGCTGGAACTCAGCAAGGGCAGCTAGTGTTAGATTCCTCTTAGTGGAATACAGACGAAGGAAAAGAAGGCTGTTGGTGTGTGTCTTTTTTGTTTTTTCTTTTTCTTAAAGTTTTTGATTTAGTTTTTTTGCGTCCAAGAGGCAGGGGAGAGAGCGTTCTAACTTTAATAGGTGTAGATTTGAAGAGTGGGCTCTTCTTTTTCATTTCTTTTTAAATTTATTTATTTTATTTATTTATTTTTGGCTGTGTTGGGTCTTCGTTTCTGTGCGAGGGCTTTCTCCAGTTGCGGCGAGCGGGGGCCACTCTTCATCGCGGTGCGCGGGCCTCTCACTGTTGCGGCCTCTCTTGTTGCGGAGCACAAGCTCCAGACGCGCAGCCTCAGTAGTTTGTGGCTCACGGGCCTAGTTGCTCCGCGGCATGTGGGGTCTTCCCAAACCAGGGCTCGAACCCGTGTCCCCTGCATTGGCAGGCAGATTCTCAACCACTGCGCCACCAGGGAAGCCCTTCTTTTTCATTTTTAATAACAGCCTTAGGATTGACAAATGCACTGGCAAAACTTGCTCTTTCTCCTTCGTATTCTGTTAACCTTCCTATTAGCTAGAGCTAATCAGGTCAAGGGAAAACAAGGCCCTTCTTCTTAACTTCTGGCACAGGATTCTTATTTCTACTCATCCTTTTTCTGGCCTCCTCCTCCTTTGGCAGAGGATTATAAGTGAACTAGAAATTGCTTTTAATAGCTCTTCTTGCTGTCCTATATGTGAAGCAGGATCCGCATGCCAAAAGTGGTGTTTCAGTTACTGCTGTGGTATGTGATTGTAGGACATCCTAAGTCACCATCCTGCTTCCACAGAGAATGTGGGAACCTGTGCAAGATGGAAGCTGACATGACTGCTGGACCATGACACAAGTAACTTTTGCAAGTCTGTGTTCTCATCTGTAAAATGGGGCCAGCTAAAAATACATCCCTTATTTAATTGTTGTTAGAAACCATATAGAACAGCATGGCTCATAGTGAGGGTTCAATAAATGTTAGTTGCTGTGACTATATATATTTTCTGCCAGACTCTAGAATTAAATACCTTTCAGAGCTATTAAGCAAAGAACATGGATGTGACTTGACCAATGAATGTTCTTTCTACATCTTAATTCACACCCTTTGATGATACCTTCCCTTCAAGGTACCTGTTTTATGTTATTAGGGCCTGCTGTAACAAAGTACCACAGACTGGGGACAACAGAAATTTTATTGTCTCACAGCTCTGGTGGCTAGAAGTCCAAAATCAAGGTGTCTTTGGCAAGGCTGGTTCCTTCTGAGGGCCGTGAGGGGGAGGATCTGTCCCAGGCCTCTCTCTCTGGCTTGTAGATGGCCAACTTCTCCGTGTGTCCTTTCACACCATCTTCCCTCTACGCGTGTCTCTGTGAAGAAATTTCCCCTTTTTACAAAAATACGAGTAATATTGGATTAGACTCTACCCTTAACGACCTCATTTCAACTGATTACCCCTGCAAAAAACTATGTCTCCAAATAAGGTCACGTTCTGAGGTACTGGGAGTTAGGATATCAACATAAGAAGTTTGAGGGACACGTGAACCCCGTAACACCACCTGACCTTTGTGTAGTAGAAATGTGGACTCTGTGTTCCTGTCTACACACAGTGTAACCTTTTGCTAGGATGCCAATGAAGGCATCGTTCATAGTGAGATCTCTCTTTTCTCCACACCATTATACTCATGTGATGATTAGTAATGGAAGGGGAATGGCTAATCCCGAGTCTCATAGAATTATGGGCTGAAATCCTGCCCAAGCAGTTTCTACAATGCTCTGGGTTCAACTTCTCACTATCTCCCACCACCAGGCACTTAGGGGACCACACTTCAGGGGTAGGGGGTGCTTCCTAGAGTGAGGGGACCTTTCCTGCCTATAGTTTAGCCATGAAAAGTAGAGTTCACCTATCTGATTTCCTGTGGTATGCTGCTTTGAGAACTGTAGGGTTTATTTAGAGACATAATAACATAAGAAGAACAGTTTTTAAAAAGACAAGGTTTGAATGATGATCATAACTTCATATGGGAAGCAATACAGTAAATTTTTATCTTAAAATTGTAGTTAGGGAGAAAAAGGTAAAGAAATAGAATTATGGCTGTTGTGGAGGACGGATTTTAAAGGGAGTGTGTGTATGCACATGCATTTCTGTATTCAGAGTAAAGTGATTTGTGGAAGAGCTGAAGCTCTGACAGAAGGATGAATCTAAGTCGGATCTTCTGACCATAGCTATTCACTGCTGGCTCCTGGGTACCATGCGTGATGCGTAGAAGGTGCTCGATAAATGATTCCTGAGAGGACAGATGTGTGTTTCAGGCTTAGTGCTTCATGGTATGCCAAGTTGCCAATCTTATCTTAAAGAAATTAAACTCATATTTTAACCCCTTACATGGTTATAGCTAGAACCTGATCTAAGGATCTACCACAGTTCCAGGGTTTTAAAAAGGTTTTCAAACCTTTTGTCTATTCATTTGTACATCACAACTAATGGTAGCATTTGAAGTTCAAAAGAAGTAGATTTAGAATAAATACTATATCATCTGTAGCAAATTTAGGAGCTCACTGATAGAATAGGCTATAAATATTAATAGGGATCATTGATGGGCGATAAACTACTCCAAATGTTTCAGGAGAACGGAGAGAATGTTGGGAGCTGGGGGAGCTTCTTTCATCTGTGTTATTGATGTCAGGAAAGGAAAATTCATCTTCTCTGAACTGGCAGGTAGTTGAGAGTGGGTGTTAGAAACAGAGAACCAGACTGAACAGTCCTTGGGATGACTCATGTGCCAGCTTAAGGAGCTTCCTGTTCTTGAGTTTTTTTGACCAGCAAAGTGATTTTTTTATTTATTTGCATTCGAACCTTCCTCCTGTGTGTTTCTCCTTTTTTTTAAAATTTAATTTTATTTATTTTTTATACAGCAGGTTCTTATTAGTTATCTATTTTATACATATTAGTGTATATATGTCAATCCCAATCTCACAGTTCATGCCCCCATCCACTTTCCCCCCTTGGTGTCCATACGTTTGTTCTCTACATCTGTGTCTCTATTTCTGCCTTGCAAACTGGTTCATCTGTACCATTTTTCTAGATTCCACATATATGTGTTAATATACGATATTTGTTTTTCTCTTTCTGACTTACTTCACTCTGTATGACAGTCTCTAGGTCCATCCACATCTCTACAAATGAGCCAATTTCGTTCCATTTTATGGCTTTATATATTTGTCTGTCAGTGGGCATTTAGGTTGCTTTCATGACCTGGCTATTGTAAATAGTGCTGCAATGAACATTGGGGTGCGTGTGTGTTTTTGAACTATCGTTTTCTCTGGGTATATGCCCAGTAGTGGGATTGCTGGGTCATATGGTAATTCTATTTTTGGTTTTTAAGGAACCTCCATACTGTTCTCCATAGTGGCTGAATCAATTTACATTCCCACCAACAGTGCAAGAGGGTTCCCTTTTCTCCACAACCTCTTCAGCATTTGTTGTTTGTAGATTTTCTGATGATGCCCATTCTAAACTGGTGTGAGATGATACCTCATGTAGTTTTGATTTGTATTTCTCTAATAATTAGTGATGTTGAGCAGCTTTTCATGTGCCTCTTGGCCATCTGGTATGTCTTCTTTGGAGAAATGTCTATTTAGGTCTTTCTGCCCATTTTTGATTGGGTTTGTTTTGTGTTTTTAATATTGAGCTGCATGAGCGGTTTATATAATTTGGAGATTAATCCTTTGTCCATTGATTCATTTGCAAATATTTTCTCCCATCCTGAGGGTTGTCTTTTTGTTTTGTTTATAGTTTCCTTTGCTGTGCAAAAGCTTTTAAGTTTCATTAGGTCCCATTTGTTTATT
Source organism: Balaenoptera musculus (assembly GCF_009873245.2). Taxonomy (NCBI): domain Eukaryota; kingdom Metazoa; phylum Chordata; class Mammalia; order Artiodactyla; family Balaenopteridae; genus Balaenoptera; species Balaenoptera musculus. Next base: position 30,887,987 of record NC_045796.1, read on the forward strand.
TTGTTTTTATTTCCATTACTCTAGGAGGTGGGTCAAAAAGATCTTGCTGCGATTTATGTCAAAGAGTGTTCTCCTATGTTTTCCTCTAAGAGTTTTATAGTGTCCGTCTTACATTTAGGTCTCTAATCCATTTGAGTTTATTTTGTGTATGGTGTTAGGGAATGTTCTAATTTTATTCTTTAAATGTAGCTGTCCAGTTTTCCCAGCACCACTTATTGAAGAGGACTGTCTTTTCTCCATTGTATATCCTTGCCTCCTTTTGTCATAGATTACTTGAACATAGGTGCGTGGGTTCATCTCTGGGCTTTCTATCCTGTTCCTTGATCTATATTTCTGTTTTTGTGCCAGTACCATATTGTCGTTGATTACTGTAGCTGGTAGTGTGTAGTCTGAAGTCAGGGAGTCTGATTCCTCCAGCTCCATTTTTTTCCCTGAAGACTGCTTTGGCTATTCGGGGTCTTTTGTGTCTCTATACAAATTTTAAGATTTTTTGTTCTAGTTCTTGTAAAAAAATGCCATTGGTAATTGATAGGGACTGCATGAATCTGTAGGTTGCTTTTGGGTAGTATAGTCATTTTCACAATATTGATCCTTCCAATCCAAGAACCTGGTATATCTCTCCATCTGTTTGTATCATCTTTAATTTCTTTCATCAGTGTCTTATAGTTTTCTTGCATACAGGTCTTTTTGTCTCCCTAGGTAGGTTTATTCTAAGTATTTTATTCTTTTGTTGCAATGGTAAATTGGAGTGTTTCCATAATTTCTCTTTGAGATTTTTCATTATTAGTGTATAGGAATGCAAGAGATACTCTGTGCATTAATTTTGTATCCTGCACTTTTACAAATTCATTGATTAGCTCTAGTAGTTTTCTGGCTTCTTTAGGATCTCTGTGTATAGTCTCATGTTATCTGCAAACAGTGAGAGCTTTACTTCTTCTTTTCCAATTTGGATTCCTTTTATTTCTTTTTCGTCCTGCTTGCTGTGGCTAAAACTTCCAAAACTATGTTGAATAATAGTGGTGAGAGTGGGCAACCTTATCTTGTTCCTGATCTTGGTGGAAATGGTTTCAGTTTTTCACCATTGAGAATGATGTTGGCTATGGGTTTGTCATATATAGCCTTTATTATGTTGAGGTATGTTCCCTCTATGCCTACTTTCCAGAGAGCTTTTATCATAAATGGGTGTTGAATTTTGTCGAAAGCTTTTTCTGCATCTGTTGAGATTATCATATAGTTTTTATCCTTCAGTTTGTTAATATGGTGTATCACATTGATTGATTTGCATATATTGAAGAATCCTTGCATCCCTGGGATAAATCCACTTGATCATGGTGTATGATCCTTTTAATGTGTTGTTGGATTCTGTTTGCTAGTATTTAATTGAGGATTTTTACATCTATACTGCTCAGTGACATTGGTTTGTAATTTTCTTTTTTGTAGTATCTTTGTCATGTTTTGGTATCAGGGTGATGTTGTCCTCATAGAATGAGTTTGGGAGTCTTCCTTCCCTGCAATTTTTTTGGAAGAGTTGAGAAGGATGGGTGTTAGCTCTTCTCTAAATGTTTGATAGAATTCACCTGTGACGCCATCTGGTCCTGGACTTTTGTTTGTTGGAAGATTTTATTAATCACAGTTTCAATTTCATTACTTGTGATTGGTCTGTTCATATTTTCTGTTTCTTTCCTGGTTCAGTCTTGGAAGGTTATACCTTTCTAAGAATTTGTCCATTTCTTCCAGGTTGTCCATTTTATTGGCATAGAGTTGCTTGTAGTAGTCTCTTTGGATGCTTTGTATTTCTGTGGTGTCCGTTGTAACTTCTCCTTTTTCACTTCTAATTTTACTGATTTGAGTCCTCTCCCTCTTTTTCTTGATGAGTCTGGCTAAAAGTTTATCAATTTTGTATCTTCTCAAAGAACCAGCTTTTAGTTTTATTGATCTTTGCTATTGTTTTCTTTGTTTCTATTTCATTTATTTCTGTTCTGATCTTTATGATTTCTTTCCTTCTACTAACTTTGGGTTTTGTTGTTCTTCTTTCTCTAGTTCCTTTAGGTGTAAGGTTAGATTGTGTTTTTGAGATTTTTCTTGTTTCTTGAGGTAGGCTTGTATTGCTATAAACTTCCCTCTTAGAACTGCTTTTGCTGCATCTCATAGGTTTTGGATCGTCATGTTTCTTTGTCATTTGTCTCTAAGTATTTTTTGATTTCCTCTCTGATTTCTTCAGTGATCTCTTGGTTATTAGTAACGTATTGTTTTAGCCTCCATGTGTTTGTGTTTTTTACACTTTTTTCCCTGTAATTGATTTCTAATCTCATAGCGTTATGGTCAGAACAGATGCTTGATATGATTTCAATTTTCTTAAATTTACTGAGGCTGATTTGTGACCCAAGATGTGTTCTATCCTGGAGAATGTTCCGTGTGCACTTGAGAAAAAGTGTAATCTGCTGTTTTTTGGATTAGAATGTCCTATAAATATCAATTAAATCTATCTGGTCTATTGTGTCATTTAAAGCTTGTGTTTCCTTATTAATTTTCTGTCTGGATGATCTGTCCATTGGTGTAAGTGAGGTGTTAAAGTCCCCCACTATTTTTGTGTTACTGTTGATTTCCTCTTTTAGAGCTGTTAGCAGTTGCCTTATGTATTGAGGTGCTCCTATGTTGGCTGCATATATATTTATAATTGTTATATCTTCTTCTTGGATTGATCCCTTGATCATTATGTAGTGTCCTTCCTTGTCTCTTGTAACCTTCTTTATTTTAAAGTCTATTTTATCTGACATGAGTATTGCTACTCCAGCTTTCTTTGATTTCCATTTGCATGGAATATCTTTTTCCATCCCCTCACTTTTAGTCTGTGTGTGTCCCTAGGTCTGAAGTGGGTCTCTTGTAGACAGCATATATATGGGTCTTGTTCTTGTATCCATTCAGTGAGCCTGTCTTTTGGTTGGAGCATTTAATCCATTTACGTTTAAGGTAATTATCGACATGTATGTTCCTATTACCATTGTTCTTAATTGTTTTGGGTTTGTTTTGTAGGTCCTTTCTTCTCTTGTGTTTCCCACTTAGAGAAGTTCCTTTAGTATTTGTTGTAGAGCTGGTTTGGTGGTGCTGAATTCTCTTAGCTTTGTTTGTCTGTAAAGCTTTTGATTTCTCCATCGAATCTGAATGAGATCCTTGCTGGGTAGAGTAATCTTGGTTGTAGGTTCTTCCCTTTCATCACTTTACATATATCATGCCGCTCCCTTCTGGCTTGTAGAGTTTCTGCTGAGAAATCAGCTGTTAACCTTATGGGAGTTCCCTTGTATGTTATTTGTCATTTGTCCCTTGTTGCTTTTAATACTTTTTCTTTGTCTTTAATTTTTGTCAATTTGATTACTATGTGTCTTGGCGTGTTTCTCCTTGGGTTTATCCTGCCTGGGACTCTCTGCACTTCCTGGACTTGGGTGGCTATTTCCTTTCCCATGTTAGGGAACTTTTCGACTATAATCTCTTCAAATATTTTCTTGGGTTCTTTCTCTCTCTCTTCTCCTTCTGGGACCCCTATAATGCGAATGTTGTTGCATTTAATGTTGTCCCAGAGGTCTCTTAGGCTGTCTTCGTTTCTTTCATTCTTTTTTCTTTATTCTGTTCTGTGGCAGTGAATTCCACCTGTCCGTCTTCCAGGTCACTTATCCGTTCTTCTGCCTCAGTTATTCTGCTATTGATTCCTTGTAGTGTATTTTTCATTTCAGTTATTGTATTGTTCATCTCTGTTTGTTTGTTCTTTAATTCTTCTAGGTCTTTTTTAAACATTTCTTCCATCTTCTTGATGTTTGCCTCCATTCTTTTTCTGAGGTCCTGGATCATTTTCACTATCATTATTCTGAATTCTTTTCTGGAAGTTTGCGTATCTCCACTTCATTTAGTTGTTTTTATGGGGTTTTATCTTGTTCCTTCATCTGATACAAAGTCCTCTGCCTTTTCATCTTGTCTGTCTTCCTGTGAATGTAGTTTTCCTTCCACAGGCTGCAAATTTGTAGTTCTTCTTGCTTTTGCTGTCTGCCCTCTGGTGCATGAGGATATCTAAGAGGCTTGTGCAAGCTTCCTGATGGGAGGGACTGGTGATGGGTAGAGCTGTGTGTTGATCTGGTGGGCAGAGCTCAGTTAAACTTTAATCCACTTGTCTGCTGATGGGTGGGGCTCCCTGTTGGTTTTTTGGCCTGAGGCGCCCAGCACTGGAGCCTACCCGGCTCTTTGGTGGGGCTAATGGCGGACTCTGGGAGGGCTCACGCCAAGGAGTGCTTCCCAGAGCTTCTGTTGCCAGTGTCCTTGTCCCTATGGTGTGCCACAGCCACCACCCGCCTCTGCAGGAGACCCTCCAACACTAGCAGGTAGGTCTGGTTCAGTCTCCTATGTGGTCACTGCTCCTTCCCCTGGGTCCTGATGCACACACTACTTTGTGTGTGCCCTCCAAGAGTGGAGTCTCTGTTTCTCCCAGTCCTGTCAAAGTCCTGCAATGAAATCCCGCTAGCCTTCAAAGTCTGATTCTCTAGGAATTCCTCCTCCCATTGCCAGACCCCCAGGTTGGGAAGCCTGACATGTGGCTCAGAACCTTCACTCCAGTGGGTGGACTTCTGTGGTATAAGTGTTCTCCAGTTTGTAAGTCACCCACACAGCAGTTATGGGATTTTATTTATTGTGATTGCGCGCCTCCTACCTTCTCATTGCAGCTTCTCCTTTGTCTTTGGATGTGGGGTGTCTTTTCTGGTGAGTTCCAGTGTCTTCGTGTCATTGATTGTTCAGCAGTTAGTTGTGGTTCCGGTGCTCTCACAAGAGGGAGTGAGCGCATGTCCTTCTATTCCGCCATCTTGAACCAATCTTGAAACTGGAAGAGATACATTTTTAAATAGTTTAAGAGTAAAAAGGATGAGAAAAGATATACCATGCAACCAATAAACAAAAAGGCTGTAGTGACTATGTTAACATCAGGTAAAATATACTTCCAGACTATTACCAATGATAGAGGTATTTCACAATCATAAATGACAAATGAGCAAGTTCACTGGGGAGACAAAACAAATATATATATATATATATATATATATATATATATATATATATATATATATACAGAAATTAAACGGTATGATAAACAAACTCAAAATTACAGTTGGAGATTTGAACATCCCCCTCTTAGCAATTGACAGAACAATTAGACAAAATAAGTAAGATCATAGAAGGTATGAAAAAATCTATCACTCTCACCTAATTAACTGTTATAAAATACTACATCCAACAGCAGTAGAATATTATTATTTCAAGTGCACATGATACTGTTTACAAAGATGGAATGCATGCCATGCTGCAAAACAACTTTCAATAAATTTTAAGAGATTGAAATTTCCAGGATAGAAATATTCCACAATAAAATTAAATCAGAAATCAATAATATAAAGACATCTAGAAATCCCCAATAATTGAAAATTAGAAACACACTTCTTATTAATCCATGGGAAAAAATAAATAAATAGGAAAATTAGAAAATATTTCAAATTATATGCTAATTTGCAGCATGTAGTTAAAGCAGTGCATAGAGAGAAATTTAAAACCTTTGTGCTAATATTAGAAAGAAGAAAGGGCTAACATCAATGATATGTTTCTAAAGTATAAAAAATAAGCGCAAAATACGTCAAAGAAAGTGAAAGAAGTGGTTTCACTGGTGAATTCTATCAGACAGTTAAGGAAAAAATAACACTAATCTCATACAAACTCATCCAGAAAATACTGGGAAGTAGGCAAAACTTCCAACTTGTTTTACAAGTCCAGGATTACCATGATACCAAAACCTGACAAAAGAAAAGGAAATTACAGGACAACATTATTCATAAACATAGGTAGAAAATCCTTGTCCAATTTAGCAAATTGAACCCACCTTATATAAAAAAGATAATACTGTATGTCCTAAATTGGGTTTATCCCAAGAATGCAAGGTTGGATTAACAGTAGAAAATTGATCAGTTTATCATATTAAAATATAAATAAGAAAAATTATTTACAATAAATTCAAAAGACACTTCTGATAAAAATCCAACACCAATTCATGTTAATGTCCCTCAGTACATTAGAAATATGAGAACTTCCTCAATCTGATAAAATGTACATATGAAAAATCGACAGCTAACCTCATACTTACTGGTAGAAGACCTAGTGTTTTTCTTCCTAAGATTGGGAACAAAGTGAGTATCCCTATTCTCAACATTTCTATTCAACATTTTCCTGGTAATCCTAGTCAGTGCAATAAAGTAAGTGAAAAATGAAGGCATACACTTCAGAAAGGAAGAAGTAAAACTCATTCATAGATGACATGATTATGCAGAAAATCTAAAAGAGTCTATAAAACAACTATTTGAACTAATGAGGAAATTTAGCAAGATTGCAGGATACAAAATTAATTTAAAATTAATTTACTTTTATATATAATCAACAAGTGATTGGAAAAGTAAATGTAAAAAAAAATCCATTTTAATAACTTCTAAAACCAAAATATTTAGAAATAACTTGACATGAGGCATGTCATAGATACCTCTACAATGACAACTGCAAAGCATTTCTGAAAGAAATTAAAGAAGATTTACATCAGTGGAGAGATATATCATGTTCATGAATTAAAAGGCAATATTAATTGGATATCAGTTCTCTCTAAATTGATCTATAGAGTCAACAAAATCCCAATAAGAATCCCCCCAGGTTTTTTTGGAGAAATTGAGAGCTGATTCTAACATTTCTATTGAAATTCAAAGGACCCAGAATATTTAGACCGCTCTTGAAAAAGAGCAAAGCTGGAGAATTTTCACTCCCTGACTTCAAACATACCAGATTTTGACACGTGATGGAAGCAAGTAAGTGGAAGTAGATGGCCCCACCTGAAATCCCCCCCGGTGCAGTGGGGGCAGGCAGCATTCCAGGGGAGTAGGGATGAGATTCTGACTGTAGTGCCTACCTCCAGCAGTGTTGACACAGTCTGGGTACTGGGACCGCTCCTGTGCTGTGATTTTAGGCACGTAGCTTCTAAGTGGTGTGCATAATCCTCCTGATAACCCTGTGCGTTACCTAATAACCTATGATACATTCAGTGTCTGCTTAAATGAGCAAAAGTTGTTTCTTTTAATAGCAACAGGGAACCCTGATTGATACAAATGCTAGGAAGAAAAATAAAGAAGGATGAAGGGACAAAGGGTTACAGGTGTATCAATTTGCATTCGCATAACCCTTTGTCCCTTCATCATATCAATTTACATTTCCATAACCCTTTGTCCCTTCATCATATCAATTTACATTTCCATAACCCTTTGTCCCTTCATCATATCAATTTACATTTCCATACCCTTTGTCCCTTAATCCTTCTTTATTTTTCTTCGTAGCATTTGTAGCAATCAGGGTTCCCTGTTGCTATTAAAAGAAACAACTTTTGCTCATTTAAGCAGAAAATGAAGGGTGGGATAGGGAGGGTGGGAGGGAGATGCAAGAGGGAGGGGATATGGGGATATATGTATGTATACGAATAGCTGATTCACTTTGTTATACAGCAGAAACTAACACACCATTGTAAAGCAATTATACTCCAATAAAGATGTTAAAAAAAAAAGGGTTATGGGTCTGTGTTTTGATATAGGGGTAAGAATGAACTCTGAGGAGGGTGACATTTAACAGAGACCATATTATTCCATTTTAGTTTGTAAAGAAAAAATGTTTCACATGTGTATATATGTCTACATGAACATATAAAAATATGAATAGATAATTGTGGTAGGTTGATAATTGATCCCAAAGATACGTCCACATCCTAATCCCTGCCAGTTATAATATTACCTTATTTGAAAAAAAGGGTCCCTGCAGTTTTGATTAAGTTAAAGATCTTGAGATGAAGAGATCATTTTGGATTTTGGCTCAGTGAAATTGATGTGAACTGCTGGCCTGCAGAACTGCAGCTTATTTTAAGCTCCAAATTTGTGGTTATTTGTTATAGCAGCCACAGAAGACGATGAGAAAATATTTTCGACTGTAACACTAAGGATCTGGAAGGAGGATGGGAAAGAGAGGTTAGATGTGAGAGGAAGATAGGAGTATGAATATGTGTACCACAAAATCTTATTGTAAATTAAAAGTAGATGGACGCAAAACAAGAACATGCCTTTTATTAAAATATATACAAACAAAAAATTTGTATTAAACAGGCAAGAAGGATTGCTGATGGGGAGGGAATGGGAATGGGGATAGAGGGAAATACATGACAACAGAAATGAAAAATTCAGTTGAAGGATTGGAACATAAAGTTAAGGAAACTTCAAATAAGATGGAGCAAAAAGAGAAAGAGATGAAAAGTAGAAGAGAAAAAGAGTAATAAGTAAGAGGACCCAATAGTCTAGTGACCCAATAGCTACATAAAGAGCAATCCAGAAAGAGAGAACAAAAAAAGGGGATGTAGTCATCAAAGAAATAATTCAAAAAAATTCTCCTCTATGACTTGATGTTAGACTGGAGCGAGAATGCAGAATAAAATAAGATTAGAGAAACAGGCAGGGATTAGATCATAAAGATTCTGGAGGCCGCTTCAAGGAACCTTTGCTAGAGCTAATCCTGTTTAGAATGGCTCTAAAAGCTCTCCTAATCTACCTGCTCACCCAGGAATTTTTACATAATCTTCAAGACTCACTGTAACATCACTTCCTCAGGAAGCCACCCTGGACTCATTTAGCCAAAGTAAACAGTTTCTTCCAATATGTTTCTCTTATAGAACTCATTGCATTATAATAAATTGTTAATCAGTGTCTGTTTTATCTGCTAGAAGGAGGTATGTATGCTACTTAAGGGCAGAGGCTGGACGGAGCTCACTTATCTTTGAATTTGCAATGCCTGGCACTAGGCAGTAACTCAATGGTCTTGAGTTACTTTATTTTACCTTGGCTCCAAATTAAGAATTTCCCAGTCTTCAAACATTAACCCTTCCCAAATAGTAAATAAGTTGAAGATAAGTGAAGCCTCTATTTTTTTGTGCCAGAAAATTGTGAGAGTGAGCGTGACATAGCAGCCGTCATGTTCGAGTGCCAAGCCCTTCACATAGTTTATCACCAGTGCTCACAGCCATCTTACAAGATAAGCATTATAATCCCAGTCACACAGATGGAGAAATTGACCTGTGCTCCAAAGTCACATACAGCTAGTACAGTCATCCCTTGGTATCAGAGGGTATTGGTTCCCCAGTGCATGTGCTCAAGTCCCTTATACAAAATGGCATAGTATTTGCATAACTTACAGCACACCCTTCCATTTGCTTTAAATCATTTCTAGATTACTTATAATACCCAATACAATGTAAACGATATATAAATAGTTGTAAACAGAATTTAAATGATATGTAAATCGTTGCTACTGCTTGGCAAATTCAAGTTTTGGTTTTTGGAAATTTCCAAAAAATTTTTTAAAAATATTTTCAGTCCCCTCCCTCCTTGGTTGAGTTCAAGGAATGCAGAAGGAGGATACAGAGGGCCGACAAGTGCCTTGAATTGAACCTCAAGCCTCTGCCTCCAGGGGGATATTCCCAGCCACTCCGCCATGCGTCTTCAGCTTTCACTATAATTCCTGCAAATATTTTTCTAATCCGAGTACTTCACATCAGTTAATTCATTGCCAGGTTACTAAGGTCTGGCTTCAGTGATTACAAACACCACATCATTTACCCACTGTGAAAAATAACGCACTTTAAATAAAAAATCTGGGCTGCTCTAGCCTTCTGAGACGGACTGCATTCTGCCTATGGAATGTGTATCTCTCTAAATAAACTTGCTTTCACTTAAAAAAAAAAAAGAGTCGTTATGAACCTAATTTTCTAATTCACATTTGTGTTTTTAAGTTTAGGTGTTCCCTATCTTTTCTGTGTCTACCTAGCTTCCTTTCTTACTCTTAGTATTCCTAAATTTTACTCATTTTAAGGTAGGGGGTTCAACTATATGAAATATAGACTCATCTTTTTTTTTCTCTCTCATACAGAGAGAAAAAGTACAGCACATCCTAAGTGGTGGACGTAAACAGCCTATGCCTTAAAAAAAAAAAAAAAAAAAAAAGTCCTTGCTCCGCCCTCCGCCCGCCCTCGCCCCGCCCTCGCCCCGCCTCCCGGAGCTCCTCCCTATACTTTAGGGCTGCGTGGAACTCCCGGCCGCGCTTCCCGTAGGGGAATCCGGGATTCCTGGGCCCGGCTGAGCAATCGCCGCCCGCGTTTCCGCTCGTTCAAGGTCGAGTCCGAGGGCGCGGGCTTGAACCCGGGAGCCAGGAGCCGCGGCGCAGGAGTCCGCGCACTGCCCATGGACTCGCCGGGGGACCCCGAAGGCCCACGCCCCCCAGGAGGTTACAGAGAGCAGCGAGGCCGGATGTACCTCTGGGGCTTGGGTCGTGTATCTTTAACAGCGATTGAATTAGCTTTAGCGGGGTTTGTTTGCGAGAGATTCGAAAAGGAGGGGCCTGGCAGTGGGGTTCGGGTCAGCGTGTTTTTTCTCTCTTTAAAGGGGTTAAAGTTTGCGCACTGGGGTGGTGCGGATGTGGTCTCTAAGGACTTTCTCTCTGTAGCTCTACTTTTAAGTACTATGTGTTTAAGAATGCATTCAAATAAGTGTGCCCGTTAGACAAACGAAAATCATTACATTTCGAGCCCCGCTGTTGTCCCCCTCGCCCCTTTAACTTTCTCTCAGTTCCCTTCCTCATCCACTACCAAAATTTTTACACAGATTCTTAAGACTTCCTCCTGTTGCACAGATTTCTTTTTCTAGACAGCAATGGCAACCTCTGAAAAAATAGAACAACTCAAATATACTTTTCTTACTTAAATTTCTTTTTTCTCAAAACCATTTAATTTAAAAATAGCAAATAGATTTACTGGATGTTTGGAACTGAGTAATTGACCTCGTGTCTTTAAATTAAATGGAAATTTAGCCCTGGGAATAAGTATTAAATTAATCGATGCAGAAGACCAGTAATTATTGTAAAACACTGAGTCACAGATTTATGGCACTTGTCTTTCCAGGAGCTGCCATTGTAAGTATTAATTCTCCAGTTGAATGATTTAGCTTATTTTCTCCTACTTACACTTCACTTGACTTCAATAGTACCCTCTTGATAAACCGCTAACATGACATGCTAAAGATGTGATTGAGTCCATGTAGCATATGAAGCTATTAACTTGAGAAAGCACACTATACTTCAGAGAACAGTACTCTGGAGAGCACCCTGTGGCCTCATCCTTCTTGAAGGAATCTATTAAAGGTGAAAGAAATAGACCTTATGGTGAAGGCAAAACAAAGCAGATGGTTTGATAATTTGTGCACTGAAATCCTAATAGGGAATAGTATGTAAATGAAAAGTGATATATTTGGAAATTGCCGTGATATACAGGGATTGTGTTACATTTGATCAAATGTGCTGTATTCAAAATAGCCCTTAGCTCAGTAAATGTTATCCTGAGTGCATTTCTGTGCACAGAAGTGACATTTCTGTACTTTGATCAGTAGCCCCAATTACATGTCTGTAATTGCAGCATGTTTGCCTTCAAGGTGATGGCCCTCCAGGAGGTGCAAGGGAGACATCCAGGCGGCTTTCAAGAGAACAGATTTTTGTACTGATATCAGCAGCTTCCATTAACTTAGGTTCCATGATGTGCTATTCTATCCTTGGACCTTTTTTCCCCAAGGAGGTAAGACATTTTTATATCCTTATGAACTATTAGTGTTTTTAAAAAGCCTTTGAAATACTTCATTTGGGGGATGTAAAAATCTGCATATGGCAAAGATGATGTATAGAACTTCAGCCAACAGAAGACTTCTTACAGGATATTTGATACCAGAAAAAAAAAATTCAGTAAAAATAACATCATCTTAGGAAGTAATTCACCTAAGTATAATTGACCTTCTGAGGATTACTTTGCTTACCATGTAGTTTGATTCATCTGTGTGGTTTCTGCAACAAAAAAAAAAAAAAAAAAAAGGAAGTGCACTGAATAACTGAGATTTTAACGTTATTGCAAAAGATCTACATTAAGACAGTGTTTCCTGGAGTTTGGGTTTATTAATATTTTGGAATTAGAAAGGCATGGTCCACTAAATGCCCTTTTCTGACCTGAATTTCATATGGAATCTAGTGGCAATGTTTGTGCCAAGGAGGAATTCTGATTAATATTGATTAGGTCCTTCTAATCAATGTTTTATGTGGTGTTAGGGTCTATGGATAATGGCACAGACTTGAAGGAATAACCCTTAGAGAATCCACCTGGAATCTGGAGGTTGGTGAGGTATACAGTATGGAAGGAATGATACTGACTTGGCTGAGTGGAGATAATATGCCCGTATGTTTTCTTTCATGCTCTTTGCCAAAGCCTCATGATGCACGGGCCCCTCCCAGTCCTCTAACTTCTTTGATAACATGTGGTCCTTCCTTCTGTGTGCTACAGAAGACGAGAAACATGGCTTCTCTGCTAAAGGAGCAGTACAGCTCTGTAGCCATAAGTGCTTTTTAGTTTTCAGTGTACTTTCCCACACATTATCCCATTTGGTTTCTGTAGCAACTCCATAAGATAGGCAGACTAGTCAGAATCTCATCATGTTGCAAATGAAGAAACAGATTCCGAAGTTAAGTGACTGGCCCAGTTCAATTCCGTTTACTGAACGGGAATGGGAGGTTTAACGACTTCCCACCCTAGAATGTGCTAGGCGTTGGATGTGTTAGGGCTGGAAAAAAGATAAGGAAAATGTCCCTCTCTCGTCTGTCCATTGGGAGTGAAAAAATATGACAACAAAAGGTTGCAGAGTATTTGGATCTCCTTGAAGAGGATGTCCAAAATGTCAGGAGACTCCAGGGAAGGGAATGGTTAATTTTGCCACGGGAGAGGCTGGCTGGTGTGGAAGGGAAGGAGAGAAGGAGTAATACTGAAAGGGGCTTGGCCGAATAACCCTAAGGTGAGTCAAAGAGGTGTTCTAGGTTAGAAACCCGCAGGGGATAGTCACGAAATTAGCAAAGTAAATAGCATGTTCTTAGGGAACCATGGACGATGGTGGGGCTTGGGCCTAGGGTTCAGTGAGGTCCGATGGGAGCAGAGGATCTGAGGAGGCAGGTTGGTGCTCGAATGCAAGGGTCCTTCCACGCAGGCCAAAGATGTAGTCAGTAAGAAGTCATCAGAGGTGCTTGGGCAAGACAGAGTAAGTAGACTGAGTAGATACCGGTTTTGGAAAAAAATGATGGATGGAGCCTGTGGGGTTACGATGGAGAAGAACGGGAGTAAGTGGGCCATCAAGTTAGAAGGGTATTTCCCGGTTCAGCTGGAACTCAGCAAGGGCAGCTAGTGTTAGATTCCTCTTAGTGGAATACAGACGAAGGAAAAGAAGGCTGTTGGTGTGTGTCTTTTTTGTTTTTTCTTTTTCTTAAAGTTTTTGATTTAGTTTTTTGCGTCCAAGAGGCAGGGGAGAGAGCGTTCTAACTTTAATAGGTGTAGATTTGAAGAGTGGGCTCTTCTTTTTCATTTCTTTTTAAATTTATTTATTTTATTTATTTATTTTTGGCTGTGTTGGGTCTTCGTTTCTGTGCGAGGGCTTTCTCCAGTTGCGGCGAGCGGGGGCCACTCTTCATCGCGGTGCGCGGGCCTCTCACTGTTGCGGCCTCTCTTGTTGCGGAGCACAAGCTCCAGACGCGCAGCCTCAGTAGTTGTGGCTCACGGGCCTAGTTGCTCCGCGGCATGTGGGGTCTTCCCAAACCAGGGCTCGAACCCGTGTCCCCTGCATTGGCAGGCAGATTCTCAACCACTGCGCCACCAGGGAAGCCCTTCTTTTTCATTTTTAATAACAGCCTTAGGATTGACAAATGCACTGGCAAAACTTGCTCTTTCTCCTTCGTATTCTGTTAACCTTCCTATTAGCTAGAGCTAATCAGGTCAAGGGAAAACAAGGCCCTTCTTCTTAACTTCTGGCACAGGATTCTTATTTCTACTCATCCTTTTTCTGGCCTCCTCCTCCTTTGGCAGAGGATTATAAGTGAACTAGAAATTGCTTTTAATAGCTCTTCTTGCTGTCCTAATGTGAAGCAGGATCCGCATGCCAAAAGTGGTGTTCAGTTACTGCTGTGGTATGTGATTGTAGGACATCCTAAGTCACCATCCTGCTTCCACAGAGAATGTGGGAACCTGTGCAAGATGGAAGCTGACATGACTGCTGGGACCATGACACAAGTAACTTTTGCAAGTCTGTGTTCTCATCTGTAAAATGGGGCCAGCTAAAAATACATCCCTTATTTAATTGTTGTTAGAAACCATATAGAACAGCATGGCTCATAGTGAGGGTTCAATAAATGTTAGTTGCTGTGACTATTATATATTTTCTGCCAGACTCTAGAATTAAATACCTTTCAGAGCTATTAAGCAAAGAACATGGATGTGACTTGACCAATGAATGTTCTTTCTACATCTTAATTCACCCCTTTGATGATACCTTCCCTTCAAGGTACCTGTTTTATGTTATTAGGGCTGCTGTAACAAAGTACCACAGACTGGGGACAACAGAAATTTATTGTCTCACAGCTCTGGTGGCTAGAAGTCCAAAATCAAGGTGTCTTTGGCAAGGCTGGTTCCTTCTGAGGGCCGTGAGGGGAGGATCTGTCCCAGGCCTCTCTCTCTGGCTTGTAGATGGCCAACTTCTCCGTGTGTCCTTTCACACCATCTTCCCTCTACGCGTGTCTCTGTGAAGAAATTTCCCCTTTTTACAAAAATACGAGTAATATTGGATTAGACTCTACCCTTAACGACCTCATTTCAACTGATTACCCCTGCAAAAACTATGTCTCCAAATAAGGTCACGTTCTGAGGTACTGGGAGTTAGGATATCAACATAAGAAGTTTGAGGGACACAGTGAACCCCGTAACACCACCTGACCTTTGTGTAGTAGAAATGTGGACTCTGTGTTCCTGTCTACACACAGTGTAACCTTTTGCTAGGATGCCAATGAAGGCATCGTTCATAGTGAGATCTCTCTTTTCTCCACACCATTATCTCATGTGATGATTAGTAATGGAAGGGGAATGGCTAATCCCGAGTCTCATAGAATTATGGGCTGAAATCCTGCCCAAGCAGTTTCTACAATGCTCTGGGTTCAACTTCTCCACTATCTCCCACCACCAGGCACTTAGGGACCACACTTCAGGGGTAGGGGGTGCTTCCTAGAGTGAGGGGACCTTTCCTGCCTATAGTTTAGCCATGAAAAGTAGAGTTCACCTATCTGATTTCCTGTGGTATGCTGCTTTGAGAACTGTAGGGTTTATTTAGAGACATAATAACATAAGAAGAACAGTTTTTAAAAAGACAAGGTTTGAATGATGATCATAACTTCATATGGGAAGCAATACAGTAAATTTTTATCTTAAAATTGTAGTTAGGGAGAAAAGGTAAAGAAATAGAATTATGGCTGTTGTGGAGGACGGATTTTAAAGGGAGTGTGTGTATGCACATGCATTTCTGTATTCAGAGTAAAGTGATTTGTGGAAGAGCTGAAGCTCTGACAGAAGGATGAATCTAAGTCGGATCTTCTGACCATAGCTATTCACTGCTGGCTCCTGGGTACCATGCGTGATGCGTAGAAGGTGCTCGATAAATGATTCCTGAGAGGACAGATGTGTGTTTCAGGCTTAGTGCTTCATGGTATGCCAAGTTGCCAATCTTATCTTAAAGAAATTAAACTCATATTTTAACCCCTTACATGGTTATAGCTAGAACCTGATCTAAGGATCTACCACAGTTCCAGGGTTTTAAAAAGGTTTTCAAACCTTTTGTCTATTCATTTGTACATCACAACTAATGGTAGCATTTGAAGTTCAAAAGAAGTAGATTTAGAATAAATACTATATCATCTGTAGCAAATTTAGGAGCTCACTGATAGAATAGGCTATAAATATTAATAGGGATCATTGATGGGCGATAAACTACTCCAAATGTTTCAGGAGAACGGAGAGAATGTTGGGAGCTGGGGGAGCTTCTTTCATCTGTGTTATTGATGTCAGGAAAGGAAAATTCATCTTCTCTGAACTGGCAGGTAGTTGAGAGTGGGTGTTAGAAACAGAGAACCAGACTGAACAGTCCTTGGGATGACTCATGTGCCAGCTTAAGGAGCTTCCTGTTCTTGAGTTTTTTTGACCAGCAAAGTGATTTTTTTATTTATTTGCATTCGAACCTTCCTCCTGTGTGTTTCTCCTTTTTTTTAAAATTTAATTTTATTTATTTTTTATACAGCAGGTTCTTATTAGTTATCTATTTTATACATATTAGTGTATATATGTCAATCCCAATCTCACAGTTCATGCCCCCATCCACTTTCCCCCCTTGGTGTCCATACGTTTGTTCTCTACATCTGTGTCTCTATTTCTGCCTTGCAAACTGGTTCATCTGTACCATTTTTCTAGATTCCACATATATGTGTTAATATACGATATTTGTTTTTCTCTTTCTGACTTACTTCACTCTGTATGACAGTCTCTAGGTCCATCCACATCTCTACAAATGAGCCAATTTCGTTCCATTTTATGGCTTTATATATTTGTCTGTCAGTGGGCATTTAGGTTGCTTTCATGACCTGGCTATTGTAAATAGTGCTGCAATGAACATTGGGGTGCGTGTGTGTTTTTGAACTATCGTTTTCTCTGGGTATATGCCCAGTAGTGGGATTGCTGGGTCATATGGTAATTCTATTTTTGGTTTTTAAGGAACCTCCATACTGTTCTCCATAGTGGCTGAATCAATTTACATTCCCACCAACAGTGCAAGAGGGTTCCCTTTTCTCCACAACCTCTTCAGCATTTGTTGTTTGTAGATTTTCTGATGATGCCCATTCTAACTGGTGTGAGATGATACCTCATTGTAGTTTTGATTTGTATTTCTCTAATAATTAGTGATGTTGAGCAGCTTTTCATGTGCCTCTTGGCCATCTGTATGTCTTCTTTGGAGAAATGTCTATTTAGGTCTTCTGCCCATTTTTTGATTGGGTTGTTTGTGTTTTTAATATTGAGCTGCATGAGCGGTTTATATAATTTGGAGATTAATCCTTTGTCCATTGATTCATTTGCAAATATTTTCTCCCATCCTGAGGGTTGTCTTTTTGTTTTGTTTATAGTTTCCTTTGCTGTGCAAAAGCTTTTAAGTTTCATTAGGTCCCATTTGTTTATTTTTGTTTTTATTTCCATTACTCTAGGATGTGGGTCAAAAAAGATCTTGCTGCGATTTATGTCAAAGAGTGTTCTTCCTATGTTTTCCTCTAAGAGTTTTATAGTGTCCAGTCTTACATTTAGGTCTCTAATCCATTTTGAGTTTATTTTTGTGTATGGTGTTAGGGAGTGTTCTAATTTCATTCTTTTACATGTAGCTGTCCAGTTTTGTGTGTTTCTCCTTTATTCTTATACTACTACCACACTCACAACACTTTTGACACCAGATATGTGGGGGTTTTTTTCCTACACCAAGCAGTTCCCTTCGACACCAGGTGGGTGTCCTACCATTCAATTCAATTCTGACAGTAACCTGAATTAGCCCAGATGCCACAAGTTAAAAGCTCAGTCCCACGAGACTGCCCCCACCCCACTTCAGATGCCAATCGCGAGTAGTAGGTGTCTAGGTTACCCCCAGCTTCTGTCCAACTTGGCTACAAATCAGAGGTTCCCATGACCACCCCCCCGCCCCACCTTGGATTCAGTTATTTGCTAGAATGGCTTACAGAACTCAGGGAAACACTTGCTTAATGCTTACCACTTTATTATAAAAGGATGTGATGAAGTATACAGATGGGCATGCGATGGAAGTGATACAGAGGGCGAGGTATGTGGGAAGGGGTACGGAGCTTCCATTTCCCCTCCGGGTGAGCCACTTTTCCAGCACCTCCATGTGTTCACCAACCCAAAAGCTCCCCAAGCCCCATATCTTAGGGATTTTTATGGAGGGTTAATCATGTAGGCATGATCAATCATTAACTCAATTTCCAGCCCTTCTCTGGAGGATGGGGTGTGGGACTGAAAGTTCTAAGCTTCTAATCATGGCTTGTCTTTTCTGGTGACCAACCCCCATGTAGGAGTCCACCAAGAGTTATCTTATTAGAACTCCTGTCACCCAGGAGATGCCAAGGGATTTAGGAGCTCGGTGTCAGGAACCAGGGTCAGAGAACGAATATTAGAACAATATTGCTCCTAGAGCTCTTATCACTTAGGAAATTACAAGGGTATTAGGAGCTTTGTACCAAGAACCAGGGGGCAGAGACCAATATACCTATTTTCTATTATCTCATGGATATCAAAAAGAAAGTGTGTCAAGATCAGCTGTTGTTTGCATAGATCCACGGCTGAAGCAAAGCCCAAATTTCCTTAACCAAGATTTTTTGTTTTGTTTATACTCTAATTCTGATTTTTGCCAGCTAAAGCTAACAATTCTTTTTTTCTTTCTTCTTTTTTTTTTTTTTGGTGGGGGACTTTATTGAGGTATAATTGATATACAAAAAATTGCACACATTTAATATATCCGTCTTGATGAGTTTGGACATATGCACACACCTGTGATGTCATCACTGTTATCAAAATATTAAACATATTCAGCACTTCCAAAAATTCCCTTGTGTTCTTTTGTGGGGTTTTTTTTTCTTTTTCTTTTCTTGTGGTGAGAACATAACAAGCTCATCTTACATAACAGAAACTTCATACCCAAAGAGCAATAATTCCCCACTTCCCCCTTACCAAAGCCCCTGACAACCACCATTCTAGACTCTGCTTCTATGAGTTTGACTATTTTAGATACTTCATATAAATGGAATCATGCAGCGATTGTTCGTCTATGACTGGCTTACTTTGCTTAGCATAATTTCCTCAAGGTTCATCCATGTTGTTGCAAATGCCAAAATTTCCTTCTTTTTGAGGCTGAATAATATTCCATTTTATGTGTATACCACATTTTCTTTATCCATTCATCGATCAATGGACATTTGTGTTGTTTCTATATCATCTTGGCTATTTCGAATAATACTGCAGTGAACATGGGGGGTGCAAATATATCTGAGACCCTGCTTTCAATTCTTCTGGATATATACTCAGAAGAGGGATTGCTGAATTATGTGGTGGTTCTATTTTTAATGTTTTCAGGATCCACCATATTGTTTTTCATAGTGGCTGCACTATTCTGCATCCCCACCAACAGTGTATAAGGTTCCAATTTCTCCACATCCTCATCAACACTTGTTATCTTTTGTTTTTTTCAATAATTGCCATCCTAACTGGTGTGAGATGATATCTCATGATTTTAATCTGCATTTCCCTGATGATTAGTGATCTTGAGCAGCTTTTCATATATCTGGTGGCCATTTGTGTGTCTCTTTTATAGAAATGTCTGTTCAAGTTCTTTGCTCATTTTTAAATCAGGTTCTTTGTGGTGGTGTTTTGGACTATTGAGTTGTAGGAGATTCTTACATATTTTGGATATTAACCCCTTATATAGAGGTGGTTTACAAATACTTTCTTCCATTCTGTAGGTTGCCTTTTCAGTCTGTTGATTGTTTCCTTTGCTGTGAAGATTTTTAGTTTGATGTAGTTCCATTTGTCTGATTTGTTTTGTTGCCTAAGATTTTGGTGTCAAATCCAAGAAATCATTGCCAAGATCAATGTCAAGAAGCCCTCACCCCCTGTTTTCTTCCAGAAGTGTAACAGTTTCAGATTATATGTTTAAGTCTAATTTGCTTTGAGATTATTTTGTGAGTGGTGTAAGATAGGGGTCCAATTTCATTCTTTTGCATGTGGATATCCAGTTTTCCCAACACCATTTGTCGAAGAGAATATCTCTTCCCCATTGTGTGTCCTTGGCACCCTTGTGGAAGATCAATTAACCATATTTATGTGGGTTTATTTCTGAGCTTTCTATTTTGTTTCATTGGTCTATATGTCTGTCTTTATGCCAGTACCATACTGTTTTAATTACTGTACCTTTGTAACTTATTTTTGAAATCAAGAAGTGTGATTCCTCCAGCTTTGTTCTTTTTTTTCTCAAGATTGTAAAGCTAACAATTTGTTATAGGCTTGGTGAGTGAATTACTTTCATGTCAGAGACTAGGTCTAATAGTTTCCTTTCCTTCCTCACCCTGTTTATTTTAAAATAATAATCTTTGAAATTACAGATAAAGGTTACAAGAAGATGATGCTCTGATCTAATAGCTCCATTTTTCTATATTGGTGCTAATTTGCCTTTCAAACTTTGTTTTCTTTTCTGTTTCTTTAAAGGCTGAAAAGAAAGGAGCCAGCAATACAGTTATTGGTATGATCTTTGGATGTTATGCTTTGTTTGACTTGCTGGCATCTTTGGTATTTGGAAAATATGTAAGTATTAATTTTTAAAAATTGTGTAATGAGTTATTCTAATTTACTAGTCTAGAATTTCCACTGATACAGAAATAACCACCATTATATTTTATGAATTGTGCTTCAGTTGACAGTTCCATTCTTAAAGTTGATTGATTTTTAACTTCTTCCATGTTTGTAAGCAACGCATGTTGTCATTCCATTAAAGACTTATAATGTTTTGTTAACTGTACATATCTTCCCCAAATCTTTTGTTTCCTGATACAGTGGATTTGTTTATGTCACTATAGACTTGTAGCAGTCATCAATTTATACTTTTCTTTGACATTTATTATAGCTTGTACATATTGGAGCAAAATTTATGTTTGTAGCAGGAATGTTTGTCTCAGGAGGAGTTACAGTTCTCTTTGGGTAAGTCATGTTCGGATATGTTTGGGAGCTTGAACAGGTTTCATAATTTATCTTCAGTTTAAAATGTTAATGGTTTATGTAAATCAGTCAATACCATGTGACTAATGTTGAAGGGAGTTGAATGATACAGTGAATGGAATGAATGACATTGATCTTAAGAAAAGAGTCCTCTAGGGGATCACCATTAAGCTGGCTGCTGAATCTGTTCTTTAGGACTCCTGTGATCGTGAGAGACAGAAACTTAACTCCCTTTTCTGAGTCACAAAAACCTTTTGGCTTAAGCAGAAAGGTGAATTTCTTACCTAAAGAATCAGCTGAAGAATATAAGGATACAAATGTTAAGATAATGTCATCAGAAATGTTTCTCAGGTTCCTGGTTTTGCTTTCCTCTTCCTGTGCTGTTTTTTTGTTTGGGGGAAGACCTAAAACTAAGAAGGCTTTCTACACATGTTCTTATCAGAGTGACTCTACATTTTTCAAAAGTCCTATTTAGTATTATTATTTAGGGCATCAAATATATCAGTAAAAGAGCGCAATGAGGCTGTCATTATGACTCAAATTCCTCCTACTAAAAATATAACAAAGAAACTCTTAAAAAATTTGTATTCTAAAGAGATTTATTTTAATAACTGTGGTTGAGGTACTACTGTTTTCAGTGAGTACCGTTAAAAAAAAATCAAAATCAATTTGGCATTTGAGAGTCATCTTATTCTTTTTTTAGTGTATTGGACCAAGTTCCAGAAGGACCCGTGTTTATTGCTATGTGTTTTCTAGTGAGAATAATTGATGCAATCAGTTTTGCTGCAGCAATAACCGCATCTTCTTCTATCCTTGCAAAGGCTTTTCCAAATAACGTGGCTACAGTAATGGTAGGTATTTTATACACTTTTCCTATTTTCCTTTTAGTGTAGGCTAAAATATTTATTTGACCTTTCAAGTTAAACCTGGGGCCCATTCTTCTAGACCTGCCTTTTTTCTACTTTCTGTTTTTGTTACCTTTTACCCCAATTTCTGCCTGTAGCAGCAGGCTGTCAATAAATATACCCTTAGGCTACTTAGGTGCTCTTCCTGGGCTTAGAAGCCCCTGAATGGGCAAAACCAAATGTTCTTTTTACCCCTTAAAAAATAAAAAACCCTCTCTATTAGTATTTTGCTGTCTCTCTATAGCCTAGATTGTAGCTAGGCCGCCTGAAGCAGATTTATACTAGAGTCCTTCCTCCACTTTTCCCAGATTCACGGAAAGGACCTTAGAGATCATTCTGAAGTCCATAAGTGCTTCTGTGCAGTCAGTCTGAGGAGCGCCCTCTTATTTTACCAAAAAAATCCAGAGCCTGGTAGCATCGTATTGGCGTACATTCTCATATATTGCCTACGCGCCTCGACACCAGGTATGAGTGACATACCAGATTCCTGTCCTAGCTCTTGGCTGCTGTCTCCCTGATCCCAACTAGCCTTTCCCATAGCTCACTCCTCTGGACCCAGACATCTCCGAACGACTCCTGGTTTGCAACGCAGAACAGGCACCATCCTCAGAGACCTCAGGGTCTAATCAGCTCAGTACCAAGGATTCTCTCATTTACCCATATTAATACTACAGTTTGAAAGTTTTGACCCTCAGGTAAACTACTTGCTGTATAAATATAAATCTTCACACTTGTATTAAATATATGTACACATATATTTATACACCCATGTAAGTGTATATATATATATGTGTATGTATGTATGTATGTATATATATCTGTATAGATTCACTTTAGGTTCTATAGTCATTTGCCATGCAGTGGTGGCCACTGTAACAGGTGTGCTGTTTACATTTCTCAAGAAGGGTTCAGAAGGATGCTAGGCCATTGACATGCTCTGTAAGACAAGGTTTTGTGGCTTAACATGTTTGGAGTGTGGCTTTGCTGTCCTGAAACTTAGAGGTGGCCAGTTCACATTCGAGCTAGTTGTATTTCATTTTATGTGTCAACAGTCTATTTACAACATTTGCCCATTTTCCCATAGGATTGTGTTTTTTCTTTTTGCTAAATTTTTTTTTATATGTTTATTTATTTATTTATTTATTTATTCGGCTGCATTGGGTCTTCGTAGCTGCACACAGGCTTTCTCTAGTTGCGGCGAGCAAGGGCTACTGCTTGTTGCGGTACACGGGCTTCTCATTACAGTGGCTTCTCTTGTTGTGGAGCATGAGCTCTAGGTGCGTGGGCTTCAGTAGTTGTGGCATGTGGGCTCAGTCATTGTGGCTCGTGGGCTCAGTAGTTGTGGCATATGGGCTTAGTTGCTCCACGGCATGTGGGATCTTCCCGGACCAGGGATCACATCCGTGTTCCCAGCATTGGCAGGCAGATTCTTAACCACCGCACCACCAGGGAAGTTCCTCCCATAGGATTGTTGATTTTTCTCATTGATTAGTAGTTGTTCTTGTGATGCATTTGGGAAATTAATCCTTTGCCATATTTTTTCCCCATTCTTCATTTGTCTTTTGATTTTTTTTTTGCCATTCATAGTTTTTCATATTTTCATGTAATCAGATTTATCAGTCTTTTCTTTTGTGTCCTCTAAGTTTTTATGTCATAATTAGAAAATTTACCTCACCATAAGGATTAGAAAACAAAAAACTCTCATTTTTAATTTTTCTAGTACTTATATGATTTTAATATGTATGTTTAAATTTTTGGTCCATCTTGGGTGTGTGTATGGTGTGTGTATAAATTGTAAAGTGGATAGAATTTTTTTCAGATCCTGCCCGTTAAATCTTTGTTCATTTTTCAAACAAAATGTATTAACTCAATTTTCTTTTGTTTTCCCATTTGTAGGGAAGTCTTGAGAGTTTTTCTGGACTGGGCCTGGTACTAGGGCCTCCTTTGGGTGGCTTCTTGTATCAGTCCTTTGGCTACGAGGTGCCTTTCATTCTTCTGGGATGCATAGTTCTGCTGATGGTTCCCCTCAACATGTGTATTTTACCTAATTATGGTAAGACCTCATATATTACTCACTTTAAGAACCTTAAATTCAAGTATTTTTATGCCTTTGTAGGAGACCAATTTAACATATACACAGTTCTATCTTACATAATCAATAATAGCTTTGTAGAGCATGGTGAAAGAATCGATCCTCTTTTCAGAAATGTTGCTGTAAGCAATCAGTTTATGTGAATTTCTGTCTGTCATAAATTCTTTCTGACCTATAGAACTAGCAAACATTAAATTTCTTTTTTTTTTTTTTTTTTTTTTTTTAAACATCTTTATTGAAGTATAATTGCCTTACAATAGTGTGTTAGCTTCTGCTTTATAACAAAGTGAATCAGTTATACATATACAATATGTTCCCATTTCTCTTCCCTCTTGCATCTCCCTCCCTCCCACCCTCCCCATCCCACCCCTCTAGGTGGTCACAAAGCACCGAGCTGATCTCCCTGTGCTATGCGGCTGCTTCCCACTAGCTATCTATTTTACATTTGGTAGTGTATATATGTCCATGACACTCTCTTACCCTGTCACATCTCACCCCACCCCCTCCCCATATCCTCAAGTCCATTCTCTAGTAGGTCTGTGTCTTTATTCCCGTCTTGCCACTAGGTTCCTCATGGCCTTTTTTTTTTTTTTTTTTCCTTAGATTCTGTATATATGTGTTAGCATACTGTATTTGTTTTTCTCTTTCTGACTTACTTCACTCTGTATGACAGACTCTAACTCCATCCACCTCATTACAAATACCTCCATTTCATTTCTTTTTATGGCTGAGTAATATTCCATTGTATATATGTGCCACATCTTCTTTATCCATTCATCTGTCGATGGACATTTAGGTTGCTTCCAGGTCCTGGCTATTGTAAATAGAGCTGCAATGAACATTGTGGTACATGACACCTTTTGACCTATGGTTTTCTCAGGGTATATGCCCAGTAGTGGGATTGCTGGGTCGTATGGTAGTTCTATTTGTAGTTTTTTAAGGAACCTCCATACTGTTCTCCATAGTGGCTGTATCAATTTACATTCCCACCAACAGTGCAATAGTGTTCCCTTTCCTCCACACCCTCTCCAGCATTTATTGTTTCTAGATTTTTTGATGATGGCCATTCTGACCGGTGTGAGATGATATCTCATTGTAGTTTTGATTTGCATTTCTCTAATGATTAATGATGTTGAGCATTCTTTCATGTGTCTGTAGGCCATCTGTATATCTTCTTTGGAGAAATGTCTATTTAGGTCTTCTGCCCATTTTTGGATTGGGTTGTTCGTTTTTTTGTTATTGAGCTGCATGAGCTGCTTGTAAATCTTGGAGATTAATCCTTTGTCAGTTGCTTCATTTGCAAATATTTTCTCCCATTCTGATGGTTGTCTTTTGGTCTTGTTTATGGTTTCCTTTGCTGTGCAAAAGCTTTTAAGTTTCATTAGGTCCCATTTGTTTATTTGTGTTCTTATTTCCATTTCTCTGGGAGCTGGGTCAAAAAGAATCTTGCTGTGATGTATGTCATAGAGTGTTCTGCCTATGTTTTCCTCTAAGAGTTTGATAGTGTCTGGCCTTACACTTAGGTCTTTAATCCATTTTGAGTTTATTTTTGTGCATGGTGTCAGGGAGTGTTCTAATTTCATACTTTTACATGTACCTGTCCAATTTTCCCAGCACCACTTATTGAAGAGGCTGTCTTTTCTCCACTGTATATGCTTGCCTCCTTTATCAAAGATAAGGTGACCATATGTGTGTGGGTTTATCTCTGGGCTTTCTATCCTGTTCCATTGATCTATATTTCTGTTTTTGTGCCAGTACCAAACTGTCTTGATTACTGAAGCTTTGTAGTATAGTCTGAAGTCAGGGAGCCTGATTCCCCCAGCTCCATTTTTCGTTCTCAAGATTGCTTTGGCTATTCGGGGTCTTTTGTGTTTCCATACAAATTGTGAAATTTTTTGTTCTAGTTCTGTGAAAAATGCCAGTGGTTAAATTTCTTATCATAAAACATACGCAGTGCCCATCAGATGTCTTTTTGATTTAAAATGAAAGATTCACCATCTGCTTACAAGGCTCTGTGACAGGAGGACAAAGTCAGACCTTCCTTCCCTGTGGTGCTTGCAGCTGTGTACAGCACAGCTCAAGTGCGAGGACACAGGACCACATCAGGCAGTAACGGGAGTCATCTTGGCTCCAAAGCTTCATGCCCCATAGGAGTCATCCTATCCTTAACAGCACTATGGGCACAGCTGCCAGGGTCTCCATGAGGCATGCGCCGGGTACAGTAGTCACCATAGTCAGGGAGGCACAAAGCATCCCATATTGATGGTTTGTTTATAGTTCCTTCTGTACAGATGAAATTTACCAGTCGGGGGTTATTTTCATTATACGTAAGATTGCCTAGCAGTGGAGTAGGCATTTTACCATTGTCAGATTACTAGTGGAACAGAGCTGGAGGGGAGCCTGTCCTCTTTCTGTGCGTAGTGATGGTTATTTCTGTAGTAGGGCATCCTGGACTGTGCTCAGACTGGGTTCACAGGTGAACACTTGGCTGTTGACTAAGAAACTGATACCAGGTCAGATTCTCATGCAGCAGGAGAAGGAGTTGTGTTAACTCTTTATCAGTAACACCGTATAAGGAAAAAAGACTTTACTAGTTAATCGTGGGACGTGTATTTAGAGCTTCTGTGGTCGGGTGCCGGACTGGCCTCAACATCAGTAATTCCCTGCGTCCTGGCCTGCTCTGCTCATCTCTGCCCATCACCCCCACTACTTGGTATCTTTTGAAGCCCTTTTAATCCCTGCCAGCCTGGTTACTTCTTCCTCTTCATTTCTTTTATTCCTCAATTAAAATTTCCCTGCATCTTCAGTGAACTTAAAGTTCCAGTTAGCTATGGTTTTTTTTGTTTCTTTGATTTCTTTTTTTTTTTTTTTTACTGTTTATTCTTTTCCTTTTTATATATATATATCTTTATTGGAGTATAATTGCTTTACAGTGGTGTGTTAGTTTCTGCTGTATAACAAAGTGAATCAGCTATATGCATACATATATCCCCATATCCCCTCCCTCTTGCCTCTCCCTCCCACCCTCCCTACCCCACTCCTCTAGGTGGTCACAAAGCACCGAGCTGATCTCCCTGTGCTATGCAGCTGCTTCCCACTAGCTATCTATTTTACATTTTGTAGTGTATATATGTCCATGCCACTCTCTCACTTCGTCCCAGCTTCCCCTTCCCCCCGCCCTGTGTCCTCAAGTCCATTCTCTACGTCTGCGTCTTTATTCCTGTCCTGCCCCTAGGTTCATCAGAACCATTTTTTTTTTAGATTCCATATATATGTGTTAGCATACTGTATTTGTTTTTCTCTTTCTGACTTACTTCACTCTGTATGACAGACTCTAGGTTCATCCACCTCACTACAAATGACCCAATTTTGTTCCTTTTTATGGCTGAGTAATATTCCATTGTATATATGTGCCACATCTTCTTTATCCATTCATCTGTCGATGGGCATTTAGGTTGCTTCCATGACCTGAATATTGTAAATAGTGCTGCCATGAACATTGCAGTACATGACTCTTTTTGAATTATGGTTTTCTCAGGGTATATGCCCAGGAGTGGGATTGCTGTGTCATATGGTAATTCTATTTTTAGTTTTTTAAGGAACCTCCATACTGTTCTCCATAGTGACTGTATCAATTTACATTCCCACCAACAGTGCAAGAGGGTTCCCTTTTCTCCATACCCTCTCTAGCATTTGTTGTTTGTAGATTTTCTGATGATGCCCATTCTGGCCGATGTGAGGTAATACCTCATTGTGGTTTTGATTTGCATTTCTCTAATGATTAGTGATGTTGAGCATTCTTTCATGTGTTTGTTGGCAATCTGTATGTCTTCTTTGGAGAAATGTCTATTTAGATCTTTTGCCCATTTAAAATGGTTTGGCAAACTTTCTGTTTATCTAAAGAAGGATCTTATATTTAGATTGAATGGAAAAAGCTGGTATTTTTTTTTTAATCTCAAAAATTGATAATGTTGAGGGTATAAATATTGATTTAGGGGTTCCCATTGAGTACCTTTAAAAATTAATGTTTTAGGAAAGCTTATAGATAGAAGCTAGAAAATTAAATTTTCTTTTATTTGGATGATATTGGCAGAATTTTGTTCTATAAGTTCCACCCCACTCATTTAACTGCTTCTAGACCCATGAACAATGTAGCTTTAGGTTTGGGTATCTAAGAGTCAACTTCGGTCCCTCCCTCTCTCTCATCCTTTATATTTGCTCACCAAGTCACCTCTTCCATACTGCGCTAAAGAAATATTTTTAAAACACAGTCAAGTACATGACAATCCTCTTAATAAAAATCCCTAAATCCATGAAATGAGAGCTTTATCCTGAAAGCTACTAGGAGCTGTTGTTAGGTGTCAGCAGGGGAGTCACATGAGCTGGACTATCTCCCACTTCTACTCTCCCTAACTCCTACTCATCCTTCAAAACTTAATTTGTATGACCTCTTCTGGGAAGTTTTTCTGAACCTTCTCAATCAATGATCTAAATGCTAAGTCAATAGTGCCACAGTGCTCTGCATTTTTCCTGCCCCTTCACACCTGAGGGCCACACCACTTCCTCATCTCTAAGAGCAGTTTCCTGTGGCAGGCATTGTCAACCATGGAGTTCTGTCCCTTCAAGAAGAATGTATCAGAATTGGAGGAAGCAGAGAGAATACCTGAGTAGCTTGGAAAAGCTCCCCAGGTGATTTTGTCACGTGCCTCTGGAAGTAGGTATCACCGTAAGTTTTCATTGCTTGGGCTTCATCAACAGCTTAGTTAAACTCATTATGTGTTCATTTTCATGTACGTTCCTGTATGTTCTTTTTTTTTTTTTTAATTTTATTTATTTAGTTATTTATTTATTTATGGCTGTGTTGGGTCTTTGTTGCTGGGTGTGGGCTTTCTCTAGTTGCAGTGGGCGGGGGCTACTCTTCGTTGCGGTGCGCAGGCTTCTCACTATGGTGGCTTCTCTTGTTGTGGAGCACAGGCTCTAGGCATGCGGGCTTCAGTAGTTGTGGCACTTGGGCTCAGTAGTTGTGGCTCGCGGGCTCTAGAGCACTGTCTCAGTAGTTGTGGTGTATGGGCTCAGTAGCTGTGGTGCATGGGCTTAGTTGCTCCGCAGCATGTGGGATCTTCCCGGACCAGGGCTCGAACACATGTCCCCTGCGTTGGCAGGCGGATTCTTAACCACTGCGCCATGAGGGAAGCCCATCCTGTATGTTCTTATTGCGATAATCCCCTTTCCCACTTTGGATTTAGAGAAAGGGACCATTTATGCCATAATAATTTGTCTTATACCATACATCCATAATACCTTCTATATGCACAATAAATGTAGTTGATTACAGTTGATCTTTTATCATTTATATTTTAAAGGTGACTAATAAACATCTGTAATATACAATCCAAAATCCACACCCAATGAAGTCTCCCTGCTGGCACTGCCACACTGAGCCGCAAGGGGGTGCCTATCCCCGTTCTAAGTCCAATCTGTAGTTAAACATCCTAGGCTGGGCTCACAATTGGTTCATCATTGAATATTTGGCTAATAATTAAGAAACTAACACCACAGTTTAACTTTATCCCTCATATTCTGACAAAGTCCAAGTATAGTACTTAAAATAGTTGAACCACACTTTATACTTTTTTTGGTACTTTGCTCCCTACTGGATCATTATTCACCAAGAATTTATTGAATAATGAACTGTGGTGGGTGCTTTTGGAGAAACGAGGATATGTCAGTGCTGATTTGGCCCTCAGAGAGCTTCCTGGCCTGGCTCAGTGCACAGTCTCCTAACCCGTCCCCCTGTCTCCATTTCCCAGGAGACCACAGAGGGGTCTCTTTAAACCACAGATCTGGTTCTCAGTCTTTGTTTGAAGTGTCTAGTGATTTCCCGGGCTTCTTAGCCTATTTTACAAGTGCTGCATAATCTTATCACTACATCCTTCTACAATGTGATCTCTCCTCCCTACCCTCCAATCTCCGTCCTCCACCTTTGCTTCTGTTCTTTCATTTCCTCAAACAGAATCGTTTTCCCTCACTTCTGAGTCTTGGAATGAGCCATTCCTGGATAATATGCCTGGATTATTCTTTCCTCCTTCTTTGCTTGTTCATCTCAAGCTCATCTTTTAGGCAGCAACTTAGATATTACTACTTTTGGAAATTCTTTCCTAAACAGCTTTCCCTGGTTTTTTAAGGCAACCCTCTCATATGCTCCAATCCATACCCTCCTAGCTCCATCCTAGCTCTCCCCACGCCTTACTGTATCTTCTCTGTGAGGTCAGGGTCTGGGTTTGTCTCCTTTGCCTTTGTCTGCCCAGCATTTTACATGGTATCTGACTCAGCATAGATTTTGTTCAGTAAATTAGTTGGAAGATAGGAAAGTCATCAAACAGTAGTAAACCACATAAAATGAAATACAGTTTAAGTGCTAAATTACATGGTATAGATTAGAAGTGCAGTAGGAAACAGAGGTAAAATTTGTGGTGTAATTAGGTCACAACCAGACTTTACAGAGTGAATAGAACTTGAAAAATTAGCAGGGGAAAAAGAAGGGAGTTGTAGGATATGATTGGCGGCTTGGAAACAATCATGCCTCATGCTTGGGACGGTGCAGAAGTTGTGTTGCTGTTGGAATGGCGGGACATGAGGTTGCTGTTCAACTGACCTTTACTGCCAAATGGAATGTACACATGATTCAGTAGCATCTCATTCTTTTTTTTTTTTTTTTTGGCCGTACCACACGGCATGCAGGATCTTAGTTCCCTGACCAGGGATCGAACCCATGCCCCCGGCAGTGGAAGCAGGGAGTCCTAACCACTGGACTGCCAGGGAAGTCCCGAGCATCTCTTTCAATCCAGTGTTTTTTTTCACGAGCAGAAAAAAATTGTTTTGTATTCTTTGATTAACTCAGATTCCTCCTCAGCACACACACATTGTTCCCTGATAAAGCGTCTGGCTTTTCCTATGCACCAAATCAAACTTTACATATTCTCTATCCCATCTGGGAAGGCCTCACTGACTTCTAGGTTATGACCCGTAACCAAGACTGCTTCTTCTCCTCACACTCTGATTCCAGTTGATTCTTTCTGAATTAGAGAAATTATTTTTAAGAACACTGAAATGGCCTCTAGGTTTGAATAACTTATATGCAAATTTTAGGCAAACTCAAAAGTGTGGTTATTTTGATTACTGGATAAAGGTGACCTTACCAATTTTACTTTTCAAAATAGATTGAAAGATAAAGTTAAGCAATTTTCATTACTCTCATTTCTTTTTTTATTTTTACCCCACAGAGTCTGATCCAGGGAAACACTCATTCTGGAAACTCATCATTTTACCCAAGGTTGCCTTTATATCCTTCGTTATTACCTCACTCAGCTCGGGTTTTGGCTTCCTTGATCCTACGCTGTCCCTCTTTGTTTTGGAGAAGGTGCGTAGCCTGGTGATGCAGACCTCCGCATTGTAGCGGGTGGACATAATTGCTTGCTCTCGGGCCCTGCTTGATGGAAAGTCCTGGGAGTGGCTTCAAGAAGGAGGCAGAATGAGAGCTACTCACCAAGACAGCCTGTACCTTCCCTCTGTGACATCCCTATAACTAGGGGTCTGATTTGGTGTAAATGAAAGAAGCCTTTCATCTGGTCTCCTTTTTCCAAGGCCTTGCTCGAATCACTGTAGCTCTGGCTTGGGCAACATCCTGGCTGCTTAATAAGATACTTTCCTCTGTTTTGATTTCAGTGAGGCATTTGGGGTACTTAGTGGCTCATTTAATGTGAGGGGTCCCTTCTTTTCTAACAGATCCCCTCTGGGTCCATTTACTTTTTAGTCTATTGCGTACATATTCAAAAGACTGTGGGCTATATTAATCTGAGATGGGAGAAAGGAACCAAGAATCTCTCTCCATCTTTTTAATGCTGAAAATTATATACTGAATTTTAAAGTTTGATGTTATAGCAATTTGTTCTTAGATATTTTTGAAAAAAGATTATTAATAAATAATGCAATAAATTACTAAGTCTGATAGTTAATTATACTGGAGAATTAATCTGTGTTTATAAAGACAAATCTACTAGCTGCAGTCCATACTCACTTTATTTGAGGCCCTAGAATGAAAAAAGCACTGTTACCAGAAACACAGCCCCTTCAAGTCAGTAAAGACAGTTTTGGGTATTTCACAGGTAAACTTGGGGACTGTTATTTTAGTGCCGGACCCAAGTTTTGGAAAATAATATAATATCACACTTAAGAAGTGAGCATCTATGAGGTAATGCATAAGAAAAATACTTTGTGTTTATGGTGACACATTCCATTCACATTATCAACAACGTGTCTCTTTTTTTAAAAAATATATTTATTTATTTATTATTTATTTTTGGCTGCATTGGGTCTTCATTGATGCACGCGGCTTTCTCTAGTTGCGGTGAGCGGGGGCTACTCTTCGTTGTGGTGCGCGGGCTTCTCATTGCAGTGGCTTCTCTTGTTGCGGAACTCAGGCTCTAGCTGTGTGGGCTTCAGTAGTTGTGGCACATGGGCTCAGTAGTTGTGGCCCATGGGCTCTAGAGCACAGGCTCAGTAGTTCTGGCACACAGGCTTAGTTGCTCTGCGATATGTGGGATCTTCCTGGACCAGGGCTCGAACCCGTGTCCCCTGCACTGGCAGGCGGATTCTTAACCACTGAACAACCAGGGAAGCCCAACAACATGTCTCTTTAAGTCATTTTTCTGTCCTTTTAAGAAGTGTGTCCAAACAATGAAAAAAAAAATTTGTAACCAGTCTCTCATAAACCCAAGTTGCTCATGTCTAACTTATAAAAAAATCTTTAGAAATGTACTTTCTGGTTTTTCTATCACATTTTTGTTCCTGTTGCCCTTCTTCTGCCTTCTTAACAGTTTTTTGTATTGGCTGTTTGCTGTCCAGTTGCTCAGCCTTTTAGGGAAGAAGGGTTCCACCCTGTCTCCCCCCTGTTGTAAAATCAGAAGAGGACATTTCTGACTTTTGTATCTTGCTACTGTCTTTAAAGGGCTGATTTTTAGCTTGAGTTATGTCATTAAAATTATTCAAGCATATACTGATGTATAAATAGATCTCATGGGCTTAATTAAGGATTAGTTAAGGAAATTAAGGAAAATGAGAACAACTCAGATAACCAAGAAAGGCATTTATATCATGTTGGTAACAGTAACAGTA
Organism: Balaenoptera musculus; assembly: GCF_009873245.2. Classification (NCBI taxonomy): domain Eukaryota; kingdom Metazoa; phylum Chordata; class Mammalia; order Artiodactyla; family Balaenopteridae; genus Balaenoptera; species Balaenoptera musculus. The sequence continues at coordinate 30,920,961 of NC_045796.1, forward strand.
GCAGAGTTATGAGGTGGCTTACTACTTTAGAAGCCTTTTAAAATGTGTCATACCATCTAATTCTTTAATTAGAAATTAATATCTCTTTGAGATGGATAGAACAGATATTATTGTCAGTGTTTTTCACACCAGTGCACTTCAGTCTGCGAGCAATGAGCATCACCTGGGATTTTTGTAGAAATGCACATTCTCAGGCCTCATCCCAGACTCTTTTGAATCAGAAATTCTAGGGCTGGCGTCCAAGAACCTCTTATAACAAGTTCTCCGGACTTCTCTGGTGGCGCAGTGGTTAAGAATCCGCCTGCCAATGCAGGGGACACGGGTTTGAGCCCTGGTCCGGGAAGATCCCACATGCCTTGGAGCACCTAAGCCCGTGCACCACAACTACTGAGCCTGCGCTCTAGAGCCTACGAGCCACAACTACTGAGCCCATGTGCCACAACTACTGAAGCCCACACACCTAGAGCCTGTGCTCCACAACAAGAGAAGCCACCACAATGAGAAGCCCACGCACCGCAAGGAAGAGTAGCCCCCGCTCGCAGCAACTAGAGAAAGCTCACGCGCAGCAACGAAGACCCAGTGCGGCCAAAAATAAATAAATAAATTTATTTTTAAAAAACCCACAAGTACTCTAGGTAATTTTTTGTGCATACTAACGTCTGCAAAGCACTGATTGACATGTAAAAATGCTATAATTCGTAGAAGGATAATTATACTATATTTAATGTCAAATGCTACAAATCAAAAATATCCAGGACTTCTGACCTGTGGTTAGGTTTTTTCCCCTATAGAGAAAAAGTAATCCGTTTATAAGAGTAAGGCAAAAATTAGGAAGGATGCTGTTAGTAGTAGTAGCCTCATGGCAGATAGTAAGAGCTGAAGAAATGGTAGAAGGAAAAGATAGATATTTATTGAAAAAATGACTTAACCATGTAACTTTAACACAGGATTTCTTCTACAGTTTAATTTACCAGCTGGATATGTGGGACTGGTATTCCTGGGTTTGGCGCTATCCTATACCATTTCTTCACCACTGGTGGGCCTACTCAGTGATAAAATGCCAGTATGTATACTTCATCGATAGTTAAGAGTTACTTTTGTATGTCTAGACTGGTGGTTGTCCAACTGTACTTCCTGAACTCTAGAGGTCCATTGATTAGAATTAACATATTCAGTTTTTAAGAAATTTCATCTTTATTGAGGTATGGTTGACAAATAAAATTGTAAGATATTTAAAGTATACATCATGGTGATATGGTATACATACACCCTGAGAAAGGATTCCCTCCACCTGGTTAATTAACGTATCCATCACCACAGTTACCTTTTTGGGGGGGTGGAGAGCAGTGAGAACATTTAAATTTTAATATATTCAATTTTTTTAGCTGATGGAGAGGTTCCAGTGTGAGGCTCAGTATGTGCCAACCTGCCATCACCCTGAACAGATACACTTTTTTTTTTTTTTTAAAGATCTTATGTGGCCAATTTACTAGTTTTTATTTATTTATTTATTTATTTATTTATTTATGGCTGTGTTGGGTCTTCGTTTCTGTGCGAGGGCTTTCTCTAGTTGCGGCAAGTGGGGGCCACTCTTCATCGCAGTGCGCGGGCCTCTCATTATCGTGGCCTCTCTTGTTGCGGAGCACAGGCTCCAGACACGCAGGCTCAGTAATTGTGGTTCACGGGCTCAGTTGCTCCACGGCATGTGGGATCTTCCCAGACCAGGGCTCGAACCCGTGTCCCCTGCATTGGCAGGCAGATTCTCAACCACTGCACCACCAGGGAAGCCCCAGATTCACTTTTTAATTGCTTCCTCTGGGAGAAGAGGAGTCTTAACGCTAAAACTGTTGAAAAACTCTTGGATTAGACTTTCTAAAGGAAAAAGTTCCCTTGATGCAAAAAAGTGGTTTGACCTTAATAATTAGGGCAGAGCCCCAAAAGTAGTTAGGACTTGACCAAGTTGAGAGGATAGAATTTAGTTTTTCTGTGGGAGTGAAAGGATTGGTCGTGTAAATATGCATCAGTTATCCCATCGCCATCCTGACAGAAAATCCTTTCCATTCTCCTTTAACTAGGTCTAAGCCGTTCAGTCCAGATGACTAGTACACAGAGCTAGTACTGTTAGCCAGGTCTCAAGCTTCTATGACTTGAGTGCTTATTTTTGTGTTTCCCCTCTTAATTAGATGTGGGTATATATTTATGAAGACCTAGTACATGGAGATTACTTGGTAGTCCAGGTGGAAAAAAGCAAGTGTCTTAAACAGTGTTTGTAACTTAGTTTTAAGGCATAGCCTTATATAACTGAACAGATATCGTACCCCTATAATTTTTAGCCTGCGTTTGAGTAGTTTATAAGGAAACATTTTATTTGGTACTTTTTAATAATGTGAATTTTCTAGATAGTGCATCTACTTGGTCATTCCTTGTGGTGACTGCTTTTTAAATTGTTATATTTGGAACAGTTTATCATGTGCAAAATCTACCATACACTCCCTTTCCATGGAATACTTGTCCTTTGCTCAACCCCTGTCTTGGGGTACATTGCACTTGCTTTTGTGTTTACCATCTACCTGTTTTCTCTTACATGTAAAATTTTGTTTTCTCCAATGTATTTGGATTTTTTAATATCACGACTTGTGTTCTTCAATGATTTCTTTATTTTCCTAAATTATGGAAGATCTTTACCTCTAAGAGTTTCTGTGGACTTTCTTTACCAGCATCTAAGGAAATGGCTTCTCGTTTTTGGAAACTTAATCACAGCAGGGTGCTACATGTTCTTAGGACCTGCCCCATTCTTGCACATTAAGAGGTAATTTTTTTTCTTCTTTTGAATTTGTGGCAAAATAACATTAGGAATTATTTTAAAAATTTTTGGTGTAACACTGATATGCTTAGTATCTTTGAATCTTATTTAAATAATTACCAGATTTAGGACTATGTTGAATTGTTTGTTTTACTGACAGTATTACTGGATGCTAGCAGTGGTCTAGGCAAACAGGAATGCATAAAATCTGAATCAAATTATAAAAATGCTTATATTCCCTTTGTATTTCAATTGCACATTTGTACTTTATTTAATTTTTTAAAAATTTATTATTTATTTTTGGCTACGTTGGGTCTTCGTTGCTGCGCGCGGGCTTTCTCTAGTTGTGGCGAGCATGGGCTACTCTCTGTTGCAGTGTGTGGGCTTCTCCTTGCGGTGGCTTCTCTGTTGCGGAGCACAGGCTCTAGGCGCGTGGGCTTCAGTAGTTGTGGCACATGGGCTCAGTAGTTGTGGCTCGTGGGCTCTACAGCTTAGGCTCAGTAGTTGTGGCGCACGGGCTTAGTTGCTCTGCGTCATGTGGGATCTTCCCGGACCAGGCCTCGAACCCGTGTCCCCTGCGTTGGCAGGCAGATTCTTACCCACTGCTCCACCAGGGACGTCCTGTACTTTATTTTAAAAGTAGCATTTGTTAATCTACCTTTAGCTGATAGTTCTTAGAATATACTTTTGTTTTTTCTATTCCTTCTTGCCCCTTGAGGAGGGAACTAAATCTTTTTTGTTTCTGTATCATCCTTAGCATATGGTAGCTGCTTAATAAAGCTTGTTTATTATAATTTATTTGCTAAAATAAAGTGAGCTACTTAGAGCTTTTTAGGTACCTCTGGGACAAAACACGATATGGAAAAAGGAATGATTTCAGAGTCTTTCAGATTTGGGTTTGTATTTGGGCTTTGCCCCTTCCTTGGTATGTGAACTTGAGCAAATCATTTAACTTCCAAGAGCCTCAGTTTTCTTATCCACCAAAAAAGCCGATAAGAGTACTGTTGAAATAATTTTCTAGGCTCAAGATAGAGTGACTCCAGCCCAGGGTGCCATGTCAGCAAACCAAAACTTAGAAAACTTTCATGTCCCTGTAAATGCTCCTCTTGACCAGAAAAGCAGTCTATCCAGTCACCCAGTCACCCCCAAACGCCAAGCCACCAACTGTGGGCCGCTCACCCCAAACAAGATGGACTGCGTAGCCCCAGACAATCAGATATTACCTGTTTTTCTCTTCCTTGTTTTTTTTTTTTCCTTATCCTGTAAAAGCTTCCTGCCTTCCATCCCATTTTTCAGTTCTCCAAAATGAGACCATCCACTTCATGAAGTGTTAAATAAAGTTTGTTTGTATTACCTAGATTGTCTTCCTTAATCATTTTTAACAGACTTACATGGCAGGGTTGCTGCAATGGTTCAGTAGAATAATGGATATGAAGTAACTGACGTAGGGCCCGACATGGAACACATAGCAGGTTCCTGTCACTTCCTTTACCATTTTCCTTCTGTGCCATTTTTCAGTCAGTGGAATTTCAAAGCCAAGTGCTTGAAGGAGCAACATTAACATTGACATTTTAACCAACTTTGAAAGGCTTTTACATGGTGATAAGAAGGCAGGTTGACTCTAGGCACGTGACACGTGTGACCAAAGATATTGGGATAGCAGGATAAATTGATCGTTTTCCCCCCTCAGAAATGTAAGGAGTTAAAAGATGTTTTCACTGAACAAAATGGGATCAGATGGGGATAAGAACCAGACTAGTCATGTCATCTGTGAAACGAACTTCTCTGAGATCCTGCCTGCCCTCCTTGACGTGAAGCTTTGTTGTCTCTTTAAATGTTAATTTTTCTCCAAAACTCTCTTGCAGTCAGCTCTGGTTGTTGGTGCTGATACTAGTCATAAATGGTATCTCTGCTGGAATGAGTTTAATTCCAGCTTTCCCGGAGATTCTCAGTTGTGCACAGTAAGTTACTTCCATGGCTTGAAGGACTGTATTGTGATTAGCAATAAACATCACAAGCTTTCTTGAATTTCTCAATTTTGTAGGATGTTGGATATTTTTTTTCAATACTAAACCTTCATGATTTCATGTCATGCAATATTGTGATATAAATAGTATAAGCAAAAATACAATAATATAAATGATAATATATAGGAATATTAATACAATGATAGGTAAAATGGGTTGTGGATAGAGGCTCGGCTTAGTTTACGCCTCGGTATAGGTATACTTCTAAACAGCCAAAGCATATATATGTATAAGTGAAGCACTTTGCCATACAGTAGAAATTAGCCCAACATTGTAAATCAACTATACTTCAATAAATTAAAAAAAAAAAAAAGCCAAAGCACAGTGGGAAGCCCTCAGCATCATTTCCCTCTCATAGAGGAGGTCCACACAAGGGCACAGAGTGACCAGGTAAATGGATTCTAGTATCAATTCCAATGTGTGGGTTTTTCCTCCCTCACACCACCAAGCTGGGTGTCCTGCAGTTCAACTAATTCTGACACTATTTACCGGGAGATAACATCAGATCCCACAGGTTAAGGACTCAGTCCCACAAGAGTGCCCTCTGCTTCAGATGCCAATTTCAAGTGCAGGTTGTTACCTATGTTTCTGACCGACTGGCTGTAAATCAGAGGTTCCAACGACCCCCTCCGTGGGTTCTCTTCATTTGCTAGAGCAGCTCATAGATCTTAGGAAACCAGTTCACTCACTAGCTACTGGCTTACTGCAAAGGATATTAAAGGATACAGATCAGCAGTCAGATGACAAGATATATAGGGCGATAAGGTCCCAAGCAACAGAGCCCTGTCCTTGTGGAGTTTGGGGCCCAGCTCGGTGGCACGTGGAAGCATTCTGGCTTCCCAAGCTGGAAGCTTTCTGAACTCAGTCCTTTTGGGTTTTTATGGAAGCATCACTACATATGCATGGCTGATTAAATCATTGGCCATTGACAGTTGATTCAACCTCCACCCCCTCTCTCTATGGGAGGAGGGATGTGTGGGGCTGAAAGTTCCAAGCCTGTAATCACGTGTTGGTTCTCCAGGCAACGTGGGTGCTAGTCCCAAAGTCATCTCATTAACATAACAAAAGACACTTTTTTTTATGGCTTTCATCACTTAAGAAATTCCACGGATTTTAGGAGCTGTGTGCCAGAAATGGGGAAGAAGACCAAGTGTATCTTTGTCACTTGGCCATCAGTCTTTTGTTTAGTAGGCATAATGATGAAGAACACAAAGTGAACTTGAGCAGGGAGAATACTGATGGCTCTGCTGTTGTCAGTTCAACAAGTCTCAAAGGAATAAGGAGCTGCCTCTGTATTTTCTAAAGGTTGCCCATCGTTCTCTCTACATGTTCATCTCATTTGAAGAATTTCTTAGTTAATTATATACTTTAATAAATATTTAATGCAAGTGGGTCGCGATTCTTAATATTGTATCCTATATATGCAGTAGAAGTATTTTTAGAAAACCCTGGAGGAAATATTACTATAGTGATATCTTCAAATGAGATTAGCTTTTTATTTTAGAAATGGAGTGTTCTTGCTGTTGGGTTTATCCAGATTATCCCTGGTTTATTTTTATACCATACACTATTCTTTTGTTTCACGCAGGTTTCCCTTTTAACCACAGACACACTCTTGTTTCTCTTTGCAGTGAAAATGGATTTGAAGAAGGATTAAGTACCTTGGGACTGGTGTCAGGTCTCTTTGGTGCATTGTGGTCAGTTGGGTGAGTAGCTATTGAATTTCATTCACACCTGTAAGTTGGAAAATGCTATCTCCAGTTTACAGATGAAGAAATTCAGACACTGAGAGGTCAGATGAGTTGCCAGAAGGCACATAATTCACTTAGGGGAGAGCTGCAGTTCTAATCCAGCTGTCTGACTTCAAGATCAATGGTTATACCAGCAGTTTTAATACATAATCAAAATGGTCTCATATACTTTGTCTTATTTAAGTGATATTTTAAAGTTCCTTTAACAGGAGCCTGTCTCAGTTTTGAAAATGTATTCATTTATTCATTCATTTGTGTATTTATTTTTAACTCTCTACTATATACCAGAGGGATAACTGTATGCTGCCCATGTAGCTATCATCAATAAGTATGTACTGAGTTGTTTTAAATACAAATACCTAGAAGAGTAGAGAGAATAATATAAAGGTTCTTTTGAATGCATATCATCTTTTAAAATTTTTCATATAAGGCATCAACTTTTCAGAAGCAGTTATAATTTTAGGATTGTTTAAAAATTTTAAGCAATCATCATTATCAGGTAGAATTATTTTCTTAAACCTAATGCTCTGTCCAGGAATTGGCTTTTTTCGTTAGCGTTTATAGTTTCAATATAATGAATTGAAGCGGTCATGCAGCCTATAAGGAGTAACGTTTTTTTTTTGCACTGTAATCCTCTTTCTTCTTTTCATTGTTAGTGCTTTTCTAGGACCAACGCTGGGGGGATTTCTGTATGAGAAAATAGGTTTTGAATGGGCAGCTGCTCTACAGGGTCTCTGGGCTCTGACAAGTGTGAGTAATTAGTCTTTTACTTTCATTTTCCTTATGTTTATGGAGAAATGTGACTTGGATAATTGACAGTAACCAGTACCTTTCATTGTGTTAAAGGGACTAGTGATGGGCTTGTTTTATCTATTGGAGCATTCAAGGAGAAGAAGGAGGTATGGTCAACTCTTGAGTTTTTTTTCTCCTTTAAAAGTTGGCTTGTGGGAGTGGGAAAAAAACACCATTTTACATCCGTTCTTCCACCCTGGAGATTTCTGGGCACTCTGAGCCTCATCACTTGATAGACACGTTTACGGAAATAGTTGGATAGAGATGTAGGTACTGAGGTTTTTTTTTTAAGGTGAGAAATACTGAGGTTGGCCTCTTCTTTCCTTCCACGTAGCTCTAAACTTCAAAATATCCTTGGCACAGAGGAGGAACGGACTGCTCTCTTGCCTGATGAAACGTAGCCCTACGTTAGGAATCCCTACTGATACGGGGCTGGGAGATGGATGCTCCTGGCCTTGAACTTCATTGCTGGAAGGATTTTCCTAATTTTTACACACAAAACTCCATGAACTCCACACCAGCATCCTGAAATTGTTAACATAGTTTTGGATGATCCTGTGTTGGGCTGCACATACTGTTGTCCTGAAGAGCTGGCCTGCTGAACCAGCCGTATTTGAAACCTTAAGTATGCGAAGAGTTGTTGAAAATCAACAAAAGTTTTTGGTTTTGAGTGACCAGACTTGGCCCTGAGGCTGTTACTGACTCTAGGTGTCCTGTTTCCTCTGTTTACTTTTTATTCTGAGGGCACTGATTCTGTGACTGTACCCCTTTTATTAACAGGGAAAGAAATGAATTGATTTGATATGCTTAAACATAATATAAAGATAACTCAAAATATACAGAATAATTACTGTGAAATCAGTTTTAAAAATACTTGCTTTCTCTGTGTCCTAAGATTTTTTTGTTTTTGTTCAAAAGGCAAAATTCCAGCCTACCATGGAAAAACTCTATTGCATACCCTGGCCATCAGCTCTTCTAAAACTTTTGTTTGTGTGAAAGATACAAGAATAATATTACTTAACACTTCCAATTTTGTAACATGCTGTGAATTAGGATCTGGATTTATACATAATGCTTGGTATAATATTATTCATTTCCCTTAATGTCTCTGTTTTAGTTCTATCATTTTTTTTAAAAAAAAACATACTCCCAATAGATGTATCCCATTCCCAGAGCAAGCGAGCCCACAGGAATGCTTGTTCTATGTTAGGGAAGGGGTTCCTCTCACTTCATGTAAAATCCATGCTGTTGTTTGAAGTGAGTGAATCTCTGCTGTGCAACTCTCATACCTCCTGATCCATTTTCATGGTGTAGTAGCCCCATTTACCCACCCACCCCCCTTTTTAGTAGAAGAAATGTTTTTTATCTATTTATTAATTCAAAAATATTTATTGAATGCCTTCTCTGAATTGACATTGTGCTTGATCTTACAGATTTACCTGTGATCAAGATAAACAGAGTCTAGTCTTTATGGAACTAATATTCCAGTGGAAGGGACAAGCAAGAAATAAATACCAGAATCTCTAGTTATCTTGCAGAGATGCTGTGATGAAAAACAAAAACAAAAACAAAAACCTGGTGATATGAAAGAGTAATCGGCTGGAGCTGATTAGGTGTGAGGATCCTCATTGAGATAAGGCCTTGAACTGAGCTCTGAAGGGTGAGAATGAGGCAGCCATTCTGAGGGGAGAGCCCTCCCTAGCATGTGCAAAACGGCTTGACCTGGTCAAAGAGAAGGCCGTGGCCCACATGGCTGGAGTCTAGTAAACAGAGGAATTTGGGCGAGGGAGAGGAGCCGGCTTTTGAATGGAGGATTCTAGAATTTGATTCATATTTCAGGAAGGTCATTGTGTTTGCATGGCCAAGGTGAGTGGGGATGCAGATTACCAGGGGTGGAGGGAGATCTTTGGAATCTTTGAGAGAGACATTAATGGTTTGGATCAGGAAGGTGGTGCTGAAGTGTAGAGAAAAGGATGTGTTTGGAAGTAGAACCAACAGGGTTTGCTGATAATGGACAGAGAAGGGGAGAGAAATTCAGGAAGACTCCTAGGATTTGCCTTGAGGGCATGGGTGGTCAGCTGGTGCCTCTTAGTGAAATGGGGAAGAATGGGAGAGAAACAGATCTGGAAGAGGCACATTAAACCATGCCCTTTCACACCACCATAAGGAAAAAATAAATAAAATTTAGAGGATCACAATACCCAGGTTGGAGAAGATGGACAGCAGCCGGACCACGGACTGTTTCGGAAGACTGTTTGGCATTAATTCCCAAAACTGAATACTCACAGTTCCCATGAACTCTTCACTCTCCTCCTGCCCCAAGTCCCTTCGCCCTGAGAGCTCTAGATGCTGGTCCCTTGCCTGCCAAGCACAAGTGGCCTGTCACCCGCTTACCGGAGCGGCACCAGGACGAGTGTGACCCCAGCCCCCTGCACTCGTGTGCACTGCGGAAAGGGCCAGGCCTCGATTTCCCGGGTTAAATCGTCCTGGCCCCTCTCCAGGGCTTTCCTTCCTTGGGCGCAGGATGCAGGCTAATGCGGGGCCGCCCCTCCTCCGCCCAGTGGCCGAGGATGCCGCCGAATGCCTGTAGTTCCCATTTGTACCACGTGGGGCCGCTATTAAAGCACCGCGGGGATCCAGCAGCTCAAAGCCGGGCCGTGGCGCCGGAGCTCGCACCGCTCCCACCGGCGTCCCGGCGTCACTCAGGACTGTCAGCCTATTACCGTTACCAGGGCTGTTGACTGTTGAGACTAGTTCAAGGTCAACGCAAAGATTCCAGGCTTACTGGCTAGAGAACTTTTTGTTCTCCCTCCCAACACGCCGCTGTCAGTACCTACTGTGGATACCAGTGTATTTAAAGCCGCTTTGTACAAAAACAACTTTGCCCCTTCCTCATTTTATGATTTTGAAGTATTAAGATAAATGACAAAAAAAAGTTAAAAATATGAGAAACAATAGCAGAACTTTGAACCTTTTGAAACCAAAAGGTAGGTCAAAATTATCAAAGGAAATCTGTGTGTTTATATTTATATATGTTTATGTTCATCTGAATGTAACAAAGTGCCCAGTTTAAAAGCACTTTTTAAAAAATGAGACAATGTAGAATATAATAAATTAAAAAGTATCTTTTATGTTAAGGTCACATTGCAACCTATACATATATGACATACAGACTAATCCCAAGGAAAAATAAAAAGGACAAATTTTTTTAAATCACAAATCGTTTTCTCAATTAAACTTTTCAAAAAAATTTTTGAGGTAATTGTTGATTCACATGCAGTTGTAAGAAATAATACCCAGAGATCATCTGTACTCTTTACCCAGGTTCCCCCAGTGGTAACATCTTGCAACACTTAACAGTACAATATTCTAACTAGGATGTATTGGTAGAGTCGAGATAAAGAAAGATTCCCAGTCTTCAGTTGCCCATGCTGCTACTTTTCTGTCACCCTCACTCCCTCCTTAATCTCTGGCAATCACTAATCTGTTCTCCATTTCTGTAATTTTGTCATTTCAAGAATCCTGCGTAAATGGAATCCTATTGTATGTTATTTTTGGGGGATTGCCTTTTTCATTCAGCATAATGCTCTTGAAATCCATCCACATTGTTGCATGTGTCCATAGTTCATTTCTTACTGAGTAGTATTCCATGGTGTGGACATACATACAGCTTGGTTATTCATCCACTGAAGTACATCTGGATTGTTTTCAGTTTGTGGGTAAAACAAATAAAGGTGCTGTGAACATTCATGTACAGGTTTTTGTGTGAAGATGTCTTCATTTCTCTGGGATAAATGCCCAAGAATACAACTGCTGAGTTGTATGGTAATTGCATGATTAGTTTTTTTCCCCAAATAACCCATATATTTTACATAGGAAATTTGATTTGGACAATAAATATTAAATATCATACATCAATGCAATATTCTATTGTTTATTAAGTTATCAAGATTTAAATATGTTAAACATACCTTCTCATATCTAGCTGGCAAAAGAGGTGGGTAATAAATACTGACATAGCCAACTAATTTTCAGTAAGTACAATTAATAAGTGAGAAGTAAAACCGATATCTTTTATTTATATACGATCATAGCAAAAGGGAATGATCCAAAGACTATGATAGTTAGCTTTCCTTTGGTCTCACTGTCATATGTCCTCAATTTGTGAAATAAACACACAGGAGAGTAAGAAACAACATACTTAAGACAGAAAAAGTAAAATGTTATCCAAAGTATTAACAAATGAAACAAAAGCCTACTTATTCAGTTTTTCATTAGGAACAACTTGCAACTCTTAAAATATTTGCACTAGTTTCTTTCAGAAAATCCACAGCTCCACTTCGAATCCCAGTTTATTTATAGGTGACAATCTGAGAAAGCATGATGTTCAGTAATAACTTCTGGTTTATAGTTTAGTGCAATTGCATCAGCAGTACTAAAATAAGCCAAATGCATTTCTGGTTGATCATGGTCAACAGTAGCACAAGTACAAAAAGCAGTACATTATTATCATTTTTAAGTTTTTGTCATTTAAGATAAATTTGAATACCAAATCAGTTAAGTCACATTATTATATGTTTCAGAAATGACAGCCATGAGGGACTTTACTGGCTGTCCAGTGGTTAAGACTCTGCGCTTCCACTGCAGGGGCACCAGTTCGATCCCTGGTTGGGGAACTAAGATCCCACATGCCGCTCATTGAGGCCAAAAAAAAAAAAATGACAGCCATGAAATCAGTTGTTGGATGAATATGAATAGGGTTTTTTTTTTCTTTTGAGAATTAAAACCAGTGTAGGTATATATTTCATTTGAACATATTGACCTGAAACAAATAGCCAGATATTTCAACAAAGATGGGTTTATTTAGAATCAATAGAGAATTGCAATTCAGGGTTTGTACAAGTGCCCACACAGCAAGGGAAGGAGGACACTTTTATAGATGGAAAAAGGAAGTTGGGAGGGCTCTGGTAAACAAACAGCCCATGGTGTTTCGCTGGTTGAGTTCTTGCCAGGAAAGAAGATGAATTTTTCTTTTCCCTGGTGGGCTCTGCTATCCTCGCAGGGTGTGAGAGCTTCCTCTCTGGTCTCCCAACTTTATTGAGATTTCTGTTTATTAATTTTTTGCAAACATCACACTAATACTTTTCACTTTCAGAACTTAAGTGAAATGAATGGCTATATTCATTTCCTCTGTTGTTTTCTCTTGCTATTACTGGTTTGCTTTTGCCTCTTTTATTTACTTATCTGATAAAGATCAGAGTTACCTGGTTGTCGGTGTGTCCACTCCTAAGAGCTGGGTCCAACCTCTAGATCTGGAACACGAATGGTGTGAGGACAGGGCTGTGCATTAAGTGGCACTGCCATCTGGTAGTAAGGAAGCTTCAGGACTTAATTTCACGCATGTCACTGAAAACTCTCTGAAAGAAAAAATATTCTTGAGGTAAAACAGCATTATTAATTGGAAAAAAAAAAACTGCATAAGAAAGGAAGATCTGCCCACACTTTTCCATCCCTGTACCTGGTGAATGTGTCTTAATGCGGCTCTCAGGACTTTGGTCAGTTGATTCAGAAGAGCAAGAACTCCCAAACAGATGCTGCATATTAACTGATCTTCCATATGAACAAATTCCATTTAGCAAAGCATAAGGTTTGGATTCTGGGTGGTCAAAGCAGACAAACGCAGACTTCGGCTTTTCTTCTCTATCTTTGAATATAGTCACTTTGGTTAATGGCCCAGCTTATAAGAAACTGAAGAAGCAGCTCATATAGAAATTCCCAAGCTGATTTCCAGAGTGGCTGTATCATTTCACAATCTTCCCAACAGCAACGCAGAAGTAACCCAGTTTCTTGGTAAGTTTTGTGTGTGTGTGTGTGTGTGTGTGTGTGTGTGTGTGTGTGTGTGAGGTTTAAAAAAATAGAATGATGTGTGAAATAGGGAGAGGTATTGATCAGAGGGCGAATCTGTGGGACTGCTGCAGGAAAAGCCGTCCAGATGAGCTCATAGAAATGGACTTTAAGTTAATAATCCCTGGCGAAACCATTCAGATCAGATTGACATAGAAGACAGGAAACATGAACGACTTTGCGGAAAGCGACAGAACAATGAGAAAATAGAGAATGTGAACTAATTGACATTTTTTAGTGAGTTAGTGGCCGAGAACAGGTGAGCATCTGACCAGAGAGATTTAAAGACGTGGGTCAACACTGCACTGGGCATTGCCCTCACAATAGGGCCTCCATCTTGTGGCCATGAGATAATAATAACAGCCAAAACTATTCAGCACCTTTTATCACCATCTTGCTGGTGAAGGAAACTGCAGCCCTGAGAGGGCATATAACTTGCTCATGGCCACACAGATAGGAAGTGTTTCAAACCCAGGCATTCTGGCTACAGGGTCCATACCCCTAACCATCCCCCAATATCATCTTAGTTCAGGCTGCTACAACTGAATACCATCAACTGGGTGGCTTAAAAACCACAGAAATTTCTTTCTCACGGTTGTGGAGGTTGAGAAGTCCAAGAACAAGGTGTTGGCAGATTCAGGTCTGGTAGGACCCAGTTCCTGGTTCATAGATGGTGGTCCTGTGTCCTCACATGGTGGAAGGGGCAGGTGGCTCACTGGGGTCTCCTTTATAAGGGCAGGAATCGCATTCAGGAGGGCTTCGCCCTGAGGATCTAATCACCTCTCGAGGACTTCACCTGCTAACACCATCACACTGGGGATGTGATTTCAATATATGAATTTGTTGGTGGGGTGGACGCAAACGTTCAGTTTATGACACCAACTAACAGACATTTCAGAAGTTCCTGTTGGTGAAGTCAATAAACTTTGGCAGAGTTGGATCAGAACAAAATAAAGGATTTGCAAGTGAAATCATCAAGAAGAGAGCTTGTTACTATTTTTCTTTTGAGGAAGTGGGGACCTTCAGACAATGTGGGAGCATACTGCCAGTTCAAAGGGGCTTCTTCAGCCCAGCCTACCACGATCCTAAACTTCTAAGAGCAGAAAGCAGAAGGGTAGTTTGAACCACATGAAATCACTGTTGCCGCAGGTCAGAAACAGGTGGCGATTAGCAACTTCCTATGGCACAACCCTTTCCACCCATTTTGGGAGTGGCAGGCTGTGATGAATCACTACTCTCTCAGATTCTCTCTTGGCTTGAGTTGCATGAACTGTCTGAAGAGCTGAACACCAATCCAAGTCCAGAGCTGGAGGAGCACCTCACCTGGGCTGGGATATGGCCCCAAAAGATGGTTAAAGTTCAGGCTGGGGCTTCCCTGGTGGCGCAGTGGTTGAGAATCTGCCTGCCAATGCAGGGGACATGGGTTCGAGCCCTGGTCTGGGAAGATCCCACATGCCGCGGAGCAGCTGGGCCCGTGAGCCACAACTACTGAGCTTGCGCGTCTGGAGCCTGTGCTCCGCAACAAGAGAGGCTGCGATAGTGAGAGGCCCGCGCACCGCGATGAAGAGTGGCCCCCGCTTGCCACAACTAGAGAAAGCCCTCGCACAGAAACGAAGATCCAACACAGCCATAAATAAATAAATAATTAAAAAAAAAAAAAAAGTTCAGGCTGGTTCTGCTCAAGCAGCCATTTCCTTTCTCAAACGCTGACTCAGACAGGCTTGCTAAAGACCAATGCAAGTCTCCTATGGGGACAGGGACAGAAACATTGTTCTTTACCACCGAGTACTTTTTGGGGGGGGGAGGGGTACAGTATCATCCTTTTTTTGGTATACAGCATCAAGAGAAAATAGTTTGAAAAGTAGGGCCTGGTTTTTCTCTTTTGCTTACTTATTTTTTGATGTCATCCTTGCTGCTTATGAGGAAACGCCATCAGTGACTGTACATGCTATTTCCAACTCTTTGTTAATGTCATTTCACACCTGGGAGAGGGGCCAGACCAGGAAGTCCTGAGGCCTGAATCAGAGCCAGGAGCCACCCCTTGCCTTTCTGGGGCCTTGGTGCTCTTACGATGCCTTCGCCACGCCGAGGATGTACGTCTGCCAGGCCCAGCTGGGCATGATCCAGGAGTAAGTGGCCAGGTGCTGTGTTTCCCATCCCATCCTCAGCACAGTGCCCCAGATAGACCAGATTTGTCCAGCCGAACAATAGTAGCTCTGTGGACCTAACGATGAATTATGGAGTCAGGATCATTACATTACTAAATTGTCTCCCCTTTTTGTTAATTATTGTCATCCCATCATAATCTTGCAGAGGACTTTCATATGTCTTTGACTCTCAGAATAACTTTGTGAAGGTGATAGAGCAGGTATGATTACCTGAACTTTTAAGGTGAGAAATAGAGTTTCAGAGAAGTGGAGTGCAAAGCAGAAACTACACTTCTACTCTTCTTACTTATTACAGCCAGAAAACTAAGTCCAGTTGAATACTATTTTAAGAGATGACCAGATTCCCAGTTAGAAACAAATATTTGAACTATGTCTATTTTTTTTATAGTGGCCCTTTGACCATATAATTTTGAATTGATTGGAACTTTTCACCCTTGAAATCAATTCCATTAATCACAAATTGGTAAATTAGTAAATAGGTCCTATTAGCAGTGACTAATACTTAATCAATGTACCCTGTGGCCAGGAAACATTATTTTATAACAGAGTTAAAGAAGTTAATTAAGCCTTACTTAATCAACCACCTTTATGAGCATGAAAATGTAAACTCTTAATGTTCTATGTCTTGAATTTAGTCTTTTACCTCTGAAGATTTAAAACAATATCAGCTGCTTCTATGACAAATGTATGTAAAAATTATTCACTTTTTTCTTTATGTCTCATGGATTTTTCCATATTTAAATTGTTGTTTCATTTACTAGCTTCTGACTCTTCCATGCCATTGTCTTTGTTACTCAGATTCTCAGTTTTTATGAGACAATTTTGAAATGCTGCAGAGAAAAAAAGGAGCTTAATCACCCTGACTTCACATCAGAAACCACTTCCCCTTTCGCCCTCCAGCCAAAAAACCCGAATAAACAAGACACTATTTCTCTTGTTTATAGCCACAAAGAGAGAAAAAAGTCCAGGAAATTTGGGGACACTGAGATGCGAAAGACATATATGACTGTTTCTGTTCTTACCCTCCAAAAGTAAAGATGTTAGTTTATTTTCACCAGCTTACCTAACTACTTACAAGCAAAAGAGATAATGAAGTATTACTAATTGGTGAGATTAAATCACAAAGAAGTAGATCATGACCCAAATTATATTGATACTTGTAGAAATGAAAGAGCTTACAGTTCTCAATTACATCAAGTACTCACTCAGTATTTAGATTTATCTGTGGTCTTCCTAAGGTGGTCATTTTGAATGGGGTTCCTTAAAAGATGCAAGTGAGGGACTTCCTTGGTGGCGCAGTGGTTAAGAATCCTCCTGCCAGTGCAGGGAACGCAGGTTCGAGCCCTGGTCCAGGAAGATCCCACATGCTGCAGAGCAACTAAGCCCGTGTGCCACAACTACTGAGCCCGGGCCCGAGAGCCCGCGAGCCACAACAAGTGAAGCCACCGCAATGAGAAGCCCACACACCGCAACCAAGAGTAGCTCCCCCTCTCCACAACTAGAGAAAGCCAGTGTGCAGCAACGAAGACCCAATGCAGCAAAAAAAAAAAAAAAAAAAAAAAAAGATGCAAGTGAGTGTCCAGACACTTGGATGCAGACATTAAACCAGAGTACAGACTCATGCATGATGTCTTGGGTATCGGGGAAGATTCTGAAATCAGGAGTGAAAAGTCCTACGCCCTGCTCTAAGTCACTCTGCCTCTCTATGCCTCAGATTCCTGTCCTGTAAAGTGTGGGCATTTGCATTACATGCTCTGTAGACTCTAAAGGCACTCATAATCTACTATATAAAAATAGATTATAAAAATCTCATTCCCTTCACATTATCCACTAAAAGCCTTGACCATTTTTCTAGAAATTATTTTCAGTTTTCTATTCTATAGAGGTAAGAAGTTATTTCTTTACTAAAAATTTCTATTCAAAGCAGAAAATATGAGCAGACCTCATATTTTAGACCTCATATTTTAGACCTCAAATATAGACCTCATCTATATCAAGACTTTTATCTCAGTATGAGGGGAAACATAAAAGAATTTTATTCATTTGTTTCTACTCTTCTATGCCATCTAAAAGTATTTGAATGAAGAGACTCAGATTAAAAAACAAAATCCAAAACCGAAAAACCCCACTAAACTCTTGTGTGATAGGATTGGGACTGGGGAAGGGAGAATATGGATGTCCTAGGAGGTTATCAGAGGTCACATAATGTATGCGTTTTTCTTAAAAGCTCATTTATGTGGTTATTTGCCTCTAACAGAAATGAAAATTACATCTTATCTGGGTTATAATAGAGATGATCTTTATAATCACCAGCCCGAGTGAGATGCTTCCCTTCCCTTCCATCTATCTCCAAAGAAAGGAAGGAAGGGGGGAAGGAGGGAAGAAAGGAAAGAAGGAAGGAAGGAAGGAGAGAGGGATGGGGAGAAAAGGAGTGGGGGAGGAAGGAGGCTTAGTCCCCGGAGGGCCAGGGCCCCCTTAGCAGAAGTTCTTGATTTCTCCTCTGGCTAAACACCAGGGACCAGCCCCTGGAGGATCAGTGCTTTGGGTACTAAGGATGCAGCAGTGAGCAAACCAGACACAAAATCTTGTTTTTATGGAGTGCAAGTTCAGAGTCTTTAATAGGTAAGTCAGAGTGTTGACTTGGGTGAATTTTGTTCCCAATATTGCCCTGTATTGCATTTTCCTAGTAGTAAATATTTTAATTTTTTTTCTTCTCTTCTAAAAATAAACATGACGTAGATCTGTCAACAGAACAGAAAAAAATTATTATCTAGTTTTTGTAATTTAATAAATGAGATTTGTTGTATTATGGTTTTTCACATGAGAGTTAATTTAGTTACTATTTTCTTTCTATTAATAAAAGGGTACAATTGTACTATATTTGAATTTTGTCTTTTTGAAATTTGACATTAAATCTTATCAATAGTACATGTACAATCCTTGCAATACTTTTTGATTGTATTCATGGAACTGGAATTTTTTTCCTCCAAAATGATCAGGCATAATATTCATAAGATTGTAAAATAAGAGCTGGCAGTCATGTTACCTAAATGTTCCTTTCTTTATAAATACTACATGAATGTTACTTTCACTTGCAGAACTCACTAGACCTTGATCATGATCACTTCCTCTTTTCAAACTTCCGTGGCAGTTTTGGCCCTAATTATTCTGCATGTCAGTGCTTTGGATACTTTCAAAGCTGCAGTATATGAACATGCGGTCATATTGCCGAATCACACAGAAACACGTGTTTCTCAGGATGATGCCTTGCTCCTCATGAACAAGAATATAGATATTCTGGAGATAGCAATTAAGCAGGCCGCTGAACAGGTATTCTTTTATTTCTGCTAATCATAATTTATGAGGAGCATGAGAGCTGGTGAAGGTTCGAGTATTGAATTGTCTACATACATAGAGAAATAATTGTGATTTAACTTGTTTTAAACAGGGTGCTCAGATCATTGTGACTCCAGAAGATGCAATTTATGGATGGAAATTTACCAGGGAAGCCATTTTCCCTTATCTGGAGGATATTCCAGATCCTCTGGTGAATTGGATTCCATGTCAAGACCCACACAGGTATTTGAGTTATCCTAGTTGTTTGTACAAAAGTGCTGTGGTTCTCTAAAATGTACACGTTCACTGCAGCAAAATGATAAATCCTGAATGATCATGTATGTGGTGTATGTTATTGTTTTATATATATATATATATATATATATATATATATATATATATATATATATCTTGGCATTCATTAGATATTTAAAAATTGTACTTAGATGCCACTTAACGATTATTTATAATCTAGTATCTTTATTAAATTTGGAGAAATATAAAAATATTTATTACTGGGATTAGAAACTAAGGGGAACATGATCTCATGAATATTAATTTCTCATGAAAGTTAATTTCTGAAGTGGACACGGGGTTGTGTTTGGAAAATATTCCAAGGTCTCTATTGAAGGTACTATATTTCAATTCATAGCCTCTCTGCTCTAGAATCTGTTTCCCAGGCAGAAAGACCTCACTATCTACTTTCTAGTGAGACTTTATGTTTTGAAACCTTGCATTTTCCTAGGCTCATAAAGCTAATTTTCCTGGGAAAAAGTAATCTAGAAACTTTCTAATATAAAATATTTAATATATGTGTGTATATTTAATATATAACTCCTACTATCTACTAAGGCTTGAATTATTGAGGCATGGATTGCACACTTCTATACTGGCAGTAAAAAGTCCCTCACTCTTTCACACTCGTTCTTTCTCAACTCTCAAATCCTCTCACCATCTCTTACCCTCTTGCACTTTCTCTCACTCTTGTACCTCAAATTAAGTTTATTAAACATCCCTTTGCCATGTTCTTGCTGGAGGATCATAGATACCACGCTTTTTGAGGCACTCCTGGTTAGTGTAAATTTTATATAAGTGTTATCAGAAAGCGGCTTTTCTCAGCTCTAAAGAGACTAACCGCACAACGAGGAGAATATCGGGTTACATGACAGTCAACCGCTCCACTTGCCAATCATTCCTGTTCTGAGCTAATGCTTCCTATGATGTTTGTAAGAAACACTTTTGTGGAAGAAGAGGGGCAATAGCTGGACAGTCTTTCTTTCTTTTTTTTTTTTATAAATTTATTTATTTATTTTTGGGTGTGTTGGGTCTTCGTTTCTGTGCGAGGGCTTTCCCTAGTTGCGGCGAGCGGGGACCACTCTTAATCGTGGTGCGCGGGCCTCTCACTATCGCGGCCTCTCTTGTTGCGGAGCACAGGCTCCAGACGCGCAGGCTCTGTAGTTGTGGCGCACGGGCCCAGTTACTCCGCGGCATGTGGGATCTTCCCAGACCAGGGCTCGAACCCGTGTCCCCTGCATTGGCAGGCAGATTCTCAACCACTGCGCCACCAGGGAAGCCCTGAACAGTCTTTCTGCCTAGAAGTTTTGAGAAGGGGGACAACCCATTTGTTTTCATCTCACAGTAGGATTGTAAGATGGACTTCCTGTTAAAAACAACATATGTTGCAAAGTTATGGACTAGTCAGATATCACAGTAGCTATGGAAACTGGTGAAGGTTGGCGGAGAGGTGTACTCCATATGGTTAGTAAATACCTCTTTCATAGCTCTACACTAGAAAAAAGAAATTTTGACAGAAAATGGGCTTCCATTGTCACCCAATACAGTTACATTTAATTCATTTAACTATTACTTATTGAGCATCTACTGTGTGCCAGATACTATTTTAAGAATAGGAGATATAGCACTTATTCAAACAAAGTCTTTGCCCTCCCTGTGGCTTATGAATATTCTAGTGGGAGAAGATAGATGTAAACAAACTCATTTATTATATAGAATGTCATTTGGAGATAAGAATAGGGATGCTGACTGAAAAAAAAAAAGCACAACCTAATAGTTGACAATTATGTTTTCTTTGGGGCTTTACCAAGGACTTTAGCCTGGGATACAGCCCCTCAGACACCTCTTCGGACAGTTCCAAAGAGGTAAGGGAGGAGCCAAGATATATGAGTTTTTGCAACGCCCCCAAAGGAAAAAACAAACAAGGTAGCCCAACATCAAAAGATTACTGCTAATGGGACTTCCCTGGCGGTCCAGTGGTTAGGACTCCATGCTTCCACTGAAGGGGCCGCAGGTTCAATCCCTGGTCGGGGAACCAAGATCCCATAGGCCACTCGGCACAACCAGAAAACAAAAGAAAACAAACAAACAAAGAGTGACCCCCAAGTGTTTGGCCTGAGCAGTTGTAGGCGTGGAATTGCCATTTACAGACATAGGGAGTGATACTGAACCAGACTTGGGTCCACTTGCCCAGGCACAGTAAAGCCTATCTACTGACATGGGGCTGTGGTGAAAGAAAGTGCAGGGCCAAGCAAGGCATACAGGCAGCTAATGCTCAAAAGACTGAAACTCCCCGCTGGATTTTAGGGAAGGGTTTTTAAAGGCAAGGTGAGGGAGAGAGTGGCAGGGTGTGTGATCAGCTCTTGCACAATTCTCTGATTGGTTGATGGTGAGGTAACAGGGTGATGTCACAGGGGTTAACATCATCTCTCCTCAGGCTCCAGCCAGTCTGGGGGTTATGTGCTCATGGTCATCATGCAGTTAGCTTCTTCCATCTGGTGGGGATTTTAGTATCTGCAAAACAATTGAGGAATGTGTGTCAGACTCTGTTATTTATGTTCTTTGGGGAGGAACTAAAGATTCTGTGACTCTGCTGTATGGCTAATCTATTATTTAAGTTGTTACCAGTTCTCCCGGCCCAACTGCTATTTTTTTGTTACTATGTGTTTACATTCTTCCAATCATTAATTCTTGAGCCAGTTTTTTGTGACTCAGGGGAGGCCTGGGAGACTAAAGCTTTTCCACAAAGAAAGAGGCAGGTAGAGGACATGGAGGATGGGGGGAGTCTGTCCTGGGAAGGTCCCATAGGGTCCTCTTGGTTACAGGAGCACTGAAGGAATAGAAAGTCTGGGATGGAACTCAGGAAATCAGTTTTGTGCATCTGAAGTTTGAGCTGTGATTTAACAGATATCCAAGTGGAGATATAACCTTGGCAGTTGCATATTCGAGTCTGGCATGAAAGACAAGGTCAGGGTTGGAGGGAGAAAGTCAGGGAGAGAAAATTTTTAAATCAGATTTACTAACCTGGATAAGAGTAACTATCAATCCAACCCTTTTCATTCATTCATTCACTCATTCACCCATGTAACCAGCAAATGTATAAAGAGCTACAGTAAGGAAGCAGGAGGTGCAGTCATGATAAAGAAGCGTCTGAGGTTTGAATTCAGACTGCCTGTTAAATGTAAGCTCCAAAACACATAATTGTGCTGTAAAAATCAAAGGTGAATCTTACTAGATTCTCATTGGTGAGGTCGGGGATGTGCCTTAGCAGTGGCAGCTCAAATGAGGAACCATCTATAAATATCTCCTAAGTAAATCTAGGTCCACAGTAATCTTCTCACATACAGGCCTTTTTTTTTAATATAAATTTATCGATTTAATTTATTTATTTTTGGCTGCGTTGGGTCTTTGTTGCTGCACGTGGGCTTTCTCTGGTTGCAGCGAGCGGGGGCTACTCTTCATTGCGGTGCGCGGGCTTCTCACTGCGGTGGTTTCTCTTGCTGCGGAGCACGGCCTCTAGGTGCACAGGCTTCAGTAGTTGTGGCACCCAGGCTCAGTAGTTGTGGCACACGGGCTTAGTTGCTCCGCGGCATGTGGGATCTTCCCGGACCACGGCTCAAACCCGTGCCCCTGCATTGGCAGGCGGATTCTTAACCACTGTGTAACCAGGGAAGCCCAATACAGACCTTTTTTTCAAATCACATTGCTCTTAATGAAACTAATGTAATAATGTAGTTTATAGGATGGATAAGTTTATCATTATTCTATTCAGACACTCACTTTTATAAATTTCCTCTTATTTGCCTTCTATAAATAAACTCCATGTTCAAACCTATTAAGCTTTAGGAAATAAAACACAATATCTATCATCTATACAAGAATAGTAAAGTTGCATTTTTAAATATTGATAATCACATTTAGTTTAAAAAAGATACCCTGACATGGCTCTCACTCTGTCCCTTTCACATTTAGTGTGACTATTCTCAAGTAAGGTTAATAACTTATCAATAAGTATATTGCCAACTCCACATTGGTCAGTAATGTCAAAGAGCAAAGAATCTTGGTCCTCAGTGGAAGCAGAAATGTCTCAAAGAGTTACCTATTCACAGATGAAACCACAAAAATTAAAAAGCACTCTACATATTCTTTATTCGGGGTAAAAATAGAGACCTTTCAAGCACATTTTTTTTTAAAGATTTATTTATTGATTGATTGATTGATTGATTGCTATGTTGGGTCTTCGTTTCTGTGCAAGGGCTTTCTCTAGTTGTGGCAAGCGGGGGCCACTCTTCATCGCGGTGCGCAGGCCTCTCACTATCGCGGCCTCTCTTGTTGCGGAGCACAGGCTCCAGACGTGCAGGCTCAGTAATTGTGGCTCACGGGCCCAGCTGCTCCGCGGCATGTGGGATCTTCCCAGACCAGGGCGCGAACCCGTGTCCCCTGCATTAGCAGGCAGACTCTCAACCACTGCACCACCAGGGAAGCCCCTTTCAAGCACATTTCAATTTTTGTACTTTTGTTTTTATTTAGAGAATACTTTGTTAGTTTCTGTAATCAAACCCATGTAGATAAGACCTTACATATTTAATACAGTGTGTTACCCCTGTACAAATGGAAAAAATTATGTTTTAACGTTTCTAGACCAATATAGCTGTTAATTTCTGTGCAGTGCCAACCCAACACAGTACAACTGGGATACTTTTTCCAAAGTTGACAGCACAGCTAAAGTTTCCAAAAATTCCAATTTTATGTATATACATATATATGTATATATATATAGATTTATTATTTATATAAAAAGACCAAGAGCAGTATTTTATGCATCAATAGCAGCAACAGCTTTTCCAGGTTCTGCAGTCATCTGCACAAAATTATAGAGACATATAGCACACTCTATTAAAAAAAAAAAGGTAAAAAACAAAACCTCAGAAAACAGCAAAGTTCTGTTACTGTTGTGGTACCTGGCACCATTTTCTTTATTAGCTTCTCAATCATCATCTGGAAAGAAAACATTCTAGAATAACATCATTATAAATAGATCTGATAAAGCATGGTCACTACTATGTATCATAAAGCAGGTACAAGATATCTTACATTCACAGAGGTATGATACAGTACTGTCCTACATCTGTAATAGTATAGGATATAATTAAAAAGACATTATTTGAGACTTGATTCTACTTTTCCAGCAGAGGGCCCAAAGGATGGTTACAACACAACTCTGGTACAGAAATGTACCTTCTTAGATAAGATTTCCCTTCTTTAGTGGCACAGTTCTAGGCACTCACTGTCAAGCACATTTTTATGTCCTTAAACATAAACTTTTTTAAAGTATTTCTATAGTAGGAAAGTTAGCTTCATCATATAAAGTTATTCAATTCACTGTAAAGACACAGTAGTCAAATTTTCTATAAGCCCTGCAAACATTTCTGTTCATACTCCTTTCATCTCCAAAGATAAGAATTATAGACCGCTTTGCATAACATAAGGCCACAGAGTTACAGCTAAAAAGAAAGTCACAATGGTAAGAATAATGTCCCTTCTGTTGTAGTCTGCTATTTATTTGTCAGTTATCTTGGTATCTTGAGAGTATGGGCTTCCAAACGTCAGGGCACTCAGAGCTGGCCTTGGTCTAATGGTTCACAGCACTACCATTTCCAGGGGAGTTCCAGTGGTGTTCCATTCCTGCACTACCCAGATAATACGTCTGCGTTTCGGATTACCACCACTAACAAACTGAGACCCCTACCTCTGCCTTAGCACCAGGAGGAAACGTCATTTGGCTATTCCCCAACTACCAAGAAACAGATTCCCAAATACATCTTAAACTTCAAGACTTTAGGAGCTGGATTATTTTTGGAAATAATAAAAGAATAAACTTCCTTTATAAAAAGAAAAGAAACTTACCGCTAAGAGGGAGAAAAAAATTTTTAACACCGTGATGAGTTCATCTATGGAGTGAGTTAGAGAAGAGATCTAATGCTTGAGCTATAGGAAACTACAGTGTTTAGACTCAGTGCAGATGAGGAGGAACCAGAAAAGGAGATGGAGAAAAGAACCCAGTGAGTAGGAGAATGAGAGCGTGGGGTCCAATAAGCAAGGTGAAGTGTTTCCGGGAGGAGGGTGTAAGTAACTGTGTCAACTGCTGCAGGTAAGTAGCACAAGATCACAAGATGCCACATGATGATGACATCATGTGGATGTCATCATCAGCATTAGTGAGAGTTGTCGGGTGGGATGATAGCGATGAAAGCTGATCTGAGCGCTTCTAAAGAGAACAGGAGAAGATGGGCTGAGGATAGCAAAATGGCCAGCTCTTCCAGGGAGTTTTGTTGTAAGATGGACCTAAGGAATGGAGCATAAAGTAGAGGGGCATGGGGGTCAAGAAAGGTTTTTATTTTATTTTGTTTAAAGATGAGAGGTACTAGAGCATATTTGCATGCTGATGGAATGATCTAGTAGAGAGATGACAACTGTTGATGCAGGAGAGTGAATAATAAATTGCTGGAGCAATAGATACAATGTGGAAAAAAATTCATCAAGGTTAGGCATAATTTGTGACTTCTGCATATAATCTCTATCATGTCACATAATTATCATTTCTTTTTCGTAGGAGAACAATTAAGATCTAGTTTCATAGCAACTTTGAAGTTTATCATACAGGATTGTTGACTATAAACGCTATGTTATGCATTCAGTCTCCAGGACTTATTTATCTATTAGTTGCAAGTTTGTACCCTTAAACTGCATCTCCCCAGTTCCCCACAATCCAGCCCCTAGTAACCACCATTCGATCTTCTGTTTCTACAAGTTTGACTTTTTAAAATTCCACATATAAGTTATATCGTACAGTATTTGTCTTTCTCTGTCTGACTTACTGAAATGTCTTAATTAAAATTGGATTTAGATTTGGTCGTACACCAGTACAAGCAAGACTCAGCTGCCTGGCCAAGAACAACTCTATCTATGTCTTGGCAAATATTGGGGACAAAAAGCCATGTAATTCCTGTGACTCCACGTGTCCTCCTAATGGCCATTATCAATACAACACCAACGTGGTGTATGATGCAAAGGGAAAGCTGGTGGCACGTTACCATAAGGTAAGAGGGGGTGGGTGTGTAATATGCAGCCTGCTATGAGGGGGGTGCATGCTGTGTATAAGAGTTAGAGCTTCGTTCTCTTATAACACAATGTTACCAAGAGTTTTTTTAAAGCGAGCAATAAAGAAAAATGACACTTTAGAAATGTGGAAAAAATTGTAGGCAGAGACCTGTAAGAAACGTTTGGTAATACTCCAGGATTGAGATAAAGCATATACAAAACAAGTAATTTTAATATTGATATAAAAGATACTGAGATGACTGTAGTCTGGATCCCATTTAATTTTGAAATGATAAAAGATGTTTTCACATTGTATGAATCAGTTGCACGGAAGTTAATTTCCCTGCTTTCTATCAAGTCACAAAAATGATCTTTCTCTTTTCAGTTTCTATACCAGTGAATTTAATTATCCTCTTATTGATTTAAGGTCAAATCATAAAATTTTTTACTTTAAAATCTGAATTGAAAGAGTAAAATAACCTGAAGTGATAATTTTATACTAAATTGGACCGGGAGAGAGGCTGACCTTTTAAATGGTTATGGGATGTGCAGGTCAGTGTGAATGTCCCTTTTCCTCTCCCATATTTTTTCTAAGCATCTTAATTGTGGCTTCAAAATCTTCTGACTGGAGAAATTATCTCCTGGAAGTCCTAGGGAAAAATAAATATTACTCAAGAGGAGTGATATTGAGCCAATGACTTTCAAATGTTTTTGATCATATACCTCTATATGGAAAAAAATTTTAACATGAGTCCTCAAAATAAAATATATTTATATAATGGGCTTCCCTGGTGGCGCAGTGGTTGAGAATCTGCCTGCCAATGCAGGGGACACGGGTTCGAGCCCTGGTCTGGGAAGATCCCACGTGCCGCGGAGCAGCTGGGCCCGTGAGCCACAATTACTGAGCCTGCGCTCCACAACAAGAGGGGCCGCGACAGTGAGAGGCCCGCGCACCGCGATGAAGAGTGGCCCCCGCTTGCCACAACTAGAGAAAGCCCTCGCACAGAAAAGAAGACCCAACACAGCCATAAATAAATAAATACTTAAAAAATATATATATATTTATATTTATTTGTGTGTTTATTTGTGTATTTATACATAAAACACAAAACTTTCAAAAAGTTTTCTTCATAAACTTGTGGGTTTCACAACTTGTTTTTATATGTAATTAAACTTCTGTGTTCTCCTCAAAAATATGTCTCAGACTGGAAATAGAAATGTCAGTACTTCCTTTTCCCTTATTTCCGAGACTGTGTTTGCATTGTGAGTATCATTTTTAAAGGCTCTTTCTTTGCAGCTACTCTTCCATTCTGTAAGTGTTGACCTAGTTAAACTGGTAGCATAGTTGGTCAATCCATTTATCCAGGCCCAGTAAACGGCAGGATGGCACAGTGCACCGGATGTGGACAGCTAATGAGGACCTGGGTCATCCTAAAGTGAGAAGCTCTCGTTCTTCCATCAGGGTACCTCGGAACAGTTCGTGACCCATGCTCTCTGACATATGGATCTGATAAGAGTACTTTTGTCAATCAATCTTAAAATGCTAGTAAATTTCAATTAAAGATTTTTTTTAGTTAGAAAATAAATTTAGAGAGAAGTTTTAATAGTCTGGCTCCCAACCCTCAGTCTTTCCTACTTTGCAAATCATTTTATTAAGCTGTTGACCCTGATTATTAAATTAGACTAGGTTCATTTCTCAAGTTTACTTGGAGGGAATCAGAGAGAATGAAATAAAACATTTATTTTTAACAACAATTTTGAAAGCTGGGTAAGAGTCCCTGAAATTACTTTGGATGGGACACTGTAAAGAGGGAGAGGGCCTCCCTCATCTGATTAATAGATATTTATTGTGCATCTATTATGTTTCGAGGTATCAGGGACTCAAAGAAAAATGATGTATGTCTTCAGCTTTCAAGAAGCACATAGTGTTTAGGATTTATGGGGAGGTATTTGGCTCCTGATTGAGAGAGGGAGGGAGTTAAGGAGAGAGAGGGAGGGAGAGAGAGAGAAAGAGAGGGAAAGATAGAGAGAGAGAGAGAGAGGGAGAGATGGAGTGAGAGAGACTGTATTTCTCCGTATTTTTCTTTGGAAATTAACTTCCAGTCACCAGAGTTATTCACCTTCTATAGATTTCCTGCTATTGAGCATTGTCAAATCTCAAAATTACTAACTTGGAGAGTTTTCATGTGTCACCTCTTCAATAAACAAGCCTTTCCTGGTTTTATCCTGTGTGTTTGTTACAGTACAACCTCTACTCTGAGCTTCAGTTTGATGTCCCCAAAAAGCCGGAGTTGGTGACTTTCAACACCTCCTTTGGAAAGTTTGGCATTTTCACATGCTTTGATATTCTCTTCCATGATCCTGCTGTGACCCTGGTGAAAGATTTCCACGTGGACACCATATTGTTTCCCACAGCTTGGATGAATGTTTTGCCCTTTTTGACAGCTATTGAATTTCATTCAGCTTGGGCAATGGGAATGAGAGTTAATCTTCTTGTGGCCAACACACATAATGTCAGCCTAAAGATGACAGGTAATTCATGACCAGATGTGGTTTGCAGATTATATTTCTAAAGGCAGAGAAACGTGTGCCTCAGATATGACCTGTTGTAATTTTTTGGTTCTTTGTTGGGACTTCTTACTATGTTTGTATCCTTTCATTAAAAAAAAAAAAAAAAAAAAAAAAAAAGAGGAAGAAGAAAAGAAAAGGTACTGCCTGATTATAACAGCTATGGCTGTGTTAAGACTTTTATGTGTATTATTTCATCTATCCTCACAACAACTCTACGTATGCGCTGAGTACTATCATTCCAACTTTGCAGAGTACAAAACTGAGACACACAAAAATGCAAGTAACTTGCCAAAGGCCACGAGATAGTAGGGGGCAAAGCAGGGAACTAAACAAGATATGCTCTATAACTGGCAAGGCAGAGTAGTGTATTATTGACATGTTGCTGTATAACAAATTGCTTTAAAAGTAAAAAGTGAAAGTGGCTTAAAAACAATAAACATTTATTATCTTACAATTTGTGTTGGTCAGGAATTTGGGAGTAGCTTAACTGGGTGTTCCTGGCTCAGGCCATCTCTTCAGGTTACATTAAACTGTTGGCTGGGCGGAAAGTCATCTGAAGGCTTGATTGGGGCTGGCAGGTCTGCTTCCAGGCTGGCTCACTCATATGGCTATCGGTAGGGTTCCTCTCTTTCTCAGTGGGTGTTGAGAGGAGACGTTCATTTCTTGCACATGGGCCTCTCCATAGGGCTGTGTGATGTATCCTTATGACATGGCAGCTGGCTTCCTCCAGAGCAAGTAATGAGAGAAAGGGGGAGAGAGAGAGAGGGAGATAGAGAGAGAGAGAGAGAGAAAGAGAGAGAAAGAGGAAAGCTGCATTGCCATTAATGACTAGTCACAAACCATTATTTCTACCATGTTCTATTGATTAGGAGTATGTCACTAAGTCAAGTCCACACTCAAAGTGAAGGGAATTAGATCCACCCATTGGAGAAAGGAGTTTTGAAGAATTTTGGAACATATTTGAAAACCACCACAATGGAGAACAGGAGGGAATTTTGTATTAACTTCCCTACCTCTCAGGAATGCCTGAGTACAATGATGTTAATATTTGGCTTAATTTTCTATAATGCTAGTAAATTATATTAAAGGTTTATTTGAAATGAGACCACTGATCACGTAGCTTAATCTCCTCCAGTAGAGAATAGGAGAAGTATTATACTTAGATGTTCAGTGCCTTGTGCTTTCTCATTGTGACTAATCTTGTGACATGACCACATGCTGAATTCTGATGGGGAAACTGGTGGTGTTGGGTTTGCTTTTTGTTTTTAAAAGACTTGTCTTCCATTCACAGGCAGTGGTATCTATGCACCACACTCGCCCAAAGTATATCATTATGATATGGAAACAGAGTTGGGAAAGATCCTCTTTGCAGAGGTGGATTCGCATCCCCGAAACTCTCTGACCTACCCACCAGCTGTGAATTGCAGTGCCTACGCCACCACCATCAAACCATTCCCAGGACAGAAAAACTCCTTTAGGGGCTTTATTTCCCGGGATGAGTTCAACTTCACAGAACTCTTTGAAAATGCAGGAAACCTTACAGTCTGTCAAAAAGAGCTGTGCTGTCATTTAAGCTACAGAATGTTAGGAAAAGAGGAGAATGAAGTGTATGTTCTAGGAGCTTTTGCTGGACTTCATGGCCGAAGGAGAAGAGAGTATTGGCAGGTAATCTAAGCTCGAGAGAAAGGGAGTGTTTGGATGTCAGTAAATTCCAGGGTTAAGTTTTCATATTTGTCCCAGGGAACCAAATGCTTTTCCTTGGCATGACTGCATGCATTGCCAGTGTCTCACACACACACACACACACACACACACACACACAAACACACACACACTTTGGGATTAATCATGTGATATTTGCAAGGGGGCTAAGTATCATTGATTGCTTGCTTTGAGCACCTTAAAAGAATACATTAGCCTGACGATGCTGATTTTCTATTTGACTAATGAAACTAGTTTACATATTGAAGTGAACTTCAAGAAGGCTTCTTTAAGCAGCTTTGCTAACACATCTGAATATAAAGTCTTGTTTTAACTTTTAAAACCAACAATAAGTAGGGATATCACTTTTATTTTAACTTCTCTTGTAACCAAATATCCTGATCATTTCATGCCCTTCCAGTGACAAATTTTTTAAACTTTTTGTATTATGTTGGCTATGCATTTGTTTTTTCTTATTTTACTCTGTGCCTCACTGCCTTCTCCTAAGGAAACGGATATGAAAAAAAAAAAAAAAGAGATGGTCAAAATTTCAATCATCCTTTTGGCTTTTGTATTCCTGTTGCCCAAATACCTCTACTTTCTTGGGCCAAATGCCATCATCTGACATGCCAGACTAATGGTTTATATCTGTTACCAAGTCCAAGCTTGTACTGCTTGCTGTATGACAGACCAATACATTGAGAGATGAGTTGTTGGGACAAGGAATAGTGACTTTATTTGGAAAGCCAGCAGACTGAGAAGATGGTGGACTAATGTCCCAAAGAACCATCTTCCCTGAGGTAGAATTCAGGCTTCTTTTACACTAAATGGGGAGGGGGTAAAGTCCTAGTTCCAGTAAGACTCTGGAGGGGATGTGTTTATTTTTTCCTTCCTGCAGCCATTCATAGGTGTGCCTGGTCTGGAAGTTTCCTGTGAGCTAAACAAAGGTATTTTAGCTCATTACATGAAAGGCAGGATTCTTAGAGATGGTTCATTATGTATAATTTAAAGCTTATAGGCAGCATGCCTTTAGTGAGTAACTTGTAGCAAAAGCAGTAGACTACAAAGGTTTAAATAAAGAGAAACGGATCCAATATGGAGTGGATTTATTCTTTCCTATTACAAATCCAGTTTTAAACTGGCTTCTTTCTTTCAATCCCACTAGCTACCCAGGAAGTGAGGGTTGGTTCTTAATCATTTGCCATTTTCAACAAAGCAGGTAATTATATGATCCAAATCCCTTTATCAAATGGTGAAAATATTTACTTTGCTATGTTTATAAACTGAGTCAACAGTTCTAGTACAAGTAACTTAGATGCAAGACATTGCATTTTATCTGCATCTCTTCTACACAGGTATGCACAATGGTGAGATGTAAATCTACTAATCTGACAACTTGTGGACAGCCAGTAGACACTGCTCTGACAAGATTTGAAATGTTCTCCCTAAGTGGCACATTTAGAACAGAGTATGTTTTCCCTGAAGTGCTACTTACTAAAATCAATCTGGCACCTGGAAAATTTGAGGTAGGATAACTTTAAGAGTGTCTTCATTTTATCTGTTTTCTGAAGTCAAATAAAACAGGCTATGACAACTGTATCTGTTAACTTTTGCTGTGTAACAGACTCCTCAAAATTTCATGGCTTGACACAATAACCATTTCTTTAGCCCTGATTCTGTGGTTGGTGATGTGAACTGGGTGTAGCTAGGCTGTTCTGGACTAGAAGAGGCTCGGTTGATCTTGGCTGGGCTCATTCCTGCATCTGCCACTAGCAGGTGGGTTAGCTGGGGCGGGCTGCTTTGTGATGGCATAGTCTTGGAGAGGTGGGATGATTGGGGCCACTCTCCCTCTGTGGTCCCTCATCTTCCAGAGAGCCTGGTCTTGTTCACATGTTAGATTAAGGAGTCCAAGAGCATAAGTAGGGAAAGACACAATAGGCCAGTTCTTTTCAAGTCTCTGCTTGCAACTGGGGGTTGGGGACCCCTGCCATAGATGACAAGTTTTTTACATGAGTCACACTGACCATGTCTTCCTGAGTATTTTCCCAGTTTCCTTGACTGATGGACTCTCCATCAACACATATTTACACATTATCTTTGAGGATCACTTCTGCAGAGATTCCAACATATTCATTGCCTATCTTTTCCCCATCCTTAGTTCTACGCTAAGAGCATGAAGTGTTACTGACCATCACAACTGTGGGAAACACCTTGCTTTAACATTTTAGGTTAACTCTGGTATATTATCAGAAGTGTGGCCTCTGCAACTAACTAGTTATGTAAGTTTGTGCAAGCCAGTTAACCTCTGAATTTCCTACCTGTAAAATGGGGAGAATATCTTCCTCACTGATTTGGTACTGCATGTGAAAGCACTTTGTGAACAGTGAAGCATTATACAAGTATCAGGATGTATTTTTAGGTACTTACCTCAAAGAGTTTACCTAGTTAACCAAGTTCATCAACAACTGGAGGAAAAGCTTGCCAGAATTAGGCCACATGTACGGAACATCATGTAAGTATACATCAATGTGCAGACAGACTGGAGGAGTAGGAGGCCAGGTCCCACTGTAGATACAGTAAATCAGAATCTCTGAGGATGAGACCTATATTTTTCATAGTCCTACAGGTGATTTTGGTGGGTAAAAACTACCAGTTTAAGGGAATAGTCAAAAAGGTCAAATTATCTTGAGTGTGTAACATAGAAGGCCAGTTAATTATATAGTATATTTTAGGAAAATTTGTAACAGGAAAGCAGTAAAAATGCTAAGTTCTAACTAGAACCCAAGGGACAATCACTGATGTGGAACAATTAATTCCAAGGAGGTCAAAATAGACACAATTTTACTATATTGATGAAAAGTCACAAGAAAACTAAATATTTGTGTTTAACTTGTTTCAAACTTTCACCCAAATGTAATTTGAAATATACCTCTTTTATTTCATTTTTGTTCTTTAAGGAACAATTTAATAAACAAGGGACTATTTAGAAACAATGAACACTTAATAAACAATGAACATTTAACATTTTATATTTGTTCGTTTAATTACCAACAGGTTGTGTGTTTGACGACTTGTCAGTGAGCTATGTTTTTGTGTGTATGTGTCACCACAATTATCGTCTTCGGGGATATTTAGTTATTTTCTACTTCTAGTTATTAAGTATCTAATTTCTCACCTTCTAAATTCTTCCCCATCCAAACTGTCCTTCTCACAACTGATGATGAACTCATTTTCTTTAATTCTTGTTCTATCTGTTGTCTATTTGTGTTTTTTTCTATTCTTGTTCCATTACTTTGCATACATTACTCCCTTACAGAGAAGCCTCTTGCCTTCAGGATAGATCTGATCATTCATGACTTTCACAAATCCGATCCCTACCGTTCTCTTTGACCATATGGCTTAGTCTCCTCTTCAATAATCTTCAACTCCAGCTAGTGATGTGCTGTAAATTGTAAAAAGCCACTCTCTGAGGAAGAAAAAGAAAAGCTCCGATTTGTGGCATTTGCCAGTTATCATGATGTAAATATTCTCACCACCATCAATTTCAAGAACAGCCATGCAACAACCAGCTGTCAAAGTTCCTGGAGATTTAACAGTCTGTTGTTGTGAACTTACACACCACTGGCTCCAGCACACAACTGGTTCTAACCAAATTGGAGTGAGAAAGCACATTGCCTAGATCTGTCACATACATTCCTGTCTCAGAATGAGCCTTTGCTGCTTGATTTCCACCTGGCACAAAGTTTTCCATCATACAGCCCCAGGGAGAAATTCCTAACTGCTCCTTGTAGCAGACTGTATCCCACCTTGGGAAGCAGAGCAGTTCAGCTATTCCTTCTCAGACCTCCTAAGCACATACCTGTTTCTCTCTGCAATATACTAATATACTGATTTCTCTCTTTATATGTGGGATCTTCTCAGTTTCACCATTAACTTTTAAGCTTCTTGAGGGAAGGGTGTTATTTGTGTTCCTCTGGCTCCTGGTTATCTTGCATATAATTGGACTCAGTAGATTTTTGCTACTGATGATTTCTGACTTTTCATTAAGGGTTACATCTGATTGTTTAAACTCAATTATTGAACCCTCTAGGATGGCTCTAGTCTTCCTTACATATAAAATAGCTGTTTCCTATCTTTCCCACCTGTTCCCCAACCCCCAACCCCAGCCCTAGCCCCCTTACCTACCATGATATCTAGGATGGTTTCAAAATCATGAGTCTGCTTGTAATGTATATTCTAATCAAGTTGACTATACTTTTCCCACTTTTTCTTTAGGTACTAAAAGATGGGCGTTTGGTAAACAAGAATGGATCATCTGAGCCTATCCTAACAGTGTCACTGTTTGGGAGATGGTACACTGAAGACGTACGTTCCATCTCAGGCAGGACCAGCAACTCAGCGACAACTTACCTGATAATATCCACATTATTAATGATCATAGCTTTGCAAAATATTGTGATGGTGTAGGACATCATCACTTTATCATATTCATTGTTGCATCCCAAGTTTACTAAGAAACTTTGAATGGCTCGCTCCCTAGTATAGACCAATGATTTCCAGATATATATTTTTTTCTCATCAAGGATTATATTTAAGTGTTATGGTAATTTTGCCTCTTTTCTTGGTTACGCTAAAATAATACAGTATGGTATAATTGTATAATTGAGGTTTGGGTCATGTAAATGAGGACTAATCCTGACTCCAGCCTTACTTGCTGTGTGTGCTTGTGTGTGCTTGTGTGTGTGAGCATGAGCAGAGTGAAGAGCTTCAGGGATGTTGTAAATATAGTGGTAGCCTTGGGAGAGAACAGTAATGATGGGAATTGAGATGTTTATGACTGAATTCCATTTGACATTAAAGACAGTTTGAACTCATCTAGTTTTCTGTGCTAATGATTGGGGAGGATTTGCTTTCTAATCAGATGGAAACATAAACTCATTGGAGTTTCATTGGAAACATAAACTCCAATGTTGAAGTTTATCTTAACAATGAAAGTCATTTTGAGATGTTCTAGAAGAAATAACAGTTAGTCCAGGTTAATGGGTATTCATAGCTCCAAACAGTCCTACCTAAAGGCCGTGGTGTAATCTAACAGGCACAAATCCCATAACACAAAGACCATGACTGTTTTTAGTTTTTTGATTTTAATTTATTTAATTTATTTATTTTTGGCTGTGTTGAGTCTTTGTTGCTGTGCACGGCCTTTCTCTAGCTGTGGCGAGCGGGGGCTACTCTTTGCTGCGGTGCGCAGGCTTCTCATTGTGGTGGCTTCTCTTGTTGTGGAGCACGGGCTCTAGGCACGTGGACTTCAGTAGTTGTGGCATGCAGGCTCAGTAGTTGTGGTTCGCGGGCTCTAGAGCGCAGGCTCAGTAGTTGTGGCATGCGGGTTTAGTTGCTCCGCAGCATGTGGGATCTTCACGGATCTGGGCTCGAACCCGTGTCCCCTGCATTGGCAGGTGGATTCTTAACCACTGTGCCACCAGGGAAGCCCCCCCATGACTGTTAATGGTAACACTATTTTCAACATTGAGTACCTGCTTTTTTAGTGGTGGTGAATGTACATGTATGTAAATAGTCCAAAATCACATAATCATCAAAATTGTGTGTTCTTTTATCTCTTCATTAAATATAGAACATTTCAGATTTGCCAGGTTTCGCTTGAGGAAGTTAAACATTATGCAATGGTTTCGCAATGTGTTCTGTGACTCTTGGGCAACGATATTTCACTTCCAGTCGACCGCTGAAACTAAACCCACTGGTTTGAGAAAGATACAAGCAAGGATATCCTCACAGATTCTAAGGGACAGTTCTTCCCTTCATTCACACTTAGAGCTGTCAGCTGTACTTCAACTCATTAAAAATAAAAACAAAAATGAAAAACAAAGAGCACCAGTCGCAAGGAAAATAAAGAGTACTTAACTGCAAAATTGCATCACAATGTTTTAACCCATATCTTGTCAGTGGTTTTCACACACCCACTGTGTTTTATCAAACAACTCAAGTAGTTTCATTTGGCATTGATTTAGGGAACTACGCTTGAGGGAGTAGCTCTTTAGTTTCTAACGAATCTGATGTCAGAGTCCAGTTTCTTTGATAAGCGTCTTTCTCTCTCACCTTAAAATTTCATGTTAGTTCTTGAGTCTCCTGTGGTTCTGGAGGGAATAAACAAGGTGCTGGTTTCCACCTATCCTGGATTTCACCAGGCTTCTTCCTAAAATGCGCTGTCACAGCTTCCCAGTTGCGGGCACCTGTACTGCAAAGCTGCTCCTTCAGCTTCAGGTTTCCGTCAGCGCTCACTCTCTGTCTTTTGTTCTTTCATTCAGATAGCATTTGTTGATTTCATACTATGTTCCAGGCACTAGGTACTGGGACATGGTCTATGCATTCTCTTTGATCGTTTTACCATTCATTCTGTGACACTGCCCCTGTCATATAATCTAGTCCAGTAATTTCTGTGATATATTCGCAGCCTACTCTGCAAGGATCACTACCTCTACTTTCTACTTTTTTATTCCTTCTTTGCATTTTGACCCATCCTCATGGTGTTAGCATATTCATCTACATAAGTGATTTCCAGTGGCATTTTTTTCTCTGTTTTGACCTCTCTTAAATTCCATTCACATTCTTTAACTCCATTCTGACCATCTGTCTTAGGTATCTCATAGATGATAATGTTCTAAAAAAATCTTAGGGCTGATGCCTGCTTAAGTAAATATGGTCATAACACACACACACACACTCAAACACTTAGCCACACACAGATACCTCTAACAGAGGCATTCTTGAAAAGATATTTGGATGTATTGAATAAAAACAGTAACAACTGGCAAGAGGATTTCTTGAGTTACTGGACCTGGAGACATGAAGTAGTACTTGGAGGAGGAAAGAAGATATTTTAACAATCTCCTAGAGAATTTCCAGGCCACTTGATGATAAGTCGAAGGAGAAAAATAATAGGGATGAACTGCATGATATTAATTTACCTGTCCTCAAATATCTTGTGACACCTCATGTAAATATGGATCGAACAACCCTGATGATAGCTTTGATCAGTTATAAGAGTTGTGAGCCCTTGTTTCCCTGCTCCTCTTATGTACTTTTCATTTTTTTTTATCCCAGATGTTAATTTTTAGAAAGATACGCTAACCTTCACTTGTTCCTGTTGAACTCTCAAAATTCAGTCCATTAGCTGGAGACTGAGGAATTCTTATGCTAAGTTCACTTTACACTATAATTTCAATCTTTTTAATAAAATAAATAATGAAGTATGAAAACATTTTAGGAGATTGCTGGTATTGAGTTTTTCATTATACTGTTTGAAGATGAGTTTCCTAAGAGAGTCTGATTTTTTTTTTATGAACAAAGAGAAAAGAGGCAAAAAAGGTCAATACTCATTTTTTATGATAAAGAAAAATGGCAGTTTATATATCTTCTAGAATCAGAAGTGCAAATTTAAATGCAGTTACCCAGGATGACTAATGAGCCAGAAGGGCTTTATAAATGAAGAGCGGGTATAACAGACGTATAAAATATTTGAATTCCAGAAGGCTAAAATGGGGGTTTTCATAGACAACTTTACAAGGACACTCATGTGGTTACCAGTGATAGGACAGGAATTTAATGTTTTGGGCATCAGACCTTACATAGAATACACTTCAGGTGGCTTTTCTGTTTGACTTTCATTCCCCACCCACCTGCATTTAGCCTGCCCTTCTCTTATCTGTAATTAGGAGGTCCACCATAGCAACTTCAAGATTACAGGTAAGGTTCCATGTGCTAGAATTGAAAAGCCAGAGCTAAAGAAATCTAAGACTTAATTAAAAATATAAGAAATGGTAGATTTTAAAGCAAAGAATGTGAGGCCTAAAATAAATTATTCCTACAAGACTTTACATCCATTATAAATTCTTACAACCCTCATGGCATTGGTAAGCACTAGTAACACTTCATGTTATAAAAAGCATCACATTTGATATATTTACCACTGAAATGAACTTCTCAGGGACAGAAATCATGCTTACTCACCATGATGTATTTCTAATGTATGGCACAGTGCCTGAAACAAAGCTGCTGAATGAACTAAAAAAAATTACTAAGAACAGAGAGAATGGGTGCCCAGAATGGGTGTCTGTTTGTATTTGGGACATGATAGTTCTGTAGATTCTACTGTACAAGATATAAATCTTTCACTGACCAGATCACACTTCCAATATGACCATATATGAATTTAGATTTAAGTATCTTAGCAATTCATAGAACATATCAGTGAATTGTGAGAGCATTGTCATTTGGACATGACGGAAAAGCAATTGCTTATAATTTACTCCTGCTGGGAGACATCTAGTATAAACATGCTCTTGACTACATGAAAATAGAAGTAGGAAGTATGTAGTTGGAGGGCAGATATGTGCCTTACTATTAAGTCCTAACTCATGCCTCATGGCTAGGAACCTATTCATCAATTAAACATCTCACTAATTTGAAAGGAATCCAAATATACTAGAAAAGATGGTAAAGTGGTAGTACAAGAAATTAAGTGAAAGAATATGTACCCTCTGCCCCGTTTATGGAATAAGATGTTATGAATAGAATGGACTCCTTTTGTATTTCCTCCCAATTGCATTCTTCTCCTTTCCCTGTTTGCTTTTATTACAGGAAGTCATTATCCTAAGGTTATTTTAGATCATTCCCATGACTTCTTGGTAGTTTATTACATAGGTACATAAATATCTTAGTACTATTTTGCATTTTTAAAAATTTTGTATATGTGGCATCAAATTATACATATCATGCTGCATATTTCTTATTTTTACATAAGAAACTTTGAGTTTTATCTACACAAACGAGCATCAATCTACCTCATGCATTTTCACAGTGTACGCTGTACAGTTGCCTTAGTGTGCCAGTTATTCAGCTATTGTCTCTCAGCTCCAAACCCACCTTTCTGTATTCTTCTTTGTGATGATGAGGCTGGGACTAGGCAAACATATTTCTCCTTTGTCACCTGGCTCCCTGTTAGGTTCTGCCAATAGAGGACGCTAGAGGGAAACAGAAGATTGGACGAGGAGTGGAGGGACTTCCATTTGCTCACCTGTCAGTGTTGTCCCATCAGCAGTACTGTACCTGACAGCAGTAGTTTGTTCCAGTAGCACTTGGTTCTAGCTTTCAGTTTTTTCCATACTTTCAGAATCAGTGTCATTACTCTCCTTCAAAAATACCAGCACCAACCAGTGTCTCCTCAAGGGATGAGTCCCAGCTCTGTGGAGGTCCCCCTCTGAGGTGCTGGCTTATCAGCACCAGCTGGAGAGCACCCTCTCCCTAGGGGTCTGAGCCTCAGCTCCACGGGGTTCCCTGGAAAGCTTCTAGCTCCTCACATTCTCCTCTTCCCTTTTCTCATGAATATAAGGAGTGGTAGCTGCTTTCCTCAGTTATCCTGTGTGTGTTACCTCAGTGTTCCTCTTTTGTCCTTCATTCATCAAATACCTGTTTAACCAAATCCCTATGTTAAATTCTCTTAAAATAACTGGTGTGGATTCTGTTTTCCTGGTTGCATATCGTCTGATACAATGGATAAGACAATATTCATTTGTCTTCTCTCCTACTGACGAATATGGTGGGCATGGCCAAACCCGCTGCTCTGAAATCTTGGGTAAGCTTGATAATATAGTAAAGGACAAAATGTGGAAGCAGTCAGCTGTGATGCAGTGGCGGTCCCAGGCATGCTGTCATGGCCTCTCACACAGACATCAGTAAAAAAGCAGCAGGCCCATCCTCTGGCTTCCTCTGAGCTGCTATGTCCTTCACTACAGGAGGGCTGCTGAAACCATAAACTTTGGGTGCACCTCTGGGAGAACAGGTTTTGTGGACGCTTATATCGTTGATCTCAAATATATACTTTGTGGAACTTATGTGAATTCTCAGTGACAAACTGAGTCAAAAGGTAACATCAGCTGACTCTGAATCACCAGTTTCAACAGCCTTTGTCCCTGTATTTGTTTCTGTGGTTTAGTCCAGCTCAATGGATGCTTAGGTTTTTTACTTTGGGGTTTTTTACCTATTATACTTATTATTAATATTATTTCCTATTATAAATAAAGCTTCTCTGAGCATTCTTGTACATATCTCCCTGTGCATCTTAAGAAGTCCAACAACTTATTTTGGATTCCTACAACTGGTCAGGAAGGTCTTGTGCTGGATGGTGATGACGAATAAAACAAAAGTTTCTTTTCTAAGAATCTCAGTCTAGGAGACAGAGCATCACCATCATCATTGTCACTCATTATCATAATAATCAAATATTGAGCGAGTAGAATATGCCTCACACTGTGTTCCGCATTTCCAAGTATCTCATTTAATACATGTAATGAACATCACAGAATATTATAATGGGTCAATTTTGCCTTGGAAGACAAGAGAGTTGTCAGAGACCAGTTGGGTAAGTCAATCAGAACATCCTAGGTAGAGACAGTCATGCATACAAAGACATGGAAGAATGGCATGCTGCAAGTAGAGAACAATATATTGAGGCTGGGGGAGGGTAAAAGGAGGAAGGGTAAGGAGAGACAATGAAAAAATTTGAGGCCAGAAAGATAGGCAAGGGCCAGATCATTGAAGCACAAATGAAGTCTGGACTTTATCCTGAAGCTAAAAGACCCACTGAGGGATTTTAGAGTCAAGTATCATGATGAACTACATAGTTTTAAAAATTACTTTGCACTTTTATATACAGAATGAATAAACAACAAGGTCCTACTGTATAGCACAGAGAACTATGTTCAGTATCCTATGATAAACCATAATGAAATAGAATACAAAAAAAGATTGTATATATATGTATAACTGAATCACTTTGCTGTACAGCAGAAATTAACACAACTTTGTAAATCAACTAAATTTCCATAAAAAATTACTTTGCTAGTAGTTTGGAGGATAGATAAGAAGGGAAAATTCTAAATGTAGGGTAGCCATATAGGAGACAATTTTAATAGTTCCCTCAGGGTAGTGGTGGCACAATAGCACATTGAGGAACATCAAGGAGGCCAAGGCCAATACAACTGGAGCCAAATGAACATGGAGGAAATCACTAGGAGTTGATGTATGAAGTAATAGAAGGCTGGATCTTGCAGGCATTGCAAGAACTTGGCTTTTTACTCTGAAAAGTGAAGTAGGAGGCCTTTGGAAGTTTTTGAGCAGATTGACACAATTAGTTTTACATTTTAATAGGAGCACTCTAAATGCTGTTGTGCAAAAGTAGAAGTGGTACCAGAAACAGGTAGCAGGGTATTGGAATAACCCAGGACAGAGATGATGGTGGGCTTGGACCAGAGTTGCAGTAGTGAAAGACCTCCTGATTGAAAGTGTATAGAGTGAGAGACAAAGATAGAAGGAAGGATAACTCCAAGGGCTTTGGCCTCAACAACTGGTAGTTTACAGAAGCCATTAACTGAGATCTGAAAGACTAACTTCAGGAGTGTCGGAAATGGAAGGTCAAAAGCTCAGTTTTGTTTATGTTGATTTGATACGCCTTTATATATCCAACTGGAGATTCTGAGCCGACAAAAGTTTTAGGACACAAAAGTCTGGAGTTCAAGGAGAGGTCTGAGATAGAGATAGAGATCTTTGAATCACTAACATATAAATGGTATTTAAAGCCACAAAATGGATGAAATCACCTAAGCAGTGAGTGTAGATAGGAACAGAAGATTTCTAAGAATTAGGCTCCAAAGCAAACATCGTTGAGAGGTTAGGGATGATGAGAAGGAAGCAGGAAGAAAAAAGGCCACAAAAAAACTCTGAGGTAAATAAGTACAAAAACCAAGAAGAAAGAATGAGGAAAAGCAGGAAATTGTGGGCAAAGAAAGCGCTTCAAAAATGAGGTAGTGGCAGCTGTGTCAAATGCTGCCAGCATGTCAACTAACTTAGTAACGCAGAGATCAGTGGTGACCTTGACAAGGTGGTGAAGTCATGGGGACAAAATCCTGATGGGAAGGAAGGAATTAAGACAGAGAGTATACGCAACCATGTAGAAGAGTTCTGTTGTACAATAGAACAGAGAAATGAGACGGGAACTGGAAGGGGTTGTCAGATCAAGAGAGGGTTTTGTTTTGTTTTTATTTAAGGTAAGAAATACAACAGGATATTTGTATGCTGATGGAATTAACCCAATAGACAAAGAAAAATTGATGAGAAGGAGGAAGAGAGAGAATTTCTAAAGCAATGTCTTTGGGATCCAGTGAACAAGGATAGGGAAAGGACATAGAGAGGGGCATGAGCAGTCATTGATAGTGAGAGGAGAGGAGGTGGACTTGATAGGCATGGATGCCGGCAAGTGGACTGATGCTTTGTAGGAGCTTGTGGAAGTCTATTTAGTTGGATAAACAATCCTGGAGTTCAGGAGAGAAGTTTGAGCTAAAGATAGAGACAGTAGTTTTCAGTTCATAGAGGGTAGTTAAAGGTATGAAGTAGAAAAGGATCTGCTATGGGGGCAAGACAGTAGAATACAGAACGAAAACTAATTAATAATGTGACTACTGACCATAAGTGCATTCAGGGTTCAGAGAAGTGAACAGCAACAGAGGTGAGAGGTGAGAAACCTGAGTTGGAAGGTCAGGATTTAGCGAGGAATCAACCCAGGATCAGAGTGGTAGTAAGTGTATTAAAATGTAATAAGAAGGGTGGTCTTAGCTAAGAACAGGAAAGATAAAATGGGACTGAGTGGGAGAAGGCTCTGATTGTCTGCCTTGATTTGATATACACATGGGAAGCATTTCACTTAATGAGAGCAAGGGTTAAGGGAACTCAGTAGTTTGCAGTATTGATTGAAGATTAAGTTGGGAGGAGTGAGATCAGAAGGGCTGATGGAGGGCCTGTAAGAGTAACTCTTGGCCACAGAGTCAGGACTCTGATGATAAAAATAGAAAGCAAGTTTTATAATGGATATTGGAACTAACGACCTGGGGAGAGCCAACAAACTTAGAGATTTTATTCTACCGGCCCTTCTCCCCTTTAAAATTTGTACCTTACATATTTAAAGGCAGAATTATATTTATTTTAATACAAAACTTTAGACTCTAAACTTCCTAATCCCACAATAATTTTGAACTGTCATTCAAATTAGGTACTTGAATGTTTACGTTCAAACCTCGTTTAAATAATTTGCATCCACAATCCCTATTCCTTATGCACAAATGAGGCAAAGGCATTACTAACGACACTTGGTAATGAAATATTTAATGCAAGTTTCTATTGATTTCAACATAATAAAAAGTTGGTACACTTCCTGATATTAGGGAGAGTGAAGGGAAATTCCTTTGTTTCTTTTTGCTTCTATTCAGAAAGTCAGGTCGACTGAAGCAACAGGTAGAATTTCAACTTGACATATGAAAATAAGTTCCTTCTCATTGTAAAGCAATTTATCTGTCTTACACAGGTCTCGTCTTGTCCTTGAATATTTTTTTCTGAAATGAATTTGTGTCTGATGGATATTATTTCATAAGGACACATGGAAACTCACCAGGGAGTCTGGGAGAATAAAGGCATATTCAGATAATGAAAAAAAGTTATTAGAATTAAAGGGCTTAAAACTATAGAACTGAAGCAACTAAAGAAACAAAAGGCACAAATATCCCAAACCTACCAGTTTCCCTACATCAGACGAGGCATAAGGAAACAACCTCTTGAAAATTAGATTTTGAGCGATGTGCTAGTATAAGTATTTAGGGAAAAGGGGTTCACTTGAAAAATGAGCATATTCTATAAAGATGAAGAAATTGTATGACCCCAAAGCCTAGCTCCCTGGTTTTCTGCACATAAACTCCACAGCATTAGCTGGGTTCCCGAGAGGTCTGGAGTTTTAACCTGGTGGGCACTTTCCATCATTGATCACGTTATCATCTATCTATGTCTTGCACAGTGTTCAGGTAACGTTCTAATATCTCAGATTATTAGGCGGTCTTTCCCGTGTTTTCTGCTGATAGCCTCTTATAAATGTGAACACTAATGGTCACTGGTCATGAACATTGAGTTCAGTCATTAGCATGTATACTTTGTGAGCCATTTTGTGAGCTCTGTTAAAACCAGGGCTTGCCTAACACTCTGTTCTGTCTCTTACAGCTAAATATGTAAATTTTCACAAATTGTTGCTACGATAGCTCTTACTACAGTGATCCCATATTGGTCCTATTAATGGAAATATTGAACTACCAGGAAAATATATTTTATTAAAAGAAAAGAGTTTAACAGCCAGTGTGTTTTGGAATGGGGTGGACTAATCTGGTTGGCTCATTAACTCCACTTTTAGAGTTGGGTCGACCTCTGAACAATGCCAACAACAGCATCGGACACTTGAGTCAATCTGATTATGTACTTCTTTCACAATATTCTTTCTCAACC
Organism: Balaenoptera musculus; assembly: GCF_009873245.2. Lineage (NCBI taxonomy): Eukaryota > Metazoa > Chordata > Mammalia > Artiodactyla > Balaenopteridae > Balaenoptera > Balaenoptera musculus. The sequence goes on from NC_045796.1 coordinate 30,965,800, forward strand.
CCGTGCTGCGTAATCTATTCATGAGCAAGTGAAGATAGGTGGTAGCAGACAGGAAGGTCTTTAACATAAAAGTTTTTCCAGTGATACAAAGTACAAGAATCTGAGTTTATCAAAGTGCACTAAGTTTCAGCTATGATTATATCATATTTTCCAAAATGTGGTGCTGTTTTAGCCCTCTTTGTCCTGAGTGCTGGTGCACTGGACACTTTTATCGCTGCAGTGTATGAGCATGCTGTTATGTTACCAAACAGAACAGAAACTCCTGTGCCAAAAGACGAAGCTTTGCTCCTGATGAGCAGGAATATAGATGTCCTAGAGAAAGCAGTTAAACTGGCAGCCAGGCAGGTATTGCCCTTTCTACACTGGCTGGGATATTGGAAAGGAAATTTGGAACTTGATAAGAATGTGAGTGTTTAGAATTTGGGAGAAACTTTTTTGCTCCTACTTGTTTTGAGCAGGGTGCACATATCATTGTGACCCCAGAAGATGGAATTTATGGCTGAGTCTTCACAAGGGAGACCATTTATCCCTATCTGCAGGATATCCCAGATCCTGAAGTGAACTGGATTCCATGTAGAGACCCCCAGAGATAATATCATTACCCTTTGATTTTTTTTTAACATCTTTATTGGAGTATAATTGATTTACAATGATGTGTTAGTTGCTGCTGTATAACAAAGTGAATCAGCTATATGCATACACAGATCCCCGTATGCCTCCCTCTTGCGTCTCCCTTCCACAACATTTGTCTAAAACCAAAGGGTAGCAAGAGGAAGCAGCTGCCCTTTGATTTTAAACAAATGTAGTGATATTGTAACAGCAAGTTCAGTAAGCTTGACTAGTAATCCTGCTGACAAACAATCAGTCTGTGGCACTGGATTTAGACTTCTCTAATTCTTCATAATGTGTACCATCTGGCTTGTCTCCTGTTTGGTAAATGACTTGAGAGGATGATGTTTGGTTGGTTATTTATTGTAGTTTTCTTTCATGAATAGTATGTGTACACACAGTTTTTATAACAGATGTGCTTAATTGGGTTTCAACAAAGTGAGAAAGTTGTGATATCTAGGACTTACGTTCTCAAATGTAAGTAAGCAGGTCCACCCATGAACACCTGCCTCCTCTGCAGGAATGGTAAAAAGATGAATGGGTTTATGTTCCCAAAGGGCTTTGATATTGGCATGCAATGTAATCAGTACTGTGAGCGGAAATTGCATAGGACTTGAAAAAGGAGGTGCTTTTTCTGAGACCACATTCTTCCACCTCCTGACTGAGTGACGTGGGACAAACTATTGACATCTCGGTTTCTTTATCTGTAAACCAGGGATAATAAAATTTCCTCTCCTACTTTACTTTACAGAGTAGACACGCAGTATAGGGAATTCCTTGCTTGTTCAGTGGTTCGGACTCCATGCTTTCACTGCTAAGGGCCTGGGTTCAATCCCTGGTTGGGGAACTAAGATCCCGCAAGTCGAGCAACGCGGCCAAAAAAAAAAAAACACCCCCAAAATGAGAGCAAAGTGAAGTAATACATAGAATCTATATACTATGGTGCCCTCTTCAGTGTTAGCTCTCACTATTACTTTTTTTTAACAGAAGGAGCGGGATCTGAACTTTTGCTTTCTTGTCCTTCAAGAAATTTAATAATTGTTTATAGCTGTAGTTTAGGCATAAGTTTCTTAAAGAAAATCTGTATAAAATATAAGAAAGATTTTTGAAAATAAATTATTTTAGCTGTATTTACTTTTTAAAATAGTTCATATGTAAGCCCTTTAACTGGCAAAATCAATGCATTAAAAAGTAATTTAATTTGCTAATTTTAACTTTACATGCCTCTGTTCAGAACTATTATCTAGCACACAAAAAAAGAAATTTCTTAAATAATTTTGACCACTTGAAATCAGTTGAAAAGTCAAGTCCAATGTTGCAACATAAGAGCTCTATTACGTGAGTCAGGTCTCACACCGGGATTTTCACCTTTGGAAAATTTTTCTCTGAACGTTGCACAGTCTGTGTTTATAGTAATCACGTAATTATGACTCAGTTTCTACTTGATTATGGGGCTTTTCCCAGAGCAGGAAGGACTCATTATTTGCAGTAGTTCAAGAGGCTTATACTGAAATACACTCTATTTGCTTTGGCTGATAAAACTGACTTTCTTAGGGGAAAGATGTCCTGAAGCCTGATAATTAGTCTCTGATGAATTATTGTAAGTAGGGAAGGTAGGTGACTGATGAAACTTTAATATTACTGAGTCTTGCAGACACTTACTCAAATGGCAAGCTTTCAACTCTGTGTTGTAGAAAAGAAAAATCCAGTATTTAATATAATGCTAATATTGGTAAAGAGAGCCACCGTTTCTTCCCTAGTGTCATTTATCCCTAAAAGGGGTAATAAAATTCCACAGTCATCCTTGTGTATTTAAGTACTATCATTTAGAATACTGACACATGTCATTCTTCCTGGGCTTTCCCCATGAGGAACTAGTAGGAAACATTAAAGTATCCTAATTATTTAGCCAAAAAAAAAAAAAAAAAAAGAAAACCAAAATAAAATATATAATAGTTTTATTAAGGCCTTAATGAATATGAATGTTGACAATATTACCCTGCTTTTCCAGAAGGCAAAATAAAAGAAATGGTCACAATCTCTTCTTTCTATTCAAAGATTAGTTCAACATCAATTGCAAAGGGACTGAGAAACCATGGAGAGTCTGAATGGTCTCTACAAGCAATCAAGTCATCAGTGTTCTGGGCTGTCTTCTTGTAGTTACAAAATCCATAATGGCCATTATTTATTTATTGAGCACCTGCTTGGTTCCAGAATCTGTACCTGGTACACTATGCACATTATCTCATTCAATTTATGTAGCAGGTATAACTATTCCCATTTTATTTTATGATTTTTTTTTCGTCTGTTTCTTTTTATTTATTTATTTATTTATTTTTGGCTGTGTTGGGTCTTCGTTGCTGCGTGTGGGCTTTCTCTAGTTGCGGCGAGCGGGGGCTACTCTTTGTTGCAGTGCGCGGGCTTCTCACTGCAGTGGCTTCTCTTGTTGCAGAGCATGGGCTCTAGGCACATGGGCTTCAGTAGTTGTAGCACACGGGCTCAGTAGTTGTGGCACGCAGGCTGTAGAGTGCAGGCTCAGTAGTTGTGGCACACGGGCTTAGTTGTTCTGCGGCATGTGGGATCTTCCCGGACCAGGGCTCGAACCCGTGTGCCCTGCATTGGCAGGCGGATTCTTAACCACTGCGCCACCAGGGAAGTCCCTATTCCATTTTAAATATGAAGAAAAGAAGGGAGCTTAAGGTTTCACAATTGGTAATTAGCCTGGCTGGAATTCAAACACAGCCATTTCCACTGAGCCATGCTAACAGAATGGACTCTTGAGTGCCTGGAAGCACCATCTTATACTTGAAATTTCCAGTGACTAGTGAATCCACTTCTTTTTTTTTTAAGTTTTAATTTATTGATTGATTGATTGCTTGACTGCTATGTTGAGTCTTCGTTTCTGTGCTAGGGCTTTCTCTAGTTGCGGCAAGCGGGGGCCACTCTTCATCGCGGTGCGCGGGCCTCTCACTATCGTGGCCTCTCTTGTTGCGGAGCACAGGCTCCAGACGCGCAGGCTCAGTAGTTGTGGCTCACGGGTCTAGTTGCTTGGCGGCATGTGGGATCTTCCCAGACCAGGGCGCGAACCCCTGTCCCCTGCATTAGCAGGCAGATTCTCAACCACTGCGCCACCAGGGAAGCCTCGTGAATCCACTTCTTAGCGTGTTCTGGTTGCTAGAAATTTTAATCTTATTTTCCACTGAAATCATCTATCTATAACTTCCTTTGGGGTTCATACTGCACCTATCGTATATTAAGATACGTGACTCATCTTCTTCAAATTAGAGTCTCAATTATTTGAAGCCAGCTATAATCCCACCTATTTCCTCACCTCAATCCCTTCTTATTTCTAGGGTAAATATCCCCAAGGTGGGTGGTTTGGGCATTACTCTGAAAAACAATTTCATAGTCTGTATTTATCCCAGGGTTTCACACAAGGGCCCTCTAAGATAGAAGGGAAGCTATTGTGTTGCACTGACAAATGGGGACACTGAGACTGCATAGTGAAATCCTTTTTTCCTTTTCTTTTCTTTCCTTTTTAAAAATATTTCTGGTACCTAATGCTGCATTTGTTCTCTGTAGAAGATGATCTGCCTGGGACCAACTCTATACTGCCTTCTAGTAGGACTGTGGCTTGGATTATGGAAAAGGTCCTCCCCATTAGAAAAGTGTTAAATTTCAAGCCCTTCATTTGTGTTCCTGGGAGAACGTCATAAGAAAATATGTTGCTTCTCTTCTTTCTCCTCTTCCCCCTCAATTTGCTCTGTGCTTCAGTCTTGCACTGCCATCTTGAATCTGCCAATTAAAAAATAGGTTAGTTTTCATAAAGAAGATTGTATTACATGTGAGTTTTTAAATCTTTACTGTTGATTCTTAACCTAGAGCTGTTGTGTGTTATAGGTAACGGGCAAATAAAGTATCGCTTTGGAAGTTCCAAAATCACTAACACACAGTGAGTTTAAGGCAATATCTATTGAATTAGGTTTGGCCGCAGCCCAGTGCAAGAAAGGCTCAGCTGTCTGGCCAAGGACAATTCTATCTACATTGTGGCAAATACTGGGGACAAGAAGCCATGCAATGCCAGTGACCCTCAGTGTCCCCCTGATGGTCATTACCAATACAACACTGATGTGGTGTTTGATTCTGAGGGTAGGCTGGTGGCCCGCTACCACAAGGTGAGAATTACTTGTGTCTTAGCTAAGCTCGATTTACTTCTTTTGTTTGTGATAGCTAGGTATACTTGTCTGTGAATGCTGGTGAGGGAACTGTTGTGAATGCGTTTCTGAATTATTACACTTAGTTGAAAAAGGGATTTAACTTACTTTGATTTCGTATAAGGGTTCTGAATTTGAATTAGTCATAAAATAGAATCTAGCAGACTATTAAAGCAGATGTGCTAATAGCTGCACGAGGATTTTAGTATTCGCTGAGAAAGGAGAAATGCTCAGTTTCATCACAAGATTTAGTACTAGAGTTAGTTTTTTGACCCAATTTGTTGACATTTGGTATTAAGCTGTAGTCATTCATTTCATTAGGACTTTTTTGATTGCAATGATAGAAAAACCCCCCAACTGAAATTGGCTTAAAAAACAACAACACAGAATTTCCTTGCTTAGGTACCTGAGAAAATATAAATCATAGAAAGGGTAGGTCTAGTTTCCGATGCAGTCTGTCCCTCAGAGGCCCAGAAGATGTCAGCCATCCCTCTAGCTCTCTTATTCCTTTGTAACAACTTTTTCCCAGGATGACTGTCCTTTCAGAAGCCACACGGCTGCTCATCACAAAGCACGTATCCTAATAGCAACAAAATCCGGAGGAAGACTGCATTTGTCTTTCCTAGAAACCCTGCAAAAACCTTAACCTTCCTTGACTCCAAATCAGCCACATGCCGCCCTCGAGTTGGTCACCTGGGGATGAAGGATGGGCTACCCCCTGAGCCGAGGGCCGAGGAGCTTGGGATGCTCACTGGTCGGGTGGGGGTGGGGTGTTGCCTGAGCACATATGCACACATCAGGCCAAATAAAAACGTGAGCAGAACATAAGGCTGTTCTCCTGAGCCCAGGGTAGTTGGAGTTTGGGAGCAATAATCAGGCTGGAAAAAAAATTCTAATGGCTTACTAATTAACAAGGTTTAGCTATTACATTGTCTAAATTAAGTTCCAATCTACGTCACCTCACTTATATAAACCTAGCAGTACCATGGGGAGACATGACAAAGTTTATTTTATTACCGTGTTAGACATCACACAGACAGTGCTGTTGGTATTTAAAGAATAGAGTGGAAAACCATCAGAAATTAGTGAGGTTCAAAATTTCAAGTGATTTTAAGACAAATATTCACCTTTTAAATGTCATTTGTAGGGGCTTCCCTGGTGCCACAGTGGTTAAGAATCCGCCTGCCAATGTAGGGGACACAAGTTCAATCCCTGGTCCGGGAAGATCCCACATGCCACGGAGCAGCTAAACCCATGCGCCACAACTACGGAGCCTGTGCTCTAGAGCCTGCGAGCCACAACTGCTGAGCCCACGTGCCACAACTACTGAAACCCATGCACCTAGAGCCCGTGCTCCGCACCAAGAGAAGCCACCGCAATGAGAAGTCCGCGCACCACAATGAAGAGTAGCCCCCGCTCGCCACAACTAGAGAAAGCCCGTGCGCAGCAACGAAGACCCAACGCAGCCAAAAATAAATTAATTAATTAAAAATAAATAAATATCATTTGTAGATATGAACTCATTGGTTGATTCATAGGTTGTGGGAAAATGAAGTGTTTTGATGAATGTCACAGTGAGAAAACTCACAGACAGTGGTATACTGGGTATAATTTGCACTAATTTATGTGTAACAGTTTTAAGTATGCACACCAACATGCGCACGAGAAAAGATTTTGAAGATATTGATCACTTCTATTTGACAGTTTTCTTACTAATCTTCCCCTTCTTTGCATTTCGCTTAACAGTACAATCTTTTTGCACCTGAAATTCAATTTGATTTCCCCAAGGATTCAGAACTTGTGACTTTTGACTCTCCCTTTGGGAAGTTTGGCATTTTCACTTGCTTTGACATATTTTCTCATGACCTAGCTGTGATGGTGGTGGAAGAGTTTCAGGTTGACAGCATTCTCTACCCCACGGCCTGGTACAACACGCTGCCCCTCCTCTCGGCGGTCCCCTTCCACTCGGCATGGGCCCGAGCCCTGGGAGTCAACCTGCTTGCTGCCAATACCCACAACACGAGCATGCGCATGACACGTACCTCACCCTGGTTCTGCCCCAACAGGTAGCCACAGTCTTGGGAAGCCTTCCTTCATTTTCAAGCCATGCTTTTCTTTAAAGATTCTTCTATTAACTCCAACGTCACAAAATTAATAAGAGCATGGGCTTCTATACCAACATTATTTAAGGAACATTATTCCTGGGAGTAAAGAAGGAGGCAAACATTATATTCTCAATTTCACACGAGGGGAAATCGGAGTTAGAGAGAATTCAAGTTACATAAAAAAAGCAAAGCCAGAGCTAAAGAATGCTGCAGCTAACATCCATGAGTAATATTGAAATAAATCTTGCTGTTGAGGTGATAAAATCACTTTAGACTTAATCAGGTTTTTAGAGTTTATCCTTTATGGTATCCACTTTCAAGGTAAAGCAGCCTCCCCTCTTGACTGGTTTGTTGTTCACTGATCCAGGTGAAGAATCTCAAACACAAATAAATTAGATAGGTTAGTGGAGAGCTAAAATTGTTCTTCCTGTTTGAGAAATTTTCTGGTTTACTGTTAAGTTGGCTAAAGAAAGGGGAGTTTAAGTTAAAAAAAAAATGCTACCAAGTCATATAGTTTCAGTGTAAGCAGTCCCATACGGAAGACTCAGAGTCAAATTGGAATTTAGGTCAATGTAAAGCTCTCTCCCTCCTTATCTTGAAAATGCTTATGCTTTCATAACTTTATATTTCAGTTCTTACGGAAGTGATTCTATTAGTTTGTCATCATGCAAAATTTGAAACCAATGTTTGTGTTTCTTTATGTCACCCGTAGGCAGTGGAATCTACTCACCGGAAGCTGTCAAGGTGTATTACTATGACATGGAAACAGAGAGTGGCCAGCTGATGCTCTCAGAATTGAAGTCCTGGCCTCGAAGAGAAGCCATTTACTCTGCAGCTGTTCACTGGAGTGCTTATGCCAGAGGTGTCAAGCCATTCTCATCTGAACGGTTGAGTTTTCCAGGGATGACTTATTTTGATGCGTTCACTTTCACCAAGCTTAAGAGAAACACAGGAAATTACACAGTTTGTCAGAAAGACCTGTGTTGTCACTTAACTTACAAGACGTCTGAGAAACGAACCAATGAGGTGTATGCACTAGGTGTCTTTGACGGACTTCACATGGTAGAAGGCCAGTATTACTTACAGGTAGAAACACCCGAATATGTTAGAATGGCTCTTTTACTGATTTGTCTTCTAGGTCATCACTGCATATCTTTAAGAATTGTGCTGGATTCAGTTAATTGGAATGGTGTTACATTTGTCACTGAACTTTTCTCCCTAGAACACATTATTTGTTCAGTCTTAGTGAGAACAGAATTAGAGCTGCAAGGTAAAAACATGAAGCAGATTGATTAGTTCTCAGCAGACTGGGTTCAAGTTTAAAAAGCTACAACCCCCATATACTCTCTTTTTCTGTCAGGTAACTTTAGAGCTGTGTTTTGCAAACTGTCTTCAACTAGAGTCCAGAGCAAGAAGTCCATTTCACATCATAAACAAGCGCAGTCAAGATGTATGACTGAGTTAAAAGAGATACTTAATTGAAACAAACATTTTATAAAATAATTCAAATCAGAATTAGAAATAGCTATAATTATAACCAACATACTCTAATTCTGAAAATTCTAGTCTACTCCATTTTGCTTCATTGAAAAAAGGGCTAATCTTGACTCACTAAATTAATTTTAGGATTCACTAATAGATTATGAGCTGCAATTGAAAAAAAAAAAAAACTACTTAAGAGGCAACCTAACAAATATTCTTCTATTCTTTGAAATTGTATTTTTAGCTGAGAAAATATTTCCAAGATTTCCAACCACTTTTCTTTTCCTACACAGGTATGCACATTACTGAAGTACCAAACCACTGACCTGAGAACTTGTGGAGAGCCTGCGGGGTCAGCTTTTACCAAGTTTGAAGAATTCTCCCTCAGTGGCACATTTGGAACGAGTTATGTTTTCCCACAGATCGTTCTTAGTGGGAGTCAGCTTGCCCCTGAAAGACATTATGAGGTAGGAGATTTTCAGGAGGATAAATTCCTTTGAACAGATGCAGTAGACTGGCCTAATGAAAATCGTTGAAATAATGAGACTACATGGCAACATTGTCGTTCACCTTATTCAAGCAACTTATACAAAGAAACTATGATATGGAAGACAAGTTGTGGTTCTAGACTGTCCTTAGGCTGTGGTGGAGAATTTGGGGTTTATTTTTCTACATAAATGTGATTTTGAGATCCAAGGGAACAAGGAGATTACGGAAGAATTAAAATAAAAATATTGATTGCCAATGATAACCGGCAACTAATGTTTTCTTTTTTTGCATAGTGGAGAAGGTCCAAGTTGAATACATTAAATAATGCATCTATAACTTATTTCATGGGTACATTATTCTGAGTAGTTATAATAATGATAGTAATAATTGATACTTTGTATAGTGTTTCATGAATTTAAAAAAAAAACTCGTTTTTATACATTATCTTACTTAATCCCCAGGGCAATAGATTTATTTGCTACACGTTCATCCTAAGTCCCTCTGATACTATTAGACATGTAGAGGTGAAACAGGGGTCTTCTGACTCCAAATTTTGTGCGCTTTTGACTATTTCATGTTGCTTTTAGAGTGATGTTGTCAGAGAAGGCTTCTGGGCTGGAACCAACTCTGCATTGAAGTTAATCCTTTGCTTTCTTTGATCGAGTTTCAGGAGATGGACGTCTGCAGAGCCGAGGCAGAGCCCCTTTGCCTTTCTTGGTTCTGGCCCTGTATGGAAGAATGTTTGAGAGGGACCCTCTGCGCTTAGGGCAGGGAACTGGGCAACTACCATAATCCCCTTCACCGCCATCCTTTCAGGATTAGCCTGGCAAAGAGAGAGGGAAAAGAGAGAGTCTTTAGTGTCTGTTTAGAAGAGATGTCATCACTTTGCTGAAACAACAAACTTACGAAGATTTAAAAAGCAATGAGGGCTTCCCTGGTGGCGCAGTGGTTGAGAATCTGCCTGCCAATGCAGGGGACATGGGTTCGAGCCCTGGCCTGGGAAGATCCCACATGCTGCGGAGCAACTAGGCCCGTGAGCCACAACTACTGAGCCTGCGCGTCTGGAGCCTGTGCTCCCAACAAGAGAGGCCGCGATAGTGAGAGGCCCGTGCACCGCAAAGAAGAGTGGACCCCGCTTGCTGCAACTAGAGAAAGCCCTCGCACAGAAACGAAGACCCAACACAGCCAAAAATTAATTAATTAATTAATTAAATTTTGTTTTTTTTAAAGCAATGGATGTGTGTGCACATTTTACATATTCATTTCTGGGAGCTGCATGCATCTTCTGTGTGGGTGCACTTAAGTATGTGTCAGTATGTCTATGTATAGTGCAACATGTATTTATGGGAGGGGAGCCTAAAAGAGTCCTTTTGTGGTAACTTCTCTGACGTATGCAAATATTGTGTCTCTCATTTGTAAATGCACAGGGTAAGCGTTGAAAATGCGGAGGGTATTTGGTCCTAGTCTTTAGGATACAGGAAGTTAAAAAACAAGGGTATCTTTTAAAGTAATTATGAATGACTTTTATAACAAATTAAAATTGTTCCATTGTCTCTTTATTCTACCTTTATGGAATATTTGTATGGAAATTAGATACTTGTGAATGGAAATTTAAAAAGAGATAAATGAATAAATGATCTCCTTCAGACCACACGCTGTTTCCTTCTGAAATTATTCTTTCTTAAAATTTACCCAATCCTGGTTAAACCCCCTCATACTCATGGATTTGTTGCCAGACAGGAGCTTCCTCAGAAAAGACTACCCTGTTACCTTTCTGCCGGTTACCTTTGGTCCCTTGACCCTGGCGCCCTGAGTCCTTTCCCTGGTTTGTCACTTATTAACTCTGGGAAGAGACACACATGAGAGCAGGAGGGCTCTCTAGGATGTGTGGGAGAGGTTGGGGATCACTCTGAGTTTGGGGACACCTTTCCCTTCCCTTAAAACATATGACAACTGCTTTCCTAATCTTTTCCCAGGTGTTTATTTCTACTTGGTTTAATTCAATCCAGTTCCAGGAAGCCAGAGACATTCTGGGCAGCAGAAAATGCCCTTTGTCTCTCTGTTTCCATTTTACTCGGAATCTCTCTCCAGGGGCTACAACACTCGATGTCTAGGGTGCTACCGATGCCCTAGACTCCTCCGCTTGTGCAGGACGTGACCTTCTTCCCCACAATGGCCTCATGTTGGTTCTTTCTAGGCTTCTCTCTCTCTTCTAGACAGTTGTTGGAGCTTGCATTAGTACCTGGTGGCTCTAGCTTCCTCACGACCCCTCACCCACCCATCTTATATAAGCTGACCTCTGCCCTTCTCTAGTACTGGGGTGTTCTCAGCTCTTACTCACTGGGACTAAACAACCCAGTGCCCCTCTGAAAGTCACTTTGCCCCTTATCTTTTAATATCCCACGGCTTTTATTTCTTTGACCCCTTTTTTTGTCTCTCACCCTTCTCCCCCTAATTCTCATTTTATTTACTATGACTTATAAATGAGGACCTTGCCAGACTCAGCCCTCACAGCTGTGTCTTCCTCATTGAAATTCTTTCTTTGGAGAGTGAAGCCACTCTTCTGGCTTCAACTAGTGTTTCTGAGGCAGCAGAGTATAATTCATTGGTAGGCAAAAAAAAAAAAAATTTTTTTCATGAGAAACAGTTCAAGCCACATAATAATGATTTGAAGCTATATTTAAAAAATAAAAGTTTTATTAAGTCTTATGGCAAACATACATTCTTACAATGTAAACAACTTTATCAATCAGATTAATGTCAATAGGAAATTAACACAGTGTTCTAGCCATTAAATATATATATATATTTTTGTAATTGAAAAATGCTTTATTTTTAGAGATGTCACCTTTGGAATTTAAATTAAGCAGTATATGCACTAAAGAAATTGCTTTACAATACAGGTACTAAAATTTTTTTTGTCTGTGATATGTTTTTCACTAAAAAATATTTCAATAATTCTAAAAATAATTTTGGAAGGCATGGGAGAAGGATGGAGGAAATAAATTATTATTTCAGGGTCTCTGATTAGTGCTTTTTGTCCAGTCCAGTCAGGTAATTTAAGATTTATAAGAATATATGTATAAATGAATCACTTTGCTGTACACCTGAAACTAACACAATATTGTACATCAACTATACTTCAATAAAAATTTTTTTTTAATTAAAAAAAAACCAAAAGATTTATAAGAGAAATTGTTTTAGAAATCAAGGTGATAGAAATAACATTCAGCCTGGGATCATACCATTCAAGAAAAAGAGCAAGAAAACCACTTGTAAAAACCAAGATAGTATAATCAAAGTATATTCATAAGATCCTACTCTTAGTAACAGAAACACTCAGTATAAACATTACAAAAATAATTCTTACCATTTATTCAACACTATCATTTGCCAGGCACTGTGCTAGGTGCTTTACGATCATGATTTCTAATTCTAAAATCTATTCTTAGGAAGACGGCTAAGCTGTTTTTTGAACCAGAAGAAGGAAATGAAGCTTATTAAAGTGTAATGACTCATCTAAGGTTATATAGCTGGTAGATGTGAGAACTGGTGTTTGAGTCCAAGTTTTTTTTCCACGCTACACAGCACCTACCATATAGAAAATCGGCAGAATAAACTGCTCTTACTATTTTATCCAAATTTCATTTGTAAAATCCCAGACACGACCTACTATTCTTTTTTTTTTATAAATTTATTTATTTTATTTATATATTTTTGGCTGTATTGGGTCTCCGTTGCTGCGCGCGGGCTTTTTCTAGTTGTGGCGAGAGGGGGCTACTCTTCGTTGCGGTGCGCGGGCTTCTCATTGCGGTGGCTTCTCTCGTTGTGGAGCACGGGCTCTAGGCACACGAGCTTCAGTAGTTGTGGCACGCGGGCTCAGTAGTTGTGGCTCGTGGGCTCTAGAGCACAGTCTCAGGAGTTGTGGCGCACGGGCTTAGTTGCTCCGCGGCATGTGGGATCTTCCCGGACCAGGGCTTGAACCCATGTCCCCTGCATTGGCAGGCGGATTCTTAACCACTGCGCCACCAGGGAAGCCCACGACCTACTATTCTGATGGCAATATCTATCTTTCATAGTATTAATAAATAATTAAGAGAATTCATTACGTTCTTATCATGTGTTTGGAAAACAGTGTTATCACAGATAACAATAATACGCTATTCTTGTCCTCAGTTCCAACAATTTAGAACCTGTTACTCAAAACAAGGAGCCCTCTGATTCAAATATAAAACACAGTATTCTAGTTAGTCATAATCACAGAGATCCGAAACCCCGTTTTTGAGCCATTTCTGCATAATAAGAATCCAGCCTGCATTTGTCCATAATAGAATATTAAACTAAGAAGTCCCTGAAGAGGTCACAGTGTTGACAAAATTCAACATGATGGTGGAGGTTACACAGACACAGGAAACAAAGCTAGGCCCTTTCACACAGCCACAAGTCCTCGCGATGATTTTGTTCTAAGTCAATGTCTCTTCATGCCACACATATTCCCCAACGTCTGCTTGATGAAATACCACAATCGCCATGGGGTCTACTTTCCTGCAGTCTTGTATAGACTCTGCTGCCATCCCAAAACCTAAAGGGATGTCTGCCATGGAGTACACCACGACTCCCTGGTACCGAGCAGTATTTTCAGCGATTCGACCAAGTCCAGATTTCAGCACATGGTTCCCATACAGGAAGGATTGCTCTGCTCCAGGTTTTATCCACACTTTATACTTGACATAGGGTGCTAGGTAATCCAGAGCTGTGATGTGCAACCGAAACTTGTGGGTCTTGGTGAATTTTCCAAAGCACGTCCCCAGCGACACCAGCTTGTCACCGGAGATATTGGCGGCCAACTTCAAAATCTTCTCACTCACGTAGTACCCCCGGTCGTTGTGCATCCTGAAACAGTAGGTGCCGTCGGGCCTGTTGACCAGCAGCTGAAGATTCTCCCAGATGTATTTTGCTATCTTCTCAAACATTACACGCATCTCCTCTTCAGTCAGAGGCCTCATTTTCCAACTGGGTTGGAACGCCGGATCCTCATGCCTCAGTAGCCATTAAATATTAATATCTAGCTGCATATATTTAGAAGCAATAAAGAGATAAATTTCTAATCTTTTATCACACACACTAGAATTCTGACTCTGATCCTACTTCTGATTACCAGCTACGATTTTGCAGTGTGGATTTTTTCCCAACACCACCTAGCAAATTTCTGACACTAGCTGGGTGTCCAAGAGTTCAATTCAATTCTGACACCATCTACCTGCAGATAGCGTTAGATCCCACAAGACTGCCCTCTCCCCATGTCAGACTCTGGTTGCAAGCCCAGATTGTCCCCTGTCCTTCTGACCAACTGGCTGTAGATTAGAAGTTTCATGGACCTTCTCCTTAGGTTTGATGAATTTCCCAGGATGCTCAGAGAACTCAAACAGTTTACTTACTTGATTACCAGTTTATGACAAAAGGATATAACTCAGTAACAGTCAGATGGAAGAGATGCATAGGGTGAGGTATGGGGAAGGGGCTCTGAGATTCCATGCCCTCTGGAGCACGCTACTCTCTCTACGTGTCTTCCTGTTCACAAACCAGAAAGCTCTCTGAACCCCATCATGACATAGGTATGACTGATTAAACCATTGACCGTTGATGATTAAAGCCAGTCCCTAGTTCCTCTCCCCTCTCTGGAGGTCAGGGGGATGCAACTGAAAGTTCCAAGCTTCTAATCACTTCGTTGATTCTCCTGGCAACCAGCTCCCAGCCTTAGGTGCTTTCCAAGAGTCACTTCATTAACAAAACAAAAGACATGTTTATTGCTCTCACCAAAGAAAATTCCAAGGATTTTAAAAGCTCTGTGGAGGATAAAGACCAAATATATATTTCTTATTATGAGTCACAATACTGCACATAAAACACGTGTGTGTGCACAGATATACACACGTGTTCAAATGGCTCCTCAGAGTCCACCAGACGTCCACAATTCTCATCTCATCTCATCCTCAAAACCACCCTGTGAGATCAGCATTTTGTTGACCTCCCTTAAATCAGCTGGATCAGCTGGGAAGATAACTGATAAGGGAAATAAACTATCCAGTGTCCCACAGCAAACTAGTGGCAGTGCTGGGACAAGAATTAGTCTAATCCCTTAAATGCCACATTTATTGTTTCTTTTGCGTACCTGTAGGCAGATAGGATAGGGGGTCCCCGGAGGAAAAGAACCAGACCTAGCTTTCTTAACATGAGAGAAGCCATTTTAGACCGAAGCCATTTTGTAATCTAAGCCTGTCCACAATGCTTGTCTTTGCAGAAGAATAGGTCTCGGTAGATAATGGTTTTAAGGAAACAAAGGAATTAAAGAAAAAACAGCTCTTACCAGGCCAGAAGATAACCATATCGGAGACAGTATATCAGTTGTAAAGACTACCAGTTCTGTTTCAAAAGTAAAGATCAGCCTTAAGCACATTCTTGAGCTGTTTTGCAGGATCCAAACCCCCAACGAGCACTCAACCACCAGGCTGACTAGAACCTAAGTAAGGATGATGCTGACCTTTCCTAACCCTCCTGACTTCAGTCAACTAGAGCCTGGACTCTGCCAACCTTGGCCCCTAGTCTGTGCTGAATTCTTCTTTGCTCAGGGCCCTTCAGGAATATGAATGTGCCCTTAGCTTAAAACTTCCCCAATTTTGCTGTTTGGGAGACATTGCATTGGGAAATATCCCCGGTGTTCTTCTTACTTGTTGGAAGTAAAAGAATCCTTCCTTCTGCTCTTTGGCTTGATTGCATCTTTTGGCTCAACACCCACCAAGAGGCAAACCCAGTTTGGGGGTAACATTAGGGGTCAGGAGATTCAGCTCAGGCATCATAGCAGAGGCTATTGGTGTCCCACCAGTTCTAATTTAAGCTGATGGATGGTATTCTACTGCAAGAACCACAATTGTCCACCTAAAGGCTTCTCCCAGCTGGTATGTGCCAAGGTAGGCCAGAAATGCCAGCTTGATGTGGTAGTAAATGTCAGGGGAGGGGAAGGGTTCTATAGCCCAGTGATTAAATCTCTGTCTTGTAGTGGGCTTGTGTTCCTGGGCTGTGACCTTCACAAGTGTTTCTTAGCTGTTTCCTTTCCCCATAGTTGAGACAGGCAAGCTAGAGGGGGTTAGAGATGGGGTTTCCCCAGCCCCCAGGAAGGTTAGGCTCTAGTAAGTTGTTTCCATGGAAGGCAGGCTTTGGTTAAGAGGACAGAATGCTCCAGACTTACTTCAAAGTAGGTGTATTTTTCCTCCTCCTAGAAGAAGCACAAGAAGTTTTATTTGCTCATTATTCGCCCAGAAAACCTGGTTGGGCTTCTGGAGTAAAAGTCACAAAAGTGTGAGGGCCCCCCTCACACTTTGATTTGTCCTGTGAGTCCAGTTCTCTGATGTCCCTAAAAAAGTTGCTGCTTTTCAGTTGTTCAGCTTTTTTCTTATTGAGAAAATGGTAGAGATGACTTGCAAGCTCTTTCTATATCAGACTAGAAACACAATGGAAGCTTCTTATTTAATATTTTTATTCTAATAAGATCAAAGAAGTAATTTTTTTAATCTCCTGGTGACTCATTCCAGTTTTAACTTTTCTTTCAGAGCTTCCTTTATAAATTCTTATGGAATGACTGCATCTCCTTGTAAAAAATTAATCAACAGAAACCTCAATTAAATAGAGCTGGAAGACCAGAAGGGGGAGTTCTCGTGCCCCGTGACAATAGCAGAGCCAAACAGGAAGAAGACCACTTCTCTTCTTCCTGGCAAGGACTCAGTCAAGGAAAAGCCATGGACTTTTTGTTTACTCTAGCCCTCTCAGCTTCCTTTTTCTCTCTATGTAAGCATTCTCCTTCCCTTGCCGTGCGGGGGCTCACCATGGTGGCAGATCCTGAATTGTAGTTCTCTGCAGATCCCGGATAAACCCATCTTTGCTGGAGAAATATCTGGTAGTCTGTTTTGGGTCAACATCCTTGTGAAGTATGTGTATCCCACCCACCTGGGCAGGGAAAGCCCAAAGGAGGTCAGCAAGCAGAGAGAGCTGGTATTTGCTATAGACTTAGGAAGACCAGGCAGACACAGCCTCCTGGCTACTTTGGCGGCCACAGAATAAATTTACTGTAGTCCTGAAGTAAAAAAAAAAATAAATAAATCATACATACCTATCTGCAAATTGAACTATAAAAACACCATCCAAAGTGAAATCTAAAAACAAAACAAATAATCATAAACACTAATTCTGTAAATATTAAATATGTTATACTTAATTCACAAGTAAAATAAAATTTGCCTACTTATTCCATACCAAAATCTATAAGCTCTTTTTCTATTTTCTATTATTTTCCTCTCTTCTCTCTCCCTCTATCTCCCTCTTATTCTCCCTCTCATTCTTTATACTCCCCTCTCTATGACTCGTATGGTATGCAGCCTCTAAGATGGTCCCCAATGATCCCTGCCTCATTCATGCCCTTGTGTAGTCCCCTCCCAACAAGTGTACTGACTTGCTTTTAATGAATACAATACAACAAAAACGATGGGCTGTCACTTCCCAGATGACAATACTAAAGACGGTGACTTCTGTCTTGGGTGGTGGGGTCTCTTGCTCTCTGGCTTTGAGGGAACCTACATGCCATAATGTGAGTGTTCTTTTAGTGTGGCCTGAGGCCTTTGTGGCAAAGAACTTATTGGGCCATAACCAGTGAGGACCCAACGCCTGGCATCAGCTGTGTGAGCCTGGAGCTGAGAAGTGAATCTTTCCCCAGTCAAGTTTTGAGGTAACTGCAGCCTTTGCAGACTTGTGAAAGAGACCCTGGGCCAGAGGAACCCAGCCAAGCTGCCCCAGGATTCCTGACCCACAGAAAATGTGAGATCATACACGTTTGCTGTTAGAAGCCACTGCTTTTGGGGGGTGATCTGTTACATAGGAATGGACAATGAATAGCCCTTTTCTATTCCCCTTTGTTCTGACTCTTTGCCATTTTGTGCAAACCAAAGTGAACAAAGTATGAAGCTCAAATATTCGCATGATGATATTAATAATAATTTCAAAATTGAAAAGTTATTTATTTTTCAAATTATTTACATAGACTACTAGGTGCTGAAGTTCTCAAAGGTATGAATTCCAAAAATCCATGTGTTGAAGTCCTAACCCCCTGTACTCCAGAAAGTGACCTTATTTGGAAATAATATCATTTCAGATGTAATTCGTTAAGATGACGTCTTACTGGAGTAGGGTGGGCACTAAATCCATTAACACGTGTCCTTGTAAATAGAGGAAATTGGGACTCAGGTATGCACACAGGGAGAATACCGGGTGAAGACACACAGGGAGAAGACAGCAAAACACCGGGAAAGAGGCGTGAACAGATCTTTCCCTCACAGCCCTCAGGAGGAACCAATTCTGCTGACCCCCTTCCTCTGAAACTTCTAGCCTCCAGAAATGACAGAGAATACATTTCTGTTGTTTAAGCCGCCCAGTGTGTGGCACTTTGTTATGACAACCCCAGCAAAGGAAAACACACATGCATTTTCTTATTTGATCCTCAAAAACTCTTGCAAAAAGAAGGTCATTTGTTACATAAAATCTGATTACATCTACATCTATGATGTAAAACCACAAGGCTTTCTTAAACTTAGCTTTTGTAATTTATTTTTAAAGTACTAAGTTCTGGGAACCACGTGATTGCTTGTGTTTTCTCCCTGTAAATATCAGAGCTTGCCCTGCTTTTCAGCAATCGTTGGACTTCAGCATGACTATGTCTCAGTTGCTGGGTCATGTGGCAATTTTGTTTTTCTGTGTCTTAAAAGCCAGCTCTCTGCATACGTTTACTGCAGCTGTTTATGAGCATGCAGTGATATTGCCTAATGCCACCCTGATACCGGTGTCCCATGAAGAGGCCTTGCTATTAATAAACCAAAATCTGGATCTTTTGGAGGGAGCAATCACATCAGCATCAAAGCAGGTACCGTTTCTCAAGTGTGCTGGCTTCTACGTAGAGAAAAGGGTGGGGTCTTAGGAGACAGAATCACTGTCAGGGTCAATTACACTTTTGAATGACATATGTGTCAAAGTAGCCAAGACCTTCTTTTACAGAGTCCTCCCTGCTCCTAGTTATTAGAGCAAAGGCACTATTACATGCTTCCCTTGTAGTGAGAGCAACATTTTGAAAAGAACGGCTGGTTATTAAGTGGCAACAAACTTTTGAGGAACTTGCTGTAAATTCAACAATTTTGTTGCTCTTTTCTGCTACAGATGGAGGGTGAAGGACGGATGGGTGAGGGATCGGTTGCTATTCTTAGAGTGTTTGTGGCCTTGGTGTACTTCTGTGTTCTTAAGAGTTTGCAGGTTTTTAGGTTACTTCATAACACCAAGACGATTAAACGTAAATTGCATTGTGTATTATATACAGTGTGTATTATATACTTCATACTTCATTCTAATTACAAGACAAAAGTACATATGTTAATGCATAGTAAGTCCTTGAGTTGAATGAAGGGTTAAGTTTAAGTGTGTGGTTTGGACGAATATAGTTGAAATAGATCAGGTAAACAAGGGATATATAAAGTCTGATGAAAGTCATGGATATATACATATGGCATATATCTATCAACATACATTCTTCTACATGCAAAGATTTAAAAAGGTTATTAAGGGGACTTCCCTGGTAGTGCAGTGGTTAAGACTCCGAGCTCCCAATGCAGGGGGCCTGGGTTCGATCCCTGGTCAGGGAACTAGATCCCACATGCATGCCGCAACTAAGGAGCCAGCAAGCTGCAACTAAGGAGCCTGCCTGCCGCAACTAAGACCCAGAGCAACCTAATTAATTAATTAATTAGCAGGTTATTAAGAATTCTGAGGTTCTTTTTCACCTTAGTCCAACTATTTCCTTAAAGGCCACACAGCAGCTTCCAGGATGGCCTTCCTACTGAAGGCGCCCAGGTGAGCTCACGTTGTACCTCTAGGCCTGGCACCCTTCAGGTAACTGTGTCAGAGCTCCTTTCTGAGAAGCAGGAATCACATTTGCAGGGTATGAGGCAGGAAAGGTTGGGCGGAGGAGAGAGTGATAAATCAATCCTGACACATTCAGGCAAAATAATTGGCCAAAGGTCAGGGAGAGGGTTTATCCAGGGAAGAGTTAGGTTTATAGTTAACAACCACAGTGAGTGGCAAGCCTGAGAATAGCCTGGAAAAATATTAACAGCTATGAAAGGATGAAAAAGTTACATAGAAATGATTACTGTGGGATTAGGAAATGAAAGTGGTTGGGCAAAGAAAATAAATTATAAAAATATAGAAAGCAAAAGAATAAGGTGGGAAAAAAAAAACCCGAATGTTTGTTCTTCAGCCGCTCAGGTCCTCTTGCAGGCCCCGTTTTTGACTGTTTGCTTATTTGAGAAATATTTTGATTCAGCTCCATTTTTAACAGGGTGCACATATTATTGTGACTCCAGAAGATGGTATTTATGGCTTTAACTTCAGCAGGGAATCTATCTACCCATACTTGGAGGATATCCCAGACCCTCAAGTGAACTGGATCCCTTGTAATAATCCCAACAGGTAAAGAAACATATTGTGGAAAATTTAACCATGAACGTGAACTTACTTTACCTGGGAAAACTTTGTAAAAGATCACTGTATAAGATTTACTATTGACTCTAAGTTTCAAGATAGTTTTATAATTTTTCATCTCCTACAGATATGTGTATTAGGAAAGTGAATATGAATTATGATATCACAAAAGTCAGTGCTGTAACGTAACATAGAAATGATCAAATTCAATGTGAATTTCCACTGGGGGAATGATCTGGAGAGAATAGCATAACTTAGGGCCACACGGTGGTTGGCTAGAGGAAGAACCATATCCAAACTCACCTCTTCTGACTCCTTGCCAGTGAACAGAAAATTGTTTCCCTATGTAGGTCTGTACTTTTAAAACTATGTGAGAAAATAGTGAAACAGAGTCACATGTCAGTTTAAGATTAAAATTTTTCCTTTCACATGAATAAGATAGCTGGATGAGGTTAATATATACAAAATTCTTAAAGCTTAAGGTGATAACCTAAGAGGTGATATAGCAGAACTGTGTAAGTGGTTTACATCAAGTCTAGAATAAGAAATATGAAGTCTGATAAAAGTAGCACTATTATTTTTAATATAAGCAAAACAATACAAACTGTGGACAAACGTTTTAGAGAATCACGTCAGTTAGCTCACTTCTTTCCAAGTGTATTATTGCTAAAATTGTAGGAGTTCCTCTTTTGGAACTGCTCTCAAAACCACACAAACAACTGTATCTGCTTATAGAGACACTTTGATTTTGACAAAGTTCAATATTATTTATCTTAATCATCTACCTTATATTTCATTACATCATAATTTTTTCTTATTTAACCATGTCTTATACCAGAGCTTCAGATTCTAAAGGGCAAGCACTGTTATGACTTCCATTTTGAATTGACTTCATTTGTTTCTGAATGACCTTTCCCTAGAGCCAAATTTCCTAGGGCCTTCTGAAAATCCCCACCAGGGTGTTCCTTTTGTTCCATTTCAAGAAGTCTGGTAGGAGAGGGAGGAACAACATGGCAGAGTAGAAGGACATGCTCTCACTCCCTCTTGTGAGAACACCAGAATCACAACTAGCTGCTGGACAATTATCAACAGGAAGACACTGGAACTCACCAAAAAAGATACCCCACATCCAAAGACAGGAGAAGCCACAATGAGACGGTAGGAGGGGCACAATCACAGAAAAATCAAATCCCATAACTGCTGGGTGGGTGACTCACAGACTGGAGAACACTTATATCACAGAAGTCCACCCCCTGGAGTGAAGGTTCTGAGCCCCACGTCAGGCTTCCCAACCTGGAGGTCCAGCAACGGGAGGAGGAATTCCTAGAGAATCAGTCTTTGAAGGCTAGTGGGATTTGATTGCAGGACTTTGACAGGACTGTGGGAAACAGAGACTCCATTCTTGGAGGGCACACACAAAGTAGTGTGTGCATCAGGACCCAGGGGAAGGAGCAGTGACCCCAGGGGAAACTGAACAGACCTACCTGCTAGTGTTGGAGGGTCTCCTGCAGAGGCAGGGGGTGGCTGTGGCTCACCGTGAGGACAAGGACACTGGCAGCAGAAGTTCTGGGAAGTATTCCTTGGTGTGAGCCCTCCCAGAGTACATCATTAGCCACACGAAAGAGCCCAGGTAGGCTCCAGTGTTGGGTTGCCTCAGGCCAAACAACCAACAGGGAGGGAACCCAGCCCAACCCATCCACAGTCAAGAGGATTAAAGTTTTACTGAGCTCTGCCCCCCAAAGCAACAGTCAGCTCTACCCACCACCAGTCCCTCCCATCAGGAAACTTGCATGAGCCTCTTAGGTAGCCTCATCCACCAGAGGGCAGACAGCAGAAGCAAGAACTACAATCCTGCAGCCTGTGGAACAAAAACCACATTCACAGAAAGATAGACAAAATGAAAAGGCAGAGGGCTATGTACCGGATGAAGGAACAAGATAAAACCCCAGAAAAAAACTAAATGAAGTGGAGATACGCAACCTTCCAGAAAAAGAATTCAGAATAATGATAGTGAAGATGATCCAGGACCGAGGAAAAAGAATGGAGGCAAAGATCGAGAAGATGCAAGAAATGTTTAACAAAGACCTAGAAGAATTAAAGAACAAACAAACAGAGATGAACAATACATTAACTGAAATGAAAACTACACTAGAAGGAATCAATAGCAGAATAACTGAGGCAGAAGAACGGATAAGTGACCTGGAAGACAGGATGGTGGAATTCACTGCTGCGGAACAGAATAAAGAAAAAAGAATGGAAAGAAATGAAGACAGCCTAAGAGACCTCTGGGACAACATTAAATGCAACAACATTCGCATTATAGGGGTCCCAGAAGGAGAAGAGAGAGAGAAAGGACCCGAGAAAATATTTGAAGAGATTATAGTCGAAAACTTCCCTAACATGGGAAAGGAAATAGCCACCCAAGTCCAGGAAGCACAGTGAGTCCCATACAGTATAAACCCAAGGAGAAACACGCCGAGACACATAGTAATCAAATTGGCAAAAATTAAAGACAAAGAAAAATTATTGAAAGCAGCAAGGGAAAAACAACAAATAACATACAAGGGAACTCCCATAAGGTTAACTGCTGATTTCTCAGGAGAAACTCTACAAGCCAGAAGGGAGCAGCATGATATACTTAAAGTGATGAAAGGGAAGAACCTACAACCAAGATTACTCTACCTGTCAAGGATCTCATTCAGATTCGATGGAGAAATCAAAAGCTTTACAGACAAGCAAACGCTAAGAGAATTCAGCACCACCAAACCACCTCTACAACAAATGCCAAAGGAACTTCTCTAAGTGGGGAAAAGGACCTACAAAAACAAACCCAAAACAATTAAGAAAATGGTCATAGGAACATACATATCGATAATTACCTTAAACGTGAATGGATTAAATGCTCCAGTCAAAAGACACAGGCTTGCTGAATGGATACAAAAACAAGACCCATATATATGCTGTCTACAACAGACCCACTTCAGACCTAGGGACACATACAGACTAAAAGTGAAGGGATGGAAAAAGATATTCCATGCAAATGGAAATCAAAAGAAAGCTGGAGTAACAATACCCATATCAGATAAAATAGACTTTAAAATAAAGAAGGTTACAAGAGACAAGGAAGGACACTACATAATGATCAAGGGATCAATCCAAGAAGAAGATATAACAATTATAAATATATATACACCCAACATAGGAGCACCTCAATACATAAGGCAACTGCTAACAGCTATAAAAGAGGAAATTGACAGTAACACAATAATAGTGGGGGACTTTAACACCTCACTTACACCAATGGACAGATCATCCAAAATGAAAATAAATAAGGAAACAGAAGCTTTAAATGACACAATAGACCACATAGATTTAATTGATATTTATAGGACATTCCATTCAAAAACAGCAGATTACACTTTCTTCTCAAGTGTGCACAGAACATTCTCCAGGATAGATCACATCTTGGGCCTCAAATGAAGCCTCAGTAAATTTAAGAAAATTGAAATCATATCAAGCATCTTTTCTGACCACAACACTATGAGATTAGAAATCAATTCCAGCAAAAAAAATGTAAAAAACACAAACACATGGAGGCTAAACAATACGTTACTAAATAACCAAGAGATCACTGAAGAAATCAAAGAGGAAATCAAAAAGTACCTAGAGACAAATGACAATGAAAACACAATGATCCAAAACCTATGGCATGCAGCAAAAGCAGTTCTAAGAGGGAAGTTTATAGCTATACAAGCCTACTTCAAGAAACAAGAAAAATCTCAAATAAAAAATCTAACCTTATGCCTAAAGAAAATAGAGAAAGAAGAACAAACAAAACCCAAAGTTAGCAGAAGGAAAGAAATCATAAAGATCAGAGTAGACATAAATGAAATAGAAACAAAGAAAACAATAGCAAAGATCAATAAAACTAAAAGCTGGTTCTTTGAAAGATAAACAAAATTGATAAACAATTAGCCAGACTCATGAAGAAAAAGAGAGAGAGGACTCACATCAATAAAATTAGAAATGAAAAAGGAGAAGTTACAACAGACACCACAGAAATACAAAACATCCTAAGAGACTACTACAAGCAACTCTATGCCAATAAAATGGACAACCTGGAAGAAATGGACACATTCTTAGAAAGGTGTAACCTTCCAAGACTGACCAGGAAGAAATAGAAAATATGAACAGACCAGTCACAAGTAATGAAATTGAAACTGTGATTAAAAATCTTCCAACAAACAAAAGTCCAGGACCAGATGGCTTCACAGGTGAATTCTATCAAACATTTAGAGAAGAGCTGACACCCATCTTTCTCAAACTCTTCCAAAAAACTGCAGAGGAAGGAACACTCCCAAACTCATTCTATGAGGTCACCATCACCCTGATACCAAAACCAGACAAAGATACTACAAAAAAAGAAAATTACAGACCAATATCACTGATGAATATAGATGCAAAAATCCTCAACAAAATACTAGCAAATAGAATCCAACAACACATTAAAAGGGTCATACACCATGATCAAGTGGAGTTTATCCCAGGGATGCAAGGATTCTTCAATATATGCAAATCAATCAATGTGATACACCATATTAACAAATTGAAAAATAAAAACCATATGATCATCTCCATCAATGCAGAAAAAGCTTTTGACAAAATTCAACACCCATTTATGATAAAAACTCTCCAGAAAGTGGGCATAGAAGGAACCTACCTCAACATAATAATGGCCATATACGACAAACCCACAGCAAACATCATTCTCAATGGTGAAAAACTGAAAGCATTTCTCTAGGATCAGGAACAAGACAAGGATGTCCACTCTCACCACTATTATTCAACATAGTTTTGGAAGTCCTAGCCATAGCAATCAGAGAAGAGAAAGAAATAAAAGGAATACAAATTGGAAAAGAAGTAAAACTGTCACAGTTTGCAGATGACATGATACTATACATAGAGAATCCTAAAAATGCCACCAGAAAACTACTAGAGCTGATCAATGAATTTGGTAAAGCTGCAGGACACAAAATTAATGCACAGAAATCTGTTGCATTCCTATACACTAATGATGAAAACTCTGAAAGAGAAATTAAGTAAACACTCCCATTTACCACTGCAACAAAAAGAATAAAACACCTAGGAATAAACCTACCTAGGGAGACAAAAGACCTGTATGCAGAAAACTATAAGACACTGATGAAAGAAACTAAAGATGATACCAACAGATGGAGAGATATACCATGTTCTTGGATTGGAAGAATCAATATTGTGAAAATGACTATACTACCAAAAACAATCTACAGATTCAATGCAATCCCTATCAAATTACCAATGGCATTTTTTACAGAACTAGAACAAAAAATCTTAAAATTTGTATGGAGACACAAAAGACCCCGAATAGCCAAAGCAGTCTTGAGGGAAAGCAACGGAGCTGGAGGAATCAGACTCCCTGACTTCAGACTATACTACAAAGCTACAGTAATCAAGAGAATATGGTACTGGCACAAAAATAGAAACATAGGGCTTCCCTGGTGGCACAGTGGTTGAGAATCTGCCTGCCAATGCAGGGGACACGGGTTCAAACCCTGGTCTGGGAAGATCCCACCTGCCGCGGAGCGGCTGGGCCAGTGAGCCACAATTACTGAGCCTGCGCGTCTGGAGCTTGTGCTCCGCAAAAAGAGAGGCCAAGACAGTGAGAAGCCCGCGCACCGCAATGAAGAGTGGCCCCCGCTCGCCGCAACTAGAGAAAGCCCTCGCACAGAAACGAAGACCCAACACAGCCTAAATAAATAAATAAATAAATAGCGTTCCCTTTAAAAAAAAAAAAAAAAAACAGAAACATAGATCAATGGAACAAGATAGAAAGCCCAGAGATAAACGCACACACCTATGGTCAACTAATCTATGACAAAGGAGGCAAGGATATACAATGGAGAAAAGACAGTCTCTTCAATAAGTGGTGCTGGGAAAACTGGACAGCTACATGTAAAAGAATGAAATTAGAACACTCCCTAACACCATACACAAAAATAAACTCAAAATGGATTAAAGACCTAAATGTAAAGCCAGACACTATCAGACTCTTAGAGGAAAACATAGGCAGAACATTGTATGACATAAATCACAGCAAGACCCTTTTTGACCCACCATCTAGAGAAATGGAAATAAAAACAAAAATAAACAAGTGGGACCTATTGAAACCTAAAAGCTTTTGCACAGCAAAGGAAACCATAAACAAGACAAAAAGACAACCCTCAGAATGGGAGAAAATATTTGCAAATGAAGCAACGGACAAAGGGTTAATCTCCAAAATATATAAACAGCTCATGCAGCTCAATATTAAAGAAACAAACAACCCAATCAAAAAATGGGCAGAAGACCTAAATAGACGTTTCTCCAAAGAATACATACAGATGGCCAAGAAGCTCATGAAAAGCTGCTCAACATCACTAATTATTAGAGAAATGCAAATCAAAACTACAATGAGGTATCACCTCACACCAGTTAGAATGGGCATCATCAGAAAATCTACAAACAACAAATGCTGGAGAGGGTGTGGAGAAAAGGGAACCCTCTTGCACTGTTGGTGGGAATGTAAATTGATACAGCCACCCTGGAGAACAGTATGGAGATCCCTTAAAAAACTAAAAATAGAATTACCATATGACCCAGCAATCCCACTACTGGGTATATACCCAGAGAAAACCATAATTCAAAAAGACACATGCACCCCAATGTTCATTGCAGCACTATTTACAATAGCCAGGTCATGGAAGCAACCTAAATGCCCATCGACGGGCGAATGGATAAAGAAGTTGTGGTACATATATACAATGGAATATTACTCAGCCATAGAAAGGAAAGAAATTGGGTCATTTGTTGAGACATGTAAGGCATGTGTAAGTGTAAGTGTAAGACGTGTAAGTGTCCATTCTACCACTTCAGGTGATTTGAAAAGACATGGGGTAAATATGCTTCAAGTGGTCCAGTGTATTGTATTTATATCTGCATTTCAGATATGACTTGAAGCACACAAGGGGGGAAAACTATCAAATAGTCATTTTTTATATAAATGCACTGAGATAATAATTTTTTAAGATGCAGTTTCCTATCCTTGTTGGTCTTTTTCAATGATATGTTTTGTGGATGATTGCTATGGTTTTGCTTATATTGCCAGCAGATGACACCAAATTTTCTTATAGTATATTCTCAGACCTAATGTACAGCATGGTGACTATAGTTAACAATACTGTATTGTATATTTGAAAGTTGCTTTGGGAGTAGATTTTAAATGTTCTCACCATATCAACAATAAAATTGTAATTCTGTGAGGTGAAGGATAATCACATTGTGGTAAGCACTTCTCAATATATACATGTATCAAATCATCACATTTTACATCTTAAACTTATACAGTGTTATATACCACTTCTATCTCAATGCAACTGGGGAAAAAACACAATAACTCCCGACTTCCCCCTCCCTTCAGCCCTTGGCAACCATCATTTGACTTTCTTTCTCTATGATTAACCACTCTAGCTACTTCATATAAGTGGAATTGTACCTTATTTATCTTTTTGTGATTGGCTTATTTCACTTAGCATAATGCTCTTGAGGTTCATCTACAATGTAGCATGTTCAGAACTTCCTTTCCTTTTAAGTATGAATAATACTCTATTTTATGTATATAGTACAACATTTTGCTTGTCCATTTATCCATCGATGGATATTTAGGTTTCTTCTACCTTTTAACTATTGTGAATAATGCTGCTATAAATGTGGGTGTACAAACATGTCTTTGAGACCCTGCTTTCAATTTTTTGGATATATACACAAACGTGTAATTGCTGGATCATATGGTAGTTCTATTTTTAATTTTTTGAGGAATTGCTAGACTAGTTTCCACAGTGGCTGCACCATTTACATTCTCATCAACAGTGCTCAAGTGTTCCAGTTTCTTCAAATCCTCACCAGCAGTTGTTCTTCTATTTTTTTTTTTAGTAGCTGCTATCTTAATGGGTTTGAGGTATCTTGTCATGGTTTTGATTAGCATTTCCCTATAATCAATGAAGTTGAGCATATTTTCATGTGCTTATTGGCCATTTGTGTATCTTCTTTGGAGAAAAGTTTGTTCAAGACTTTTGCCTATTTATTTATTTAATTTTTTGGGCTGCGTTGGGTCTTAGTTGTGGTAACCAGGGATTGATCCTGCATCCCCTCCATTGAAAGGCAGATTCTTTACCACTGGACCACCAGAGAATTCCCTTTGTTTTTTTTTAAATTAATTAATTAATTAATTAATTAATTTTATTTTTTTGGCTTTGTCTTTTGCCCATTTTTGAATCAGGTTTTTGTTGCTGTGGTTGATTTTTAAGAGTTCCCTTTGTATTCTGGACATTAATATTAACATACAATGTCCTTTGTTTCTCATAACCTTTTTTGATTTAAAGTCTATCTGGTCTAATATTAACATAGAATATCTTAATTTCTCCCTTACTTTTGAAGGACGGTTTTGCCAGAGACAGGGTTTTTAGTTGACAGTATTTTTCTTTCAACACTTTAAATATATCAGCCCATTGTTTCCTGGCCTCCAAATTGTCTGATTAAAAACTGCTGATAATCTTATTGGAGATCCTTTGTATATTATAAATCATTTCTCTCTTGCTGCTTTCAAAATTATGATTTTGTCTTTGTCTTTTGAAAGTTTGATTATGTGTCTTAATATGGGTCTCTTTGAGTTCATCCTTTTTAGAGATCATTGCCTGTTTGAGTCTGTCTTAGAATCTCTTTTGTAAATTTTCTGTTTCAGTTACTGTAATTTTCAGCCCCAGAATTTGGTTGGGGGGGGGCGGGGTTTCTATCTCTTTATTGATATTTCCATTTTGTTAATACATCATTATCTTGACATTCTCCATGTCTTTCTTTAGTTCTTTGAACATCTTTAAGACAGTTGTCTTAAAGTCTTTGTCCAGTAGGTATGCCATATGGTCTTTCTCCAGGATAGTTTTTATTGGTTTATTTTTTCCCATTGAATGGGTCATATTTTCCTGTTTGTTTGTATTCCTTATGATTTTTTATTGATAAGTGGGCATCTGAATCTTATAATGTGATAACTCTGGAAATCAAATTCTCCCCCTTCTCCAGGGTTTTATGTCTTTGTTTGTTTGTTTTGATTGTTGTAGGCTGTCTCCATGCTGGGAGTAAGCTTAAAGTCTTCTCAGGTCTTTTCTTAGTCTATGGCTTTCCTCGGGCATATGCAGTGATCTTCTAAATTCTGTATAGTTGTTGCTTTTCCATGTCCTAGTCCTTTCATGTCTGGCTCCAAAAAGGGGTAAAAAAGAAGGTACTGGTGCTTTAAATCCCCTAGAAGTCATTTCAGCCAGTGGGGGAAGTACTTGCAACAGTATATGTAATAATGGCCTGTCTCTGTGTGTGTACCTCCATGAACAGAGCAGTTATCAGTAATCAGAACCAGACCCTTTGATATTTGGAAGACAGGGTCCTTAGGGCCCACCTTGCTCCTACAAACTTGGAGCAAGTTGCTCCAAGAACACCTGCATGGCTGCCTGCAGTGGGGTGGATTTTGGAGGCTGGGGCATGGATAGCCCCTGCCGAGCTAAGAGCTTAGATTGACTCAACCTGACTGCAATTTACCTTCCAAGCATTTCCCTGGAAATTTCATGTCTTTGAATAGACTCCAGATTTCCAAAATAATTATGTCAGCTAGATTCTTGTAGGGCAAGTTTTATCTATGTAGAGAGGTGGATTCCTGGCGCTTCCTACTCTGCCATCTTTCCACAATCATCCTACTTCCAAACTGTTGTTCTTTCATTCAAAATATTTTTTAATATCTTTTTTCTTTCAAGCATGTGTTCGGTGAACAGGAGGTGTGTGTCTTTGCCCCCAAATATCTATAAGATGTGACATACAAGATGAGCACATAAATGAATATATGATTATAGATGATGATAAATGCCATAAGAATATACATGGCCTGGAGTCTTATCCTAGAATAGTTTCCTAGAACCAAATTCCCACAAGCATGGACTTCCTCTGAAGTCTCTTCTTGTTTTAATCCTTCCCTTCTATCTATGCTATTTAGAATTTATTTTTGTGTATATCACATAAGTTAAGGCAACTATCATTCTGAATTTAATTAAACGCGAAGTTTGATTTTTTTTTCCTCTTCCAATGAACACATACCAGATTTGGCCGCACCCCAGTGCAAGAAAGGCTCAGCTGTCTGGCCAAGGACAACTCCATCTACATCGTGGCAAATATTGGGGACAAGAAGCCATGCAATACCAGTGACCCTCACTGTCCCCCTGATGGTCGTTACCAATACAACACTGATGTGGTGTTTGATTCTGAGGGGAAACTGGTGGCCCGCTACCATAAGGTAGAATTCATCTGCAAATAATTCAACTACTGAATTGCTTACCAAAATAAAGTGGACAAGAAGGGGAAAAAATCACCATTGTTGATAATAACAAGCTTACTTTAAAAGCAGAGGAGAGACAAAGCATAGAAAGTAATGATTATTTGTGGTAAGGTCCTAGAAAAGGGAGGTTTCCTGTACATTTAGGAACACAGGAACGTGTCATTAGGGGTATGTGATAATCAGTAGAAGCTACCTGTTTTGAAATAAAATGTTGCCTTTTGGACTTTGTCCTTTTAATGACATGCCCTGGCAAAGGGTCAAGGCTAGAATGAAAAACTCCTTACCAGATAGACTTGGTTTTAAAGAGAAAGGAGGAAAGAAAGTTCTTTGTCCACAGAAAATTGTTATGTGTTCTTGGCAAATAGAAGTTAAATGTTTCACTCCTGTGTCTGTAATATTTGAGAAGGTCTTAATAGATAAGGATTCCCTTCTACAGATCTATCAAATGTGGAAATTAAACCAAAGGCATAGTAATCCTATCAGCATAGTGATCTTTGATTTTCTAATGCTCTTTCCCTGCAGAGACAGTGGTGGTAGATGAGATTGGCACTGTTTAATAGATGTGAGCTTGCACTTTTTTAGATGCAGTGATATCTGGGCCAACTTCTTAAAAGAGATTTCCCCCCACCATCATCTTCTGTTTATTGCAGCAAAATCTTTTCTTGGGTGAAGATGAGTTCAATGCTCCCAAGGAACCTGAGGTCGTGACTTTCAACACCACCTTTGGAAAGTTTGGCATTTTCACGTGCTTTGATATTCTCTTCCATGATCCTGCTGTGACTCTGGTGAAAGATTTCCACGTGGACACCATACTCTTCCCGACAGCTTGGATGAATGTTTTGCCACATTTGTCAGCTATTGAATTCCACTCAGCTTGGGCTATGGGTATGGGAGTCAACTTCCTTGCATCCAATCTACATTACCCCTCAAAGAAAATGACAGGTAACGTGTCATCTTTAAGATTTTGATGTAATCAAAAAAGGAAAAAAAATCATGTTCTTTCTAGGTAACATGTACTCCTTAATACAATGTTTTCCAACTCTTAATAGTTGCACATCTAGCTGGTGACACGTTGTAGAATCAATCTCAACCTAAATTGTTTCATAAATTGATTTATTCAACTTGAATGTACACTCTTTTTGTTTTTTTCAAAATTCACTACTTCTTACATGAAACTCTCTCTTCTTGGCTTCTTGGTGACATACTCTAATGGATTTCATCTCACCTCTCTGTGCTTATCAACATATTTTACTGAAATTAATGAAATATATAGCTTAGAGAAAGTAAAATGTTAATATGAGTTTAGAATAACAATAACAACTATGCAACCCCTTTTTGCTTTACTGTTTTAAATGTCATTTCCAATTTCCAGGAAGTGGCATCTACGCACCTGATTCTCCAAGAGCATTTCATTATGATATGAAGACAGAGGAGGGAAAACTCCTCCTCTCACAACTGGCCTCCCACCCACACCCCACAGCAGTAGTGAATTGGACTTCCTATGCCAGTGGTATAGAAGCCCCCTCAATGGGAAACCAGGAATTTAAGGGCACCATCTTTTTTGACGAGTTCACCTTCTTGGAGCTCAAAGGAGTCGCAGGAAATTACACAGTTTGTCAGAAAGATCTCTGCTGTCATCTAAGTTACAGGATGTCTGAGAAGAGATCAGATGAAGTTTATGTACTAGGGGCATTTGATGGACTACATACTGTGGAAGGGAGCTATTATTTACAGGTAATGATTGTTTTGGTGGCAGGGGAATTACTGGATAAAACACAGGACACCCAGTTAAATTTGAATTTCAGATAAACAATGAATTACTTTTATTATAAGTATGTCCCACTTTGGGAGACATGTGTATACTGAAAATTGGTTGTTTATTTGAAATTCCAATTTATTGGGTATCCTGAATTTCTACTTGCTAAAACTTGCAATCTTAGATGTCAGCCCAATTTTAAACTGGTTGGGAAAAGGCAGAACATTTACTTGCAGTCCCAGTGTTTAAAATGATATATTAATCAAATTACAGATAATTTTAATGAATAATTAACCTCTAATATTTCCTGCCTGAACTTATTAAGGCATTTCCCATTTATGGTCACTAATGCCTATCTTGTTTTATAAGAAGCTTCAGACTGAGTACGTCCCGGAGACATATAGAGCTGACCTCTGTGATGTACGGTAGAATAGCTGCGGAGATTCAGACGTCTCACAGCCCTCAACATAAAGGGGGAGCTATTATAGCCCGTTGAGATGGAACCCTCAAGAACAAGCTGCTTCCATGTTTCTCTCATTCTGCTCTTTTCCTTGATGTGGCCCCCACCCTATCTCACCCAGATCATTGCAGCATCCTCCTAAGAGGGCTTTCCATTGATAGTTTCAGTTCCATCCAGTGCATTCTCTACACTGTAATTACAAAAATCATGCAACACCATTTCTGATTATTTCCCACACTTGCTTAAAATTCCTCACTGTTTTCTAATTGGCAAATCAAATTCCTTAACATAAAGGACTCAGGAAGTCTTAACATGTGCTTTTTCCTACTCTCTGTCCTCATCTCTCATTTCTACCCCCATGTACACTGGGCTTCTATCATATTGAGACATTTCCCATCTACAGTGTGTCAGCATCTGTAGAACCTCTGGATGTTTGAACAGGCTTTTTTTTTTTTTTTTTAAACTTTGATGGCCCTTAGCTACTCAACACTCATAGTGCTTTACAGGTGTTATCTTCACCAAGGTGGCTTCTCTGACATTCCCACTCCCCAGCTGGGTTAGGTAACTCCTTTATATACTCCCAAATATCCTATGCTTAACTTTTTCAGAGACATATCATGTCAAATTACATACATACTTGTTCGAGACTGAAAGCCTTTTGAGTGCTGGAACCATGCCCACTGTGTAGCATTTTGTTTGCTGTGTGATAAACACCTCTACCAAAGCTTGTTCATTTTGGCAAACATTTATCGAGTGCCAAATACATATCAGGCATATATTTGGTGCTAATGTGATGAAGATGAATAAGTATGGACCCTCCTCTTGAGGAATTTAGTAGGGGAGAAAGACAGATGAACAAAATTTCAGTACAGGTTGGCATGTGATAGAACAAAGGCATATTTTGCTGTAGAAATACTAAGGAGCTGCACTTAGCCTAATTTGGGGATCCAGGGAAGTTTCTGAAGACATGCTGCTTGAACTTATGCTATTTTATCCAGGCGAAAAAAAGTGGGAGGGAATTCTAGGTGGAGTTAAGAGCCTGAGCAAGGGGGTGGATATGTCAAAAAGCAGGGTATGCAGGGACAAGTAAGCAGCTGACTGTCATTAAAATGTAGCATAAGAAGCAAGGATGGGTGGAAGATGAGCATAGAGGCAGGATCACATCCTGCAGGATCTTACCTCTCATTCCTAAGCTGTGGACTTCATTCCATCAGCGATGGGTTTCTGTTGGAAGGTGTTCAGCAGGGGAATGATGTGATCACATCTGTTTTTGAGTAGATTGTTTTGGTTGCACTACAGATCATGGAACATAGGACAAAATGACTAGTTAGATTATTAAAATAGTCCTATTAGGACCTGAACCAAGATTATGTTTGTAGGAATAAAAGCAGGGTATGGAGTCAAGAAATATTTAGAAAACTAAACTTAGTAGCTAATTTTTTTTTTTTAATTTTATTTTTTTGGCTGTGTTGGGTCTTCGTTTCTGTGCGAGGGCTTTCTCTAGCTGTGGCAAGCGGGGACCACTCTTCATCGCGGTGCGCGGGCCTTTCACTGCCGCAGCCTCTCTTGTTGCGGAGCACAAGCTCCAGATGCGCAGGCTCAGTAGTTGTGGCTCACGGGCCCAGCTGCTCCGCGGCATGTGGGATCTTCCCAGACCAGGGCTCGAACCCGTGTCCCCTGCCTTGGCAGGCAGATTCTCAACCACTGGGCCACCAGGGAAGCCCCATTAGTAGCTAATTTGACATGGAACAGGAAAGCAGAATGAAGGGTCTAGAATGTACCAGGTTTCTGGCAAGAGTGGCTGGATGAAATGTGATGCTTTGACAGATGAGGATTCAAGAGGAGGAGCAAATTGGATGGGAGTGGGGAAGACGTTCAATTCAGCTTTGGATGTGCTGGTTTTTAATTACTTTGGGGACATTCAGTTGGAGCCATCCAGTAGGCTGTTGAATATATGGGTCTGATACTTTAGGGAGATACGAGATTTAGAAATATTGTTTTGAGAACCAGCAGGAAAAAGGTGGTGGTAAACCCACAAGAGTGAATTGCAAAAGCAGACTAAAACAGTGAAGAACAGTGAGCTAAAAGTGGAAGCTTTTGAAACTCCTGTGTTTGGGCAGGAAATAAACAGAAGAATAGGAACATGCAAATATGTTTGAGAAATAAAGGAGAACTTAAAGAGAACTCTCATGGAAGGAAAGGAAGCAGAGACTCTCAGAAGGAGGAAATTGTGAAGTGTATTTGTGCAATACGTTTACCATTATTGAATGAATGAGTATAATTTTGGTGAAATCTCCTGGGCTCATAATGATAGAGTGAAAGACAGATTACAGTGGGTTGAAAAGTCAAAGGGAAGTGAGATATTGAAAGAGCGAGTGAATATTTCTTCTGCAAAAATCTTGTCTGATACAGGAAGAAAGGAAACTAGGTAGAAGCTAGACAGAGAGGCCCATGCTTTTTTTGTTTTTTGTTCTCCCAGTAGATGAGAGAAGCATGATTATCTTTATAGGCCTAAGGGAAAGAGCAACAAGAAAGGAAAGGATGAAAATATCAGCGGAATCAATATTCCTTACCAGTGCTCTGAGGTGCTAGAAGAAAGGGGAAAAAAATGGTATAAAAAACACAGGTAGAAAATGTCCAATGATTGGAAATTAGTTTAAAAAATTATGTTGTAGAAGAATATTTATTGCCATATAAATATTATCATATATTATGCAGCATACTGACATATATTGCATTATATACGTGGTGTATATATATGGTATTATATTGCCATATTTTTAAAATTTAAAAATTGTGATTTTTTTTATTATTTTGTGATCTATTTTTAAGTTTAAAAAGCTGGTTGTAAGACAAGATAGCAATCTCTCAGCTCTTCCTCTCTCTTTTCCATCCTTCCCTCTCAGTCTTGTCTGCTTCTCTGCCTGCCCCAAAGTCTTGGCTCCACTTGAGGGGATCGGCGGTAGGTCTCTTCTTGGTGTTGGGAGGTTGGTTAGTGCTGTCAAGTGAAACGAAGTCCTCTGTTATTATTGCTGGCCAGTGATCTCCTAGCTAAGCCACTGGTGCCAGACAGGTTTTCGAATTTAAAATTCTAAATTTAGAAGCTTTCTTCATGGATCTGGTGACTTCTTAGGGTTACCAAAACTGACTAAAAGTTCTGAGCATGTGGGTGATACTTGCCAGTTTTAAGCTTCACCGAGGGACGGTCTAGCTGGGCTTTTGATTAGGGGAATCCCTGAGGCAAGTGTCTTTAGAGACTTCCCTTTGGGATGATTAGGTTTTCCAGGTTTCAAAATTCTTCTATTTCCCTTCCTGAATAATTTAACAAATAAAAACACAGGATGCCCAGGTAAATTCAAAGTTCAGATAAATAGCAAATTAAAAAAAAATAAGTATGTCCATGCAATAGTTGGGACATATTTATACTAAAAACTGGTTTTAGTTTTTTTAGTTTATCTGAACTTCAGATTTAACTGGGACTCCTGTCCTGTAATTTATCTGGCAACCCTATTCCTGAAGGGTAAATGCCTTTTTGACAGCATTTAGAGAGTCAAGTGAGGGAAATGACCTTGCAGGGTGGAGGGAGATGGTTTTACCATTCAGTTTGATTCATTCAAGGAATCCCCTTCAAATATGTCTTTCAAAACCTCCATCTAAACATCGTCTGCTTTACCCTCTCTGGAAATAAATATTCCATATTTTACTGGAACAGGGAAAGGGTAGTTGCCCATCCATGGGTGGGGACTCAGTATTTGAGGCATTCTTAACAACTTCCCACAAATTTTCCTTTCTTCAAGAACCCCAATTTACTCCCAGCTCCTGAGGTACCTAGTACTTCCAGGGATGGAAACTTTTGAGTATTCTGCAGTGTAGATAGGTTGATTCTTAGCTTTCCCCACAGCTAGTTCAGAACTTGGTTTTCTTAGGTCTGTTAAATCAGTTACCATTTTTTACATTGAACTTTAGTTGATTTATAATATAGTGTTCGTTTCAGGTGTACGACGTAGTGATTCAGTATTTTTGCAAATTATATTCCATTATAGGTTGTTACAAGATAATAGGTATAATTCCCTGTGCTCTACAGTATACCTTTGTTGCTTATCTATTTTATGTATAGTAATGTGTATCTGTTAATCCCATACCCTTAATTTGTCCCTCGCACCTTCCTTCTTCCCTTTGGTAACCACAAGTTTGTTTTCTATATCTATGAGTCTGTTTCTTTTTTTTTTATACACATTCATTTGTATCATTTTTTAGATTCCACATTCTCTGTCTGACTTATTTCACTAAATATAATATTTTCTAGGTCCATCCACATTGCTGCAAATGGTAGTATTTCATTCTTTTTTATGGCTTAGTAATATTCCATTGTATATATGTACCTCATCTTCTTAATCCAATAGTCTGTTGATGGACACTTGGGTTGCTTCCTCAGTTACCATTTTTGCATCAACACCCCAACTTCTAAACTTGTGCCATAATCTATCCTCCTGTTCTCCTAACCTTGTGGGTTTAGATCTTCCAAAAATAATAATAATAATAATAATAAAGTTGGTTTTAGTAGGATTGCAAGGGAACAAAATTGAAGCATGTGTTCATTCTACCTTTATCTGAAAGTTATTTGTATCCCATCTTGACACACTTGCCCTAAAACGCTTGCTCTCCAACTTCAAAAGTGGAAGCAGGGAGACCAGTTAGGGGCTATTGGTTTAGTCAGGCAAGAAATAAAGGTGGCTTGGAGTAAAGCTTTGAAGATGCAGTACAGATGGAGTTAAATGAAGATGGATCTTCCTTTTGGGGACTTTGCATCTGCATGGTGAGGTGATTCATACACTTAAATTTACATGCAAATAGCTATGTAGTGTAGTGTAGTATAGTATAACTACGTAGGATAACGAGAGCTGTTATCATTATCCTGCTCAGGTATAAAATATGTGACTTTTCCAGATCACAAGAGTTGTCTCTAGATCAACTCTAGGACTCAGTACAAATGTAAATTTCCTTCATTGTTAGAAATAGGCACTAAGGTAGAAATTAAACTAGTGTCTAAACTTTTTTAAAATAATCACTTTTGATTATTAAAAGCATGGCTAACTTGAAAACAATTAGGGTATAATTGTTCATGACTGTAGACCAAAGATCTGATTATTTCTTTACGTGGTTTAATCTGTTTACAGTGAACTGCAGAAAGCACTAGGGTCTGAAGTCCTTTATTTTTATTACTAGTTGCAATAGTATTCAGCAACAAACCAGATTAATCTAATGAGGAAGTAATACTATAAAAAACATTATAAACAAAGGGGCATAGGCACTTTTTTCTAGGTCAAGAGAATGTTCCAACTGGCTTTCCTAAGACTTATTGTTTTGTTTTTACGTTCCTAGATTTGTACTCTGTTGAAGTGTAAAACAACGGACTTACACACTTGTGGTGATTCAGTTGAAACTGCTTCCACCAGGTTTGAAATGTTCTCCCTCAGTGGCACTTTTGAAACCCAGTATGTCTTCCCTGAGGTGCTGCTGAGTGAAATTCAGCTTGCACCTGGAGAATTTCAGGTACGATTTTTTGCTTAATATTGCCAACTCATTTTATGTAAGAGGAAGCATCTTTTGAGTAGAAGAGCTGCCCAAATACTTACAGATATCATGAAAATTTTCATTTGGAAAGGGTAAAATTGTCCTTAGGGCTCACCAAGGACACTGAGGACATGGGATCTCTTGTCTAAAATTCCCTTAGAGAAAAATGAGCGTGTCCTTGAGAATAAAGAAATATATCTTATTGTGGGGACTTCAGGGAGTGGGCTGGGGTGTTTAAGGTCTGTCAAGTAGAAAGAAGACTCAAGAAGAGTTTCAGGACCAGTCCCACCAGAGGAAGCCTCTTTGTATCACTGGGGAGGGATGGCCTAGGGCACCGTGTGACCATCAGAGAAAAGGAAAGAAGGAAAAGCTGAGAGAGAATTAGACAGTCGCTGAATTGGCAAGAAAGCAAAACCTTTTTTTTTGTTAATATGGAAGAAATAATTTATTACTGCGCAAGTGCTCTGTCCAGCCACATTCTCCTACTGACTTTTCCTGCAGGTTCCACTCTCACTCCCCTTTCCTCGTCCAAACAGTTGCTATGGGGAGTTGGGGACAATGGGCAGGTAGGAAGGCTGTGGTGAGTGAGTGTCAGGGATGATAGAGGCTCAGCCCAAAACCCCCTTAGTCAAGCCCGCCTGACCCTTTGGAGGAGTCTTTTTCTTGTCGGAGAGAACAAGATTTCTCTCTTATTTATTCTCATATCCATTGTTTTATGTTTATTAACTCATCAGATGCTCACTCAGAGTAAATTATAAGATATAGATTATGGGCATTTCAATAATAAATGAATCAGTGCCAATTCCATAGCTCCAATTTTTCTTATACTCTGTACCATTTCACATATTTCAGATGGAATAGAATCTGGCCATTATTTTTACTGTTCTTCATCCAGTTGTACTGAATTTTAAGAGTATGTTGTGGGGTTGTATAACTGAAAGTTATTCTCAGTCAACTTCCCTGTGTTTTAAATAGGTGTCAAGTGACGGACGCTTGTGCAGCCAGAAGCCACTATCTGGACCTATCTTGACAGTAACTCTGTTTGGAAGGTTATATGAGAAGGATAGTTCACCAAATGCTTTCTCAGACCCCATGGCACAGGTACTGAGAGTAATGCTCATAGTTGTAATACCTATTGTGTACTCATTAGGTTGGTAGAATATTTACATTTTCTCTCTTTTACTTCAGATCATTTAAGTGGATGTGAAAAGAAGAATGGGTCTGGGATGTTGATAATAGTGGCCATGGTCTATCATATCAGTGAATTACTAATACACTTTTCCTTCTGTTTAGACAAATACACACACACACACACACACACACACACACACACACGACAATATAAACCAGATAAATAGTGAAAGAATTTTGAAAGGTAAAATCTGTAAAATGAGAACAACAATTATACCCACCTGTTAGGTTTCTTTGGTGAGAATTAAATAAGTTACTGCAGTTAAAGTGCTTAGACAAATTCCCAGCTCATGGAAAGCACTCTATATATGTTAGCTATTTCAATGATATAGGACTATCACAGAAAAACCAACAGTGATGTATTTATTGCTAAAATTGTATCACCTCTGATTGTACAAAGTGCATATATTTTCTGACAGTTCAGCCACTCTGCATATTTCAGTTAGAAAATCAATGAACTCAACATCAGCCAGTTGGATGTGGCTTGATATCTAGCACTAAGGTATCCCAGAAGGCAGCTGGGCTTACATCTAGGAATCTGCTCAAGAGCCTTAATGTTTTTTATGTGCTTTTCAGTGGTGATTTCCTGCCTATTTAGTGCTTTGCCTATCTTGTCAACCTGTAAGCAAGCTAATAGGGTGGCTCAAAAATAGACATTTATCAAACGTGGCCTGTTATTCTGTTTTTGTATGAGCTAAGAAAGGTTTTTATGTTTATAAAGGTTTGAAAAAGAAAATAAAAAGAAGACATTTTGTGACACATGAAAATTATTTGAAATTCAAAATTTAGTCTCCATACCTAAAGTTTTATTGAACACAGTCATGTTTATTTGTTTAGTATTTTTGATGGTTGTTTTCATGCTACAATTGTGGAATGGAGTAGATGTGATAGAGACCACATGGCTAAAAAGGGTGAAAGTATTTACTACATTTACAGAAAAACATTGCTGTCTCCTGCTCTAAAGTATTAAATAACAATGGATTATAGTATTGAAAACCTTTAATACAAATCAATAGGCAAATAGTCCTTGAGTGTCTTTCTTGTAATTCTTCCACCCAAGGAGAAATAAAATATTCCAATTTGCTTTCTGTTATATTAACACCACAAAAGGATTACCTTTAATAATTTTTGACCAAATATGCCTATTAGGCTAATACCCCAAACAAGTGAATATAATTTTTATAAACATGATTAATATCTAATCATTATAAGATACCACATCATAGTCTTTTGTTGCATTGGTATGTTCTAAAATTTTTGAAAAAAATTGTTAGTTTTTATTTTCAAATTTTTCCTGGAGATCAACTAAGAACTACTTATATTAATATACTACCTGATATTTTTCTCTGTGACAACTTTGCTTGTTTGTCTTAGAATGATTTTTCTTAAAATTTAACATTGCAGCAGTGAATTCACTTTAAAAAATGTTATTTACTACATCCATACCCAGCTCTGATTACTTTTTCACTCTGGATTTCTTTAATGCATATATGTTTTTAATGATAGTTTTGATGTGTTTTTTAACTGTAATTTTTCTTTCTTCTGCATAAAATATTTGTGATGCTCATTTGATACAAACAACCCAATTCTAAGAAAGACCAATGCTCAAATACACTTTAAAAAAATAAGCTATCTATTTATACCTTGACAAATGTAAATGGTCCAGAGAGAAACTTTTGACCCTTCCTCATTTAATGATATAATTTACGTTATCAACTTCATGATGATGTAACACACACACACACACACACACACACACACACACACACACTCTCTCTCTCTCTCTCTCTCACTGTGGCAGCCCATTCCAAGATGCCCTCAATGATCCTCACCTCCAGTCTCCATGGAGAGATTCTCCATGATTAACTCTTCTGCTCTTATTTTTTATACAATTTCTGAGCCTTATCACCTACAATAAGTCTGAATTCATTACCACTTTTATTATAACACGTATCTTTTACTCTGTTCTGCTTAAGACTCCCAACGATTTTATTTATGTAATATGTTAGTTATTTTCCTAAACAATACATTTCAGGTCTCTTATGAGCTGAATTATGTGTCCCTGAAATTCATACATTGAAGTCCTAACTCCATACCTTAGAATGTGACTGTACTTGGAGATAGGGTTTTAAAGAAGTAAAATGAGGTCATTAGGGTGGGCCCTAATCCAATATGACTGGTGTTCTTATAAGAAAAGCAGATTAGGACACAGACATGCACAGAGGGGAGACCATGTGAAGACACAGAAGAAGATGGCTATCTACAAGCCAAGGAGAGAGGCCCTCAGAAGAAATCAATCATGCTGACACTTCTAGCCTCCAGAATGAGAAAATAAATTTCTGTTGTTTAAGCCTGTCTGTGGTACTTTATTATGGCAGCCCTAGCAAACTTATACATATTCCAACACCCTCCCTCCACCTTGATTTTCCACCATTAATTGAACGTTGAACAAAATGTTTACCTAGTAAGAATATCCAGCTAGCCTGGCTCCCCAAGACTCCACTAGATATTCTTAGAGAAGCATTGCTGATGAAATGATAGTGAAGCCACCATCTTATTGGAGATCTTCTGGAGTTAGGAAACCAGAAAGTCATATTGTTGAAATTATGCAGTCAATCTGGCATTAAACGTTCTCTTTTAGTAACAGCAGAATGTCTTGACATTATACAACTTAGTGAAACAAAGAACATCTTTGAAGTCAAATCATCTCTCAACTGATAGAATATCCACATAGCCCTGATACAAACCTCACAATGTACAAAACATGACCTTCTACAAGGGAAAGCAGGGCACTGGCAGCAGTGATTCATGCCAGCAATACACCCTTTTGAAACAGACATTTTTGTGGCAGATGCTTTTCCTAAAAAAATACTATATAATCCAATAAATATATAAGTAAAATTCATCTTGTGCTTTTGGACGACATTAACCGACTTAAAAAAAAAAACCTATTTGAAAATAAGGAAGCTCCTTATGTATTTAGGAATAGGAATCAGCATGATAAGCCTCAATACCGTCCTACAATTTTAGTTTAAAACAGAAAACATGCTGATGCATATCAGTAATAGGTTTAAAATACTGAAGGCTTCAAAAAACCCTAAATGCTTCTTTTTCTGTTCAATCTTAACAAATGCATTAGTTATCCATTGTGACATAAGTTATCCATTGTGACATAACAAGTTACACCAAACCTAACACCTTAAAACAATAAACACTATCTTATACAATTTCTTAGAGTGAGGATTACTTCAGGAATTGACACTACTAGGAAAAAGGGTCTTTAAAAAGCTACATGTTTACTTAATGAGCCAATGTTTTTTTAATCATCAAGGTTTTTTTCTCCTAATAATTTATAAAAATATTTATTAAAAGTGGAAAAATCCACTTAAATAATTGAAGTGTTTTGAATATCAAGAGGAACATGGAAAAGGTCAAATAGGAAATCATATCAATATCAAAAGCTGTTCTGAAATATAGCATTTGACTCCTACACAGAAAATAACTGTTCATTCCTCACATTTCCTTTGATCCTCTGTCTTGTGGATGTTCTGGGCATGTTCCAAATGCATCACTTTAATTTTTGTTTCTGAAAAGAACATAAAATTTTTAGATGGGGAAAACACCTCACATCCACTAGTAATAATACTTAGGCAGCATGCTTTTGTGTACAATGGGATTAGTGATTTAGGTACAGATAGTGCAAAACCAAATCTGTGTTCTAATAATTCTATTCTTACCTGGCCGTGGTTGGCATTATTAAAGCGAAACGTAGTAGATAAAATAGAAGTAAATATGGGACTTAATAAATCTAAATAGCACTTTAAATATGAAGACAATTATCACTGAAACTTAAAATGTGAGGAAAACAACCTATACGTTAATAGTGCTGCAGTGTCGTGCTATTATTTTGTATAGCATTTTATCATGGTAATTTAAAGATTAAACAAATAAGAGCTTGTGCTTTTGAAAACTGTGATCTGCTATTTCACCAAAGTTGTTCTTAGTGAATCCAAAGACAACAGCATGGAAAAGTAAATAAGGTCTAACGTGAAAAAACAACACTGAATGGGAGGGAGGAAAGAGAACAGCAGGGGAGGAAAACCATCAGAGTTCTCCATAATCTAATAAAAATATGGTACGTTTTTTTTTTGAACTAAAGATGAAGGTTTTTAAAATGGAGAGTAATGCAAAAGAACGCGTGTTCACTCATACATATGTGGGCGCACACACACACACACAGACACACCTTGGTGACCACACACACAGGCCATAGCACGTGTGGGAGCACATAGTTGGACACAGGTGTAGATTAAAATGTGAGTCAGTGTGTTTGTACTACTAGAAAAGTGTTTATGACAGAAAGGTTTGTTCAGGTATGGTGCCCTCAGACAGGAGACAAACGAGTCTCTTCCAAAGCGAACAATCAAAAATGCACCCTACAGGGAAATGTGCTTGGCTTGCACTCGGAGGGCTGAGGTCTCCTGTGCCACAATCTCATTTTCTTTCAGCCTCCAGGCATGGCAGGAGCACTTGGCTGCCGTACTGTTCTTTCTACTCATAGCTCAGGACTTGGTAAATTTCAACGGCCAAGGATAAAGACTTTGTGAGCTTCCCTAGTCTTGTACTGTGGTTTCAGTACAATCTTAGAGAACCTGGGTTTCCTACAGTCAAACACTTCCTGGACATGGATGCTGGAGAAACCAAGATCTCAACGACCTTGTTCATACCCCACAGGGACATGAATGGTGTCAGGCTCAATGGGACTCCACGTCTGGTGGTTTTTTGACAACAG
Organism: Balaenoptera musculus; assembly: GCF_009873245.2. Taxonomy (NCBI): domain Eukaryota; kingdom Metazoa; phylum Chordata; class Mammalia; order Artiodactyla; family Balaenopteridae; genus Balaenoptera; species Balaenoptera musculus. Next base: position 31,010,490 of record NC_045796.1, read on the forward strand.
CTGACCTGGACTGATGGCATTCTTCATGCAGTTTTGAGACAGGATGATGGGTGAAGAGAGCCCAGATGCCAGGACCAGGATCGAAGGGCCCGCTGAGCAGCCGGCCACAACTCCAGAATGTGGAGGCTATGGCCATGATGACAAGTTCTCACATTCTGAGTGCTGTAGAACACCGACTGGGGAACCAATGGACTGTGACTCTTTATCCAGCTCTTTGTCTTTTTCTTTATTCCTCACTTAATGCATCTTTGTGATGATAAGAGAGCTGCTTCAATGGCTTCTTTAACAGAAACTTAGGAAGACAGTAGAGGTGGGAGAGAGGGATTCATGTGGGCTTAAGGTGGGAACATTTTCTCCATCTCAATTCATTCCTTTTTTTTTTTTTTTCATAAAAAATCCCAAACCTCTCAAAATGTTGCCATAGTATTTTCCTCCTTCCTTTGCTAAAAGTATTCACTTTCAAGTTGGTGGAGAAGACAGGGAAAGGAAAAAGTTCCTTAGATCTCTGAATATATCTGTATAAAAATTAAAAGAAATAAAAACATAAACAAAACAGAACTTCCAGATTCCAAGAATCGTCCATCCTTGGAAAGGGTTCAAAGTACCTGTGGTCTGCTCACTGTGGTAAGGATGTATCCACTTGTCTTGAGACCCGGGTCTCACAAAAAATTCAAAATTACAAAAAAGAGGGAAAAAATTAAACAACTGCAAAATATGTCCCAGCAGGAACGCATGGCCCCCTCACCCTTATTTCCTGGAACAAGGGAATATCCCACGCCTCACACCCTCAAAGGATGGTTCCTATTTTCCAGCCCTTGATAGCTCTTTAGCACCCATTACATTGGGACATCCATGTGTAGTGGCACCAACAAGAGTTGTGTTTATTTTTAAGATATTTCAACTGTATTTTATTATTGCTGAGGTATAATAATAATGAGCATTTCAAGGATTAACTATTAAAAGATAAAATGAGGCATATTAAATGTTCTAAGAGTTTATTTGAGCAAGAATCAATTTGAATGGGGCAGCACCAAACCAGAAGTGGTTAGGAGAGCTCCACTGACAAGAGTTAGGGGCAAGACTTTTATAGAGAAGATGAAAAAGCAAAGCAAGAAATAATTTTATTGGCGATAGTTCAAGTGGCCGCCTTATTTGGGAAAGCCTAGTTGGCTGTTTGTGATTAGTTGTCTTTAGATTTTGATTTCTTAACTTCTACGCATTTACAGGCTTAGGTTTTGGTTTGCTTACATAAGTTGCTAAGGTATTAGAACCGCCTAGTCTAATGGCTTCCTTGTTTAATTAACTTACTATTAAAAATAGACACTTTCTCACATGAAACAATTCTTTAAGCAAGCATTATTATCATTTTACAAGGATAACATTGAGGCTCAGAGGGACTAAGTAATATATTCAAAGTCAACCAATAATAAATAGTTAAGATGAGGTAAAACATCCAGCTCCTTTTGCCTCAGATGTATGTACAATCAGCCCTCCATATCTGTGGTTAGTGCATCCACAGATTCAACCAACTGCAGATTGAAAATATTTGAAAAAAATTCCAGAAATTTCCAAAAAGCAAAATTTGAATTTTCTGTGTGTTGGCAACTATTTACATTTTATTAGGTATTATAAGTAATCTAGAGATGATTTAAAGTGTACCGGAGGATGTGCATAGGTTATATAAAAATACTATACCATTTTGTATAAGGGACTTGAACATCTGAGAATTTTGATATCCACAGGAGGTCCTGAAATCAATCCCCTTTGGATACTGAAGAATGAGTGTACTCTTTCACCATGCTATACTCTCTCTGTAGAATGTGTTTTAGTCAGGATAGGCTAGATAACGGTGCAGTAATAAATGATATAAAAAAATCTCATGGCTTATTAAAATAAAAGTTTATCTCTTGTTCATTCAGAATCTATTCTAGGGCAGCTAGCCTATATGTCAAAGCTCAGAACTCCAGGCTTTTTCATCTTGTGTCATCTCCTTATCAACACTGCTCCCATAATTTCTAGAGCATGAGAAAAGAATATGGAGAAATTGCACACTGCCTTTTAAATGCTTTCACCCAGAGTGATACCTGCCATTTCCACTCATATTTTATTGACCAAAGAAAGTCACATGGCCATGCCAAATTTAAATAAGTAGGAAGTGTAATTCTCCTGCATGTCCAGGAAAGGGAAATGATTCATGAATATTGGCTAACACAGTAATGTCTATCACTGAATGTAAGGTCCTCAAAAACGTGTATCTTACATTCTTCTTTAACTTTAGCATATAGAAATCACTCAGTAAATGACTAATGTCTGCCATGAGTCACCAAGGTTGCCAGTTATCCTTCCTTTATTCTCTAACCAATAGTTACATTATACTCCTTGCCTCTTGCCCTATTACTTTGTTGTCAGTACCATGTACCTGCTAATTGCAAGACAATACCAACATTTGCTCAAACTTTCCCTGCCCTTTTCATTGATCTGAGGGCAATTTTACCTGTATCTTCTTGCCAGGAGTATGTAAAGTTAACACTGATGTTTTATATATAGCATTTTATAGTTTACAAAATATTTTAACATGTATTTTCTTTTATTTCACAAAGTAGGTGTATTTTTCTCTATTTTATCTTAGAGAGCAAAGTGTTGTGCTCAAATCTCTTAATCTAGGTGTATCAGATCCTCAAACCAGAATCTTTGAACTTCATGTCCAATGTGTTCTTTAGCAGTCTAGGTTACTAGTGTTTTCTTACATGACCATGCTAGACTGTGGCTTCCTGAGGGACTCAGTGTTAATCCTGTTTGACTGAAGGGCTGGACACTGACATTTTGCTTAGTGATTATTAAAGTTAGGTTTTAATTGCATCTTTACCTTAAATACACCACATTCCTCATAGTCAATCTTGTAGCTTTAATAGCCACAAACTTTGATAGAATGCAGGGTGAGGGCTTAGGTGAGAGAACAAAATTAATATTAAATATATATACACACCCTGAAGAAAGATTGAACTTAATCATATCTGTAGACGTGGCATGGAGAATATAAATTTTCCTTGAGACACTGAGAGAAGACTGTCAACAGAAAGAGTAGGAATTTTTCAGACTTGGGAGGTAAGTTTAGAAGGATCAATGACAATGTGCTCATTGGGTTTCCTTATATGTGGTAAGAGTGAGCTCTTCTAATCTTTCTGTTTTGAAATCAGCTCCATATGGTGGCCCAGTCACAGAAATACAGCAAGAGCTCTTATCAGTGTTAATAGCTATTTAGCCATCAATACATTCTAGAAACTTTGAACTGCTGCCAAAGAACATAAAGGCCACCTGTCAGCGCAGTGGTAGATTACCTGATAAATAGTTAATATTTGGGCAATATGCTTTGTAGACAGGATGAATGGATAAATTTTGAATTGAGTTATGAAAATATTAGTATCACAAAATACTGTTTTAACAGATTATGATGTTGATTTAACTGAAATTGTGAACTTGCTGATTTCTTTTCTTCCTGTCTATGATAAAATTTCATCTTGCTTTATCAAAGACAACTGAGGGTTTACTTGCTATAGCAATATGAGTGAAAATTAATTGACATTGTGTGTACTTAGTACAAAAAAACTAGTTGTTGTAAAGATCGATTATAAAAGCATTATAGCAAGAAAATAAAATCTGTTAGCCTGAAAATATTTATAATTGAATTTTAACTGAAATAAATATGTGAAAGTTATTTTTAGAGACTGCTGATAAAAATATACTATAATAATTTTAGAGACAAAAACAATACAAATACTATTTTGAAAATGTTTTGAAATTACTGTTAGTATGTTATTATCTCACCTGCCTAACTTGTAATTAATAAGATTCCCCTGCCCACCTATCCATACATGGATGTTAAGCAAAGTTCACAATAGTGTAGTTATCTCAGTTTTCTCTATCTAGCTGTTTGGAGGGTCTGTGGGAAAAATCACCTCTAGAGAAGAAAACCCTTCACTCAAACATTTTTTCTTTCAAATTCTTGGTAGTAGTCAGGAGTTGGAACTCCGGAGTAAGACAAATCTGGAATCAAACTCCACTGCTGCCCCTCAGTATTAACTTAACTTAAAATATCTAATTCTCAGTCCCTTCCTTTGTAAAACAATGATAATGATGGTATCTATTACTTTAGAGTTGTTATGGAAATAAACTAGAGATTTCACATAATGCCCTTAGTCCAGTGACTGATACAGGTTCAGTAAAAGTTGTTTCTCGTCCCTTTTCTTCCTTCTCTCCCTCCTACTCCTCCTTTTCCCCCCTCTTCCTCCCAGGTTTCCTCCTCTTCCTCCTCTTTCTTCTTCACCTCTCCTCTTGCCCCTCCTCTTCTTCCTTCTTATTTCCCTTTTTTTTTTTATTATTATTATTGAGAGTAACCAAGCTTAGGCTGTGCCCACATGAGCAGTATGTTTTGGGATTGTCTTCAAGAATTCCTAAGATGCAAGGGAAGGTCCAGAGCTGCACACTGTGGGAAATCCACTATCATAAATCATTGTCCTAGTTTATTCCTCCTCCCCTCTCCCCTGGGGGGAAAAAAAAAGTGAGAAGGATGAATTTACTTCACACTGGGTCACTCCATTCTAGGGTCCTTGGGAGGTAGGAGGAAGGATCCAGTATAAAAACCTACATCCTACAAAAATTTGCGGAAGGCTGTCCTCTATAGGTCCATGTGAATATAATATCTGGGTCAGAGATTCAAGTTCAATAAGAAATTAAGATTCAAGTTGTAGTGTCTTATGGTCAGTTAAGAAAGAGAAGATATCCTTCCTAAAGTGTGTAAGCCGAATGCCTCATTACATTTCCATTCTTCTATTTGTTGTAGCCAAAGAATAGATATACAAACAATCCTCCAAAGATCCTCTCTATAACGTTCATGAAAATATTCAGAGTTAGTGACATCAGGATGATTTTATTTATGAGTCAGTCTATTGTCTGAATGGAGTTTTAAGAGATTTATGAGACCTGCTAACATTTGGTCTATCCTCAGGGCTCTGAACTGATCACAATTTTTGAAGTACCACTTTGCTTTTCAGCCTCCACACTATTTGTGTGTGTGTGTGTGTGTGTGTGTGTGTGTGTGATGAACTGACTTTATTTTTAACTCCAGTTTTATTGAGATATAATTGACATGCAGCACTGTACAAATTTAAGGTGTACAACATAATGATTTGACTTACATACATTATGAAGTGATTTCCACAAGTTTAGTGCATATCCATCACCTCATATAGATACAAAATTAAAGAAACAGAAAAATTTTTTCTTGTGATAAGAATTCAGGATTTTCTCTCTTAATTTTCGTATATAACATACAGCAATGTTAATTATATTTATCATGTTGTACATTATATCCCAAGTACTTATTTATCTTATAACTGGAAGTTTGTACCTTTTGACTACCTTCATCCAATTCCCCCTTGCCCCACTCCGGTAAACACAAATCTGTCCAGGGACTGAACAGAACCAAAAAGCTGACCTTTGACAAGTAAAAGAGAATTCCTTCTGCCTGATTGCTTTTGAACGAGGACATTGGCTTTTTTCTGCCTTTGAATTCAAACTGCAGCATTGACTCTTCTTGGGTCCTGAGCTTGTCGGCCTTTGGACTGGAACTACACCATTGGTTCTCCTCTGTCTCCAAATTGCCAGCTCCCCCTGCAGAACCTGAGACTTGTCAGTGCCCATAATCACGCGAGTCAATTCCCTATAATAAATCTCTCCTTATATGCATATACAGCCTACTGGTTCCATTTTCCTGGAGAACCCTGACTAATACATACATGTTCTCAAGATAAACAATAACTAGTCCTCAAGAAAAAGGACCGACAGCCCCATTTGTCACACATAGTTTATCCTAAATTCACTTGGTAGTTGGGCTGACCATCTGTGCTAACTAATGGGCTTTATCCAAAGGAAATATAAACTCCTCTTTATGACAAAAGATAGTTTTGCATCTTGGGAGTGAAGTGTCTGCTGAGGTTAAGCTCCTACCAACCCACAGAAACTGGGAGCTAGGGGAATCATCTTCCTTAATAATTATATTTCAGAGATGGTTCCCAGGTCCTTGAGCAAGGCACTCCTGGGTCGTAAAGCTGGCAAGAGCAAGCTTACTTAGCTTTTAAAAAAGATTTACCTATATTTCAAAGAGAGAAAGAACTTACACTTTTTTTTCTTTTAAATAAATGCTCTAAGAAAAGGGACAGAAGGAGTCTCTTCCCTTATTTTCAAAAAGGAGAATTAAGCCTTTTATTTTGAATTTGTATTTGCCCTTATACTTCCCTGAACTTTTCATCTCTTCACTGATATTCCATTTTCACATTCCTTTCACTGTCACATGTCTCAAAAAATTAATTTAACCCAGCTACTTCTATTTTTTCACTGTGCACTATCTTTCTAGTGTTGTGAATCTAGCTTTCCTCTGACCTCCTCCCCCTAGTCCACAATAATCCATTGACATTGCTTCAAAATCACTAATGACGCTTTCTTTAACTTATGACCTTATTTTCAGTCCATTTCCTCAGTCTTTCTTTCTCTCTCCCTCTCTCTCTTTTAATCCTCCACCACAGACAGCTTCAACTATTACCACCGAGTTGATGCCTTCCGAATCTATACCACAGGCTCTGACTGCTCTTGTGCAATAGGCGTGAATATTCATCTAATCTGCTAGAAATCTCAGACAGCCAACTGATCAGTAGTTTTTGAGCACCTACTATGTTTGAGGTCCTAAAGATATAGCAGTGAATAGAGCTCCCTGTCTTCCAGGAGCTCACGAATTCTGCAGGAGTGCCCCACTCGAAGACATCAGCAGAGATCCTGCACATCCAGAGACATGGATCGTGTCTTCACTAACAGCCATTGGATGGTGGAACTGAAAACAATCAATCGTTCATTTTATAATTAGGAAGATGATGTTCACAGAAGTTTGGCCATGTCCCCATGTATAAGGTTATCAATAGAACTGGGAAGTGAGTATTTATCCTTTTATTTCTATTATCTTTTTTTAAATTTAATTTTATTTTTTTTTATACAGCAGGTTCTTATTAGTTACCCATTTTATACATATTAGTGTATATATGTCAATCCCAATTTCCCAGTTCATCATACCACCACTGCCCCCCTGCCACTGTCCCCCCTTGTTGTCCACATGTTTGTTCTCTGCATCTGTGTCTCAATTTCTGCCCTGAAAACCAGTTCACCTGTACCATTTTTCTAGGTTCCACAGATATGCATTAATATACAATATTCCTTTTTCTCTTTCTGACTTACTTCACTCTGTATGACCCTCTCTAGATCCATCCACATCTCTAGAAATGACCAAATTTCGTTCCTTTTTATGGCTGAGTAATATTCCATTGTATATATGTACCACAACTTCTTTATCCATTCATCTGTTGATGGGCATTTAGGTTGCTTCCATGTCCTGGCTATTGTAAATAGTGCTGCAATGAACATTGGGGTGCATGTGTCTTTTTGAATTATGGTTTTCTCTGGGTATATACCCAGTAGTGGGATTGCTGGGTCATATGGTAATTCTATTTTTAGTTTTTTAAGGGATCTCCATACTGTTCTCCAGGGTGGCTGTATCAATTTACATTCCCACCAACAGTGCAAGAGGGTTCCCTTTTCTCCACACCCTCTCTAGCATTTGTTGTTTGTAGATTTTCTGATGGTGCCCATTCTAACTGGTGTGAGGTGATAACTCATTGTAGTTTTGATTTGCATTTCTCTAATAATTAGTGATGTTGAGCAGCTTTTCATGTGCTTCTTGGCCATCTGTATGTCTTCTTCGGAGAAATGTCTATTTAGGTCTTCTGCCCATTTTTGGATTGGGTTGTTTGTTTTTTTAATATTGAGCTACATGAGCTGTTTATATATTTTGGAGATTAATCCTTTGTCTGTTGAATCATTTGCAAATATTTTCTCCCATTCTGAGGGTTGCCTTTTCGTCTTGTTTGTAGTTTCCTTTGTTGTGTAAAACTTTTAAATTTCATTAGGTCCCAATTGTTTGTTTTTGCTTATTATTTCCATTACTCTAGGAGACGGATCAAAAAAGATCTTGCTGCGATTTATGTCAAAGAGTGTTCTTCCTATGTTTTCCTCTAAGAGTTTTATAGTGTCTGGTCTTACATTTAGGTCTCTAATCCATTTTGAGTTTATTTTTGTGTATGGTGTTAGGGAGTGTTCTAATTTCATTCTTTTACATGTAGCTGTCCAGTTCTCCCAGCACCACTTATTGAAGAGACTGTCTTTTCTCCATTGTATACCCTTGACTCCTTTGTCACAGATTAGTTGACCATAGGTGCATGGGTTTATCTCTGGGCTTTCTATCCTGTTCCATTGATCTATATTTCTGGTTTTGTGCCAGTACCGTATCGTCTTGATTACTGTAGCTTCGTAGTAGAGTCTGAAGTCAGGGAGTCTGATTCCTCCAGCTCCATTGTTTTCCCTCAAGACCACTTTGCCTATTTGGGATCTTTTGTGTCTCCATACAAATTTTAAGATTTTTTGCTCTGGTTCTGTAAAAAGTGCCATTGGTAATTTGATAGGGGTTGCATTGAATCTGTAGATTGCTTTGGGTAGTATAGTCATTTTCACAAAATTGATGCTTCCAATCCAAGAACATGGTATATCTCTCCATCTGTTTGTTTTATCTTTAATTTCTTTCATCAGTGTCTTATAGTTTTCTGCATACAGGTCTTTTGTCTCCCTAGGTAGGTTTATTCCTAGGTATTTTATTCTTTTTCTTGCAATGGTAAATAGGAGTGTTTCCTTAATTTCTCTTTCAGATTTCTCATCATTAGTGTATAGGAATGCAATAGATTTCTGTGCATTAATTTTGTATCCTGCAACTTTACCAAATTCATTGATTAGCTCCAGTAGTTTTCTGATGGCATCTTTAGGATTCTGTATGTATAGTATCATGTCATCTGCAAACATCACAGTTTTACTTCTTTTCCAATTTGTATTCCTTTTATTTCTTTTTCTTCTCTGATTGCCATGGCTAGGACTTCCAAAACTATGTTGAATAATAGTGATGAGAGTGGACATCCTTGTGTTGTTCCTGATCTTAGAGGAAATGCTTTCAATTTTTCACCATTGAGAATGATGTTTGCTGTGAGTTTGTCATATATGACCTTTATTATGTTGAGGTAGTTTCCCTCTATGCCTACTTTCTGGAGAGTTGTTATCATAGATCGTTGTGGAATTTTGTCAAAAGGTTTTTCTGCATTGATGGAGATGATCATATGGTTTTTATTCTCCAGTTTGTTAATATGGTGTATCACATTGATTGATTTGCGTATATTGAAGAATCCTTGCATCCCTGGGATAAATCCCACTTGATCATGGTGTATGATCCTTTTAATGTGTTGTTGGATTCTGTTTGCTTGTATTTTGTTGAGGATTTTTGCATCTATATTCATCAGTGATATTGGTCTGTAATTTTTTTTTTTTGGTAGTATCTTTGTCTGGTTTTGGTATCAAGGTGTTGGTGGCCTCACAGAATGAGTTTGAGAGTGTTCCTTCCTCTGCAATTTTTGGAAGAGTTTGAGAAGGATGGGTGTTAGCTCTTCTCTAAATGTTTAATAGAATTTGCCTGTGAAGCCATCTGGTCCTGGACTTTTGTTTGTTGAAAGATTTTTAATCATAGTTTCAATTTCATTACTTGTGATTGGTCTGTTCATATTTTCTATTTCTTCCTGGTTCAGTCTTGGAAGGTTATACCTTTCTAAGAATTTGTCCATTTCTTCCAGGTTGTCCATTTTATTGGCATAGAGTTGCTTGTAGGAGTCTCTTAGGATGCTTTGTATTTCTGCGGTGTCTGTTGTAACTTCTCCTTTTTCATTTCTAATTTTATTGATTTGAGTCCTCTCCCTCATTTTCTTGATGAGTCTGGCTAATGGTTTATCAATTTTGTTTATCTTCTGAAAGAACCAGCTTTTAGTTTTATTGATCTTTGCTATTGTTTTCTTTGTTTCTATTTCATTTATTTCTGTTCTGATCTTTATGATTTCTTTCCTTTTACTAACTTTGGCTTTTGTTTGTTCTTCTTTCTCTAGTTTCTATATGTGTAAGGGTAGATTTTTTATTTGAGATGTTTGTTGTTTCTTGAGATAGGATTGTATTGCTATAAACTTCCCTCTTAGAACTGCTTTTGCTGCATCCCATGGGTTTTGGATCATCGTATTTTCATTGTCATTTGTCTCTAGGTATTTTTTGATTTCCTCTTTGATTTCTTCTGTGATCTCTTGGTTATTTAGTAACATATTGTTTAGCCTCCATGTGTTTGTGTTTTTTACATTTTTTTCCCTGTACTTTATTTCTTACTCATAGCATTGTGGTCAGAAAAGATGCTTGATATGATTTCAATTTTCTTAAATTTACTGAGGCTTGATTTGTGACCCAAGATGTGATCTATCCTGGAGAATGTTCCATGCACACTTGAGAAGAAAGTGTAATCTGCTGTTTTTGGATGGAATGTCCTATAAAAATCAATTAAATCTATGTGGTCTATTGTGTCATTTAAAGCTTCTGTTTCCTTATTTATTTTCATTTTGGATGATCTGTCCATTGGTGTAAGTGAGGTGTTAAAGTCCCCCACTGTTATTGTGTTATTGTTGATTTCCTCTTTTAGAGCTGTTAGCAGTTGCCTTACGTATTGAGGTGCTCCTATGTTGGGTGCATATATATTTATAATGGTTATACCTTCTTCTTGGATTGATCCCTTGATCATTATGTAGTGTCCTTCCTTGTCTCTTGTAACATTCTTGATTTTAAAGTCTATTTTATCTGATATGAGTATTGCTACTCCAGCTTTCTTTTGATTTCCATTTGCATGGAATATCTTTTTCCATCCCCTCACTTTTAGTCTGTATGTGTCCCTAGGTCTGAAGTGGGTCTCTTGTAGACAGCATATATATGGGTCTTGTTTTTGTATCCATTCAGCAAGCCTGTGTCCTTTGATTGGAGCATTTAATCCATTCACGTTTAAGGTAATTATCGATATGTATGTTCCTATGACCATTTTCTTAATTGTTTTGGGTTTGTTTTTGTAGGTCCTTTTCTTCTCTTGTGTTTCCCACTTAAAGAAGTTCCTTTAGCATTTGTTGTAGAGCTGATTTGGTGGTGCTGAATTCTCTTAGCTTTTGCTTGTCTGTAAAGCTTTTGATTTCTCCATCGAATCTGAATGAGATCCTTGACAGGTAGAGTAATCTTGGTTGTAGGTTCTTCCCTTTCATCACTTTAAGTATATCATGCCGCTCCCTTCTGGCTTGTAGAGTTTCTCCTGAGAAATCAGCAGTTAACCTTATGGGAGTTCCCTTGAATGTTCTTTGTTGTTTTTCCCTTGCTGCTTTCAATAATTTTTCTTTGTCTTTAATTTTTGCCAGTTTGATTACTGTGTGTCTCAGCATGTTTCTCCTTGGGTTTATCCTGTATGGAACTCACTGTGCTTCCTGGACTTGGGTGGCTATTTCCTTTCACATGTTAGGGAAGTTTTCGACTATAATCTCTTCAAATATTTTCTCGGGTCCTTTCTCTCTCTCTTCTCCTTCTGGGAACCCTATAATGCGAATGATGTTGCTTTTAATGTTGTCCCAGAGGTCTCTTAGGCTGTCTTCATTTCTTTCCATTCTTTTTTCTTTATTCTGTTCCTCAGCAGTGAATTCCACCATTCTGTCTTCCAGGTCACTTATCTGTTCTTCTGCCTCAGTTGTTCTGCTATTGATTCCTTCTAGTGTAGTTTTCATTTCAGTTATTGTATTGTTCATCTCTGTTTGTTTGTTCTTTAATTCTTCTAGGTCTTTGTTAAGCATTTCTTGCATCTTCTTGATCTTTGCCTCCATTCTTTTTCCTCGGTCCTGTATCATCTTCACTGTCATTATTTTGAATTCTTTTTCTGGAAGGTTGCCTATCTCCACTTCATTTAGTTGTTTTTCTGGGGTTTTATCTTGTTCCTTTATCTGGTGCATAGCTCTCTGCCTTTTCATCTTGTCTATCTCTCTGTGAATGCAGTTTTTGTTCCACAGGCTGCAGGATTGTAGTTCTTCTTGTTTCTGCCATCTGCTCTCTGGTGGATGAGGCTATCTAAGAGGCTTGTGCAAGTTTCCTGATGGGAGGAACTGGTGGTGGGTAGAGCTGGGTGTTGCTCTGCTGGGCAGAGCTCAGTAAAACTTTAATCCACTTGTCTGCTGATGGGTGGGGCTGGGTTCCCTCCCTGTTGGTTGTTTGGCTTGAGGCGACCCAACACTGGAGCCTACCCAGGCTCTTTTTGGGGGCTAATGGTGGACTCTGGGAGGGCTCACACCAAGTATTACTTCCCAGAACTTCTGTTGCCAGTGTCCTTGTCCTCACGGTGAGACACAGCCACCCCCCGCCTCTGCAGGAGACCGGCCAACACTAGCAGGTAGGTCTGGTTCAGTCTCCTATGGGGTCACTGCTCCTTCCCCTGGGTCCTGATGCTCACACTACTTTGTGTGTGCCCTCCAGGAGTGGATTCTCTGTTTCCCCCAGTATTGTCGAAGTCCTGCAATGAAATCCCGCTAGCCTTCAAAGTCTGATTCTCTAGGAATTCCTCCTCCCGTTGCCGGACCCCCAGGTTGGGAAGCCTGATGTGGGGCTCAGAACCTTCACTCCAGGGGGTGGACTTCTGTGGTATAAGTGTTCTCAGTTTGTGAGTCACCCACTCAGAGGTTATGGGATTTGATTTTATTGTGATTGCGCCCCTCCTACCATCTCACTGTGGCTTCTCCTTTGTCTTTGGATGTGGGTTATCTTTTTTGGTGAGTTCCAGTGTCTTCCTGTCTATGATTGTTCAATAGTTAGTTGTGATTCTGGTGCTCTCACCAGAGGGAGTGAGAGCACGTCCTACTCTGCCATCTTGAACCAATCTCAAGCCTTCTATTATGTTTTATTTCTAGTCCTATCCCATGCCCATAATTTCAGGCAGTCTCTCTTTTCCTTGAAGTATCGCTTTTTCTGGAAGAAGGCAATTTGAAGTTATTTTTTCCGCAAATATTAGTTAAGACAGTCTTAAAACTCATAAAGACTGAGTGTATCATTTTAACCCAGGATTTCTTAACCTTGGTACCATTGCCATTTTTGGTTAGATAACTGTTGTGGGGACTGTCCTGTGTGCACAGTAGGATGTTTAGCAACATCCCTGACCTCTACCCACAAGATGCTCATGGCACTCTTCCCGCCCCCCTCCCCCAGTTGTAATAAATAATAATGTCTCCAGATATTGCCTAATGTCCCCTGTGGGCAGATCTTCCCCTCCACCATCATCAGGACCCACTGCTCAAGCCTATCTCAGTGGAGATGCTCTCTTCTCTCTTAAAGATCTTTTTTTTCATATCTAAGAAAATGTGGATAGAGAGAAAGCAGTCATGTTACTGAGAATAATTCTCTCTACTTACTCCTTTTTCCCTTTACTCAGTTCATTTCATTACATTTTTCTTCTCTTCTTTAAGTGGTTATGTGAGATTGTGATATCTTCAGTAATGAACTGCTACTGATATCATAAAGCTTGTCTCTGGAGGCAGTGTAGAATCCTCTTTAAGAGGATGGCTTTGGTTTGATTTCTGATTTTGCCATTCTTGGTAATATGATATTGGAAAAGCCACTTGATCTCTCTCAAATTCATCATAACCTGTAAAGTGGGAATAATGATACCTACTTCATTTGGTTATTGTGAGGATTAAGTAAAAATATTACTTAAGCATTTAGCATAACTCTATTCATAATAAGTGCTCAATTAGTACTATTCACAGATAATATAAATAATTTTAAAGACATATTTTGAAAATCTCAACATACCCATATAAACATGCCAGTCATAAAAATGATATTAAGCTATTCCAAATACAAATTGAGATGCTCAGTTTTGTTCTTTGCAAAGGCAACAAAAGGGATAAAGGAAAAATTAGCTTTCTGTTTGGACTGTGGGAATTAAGACAATTATTGCTATAATGGTGATCATATCACAGTATATGAGTATCAAATCAACATGTTCTACACCTTAAATTTACACAATGTTATATATCAGATATATTTCAATAAAAAATTAAAAATAAATGCATTACAGAATGGCAAAAAAGTCATTTGCTAGCTTAAATATTTTTTTTTGTTTTTGTTTTTGTTTTTTGGGGGTTTTTTTGGTTTGTTTTTTGTTTTTTAGCTTAAATATTTTTTAAGTGTGTGTGTGTTTGACAAAATGGAGAAACTTTGAATGCTTGAAGTACATGCTCAATACAATTCTGTTGATAAAAAGGATGCTGGAATAAGATAATAAAAATGTAAAACAGGATCGTTACTGATTAAAGGACTTTAATTTTCCACTATGAAATTAGTTTATTAAGACTAAATAAAAAGATTTTGTGCATATTTGCCATTTTAAATTTAGATTTTTTGTGAAATTTTCTGAGACCTTCTTTCTAGATTCAGCTTCTATGTGAAGCCTTTCCTGGGTACCACACGTGCTTTCAAGATCTCTCTTATGTGCTCCCATAACACGGCCTTTATATTTCCGTTTAGCATTCTCTCTATTGTAATGTGACCATCAGTTTGCATGTTTGTCTCACCATTAGCTATCTATTCCTGGCAGAAAGAATCATAATTATCTTTCATCTCACAAGCCTAGCACCCATTCATTGTTGGTTAAAGAAATTTTCAGGTGAAAAAAATAACTAGACCTAAAATGAAAAGAAGATTGACTGGCGGTGAAGTTTAGTAATTAACACAAGTGGAGCTATGAGAGTTCCATATCAATGTAATACTTTGATTTTAAAAAATAATAAGTTTAATCAGTAAATCAATATAGTTCAGTGAGCAAATGTGTATTGGGTGTTTATGGTTTGCAGGCACTATTTTAGGTGATGGAGAGACAGTAGTGAACAAAGCAGATAAGATCTTTGATTTCCTGGAGCTTAATAAACTCCAGTATGTGAGGCATTATGCTTTCTCGGTCATTCGCAAAATGACAGGTATACACATGAGTCAGGCACACATTGAACTAATTTTTGGAAAGATGAATGATACTTTCTATGTACTGTTAATAAGAAGTGAACTTGGATGTTATTTCTGGAACTGACCTTTAATATCTAGGAATTTCTGAAGATGGAGTTACATTTACTTAGTAAAATGTCAACTTCACCTAGTATGGGGTAATTTTTATTTTATGCTTTGTTTGTGCTGTTGCAGCTTTTGTCAATGGCTGTTTAGATCACAGGTGGCCCATCGTGTGGTGTCAGTACTTCTCTGGTGTCAGTATTTCTCCATGGCAAGAGAATGGGTAATAGATTTCAGTGGCTTCTTTCAGAAATACAATTAACTCAGTTAGTTATTCCCATGAAAATGCTGTGTAACAAACCAGCCCAAAACTCAGTAGCTTAAAATAATAGCCACTTAAGTTCATGAATCTGTAGGGTCAGCTAAGGTGGCTCTGCCATATTCTGCATATCTCCACGCCCTAGTCTGCTCTGCACGCCTCTCAGCCTCCCTGGACAAGTGGGCTTCTCCGGGGCATGTCCTCCTCATGCGGATGGCACAGAGGACATTCACAAACACTTGAGCCCTCCTGACGACTAGGCTGGAACTGGCACACTTTTATTTCTGTCTACATTCTTTTGGCCCAAACAAGCCAAATGGCAAAGCTCGAGCTCAAAGGACAGGGGAGTACCTTCCACTCCCAGTGAAGCAAAGACAAAGGTGTAGATGCTAGGAGAGTAAGAATTGGAACCGATAATCAATCTGTCATAATGAGCCTATGATTTCCTTTGGCAGAATAACAGAGATATAGAAATAGATGAGAAACTACACTTGTTCAGCTATTTATTTTGCTATACTGAAGGCACTGGCTCCTTGTCTAAAAAGAGGGTCATTTTGGAAGTTTTATATATAGGAATTTTAAAATTGGTGGGCTAAATATGTATGATCATATAATCTCTAAAGTAATGTTTTTCTAATTGTGATTAGTAACATTATTGAGGTGGGAACCCTACTCATTTGAAAACAATGAAATAGAATAAAATAGAGAGTATTAGAGTGAATTGAATGAGGTAAGGATATTTTTAATGAAAACATTTGCTTCTGTTACAAATGTGTACTTACATGTGTATTGAGTCATTATCTAAAATGCATTTTTTTCCTATCGTGGTTAAAAAATTTTGAAAGCCACTGCCTTAAATTATTTTCTAACTATAAGATGTTAGTGGGTTTAAATACAGTCTGATTTTTAAAAATATTCCTTTGTCAGGTACAAGTCATCTATTTTGGAAGTGAGGTTTTTTTTTTTTTTTAGTGCTATTATCTGCATTGTACAGATGTCTAATACAGGAGTACTTTTTTTCAAATCAATCAACAATTAAGGCAGTTTTAATGGACATGCGGTTTCATTTATATGCTGTTAACACCCATGACTGTGGTTCCTGGAGGCTCACGCTTGAGACTATTTTTAAAGTAATGGTAATATTTACCTTCTCTAGTTTGCTCACTGCTAGCTTCCTGATGCTGGTTTAGAATAAAAGCACCTTCCACTTATCTTTCTCAATAGTATACTGTTACCTTGTTTCAAAAAGATTTATTATCAGTTTATCTTTTTCAGATTTTAATATCTGCGTCATTCTGTCTGCGTTAACTGCGGTCTATCATAGAGCCGCAGTGGCTCCAGCTGCAGCAGGTGTACGGGAGACACGTGCAGACGGCTTCCTCCCAAAGGTTGTGTTTCTGCTCATCCACTCACTCTGTAACCCTTTCCTGAAAAGGTAGGTCTGAAGGCGATGAACGGCCTAGCCAAATCACACAGACTAGGCTGGAGGCCCAGGTAATCTTTTACAGGGAGAGTGCTCCAGAGAAGAAGACCTATCAAGGGTTTCATACTTATTCATACATTAAAATTTAGGATTATTTATTGGGAAGATTCACAAGGCTTCTGTCATATTAGTAGGAGAGGATAAAAATAGTTACATATCTTTAAATAGCTTGCTTTACATGTGCTTTTAAAAATATTTCACTTTTATTAAAAATTCACCTGTGTGAAGCTAGAAAATTTGAAAAGTTGAAACATGATTTTTTAAAATCTCCTTTCCTTGTAAATGAAGAAGAAAATTCCATGTTGTGTTTGTTGGCTGGTTTTAATGTAATAAAGGAGTCTTCATGGAGATTTTTCAGGTTTTAAATTTAAACTGTATCTTATTGTTACTATATACTAAACTACAGAACTAAAATCTTATTTGCACAAATATTATTTGGTGGGAAAAATCCTGGCACATTTCTGAATGACTTCCTGCTTTAATGTGTGTGCCTCTGTGTGTGTGTAGGTGTGTGTGTGTGTGTGTGTGCCCCTGTACATGGTATTTTAAAACACTGCAATTTTTTTTCTTTACTTGACAGGATCTCATTGACATCTTTCTATGTCTTATTATAAAAAGAACCAACTCTTCCAATTTGACATCTTGTTGAACATATATCTACTGAGGTTTATGTGTCCGATATAAGTTCAGACAATTTTACTTTTTACTTTTGTTGCTGTCATGAAAATCATTGCACCAAACATTTGCTGGATCAAACAATTTGGCATTTTAAACTTCAAAAAATACAGCTGGAGAAATTTTCCAAAATTAAATGATTAGCTATGCATCTTACAATCTGGTCAAGAAGATTAACTTGCCAGCTATTCACCAATGCTGTTAACAACTAGGGGTTATTGACATAGTTGAAAAAATTTTTTTTAATTTTTTTTAATTTTTTTTAAAATTTATTTAATTTTAGTTCACTTTAATTTTTATTTTATTTTATTTTTAATTTTATTTATTTATTTATTTATGGCTGTATTGGGTCTTCATTTCTGTGCGAGGGCTTTCTCTACTGGCGGCAAGCGGGGGCCACTCTTCATCGCGGTGCACGGGCTTCTCACTATCGTGGCCTCTCTTGTTGCAGAGCACAGGCTCCAGACGCGCAGGCTCAGTAATTGTGGCTCACGGGCCTAGTTGCTCCGCGGCATGTGGGATCAGGGCTCGAACCCGTGTCCCCTGCATTGGCAGGCAGATTCTCAACCACTGCGCCACCAGGGAAGCCCAAAATTTTTTTTAATTTAATTTAATTTTTTTTATGCGGCAGGTTCTTATTAGTTATCTATTTTATACACAGTTGAAAATTTAAATTCCAGGTTAATATTATGTGTTTTCTTGACATTCGCTTTTTCCATTTCAAAAATCCTTTTTTAACAGCATTGTATTGTGTCATATTATCATAATTCTTTTTGATATAAACGAAATCCCAATTTAGATAATATTACTCAATATTGTTGCTTTTACTCTTAATCTTTTGCTATTTAGAAATTTTTGTTTTGATTTAATTTTTATATTGTTAGGATATGTTCTAGAGACTTTCTGTCCTTTTTCTGCCTTCATATGATTACTATTTTGGCCGAATATAGGATTGTGGAGTTGCCATCCTATTTCCTTAATAGTTTCTAAGCTCATTCCACCGCCCTCTGGCTTCCAAGATTACAGATGAGAATCCCTATGTTAGGCTGATCCTCCTTTTCTTATTTTTTAAAAACAGCATTATTGAGTTATAATTGATATTCAAAGAACTGCACATAATTTATGTGTACAATTTGATGAGTTTGGACTTATCAAAACACCTGTGATACCATCACCGCAATCAAGGAATTTCTATCTGAATGCCTATAAGATTTTTCCTTTATCTTTGGAATCAGATCCATGCTATGTCTATGTGCCTTAATTTTTATTGGCCCCAGGGAGCACAGAATTGAGCTAATGAACCCCTCAGTTTATTTGTTCATTCATTCAATCCTTTATTCATTTTTGTGCTCAGTACACATTTTCCAGGCCCTGGGGCCATAGCAGTGAATAAAGCCGTCTATTCCCTTATGACACACTATTTCTGTTTGTTCCATTTCATCTTCTTTTTTTTTTAAATTTATTTACTTATTTATTTATGGCTGTGTTGGGTCTTCGTTTCTGTGCAAGGGCTTTCTCTAGTTGCGGAGAGCGGGGGCCACTCCTCATCGCGGCGCGCGGGCCTCTCACTATCGCGGCCTCTCTTGTTGCGGAGCACAGGCTCCAGACACGCAAGCTCAGTAATTGTGGCTCACGGGCCCAGTCGCTCCACGGCATGTGGGATCTTCCCAGACCAGGGCTCGAACCCGTGTCCCCTGCATTGGCAGGCAGACTCTCAACCACTGCGCCACCAGGGAAGCCCTCATCTTATTTTTTGTTCACCCTTCACCCCCCTCCTCCCTCTGCCCATAGTGACAGTCTAGAGTATATCTTTTTTTTTTTTTTTTTTTTAAATTTTTATTTATTTATTTATTTATTTTTAATTTATGGCTATGTTGGGTCTTCGTTTCTGTGCGAGGGCTTTCTCTAGTTGTGGCAAGTGGGAGCCACTCTTCATCGCTGTGCGCGGGCCTCTCACTATCGCGGCCTCTCTTGTTGCGGAGCACAGGCTCCAGACACGCAGGCTCAGTAATTGTGGCTCACGGGCCCAGCTGCTCCGCGGCATGTGGGATCTTCCCAGACCAGGGCTCGAACTCGTGTCCCCTGCATTAGCAGGCAGATTCTCAACCACTGCGCCACCAGGGAAGCCCTAGAGTATATCTTTTTTATATTGATTTAAATATACATGTAGTCTTCAAAAAGCCTCGTGATGGTTCTTATACCTTCCCTCAACACACCCTTAACATTCCCCTTGGATGTTTATTTATTTGATAAACACTATGTACAAGATACTATTATAAGCACTTTACAAATATTAACTTATTTCAGCCTCATAAAAGCCCAGGAAATAGATTTTTTTCCCACATTATCAAACTGTGGCCCCAAGAGGTTGGGTAGACTGTCCAAGGCCACAGAACTAGTGAATGGCCCACCCTAGACTTAAACAAATGCAGCTGGGTACTAAAGGCCATGCTATTCAGGACACAGCCCCAGCCTCCAAGTTCAAAACTGAACTCTTGACTTCCTCCTGCTTCTTACCCTTCTCTAACCGTCATCTTCCCATCTCAGTAAATGGGACCTCCACCCTTCAAGCTGCCCAGACCAGAAGCCTTGCTATTTCCCTTGATAACTTTCTCCCAACACATATTCAGTCTATCTGCAAATCCTGCCTGCTGTACCTTCAGAACATATCCAAACTTGACCACTGCCCTGGTCCAAACCACCATCTTCTTTCACCAGGTTATTTTAGCGGCTTCCTAATCATCTCACTTTGTCCTTGCCCTCTGCCCCTGTTCTCAACACAGCAGCCAGAGTGAATCTGTTAGAATCTGTCAGAGCATGTTGCTGGATTCAAAACCCTCCAATGTTTTCCTTTCTCACTCAAAGGCAAAGCTGAAATTCTTACTGTAGGCCCTATTCAGTGCAGCCCTGTGCAGCGTCTCTGGCCTCTCCATCGATTTTTCTCTGCTTTGCTTGTTCTGCTCCAACCACATTGACATCTGCTATTTTGCAAACATACTAGGCATGCTCCCACCTCAGGGCCTTTGCACTTGCTGACCCCTCTACCTGGATTGGTCTTCTCCCAGATAACAGTTGTTTATTCTTAGTTTCCTTTAAGGTATCAAGTGGCCTCTGCCTTGAACCCCCAGGAAATTAACTGCTCCACATTTTCTGCTTGGGGACTACTTTTGTATGTCTGTTTAGCTTGTGCATTCGGGTAAGGACATACAAGTACCTATACCTGGTGTAAGGTTCTACACTATTGCAACTCCAGGCCATTCTGCTGTCATTTCCTTGAAGGGCTTCCCATTTCCTCATGGTAAGGGGCAGAGATCTTGACCTCTCCCTAAAACCGCTTTGGAACTCAGGTGACATTCTCCTGTAAGGGTTGGGCATGCTGCGGAATTCCTCGTCTAAGCCTGTACAGCTTCTGCCTCTCCCAGGCTCTATTCCCCTGGACACCAGTGATTGCAGCTTGGTTTTTAAAAGGCTATGACTTTCCGCTCCCGACTCTATGATTGCCTTTTTCAAAAGACACTGTGGACCTCCTTTCCTTTTGCTTTATAATGAATTCTCACACCTGGTTGTAAACAGAACAATCTTCTCCTCTGTCAACATCTTCTATTGAACATACCCTCCACACCTTCCACAGAATTCATTCACGTTCCTTACGTTTTATGAAAGAGTAGTGAGGAGGGAAACAATTCACCCCTTCTTGGCTTAAAAGCTATATGTTAAGTCAAGACACTAAAAGTAAATCAAAAAGGAAGGGGAAAAAAGGATGAGAAGTCAGGAAACCAGTTGGGAGGCTACGAATTTGACAGTGGTTAGTGATAAGTTTATGGCTATAGTACAAGTGATGAGAAATGGTCTGATTCTGGATGTACTTTCAATGAAGAGTCAAGGTATTTACTGATGGATTGGCTATATTGTTGAGTGTGAGAGAGAGAAGTAAAGAATTACTTCAGTGTTTGGGACTGAAGATTTTCAAGAATGGAGTTGCCATTTCTAGACGCTAGGGAGGAAGAGGAGTTGAACACATATTATGGGGGAGATTAGAGACTTGGCTTTAGACATGATAAGTGGTGATATTCTCCAGGCAGCAGGAAATTTTAGTTCAGAGTTCAAGGGGGGAAGTCAAGGCTGGAGGTATTCATTTGAGACATTTTTTTTTAAGTCATGAGACTATAAGAAATAACCTAGGGAGAAGCTGTAAATAGAGAAGAGAACCAAGGACTAGCCTTAGGGCCGGTGAGTTGAGGAAGAACCAGTAATGAGACTATAAAGAGGAGCTAGTGAGTTAACAGAGCTCCAAGAGGGAGGTGAGTTGGAGCTAAGGAAGAAATTGTTTCAAGAAGTAACTGAGGGGTCATCAAGATGAAGACTGAGCGTTTACCATTGGGTTTAGTAATATAGAACAATATGGTTAAGATTGTTTTGGTGAAGTGTTAATGACAAAAGTCTCATTAGAGTGGATTCAAAAGGTTAGGAAGAGAATAACTGAAGACAAGGAGTCTACATGACTCTTTCAAAGAGGTTTTCTTTTTTCATAAAGTGGAGAAATAAGGTGATAATTGAAAGATGTGGGTTTAAAATAATTCTTTTTAAGAGGGAATATTACTACATTTTTTGAATACTAGAGGTAATTATTTAGAAGAGAACTGAAGATTCAAAGGATAGAGGAGAATTGGAGGGTATATTCTTGAACAGGCATGAAAGGGTGCCTATAGGACACATATGAAGGGGCGGCTCTGATGGGAGATGGTCAGTTCAATTGTAGTAATAAGAGGGAAGGTTGAGTATATGAACAGATGTAAGCTGGTGTAGGGGTAGAGGTGGGAATATGGACATTCTCTTCTGATTGCATCTATCTTCTCAGTGAAACAAGATACAATGTCATTAACTGAGAATGAGGATGAGGAAAGTATTTGAGATTGAAGGAGGGAGGTGGTATGAAATAGTCATCTCAAAGAGTGGGAGAATGAAAGTAATAGGGAACTGGGTAGGATTCTTGAGCAGTTCGAGTGGTTCATACCTGTCATGAATTTAATCTGAGGCTGATTGTGTGTTTTTCTCCATCATATTCAGTTGCACGTGTGTAGGAGTACAGTAAGAGGCCAACTCCATTTAACAAGGGGTCAAGTTTAGCCAGAAAAGTGTATTAATGGGAGAGAGTTTAAAATAATGCTAAAAAATTTTGGAATCTACACTAGGTAAAGAGGTGAGTGTAAGTAAATGAGGAACAGTGAAAAGGTGATAAAATAAATGAATTATGGGCTTCAAGCAGGTTGAACAAGTGTTGGAAATAGAGCACTAGTGGCATGGGCTGGGAAGACAGAGGGTGGAACTTGAAATTAATCATTTGGAATGGCTTCATTATCGATAATGGCAGATTCTGGGGATGGCTATGAAAGTGTGAGATGAAATGGAGTGGAGGACATGCTTGTTGGAAGACAGAGGGTTAAAGAGTTGAAAGTCCATTATTGGATCATTTATGTGGACAAGAAAATTATCAAGAATTTTGGCAGGAGTAGCCTTGGAGAAAGTGACGGTAGACTAGGAGTTAACATCTTCAAGACAGAGAGAAATGACTTGGAAGTCTGAGGTCTGCAGCAAGAAGAGGTATAGTTTGAACACAGAACTTCAGAGTTTGCAAGGGGTGGAGGTTAGGAAAGAAAGAGGGAAAATTATCCACAATGTCAATGAGTACAAGAGGATGCTTAGTTTTCCTCCAAGTCCTGTAATATAAAGGGTAGCTAGGGATACAGGTGAGAAAACAGCTGCCTTTGACAAGTCTGTAGGGGATGAGATATCCTCAGGGGAAAGACACTTTTAGTTAGAACAAAGAGAGGGAAGCATTTAGTAAAGAGCTTGAGGAAGTAGGGTGATGACCATGAGTTCCGGAGGGCACACTTTGAAGGGTTTGGGGGAGGGGCGGGTAATGGGTAGGCAGATAGGGAGATGGGTTCACATTAGGAATTGTATAGAAAAGTTTGGGATTGAGAGTCTGAACCATTAGAGATGGGTGGTTGAAGGAGCCAGAGACAAAGGGCATGGTGAAATTAGCGCTGATGGCCCATTATTGGGAAGTTGGGGCCACTCAACCAGTGAGTTCCTGTCGTGCTAGACAGATCTACTTTAAACTATAACACTTAACAATATATTTTTAAATCATATGTCATTTTCAAACATTAGGTGATTAGATCATTTGCACAGAACTGTTTGCTTAGCTAGGTAATTAAAGAGAGATTTATTAACTTTCCTTATTACTATTGTATGTTCAACTTGGTAATTTTTATATACAGAGAGTAATCATTTCTAGCTAGCTAAATTTTTAGAGCTGGAAGAAAAGAAACAAAAACACTATTATATCATGTTTTTAGATAAGCACTCAACTCAATATCACCATAGGGCATTTATTTAAGCAAGTCAATCTATTTAAAAATAAATTATAACAAAAAATACTTGCACAAAAATTATGTGTAATGTTCTTAAAGTTGGTCAGACAACTTACTCTTCTGAAATGTCATTGGTATTATCAGTAATTTCCCAGATACCATGCTTCAGGCTCTATTTCTCTAAAACCAGATGTACCATTATGAGGAGGAAGCCATTTGGTTTTTATCTGGGAATGAAGAACACGGCATACAAAGTTGTCAGATGACTTTTTCATCATCTATGAAGGTAGTCTTCTAAAACTGAACAACCAGTTTTTTTCCCCCCGTCTTCCCTTACTTATTTTTGGACCCTAGTTCCCGCTGAGTAAAGCTACTCAATGTGATATCAGGTAGGAATGTTTTCTTGACTGGTAGTAATTATTAGCAAACACTTCTAAACACTGATTACAGGTGTGTTGCTTGGTTCCTTTAATGTCAACAGCAAAAGTAAGAGAAAGAAGAAAAGGGGGGAAATAGTGAGGAAAAAAAGTCCATTAGAAGATTTATAACTCTAAATGATAGTTTAGTTGAGTGAACACAAATTTCATAGTAAAAACTCCATCATTCTTTTAGCAAAATTTTAATTATAATTCAAATATTACAGAGTTCAGATAATATAAATAGATTTAGTCTGCAATTTGTTCTGTCATAAAGTGAGCCTGGGTGTTTATTGAAATAAATCTTACAGATGTACTTGATATGAATATGTTTCCTCCTGAGAAGAGAAGGCAGAAAGGGATTAGGGGGAGAGATACTTCAAATTTACTAAAATATGCATTTTAGTTCCTAAATATCTTATTCCTCCAATTCTAGTTTTGGATAAGTTTAATTTCTATGTGGTCTTGATCTAAACTGTCAGCCCAGAGGGAATAAGAGCCAAAGAGGAGGGGAGACTCCTGGAATTCTAAGACTTGTTATTTTCCAGCATTTTCACAATATAGTGACAGGTTGTTCATTGATAGCCAGAATTTACATTCTTCCTCCAAACTCTCTCTCTCCCCCTCTTTTTATATTTATAATACATAATTATATAACATATTATATATTACACATAATATGTATTATACGTGTATTGAAAAATGTATTGCAAATTCGAGAATTTAGCTGAGTATTACAGAATTACAGAATCATATATTTCAAACGAATAATTCAGCTTTGCATTTCCAGCACAGTGACCAGCATCAAGTAGATGTTAAAAATAATTGTAGAGCTGAACAACTGAACTAAACTTGGAAATAAAAGCTCTTTCCAAAATAATCATTTTTCAGCAGGAAGTAATAGGTAAATGTGTTAAAAGTGAGAAGAATCAAATTGCTGATGATTTCCTTTCTTTTTTCCTCCCAGGTTTCTGGGATACATATATGGAAATAAAAGAAGGAACTCCAGCCTGATCATGGATTTCGAAGAAAGACTCCTCAACACACAAAGGAAAAGATAATAACTAGTGCATAGCCCTCAGGAATGATGTCCTTTTGCCACAATATAATTAATATCTCCTGTGTGAAAACCAGCTGGTCGAATGATGTCCGTGCTTCCCTGTACAGTTTAATGGTGTTCATAATTCTGACCACAGTGGTTGGCAATCTAATAGTTATTATTTCTATATCACACTTCAAGCAACTTCATACCCCAACTAATTGGCTCATTCATTCCATGGCCACTGTGGACTTTCTGCTGGGGTGCCTGGTCATGCCTTATAGTATGGTGAGATCCGTTGAGCACTGCTGGTATTTTGGAGAAGTCTTCTGTAAAATTCACACCAGCACTGATATTATGCTGAGCTCAGCATCAATTTTTCATTTATCCTTCATTTCCATTGACCGCTACTATGCTGTGTGTGACCCACTGAGATACAAAACTAAGATCAACATCTTGGTTATTTTTGTGATGATCTTCATTAGTTGGAGTATTCCTGCTCTTTTTGCATTTGGAATGATCTTTCTGGAGCTAAACTTCAAAGGAGCTGAAGAGATGTATTACAAACACATTCACTGCATAGGGAGTTGCTCTGTCTTCTTCAGCAAAACATCTGGGGTTCTGGCCTTTATGACTTCTTTCTATATACCTGGCTCTATTATGATATGCATCTATTGTAGAATATATTTCATAGCGAAAGGGCAGGCAAGATCAATTAATGATGCAAATCAGAAGTTTCGAATTGGGTTGGAAGAGAAAAATGGAATTTCACGAAGCAAAGAAAGGAAAGCTACAAAGACTTTAGGGATTGTGATGGGAGTTTTCTTAACATGCTGGTGTCCTTTCTTTGTCTGCACGGTCATGGATCCTTTCCTGGACTATACTATTCCACCCATCCTGAACGATGCATTGATTTGGTTTGGCTACTTGAATTCCACTTTAAATCCAATGGTTTATGCATTTTTCTATCCCTGGTTCAGAAGAGCACTGAAGATGATTCTATTTGGTAAAATTTTCCAAAAAGATTCATCTAGATGTAAGTTATTTTTAGAATTAAATTCATAGAATTATTAGACTTTACTGTTTTGCCAAACAGTTGGTGATCATATTTATGAACACAACATAATATCAACCACATGCACCAGCTACAGGGGCTTTTATCAAGTATTAGGGTCAAAGATTGTGTAGTTAGATATGATGCTTATATCTTGCTTCCTATTTGCCATTCTTATTATACATATTGAAGCTTTACAAGCCCAGAATTTAGGGACTTATATTTTAAAGAACTTCTCCTGCCCCTACATGAACTGCCATGATATTGACAGTGGTCCCTTACTCAGTTGTTCAGTGGTGGAAACTAAGAGGCTACATTTGGGGCTGCAAATTAGAAGAGATTTGTCATTCATTTGCTTGAATATATATGCCTTTTTGTAAAATCAACTAAAAGTATACATTAAATGTTACTATTAAGTAATTGTTTACACATAATTTGCTATTTATCACTAATTCTTATTTATATATTCTAATTCTTAAATCTCTTGATTTTTATATTTTTAAAATATGTTTTTTCTGATTTTCATACTTGTAGGAAATTTAGAAAATAAAGTAAAAAATAAAAATAATATATCACATAGAAACAAAATAAAATTAAAATAGCACTCAGAGCTCACTTCCTGAAAGAACCATATCATTCAAAATTCTTAGAAACTTCATTTTTTGGTGACTGTATAATGTTACATTGTATGGATGCATAAAATTTTTTGTTAACCATTTTCCCATCGTTGACCACTCAGTTCATTTTGATTCCTTTTTTTTCAAACAATAGAAATTAATTCCTGTTACCTGTTACTGAAGCTCATGAAAATATCTGGAAGGATTTCACCATATTTCAAGGTCGTGGCTGGTGTGGTAGGACTCAAAACACAAGCCGTATGAAGTAAAACAAATTCACTTGTTGGGCTCCAGGCTACACTGAAAGAGAAGCAGCTATCCATCAAAGCAGCTAAACATGAGGGATAAGAAGAGGTATAATCGGACACAGTGTATGCCATATCTATTAAGGTGTCATATACAAAAGAAAAAAGAGGAAAAAT
This sequence comes from Balaenoptera musculus, assembly GCF_009873245.2. Taxonomy (NCBI): domain Eukaryota; kingdom Metazoa; phylum Chordata; class Mammalia; order Artiodactyla; family Balaenopteridae; genus Balaenoptera; species Balaenoptera musculus. The sequence continues at coordinate 31,037,913 of NC_045796.1, forward strand.
AGTGGTTTCAAGTAAGATCCCCTTATAGAAGTGGGCCAACATTCTTAATCATAAGTACCCATTTGCAGTTCAGCTGTTTCTTATCCAGACTTCATGTCGTTTTTATTACATTGAGTAGCACCAGGGATTTGAATTTATCTATTTAATAACTGTGACTTATGCTCATGGGTAAGTTAGGGTAAGGCAGCTAATTTTAAATGAAACTAAAATGCATGTTCCTGTATATACATTTCTGTTCACAAACCCTTCCACCTTTTATAGTCTGTTTCAGGACTGTATATTTAGTTCCATTGATCTGACTAGATTTTTGTTCTAGTAGATTTTAAAAACATTTTTAAAACCTTTTCATTTAGTAGATGGTAAGACAAGTTGCCCCTAATCACTCCTAGTTTCAAAAACTACCTTGGCTTTTTCTACTTGTGAAACCATTTTGATAAATTTTTAGAAAGAACAAAAGCATTTAGACAGTTTTCTGTACCTTAGAGCAAGTTTCTGTGGTTTTCTTCATTTGCTCCCACACATTCTTAGATGTTTTGTACTTTTTGTGTGTGTGTGTGTGTGTGTGTGTGTATGTGTGTGTGTGCTTTGCCTATTATGAATATATCTTTTTTAGGTCATTATATTTTCTATGTAATTATTATTGCTGGTGTACAGTAAAATTTATTTTAGTTTTTCAGTTGACCTGTTTGGGTTTTCATTATATAGTCATATTATCCTCAAATAATGCTACATTTTATCTCCTTTCCAATAGTTATTCTTATTTACATTCTTTGCATACTTCATTAGTCAGAATTTCTAGAGCAATATTGATATTGATAGTGTTGATAAGAGTCATCCTTGTCATATCTATTTTAAATTACTATTCAGGTTTTAATATTGAGCCCACATTTTTCTCGGGACAAGTTCATGACTCAGATAATTCTACCTTTTTTACTTAGTACTAAATCCCCTATAGCCTATTTCTCTTTGTAACCTCTGTTTTTAATACTCATAATAAAAGACAACCCATAACCCATCCTCTCAGCAAAACAAGAAGAAACAACTTTGTCTTTCCCTATTCCCAGCTTTATTCTAGCTACCATTCCCTCATGCAGAAGGTATTTTGGTCTTTTGGTTGCCCAGAATCCATTTCCCAACTGGAATCCAATTAGCTTTTGAGAACTTTCCCATCCCAACTAGGGATAAACTGTTGGAACTGTAATGAAGAGACTGGCTTTCTGCCTTTCCCGTTAACTAAACAGATGGGTGGATAACCTACACTAAAACTTTCAGAAGGTCTTTCTTTGGAAATTGAATCTTAAGTGAAGGGAAAAAGACAGTGATTTTTAGCAGAAAACAAACAAACGAAAAATGTGGGTTTTCATCCTATCCATGTGGTAAGACTGTGACCTGACTGCTCTTGGTGTTGTTGGAATTCTTGCTTCCCAGACTCCAGAGATACCCAAGCATTCATTTCCAAACTGACTTATCCATTCTCTTATGGATTCCATGAGTCCCAGATGATAGTCTTCTAATGAATTCTCTGTAGGAGTAATTTTTGGTTGCATGCAAGAAAAGAACTTTAACTTGACATACAATATTACGGTAAACACCAAGAAAGCAATTGCAACAACACGACATGACTGTCCTTTCCTAGTCCAGACAACGTTCATTCAAAACAGTCTCATATTCCACTGTCCTCTCAAAGAGAAGTATTCATATAAGTTTCCACTCAAGAAGAGATAAAAATAAATGTATTAGCAAGGAGTTTGTTGGAACTGACTTTTTTATAATAATAATATTGCCATCTTAAGAGATCAGTGAAATGGAAGTTCCATCCTGATTTTCAGCTTGGTTATTGAAGTCAATAATCCAATCTTTGGAGAGTCATAAATAATTTTGGCCAAAAAAGTAAAGCAAACCATATAAACTCCTGTAGATTGGTGGATTCTGGTGAATCAGTTTGGTTAATTGTACATTGTCAACCAGAGTGTGAACATTAACTTAAGTGTTTAAAGAATGATTTATATTTTCAAATTTAGCAGACTATAAAGTGTACCAAAGAAAGAATTATTCAGAGAGATACTTTGAATGTTGCACTCAAATAAGCTAGGTGATGTAAGAATCAGACTAAAGATTTTTTTTTAAGATAAAGTATATATGCATTTCCCAAAGTGTTTCAACACAGGTCATTGAGCACATGGTCAACTGTAAACAGGTATTAAGAGAAAGTAAATTTGTCTTTGCCAGGTCCTGACCTTCTGTCCCACATTCCTCCTCCTCCTAAAACCTCTTTCCCAAGTGTCTAAGCTCCCAGTCAATTTATGTTGCACCAACATTCTGATTTGGTTAGAGCGTTCCATTGAGGCTAGTTCTACTGTAAAGTCATATCAACCTCAGCATCTAATTTGTTTTTGCCTTTGATTTTTTTCAGGAGGAAGAAATCACACAAATTAAAAGTTCTCAGCATATTTATCAATTAAAGTGATTTAGAAGCTTAAATTCAGCCACTCACAATGGCTTATCAATGGCAAACTTTCCTCTTCATAAATATACCAGTCAGATAAGCATTAACTGCGACGATAAGCTCTAACATTTGTTTATTGGTCAATATTTTCACAATGCAGTGTGTTAAAGTAGTGTTTCTCAACCTTGACTGCTGAGGGGGAGCTGTAATAGAAATAGAAATAACATGGACACGAAGGCCCTATGTCAAGAAAATAAATTCTAATAAATTCTACAATTAAAATTATACAAAAGAATAGTAGAAGATTTATTCCAAGGTCTATGCAGAAAGAAGTTAACCTGGTGATACATTATCGCATTAGTCTGTGATGTGCAATGTTTGGCATTTAGTATATTTGAAAGAGTGTGGGAATTTTTATTTCTTTAAAAATAATTTCTATAAAAATACATATACATAAAGTAACTACATATTCTATTCTACAGTTCTACATATATACTATTGATATCTATCTGCACAGTAACTATTTGTTGTCTACCTAGCTAATGAACTTGGGCGAGCACCTTGTGTAAGCCCTGAGGCATGCTGGTGTAGAGCCAAAGTTCTGAAGCTCCCTGCACAGAGGGACGTCCTCAGGCTTTGGAACCAGACAAGCCTGGGTTCAAGTCCCAGCTTTCCTCGTGGTTCCTGTGCTTTCCCTCTTTGTGTCTTTGCTCCTGCAGCCGCCATGCCTGAAAAGCCCCCTTCCCCACAACCCCACCTCCCTTAACTGGCTGACATTTACTCATTTTAAAAGACTTATCTTGAGGGTTACCTCTCCAGGAAGCTATCTAAATCCCCTAAGACCAGATAGGGGTCTTCTCTGAACTCTCCAAATATGTCTTGCCCTTCCCATCAGTACACTCCTTGGTTGTGTTCACACTGGAGTGTAGATTGCAGAAGTTAAGAGACTGTGTCTTATTCATCATTGTACCCTGTACTCAGGGTACACCTGGCACAGAGAAGTCATTCAATGCACGTTTTTTTAGGGGAATAGAAGAATCAGGGATAATAAGGTACCCAAGGGGATAGAGCTAATGACAGTTAGAGACAGATTTTAGTCCAAGTCTGTTCTGGCTACAAACTCCACTCTCTTTCTTATTTCAGGAAGTGGGGGGGGGGGGGGAATATGCAGCAACATGGGGACTCATAATTTTATCCCCAGCCAAGTTGAAGCAGATGTGCCTGTACAGGTTTAATTCTGGCAATAAATATGTATTTTTTATGAACAGAAAAATATTTTAACAGTTAAGTTATTTAAAAATTTGTTCTGAAACTGCTAACTAGACTTAGCTTATGGGCTACTACCCAGGCTGATGTAACTGCCTTCGAATTATTTGGAATTGATTGGACTGAGACTCAGAAATCTGCAATTTCAAACTGCAACCCGGGTTCTTTGGATTACATTTCTTCTAAGAACCATTGCCTTAGATCTTTAAGAAAAAGGAATTTAAAAATTTAAAGTTCATATAGTACAGTGAAAATTTAGGAGAATAATGTATTTGAAACTGAGAAATGAGCTCAGAAGCCCTGGCTGTGAGCTTCTATGGGCAAGGGCTCACTTATCTCCAGCACCTACCATAGGACCTGGGTCAGAATAGTTGCTCTAGGAACATTTGTTCAAGGAAGGGAGAGAGGAAAGATAACTAACTGATTTGAATGCAACATTTTTAAACCAGCAAGGGAAAAACTATTTCTAAAGTTGTATCTTAAAATTTAAGCATTTTAATGTTATTTTCTCAAACTACTGGTGCCTTGACCATCTAACTCAGGGATTCCCAAATCCTCCCAGTCTGAGGATTAGTGTTGGCTGTGACAAACTTTTTACAGAATCATTATAAAGTGAGAAAATAAACACAATGTAATGAGTTTTTCATTATGGAATACTTACTCAATTTAATAGACTGTCTTTTGTCTAAGATCATGTCCTTACTAAATTTCCAGAATTAAGATGTTCTTTTCTTTTATGAAAATATGGTAATAATAGACAGAAGATTTTAACAAGGATCTCATTTGACAAACCTATGTTTGCCCCCATGGTTAAAAAATTTTCTTTTTATGAAATCCCCAAATCCACTATTGTACGCTGTTAGTAACACCTATAGCAAGAAAGGCGTTTTTGGCAGTAAGGTTTTATGGTGAGCCTGCAACATACCAGGGAGGCATCAGGTCAGCTCCAATCATTGAAGAAATTAAGGTCATAAGGACTGTTTATAACGTATGCTCACAATTCAGTGAAAATAGATGACAAAGGCCACGAACAAACACAAGCAAAAGAATTCTTACTGCTAAGAAAAAAGTTGGCTTCATCCAGTATTATACCCTCTGTTGACACAGAATCTTAATTTATTCTATGTATGTAATTTACTCATAACTCTAAAATTTGAAATTAATCATTAAGGGACAAACAAAATGAGTATTTAAGAGTTTTCTTGTATCAGCCAACCAGAGTTGAGGTGTGATGTTTGTTAGTTGAATGGTTTTTCTGAGATTTCTAAAACCTTCCAGATAAATGATTGTTTGGTTTTTACTCATGATGCCAGCTCTGTAAACATATTTACATCAAATAAGAAGATAGACTAAGAGGTCACTCTTTTGCCTCTCTTGCGTCAGCTAAAGTTTTCTTTCTCAGATTTACACTTTGCTTAATAGTCTGAGAATTCCCCATACATTTGGTTCCTCAAATAAAGTTCTGTGATAAATGTTTTCCTATCTCCACTAAGTACAACTACTTCCCCAATGACTTATAGTGTGATATTATTTCCCGTCACAATCAAGGCAGAACAATCAATGTGTTAATGATGCCCTCTGGTCTCTATTTACTCAAAAGTTTAGCAAATGAGAGCAAAGAGAGAAATGCTGCTTATACTGGTCTCTTTGGACTATGGGCTCGAATTGCAGATTCAAAGTGTCAAACTGTAAATGAAGGGCCAGGGACATTGGTAAATATCCAATCAACACATTTAACTACTGTTATTTGCAATTCTCACAAGACTTTACTCTGGACAAACAGAAGAGTTTGCGAACAGTGATATCATAGGCTTGAAATGTGTTGATATCTTTATTTTTAAATGGTCTAATGTTTTCATTTTGTCTGTATATTCTCCCAAGCACAGAAAATTATTAAAAGTTGGGAGAATAAGCAGAAACACACAGGTAATCCACTGATTTTTCTTCCATGGTTCACATTACAAGGAACAATAAAATAAAACATAACACAACAAAATACCATACTAACACCTGCTTTACATGTAGTAGACTAGAGGTGGGATTACCACAATACTAAATTTGAGTATGTACAGCTAGATTAATGTTAGTTCTAGTAAAGAAGCGAAGTAAAAAATGGTGGTCAATACTTGGGTAATTGAGTCATCTAAATTCTCTTCTTCATCATTTTTGTAACCCCCATCAAATAAGACTACAAATAAAAGAAAGCAGAATCATTGCTGGTGATATACCCTGGAAACATATTGGCTTGAGTTTATATTCAAACACAGGTTATTATTAGCTGTTTAGCCATGTTCAACAGCAGAAAGCAACTAATTAAACCTTTTTAAATTTCAGTTTTCTCATTTGTAAATGGGTAATATGTAACTTCCAGAGCTGTTGTCAAGACTAACTCATTCATTAAATAATTTATTCATTCACATAACAAGTATTTATTGAGCACCTGTTACATGCCCATCATTGTGTTAGCTAAATGCTAAGGATACAGACCTGAGTAATACCAACATGTTCTCAGTCTCTCCAAAATGTTCATGGAAATGAAATGAGGTTTTTGGAAATAAAATGAGATTATATTTGTCAACTATTCATATAATGTACTATACTTAGTTTATAGTACATTGTCAATAAGCTCAAATTATTATTATGTTATTATTATCATTTACAATTAACTTTGCCATCGTTGACCTGCTTCATAATTGGAGAGATAAAATTTAAAAATATATCCCTGACTGTCAACTTTGAGTTCAGATCACAGCATTTCATGTCACTGTTTCTGTTTAGCTGATACAGCAAATCACCATGCTTCTGTTTCTCCCTCCACACCTCATCCATTTCTTTTCTTCCTCTCTCCTTCTCTCCTTTCTTTTCTTAATTCCTCTCTTTTTTTGTAGTATAAAAATTATTCATTTAAAATCTACTTTATTCATGTGTGTTTGGGGTAGGGGAGGATATGAGTAAAAATAAAGTGGAAACAGGGTATAGCATGCAGCGTAAACTGAAAATGTCAACGTGAAACATTTGACTGACAATGAGAGCTGCCAAAGTGAGCACTTTAGTGATTCAGAGGAGTAATCAGACTCATGGAAAACCAACTCTATTTTTTTTTTCTTACGGATTAAAATGGCTGATACACATTTAAAAGAAAAATCCTTAATGTGAATTGCATTTTCAAAAACAGTAAGAAACATTTCAAGCAAAGTCTCAGCTATTTGGTTGAAGCATTTTCAAAAACAGTAAGAAACATTTCAAGCAAAGTCTCAACTATTTGGTTGGGTGATAAACTGTAGTCTTTATTTGTTAGAAATGGACATAAGCTGCAATAAAAAAAGATTAATTTTTGAGTCTGAATTAAAAACTGGCAGAAAGGAGCTCCAAAAGGTTTTGATCTGTATCATCTTTAAAAGACTTTTTTTTGGTTGTTTTTCTTTTGGCCTCATGACATGTGGGACCTTAGTTCCACGACCAGGGATCGAACCCACACACCCCTGCAGTGGAAGCACGGAGTCTTAACCACTGGACCCCCAGGCAAGTCCCTAAAAGACTTTTTAAGTGTCAGAAGAGGCAAACGTTTTGTTTTAAAAGCGGCTTCGTTATTTTATAATAATGCCTCAACATTGTTCTAGAGGTCTTAGTACAGTATATTAAGAACAAGAAATTGAAGGCCTCAGGATTGGAAAGGAGGAAATAAAACCATAATTATTAACCACATAGAAAACCCGAAAGAGCCTACAGAGAGATTTTTTAAATAATAGGAGAGTTGAGCAAGTTGCCTGAATACAAAATTCAGTTTAATGTTTGCACCAGTAATAAAATAAATGTAATTTTAAAAAGACACAAATGTAAAATTGAGTTACTCAGGAATAAAACTATCAAAAAGTGTGCAAGACCATTTGTAGAGTATTAAGAAAGTTTACTGAAGAGCATTAAAGAAGACCAAATAAATGTGGAGCTAACCCATGCTCATGAATGAGATTTAGTATTGAAGAGATATTAATGCTATCCACTCAAAACCCTACAAATTTTTTATGGAACTTGGAAAGATAATTAACATCTCTGAAGAAAAGAAGGAGAAGGAAGAGGAAGGGGAGAAGGAGGAGGAGAAAGGGCAATAGGAGAGGGAAAGGACTTATTCTATTAAATATCAAGAGTCACTATGAGCTATGGTAACTAAGCCAATGTGGTATTTGTGCAGCGTTAAACGAGTTAGTGGATGGAATTTTATGCAGAGCTCAGAGATACATATGGACTTTGATATATGACATCTGCATTGGGGAAAGGACGGTCTACTCAATAAATGGAGCTGAAAAAAGATGGTTTATGTGAAAAAAATAAATTATGTTCTTAATTCACACCATACACAATTACAGATGAATTAAAAACTTAAATATTAAAAGCAAAATTTTAAAATTTTCAGTAGAAAATATAGATGGCGATTTTTCTGACTTTGAAGTAAGGAAGGATTTTTTTTAATAAACTTACAAAACTTAAATGATTGATAAATTTAGCTATATGAAAGAACTTTTGTTTATCAAAAAATTACCTGAAAGGAAAAGAAAAGGCAAGCTATCCATGGGGAGAATATATTTCCCACATATATAATAACTGATAAAAGGTTATTATTAAGGATATAAAAATAACTTGTATAAATCAAGAAGAAAAGGAAAATGTTAATCAAAAAGAAAAGAAATGACAGGATTTCACAGAAGGGAAAAAATTAAGAATAATAAACACACAAACAAGTGTTCTCCCTAACTGGAAATCAGGAAAATGCAAATCAAGACTACAGTAAAATACCACTTTTCATTCATTAAATTGTCAAACATTTAACCGTGTTAATATCATGTGTTGTATGTAAGTCAATGGAATTTCTACATATTGATTGTGAGAATGTAGATCAGTACAGCCATTTTGAAATAAAATTTGTTTAGTGTTGTGAAGTTGAATATTCATGTTCTTTTACTCCTTAATTACTTTTTCATGTATATTTACAAGAAAGTCTCCTGAATATAAGCATCAGGAAACTTGCACAAGGATATTCAAAATAGCACCATTCATAATAGCAAAAGAACTAGAAATAATCCAAATATCTATTGATAGGAGAAAAGATTATTATATAGCAGTGAAAATGAATGAACTACAGTTACATATAGTATAAAATTGAGTGGAAAAATAAGAGCAAAACAAATTCTAAAAGACAACATATTGCATGATACTCATTTTATAAATAATTCAGAAAACAAACCCATCAATATTTTGATTTAATCATACAAACATACACAATAAAGTTATTATAAGAATACAAAAACTGATAAACACAAAATTCAATATAGTAGTTACCTGAGGTGATAGACAGAAAGCAGAATATAGGGGTATGTACACTATTGTCAAGCTAGTTCACAGTCATGGGTATTCATTATGTTACAAACAAATAAAGCAAGTAAGACGTGTGGCATGATTAATTGTGATTAATTCAAATTCTGCATACCTGAGTTTCATTAAAAAATGTGAACAGTTATATTAGTGATATATCCATTTTCTCCAGCTTGAGGTACAAAATAAGATCATATCTCTTTGTTTTCACTAAATTAATTAGCCATCTTTCCCATTTCCCTTCTGGTCTCTTGATATATTCTCTAAGGACTGAATCTGAAGATTCAGTTCTCCCAAGCTGCCACAAGGTGTCACTGTTGAAAGTAGGTGGCCACCCAGTCCGAAGATGCCGTTCCATCTGCAATGATGGAGAGATATGGGGCTGTCGGGCGACCATACAGTTTCCAAGGGCTTAGAAAGAAGAGGACCGAGCTGGCACTCACGACACTTACATTCACCAAAGAGCCCTCACTTTCACATCTTTCCATTGGGATTAAAGAGGCTGGTTCAGAAGAGTTTTCAAGGGTTAGTCGTCCATCTGCCCTCTCCCATGGTCAGTCCTGCTCAGGAAAGCCCTAGTGTTCTCTCTTGCCAGCTGGTATATTAGGCTAGTTCATTAATCTGGTATATATTCAGATGGTATATTTCAGCTCATTAGATGTATTCTGATCGCAGTGAACCTCAGAAGGGAAGAGGACAAGACTCATTCCTTTTTCTCCTTAGCTCTTTACAAACAACAATTTATGTTCTAACCGTCCTCTGCTACATGTCTCCCATCTACATAATTAAAAGAGAATGCTTAAGTAATTCTTTGCAGAACCAAGAAGGTTTATCCAAAATGACTTACTGTCTTCCTCAGAAGACAGAGAATTTGCTGGCAACCTTGGAGTAGCCATGCCTTCTGCTATTAAAATAAGTTCTACCTTCCTGGCAAGCAACTGTGCTGATATTTGTAATGTTTTCTTTAAAAATAATTTCATACACATTTTCTCGTCGTATCATAATATAAATATGAATATGCTCTGAAATGAAAACAGATCTTTTTGTTCTTCTTTCTCTTCTTCAAAAAGAGCTCCTGAGAGAGATTGAGCAGGACCAGCTATGTAATTTGAGGGACCCATAACAAAATGAAAATGCATTTTCACTTCTTAAAAAAGTATTAAGCATTTCAATAGGGCAACAGCAGAGCCATTGAACCAAGCGTGGGCCCTTTGAAACTCAGGGCCCTGTGTGACCCCATGTGACTGCACAAGTGGCATGCCCAAGCAGCAGCCCTAAGCCAAGGTGACTGAAATCACAGGGTAGCTATAATTTTAATTCAAACAGACACTGATTGTTTTTAGTGACCAGTATTATATTCTGTCTACATCTGTGGTATGTTGCCTTCCAAGGCTGTCCCATCAGTGCAAAATGAACTTTCACATTTTAAAAGAACACAAATAAAAAGGTAGGTCCTTCATCATGTGAGTAGATTTAAGTCGGTAACATCTGAGATTTTGGCATCATTACGTGAGTTCCTTAAAGAAATAATAATTATGCCTCATTCCCCTGAGAGGGTTTATGCGACTTCTTCTTTTAGTCACATTTAAACAAAGGAAAAAAGACAAAAACGATCGGTGATAAGACCTCTTCTTAGTGACTGGAATGTGAGACAATGTGTGGGCTGTGACAATCAGATTTTCCTAGAGATGGAAGGCATATAACCATTCTACTACTTGAACTACTGATCTCATCCATGTGTAACTGAGTCAGGTTCCTTAGGGTCACCTGTAACTCAACAGTTTAGATTGACTTTTATAGTTGTTCCAGTAAATAGCGGATTTAGAGCCTTCAGCGCTGTAGGTGATGAAAACTTCAGAAAGCAGAGATTCCTGAGAGGATGGAGGAGTGGTTTAGGCGCATTTAGCTGTTAAACTTTAGAAAGACAAGGTTTTGCTTTGGCTTTTTTTTTTTAATTTTTCAAACCCAATTCCCTTGAGACTGATTGTTAAGTTGTAAAACAACACAATGCACATAGTTCAGGTTGTCTAGTTCCATAAAAGCATTCACGCTAGTTAGAAAAGAAACAAAGAAATACAGTCCCTTGAACAAGAAGTTTAATTAACAATGTCATCTTCTGCGGTGCAACATGTATGTGGAGAAGGGATTAAGAAGGACAGATCTGCACTTTCTCTTCCTTGGGTTTTCTTAAGAAGCAAACTGTCACTATAATAATGCAGTGGCATTGCTGGTGGATTGATTCTTCTTTTTTTCATCTTGGTCATGTACAAAGAGTAGTGTAGGAATGCAGAAGATTATAGGTGCAGTACTTAATATAAATTTGTAATAAAAGGCAGAGCTTTTTAAAAATGTAAACAGGATAATGTGTGCCTTTTGGCGGTGCAACATGTTTCCTGGGAAGAAGATTTAGAATTGTGGAAAGGGTTATTTCTTCATAAGCAGCTGAGTAAATCATTTACCACAAGTGTTCACCTAGGTGAAGCAGAGGGTTAAGGCAGTTACCTGGGTTTTTACATACAATCCCATTCCTTTACTTACTTTGGGGAAATCTTTTCTGGTCAAATGTATTCTTGATGTTGAATGTGGTGTTCATCCCAACCAGGAAGGAACGAAGGAAGGAAGGGAGGGAGGGAGGGAGGGAGAGAGGGAGGAAGGACAAGAGGAAAGTCACCTTTGATGGTGTTCTTTACATATCAGGCATTGTGCTACAGTTGTTCACATGCATTATTTAATATGTTAAGATTCATTAACATTGAATTTTTTATAGAAATTGAGCAACTGAAAGAAATCAATTGCTTGGGTAAGGGCAAAATAATTTGATGAAAACAGAAAGAATGATTATCAGGAAGAAGGACTTTTTAAAGTCCCTTAAAAGCCTTAAATAGTGGGTACTAAAGCAGTGGAATATTTAATATGGTAGCACTAAACAAATTTAATGACAAGGTAAAAAGGAATGAGATCATATGAGAACAATCAGAAAATTCTTTATTATTATGGTCTGCTCCTGCAGTTTAGTCACTTTCTTAGGGAATGTAGAAATCACTTTTAATTTGACAATTTAGTAGAAGACAGTTCAGACATACGCTGAATGGGTGAGAAATTCATTATGTCCCAAATCTTTAATTTTTGTGCTTGAGCTTCTTGTGGAAACAAAAGACATCCTCCTTGATTCTGTTGCAATCCTTGTATCTATATGTGCTTACATTAATAGGTTTAAAAAGTATAAAAAATGACACTTGAAGAATATAGTCTTGAAAATATTGGGTTTTGCATTTAGCTTTCTACAGATAATTAATCTGAAAAATGTGAAAGATATGACCATTGAAAAGTTTAAGCTGATGATGGATGTCACATGCCAGAAACATGCCAAATACACCATGGAGAATGATGATTCTTAAGTGGAATTTATTTAAAAGTTGTTGGTTGTTTGATGAGCTCACCAAATAGTGCGCCTTCCTGCTCTGTGGCTGGTGTATGAGGAATAAAATACAAATACAAACTCAGGCATCCTATTATGTGTTTCAAAGAACTTTATTACAGTTCTTAGAGTTGATTGGCTGATGAAAGTTCCTGAATGCTTAAAGGGAAGGGAGTCAGACTCCACACCCCATGACCTGAAGCTCAGAAGGATTGAGCATGGCTTTTCCAAAAGTGGGACGGTAGAATGATTAATAATATCAAAGCCCCTAAACCACGAACACAAAGAAGTTTGCAATTAAGTCTTAAAATGTGTTGTTGTAATGGAGTTGCCTTTAGCATAAGAATATTGTGGGTGTACGTATGCGCTCGCTTCATTTTCATTACAACGAAGTTATTTCTCTTAGCTTTACTTTTTAAGAAGTAAAATGATTTAGAGTTAAATCAGCAAAATCTTCTTCAGCTCTCCTATGCTTTTTCATGTGCATAGTGAAGGTGATTAATCCTTCCTTTCTATTTCCTAGTACTACATTTTCTCCAGGACTTTCTTAACTGTGCTGATGCTTAACTGGCCAGGAGAAAGCTAACAAGGAATGGTAATTAGCTGAAAAACTTGGTACCAACAGGGGGAAAAATTCCTTGCCTCTCATTTTTTCCTCTGACCTTCTTTCTGTGAGGATGTTAGGAGGAAAAGAAAGTGAATGCTATATACGTATTAGAAGCCCCATGGTAGCTGCTGAAAATGAATATAGTTTGAGAATCAGCTGTACACATTTTAGAAATTTTTGCATAAAAATGTTTTGGCAAAACTTTCAGGAATAATTCTGTCATTTCTGTAAACAGTGTGTAGGACATCAGTGGGCAGAGACCCCAAAATATACTTTGGTAGCGCACCTATCATGTGCTGTAATCACCCACATCCCCCCTCTCCATTCTCAGTTTCATTGCTACAGTGTGTCCCATCACACAGTTAGGCCATTAGTTCTCCACACGTGGAGACCCGGCCCCAGAGCAGGAAGCATAAGGAGGATAAAATTGCCTTGGACTCGACACTTAGAATCAGTTGGAGAAAGCTTTTAATTTCAAATCTGTACTCATTTTCCTGTAGCTCACTTAATTGCTTTAATTTTTTTCTTTTTAAAAATCACTGCTTAAATTTGAGGACAAAGTGGGAAATCTCCTTTGACTGTATACTGGCTAAGAACAGCAGCTTGGGGGAACAGCGAAACTAGAAACCTGCCCTTCTCCCACTCCATCCTCTCCTCCACCACCAATTTTCTCTGCTGTGTTTCAGAGACCTTGAGAAATGACTTTCAAAGGTCTCCAGACAACCTCATGTCTTTTCTTTACCCTTCCTTCTTGGAATAGAGTTTTTTCTTTTCTGTTCAAATCCTACTCACCTATTGAGAGGCAGGTCAAAAGTCCCAGCTTCACTGGGGCATTCTTGTCTACCCCAGCCTGAATGCCTCTTGTCTACTTTTGATCTTTGAATGCACATTTTGCCTAGACCTCTCTTTGTTCAGTTCACCGCCACAGCTGCTTTTTTGATCTGTGGTGCAGAATCATTTGGGTTTTAAGTGTTGATGTGTTTTGTCTCTTCAGCTGTTTTGTAGACTCTCCGCAGCCAGGGGCTAGTTCATGCTTTCTTGTTCCTTTCATTGTGTCTCAAGGTTTGTGGGCATTCAATAAATAGTTATGGCTCAGTGTGTGATGGCGCTCACAGAGGCTGAGGATTTATTGGTTTATCTGTTAGTAACTGGTCAGGTCTGGTATGTGTGAAGTCACTGATGAACAAAGACTTTCTGCAATACCAGTAGTTCTGCTCTGTATTTAGGTAGTGCTTTTTCCCCTAATGTACATTTAAGGAAGAAAGTTATCCTAATTCATGAACATGTTCCATTCCAAGTATACATATAAATGGTAGCATGAAGATTTTATATGTAAAATGAAGATACTGGGCCAACACATGGAGGGTATGTGCTGCTTAGAACTGGCTTGCTTTCCTAAAGTTCACTAACCCCTCCACTCCCAGCTCTTCCATGTGACCCGCACACTGAAACTTGTCTGGCTGTCATTATTGCCTGTCGTGCTTGCTCAGGGCTTGAGGAGAGACATTGGTGAGGTGCCCTTGCTCTTCACAAAGAAGCGAGGGTGGTCCAGCTTTGGCCTCTGATTTAGCTGCTCTGGCTGGTGAGATGCTTATCAAGGTTCCATGATTGGCTAAAGAGGACGATTTACCAGATCATTAGACATCCTTAAATGATTCTTCCTCTTTCAAACAACCTTAGCATGAAAAAAATAGAAGCACAGTGAGAATAATAGAACATATGAGTGAAACTTCTTTCAAATAGTAACCTCCTGGTCCCATAAGGCAATAGACCCCAATCAAACAAAGTCTGATTATATGTTCTGGACTCATCTGAAGAAGAAGTGAATGCATCGTCTAATAAGTATCTATTCTTCCTGTGCACACAGGGAGGAACAATTATATTAAGTTCAATGATAAACTTGTTTCTTCTTCCTCTTCTTTTCCTTCTCCCCCTTCCTCTTTTCTTCCTCTTTCCCTTTTTCTCCCCACCTCCCTCCTCCTCTTCCTCCCCTTCTAATGTCAGACCCTGGCATAAATTAAGCGCTTACTGAATGTTGGTGGTATAATTTGAATCAAGGCAAGAATAAAGTAAATAATGATCACTAAAACTCATTCGGTTAGAATTCTAGAAGCTGCAAATACAGGTTAAGATAAATAAGAAAGATCATAAGTAATAATTCAGCATAAATTATCTTCCTTAAGTCTTCTATGTCTTTTTTGAATTTTTCTATGAAAGTATATATAAAACACAATATTTTGTCTATTAACTGACAAAATTTCATGTGTTCTTGCTTTTTCTGAAGAAAATATTGAATTGCTCTGAAATGGAAGTGGATCTTGTCCAGAAAATGAAAGGCCACTGGGTGTCCGAGCTGCCCTGTATTCACTTATGGCCGAAGCCATATTCATCACGGTGTTTGGCAATATTGCCATGATCCTTTCCATTTCCTACTTCAAGCAGCTTCACACACCAACCAACTTCCGCATCCTCTCCATGGCAGTCACTGACTTCCTCCTGGGATTCACCATCATGCCATATAGTATGATCAGATCAGTGGAGAATTGTTGGTATTTTGGGCTTATGTTTTGCAAGATTCATTATAGTTTTGACCTGATGCTTAGAATAACGTCCATTTTCCATCTTTGTTCGGTGGCCGTTGATAGATTTTACGCTGTTACCCTTTACGGTATTCCACCAAAATGACAATTCCAGTCATTAAACAGTTGCTAGTTCTCTGCTGGTCAGTCCCCGGGGCATTTGCCTTCGGGGTGGTCTTCTTGGAGGCCTTTGCTGATGGAATAGAAGGCTATGATATCTTGGTCACTTGCTCTAGTTCCTGCCCAGTGATGTTCAACAAGCTATGGGGCACCACCTTGTTTATGGCAGGTTTCTTTGCTCCTGGGTCTGTGATGGTTGGGATTTATGGGAAAATTTTTGCAGTATCCAGAAAATATGCTTGAGCAATCAATAACTTGCCAGAAAATCAAAATAATCAAATGAAGAAAGAGAAGAAAGCAGCCCAAACTTCAGGGATAGTGATGGGTTTTTTTTAATTATGTTGGTTTCCCTCTTTCTTCACAATTTTATTGGATCCCGTTCTGAACTTCTCTACTCCTGTAGTTTTGTTTGATGCTTTGACGTGGTTTGGCTATTTTAACTCCACATGTAATCCCTTAATATATGGTTTCTTCTATCCCTGGTTTCGCAGAGCACTGAAGTACATTTTGCTAGGTAAAATTTTCAGCTCACATTTCCATGATACTAATTTGTTTATTGAAAAAGAAATTGAATAGACTTATTCTGTATGAGTGGAGAGAAGCAAAAGACTGGAATTTAGAAGAATGAAGTCACTTAAAGTGTGTGTGTGTGTTTGTGTGTGTGTGTGTGTGTGTTTGGCTACAATGCAAAGCATTTAGTTTTTAAGACTTGAGGGAAAAAATATTTTTTTCTTTCCACCCCAAATCCCTTTTTTTCAGAATACTTCCTACACCCAATACTTCTAGGTAGAAAAAAAAAAAGAAAGTGATAAAAGTAAAGAGAAGGTGAGGAAAAGCCAGGAATGGGATGAAGGGGACACACAAAAAGTTTTATACTATTTGGAAGGGAACAAAACACCAGCTAAGCTTGAGGATTTCTCCCCCTCTCACCACCACACGCACTTTGTGGGATATTTCCATTTACTTTTTCTTCCTCAGAGTCTGATCAGATGTATTCTGAAACATCGACCACTAAAAATTATAGATGAGTAAATATGGAAATAACAATTTCAAAAAGCTATATTCTGTCAGGAATTAGTCATTGGTAGCTGAAAGTTAAGCCTTTACTAGATTTTATAGTTGTGAGATAAAATGTTTTTTAAATAAAAGAAGAAATGGAAACTGTGTAACTAAGGCCCCAGATTCCACCCATGTTTTCATCCATGTATCATCTTAATCATCCCAGTTGGCAATTTTCTATTTTTTTAGCAGGAGGATTCCAGTCAGAGCCTTCCTTTCTTTCTCAGGCTCATTCTCACCTTGTATTATTAATTGGTGTTCTGATTTTTTAATAAATGTGAAGTATATACCAAAAAAAGGTTGTGTTTTGAATGTATCACTCCTTTTTGCTTAATGTGTATACATATACTTTGAATACTAGACTAGTAAGAGGAGGAAGGAAAGAAGAAAACTTATATTTATGGGGGTGCCTCTGGGCACAAGGAACTTTATATTTGTTATTCAATGACTTTTTAACTGTAAGTTGAGACCCATTAGTAACTTGTGAAATCCACTTAGAGGTCTGCAACCAGTGATGCGCTAGAAAATGTTCAACATCTGGCTCTGAAAAGAAAGGAAAAAGAGTCCTGATTTGTAGAATTTGATGTTTTTTTTTTTCATTGAGCTGATTTCAAGCTATGAATGTAATGTCAACTGGCTCTGAAAATTCTTTAAAAGTTACCCTATTCTTGCAAGTGGACACGAGTGGTTCTATTTTACCGTAAACTGGCTGCAAATAACATTTTTAATGAAAGGAAAACTAGAAGAGAAGAAAATAGATAATCTCAGAATACATGACTTACATTGAGGGTAAATATTGCCTTATGAAGTTTTAATTTTAGTTCTATACATGGATATGTTTGTATATGTGTTTTTGTACATGTAAGCACACTGTGTTTCATTGAAGTGTTTTTTGTTTCATTTATCCATTACATTATATGAATGAACAAATTTTTTTTTCCTAAGGATTCTGTCAAACTGGAACAAATCACTGAAGCAGAAATTAATACTTTTCTCCCATCCCAATATCTTCTCATTTCATCCAGGAATCAAAGTGTAAACAGAAACCTTTTATGATTCAGACAATTATCCCTCCTTTGGATATCAGCCAACATCTAATTTAGCCACATATGTCTATATATTTTTAAGATACAGAAGTTTTAATACCTTATCTTACCAGAATGAAGCCCCAAGGACCATGAAATTGATATGAAATTGTCATCCTTTATTTGGAAAAAAAAGAACCGAAAACTATCTGGGACATTAAAAATAGACAGAATCATTCAATATCCCCCAAGAAAGAGAGTTAAAAGAGCAATTCCACTGCACTGTGCACTTAGTGCCTCTCTTGGAGCTCCTGGATCTGAGTTCTTCACTCCAGTTCTCTTGAGAGCAGAGGTAAGCTCATATGAGTCAGATATCTCAGTCCTTGACACTACACTTTCTACAGTCCTGACCTCATGCCTGCAAAGCCACCAGAAGAGACGCAATGATTTACAACTAACTTTTCAAGAAAGGGAAAGTACTGAGTCAATAAAAAGGACTAGAAATGTACTATCCTTTTTAAAATAAAATCCGATT
The DNA here is from genome assembly GCF_009873245.2 of Balaenoptera musculus. Taxonomy (NCBI): domain Eukaryota; kingdom Metazoa; phylum Chordata; class Mammalia; order Artiodactyla; family Balaenopteridae; genus Balaenoptera; species Balaenoptera musculus. The sequence continues at coordinate 31,056,335 of NC_045796.1, forward strand.
TATTCTCTTCTCCAAAATAATGGAATAGTGATAATTAAATATTATAAAGAACCAGAAATTGTTACAAATAAGATGCAAGAGAGAAGGTAGCATTTTTTTTCTAACTGGAAAAAGATTGCTATGGAAAAAAGGTCTTAAATTTTCCATCAAAATTTCTTTGGCAAGGTTTGTAAATCTCTATGTATTGGCATATTAAAAATGCTTTTGCAGAGTACAGGAACTATGCAAGACATGATTTAGTAAACGTAAGTTACATAAGGATGTCAATAATGCTAAAGCGCACTCTCCTCTTTGATAGTATATCTAAATAAAAAACTCTTGGTTTATACCACTTAATTCACTGCCAGACACCACGTATTTCACTTTTGATACTTTTTTCTCTTGCAAGCAGCATTTACTGAAGATGCTCTGTTGCTCTTTGCTCCTCAAAATTATTCACTTATTTCAGGTGCAAAGAGTGCCCAAGTTAAAAACGCAGTTTCTTTATTGTCTAGAACTGTTCTCCTGGAACTCAGTGGTCATGCAAATAACACAGGTATCTTTCCAAGATGTGCATTTGGGGATGAGTCTGAGATTTTTCACTTCCAAAAATGTTTCCAGGAGATGATGATGTAGCTGGTCTACGGACCATATTTTAATTAGCGAGGACTGTATGGGAGAAACTATGAACAGAGGAAGCCATAGACTTTCTTACTGTTATTATTATTTTTATTTCCCATTATTAGATGGTAAGTGATGGTGGGAGGTTTATTGCAACGGGAACCCGAAGACCTGGATTGTAATGTTAGTTACAATATTCAGTAGCAATGGCTCCCTCAAGACCTTAGTTATTATCTATACATGGAAGAGTTGGGAGAATGCAGTAGAAATATGCCTTTCAAGTAACTTAGAAACTTTAAAACATTCAGAATTTTTGTTGAGTGGGTTTCATTTGGAATACTGTATGTTTAGGGAGTGGGTATTAGCTACTTTCCAAACAGGATTTACTGTTTCCCTAATATTTTAATCTTTCCCAAACTAAATGTCTCTAATACCATGAGACCAGATGGCTATTAAGTAGGTTCCTTACTGTGTTGGAATTAATTTCTTTCTACTTAATTCAGCAAGCCATTACTACTTGCCTGCCATGTACACAGCTCTGCATTAAGTGTTGCCAGGCTTAGACGGTTAATGGCATTTTATCTGATTAACTGTAAATTTCTCAAGGGACTGAACTGTAAATTAAGATTAAGTATTTTTTTAAAGTGGTGTGCTAGAAGAAGGAAGCAAAGGCATTGGAAATGAAAGTCAGCTGTAAAATGAGGAAGTGGGCAACTTATCTCTCAGATCTTCGGCCACCTCAATAGTCTATAATTTTATGAGATTAACTCCAAGGAGAGTGAAAAAAGGTTTCTGGAGGGAAATGATATTTGAGCTGAGCCTTCAGGTTGTCCGAGATAAAGGGTCAGGTGGAGGAAAGGGGGTTGGCCGAGCCAGGACGTTTGTGGGGAGACTGTGTGGCCAAAGGTTGCTGGAGTATTGTAGACTGAAGGGAGGAAAGATTACAACCATGCCAACAGATGCTGAAAAGATACATTTATCAGGGGCAAGCCGGTGCTCCAATGCTCAAGCCAAGGCATGTTTTCTCAGACCTTTTCCTTGTATCCACCAAAAAAAGCATATGTGGTCTTGATAAAAGATTTATTTAGATCAGTTCCCCTTGGGCCTGCTACTTCTCTGATAGCTTTAGTAAAGATTTTTCTCTTCTGTTTGTTTTCAAATAATGCTATAGTTTATAGATTATTATAACAAAGATGCTTTGCTATGGTTATAATTTTCACTCTCCTTTCTGCCCCTGCTCTCTGACATGGAGGTCACTCTGCCTGTTCTGTGTGTGTATTTATTATTACTTAAATTGTTTTTCCTGCTCCCAGCTGTTTTCAAAAAGACAATGTTTTCAAGATGTTATTTCTGCCCAATGCCAACTGCCATGTGGTTTAATGAAGCTTACTTATGAACTGTGATTTCATTTATTTGGAACAAATAAGTCATTTGTCATAGAAATCAGTCATAGAAAAAAAAATCTTTTTCTTCAATTTATCTTAGCTTTCAGCAGCATTTGAATGCAGTCTATTGATTGTCATCCCTGGCATGGTTTCCAAGTAGTTTCTGTTATTTTAGTCTTTAAATATTCATTATGGTCTATGATGGACATTAGAGAATTAACCAGAAAAGATCCAACATCATAGGTTTTCATAAATCTCAACCTTTGCTTATCTTTCCTATTATACTACGTACACCATTTACACTTTGGCAATATGATACTAGTTCAAATTTTGAAATTACTCATAAAATTGTACTGTAATCTTTATTTAACAAGTTTAATTGAAAATTAACACAAATCTGCTCTTTGAATGGCATCTGCTTTTAGGCTAAGAATGATTTTGGAGCTTTAAAAATAGAATTTATATTTGAGACTTGGAAGTTTAAGACCAGTTTTTTAATAGGCTATGTAAAAATTGACATTACTTTCTGACCTGTGGCAAGAGAAATGATGAAACAGTTATTGTTGGTGTTGGTTCCAGGTCTTTAAGTTGGTGCCGGTTTCAGTGAAAGTCTCTTTCTCCTAACTGAAACACCTTGAGCAGAGACATTCAGAAGAGCCTGTGTTCTGAGAGGCTGGTTGGAAAATTTATGAGGTTCTCTTAAGCAGTTTTCTAACAGCTGAAATACTTTAGACTTCAGCCTTAAGTTCCAGGAAGCATGGAGCAATCAAAATTTAAAGGAGAAAAAGAAAGCATATTATTTATCAACATTATTTAAGTTCAAATAAAAAAATTTAAAACTTGCTTTTTATTGCATTTAATTTGAGTCAGTATATTAAAGAACTAACAACACTTATTTATATTTTCCTTTGCTAATCCTTCTGATATGATTTTTTTCCCACAAATAAAGAGGAGAAAAATCACAATTTGGATAAATTTATATATCTGTACACACATACACTTATACACACAGACATACGTGGCAATGGCGATTTTAAGTTCCTTACCTGAGAAGGTAGGTTCTAGAAGAAGGGAACATGTTTATAGCAAGCTGACACTTGCATTAGTTGGTGCCTCATAGATAGCATGGGCAAATATTTGCCTCTTTCTGTTAGAACCATGGATTATAAGTTTCCATTTTCTACCACTATCTTTTATGACATTCATACTTTAAGGCTGTGAATGTTAGATTCTGAACCGAACTTTTTCCTCCTACTGAAATGAATGTGTCCAGCCCATTGGAGATTCTCTTCAATAAGCTTTAGTTCCATGATAGAGTCTAGCACTGATAATCTGACTCCTTGTAAATGTACATGACTGGAGATGTGCCAACCTTATTATCTGTCAGTGCTTGAAACTAAAACTTGAGGGGAAAAAGGAAAAGATCCCCATGGGAAATTATTCATATTTGGACATTTTTAACATACAAAAATGGCAATTTCATCAAGATTACGGGGTTTAAAATAAAGTTTATACATAAATGGTAAGATTACGGGGTTTAAAATAAAGTTTATACATAAATGGTAAGTTGCAGTTGTAGTTTACATGGAAGACTCAAAAAAAAGTATAAAATTGAAAGAAATGTCATAATCCTTATGAGGAAAAACAGGAAGGAATGTAGGAATAATGCTAATGGCCTTAAATATCTTCATAGACAACTTTTAAACTTATAAGCAAGTTAGGAAACAAAAGTTTCTTTGAAAATCAGCGATTTAGAAATCAGAATACAGTTTTCCAAAAGGTCATTATTTGTTAAAACTGGTTAACATGGGCTTCATTAAGTGTTTACTAGATAGATGTCATGCTTCTAACGATGTTTAAAACAAAATGTTAAATAGGGTCTATTCTCCCTCTTCTATAAAGGAGGAGACTGCGGTTCAGGAGCCCTGAGAAAGTTGTCCAAAATAATATGGTTAATAAGTGGTGCAACCAAAAATCAACCACAGGGCTGCCTGATTTCAAAGCCATACTGTGGAATGTAAAGGAGAAAGGAGGCTGGAAACTGCATCACATAATAAATCTTTGTAAACATTCCGTTTGAGGGCTTCTCCAGTTCTGAAAGTATTTGAATTTTCCCTTTTATAAATAGTAAGTGGGCATAGTGGAAGATTTGGTCTCACATCGAAACACCTTCTAGAATCCTCTCAATCTTTAAAAAATGGAGAAGTTACTTGTATGCAACACCCAGGTGAGGTTGGTTCAATGTCATGGCTGTGATCATTGAAATCATATGGGCAATTGAGGTGTGACACATAGTTTCCTGGGTAATAATGTACTTTAACTGCCTACATATTCATGGACTTAAATATGTACAAGTTTAATTAAGTATGTGCTCTCCAACACAGTATTTTCTTTAATTATTGAGAGTATGTGAGTTTCAGCGGGAAGAACACTCCCAACTCCGCAAAGTGGTAGGTAAGGCGCCAAGTATTGCATAAGGGACATTAATGAGCCAGTAAAACCCCATCCTAACATAACCGTGGACCACTGGGTGGGCTCTTATGGCACTACTGCCACCATCTCCCAAGTGCATTTAGCTGAAACACTCAGCAGCTTTTTTTTTTCTCTCTTTTACTAATACCTTCGTATCTATCTGGACTCAAGATCCTTAGTTCTTGTCTCACTAGCCTAAGGGATCAGTAAAATACGTTCATAGAAAATCTCTCAGCTCTGCCTGTCTAAATGCTACTCTGGGAGGAATTCTTTTATAGCAACAACAGAAGCAATTTAATACAGGAGGATACTGTCATGAATTGAGCTCCTGAATCTAGTCCATTCATTTTCAGCAAAGTTTCAAACATATTGAATCAATTGCTTTTACTGGAACAATGCAGGTATTTAAAAAAACAACTGCAACTTACCATTTATGTATAAACTTATTCATTCAGAAATATGTATCTAGTGCCTGCTACAAACATTAACCTAAGTACTGAGAATCCAGGGGTGAACAAGATAGACTAGTTCTTTGCCTCCTGGTCGTATATCAGAAAGGCATGTCTGTGACCAGTAGGAGCCACATGAGATTTGACTGGTCTGAGTCTGTGCGTGGGAAATTTGTGGCTGTAATGAGTCAGTCGGCGATGGAGTATGTGACATGGTTCCACTAGTTAGAATCTCAGATAAGGAAGAAGACTCAAGAAATACAGGGAAGGGAAATGAAGAGTAGAAGACAGGAGAGGAGGAAAGGGGAGAGGAGAGGAAGGGCATAGACAGTACAGAAGCTATGGTTTAGCCGGTAGGTACATGGCTTTCTGTGTATTTCAATAGCCGCATGCCATTTATAACTTAAAACACCCACAGACTTTTTACAAACGAAGATTTCAAATTATTGAAAGAATGCGGAAGGAAAACATTGTGATTTCACTTAGCTTTTGTGGATTAAGTATTTTTATGTTGTAGTTCAAAGGAGTTTCTAGGGAAGTGTCAGTTTAAGGTGAAAATTGACCCTCTTTTTCTAGAAAACAGCTTTATTGAGGTATAATTGATATACTGAGAGCTGCAGAATTTGATGAGTTTGGAAATATGCAAACACTTGTGAAACCATCACCAAAATCAAGGTACTAGGCATATCCAACACCTCCCAAGTTTTCCTTATGTCCCTTTGTTTTGTTTGTTTCTTTGTGGTACAAACACTTAACATGAGGTCTACCATCTTAATGAATTTTGAAGTGCACAATACCATCTTATTAATTATAGGCATTATGTTGTACAGCAGACTTCTAGAACTTATTCATCTAGCATAACTGAAACTTTATACACACTGAACAACTACCCAATTCCCCCAATAACCACTATAGTATTCTCTGCTTCATCAGTTTGACTATTTTAGATGCCTCATGTAAGTGGAGTAAACCACTGAAAAGCTTCCAATACATTACGGGGAATAGAACAGCCAATAGATAAACCCATTTTGAATGAATAGATGGATGAAATATAATAAAATAGACTAAAACAGGAAAGAGTGAGCAGTTGAGATTTTTCATTTTCAAATGCAGCAAATAACTCAGAAAGTAAACACCAGTGATATAATTTTAAATATTTAAATATAATTGAAATGAATTAATAACAGGGGACTTTATTGTACTCTCGGGGGCTGAAATTTACTAGAATCATTTTAAGAAGAGAAGAAACACCAACTTATCCTCTAGAAAGTAATTTGAAGTGATAAAACACCCTGGATCTAACTTATATTCCTGAAGACTTATCCATTTGTCCAAAATTTGGAAATAAATCCTGTCCTCCCACCAACTGCCATTTTCATGTCCGAGGAATAATGTACTCAATTATGATTGGGGTCATGTTTATCACTATATTTGGAAACTTGGTTATAATCATTTCCATATCGCATTTCAAGCAACTTCACTCTCCTACAAATACTCTGATCCTCTCCATGGCAACCACTGACTTCCTGCTGGATTTGGTCATTATGCCATACAGCATGGTGTGATCAGTGGAGAGCTGCTGGTATTTTGGGGGTGGCTTTGGAAATTCCACACAAGCTTTGACATGATGCTAAGTCTGGCCTCCATTTTCCTCCTCTGTTCCATGGCAATTGATCGATTTTATGCTGTGTGTTACCCTCTACACTACACGACCAGAATGACCACCTCCATGATAAAGCGGCTGTTGACATTTTGTTGGTCAGCCCCTACTCTTTTTTCTTTTGGTTTAGTTCTATCTAAGGCCAATGTTTCTGGTATGCAGAGCTATGAGATTCTCATTGCTTGCTTCAATTTCTGTGCACTTACTTTCAACAAATTTGGGGGGACAATACTGTTCACTACATGTTTTTTTACTCCTGGCTCTATTATGGTTGGTATTTATGGCAAAATCTTTATTGTTTCCAAATGACATGCTCGAGTTATCAGCAACATGCTTGAAAACACAAAGGGGGAAGTGAAAAGAAACTTATCTAAGAAAAAGGATCGGATAACAGCTAAGACCATGGGCATAGTAATGGGCGTGTTTCTAGCTTGCTGGTTGCCTTGTTTTTTTGCTGTTTTGATCGACCCATATCCAGACTATTCTACTCCCATAATAGTACTTGATTTTTAGTGTGGCTTGGGTACTTCAACTCTACTTGCAATCCTCTCATTCCTGGCTTTTTTTAATCCATGGTTTCTGAAAGCTCTTAAATACATATTGTCAGGAAAAATATTTAGCTCCCATTCAGAAACTGCAAATCTGTTTCCTGAAACACATTCATAAAAAAGCCATTACAAAAGTGAATAAAATATTGAAAATAACACTTATTATTTTGACCTGAAGCATGTACCTCACATCCCCAGATCACTGCAAATATTATTCTATTAAATTTCAGTAATCCTAGATCCAGCTGTAATTTAATAATATAATTTAAATATATAGGGTCACCTTGTGTCTTGAAGCATAATGTTCAATAAGGACTACTCCCCTCATTACAGTTTTTATTCCCTGTACTTGTTGGTAGAAAAGCAAATGTGCATAATAAACGTATGATTGGTAGCCAATGAGTATTTTTATGTTTACCAAAGAATATTTACTAACCCCATCTGACTGGTAGTCTTGAAGTGAACATTTTAGTCTGTGTCCAGGAAGAGACATTAGGTTGTGAGGAACACTGCTGGGACCCTTCTTCCTGAGAGTCTCACAAGCCCATGAACATAACCCTATCATGCCTCTCCCTTCACAGATGAAGACATTAAACTTGAATTGCCCCCCTTCAGTGGTGACAGATACTTCATGTCCAGTGATTCTTCTGCTATGTTTGGCTTTCTCTCCGTTCCTGCTTTTAAAAGTCTTGTCTGTTGCTCTACTTCTGAACTATTCTTTACTCTAAAAACTTCATGGTGGGGGTGTGTGTGTGTGTGTGTTAGAGAGAAAAAAAAAATTATTCATGATGCATGTTAAAGGCTGTAAGGCAGTCTTTATTCAAGGGGAACTTCTGCTATAGGGTTTTTGTAGTAAGGGAGAGAGATTGCACTCAACTCCAACAAGGTCAAGTGGGGATTTATACCCAATGAACTGGGTTGTGGGTAGTGGATAGAAAATGACTAAGAGTAAATATCAGGGTTAAGGAGGATTCTTGCTAGGCTGACCCATCTGAATTCTTGCTGAAGGCAGGCCAGATAAGATAGTGATAAGATAGTGAGGTTGGTCAAATACCAAGGGTGGGGGATTTTTGCTAATCTGACTTAGCAGGGTTCTTGCTCAATCTAGAGTCTACCAGGGCAAAGAGGGAAGGCCAAGTTTGGTCTAGTCAAGCAGAGGAATCATAGGAGCTTGATTAAAGTTTGGTCAAAGGAGAGAGTCTTTGTGTGTCTGAGTGTATGTGTGTTTGTGTCCATAAGCTTCTCATGGAAGCAGCACTAGGGGTTTTCAAAGTGGGGAGGGAGTGGTGTAAGGACGGCCAGCTCTAGTATGTGGAACATTGGCATGTGATTATTAGACTGTAGATATAAATCTATCTAAATATAAATGGGATAATCTATTAGAATAGACTTAGCTAGCCAGCCGCATGAAATATATAGCTATGAAGCTATAGGAAAGCTGTCTATATTCACTGAGATAGATATTAAGTACTCAATAAAGGATATAAATATTTATTCAGAATTAATCCTTAACGTATGCCTCCCCTCCCACCATGTTAGCTAGCGTTCTTGCCTCCTGTTTCACAGCTTTCCAATCTACTCTGCACAGTTATCCGAAGTTTACACTTTCCTCTTAAATATCTTACATGGTTTCTATGTTAGATCCCTTCTGTTTGCCCTAGGCTTCTCCATGCACTCTGTGTAGGAAGCACAGATTAAGATTAGGATTTAGACGCTCTCTTGCCCTGGGGTGTCCGATGGATGGCATTTTACCAATGGGAAACATCTGCAGGAGATCAGAGGGTGGAAAGGGGGGAAATCAGGGCCACTTAGCCCAGGCCACCTCCCTGCCAAATTGCCCTGGGGCTGGCTGTGTCCTCCAGGAAAGGCCATGCAGAGTCCCGTCTCCATACAGCCATCCTCTAGAACTCCTGTAACCACCCTCTTCCCCTGTCAATTTGGGCCCAGCCACAGTGGTGGTTCCCCACTACTGCGGCTCCTGGGTACCAGAATTTTCTCGCTGGTTTCCTTAAACGTTGCCCACATCTTTGTAAATAGTTCTTTTATTAAACTCTCCTCAATCATCAAGGCTGACTGTGCCATCTGTTTCCTGCTGGACACAGGATGAATGTAGCTTTTCATTCCTCTGAGATAAAGTTTTGAAACTCTCCTCAAAGGCATCAAGTCTGTACAAGCCCGACTTGGCCTTTCTTTGTATTTCTACATTTAGTCACTCCTCTGGAGTCTACCTTCCTCTGAAGAAATCATTGGCACCCCCAATAAATCATTCCCCCCGTTCGCCCTACCTGGGGGCTACTCACCCTTCTCCTCCACTCGGCAAACTTCTTTTTCTTTTGAAGATCAGTCGTCAGTTCGAGATTTCTGGCATCCTTTTTGTGTATAAAAAAGATTATTTGAGGTAATTTTGGCTTTTAGAATTAATATTTCATTTAGAAAATAATATTGAAGAAACTACCTCTTCTTTTAAAAATTATTTAACTTATAACTTTTATTGAAATTTATTTAACTTATAAACAGAATATAAGTTATTCTACACTTAGTAAATTTTAACAACATCTTTTAAGGGGCAGTTAGAGCCTAGGTAATTGAATCCCCTTAATATTTTATTTGCATTTATCAAATTAAAGCTTCAAACTCCCCTTTTGATAATTTAATTGTCAGACATACATAAAACATTCCCCAGTACTTAAATAACTCTTGTAAATTTAATGACTTACTTACAAATATGGTAAATTTTAACTTCTTAACAATTATAATACCATTTACAAACTTAGCAAACTTTACTTGTTCCTCTCAACTTAAAAATCATGGCTAAATCAATAATTTAATAACATTTTAAGTGGGAATCACAAAGCTATTGTGGTAAATGCTAAATTCTCTTAAACATTACAAAATACTGAAAATGACAAATATTCAAAGATTACTTTTAAACTGAACACAAACTATATTAATACTATGTGTTTGATTTGCTTCATCTATCTGGGAAGATGTTTCTAAAGAGAAGTTTTGTAAACCCAGATGAGCGTGTAAAGAAAACAATATTTTCCAACCATTCCCATTCATTTTATGAAGAAAATCCTCAGAGTCTGTAAAGGTAATTTTTACTAATTAATTTAAACATAGATAATTTGATTCTATTTTTTATAAATACTTAAGCTTTGATGCCCTCTAAGCTTTGGGTATTTAAATATAACAATTTTGTGGTCTTGATGGATGATAAAACTATCATCCTAAACTACTTGAAGCTTAGTGTTTTAAACTATGGAGCACTAACGGATACACCTCCCCCCAGTGATTATGAAAATACCCACATGGTGATGGAAGTTTTCCCTTTTCACTTGGTTGTTTTGAAACATGGTTCTTGTTGCCTTTTGTTTGGGCTCAGAAAATTATAGACTGCCGCAGACCGGCTGCAGAGAGGTAGAAGTTCCTGGTAGTGAGGGGTAAGGAACTGAAAAGCACCAGTATGGGGTCAGAAGGGCCAAGACAACTGATGGTTGCAAGGCAAGTTTATTCAAAGAGCATGAATGTATATATAGGTTTAGTACGGAACGAATATTAGACAATAAATCAGTAAACCTTGTATTTCCACATAATTCTGTCGCCACTATCTATTCACCACTATCTATGCGCCACTATCTATGTGCCACTATCTATGCGCCACTATCTATGCACCACTATCTATTCACCACTATCTATGCACCACTATCTATGCGCCACTATCTATGCGTCAGCATGCCTTATGGGCCATTCTTTGGAGATACAGACTTCCCCCTCAGGGCAGCACGTCCTTCTTCTGGGGAACAACCAGGGGCTCTTAGATCCAGAGCAGGCACCTGGAACGAAACTGGCCGCAAGCCATTTTCCTTTTTTACGCTCAATACCGCAGCGTCAGGAGTGCATACCAAGAAAGAGACAAGCAGTTCTCCAGAAAGCTGAAAGCTGAATAAGCTTACAGCTTGGGGGCCACCACAATAGACTTAAAGCACTGCAGTGTGAATGCATATCACTCACCTGTACATGGCAGCAAAAGGAAAAGATATAAATTAGTCAGATTTTCACAGGAATTAAAGAACTCACTGTTTGAAAACATCTAGCATTTGGTAATAAATATAGTGAGTCTTTGTTGGATTTTAACGAAATTTCCTCCTTCCCTCCTTCTTTCCTCCCTCCCACCTTTCTCCTCCCCCTTTCATTCTTCTCCACTTTGGCCTTGTGTGAGTTTAGTCCATGTTGTTCCTTTGAAGTCATGGGGACGATTGCACAAAACTGATTCATTCTCCCAGAGCCAATTCTCTGGTGACTTGATGTAACGTTGCTGCTGCCAGCACACTGAAGTTGTTAAAGAACACACCTGTCAAAAGCAGGACGCAGGTAAAGCAGCCCCAGGAGGTGTATTCTGTGTGTAAATACTTATGACAACACAGCCTGTCATGAGCCTACCAATAAGATCTCAGGCCTAAGTGCCTTTCCTGGGGGGAAAATCAGCAGGGAAGAGAGTGGTGAAGCATAATGCTCATTCTCATGGTAAGAAACCTTAGCACAACAAATAATCACCTTTCAGTGATTTTAGCTCCAAATTACCAAATTAGCCAAACAAATTCTGATAAACTAAAGGAGACTATTTTAAGAGAGGGAAAAAATCAAATGTATGTATGTATGTATTTATTTATTTATTTATTTCGTGTTGAAAAGAACCAAACTTAAAATACTGATCTGTAAAAACAAATCTGGATCATTTTTAAAAATCACTAAAATTCTAAAGAGGCAATGATAGAAAGACCCACATCAGATCTTTCTTACATCTAATTCACAAGTAATCTCTCTTACCTAGGATATTATTGTTTGAGTGAGATATAGCAAAGCAAGATAAAATCACTGTTTTCAGAGAAATGGTCTCAGAGGTGGAGTGTTTGAGCTATGTAACCAGTAAGAGGAGAAAAATCATTCGTGATAACGCAAGTATAATGAGTTCTCTCCTAATTTTTTCCACTTTGTTTGCAACATATTATTGAGCTTGTTGGATATTTTCCTTCTTATTTGAGTAAAATACATATGCATTCATAGAATTTTAGGTATTTAATACTTGAGGAAAAATTATTATGTAATTTCTTTTTCATTTTTTCCTTGAAATTCTGAGAAACTTTTATACTTCCAAAGTCATTATTTCAGAGTCTTTGTGTCTGTTACCTGTCTGTAATTTTCTTCTCTGAAAGAATGAAATTTGAACTAAAAAATAATGCAATTTTTGCTCCTCTCCAGAATTGCTAGCAAATATTTCTTTTTGCCTCCTGGTAAATAAACAATTTTCTACACTTTCATTAGGTCATTGTTTGCAGTGTTGTCATTAATTTGATCCTTTGTTGAAATGTTATTGATAAAAAGAAAAAAAAAGGCATAACAACAATGTCCCATGATAAAAGAGAGATGTCATAGAGGGTTTAACTTTATATTATTAAAAAATTACTGTGTCTTTTCTGGAGGTGAATCTTCAAAGGAAAGGAATCTCTATTTTGCTAAGTTTTTAAATAACAAACAAAATCCCAAGTGCATTTAATGTCATGACAATTTCTTTTTTTAACAAAGCAGTAAACCAGCAGTCATATTTGCATTTGCTTACTTACTTTGTAATTTTTGGCTAAAAGCTTAAGATAAAGGCTCATTATCTTCCGCATTACCTTAAAAAATCTTCCATGTAATAACTTTTTAAATAAATGTGTGTCTTATTCTATCCTTTTGTCTTTATCTAATACTTAAATTTTAAACATTTCTCTAATATACATAACCATTCATCAGAAACATGAAATAATACTATTAATTTCCAGCAGCTGCTTCATCACGTCTTCCAAAAAAATAAAATAAAATAAATAAAGTTCACTTTACAAACCTAAGAGGTTAAATTATATCCTTTCAGAGATTAAGTTTTCAAAAATGAAACTTAAAACTCCAAAAATTGTACCATGAATTATTGAAGAGTATACTATATTGTATTAGGAATGCTATGTCTACAGATATACAGTGACAAATGCATAAGTTATTTTGTGGTAATTTTTAGCTATATATCAAGATAATTTTTAAAAGAATTAAAAAATTTAATTCATGAAAGTAAAGAACATAAAAGACAGAATAAAGTTAATTAATTAAAGAAGGTGATCAGGTGTTTAAGATTTCATTATATTCAATATCTGAGAGCTTAGGAACCAAAGTGATAAGTAATCAAATAATTTGTGTTGTGTGTTCCAAAATGGATACTCTGCAGTTTATAAAGCAGTTGAATAGGACTTTGTCCCTCTTACATTTTACTCCCTATGTTTTGGTTTCTCAAGTTCAACTCAATTGCATAATATTTGATTGGTCCAATTAAAATATATCTTAAGAAAAATACTAATCTAAGAAACTAAATCACTATACCCAGAGCAAATTAAATGTGCCATAATGTTAAGATTTCAAATGATACACATTGGAAAAAATTGCTGAGCTATGGTAGCAAATACTGTAAATATAATTTTCAAAGGTACATGCATTCTCATTAATATCTTTTCCAAGTAAATCTGGCAAGGATGTGCTTGTGGGTTCATTTTCCCAATGGACCAGTGAGATTTAATCTCTTCTCGGGCCAAAGTCCATTCTCCGACCTGGCCTTAGATCTCACTAACGCTTGTCATTGGTCATCAGAGTTACACATCCAGTCCCAACACTGGAAAAACAAACCAAACCTATGTCATACTCTGGGTGAGTCAGTCCCATTATTTTCACATTTTAAGGACAATAGCATACATTATATACGGTGACTGCTTAAACAATGAGCACCCTATACGTCAAATTTGTTGCCAACGTGAGACTTAAAATCTGTGAACAAGATGACCTCAACCTGAATTTGAGTTCATGAATGAATGCGGCTGCCAAAGGAAAGGAGATAACCCACAAGAATTACACAACCTATCATCTGAGGCATTTTCCCCTTTTGTGAGGTGATTCCTGTATAATCTTGTAGGCTTTAGCATATTTTTAGTTTATGTATATTGCTCTAAATTCTAAAATCTATATTGTTCACATTGGAGTGAAAAATGTTTCCTTAATTGAAGAGTATGTATTAAATGGCAGGATCCAAACATTTCCAAATATTTACATGAAAAATAAAAAAAAAAAAAAGCACAATCTTTAGATCACAATTATTGTTTAGGCCCAACATTAAATAATAGTTCCCCAGGAGGGGATATATCCAGCTAATTGATTCACACAAGTGGAACAGGGAAAATTCTTGATCTGCCTACAGATTCGGAATCCTGAGTAAGGGCTACACATTAGTACAATAAGAACATGCATTTACCTGGACTACTTAGGTGGTTTTAATTGGGTTATTTAGAGGTTGGGTGACAATATTCATTCAGTCGTCTTTAGTCCCTCCTTAGTCAAGGGATGTTCCTTAGACTGAAAGCATTGGCATCTCCCAAGAGCCGCTGAGAAATGCAAATTCTCAGCCCCCACCCCAGAATTAGGATCTGTGCTTTGAGAAGACATCTAGGTGATTCATATGCACATTAAATTTGGGAAGCAGTGCTCCAGGTCAGTAGGGAGTTCATCCTGAGATGGAAAATGCGCTAGCTGGGCCGCTCTGAAAATTTGCACAGCCAACGATTTTTACTGCTTTTTCCTCTTTCTTTCACAGGAAAGAGAGGAACACAGTATTTCTGCAAAAGACTCATAATACCCACAAGACAAAGTCAATGAATTCATCGGACCTTTGGAACCCCCCAGAAATACAATTTTGCTTTGCTTTGGTGAACAATTCATGCCGTAGAAATGTGAAGTCTGGGCTGAGTGCCTGTGCCATGTACATTGTCATGGTCAATGCCATAGTGATGACCATGCTGGGCAACCTTCCATTGCCCACTTCAAGCAGCTCCACTCCCCAACCAACTTCCTCATCCTAAGTTTTTAAAACTTAGAAATCTATTCTTTCTGTGTTTACATAATTATTTCTGTAACTATGTCTAAATCTCACAGATAGGTAACTCTAAGCAAATCTTCTATGATTTTTCATCAGTCCAGAAATCATATTATCTGAATAATTGAAGAAATTTAAATACCTGGTCATTTACACCTGTGAATTTCTTCCTTGCAAAGGATAATCACATGTAATAATTCCAAATTTAAGAAGTCACCTCTTAATAGACTTCCACCTTCACATTGTCTGAGAAGTTAACACCTAGGATGCTTTAGGAAGCCAGCCAATAAACTTTGCCCATTATAAATTCCTCACAAGCAATCCCTATAGTGTAAGGTGTGATTCATGGAAGGAAACTTACTTTTGATAATTATAATTTAAAAGTTCTATAAAACATATTTCTCTGTGCTCTGTTATTTTATAGAAACACTTATGATTTTCACAACCAAGAGATTTCTTTAAATTCAACTGTTCTGAAATAGTTTCATTCAGTATTTGCCAGTAATATTACCTATTCTCTATTTACAAGACTGGCTGCAAAATTTGCAGGGGCCTGGACAGAATAAAAATGTGGAAATCTTTGTTCAAAAATATGGAAAAAGATGCTCTCAGGTATCAAACTTTTTCTTTTCTCTGCAGTCTCTCTCTACCTGCCATGGTGTTTGATTTTTGCTATGGAATGTCTCACTCCCTCGGGCATGGAGATATTAGCAGGGCAAGTGCAGATCCTCACAGGTGCCTGGAGACCCTGCCCTGCGACTCAGTGGCCCACCCACTGCCAGGCTCTCCCTCCCACCAAGCGCTGAAACAATATTCCATGCTCAGGTCAGGGCGAGAAAGCTGATCCAGGCATCTGCCCTTCTCCTGGGCCTGCCACCTCAACCAAAGGCAGGCAGGAACCCCCCTGCGACTGCAGAATCCATATCAGGACCCACTCAGTACCTGAACTGGGGGTGGATGAGGGGCTTGGAGTCGCTGAACCCTAATGGAACATGTTGTAGCCCTACCAGCCTGAGATGGGATGACAGCTGCCATGCCTGCCAAGTGCACACCTGATGGCAACCCTCCTCGCATCATATCCAGTCCTCGGACAGGGTGGGGAGGGAATGGCAGTGCTAGTAAGTCATGGTGAGAAAGGGGAGGCTGGAGTGGGCCCAAGGAGCCAGGGGATGGGCAGCAGGTAGATGAGAACCCATCCCAGGGAGAAGGTGGTTTAATGGGAGACAATCACAGGTAATTTCAGGTTCCAAGCCCCCAAGCATGCGCCATGGTCTCTTCGGAATTCACATACAAAACTCAAATTCAAAGATAAAACTATTAAGAATTCCAAAACTACAACTACAGACATCAAAGCACAAGAACAGTGTTCAGTGCCACTGGACTAGTCGCAAGCCAATGGAAGGGCCCTGCCTAGTTCACTTTGAGACTAAATTATCTCTTTGCAACAGCAACTAAATGATGAAGCAAAGAAAGTCAAATGGAGGCAACTGCCAAACTGCCAGATGGGTGAGCATGGAAGCTGAGGGCCAGACCCTTCTGACAGTACCAGCCTTTCTGGACACAGAGTTTTGCCTTTGCAGTATTAACAGGAATTCAGAGAATTAAAGAGTCAGATTAAAGACTGAAAGCCCCATTCAAATATTTCAAATCTGAGGAAAATAGCTGCCTTTGACCCTATAAAGAAAATAGGAAGTGTTCCTACAAAACAAATAAGAAGTGATGAAGAATTTTTTCCTTTAAATATATTCAGTACTTGAAAATAGAAGCATGGTCTGCCATTTAAGATATAGATATTGAAAATACATTGCAATCAAAGAACAGATTTTAAAGGTGTGCCCTGAAAACAATTATTCAGTTAATCATCTACCAAATTCTTCTTGGTAGTGCTATCTTTTCTTCTCTTTCAATTCTCAAACCTAACTTGATTTCACCCCACTCTTATTCAGTAACCTTGCCTCCTTATTTTCTGAAAATATGACATACATAATTCAAAGACTGAAAGGATGTAGAGGTTTGGGCTTGCATAATGGGAGCAGGAATCAAGGATGATTCCAGGTTTTTAGCTTGCCAACGAGAAAGATACAGTATGTAGGAGAAAGAGTACACTTGGTGGGGGAAAGATGATGGATTAAGTTGGGTTTGGTCAGAGGGACGTAAAACTGGAGTTCTTCAGTGGGTAGTTTAGGTTGTAAATTTTTAGCTCAGGAAAGAAATTGTTACAGATATAATCATTTGGGATTCCTCAGCATACTGGTGTTTTTGAGGCCATAGGAGTAAATATGACTGCGTGTTATACACCTGCCATAATGCCTAGGATATATCTGATACTCAGCAAGTATTTGTTGACTGGTTGAGAATGTATACAGTGAAAATGGAAGGAACTGGATGTGTACCAACTTCAAAGTTATGCCTGCAAAGAAATACAGATGGGAAAACATGAAAAAGTGGTCCCACAGACCCCCGTGGGATGGAAGAGGTTCATGAAAGAGGGCATGCCAAGAATGTCAAAGGTTGATGATGGGTCAAGTTAAATAAAAACTGAGAATTGTTTGTTGGCATTAACAACTAGACCACCAATGAACATGATTCCACCTCTTCTGGTGGAATGTTGGAGATAGAATCCAAACTGCAGTGGATTGAGAATGAATGGGAATGAGTAAGGAAGGCAAGGAAACTATGAGCAATGACTGATATTTTAATGTCAGCTATAAAGAGGAGAAGAGACATCTAGTGGATATCAGGAAACATAGATTCAGGGAATGTCCATGTTGCTATTTTTGTTTTGTTTTGATTTGATTTGTGTGTTATCTTGGGGTGCTAAAGAAAGGCTAATGAAGAATACAAGACCAAAGACTGAGCTCTGATTGGAAAACTTTTACTGCCAACAGGGAAGCAAACAAGCACAGATATAGGCTCTGGGAGATTTGAGTAGAGAGAGTAGAAATAGGGATGGTTTCTTAAAGCCAAAGGGCCATGAACTACCCTATGTTCGGAAAGCAAGGTCTCTGAGTGCTGCTGATTGGGTAATGGAACCTGGGTTTGCTTGCTGGGTAAGTACCAGGCTGACTAGGGGTGTCTGCTGGCATACAAGGATTGCCTAACTCAGGATTTTGACATAGTATTAGTCAGAATTTCCTACTGCTGCTGTAAAAAATTACAACAAATTTAGTGGCTTAAAGCAACACAAATGTATTATCTTTTAGTTTTGGCTGTTAGAAATTTGATGGGTCTTATTGAACTAAAATCCAGGCATTGACAGTGGTGCCATCCTTCTGGAGGCTCTAGGGGAGAATGTTTCCTGTCTTTTCCACTTCTAGAGGTCACCTGCTTTCCTTAGCTTGTAGCCCCTTCCTTCCCTGGTAAAACCAACAGCAGAGCATCCTCAAATCTCTCTCTGACACTGAATCTCCCTCCCTCTTTCACTTTTAATGACACTTGTGATTACATTGGGCTCACATGAATAATCCAGGATAATTTCTCCATTGAAAAATCCTTAATTTAACCACATCTACAAAGTTCACTTTGCCATATCCATGGGTTCTAGGGATTAGTATGTGGATATCATGGGGGTGGGCATTATTCTACCCACCACAGGCATCTACCTACTTCTGCTGAAGTGTGATCCATGGACGATGGTGTCCCATTACTCCTGCTGCCGCTATGAGGTGCCTGTCTCTGAACATTTGCACCCAGCCAGATCTGTAAAGTTAGAAGGAAGAGCACCCCTCACCAGGAGAGAAGCTAGAAAACAAAACCTCAAATTCCTTACCTTTTAAGACCAAAAACCTTGTGTAAGTAAAAAATTAAAGATTAGAAAATGTATTCAGTCAGATAAAACAGGTTTTTTTTCTCTACCACCTTTACTTTCCTGAGGAGATAAAGATTTCATGAGGATTTTCAGTCAAAATGGCTCAGTTAGTTCATTCATCAACCTCTGTGCTCCAAATACATGGAAAGGGAGGCATATAAAAGGGGGGATAAGATACAGCAAAATTCATAAATGAGATTATCTTCTCTGTGCAAAAACCAAACCAAACAAAACAAACAAAAAAACACGAACACCAAATGTAAGACTAACAATGAAGATCTAGTGGTTTCCAGGTCCAGAAGCAGTAGTGGAATCCAGGATTTTGACTCCTGTAAAGGGGTCTAAGGGTGCTCCATCCCACACAGGAAAGAGTGCACAGCTCACCGCTTGAAACCAGGGGCTGAGATGAGGCTCCTCACCTTGCAGCACACATGAGAAGATGCTGAACCAAAATGGCTTTGCCCCAATTCTGCCTAGAACTTTGGCTTTTGGAAAGCTGCTAGCCTAGGGAGAAATAAAGACTCAGATATAATTCACAACCAGGAACTGAGCTGAGCTGTCTGGTGGCTGATTGCCTGGATCAGTGACATTTCCAGTATGACCACAGAGTATGAACCCCAAAGCACTAATGTAGAGCATAATTGTATTTGGGGATCTTCAGGGCTGGATGGAGACAACGTCAAAACTAATAAGACTTAATGTGTGTTTGGGGGTTGGGGGAGGATGAAAGAGAAATAAATAAAAACTAAACAAACCTGTCCATCCAAAATAAGAAAGCAGAACAAAAATCCAAATCCCATGACAAAATGTAATGCTAAAATACAGCCAATAATGTCAACAACTGAAACATGAAATACTCTGGAAGGAATTAATTTTATAGTACAGTTTGACAAAGACAAGTACAACTTTTGGTGATGTTTCTATTTAAATCTTTTGCTCAAATGCATTCCTTGACAGATGGTGACTGGGAGGTCTTGGGTGGAAGCTTAAATTTTACATTTCTAATAAACACCTGCAGGTGATTCAGATGTTAATAACAGTAGATGCTATTATGAGTAGTATTATGTTACTTCTTTCCTGTTTATTATTAGAATATCCAATCCAATGGAAAATGTATAGTAGTCTATAAATAAACATTTATTGAGCTGGGATCTAGTAGATGATCTTTCTCTTTGCCTTTCTTATATTGTGTACAATCTTCCTTCTAAATCACCATCAGTTCTATTTCCTGCTACAAATTATGACCAGAAGTAAGTCAGTACATAAGCGAAGAAGTTTGCTC
Organism: Balaenoptera musculus; assembly: GCF_009873245.2. Taxonomy (NCBI): domain Eukaryota; kingdom Metazoa; phylum Chordata; class Mammalia; order Artiodactyla; family Balaenopteridae; genus Balaenoptera; species Balaenoptera musculus. Next base: position 31,076,487 of record NC_045796.1, read on the forward strand.
TAGTGAAAAGTTCAGTGAGAAAACATTGCTGTTGATGGCTGACATATACAGAAACTCTACTTGCAGCCTCATAATATGATGAAGAGAGTAAGCCTTTAAATCACTATGAAATGTGTAGACACCTCCATAGAGGCTGTTGTTTCCTTCTGGGAAATAATTTATTTGCACCTAGGTTTGAGTCTCTGCTCCCCAGTCTTTTTCACTTTCATTATTCATGGTAACATATTGCTATAAATTGAATATTTGTGTCCCCTCAAAATTGATATGTTGAAACCTAATCTCCAATGTGATGGTGTTGGAGGTAGGACCTTTAGGTCATAAGGGTGGAGCCCCCATGAATGAGATTGGTGTCCTTATTAAAGAGGACCCAGAGAGATCCCATTTATGAACCAAGAAGTCAGTCCTCACCAGACCTGAAACTGCCAGCATCTTGATCTTGGACTTCCCAGCCTCCAGAACTGTGAGAAATAAATTTCTGTTGTTTATAAGCCACCCAGTCAATTGTAGTTTTTTTATAGTGGCCTGAGCTGACTAAGATACACATATACTTAGCAATAGGGTAAACTGGAGGTGATTTGGGATGTCAACATAGAAGCTCAGTGAAAATGATACCTTTGCTTTATATTACATAATTATTACAACTGACCAAGATGGCCTTAATGGTCTCCTCAGCTTGATTAAATTATAGGTAGCCTTCTTCTATTCTTAGAGCATTTACCTCAGAAAGCTTGTAATTGTAAGTTTTTTCTCTGTGCCTTTGAGATATAAATCTTTTAAAAGGCCTCTTGCCAATTTTATAACCCAGGAATGTCTCCCTCAAGTACCTGAGAGCCATCCCTCTGAAATGTTATCATCACTGAAGACAGTGCCCCATCTCCCATTTAGTACTTAGGAAAGTCAGACCAGGCCCAGGGTGGGCAACAACATTTAACCAGCAGACTCAAGCCAGTATGTAGGTACAAAAACAAAATGGACAGTAGTTTCATTATAAAACTTGCCCAGCATTGGTCTTGGATGAGAGTGGAGAGGGAACTCTTCTCTATAAGAAGGTCTTTAATTTTGACTAATTGAAGGACACCAGGAAGTTGTCCCAACTGAATAAATCTTCCCTTCTTGAAATTTCACTCTTAGCATTTTATTCTTTTTACAAAGTACTTCTCTCTGAATGCCCCTTAAAATTTCTCTTGTGCCTTCATCCACTACCAACTCAAAGGGGAAACCCTCTGAGAATGCTATGTTTTATTGTTAATGTTTCCATTCAGCCAATAGTTATTGTTTAGCATCTCCTATGAAGGGGATGGGGTTCCTAGGAGATGGTAGAAAGTAGAGACAGGGCAGGTGAGAAACCCTAGAGTGACTTTTACCTGCTTCATAAATTTAGCAAAGATGAGTCATAACAGAAAACTTATCTATTCTTATCTTTAATATTGTCTATACTGCTTAGCTTTGTATTGTCCTTAGAAACTGATGAAACACTGCCCTTTAGCATTAGACACAATTGAGTACTTATCTTTATAACTGGGGTGTGTGTGTGTGTGATCAGAATAAAATATAAATGTCAGCTTCTATCTAATACCTGGGAATATAGTCTATCCTTTTCATTTCTGAGAAATGCTGTTGTTTTGCTGAACTAATTATAAAATAATATGTTGTTTTCCATCACTGTGTACAAGAGCCAAGTGGCCCTTTTGGTTAAAAAGCTTGATTGTGTGACTTCAGAGGATCAATCTTATAAAGAAGTGTTCTGAAAATGTATCAAATAAAACATCCTAATGAAATTCTTTCTACGGAGAAGATTTATAAAATATGAAACAAACAATACTTATGTGATAGTGGTTTGTTTATTGGCTCTTTGATCTCCAAAATCTACAGACTTGTTTTAAATCATGCTAATTTTTACACAAGACCTCAGTGAGAATACTAGATTATCAATTTCGTTTTACAGGTAAGCAACTAAGATATACAAAGTGTACGTAACTTAACCAAAGTTGAAGATAGAAAATGGTAGAGATGGGATTCAAACCCAGGTAGCCTGTCTTTAAAAGCTCACTCTGGACTCTGATGTTATATGTAGGTTTTACAGATAAAAGAAGGTGCATGTTTCCAAAAACAACTATAGATATTTGTAATTCAGACAGTAAATCTCTGAGGTATCACCTTATGTATTCCCACTTCAGGTAAGGAGACTCAGTATTATGGAAGTTTATGTGTTCTAGCACTTATTCTCATTAAATATAAATTTTTTTTAGTGATTGGGTTAGACAAGCCCTATCAAGAGCCTAAAGCTGGATATTTCCTAAACATTGATTACTAAAAATTTTCTACTTTAGGAAATCAAATTAAAAAGGAGGAGGCAGATTTTTAATGTAAAAGAATAACAGATAATTATTTGATGGGTGAAAATGAAAAGTTACTCTTTCATTTGCTTAAAAAATATCCTTAGGGGCTTACTAAGTGCAAGGCACTGTACTAGGTATTGAAAAATGTGGAAAAATAGTTATCAGCAAATAAAAAGTACACAGCAATTTAGTATTCTTAGTAAACATCGAATTACTTGATATGTAAAATATAAGACGATATCTGTCTAAAAGCAGAAAATATCTAAAATTATTGCTAAAGTACTGTAATAAACTTAGTTTTAAAATATAGTAATCAAAATAAATTTCCTGCGTGTCAAAGCACAGTTACCTTTAATGCTCACTTTTAATTAATTTGACTTTTTAATTAATATGGTAATTTACCAGAGTGTTTCTGCTTTTTTCAAGTGCAAATGTAGTACTGAAGAATCATTCTTCAAGACTGATATTTAAATAGGTTGTAATGTGTCAAAAACGAAGAGTGAAAACATAAGTCAAGAGCATTATAGCTGAAGAAAAATAAACATAGCACCTTCAAAGGTTGTAAACACATGGGGAATCTGTGAAATTCAGGTAAGCATCAATTATGACATCAGTAACAAATGAAGAAATGCTGTACAGCAATGCCCAGTGACACTGGTAGTTCTCCAAGAGGACCTAGGTGTTAATGATGGTCTATTCTGTCTTTGTAGTTTGTTATTGAAGGATTATTCACAGCCTTGCCGCTAATTTATAACTTTGTTCTAATCCCAACCAACACTGAGGCAAATGACAGCAACTGTTCTGTAATTTTCTATGGTCTGAACACTCCATTCAATATTTTTTAAAAATACACAATATGTTTTTAAAGTAGCAGCTGTACTTTTAGTATCAACCAGTTGAGAAAATACATGTTGGACAAGAGTAATTATGTATTCAGTAATGTTTTTAAATAAATGTGTATTTATTAATAAAAATAAACACATATTTTAATAATAGTACATATATGTGAGAGACATAGTATTTATGAAGTCTACACACCGGGCATAAGTGGATTAATTATATCTTTGCAGTAATTGCCTACTTCCATCTTCAGTGTGTCTTGTTCCAAATATATTCATGGCTCTGCAGCAATTTGGTATGCAGCTAGCCAAGAAGTTAATATATTTGTATAAATAAATGAGATGTAGAAGAAAGGAGTGGTGCTGTAGTAATCATCTAGATAGTCTGGGGGAAAAATAACCAAGTGTGTTTTATTAATCAAAAGACTTCATTTATGAAGAACTTCTAGGAGAGTAGAAAAATAAACAAGAAAGAGTACCTTTGAAGTGTATTCTTCACTTACGGATGTGAATAAGAGCTCACAAACATCACTGGACAGTATTTATTTCTGCAATCAGTTCATCTAAAGATTATACTCTACATAGTGCAAGTGAACAGAAGAGTGTATATATATTTTAAGTCCCCCAAATGGTTTTCCTTATCTTTGTGTGTCAGTGTCAGTTTACACTTGCAATTACGGAAGGAACACACATTTCTATGAAGACGACAATCCTGACTCACCGTCAAAGGGACACTTCTTGGGGAGTGAGTGTGGGAGACCTTAACTGTGCTCTTTTGAAAGGTGACCAGTAGACCTGTTCCATGACGTCATGGTCTGAACCACACAGGTATTCTGCTGCAAATACCTTTCATCCTCTTTTACCTTTACCTTTTCTTCTCCTAAATACTGTCAGCTCTATTTGAAAGGTATTAATGCACAAATGTGAAACAGCTTAATCTTGTGTAAAGTATTTCCAAACTGGTTCATTAATAAAACATGTAACACATAATGTTTATGTAACTCTATTTACTTAGTTATCTCTTCTTCTCATTTCATAAAACAAGTTTGTTACAGGGAATTCCCTGGCGGTCCCGTGGTTAGCACTTGGCGCTTTCCACTGACATGGGCTGGTTTGATCCCTGGTCAGGAACTAAGATCCCACAAGCCATGCAGCGTGGCCAAAAAAAAAACCAAGTTAGCTACAGAATAGTCTGTGAAAATCAGCTAGCTACATAACAAAGATTTAAGGCTGTGATTCGAAGACTTGAAAAGGCAAATCACCCTATTATTAGTTTTTTTCAAATTTTTTACTCTATCTTAAACACTCAATGTATATGTTTAATTAAAATGAATTAAAATTCATGTGACTAAGAAATTATCAGATGAGAAAACTGAAGCTCTTCCTAGAGTCTACAATACCAGTTTGGGTACTTGCTAATTTGAAATAATTCTTGGTTATATTTGGGTCATTCGGCTTTATATTTCCAATGCCAAATACAGTGTCTAGTACAAAGAACGAACTCAAAAGTGAAAAAAATGTTAATTTGAATTAGCTTTTTTATAAAATTCTTATTTTACTTCAAATTGCTAAAGAAAAGCAGTACAGAAACCATCTCTTTGTCCACATGCTCATTTGACCGTAATTAATTATGTCCTCCAAAAGTAAAATGCAGTGTAATCATATAATCACTGTACATGTTCTTTGAACACAGTGTCTGTAAAATGGAGAGGAGGCATCACCAGGGTTTGGAAAACACAAGAGCTTTAGTGCTTTTCAATCTTTAATTCACTGGGAAGTTTCCATTGCAGCTTTTTCTAAAGTCCTTGTAGATTAACAAAAGTTTCAGGAATTTATAATCTTGTATTTACTTCTCAAACAAAGTATACTTCGGAAGAAGATTTTTGTCCCCCCAAAATCTACCTTCAAGTTAGGCAAGAGTTTTTTTCCCCCTATATATATTTTGGACAAATAAACATTGGTAACAAGGATTGAAGGATCTACAAAATTCAAATTATTTGAAGAAACAATGAGAAATTTCAGACACAAAGGTAGAGAATCAGAAAAGCAAAAAAGAATATGAAACGGAAAATAATCAGCAAATCCTATTCATTTATTTCTAAATGCTAAAAAAATGTCAAAATGTATGAAGAAAACAAATGTTTTAGAACAATTAACCGTTGAATGTTAATATCCTCCTAGTTGGCAAATGATTACACTTGCCTCTCTAGATCCAAGTGTTTAATTTTGCACTTGACCTTAATCCACATTAGTTTTAAAGTCCCTACAGTAATCTTATCAATATACATCTGCTTCCTCAGAGAATAAATTAATTGTTGATGAATCACTTCCTAAGACTTTGACACTTGCAATAAGTTTTATTGCCTTCCGAAACCATGGATAAAAGAAAGCCTATATCAAGGGGTTCATAGCTGAATTACAATAAACACACCACACTAAAATCTCATAAGCATAAGGAGGAGTTATAAAATTCATATAAGCGTCAATTATAGCATCAATAATGTATGGAAGCCAAGAGACCAGAAAAGCTGCCATAGCAATACCCAATGTTTTAGCAGCTTTTCTCTCTCTCTTTGTCACTCTTTCCTTATAACTCTCTGAGGAGGGCTGAACTTGGCTGGCTGTACCTTCTATCTTCCTGGCCTGATATTTAGCCACCAAAAATACCTTACCGTATATAAACAAACACCATGGCAACAGTGGGTATAAAGAATAGAAGAAAACAAAGTAGATACCCAATTTTGATGCAGTGAAGCCGGACAGCCTCCTACACAGGTGACAGCAACTACTAGGTCCTCAACCCCTTCCTCATTGACCCCTGTGTGAAAGATAGAAAAACTGTATGTGACAGAAAAGAACCAAGAGAGAACAATGCATATTCCTGAAACCGAGTCAGTAAACTTGGTTGGGTAGGTCAGAGGATCAGTAACAGCAATATATCTGTCAATAGAGTTACAGCATAAATGAGATAAAGAAGCAAAACAGAAGGAATTATCGAAACATGTATGAAATTTACGGTAACTCTCCCCAAAGTTCCAGCAGCTCTCCAGAGGCCTCACTGTGTTAAAGGGCGTCACAGTCACTCCCACCAAGAAGTCCGCACACGCCAGGGATGCGATCAGAAACTTTGTAGACGTGTGCAGCTGTCTGAAGTGAAGGATAGCAGTAATGACCAGTAAGTTTCCAAACACAGCCAGCACGGCCCCAAAACTGAGGACTGCATACAGAATTGCCCGAGGACCTGGTGAGTGAGGAGTCTTAAGACAGGACCCGATCACGTTCTTGTAGCAGAGTTCCACAGCTTCAGCTTGGGAGAAATTTTTCACCATTGCCTTCTTGTTTGAATGATTTCAAGGTTCTCAAATTCCCTATTTCAACAATTTAAAGCAAGAAGGAGATGGTAATTTCAAAAGCTTCTGTAAGAGGAAAAAAATTTCTAGTTAAAATGAAAGCTAGTAACTTTTCTCCCATTTGGGGGGGGCATATTAACGATAACCTCTTGGTCTTTCCAAAAAGTATTCCCAAGTTTTTAATATATTTAGAGTGAAAACTTGTTGCAGAAAGTCATTAAAATTATAGTCAACATACTTAGTCCAATGATATGTTTTATAAAATGTAATTAGCTAATCACTAGAAAATCCCTTTTCTGTGTTACTTTATCTTTTGAAATCTTGCCCATAACCACCTGAGTTGAGAACTAATTAAGCTACCAAAGGCTGTTTTATTTACTAAGCTATCTCCCCTAAGTAGTCATTTCAGCAGTAACGATAAACTGTACTTCATTTTTTTCAAGAAGGAAGAAATAAATTACATCTTCTTCAAATTATAGCCTCAAAAATCCCTATAGTATAGACTGTAAAGACTGAGGAAGCATTTACTCATAATAGCTTGTTAAACTTATTTGGAGAATAGATTTCTTCTATTGCTTGTATTTTCAGAGTTTATGGGGTTTTCTTTTCTTTTTGTATTCCTTCATGGTCTGGATAGCTTGAGATGATTTGGAGAACTATTCTTACCAGACTGATACTAATATATAACCAGTGTGTAAGTATTTTCCCTGCTGCTAGCCAGTTTTAGATGTCAAAAATCAGTAAGATTGATTAAAATAAGTAATAACTCACCTAGCCCCTTACCTTCTCATCCTTAAAAAACAGCATATTTTTAAACCTACCACAGAGGAGTAGGCAACACCTGGGATGGTCTTGGGGCGGGGTGGGGAGGGAGGTTCTAGATTAGCCATGTCTCTGGTGGGAATGGATTCATGCTAAGTGCTCCAAAATTCAAGTAGAGACCAAGTTGGTTTCTCCCGGTGTTTGTTTCCGTTTGTTTGTTTTTATACTGAGGAATACAGTCTTCAAACACTTTACAGAGCTCACCAAACAATAGTGACTAATTATTTTTTTACTTCATTTAACCATGAAAATGTACAACCTTGCATCTATATCTTAACTGAACTAGAGACTAGACTACTTGTATTGCCATTATCCCGTACCAGAGCTCTGTCCTCTGTTGAAAGTGCAGGTTCTTAAAAAAGGCTATGTGAACACACCTGTGTATCTTTTATCTATATATCTATACTCTCTAGTTAATAGGCTTTGTTAATCTGTGAATTTAAATGTTTGTGTATGTGTGGTATGTGTGTATATACGCCTGTGGTACTTTCAGGATTTACTAGTCCATGAATTTTAAATCAACTCATTTTTACTTTTTTTTTTAATTAATTAATTAATTTATTTATTTATTTATTTTTTGCTGTGTTGGGTCTTCGTTTCTGTGCGAGGGCTTTCTCTAGTTGTGGCGAGCGGGGGCCACTCCTCATCGCGGTGCGTGGGCCTCTCACTATCGCGGCCTCTCTTGTTGCGGAGCACAGGCTCCAGACGCGCAGGCTCAGTAGTTGTGGCTCACGGGCCTAGTTGCTCCGCGGCATGTGGGATCTTCCCAGACCAGGGCTCGAACCCGTGTCCCCTGCGTTGGCAGGCAGATTCTCAACCACTGCGCCACCAGGGAAGCCCCTCGTTTTTATTTTTATTCCTCAAGTTTATACTTCCTTAAGCCCTCACTGGTTTAATGGCATAAATCTAAGTCTCCTCCTTAGAGAGCATCTCGCAGTTACTTCTGGGATTCCCAAGGTGGGTGCATCCATGTGCCCACAAGTCAGTGTACCCAATAAAAAGACCATTTGACACCCCATACTTTCTTCTTCTGCCCCAGCTCTCCGGATAAAGTCCACCACATCTCTTGTTTCATTCTAGAGCTGGCTAAAGAAATTTCACCACTGCCACCATAGATGGTGTCCTGCCTTAGAGTCTGAGTGTCTATGTAAAGGCTGCTTATCTCCCCAAGCTTTAGGCTCCCCACTTCACTGGTAATGCTGCTGTTGTGCAAAAGGAGAGAGACCCCTTCCTCAGGTCTTTACACTCGGGCCCTAACATAGCAGCCTTCAGTCTTATAGAGTGTCTTAAATCTTGCCCTTCCCTAGAAGCAGACACTTGAGGAGTGATGAGCACTCCTAAGACCCACATCTTGGTGCTTGATATTTTACACCCGTAAAAGGAACTAGAGCTTCTCAAAGAAATGATTCATCCAAGCCATGGGACGGGGAAAGTACAGGAAGAAACTGGAACATATTTTTATATCAGACACTTTTTTTTTTAATGTTGGAGCACTTTCATAAGGATGCTTTTACAGCATGAATGGGCTCCCACTGGCCAAATATGGGACAATTTGAGTGCTAAAATAATTAGCGAGAGTACAAACAAATTATAAACCATTAGAAAAAAATGAGAAACTGTGAGGCCATATTAATTAGAGAGAAAAAGGAATAGAGAGAGATGACTGTAGATAGATAGATCAGTAGGTAGATAAAGAAGGGGTCTTTATTACAGTAGAATACCAAGTGCAACTGATACATATGGAGAGGGTGCTGGAGTTGGAGCATCATGATTTTGGAACCATCACAATAATATTGACTCAGAGAGAATCATCAATGGATGCTAAATCTGGTGGGAGTGGAGGGGAATTTTGATGAGAGTCTAGGAAAAGCATTTTGAAATAGAGTCTAACCAATGCAACAGAACTATTTTCTACAGATATAAATGATTAATTAGGAAGAGCACAGACACAGTAATGCCACCAGTCCTCCTTGGCAAGATGTGATAAATAGCTCCTTTAAACTCTTTTTGTCTTTCCATGATGCTGGAAATTCTTAGCAAAGCATCATCTTTAAGAGCTCTCTGGAAAGTGTATTTTACTGTGAGGAGCAATGTAGTAGAACATTTTTCATATCTAGTATCACATTATATCCATAGACAATCCATCCTTGCCTAGCATAGAGACTGAGAAACTGGACATGTTCATTGTACAACAGAAGGTTCAGAAAAGAAGTGTTTGTTGGGTGGCCCTGAAACATAGAGCAGTCAGAGGACAACACAGGAACACAGTGCGTCCCTAAGAGGAGGGATGCCAAAGAAAATATATGCCAAGTATCAGGTCCATATTGTTACACTACATTTTTAACATTTGCTTAAGAGTCTTAATGATTCCCTAAAATATTCTTGGACAAGTTTTGAAGCTTTAGATCAGAGGAAACAAGGTTTCATGTCCTTGTTGATTCAATGCTCTTGTTAGTTAATTGAGTTGAATCACATAGAGTCTAGCCCAGAGCTAGCTATCCAATAAAACTTTCTGTGATGAAAGAAACATTCTATATCTGCACTGTCCAATATGACAGCCACTATTCACATGTGGTTATTGAACACTTGAAATGTGGTTTCTCAATTGAGAAACTGTTTTTTTAATTCAATTTAATTTTAATAAATTTAAGTTAAAATAGCCACATGTGGCTAGTTGCAACTGTATTGGGCAGATTAGGTCTATGCTAAAGGGACAAAACAAAAAAGGCCTATCACAGCACTTATTTAATTTCGAGAGCTGTTTCACCATACAAGCTTTATTTAGGTCATTTTGTCTAGCAAAACTGGACTTCTTGCCCTGAAAATAGTATTGATTATTTTGTTTCACTTTTCAAAGTTTGTTTTTTAATTTAGTGAGCACCTATGATGAAGGCAGAATAGTGGGGTAATTAAGGACACAGGCCTCGGTGGGGCGGCGGGGGGAGAACACAGACCTCAGGTTTAGAAAAACTCATACTCAAGTAGTAGTACTTAAGTATTCAGAACCTCAATTTTTAGAAATTTAGAAATCCTAAATGTGGCATGGGGAGAAATATTTGGCTGTTATTTTTTCACATACTTGTTTCTGCTCCTGTCTGACAGCAATCTTACTCCTGTCTTTCTAGGGCTGCAGTTACACTATGTTAAACCACTGGATATTATCTAACAATTCTCTGAGGCCACATTCTTTTTTCCAATCTTTTTTCCCCTCTCTCTTCTTTTTTTTTTTTATAAATTTATTTAATTAATTTATTTATTTTTGGCTGCATCGGGTCTTCGTTGCCGTGCGTGGGCTTTCTCTAGTTACGGGGAGCAGGGCCTACTCTTCACTGTGGTGCACAGACTTCTCATTGCAGTGGCTTCCCTTGCTGCGGAGCACAGGCTCTAGGTGCGCGGGCTTCAGTAGTTGTGGCACACAGGCTCAGTAGTAGTGGCTTGCGGACTCTAGAGCGCGGGCTCAGCAGTTGTGGCGCACGGGCTTAGTTGCTCCGCAGCATGTGGGATCTTCCCGGACCAGGGCTTGAACCCGTGTCCCCTGCATTGGCAGGCGGATTCTTAACCACTGCGCCACTAGGGAAGCCCCCTCTCTCTTCTTAATATTGGATAATATCTCATGAACTATCTTCAACTTCACTACTATTTTCTCTGTAACTTCCCTTTGGCTAAACCCCCTCTAGCAATCTTTTATTTCAAATACTATATTTTTGTCAGTTCTAGAATTTTCATTTGGTGTTTTATTGCTTTCAGTTCTCTGCTGAGATTTCCCATGTTTCATTCATGGGTAGCATATTTTGTTTTACTTCACTGAGGGTAGTTATAACAACTGCCTTGACCTCCTTATCTCCTAGTTCATGTTTGTCATCTCAGGGTTGGTCTCAATTGATTCTCTTCTTTCTTAAGAGTGTGTCCCATTTTCCTAGTTTTTTGTATGTTGGATAATTTTGGGTTGTATTCCAGACATTGTGAATATTAAATTTTGGAGCCTCTCCTCAAACGTTCAGAAATAGCAGGAGTATCAATAAAAGCAACAACAAATCACGAAAGTAGTGATTAATAAAGTTTATTGTGCCCACATCAAAAGACAGTTGTGAGCCAGGAGCACTCAACCCAAAACTTGGAATAAGGCTCAGGAGTATATTGTTTCAAAACAGCTTATCTATCCAGAAGGCAGTGACTTCATTCTTCACAGTGATTGGTTATAGTATTAGAATTTTCTTAAATGATGGGGAATGGTTAGTGGTTACCTCATATGAATTTTGGAAATAGTTCAAGTTTTGCTTGCTTATGATTTCCTAGAGGCATAAGGAAGAAAGACCCAGGTGAAGTTAGTGCTGCAAATTAAGCTAAATTAAGCTTTGTTTGTATGATTAAACTGGTTTTGTCTGCTCGGGGAATTTTCAAGGCTGGTCTCCATTTATTTTTGGTTTTAACCCTCTGAGTTATTTTCTCTGGTGAGTATTACCTCTTTTGTTTTAGTAGACTCTATTTCCTGGGGTGTAGCTCCTCTTATTTCAGACCCATTGTCTTTATCTAACCTGTTTTAATCTGCTTGGCACATGTGTCATTCAGGCGTCAACCAGAGCTGTAGGTGGACAGAATTTAGGGATCCTCCAATCTGGCTCTTTTCTTTCTGAGTCCCACACCCTTCCCAGTCACCACAGTTACCCTGGATCTCCAGGCCAGAAAGACTGTGTTTTCCCACAAGTTCCCTGCCAACCCATGTCCTTCAAGCATGTCCAAATTATGGTTCTCCTGCCTTTCTGTAGGTTTGGAGATCTACCTTAAATCTTTCTAGTGAGTTAAATTTCTGCATAAAACAACCTACAAATGGATTCAATGTTGTGAGTGAGGAACAATGAGGATTCCAGGATGATTCCTGGCTTTCAGGCTGAGATACCAGGTGGAGGAGAAAGTGTGGGTAGGGCGTAGAGAGGGGAGAGGATTTCAAATTGGGACATGATGAAGCTGAGGTGTTTAAGGACAATTAAGTTGGGAACTGTCCAGTGGACTAGTGAATAAATCTGTGTAGAACTCAAAAGACTAGAGGGAGTTATTTGGGGCCATCATCATATATCATAATCACCCAGGGAACTAACAATGTTAAGGGAATGATTCTTCATTACAAATCCACTGTGTGTCAGGCATCTAGTAAGTGCCACTATAACACGATAAAATTGCTTTTCTCAGATCACGTGCGAGTTATTAATGACTTTACAATTCCAGACTATGAATAAAATTGTCCAAGATGCTAGATTTGTTTTATAATGCATGGAACAAGTTAGGTATAATAATGGTTCTGAAATTTCCATTATTCTTTCTTGATCAAAATCTTAGGATACAATATGCTCCATCACATAGTTCAAATGATATAATATGTTTTTTACAACTATTTTAAAAATTTCCACTTCTTATCAGTGTTAGAACATATCTTCATTTGGGATAGTCGTCTCTTTGGTTTTAAGAAAAACTGTGTTTCTAAACACTATTTTCTTGGTTTTGAGGGAATTTTGTCCATAATTGAGTAATCATTTACTTAACAAAATATAAATTATGATGCTTGAAAATTAAATCCCTAAAATAGTAAGTAAAAGTATGAAGGGGATTGGGGCATCTTAACTCATTATTTCTAGGCAGGTCTTTCTTACTGATCTATTTCAAAGGTCTCCATTCTGTTTTAATGACCCTCTCATTTTTCCCCTGTACTTTGCTGCCCCTTAGCGGTCACTCTGAGCAATATTGGGCTGACCAAACAAAAGATAATTAAGTAAAAGCCCAGAAGGGAAGTGTCTGTTCAAAAATGAGTCGCCACCCTACCACCTCCCCAAAATGAGGCCCAGGCCGAACACTTTGAAAGCATGCCAGTTAGGGACTATCCACTTTCTCCCTTCCAAGCTACCCCTCCATACAAACAAGTCAAAGAAAGGTTTTTGAACTTGTCTTCATTAGAATCGCATGAGGTGCTTAAGATTTCCAGGCCCTGCACCCAGAAGTCCCGATCTCTAGGACTGAGGTGAAATGTGCTTTTTTAAATCAAGCACCCCAAATGATTCCGCCATTCCACAGAACACTTTTTGAGAAACACTGCCGCAGGGGAAGTAGCACTGTTAGAAAGGAAAGTGCTCTAAACTCAGTCAGAAAAATCAAGTCCATTCATTCCGGTCAGACTTGCTAAGATCCTTCTAGAGCCAGGCATCCATGCCAGGTGCTAAGAGTGCAGATAAAAGCCACAACCCCTAGCCTGTTCATAGTCTAGTTTGGGAGAGGCCAAGTAAACAATTACAGCACTCTGAGATAAGAACTCTGGAAAGAGAGAGGAGGAGTATTCAGCGGGACAAGGAGGGCGTAAGGGAAGGACCCTGGGAGAGCCAGGTTGATGGTATTTATTGTAGAAAGTTCTCCAGTCAAAGAGACTCTGAAGTGAGTTAGTAAGGACAGATTGCATTCAAGTTTCTAACTTCTCTGACCCTGAACACATCTTCAAACTCTCTGGGTTTCAATTTGTTATTTGTACGAGAAAAAGACAGGGTATGTATAATGTGGATTTATACCTGTGGTTACATACATGTTTGGCTCTTTCTGGGGCTTTTTTTCACTTTTGACAGTGTGCTTACACTTTACACTCGTGACAGTGTTTGTAACAGGTACAAGGACTGACCACAAGATGTCATTCCCTGACTCCAAATAGCTCCCACCCAGTGTTTTACGGTGCTATTTATATATGTGATCCAGATGTCTTAGGAAGAACAGTTGGCTATTCTTTCACCCCAAACAGGTAAGGTTCTAACCGCTCATTGTATTTCATTAATAATTCACAATAAACTATCAGACAGAGATCTATAACGCATTTTTGTTTAATCTTGTCATTGATCATGACACTTTAGTGAAACCCAAGAAAGGTCCAAACGGAAAAATAGGATGAGATAACGTGAGATGAGGGGAGATGGGATCAACAGACAGATAGAGTGAAAGGCAAAGGATAGAAAGACAAAGGAAAAGATGGAGGGAGACTGAGAAAGACAAGTGATTCCCTAATCCCACTGCCACATTTCAGTAACTCTTCCTCTTTTACAGCCCAGCATCACAAGAACCACCTCTTTCCAAGATCCTTCCTGAATATCTTGGCCGTGACTCCTACAACAGTGAGAACTAACACTTGCTGAGCACTTGCCCTGTGCTAGGTACTCTCACAAATGTTTCACATTGTTAATTCATTTAATCATCACAACTGTATGAGGTAATATTATAATTTCTACTTGACATGTGAAAACTGAGGTACACAGACTTTGAGTAATGTACCCAAATTCACAGAAAAATAAGTGGCAGAACTAGGATTCAAATAAACCTGTGTCTTTGTCTTCTACTCTTTCTGTAAGCTATCTGAAGACAGATTTTTAGTCCCTCCTTTTCTCTACCTCCTTAATTCACTGGCTTGAGAAAAGTGAGGCACCAAAATTATACTGATGACTTCAAGAAGGAAAAAAGAACGTGGAGGCGGAGTGGTTTAGCAAGTTTTGAGGAGAATATCAATTGAAGGTCATAACTAGGAATATTTGAAGCCAAGGCTCAGCTGATTATTTCCTAAACTGTACATTAGCCGATTAACTGTTGTAAAAATTTCTTCAATATTTTTAACATTTACACTTTTTCTTTAACAATCTTCAATAATCTTTCATTCTAATTAACACCAGATTTTTAAACTTGAGATATAATTGACATATACTATTTTATTAGTTTTAAGTGCACAACATAATGATTTGATGTATGCATATATTACGAAGTAACTACCAGAATAAGTTTAGTTAACATCCATCACCACACAAAGTTACCAATTTTTTTCCTGTGATGAGAACTTTTAAGATCTACTCTCTTAGGAACTTTCAAATATGCATTACAGTATTGTTAACTATAGTCACCATACTGTACATTACATTTCCAGGACTTTATTTTATAACTGGAAGTTTGTACCTTTTGACACCTTCACCCATTTTGCCCAACTGCCATGCCCCCCACCCCCGTCCCTGCCCGGGCAACCACCAATCTGTTCTCTGTACTGTGAGCTGGGTGGTTGTTGTTTTTGAATTCCACATATAAGTGAGATCACAGTGTATTTGTCTTTCTCTGTCTGATTTATGTTACCTAGCATAATGCTCTCAAGGTCCACGGATGTTGTCGCAAATGGCAGGGTTTCCTTCTTTTTCACGGCTGAATAATATCCCATTGTCTACATATACCACAGTTTCTTTATCTGTTCACCTGTGGATAGAAACTTAGGTTATTGTAAAGAATGCTGCAATGAACATGGGGGTGCAGATATCTTTTTGAGAAACCTCTCTACGGTTTTCCACGGTGCCTGCACCCATTTACATTCCCTCCAACCGTGCACACGAGTTCCCTTTTCTCCACCTCCTCCCCAACACTTGTTATTTTTTTGTCTTTTTGATAATAGCCATTCTGACAGGTATGAGGTGATATCTCATTGTGATTTTAATTTTCATTTCCCTGATGAGTAGTGAACACCTTTTCATGCACCTGCATCATTACCTTTATGTCTTCATCAAAAAAATGTGTATTCAGGTTCTCTGCCCATATTTTAATTGGATTTTTTTTTTGCTATTGAGCTGTATGAGTTCTTTATATGTTTTGGTTATTAACCCCTTATGGGATATATGATTTGCAAGTATTTTCTCCCATTCCATATGTTGCCTTTCGTTTTATTGATTGACAGTTTCCTTTGCTGTATGGAAGCTTTTTTTGTTTGATGTGGTCCCACTTGTTTGTTTTTGCTCTTGGTGCCCTTGTTTTGTGTGTCAAGACCAAAAAGTCATTGCCAAGGCTAATGTCAAGGAACTTAACTGCCTATGTTTTCTTCTAGATGTTTTATGGTTTCAAGTCTTACATTAAATCTTTTGCATGTTGCTGTGCAGTTTTCCCAGCACTATTTATTAAAGAGACTGTCCTTTCCTCATTGTATATTCTTGATTCCTTCGTTGTAAATTAATTGACCATATATGGATGAGTTTATGTCTGGGCTCTATTCTGTTATGTGTCTGTTTTTATGACAATACCATTGTTTTGATTATTATAACTTTGTAATATAGTTTGCCATTTAAACTTAAAAAGACTGCATTCTAGAGAAATGGACTTTTATAAAAGAAAAAACTGAACAGCTCAGAAATATATGAAGTAAAAAGTTAATATCTGCATGTATATTCTTCCAGATATTATTGTTTCTTTCTCTCCTTTTCTCTCTATATCTGTATTTCAAAAGTGGTATCATAACACGTATTTCGTTTTGTAGATGGATTTTTATATTTAATAAATGGCAGACACCTTTTGATGTCACTAATATAAACCTAGTAATACTAGCTATACTATTATATTTATATTACAATATGAGCACTACATGCTATCATGTATTAATTCATTTAATCCTCCCAACAATCCTTTGAGGTGGATACATCTTTATTTTCCAGGTGAGAAAATGGAGTCATAGAGAGGGTAAATGAGTTGCCCAAGATTACACATCTACAGGTGCAAGATCTGGGGTTTGAACCCAGGCGGCCTCACTCCAAAGAGCATACTCTTAATCACCACACTACGTTCTGCCTCTCCATTATCTTTATTAAAGCCACAAATGTGTGTGCAAATATCCTTAGTGAATCCCACTGACAGATATTTATGTTGTTCCCAAGTGCTTGATATTTTTTTTAAATAATTAATTAATTAATTTATTTATTTATTTAGGCTGCACCAGGTCTTAGTTGCAGCATGCAGACTTCTTAGTTGTGGCATGCATGCAGGATCTAGTTCCCCGACCAGGGATTGAACCCGGACCCCCTGCATTGGGAACACGGAGTCTCACCCACTGGAGCAGCAGGGAAGTCCCCCAAGTGCTTGATATTTAAAATCATATTGTGATATAAGTCATTTCAGCACACTTGTTCAAGCATTTCCTCAGTGTAGATTTCTAAGGGTGAAGTTGATGGGCTGAAGAGTTAATGCATTGCATTTAAAAGTTTGCAGAAAGGCTGTGTCAATTTATAGAGCTGCCACATTGTAATAGAGTATCCATTTCCCCATATACCTACCCGGTCAGCACTGTGTAGTATCATTCTTTCTCGTATTCCCAGTCTCTTATGTCTGACAATGTTGAATTTTACCTGAGCCCTTTTTTACACAGATAAGACTCATAGATGCCCCCCTTGTTTACCTATGACAAGGCCATTCTTAGCCTCATAAATGATTAACTGAACTTCCAGTCTCTACGAATCAATCAGAACAAAATGCTTGTTTTGTTCGAATGTTGGTTAAGATTCTGTCTTTCTCCCAGGTGCCTGAACTTAGGTCCATCTTCAGCCTTAGCCAACAAATGGCCAGCCCCTCTTTAACAGCTTCTCCTGAGAATAGACTGGCCTCAGGATAAAACACTCTGATCTTGTCGCTCCCTTTCATTCCAAGTCCCCACACCCAATTCCTCCTAGCCTAGGTCCCCCCTCCCCCGCCCCCCGCCCTCTATTAAAGGAAAAGCCTATTGCCTAACTCCTGAGACCTTTGCAGACCTTATGATCCAAGAGCTCTCCTCACTGCAACTGTCCCTTTCCCTCCATTGCAATAACTTCCAAAGAAAGTCTCTTACTAAGTCCACATTTGGTTTTTATTTGACAGGTCAAAACAGCAACAACAAAACAGCTTGTTTGATTTTGCTTTTCCTCCTGTACTTTTGTTCTCTTTTTGAGTACGATTATTGGCAATTTTGTTTTCTTTTCATGCAGTTTAAGAACCTCCCCAGACCTGCTCAGTCCCAGGTGATTTCCGCCATCTGCCCCGGACACCCCGCCGCTGGGACAGTCCAGCACCGCCGCGCCTCTCTGCCTTCCTGCCATGACTCTGGGCTTCTGCAGAGCCTCCACGATGCAACCCAAATGAGCCATGGCAACGTTAGCACACAATTCCAGACCAATCCAATCCACAAAAGCTGAGTTCCTACCCCCACCCTCCCCCTCAAACAATGTGCACTTCTAGGTTTCGGATCTGACTTTCTAGAAAACCTAGGTAACACAACCTGAAAATGTAGGGGAACTTGATGCCCCACGGGGTGATCTTTGATCCCCAAGCATCGAGATAAGGATAGGAAGTAAAAGTAAATACCTCTCCCTTCTCCCCTTTCCAACACACTCCTCCAAACTTTGTTCCAAGGCACAGTGGTTCTACAAGGCCTATCTGGAAGATACCCCAAGTCCCCTGTCCTAAGGGACTAAGCCATGTTTTCTTGGTGATGTGCCACTTTGTATCTGTTCTCCCTCCTTTCCTGCCTCGCTTCCCCTGTCATCTTGTTCTTGCTGCCCTAGGATTACTGTAAAGCTTTAGTATGGGGTGGGGAAGGCGGGGAGTAAGGGCAATAGGAGAAATGTTTAAGGGTACAAACTTGCAACTAGTAGATAAATAAGTCCTAGAGATCAAATGCACAGTATATTGATTTTAGACAACAATCTTGTATTATAAACATCAAACTTGCTGCTAAATGATTAAAGACAATTTAGGCCATACAAACAAACTTCACTTAACACTTCACAAGGTTCTCCTTTCAGAAAACTGCAAAATGGGATGGAAGACGGAAAACTTTTATAGGTTAAAGAGTAAAGAATAAGGAAGAGAAAAATATAAAATATCTGATTGGCTGGGGCCACATAGTTAATCTTGTTTGGAGTGAGAAGACCCAGAGTTGGTGGCTTGGCGCTTGGGGATTGGCTGACTGGATATACTGCTTTTCTGGTCAAGAGGAGCACTTACAGGGATGCGAAAGTTATCTAAGTTTTGGTTTGATGACGTGGCCCCCTGGGCTGTAGTGTCTCCATCTGGAGCCTAGAAATTTATCTCAGTACTGCTAAGAGACTAGATCTTAATTATTCCCACCGTAAAAAAGAAAGGGTGATCACATGACGTGATGGAGGTCTTAGCTAATGCTACGATGGCAATCATAGTGCCATAATAAACATATCAAATCAACATTTGAATACCTTAAACTTACACAACGTTATATGTCAAACATATTTCAATTAAAAAAAAAAAGGTTTAGTATGTGAAATTTTGCCTTAAGCTGTAGTTTTGGTTTTTTTTTTTTTTTTTTTATGGCTGTGTTGGGTCTTCATTTCTGTGCGAGGGCTTTCTCCAGTTGCGGCAAGTGGGGGCCACTCTTCATCGCGGTGCGCGGGCCTCTCACTATCGCGGCCCCTCCCATTGCAGAGCACAGGCTCCAGACGCGCAGGCTCAGTAGTTGTGGCTCACGGGCTTAGTCGCTCCGCGGCATGTGGGATCTTCCCAGACCAGGGCCCGAACCCGTGTCCCCTGCATTGGCAGGCAGATTCTCAACCACTGCGCCACCAGGGAAGCCCTAAGCTGTAGTTTTTAGGAAACTTGGACTAAGACCCTTCTGTGAATTGTCTATGCTGAGCTTTTGCTTATTTTTCTAGTGTGATGTCTTAGGTTAGTTTTTCTAGATGCAGAAACTAAAGTGGGGAGCAAGAGAAGGTGAGAATAAAGTTCAGAAGAGAAGGGGAATAGGGAAAGGAGGTTGAGCCACGGGAAAAGCTAAGAATGTGGTCTCAGCTAGAGACCAGCTTCAGTCCATCCCACAGGGAAGTTCTAGAGCACAAGTTGCACCAGAGAATCTGTTCTTCCACAAGTCCAGGAGCTGAGGTCAGTCAGTCATTGACTGAGTCTATGGGGTCAGGGGATTTTGACTCCTGAGTAGGGCTGCTCACCTTGGACCAAGGGTAACTCTCCAAAGAAGGCGGTTGTGATTTGTTCTTAGCAGGTACAGCAACTGTGGCTTGGTTCCAGTGGCAGTTAAAGGGAATTTGATTGGAGAATCAATAGCATCCTCTACATGAGATTTGTCTTTCTTATAAGTGATGAGGATGTGAACCATTTGTGTTAGAGCTTGCACATATTTTCTGTTCATTTGTCATTCTCTTTCATTTTGTTTATGATTTTAATAAAGAAATTATAAATTTTTGTGTGAAGATGAACAGAATATGCCACCCCAAAATATACTACTTTGACATAAAGATAGTTTTAAGCTGAAAGCATTTGAGATTCAACAGATGCAAAAACAAAGAAAAAGAAAAAAAAAAGTCTTCTCAAAGCTCCTCTTACCTGACAAAAAGTAGCAACTTCCAGGAAATTAGGCTGCTATAAAGTTCCTTTTCAGTGCAGATCTACTCCCAGAAGGGAGAACTCAAATAAAACCTACCTCCAATCCCTTCTCCAAGGGAGTTTTAGTTTTAAGACCATTCATGCCTGTATAGACAAACATTAACCCAAACTTAAACTTTTGTCCTGTTAATCTGTCGTTTGTTAGTTTAATTCACAAGCCCCAGGTACTGAACTTAAGAGGGTAGAGAAAAAAATTTTTTCTCCACTGCTACATGTATCAAAAATACAAATCATCCTATTCTGCTTTCCTTGCCTTTTTCACTCCAAGATGAAAATAGTCATCAAGGTATATGGAATATGACATAGACCATAAACTTGGATCTACACAAAGAAATGAAGAGATTCAGAAATGAAATGTAAGAAGGTAAAATAAATTTTTTTCTCATTTTAAATTACTCTAAGATATGGATAACTATATCAGAAATAGTAAAATATATTTTATAGCATGTAAGAGTGAAATGTATGACAATAGCACAAGGAGAGGGAGGACTTAGGAATATACTGTTATAATGTCCTTAGAAATATATTACTTGAAGGTAGACTCAGATTAATTCTAAAAAGAGGTATAAAATATTTCTAAAAGAAGTATCAATATATATAATAAGTCAATAGAAGAGATAAAATAGAATCATTTAAAAATTCTTAATTAAACTCAGGGAAGGAAGAAAAAGGAGAATAAAGAAAGAATAAATGGAATAAATAAACATCAATTATCAGGATGGTAGATTTTAATTCAAACATATCAAACATATCATAGATTTAATTCAAGCGTACTTTAAATGTGAATGATCTGTACATATCAGTTAAGATCAAGTGGAATTTGAAATAAAAAATACATTTATATAGTACCAAAACAAATGAATAAATTACATATGACTTACAAAATATGTGCAGGATTTGTATACTAAAAATTATAAAACACTGATTAAAAGTAAATAAAAGGGGACTTCCCTGGTGGCACAGTGGTTAAGAATCCGCCTGCCAATGCGGGGAACATGGGTTCGAGCCGTGGTCCGGGAAGATCCCACATGCCAGAGAGCAACTAAGCCCGTGTGCCACAACTACTGAGACTGCGCTCTAGAGCCCACGAGCCACTACTACTGAGCTAGTGTGCCACAACTATTGAAGCCCGTGCGCCTAGAGCCCATGCTCCGCAACAAGAGAAGCCAACGCAATGTGAAACCCGCGCACCACAATGAAGAGTAGCCCCTACTCGCTGCAACTAGAGAAAGCCCGCACACAGCAACAAAGACCCAATGCAGCCAAAAAAGATAAATAAAATAAATAAATTTAAAATAATAATAATAAATAAATAAATAAATAAAAGAAAATCTAAGTAAATGCAGAGATATACTGTGTCATAATTGAAAGTCTCAGTTTTGTTAAGTTTGCTAATTCCCTCAACTGATTTTTGACAAGAGTGCGATAGTAACTCAATGGAGAAAGAATAGTCTTTTCTATAAATGGTGCTGGAATAATTAGACATCCATATGCAAAAACAAGCAAAATTTTGATATATACCTCACATAAACATAAAAATTAACTCAGTATGTATTGTAGACCTAAATGTAAAGGGTGAAACTATAAAACTTTAAGAAAAAAATATAGGAGAAAATCTGTGTAACTCTGGGTTTGCTAATAAAAAGATTCAACACCAAAAGCAGGATCCACAAAAAGAAAAATTTGGCAAATTGGACTTTATCAAAATTAAAAATTTTGCTCTGTGAAAGATGCTGTAAGGAAAATAAAAAAGACAAACTACAAAATGGGAGAAACATTTGCAAATGACATATTTGATCAAGAACATATAAAGAACACTTAAAACTCTACAACAGGGAGATAATCTAACGAAAAAATGGGCAAAAGATCTGAACAGACACTTCAGTAAAAAAGACATATGAATTTTAAATAGGCCTATAAAAATATGTCCAGCATCATTAAGAAAATGAAGTTAAAACCACAGTGAGATGCCTCTACACACCTATTAGAATAGATAAAATTAAAAGAGAAAATCTAACACTACCAAATGTTGACAAGGAACTAGAGGCTACAGAAATCCTCATTCACTGCTGGTGGGAATGCAAAATGATACAGGCCACTTTGGAAAACAATTTGCATTTTCTTATAAAACTAAACATATATGACCCAACACTTCCACTTGTAGATATTTACTTAAGTGAGTTGAAAACTTATACTTGTATCAAACCTGCATGCAAATATTTATAGAAGTTTTAATCGTAATAGCCAAAAATTGGAAACAACCGATAGGTGAAGGCTAAAGGGCATTACATCCTGACAACGGAATAATACTCAGCCATAGGAAAGGACAAAACTATTGATTCATAGAACAATGTGGCTGTATCTTAAATGCATGCTGCTAAATGAAAGAAGTCAAACCCAAAAGGTTACTCATTGCATGATTCAATTTTTATACCTTTCTGGAAAAGGCAAAAAAGCTATAGGAGAGAAAACATAAGTGGTTGTCAAGGGTTGGGGGACAATTGACTAAAAGTTACTGCCAAGGGAACTTTTAGGGAGATTAAACTGCTCTGTATGGTATTGGGGTGATGGATACATGACTCCAGGCATTTGTCAAAAATCTATAGAGATATATACCAAAAAGAGTGACTTTACTTAAGTTAAAAAAAAAAAATCAACCAGTACGTTTGGTGAGATCCAGATGGAATACAGGCACGTAACATGAACCAAAGTGCAATACAAACATATACATTCACTGAAGGGAGTGAGGAAAAAGAGCTGATCTTGGCAATTTTGGAAAACATTGTTTTGACTCGGTACTGTAAGGCTAAGGCAAAAAGATTGTCCTTACACAACTGTTCTCAAGTTTTTCTCTCACAGGAGTATGAGTTAGCAGTTCTGAAACTACCTTACATTATACAAATAAGTAATTGATGACAGATACTGGGGCTGGGTTCCTCACTGTCAGAAGAGGAAGTTAACAATAAGGAAGCAGGGCTTCCCTGGTGGCGCAGTGGTTGAGAATCCGCCTGCCAATGCAGGGGACACGGGTTCAATCCCTGGTCTGGGAAGATCCCACATGCCACGGAGCAACTAAGCCTGTGCGCCACAACTACTGAACCCGTATGCCTAGAGCCCGTGCACTGCAGCAAGAGAAGCCACCACAATGAGAAGCCCGCATGCAGCAACGAAGACCCAACAACAGCCAAAAATAAATAAATAAAATAAATAAATTTATATATAAAAAAAACAACAATAAGGAAGCAGAGAAGGCTAGAATGAATGCTGTGATGCTGGATGAGAGTTGGAATAACTGTATGTATGAACTCATGTTTATTTATATATTCAATAAAGTCAGATAAACTTATAGATACATGTGTATACATGAGCTAATACACAGACATTTATTTCCTAGTCCTGTCCACTGAGAGGGCACAGAAGCAATGACACCCCAGTAGCAATAAGAAGGCTAGTGTCCAGATCTTGGTTTCTAAATACTATTTTCTGGTAAAAGGAACCATGACTCCACACCAAAATGACTGATTTTAGAGCTGGAACAAGGAAGATACAAGATAAGCCTGGAGCATCTTGTTATACTAACTAGTAAGGAAGTGCTAGGGAAAAAAAAAATGGTGTCTGCCAAAAGGACACAGGAACCAACCTGAAAAAACCTGAAATGGTGGAGAGGTAACTTAATTATAACCTAAAGAACAAAATAAAAATCCATAAATTCATAGTGATATAAATAAATGATTGAAGAAATAAATAAATTTGGGAGAAGTGACAAATATTCCTCATAGAAGAATTGAAGGAAATAGAAAATCACCTTTAGAACACAATAGTATTAACTGCGGTAGGCAGTATGGCAATACCAGAAGAGAATACACGAAGGCAAAATTGAGGTTCAAAAGTGTAAAGAGCTAGATGAAACATTCACGGTCAGGATCTTTCTTTAGAAAAAGAAGGCAAAATTGCAAAAACAAAATTAGTTACGTACATGAAGTTGAGAAAAGCAATCACAGCAGTTTCTTAGTTTCTGCCTAAGAAATTAGGTAGAGTGGAGCCTGAGAATTTTTCTTATTATCAAGCATCTGATGTGAGAGGTACTTTCTATAACTATCCACTTGAAATTTTTTTCTTTCCATAATAATAACTGTGGTCTCTGATGGTTTAGCCTCAAAGGATCTCTGTGCAAATATTTATTAGCTCTTGTGGTAGTTTCAACATATGTTCATAAATTTTTAATATTCCTCCCTTCTGGAGGTAGAACTCAATTCTCCTTCTCTTGATTGTGGACTGGACTTTGTGATTCTCTTCTAATGGGTATAGCATAGAAATGGAAAAATAGTAACTCAAAGACATCACCTTAACCAAGGTGTGAAGATTAACATCACCAGAAGACAGATCATTCTGATATCATGTATCCTCTGAAATGATATGTTGAGAACACTTCACCTCCCTGGTATTCTTTTCAAAAATCTGTAACTCAGTCTAATCATGAAAACATCAGACAAACCTGAATTGAGGGACAGTCTAACAAAATGCCTAACCAGTACTCTTAAAGTGTCAAGTTCATGACAAAAAAGGAACGACAGAAAACTGTCACAGATTGGAGGAGACAAAGGAAACATGCTATGTAAATACAATGTGGGATTGGATCTTGGAGTAGAAAATGGACATCAGTGGAAAACTAGGGAAATCCAAATCAATAGTTTAATTGAAACGACTATGCCAATGTTAATTTTTTAGCTTTGACAAATGCACCATGGTTATGTAAGATGTTAACACTGGGAGAATCTGCGTGAGGTGTATAAGGGAACTCTGTACTATTTTTGCAACTCTTCTGTAAGTCTACAATTATTCTAAAATCGAGTTTACTTTAAAAATGAGGAGGAAGAAAGTGCATTCTAGTTAAAGGCAACTGCTAGAGCAAAGCACAGAAATAAGGGAATCCCTGGTGTGGGTTTGGAGAGCTGGTGGGAAGGAAGTGGGAGCAGAAAGAGATGGAGAAGTTCTTTACGCTAGCATATTCCAAAGCATAAATTTTGGTGCAGGGAAAGGCAGAATCCAGATCACATAGATCCTTTTACATAAGGTGACCATGTAATGTATCATCTGAATTGGGACACTTTTGAGAAGGAAAGGGAGTGCTCAGAGACAGAAGGCTAGAAAAACCAGCCTAAACTGGGGCTGTCCTGGGCAAACTGGATGTATGATCACCCTATTTATATGCCATGATAAGGGGCTTGGATTTGATTTTCAGGGCAATGTTTTCCATAATGGATACCATGTAGATCTCTACAGCCATTAAGTATAAAAAAAAGTTCTATGGTCAAATACATTCAGAAAATACGGGTTAAAGAAAGTTATATTTGTTTCTTTACCGAACCACTTCTCAGAGCATTTAATTTATAAACATGCACCTCGAATCTTCAGGAAGGCATCGTAATAAGATTTCCAGACATTTCTCCATAGATGCCCTTCTATGATTCCTCCCCCCAATCTACACAACCTTTCACCCCTGACCAGCCCCAGCGCTTTTATTTTTAAGGAGTACATCTGGGGGCATGTGGCAATCATGGTGATGGCATGAAGCCTGGAGTGATGTTTTCAGATTTGCGCTTCAAATACTCAGTGGTGGCTTTGAAGATAATGACGTTGAGTAGAACTGGAGGTACAGATGCCAATGAGGAAGGTATTGTAGTGGACTGGGACACAGAGAGAAGAGGGCACACAACGATAATATGTAGGAGGTAAAATTAGAGATGAACATACCAATCGTCATGCTATGATGGTCCATGTAAGATTTCTGTGGGATTCCTACTAGCTCTATGTTTAATAGTGAGAGCAAAATCTGCTCTGTGCTTCGCATATAACTAGGGACAGAGTGGTCTTAGAAAACAAGCAGACTGCAGAGGGAGATGAGAGGTGCTTAAAAACAAAGCACAATGGAACAAACTCTAGTTTATTAGATATTAATTTAAGTTGACTTTTTTTTGAGGCGGGGTGCCACGCTGCTCAATATGTGGAATTTTAGTACGTGGGATCTTAGTTCCCCAACCAGGGATCAAACCCGTGGCCCCCTGCAGTGGAAGCGTGGAGTCTTAACCACTGGACCGCCAGGGAAGTTCCTAAACTGCCTTTTAATCTAGCACAGATTTCTTAAAACAGCTGTGGTTTTCCCCTACATTATAATCAAAAACAAACTTTCACAGGTACACTTGTACCTCTCATTTATCAATAAATTCCTTGCCTTTTTGTATTTTCCTTTTTGTGTCTTTTACTTCTCTGGCTGTCCCACAAGATCACACGGTGGGCCTTTAAAAAAATATTTTAGTTCAGGGGCTATTATGTGAACAGGCATTTGTCTCCTATTTGCTAGAATTGCTATTCCAAACACTGGAGATACAGCAGTGGAGAGTTCCCTAGCCTACATGGCAGAGGTTATTTAGGTGGTATTTGTATTAATAAGGACACAAGTATGCAGATAACAATTCCCACTCAAAGACTTACTTCTGATTGCCCTTCGAATTCTTTCCAGGAAGACCCAAATTCCCAAAATTACTAGCTCTGAAAAATCCAAATCACAAGCCTTCAGACATAGGGAATTCTTGCAAGTATAAAGGATTTGTCTGCGGAGAAGTGAAATGATCACCTGTTAAATTGGCAGAATTTTTGATCCCTGCTGTGTTCAAGGCACCTGGCTAAGTTTCACTAAGAAGCAGGCTGATGCTCAGGTGGGCTACCATAAATATCAGGAACTCTTCTGGAATTCATATATCCTCTGTACCTCTAAATTTTGCAGGGCTACCTAAACTATGCCTATTTTTTTTCACTTGAATACAAAGGAGTGAAATCTTATTCCTAGTTTTCAAAAGACCTGGAAGAAATCCACTCATATTTTGAAACATGAGAAATTGGAAGGAGCCCAGGAGGAGGATTCAGACAGCTGAGCTTTGGTCCTCATTCAGTCAGTAACTAGCAGGGTGACCTGAAGAGACCACCAAGCCTCCAGTTCTTCAACAGTGCTTCGTGATGTCCCCTCTCACAGCCCAGGGTTCTATCAAACATGATAGGATGTTTGGAAAGTGCAGCAGACACGACGTAAATGTAAATTCTTTGCATGATGGTTCCTTGAATGACTGAAATGCCTCTTCCGAAATTTACCAACCACTTCCTAATTTCCAACTCCAATGCACAACTTTCGGTTCTTAATTTACTTGAACTTTCTGTGACATGTGCTATCATAGACCATTCCCTCTTTTTTGAAATGTTTTCCTTCATTCTCTACTACTACACTTTTCCTGGTTTACTTCCTATCTCTCTGATTACTCCTTTTCAGGGTTTTTCTTCCTCTGCCCTCCCTTAAACACAGAAAGTCCACAACATCCCATCCTTAGAGTTAGTGAGCTAATCTCTTCCCGTAGCTCCAACCAGAACCCCATCCAGAACTCCAGATCACATTCTCAAATACCTGTAGGCACTGGACATCTCAAACTGAGTCTCACTTCCCCAGAATCTTCAACACAACACGTCCAAGCTAAACTTACTGTCACTTTGCTCCCTCATATTCACCGCCTCCATCCTCAAACTGCAATTGCTTTATCAGCAATCTTAGATCTCAGCTACATCATGTTCTGCTCAGTTTGTGTCTTAAAAAGAGGAGTCCTCTCTTTCACATCTCTATATCTAATTGATTTCCAAGTCTTCGTAAATATTGCCTTCTTATTATTTGCCTTACTACAGTCCTTCAATATCTCTGATATTAGGGAGATTCTATTGGGGATGCTACCATTGCAACAGCCTCCTACGTGGTCAAAACTCTCTCTCTTCACTTTTATTTCCCTTTATTTTCCCCATTCTCCAAAGGTTTCTTCAGAGCATGGAATTATGAGCACATCACACCTTTGCTTTCGTAGTTTAACTCCTATTAGATATTCATTTAACATGACATAGAGGCTTTTCATTATATAAACTCCACTTGACTTTCTAGTCTCATGCCCCTCCATTCCACCCACTCTGCTTTAGTCTAATGAAAATTATAAGAGATCCCGGAGAGTTTGCACTTGCCTGTGATTTTATGAAGTTTTATGTGTTCTTCCTTTCTGCTGGAATGTCCTTTCCCATCTTGTTATCCCAGTGAAGTCTTACACATTTTTCAGGATCCTATTAACACTTCCCTTTTGGAATGGTCCCTGACTCCACAGTAAGTCATCCTCATCTCTGGGCTCCCTCTGTGCTGTGTACAAATCTTTATCACAGCATCTCTTGCAATGTTCTGGGAAGGATCTCACTCCTTGAGCAACCTGAGGGAAAATACTGTATCCTACTCATCTTAATGTCTGCAGTGCCTGCCACAGTCCCTGGCACATGGCAGATTCCCAATGAACATGTGCTGAGTGAATTATATGGTAGGAAGAAATCAAGGTTCTGAATTAGGTCATCTGGATCTGTGCTTCTCATAATTATTTGTGTGGTTTTTTTTTTTTTTAACTTTTGGGGTTTATTATTTATTTATTTATTTATTTATGGCTGTGTTGGGGTCTTGTGTTTCTGTGCGAGGGCTTTCTCTAGTTGCAGCAAGTGGGGGCCACTCTTCAACACGGTGCGTGGGCCTCTCATTATCACGGCCTCTCTTGTTGCGGAGCACAGGCTCCAGACGCGCAGGCTCAGTAATTGTGGCTCACGGGCCTAGTTGCTCCGCGGCATGTGGGATCCTCCCAGACCAGGGCTCGAACCCGTGTTCCCTGCATTGGCAGGCAGATTCTCAACCACTGCGCCACCAGGGAAGCCCTATTTGTGTGATTTTGATGACATTTCTTTGGGTTTCAGATTTTTTCATCTGTGAAATGAGGAATTAGAGGTAGCTTTTCTGGTAGGCTTTCTCCAGCTTTAATACTCTATGGCTGAAACTATCGCCTATTACAAAGGCTGAAATACGTATCTTATTTGATCACAGAATGTTTTATAAAAACTTATGGATACTGAAAAAAAGATTTTTCACATAAAAATTAGAATTTACACTGTATCTTGACAAAACATAACTTGATTACGTTGGGCCAATATTCCTAAAAGTCTACAATCGGCTCTAGCTGAATCATGCTGCCCCTTTCGATGGGGTGTGTGCCTTCTGTTTGGCCAGCCTGCCCATCTCTCTCTTGCCCCCTCTTCACAGAGGCAGAGTATAAGTTGCTGCTTATTACCACACTTATACCACAGTTTTCTTCTGGAAAAAACGAGAAACAGAAAAATTTTCTTGTTCCCATTTGTCTCTTAAAAATAGAAGAAAAAAAAAAAGCAGAAAAATGAAAAATAAACGGAGAGCCTCTTATGTTTCTTATCGTTGGTTGACCTCACTCACTTATGCACATAGGTATGTATAATTCCAAACAACCTAGAATTTGCTCACGTGGTACCAATCCAAAATATTCTGGTTTTAGTTTTTTTTCCACCTTAGTCCATCTGGACTTTTGATGTCCTGATGATCCTTTCAGAAAATATTATTGCCTTAATACAAAGGCCTAATTAATTAATTTGTTCTTTCACCTGAAGCATCTGATGCTTTTTATCTAACAATTACTTTATGTTTGAATATTTATCATGAGAACATTCTCTGCTCTTTTTAAATCCTGTTGAAACTACTTCCTGCCCTTCAAGGATGCTTCGAACGACTTGAATGTGCTACGAAAACTTGGTTACTAAGTGCGCACAGGGAAATGACTCCACTCATTGTTCCTGCTAGAACTGCGTATTTGCGTTCGCATTTTTTAATGGACTTGCGAATATGTTCTACTGCGGTTAAGGGTTAGGAAACAAGACATGCGTGAGTTGATGGGGCGGGCTGAAGACACGAGTCTACGGAGGCCGGCATCACCTGATAAAGAAAACAGCTGCTCTCCATCCCCTCCTCTTGTTTTTTACACGCAGGATAAGGCGTTCACCATCTGCACGTCAGGCCTCAAAAAGTACCTCCCTTGCAGTTTTGCTGGAACCCCTATTCCTTAGCTTAGAACCAGAGGGGGCGGGAAAGGGCCGCTGTCACTCAACCCCGCTGGCCAATAAGAGGGGGGCTATCCCCGCCTCCTTCCCAGGGAGTGATTGAGAGCATGCGCAGTGGGCGTTCCAGCGCCGCCACCCATCAGCTGAGGCTCGTAGCTGGCGACTCTGGGGCCCTTGGGTGGCCGGGGCCGAAGAAGGAGAAGGGAAGCCGAGGAGGTCGGGGTAAGAGAGGAGTCTCTGGAGGGGGTGTCCCTGGCTGGGCGCCCCGAAAGCGCGTGTCCCCGTGGCTGCCGCGCCACCTTGTTTGAGCGCGTTGTCAGCGGCCGCCGCCCTGCGCTGCGCTGCAGGCTTTCGGGAGTCGGAGGGCCGGCGCTGCCTCAGCGCCGGGAGCGCCCTCCTCCCCACGTCCCCCGGGCCGGCGCGGGTGCGCGGTGCGGTCCGGCTGGTTGCCGCCGGCCCAGTCAGCCCGGCCCGCCCTGCGCCGGCTGCGCCGCAGCCTCGCCGCCTCCCCCGGCCGCCCCGGCCGCGCTCGCTCAGGCGCACCGGCGGGCTGAGCGCTCCGGGGGCGGGGCTGGAGCCCGAGCCGCTCCGGCCCAGCTCAGGAAAACAGCTTCTGCCTCAGGCTGGGCACGAATTGACCTCTTCCTCTTTTTAACGCACGGATTTAGAAAACGCGCTTTAAAGTTCTCCTCCCGAGTATAGAAGAACTGAAGATATATATTTCTATAGTAGAGGAACCGTACACGTTTATTCGGAGGCTCATCGTAGTGGGTTTTGTTTGGCCTGGAGACTTTGACACACTACCTTTCTTTGATCTTTTCAGTACCTGTCCTTAGTTGGTTTGCATAAAGCCCTTTATAGATACATAAAATATTCCAAGATGCCTCCCCACCTCACCCCACCCCTCTTGTTTTTTAGGTTGTTACTTTCTTTAAATTCAGACAAAAAGAAAAAAAAAATGCCTTTCTCGTCAAATGCTATATATTTTTTTACTCTCAAGTTTCTTACATTTGCTTGGTTCTTAGAGACATACATTAATTTTTGTTTAATTCAGATCAACAGATTTTGACCATGATTATATGTAATTTAAAGCTTGCTCGGGTTCTGGAAGGAAAGGAAATGATTATGAAATGCTGTGCTGTTTAGTAATTTTGGGGGTGGACGTTTCTTCTGAGGCTGGCCTGGTCATCCCCCCAGGGCAGAGACTGATAGTAGTGTTCAGCTGTGTCTTGTGATGTGGACAGGCCTCTGCTTTGCAGGCCACTTTGAGAAGGTTGTCTCAGACTTGTGACTAGTTAAGAATTATGCTCTAGTTTCAGAGTTAATATTGATACCATGTGAGCTCATTAACATCTACATTTTTCTTCAGATATTTTACTTCTGCTGCTCCCCATCTCAAAGTCAATCTTAATTTTGGTTATGATCTCAAACTTTAGCCAGGTGCTGCTGGGTGAGAAATTGTATAAAACACCTGCAATAAGTCTGAATAAGATTTGCCATAATTCTATTTAATTTGAAAGTTTAGTGTGTGTGAAAGGGTGAAAAATAATTCTCGGTATTGTGGACTAAACCCAAATGGTATGATAGTTTAATGGATGGAGGAGCTGAGCTAATGAATGCAGTTAATGTAGTTTATGTAGAGAATGCTCACGTCTGTTAGGAGAGTGATCACCGTCACATTAGTGGAACATCTTCTATGTCCCCGGCACTGTGAATTCTACAAGAAGATAGCCTTAGATTAATCTCCAAAATATATAAACAGCTCATGAAGCTCAATATTAAAAAAACAAACAACCCAATCAAAAAATGGGCAGAAGACCTAAATAGACCTTTCTCCAAAGAAGACATACAGTTGGCCAAGAGGCACATGAAAAGCTGCTCAGCATTACTAATCATTAGAGAGATGCAAATCAAAACTACAATGAGGTATTACCTCACACCGGTTAGAATGGGCATCGTGAGAAAATCTACAAAGAGTAAATGCTGGAGAGGGTGTGGAGAAAAGGGAACCCTCTTGCACTGTTGGTGGGAATGTAAATTGATACAGTCACTATGGAGAACAGTATGGAGGTTCCTTAAAAAATTAAAAATAGAATTATCATATGACCCAGCAATCCCACTACTGGGCATATATCCAGAGAAAACCATAATTCAAAAGACACATGCACCCCAGTGTTCATTGCAGCACTATTTACAATAGCCAGGTCATGGAAGCAACCTAAATGCCCATTGACAGACGAATGGATAAAGAAGATGTAGTGCAGATATACAATGGAATATTACTCAGCCATAAAAAGGAACGAAATTGGGTTATTTGTAGAGATGTGGATGGACTTAGAGACTGTCATACAGAGTGAAGTAAGTCAGAGAAAAACAAATATCGTATATTAACACATATATGTGGAGTCTAGAAAAATGGTACAGATGAACTGGTTTGCAAGGCAGAAATAGAGACACAGATATAGAGAACAAATGTATGGACACCAAGGAGGAAAGCAGGGGTGGTGATGGTGGTGGTGGGATGAATTGGAAGATTGGGATTGACATATATACACTAATATGTATAAAATAGATAACTAATAAGAACCTGCTGTATAAAAAAAAGATAACATTCAAAAAAAAAAAAGAAGATAGCCTTGTGTCTCTCATGTTTATGTTCCAGAGATAGGGATAGATAATAAATGATATACTAACTAGATCATTTTAAATGGTGATTAGTACTATGATGTAGTAGGTTAGATCAGCAGAGTGACAGAGTGGTGACTTCTCACTTCAAATCAAAGTGAATATGGAATGCGTCTCTAGCATGTGATGAGACTTTGCTGGGGAAGAGGAGCAAGTCACATGGAGATCATGGGAAGAGCCCTTCAGGGAGAGGAAATGGCACCAAGCAATAGTCCAAGGCAGCGATAAGCCTGGGACATCCTGGTTCTGAAAGAAGGCCCTGGAGTTCACTGTCTTGGAAATGGTAATATTTACCCTCAGACTGGGTGTGTGTTCTTAAGAAATAGGTACATTTATTCATTCTACAGATATTTATTAAGCACCTATTGTATATCCAGATACTGAGAGTAGAGCAGTCCACAAAATAGACCAAAAAAACAAACAAAACGAAAACTGAAAAAAAACCTGCCCTTCAGGGAACTTATCATTTTGGAGCACAGGGTGGAGGGAAGTCCTGTGCTTTATGCTGGTGCTCACCATTAAGAAAGTGAAACTGACTATTTCTGTTGCTTTATCCACACAGGATTTATAGAGCATGAGATTTATGTTAATGGGAATCTTAAGGATTCTACACTGTGTCCAGTAGTTAACTAGGGGTAATGTTTGACACTCAAGGTTTCTTTTTAAAATTCCCTTTGTTCTTTGATCTGTGCTCTTTAGAAACAGTCTTGAGAAGATTCTCAGTATGAGTATTGCACCTTGATCCTCTCTTCCTGTCTTTCTCTTTATAGTGTTTATATATTCTCATAGCAAGCTAATTATTGAGATTTTTGGTGAGCACTGTTCAATAGAACTTTCTGCTGTGATGGAAATGTTCCATACGTGAGCTATCCAAGCCAGTGGCCACACATGTGATATCTGAACACTTGATAGTGCAGGTATAGATAATGAGTTACTGTTATTCTGAGCAATACAACTAGGAATTCTGAATGGGCTTTCAAAAGTATACAGCAAAAGTACTTTAGTGCATCTTAGCTCTGGGCTAGGTGCTGGAGACTGATGTGCATAGCAGACATCAGAATAACTTGGTTGATGTAGCCTGTGTGCAAAGATCGTACACTGCTAAGTCAGTTTATAGTTAGCTGTCTATTTATCTGTTTATATACATATATTTTAAAGTATAGTCAGTTATTTGGATCCTTTATTTCTCATATCTCATCATCAGGAGAGCCAACCACTGTTGTCTTTTAGATATCACTGTTAGCAGAATAAGAGAGAAGAGGTGTAAGCTATTCGACAGTGTTACCTTGATCCATGCATGTAGTTATCCCAAGCCTATTTCCTCATCTTCCTTGTGGGTTTAGCGAAACTTCATACAGGGTCTGCAGAAAGGTGATAAATTTGGTTTTTCTAAATTGAGTGGGCTCACCTGTCCTTAGTTTTGTTATACAGGGAAGCAACAATATGGTTTTGTGTTTTCAAAACATAGACTCTAAGATTTAGTTTCAAATTTTAGCTCTTTTCTTACATTAAACATGTTGCTTATTCTCATTATGCTTCAGTTTCTTCATTTGAAAAATCATAATTATTGTTGTACCTACCTCATAAGCTTGGTGGAAGAATCAACTAAGAAAATACATGTGAAAGTCCTAAACACAATGCTTAGGAAATAATAAGTTAGCTATAGTTAATCTTGTTGAATTTTTCTTTCTCTTCCATCATTCACAATTTCTTTTCATTCTTCGTTCAGCACTAAGCTGAGGGAATCACCATTGCACCCCTTCTCTAAGGAAATGCCAACCAGTCCAACAGTGGCAGCTCTTTGGATGAATGAAGCTTAGTTATCTCACAAGCAGGAACTTTCTCAGATTTAGGCGCTTGAGTAAAGGGATGAGGAAAACTGGTAGTTTGTAGCTGATTGGTTGATTCTCTAAAGGGGGGAAAAGGAGACCATAAAAGAAAACAGGAGAAGACTTAGACCAGACTTGTTGAGTTTTGAGGGTTGAGGGAAATGCTACAATACTAAGTGGCAATCAACAGGACTGATTATACTCCCTCTTTGGGGGAGAGAGCAGGCCTCAGCTAATCGTGTGGTTGTGTGGTCCTGATGCAAGTGATCTGATCTGTTGATGCTGGTCCTGTAGATGCAAGAGTGGATCTTTACCTTTCTTCTGTTTAGAGTGGGAAAGTTCTTGGTCCCTGGATGTGCAGTATCTTATTTGGATCCTGGCAGCAGGCCCAAATGCTAAGTGTCTTCCCCAAAGTAGAGATTTCCTGTTGCCAGTTCCACTGGCAGCTAAAAAGGCAGTTGGCGAGTTCCTATAGCTTCAAAGGCATATAGACACTAAAGAGAGTTAAGAGTGTGACTCGGAGACGTGGATGTGAGACTCATTTGTGTGTAGGTGTATTTGTGTATGTAGATGGAAGAGCACCCCTAAGAGAGTACATAAATAAGAAAGAGGAACACTTCCTCATACAGTGTGTTTGTGTGAGCTAGATTTCAACCCTAGTAGGATCGTCAAATTTGTACTTGTAACTTCCCAGATTGACAATTTGGAAAGTGTAAGCCAGTAACTTTAAAAATGCAATTATGTGACTTTTCTTTTATGTTATTTAGGTGACTGCTTAGAAAACTGCACAGCCCACCAACAGCTGATGAAATTAGGGAACAAGCAAATCAACTATGTCTTACACTCCAGGAATTGGTGGTGACCCCGCCCAGCTGGCCCAGCTTATTTCTTCCAACATCCAGAAGATCACACAATGTTGTGAGTTGAGTTTTTAAATTGACTTCATTGTTTGTTTTCAGTTCTTCTTTGAAACTTGGTGGAGATTCAAAAAAGGACAATTAGTGTTCCTCCAAGAGCAGATTTTAAAAGGCTAGACCTCTTTAGAGTAAAGATAAGGAGTAATTATATTAGAAGAGATAACACTTAACTGCATTTTTTGTAGAGTGTAAGGCACCTGGTAAACATTCATGAAAGAAAGATTTAAAAGGATAGATACTTAGGTTTGCATTAAAACTATCTGGTTCTAGATGAGATAAATGAGATCTGATGAAATCTCATAGGTTTGGCACTGTCAAGCACTATCAGTACTCCTCAGAATATATATATGAAATTTAAAAAAAATCCCTGTAGCAGATTTGAACCTATAGAGTTTTTTAGTTTTTCTTTCTGAATCACAGCTAATCATATACCTAGATTATTCCGGTCATTTTGCGATCAGTATTTTGGCCCTCTGGGCATGCCTGAACTCTTTCAGAGTGTGTTAATATGTATAGTTTTATTCTTCAGCCTACTTCATTAAGGCTACTCTCTTTACCAGAATGCTAACACACTGGAACATCTGAAATGTTTTCAGATGACCAACTGTGTTTCTTTAATCATTAACTTCCCAACAGTTATTACTCTGCCTGAATGACTGAAATGAGATATCAGTGTGTTTTGGAGGCAGAGGGAGTAAAACTAGATTATAGATAGTTCTAAGAAAGTGCTGCCCTGCACAGCAGTGTAGGATAACCCTTATCCTGATTTGGGGCAGCTCCTGTTTTCTTAGGCTGTCCTTGGAGGAGCAAGGAGGGGGATAGCGTAGAGGTATCACTTTGTCCCCAGTAGGGTCTAAAGGATTGGTACGTCAAGGATTGTTGCAGTTTGTCCTGGGGCACCAGCGTTGGCTGGCTCCACCTTGCTCTTCCGGCTTCAGATCTGTTCCCATCATATCCAAAAGGGCCTCTCCTTTTTGTGGCTCCCTTGCTGCTGATTAGAAATAGTGCTAGTCTGCCTCAGGCTACTTGTGTGAAAATTGTAATTTTAATTTGCACGTGTGGAAAATCAGGACCTTTATCCAAGAAAGGAGGGCAGGAGGTCTTTTTCTGTAGGATAGGGCAGGTATCCTGTGTTTGGGAAAGCTAAACGGTGTCAGGAATTCTGGGAAGAAGATGAAGAATGACTGTAGTGCATGGAGATTACAGAAGCCGTGTGCGGTTAGTGGTGTGAAAGATACATGGATTGGAGATGGTGTGTGAGCTTGAACTGGAAGGAAGGAAGCGTTAACTTCAGTCAGGTCACGCTCTCTCAGAAAGAGATCAGTTCATGAGACCAGCCAGATGATATGAGGTAGATTGGACCACAGTACAAGTGATGAGGGAGAAGCTGCCTTAGCTTAGGTGGTTCTCTGAAGTGGAAGAGAAGGGGCTGGTAGTGAGAAAATACTGGGAAAGAGCATTTATATGGAGGCCACAGCTGGTGTTCTTAAAAAGCAGTCCAGAGCTTAGGGTGTTCAGAAAATAGGAAAAAAAGGAAAAATCCAGTGTGGCCGAAGCACAGCACTTGAGGCAAGAGTGGCAGGAGATGAAGTCAGAGAGGAGGCCAATCAGGTCACCTAAAACCTTGGAGGCCATGTGGAGCTTAAATTTCGTTCTCAGAGGCAGGGAAGAGACACAATCAGATCTGCACTTTGAAAAGATTACTTTGGCTGCTGCTTAGAAAATAGACTTTGAAGAAATAGAAGGAGAACACAAAGGCCATGGCAGGGCTCTGATGAGAGAGATGTTGGCTTGCACCAGGGTGGTAGCAAGGGAGATGGAGAGAAGTGATGGATGTACTGTGGAGGCACAGACAGCAGGACTTGCTGATGCATGGGGGTGGGGTGAGAGGGAGAGGGGAGACCAGGATGACTTCATGGTTTTTGCTTTGAGCAACCAAGTGGATGGTGGTGAGTATGTACTAAGATGGGAAGAACTACAGTTCAGGAGATGTGGGGAGAGTTTTGTTTTGGCCAAGTATATTTTGAGGCGTCTTTTAAACATCTAAGTGGAGATGTCAAACATCTAGTTTAGATATATGAATTTGGAGATCAGAGTGTCATCAGAATATAAATGGTATTTAAAACCATAGGTCTAAAATAATCACAGAGGAGTGAGTAGAGTTCAGAGAAGAGTGTTGGAGCATTTAAAAAAGTGTAGAAGTCAGGAAAGCAGGGAGAAAACACCATAGTCGGAAGGAGTGACCAGTGAGGTAAGAAGAAAATCAGGCTCTGTTGGGTTTCCAGAAATTCAAAGAGTGTTTCAAGAATGAGTGAGGCATCATGTGTCTAATGCTGCCAACAGACTGAATGAGATGAAAGCAGAGAATGGGATCTGGCAAACTGGTGTCTTTGAAAGAATAAATCCCTGGATATATTCTAGGGATGCAAAGCTGGTTCAATGACCACAAATCAGGCCATGTGATATACATACACCACATTAACAAAATGAAGGATAAAAATCATATGATCATTTCAATAGACACAGAAAAAACATTTGGCAAAATTTAACATTCATTTATGATAAAAATTCTCAACAAAATGGGTATAGAGGGAACATACTTCAACATAATAACAGCCATATGTGACGGGCCTGCAGCTAATATCATATTCAGTGGTGAACAGCTAAAAGCTTTTCCTCTAAGATCAGGAACAAGATAAGGACGCCCATTATTGCCACTTTCGTTCAGAAATATTGGAAGTCCTAGACAGAGCATTTAGGCAAGAAAAATAAATAAAAGGCATCCAAACTGGAAAGGAAGAAGTAAAACTGTCACAATTTGTAGAGGACATGATATTATATGGAAAACCCTGAAGACTCCATCAGAAAACTGGTAGAACTAATAAACAAATTTAGTAATGTTGCAGGTTACAAAATCAGTACTCAAAATCTGTTGTGTTTCTGTACACTAATAACAAACTATCAGAAAGAGAAATTAAGAAAATCCCATTTATAATTGTATCAGAAAGCAATAAATTTAACCAAGGTTGTATACTGAAAACTATCAGACATTAAGGAAAGAAATTGAAGGAGACACAAATAAATGAAAAGATATTCCATGCTCATGGATCAGAAGAATTAATATTATGTCCATACTACCCACAGCAATTTACAAATTCAGTGCAATACCTATCAAAATTACAATGGTATTTTCCACAGAATAAACAGTCTTAAAATTTGTATGGAACTGCAAAAGACCCTGAATAGCCAAAGCAATCTTGAGGAAAAAGAACAAAGCTGGAGTCATCACCCTCTCTGTTTTTAAAGTCTATTACAAAGCTATAGCAATTAAAATAGTATGGTATTGGCATTAAAGACAGACGCATAGATCAATGAAACAGAATAGAGAGCCCAGAAATAAACCCATGTATATATCATCAGTTAATTTACAGCAAAGCCAAGAATATACAATAGAAAAAGGACAGTCTCTTCAATAAATCGTGTTGGGAAAACTGGACAGCCACATGGAAAAGAATGAAACGGGACCACTGTCTTACACTATACACAAAATTAACTCAAAATGGATTAGACTTGAACATAAGACCTGAAACCATACAACTCCTAGAAGAAAACATAGGTGGTAAGCTCCTTGACATAGATCTTGGCAATGATTTTTTGAATCTGATAACAAAAGTGAAAGCAACAAAAGCAAAAATAAACAAGTAGGACTACATCAAACTAAAAAGTTTCTGCACAGCAAAGGAAATCAAAAAGACAAGAAATAACAGGTTCAGTGAGGATGTGGAGAAAAGGGAACCCTTGTGCACTGTCGTTGGGAATGTAAATTGGTTCAGCCACTATGGAAAACAGTGTTGGAGATTCCTCAAAAAATTAAAAGTAGAATTACCATACAATTCAGCAGTATTCTTTCTGGGTTTTTATCCAAAGAAAACAAAAATACTAGATTGAAAATGTATCTGCACTCCCATGTTCATTACAGCATTATTTACAATAGCCAAGATATGGAAGCAACCTAAGAGTTCATGGATAGACGAATGGATAAGGAAGATGTGGTGGGTGGGTGGGTGGATGGATGGATGGATGGATGGATAGATAGATATACACAATGGAATATTATTCAGCCATTAAAAGAAAAAGAATGAAATCTTGCCATTTGCGATAACATGATTAGACCTCAAGGGCATTGTGTTACATGAAATAAGTCAGAGAAAGGCAAATACCATATGATCTTTCTTATACGTGGAATCTAAAAAAAACCCCAGACCAGAAAAACTAAGTTCATAGGTATGGAGAACAGATGGGTGGTTGTCAGGGGTAGGGGGTGGGAGAAATGGGTGAAGGGGGGGGGTCAAAAGGTAAAAATACATATATTTTTAACTAAAAAAAAAAGATAGTTCACAAATTTTGATAATTCAAAAAAAGAAAAAAAAAGAAAGGTGGTTTCCTATCCACGTTCCAAGTGTAGATGGAGAGAAGGAGGCAGAAGGACTGACCTCTTCCATTTAAAGAGACTTCCTAGCATCCTACTCACCTCTGCATATATTATTGACCAGATTTAGAGACAGTCACATGGCTACACCCACTGCTAGGAAAGCTGAAAGCATCTTTTAGCTGGATTGCAATGTGCTCACTAAAATGGGGACTGCTCCACTTCAGAGAGAAAGGAGAAATCAGTATTTAGGAGGCAACTAGTAGATGCTACCATGGAATAGAAAGAGGGTGAAAGAAAAGGTGCATTTTTCCACTACAAAAGAGAGAGTCTAGTGAGAGTATACTTGCAAAAGAATTGTCTTTGAAGGTGAGAGGCAATGGGAAATAGACCACTAATGAGTGGTTTGCCTTTTATCTACTGTACAGATTTGGTGCAGAGTGTGATGGGTAAAGATGGAAAGTTTCTGTCTGAGTGTTTCTAAATAGGAGGCAAAGGCATCAGATAGAGAATGGAAGGGAAAGTTGTTAGAAATTTATGGAAAGAAGAGAAGGTGCATTACTTGTAGTTTTGACAGTTGAGAGAATGGATGTACAAGGGAAGCAGAGAAGCAGAGAAGCGTTGTGTGGCAGTTTGAGTACTCGTTTGAGGTTTGGGTTCATGAATTTAGTGAAACCAGTCATCATGGTGTATATTTTTAATTCTAAGATTCAATGTTTAAATGATGGGAAGTTTAGATTTCGGTAGAGCAAGTTATTGCTAAAAATCTAACCTACCATCCAGTGTGCATTACTGATAAGGGCTATGCAGAAATCACGTGGAAGTGAAAGGGAGAAGTGTGAAATTTCAGTTCACTTTTTTCTACATCTGGTAATGCTAATAATACTGGATGTGATTGAATAAGATGGTACTTTGCACCACATTAGGTGCTTCTCTTCACACTGCATTTGCATCTTTTGAATTTGTGTCAGTACAACTTATCTAATTTTATAAAAGAAATCTAAAGAGAAGGTGCTGTAAGTAAGGTAATCCCCTTGTACTTAGAATATGTGCATCTGTTCAACTAAAGCTAAAGTCTTCCTGAGTACTGCAGTGGGAAAAGTTTATTTTCATTTTAGCTTTGATTAAGATCAACAAAAACTTGTAAAATATTGAGTTGTATGGTTTAATTTATACCAAAAATAGCAATCAAAAGACTTTTGATTGTTGGAGGAACCCAAGAATAACATTTATTAGACTGGAATTTTTGTGAGTTTTAAATAGTATTCTGGCAGTTCTGTTTTCAAAGAGTAGGATAGATGAAACAAAATGTTTTTAAACTTAAGTGGGTTGTTTTTCCTGTTAAACTACTTTTTGTTAAAAAAAGTAACCTATAGTCTTATTGATTTGCTTTACTTGTGAAGTATTTAAACCACATTACAATAATGTAATTTATATTAAACATAAAATATTTAAATACTATAAATACATAAATGTAAAAAATATTAGACAGAAATAAAATTGTATTAAATAATATCACTTTCTCAGTATAAGTAGTAAACAGATGTTGTAAATTAGAACTTTATTAGAGATTTCTCTGTGGAGCATTTAAAATGGTTAAGAAACTATTTTTATCCTAGGGGAGAAAGTGTTCTGTTGACTCTGAGTCAGCAAGGTGTCTGTGCTCCATCCTTTGCCCGGGCATTGACAGTATTCTCTGTCACTGGCCCTAACACAGCATTAAATCTTTCTCAAACCAGTGCTCCAGGCAACCATTCCCAGTAGACTGGAGTCGACATCTAAATAAAACCGATTGTTATCCAAGGTCTAGAAGATCATAGTGCATCAAAGACATGCTTAGATTTAGTTCTCAAACTTCAGATTTAGTTCTCAAGGTTTTTTTTTAAAAAGTACCATTTTCATTAGCAGTATGTGGAAAAGAGATATACACTCATTTACCTTTTTTTTTTTTTAACATATTTACTGGAGTATAATTGCTTTAGAATGTTGTGTTGGTTTCTGCTGTATAACAGAGTGAATCAGCTATATGTATTCATATATCCCCATATCCCCTTCATTTACCCTTTAACATCTGTCTGTATTTTCTTTGAGACAGGCTCCTACCTGTGACATATAGGACAAGGATAAGCAAGCCTCTGTGGGTTGAAAATGCTGAGTCTATTATATGAGGTGAACCAGAGTACGGTGTTTCACAGGGGCCCTTCATCCTGGAACAAACACACACAATACAGAAGAATGGATTCGGGATACACGGAACACACAGAAAGAACTCATGTTTTTGAAAGAAGCAGTTAAATATATTGAAATCCATCACATAATTAAACATTGGGTTTTTTTAACTTTAAAAATATAGAAGTATATTATATATATGGAGTTGTATACCAATTATTAGTATATAGCTCCATGAGTTATGTTACAACACCACACATGTCAGGAAATGGAATATTACCAGCCCTCTGAAGCCCTTCTCATGCTTAGAGCCCCCTCCATACTCTCCAGAGGCAGCCAGTGTCCCGACTTCTAATGTCATTGATTAATGTTCCTAGTTTTTAACTTTATCTAATGGAATCAAGAAATATGTTTTATATTGAAGTTCTTTCTCCCATTAGGTTTGTGCAGTTCATCTGTGTTGTTGCAGGTAGCTGTCAGTCATTTGTTTTCATTACTGTATTCAAGTATACCACATCTAGTTATTCTTTCTACTGTTGGTGGACATTTGGAGTGTTTTTGTATTTTTGCTTTGTTTGGTTTTGTTTTTTGCTTTTATGGACAATGCTGAACATTCTTGTATGTTCTTTTATTTCATATGTGTATCTAGGAATTGGGTTGCTGGGTCATAGGCTATGTGTATGTTCAGTTGTAGTAGATAGAGGTAAACAGTTACTTAAAGTAGTGGTTCCAGATTGTACTCCCACCAGCCAGGGGATCAGAGTTTGTGTTGCTCCAAATCCTTGCCAACATTTGGCATTTATAGTCTTAAATTTTACTCATTTTAGCCACAGTTGTGTCCCACTGTGATGTATATTGCAATTCCCTGATTAGAATCAGACTTTCAGAATGTAGCTGAGCTAAGAAAATCAATGGGACAATAGGAAAAGTCTCTTAATTAGGCAAGCTGTATGTGCGTGCTTGCACGTTTCCTGAAATCACATCCAACAGCAGTGTG
Organism: Balaenoptera musculus; assembly: GCF_009873245.2. Lineage (NCBI taxonomy): Eukaryota > Metazoa > Chordata > Mammalia > Artiodactyla > Balaenopteridae > Balaenoptera > Balaenoptera musculus. Next base: position 31,120,056 of record NC_045796.1, read on the forward strand.
GCCTGAGTAAGCTGTTTTACCTTCCAAGACATGATATTCTTACGTATTTTTTCTGTGGGCCGGATTATGGTCTGTTCCAACTTTAACAGGCTATAATTTTAACCAAGTTAAAGTTGTAAAAAATCCTGAAAGCTCTTCTAACATATGCAGGATTATTCTCTTTGTTATTAAGAAACCAGTTGCCATATCTGGACCCATCATGCATGCTTTTAAACTCCCGTAATGAAAACAGTCATTCACAAGTTAGCCCCAAGTGGAGTTCCACTAAGAGTTACATATCTAAGTATTAGGAGGTGGGAGAGTTGCGGTCACAAGGGATTCTGGAGTGAATCATGTCAGAAGTAACTAAGTTATGAATTGCAGGAAATTGATAGAAATAACCACAGCTGACCATGAAACACAGTCATTGAGATAAAATTTTCCCATACGTACATATTACAGTAAATCTTACCAGTGTTAATGAGAACTCTGGCATTTGAGTATTGGTTTAAAGAATAATGTAAAAGAGGGCTTCCTTGGTGGCGCAGTGGTTAAGAATCTGCCTGCCAATGCAGGGGACATGGGTTCGAGCCCTGATCCGGGAAGATCCCACGTGCCACGGAGCAGCTAAGCCCGTGTGCCACAACTACTGAGCCTGTGCTCTAGAGCCCACGAGCCACATCTACTGAGCCCGCATGCCATAACTACTGAGGCCCGCGTGCCTAGAGCCCGTGCTCCGCAGCAAGAGAAGTCAATGCAATGAGAAGCCCGCGCACTGCAACGAAGAGTAGCTTCCGCCCGCAGCAACTAGAGAAAGCCCGTGTGCAGCAGTGAAGACCCAATGCAGCCAAAATAAATAAATAAAATTTATTTTAAAAAAAAGAATAATCTAAAAAACGAAGATAGAGAGTGGCTAAAAGCTAACCTTTGGAAAATGAACCCAATAAATCCATTGGTAACTTTATAAAGTATACTCAGCGGAATGTGTAAGTGCAGAAGTTTTCTGCTTTTTAGCAGAAATATGCATGATATGTCATATGTGCTTATGTGTGTGTTCCGGAAGATTTGAGAAGTCAGAACTTTTTAGGCGGGCTTAAAATGTGTGAACTTAAGCCCATGTTATAAAGGTTAAGAGAAGGTGACTGAAAAAGGTCTGTGTTGAATCTTCATTGTTTTATTTTTTATCATTTATCTCCTATAGATTAAAGCTGTTGGTCCAACACAGACTTGTTTAGATTTGAAGTAAATATTATTGGTTTCTCTGTGTTGCAATTAGCTTCTCATTCTGTGTGCGTCCTTTTCTTGTTTATTAGGCAGGATCAGTGCTTGGCTCTTGTCCCTGTAAGGTCCTTAGGACTTTGAGATGAAACATAAAATCTCTACAAAAGCTTGAGCCCTTTTGTTGTTACACTTTTGAGAATGAATGCAGTTCTTTTAACTACAGTCTGGTGAAAGGGACACTAGTTTTGCACCTTAACACATGACTGCAGAAAAGGGAAGCTAGTATCATTGAGTTCTCCTTTTTGGTTGCCGGGGCAAATTTTCTTTAAAAAAAGAACTCCAGTCCTGAAAAGTTAATGAATTGACTGGAACTGTGTATTTACCCAGGAATTGGAGGTGTTACCTTTTGTTTCCTGGGGTGGTCTGGTGGGTAGGCAGGCAGTTTACAGAGGGAAAGGAGTTGAAAACGTGTTCTTCTCTCTCTCTCTCCCTCCTCTCCTCCCTCCCCTAAAATGCCCTTTGTTATATCTGCTTCTAACGTCACACATCTGAAAATAACGTGGTCGAATTTTTTCCCCTTGAGGAGAAAAGCTTCAATAGCTTTGATTTCATTGTTGTGATTTTCTTCATGCGTAAGGTGTTGACATAGAACAGAGCTAGGAGTGGAAATTAATGTCTTATCCAAGGGAATATGAACAGAGAACAACCATCCTTTCTTCTCTCTGGTGATTTTTCCTACATGACTGAACACGAGTGCTGTTTATGACTGAATGTGAGTGAACATTTTCTGTTTGTTTCATGAACTAAAACTTTAAGATATGCTCCAGGGAGCTCTGTCCCTCACTGCTCCTATATGTGAACCATCTACATGCCTCTGTCCTGAACATGAATTTTCTTACTGTTGGTTCCAACCCCAATCCCTAGTACTGTGTGTCTTTGCTCCCCATTTGCAACCTAAGTGTACATCCTATTGGTTCTCCCTGCAAAATTTGTCCATTTCTCTCCATCTCTGCTGTCACCACCCAGGTCCCAGCTGCTGCTCTTTCTTCTCTGCATGACTGCAGCCTCCGAAATGTTCTCCCTGCTTCCATTCCTGCCTGTCTACAGTCTATTCTCCATACTATAGCCCAGGTGAACAATCAGTCAGACCATGCCATCTCACAGCTGGAAACTCTCCAGTGATTCCCGTGGCACTCACGATCTGATGTAAATCCCCACCATGCCTCACAACACCCTCCAGATCTGATCCTGCCCCCATTTGCCAACTCCTACCACTATCCCCTTTGCAGCTGCAAGATTTCAGATTTCAGCCACATTGGCTGCCTTTCTGCTGCTTGAACAGTTGAGCTCCTTCTTACCTCAGGGCCTTTGTGCTTACTTTTCCTCTGCTTCAGACATCTTCCCAAATCTTCACACAGTTGGCTTCTCCTTGGATTTTAGGTCTTAGCCCAGAGGTCACATCCTTAGAGATGTTTTCCCTGACCAACAATTTTTGTTCCTCCACTCATTCTTTTTCTCATTAACCGGTTTGTTTTTGTAATGCCTTTGGTCAGTAAATTAAACTACCACACTTGTCTACTTATTTTCTGCATTCCCTACTAGAATGGCAGCTCCTGAAGAGAAAGGGCTTAATATGCCTTGTTCACAGCTCTGTTTGTATTATAAGAACCGTGCCTGGCCATGAGTCAGCCCTCAATAAAATTGGAATGAATGACCTCAAGTAGGTTACCCAATGTATCTAAACTACATTTATAACTATTTTCAACAAGTAGGGATAAGTGTGCCTCACATGTAGTAGCCATTATAAATGTTTATTTCTTTTCTTTCCTTTGACCTTATGGCAGCAATCTCCCCTCACTCATTTGGTAATGAGATTGCTGGCTTGTGAATTCTTTTGTATTTCATCTTTATAATTTTTTGTAAGTGCCAGCATTTTTTTTCCTTAACTACCAGGGTCTGTAATCTCTTCTGTGATTGGGGATCATACCTTATCGTACCTTTATGCAGAATTAAATCCCTCAAGAGTTTTGCATACAGAGGCTAGTAAGGGTTCATTGGATGATGAAGGATAGAACAGAAAGGATAGAATAGAAAATTTCAAAAAAAAGAATGTTGTGATTCCAAGATGTGACACTGGAGGGAAGGAACATGGTTTGATAAGATGGGAAGCTCTCAGAAATCCTGACTGCAGTGTAAAATCACCTGAATGAGGAAGAAACAAGTTATGTAAAGAAATCTTAGTGCTCGCTTCAGCAGCACATATACTAAAAATGGAACAATACACAGACGATTAGCATAGCCCCTGCACAAGGATGACATGGGAAAAAAAAAAGAAGAAAAATCTTAAAGGAAAGGCACGTTACCTTTCTACCTTTCTGTGAGCCCAGTTCTGAAAAAGAAGCAGTTGCTGCATGTGAATAATGGAAAGAGAGAGGGGAATGAGAAGGGTACAGAAATCACACTATGATACATTGATACACGCAGCATTTGGAAGTACTAGGAACACTTCTAGGGGGCTGGGATTGCTGCTTCAAATAATTGAAGGGGTGTCAGGTGGAAGAGGGTCACCCTTCCTTCTGTATGATATTAAGGAGGGCAGTTAAGAGATAAGTAGAAAGAAGTTGCAGCAAATATGAGTGGTCCTTCCAGCAGGGCTTTCTAAGGATGCTGTGGGCTGGTACAAGTTACTCATTCATACAGGTGTTTGAGCTTAGGTCAAACATACTTAACAGGTATCTTTTTACTCATTAGTACTGTTTTTTAACCTTCCTCTCACATAAGCACTGTCAGGGTCCTTGTTATGGACTAAATTTTGTCCCCCCAAAATTCGTATGTTGAAGTCCCAATGCCCAATGTGACTGAATTTGGAGATAGGGCCTTTATAGAGGAAATTAAGGTTAAGTGAGGTCATAAGGGTGGGGCCCTAATCCAGTATGACTGGTGTCCTTACAAGAAGAGGAGAGACACCAGGGATGCCCAGGCACAGAGAAAAGGCCACATGAGGACACAGTGGGAAGGAGGCCATCTGTAAGCCAAGGAGAAACCTCAGGAGAAGCCAGCCCCACTGGCACCTTGACCTTAGACTTCCAGCCTCCACCCAGAACTGTGAGAAAATAGAATTCTGTTGTTTAAGCTATCAGTCTGTGGTATTTTGTTATGGCAGACCTCACAAACTAAACACAGCCCTGCATTCCTTGGCATGGTGCACTGGGATTTAAAGTTATGGGAAACCCAGATAATGGTGAAGTTTGCTTTTGAATCCTGAGATTCTACACTTTGTTGTTAACTAATTGTATTTCAAAAGTAATGTCCACTACTGTGCTTAGGAAGATATTACTGATCACATGATACAGAATGGGAGAAGAAGTATTTACTTTAACTTCTTTTGACTTTTATGAAAAACTCAAGATTCCGAAAGATGTTTTCATTTACTAAATAGCACGTTAAGAAGAATAGTTAATGGATAATAATATAGAAATACCTTTATTAAACATGCATTAATTATAAGATTTGCTTCCATTTGAAGCGGCCACTGATAATGATCATAAAGATAAGTCAAGACTGACAGTGTGACATCAGTTGTTTTTTCAGCACTTACCTACCAAAATCACTTACCTGTCAGAGTGCTTCTTCTCAATGGCAACCTGAGGAAAACAGCATTAAAGTCAACTTGCGTACTCTTTTATTTAGTAATAAATCTAAATGATTCCAGAAATATTTATACATAATTACATTCTTTCTTTTTTTAATGAAAATAAGATAATACTATACCTTTTTTTTTTTGCTGCTTGCTTTTTCTCTCTTCTATGTTGCTTGCATAATTTGTTATTATATGAATTTGCCATACATCTCAAACCTCTGTGTTTTTTTCGTTTTTGTTTGGGTTTTTTTTGTTTGTTTTTTAGTTGTGAGTTAAGTTTTATTTGGGGCAAAATGAGGACTGTAGCCCGGGAGACAGCATTTCAGATAGCTCTGAGAAACTGCTCAGAAGTCAAACCTCTGTTAATGGACATTTTATCCTAAAATTATATGTTTAAAAGTTGAGGAGCTTACCGTTTATGCTGCCTCCCTAATGAATCCTTCCTTCTGAGTTCTGTATAGATAAAATGTGGTGCTTATCATACAATAAAATTTTTCATATATGTTTCCACTCTCTTATTTAAAAATTAATTTAACTATTATTAGATTTTTCCACTATAAATATATTCAGTATGCTCAGTAATTGTATTACAGAGTGGCTTCTCGTATTAAATAAAGTTCGTGGTCAGTTGTGTAACTGCTGCCCAGCTGCCCTGTGATGCTGCCTGTGTGTACAGTTTAGTTGGCTCAATGCTGGTGTGAGAACGGGACAACAAAACTCAGGCTGGGCTGTTTAGTTTTGGTTTCCTGGAATGGTTTTGACAATTCTTGTCCTCATCTCTTTGACACTTTTTGTTGTTTTTTCACCAATTAGTAAGCAATATTTTTCATTAAAGAGTATATTGCCTTTTATACTTACTCCAGTCTGGGTTTTTTTCTTAAAGCAGTTATTAATTGGTTTGCATATTAATTGATTTGGAAGAACCCAACGGTGATACAAAATGGTGTTCTGTAAGTCTTGGGACATTTCCTTTTCGAGTCATCTTTCTTGTTATAGTGTCATTATCATGATCATTATTTGAAGAAACCATTGTTGTAGTAGCATATTACTCATATTGAGTATGGCCACCGACTTCTCTGGAATAGTTTGTTCTTCATCCCATTTAACGTCCCAAGAGAATGCCTGCAGACATCCCCAAGATCCCCTCGTAGCCTGTGGATTATTATTTTTCTACTGGGGAATGTGGAAGCCTTTAGCTAAAACTCCAGCTAAGGCCTGTTTACTTGGGAGTGCTCAGAGCACTGCCTTTCTGCTGGGGTGGGGGAGGAGAGCTGGGCAGGGTGGCCCAGATACATCCAGTGACTTTAGTTGTATAGTATTGCCTGTACACCTTGCTTTACTCAAAAATCTCGTTCTGAAAAAAAAAAAAAAAAATCTCATTCTGGAAGATATGTAAGTTAGTATCTTTTAGCTCTCTTTACTAACTGTTTACTCTGTGCCTCATATTTGGTATTTTGAATCTGTTTTTTTGTACATTGTTATTTGATCTTCTAGCCAACTCTGTCAGATGAGAAAATTTAGGTTTGAAGTGGTTAAGTCACTTGCTCAAGTTCATATAACTATTATGGAGAGGCTGGCACTTGAACCCAGGACAGTCTGATTCACATAACACTATGCATTTGGATCATGTTTTATATTGTACCAGGTCATTGTGCATTTATGTGCATTCATTCATACCATGAGTATTAAGCATCTGTGATGTGCTAGGCACTGTCTGGATGCCAGAGATACTTCAGTGAATAAAACAAGCAAAATACCTGCCTTTATGGAGCTAACCTTTAGTGAGAGAAGACAGACAGAAAATAAATAAATAGTGAGTGTATTGGAAGGAGGTGTTAAGTGTTATGAGAAGCAACCTGACAAAAACATAACAGTGGGATCTGGTATCCTGGAGAGGGGACTGCATTTCTAAATGGGATACACAGGGAGCCAGGGTAGGCCTTACTGAGGAGATGATAGTTGTACAAGTATTTAAAGGAAGTAAGGGAATGCACCCTTCAGTGTCTGGGGAGAGAATGTTCTAGATGGGGGGGTGGCAGGTACAGGGCCCTGAGGTGGGAGCCTGCCTGGGCGTTGGAGGCGTGGGGGAGGGGTGGGTGTGTGCAGAGCACAGAGAGGGGAGAGTAGGGGCTGGTGGCGGGGCTCGGGGGGGGCCTTACCGGCTACCGTAAGAACTCAGGCTTCTACTCTGGGTAGAACCAGCCTTTTGAGCATGTAAATAAATGGAAAGTGGATACATAGATAGAATGTGCTCATCTAGTCAGCATTACACTTTATTTTCTCTCTGTATAATAGAACTCAGAAGGATTCATTTGTAGAGACAGCATAAACGCTTAAGTTCCCCAACTTTTAGACCTGTAAGCTTAGGATAAAAATCTCCATTAACAGAGGTTTGGTTAAATGACGTATGGCACAGTCATATAATAGAGGAAGCACAGTGTTGGGCTTAACTAGAGTTTTGGATTTGTCAAGTGATTAAGATAAGTGGAGAGAGGGGCTTGAGGATACAAGCAAGAGAGTGAAGATGATGACATTTAAGCTGACTGTGGCGTTTAAATTGGGTCAGGAGGCAAGCGAAGACGTGGGGGGAAGGGGAGGTCATGCGAGGGAAAGTGGCCAAGTGGCAGGACCAAAGGATGCTAGGTCCTGGGGGGGTCAGAGGCTCGTTGGGGTCAGGGTGCCAGTGGGAGAGAGCTAGACATACAGGAGGTGGCGATTTGTAAGTGGTGTGTATGAAACCAAGGTTATGGAGGAGTTACGGTTGCTGGTAATGAGAAGGCATTCGGTAAGATCTTGGAGTGTGTGATTACGGGAGGGTGGAGGACAAGATCATTTGGAAAAAAGCGTGCAAAGAAATGAGGCGAGTATGGTGGCAGGATTATCAGCATGGGTATTGAAATCACCAGGAGTTGAGAGAGGATTTGACAGTGACAGTGAGCTAGGAGCTAGCTAAATAAAGCCATCAGCAATTCAAGGGCTGTGGCCTGAGCAACCCAAAATGGCAACAACTGTTAACGGGGCTCATGCTTTCTGTGTGTCTAATCTTTCCTGTCATTTAGTCTTCATTTCTGAATTTGTCTTTCTCTTTTCTTCCCTGAGTTCCTCTAGCTTCTGCTTTGCTGCTGCCTGCTATCTGGCCATCTTGTCTATGAGCTGTTTTGTGATTTTCCTTTAAAATTGCAATTGCCTCACTGAGTTAAAAAAAAAAAAAATGTGGTGCTATTTTGGGTTATAATTTTCACCTTATCCACTTCTGTGGCAACATTTTTTCCTGCTGCGTTTTCTTTGTAGCGAGTTTTGCTGTTCTTTTCTGCTGTTTTGTATAATCTTTTGCATGGCTGCTCTGTCTGTTCTCTTGGTTGTTGTTCAGTGGAATGAGCTTGCTTTTCCTGGCAGGAGACAGCTGGGAAGGGAGAGGGTGCCCAGGCTGTGCTCTCGGGCTCCTTCCTCTCTGCACTGCCCTGAGGCACTGTTTCTTTCCCCCTCTGCCTCTCAGAACCTAGCCTGGCGTAGGGGAGTTCCCCCTCCAGTCCAGACGTTTCCCCCCCCCCCCCCCGTCACTCCATTGGTTCCCCAGTGCATAGCCACTTCTTCCTAAGGCATCCCCCTCCTCTTAGGGAAAGGTGACGCTTTCAGAGATGAGCAGCCTGGGGCCCCAGGCATGGTCCAAGCCTCCGCTCTCCGCCTTGCTCAGCAGAGTGCCTGCTTGCTGTCTGCCCTGCCCCGGTCCCCCTTGGGGGCCACCATCATCTCCTGGTGGTGCACACTTGCTGGTGACATTTTGGCGCTCTGCCTCCCCAATTCTCCTCTGCAACACCCCTGTTTCCTATCCCATCCCCATGGCTTCCCACTCACGATCTGTTCTTTTCTGTTGCTTCTGGCCACAAGTACGTATTTTTGAGAATTCTTTTGTGGTCTTAATTTCTCTGAAAATGTAACTTAACGTGGGTTTTCTTTTTTCCCGCCTCTCTGTTCTGTATGGCTTGAGGAGGGAAGAAGAGGGAAGATTCAGGAAGAAACTTGTACCATGTTCCTATAGGAAGCAGAAATCCATTTGCAGTGTTTTAGCAAAAACGTGAGCAGCAGAGTCTTGCAAATAAAACTGATCAGAAATTGGGACTGAGATAAACAGTTGAGGAATCACTGCCATATGAGCTGGAGGTGAACTTCCTCACACGGCTAATACTCAGGCTGCTTTTGGAGCAGCAGGAGGACTGTCGGGCCATCCGGTGGATGACAGCAAGGAAGCTCATCCAGGAGGTGAGGAGGGTCGAGGAGGGCTCGGGAAGGCTGGAGAACCGCGAGGAGGAAGGCTGCCCCGCTGGCAAGTCCCCCTGTGTTAGCTGAGTACACAGATCACCTACTCAAGGGGCCACGTCCTCCTCTTGGCCTCTGTTACTCCCGATTCTAGACTCTCTCTGAGCAGGTCAGCTGAGCAGGGCCACATGATAAGATGTTAGGACTGAACATCTTTGCTAAGACAGAGCTTGCAGTGTTCTGGCCATCTTAGAAATCCAAAGTACTGTTTACATACAGTTTTCAAATGGCTTGTTTTTGCACTTTGTTCATTTTTAAGAATCATGACTTTAGATTTAACTCTTTATTAGTCTACAGTAGCTTTAAAATGCCCTAAATTTCTACTTTGTTAGCCTGTGTGCCTTTCTCCCTCTAAATATTCGGAAAGAAAACCAATGAGAAATTTAAAATTAAATGTGCTCTAAATGGGAGATTGCTTCATGGAAGCAGGACTTGCCTGCAAGTGTTGGAGTGCCAGGAAGGAGAGTACAGTAAACCAGCAGGCTTGGCCCCGAGGGGCAGGCTTCACCTTGAGCTTCTCAGCTCAAGACTCATCCTTTAGAAGATCCTTCAGTTTCCTCCCCACCCTTCTCCTCCCCACATCAGTTCTTTTACCCATAGAGAAGATAAGCTCCCTATTCAGGTCATAAGACAGAGCATGAGATAGAGAGCCTATTGGAAAAAAGCCCATAATTATTTTAGTAGCTTTATTTCAGATTCTCTAAGGAGTTTTTCTACTTACCATGTGCTTTTTAGAATTATAATATCCTTTTCTTGGACCTAGTTCACTTGATTTTTTTTCTCAGAACCTTTTTGTGTTGAAACTTATTTTCAATTAGCTGATATATTTTCTCATGATACATTATCCTATGTACCTTGTACTGTGTAATGAGCCCAACCTAATGATTCTAACTCTGATTATAGTAAACTTACCAGTAATAGCATCTCGTGTTCTTACAGAAATCTATGCCATTTTGAAAATGTTTTTATATATATCATCTTCTATAATATTTCAAACCACCCTTTAAAATAGGTAGAGTGTTTGATAGATGACGAAAGAGTTGTCTAAAACAGAATTTGTTTTTATTAATACTTAGTTGGGTTTTTTTTCTAGTTCAGTTTCTTACTTGTGTGTATACGTGTCACTGTCAGGTGGTAGCTGACTTCCCTCCTAATTAGGGGTTATAACTGTCTTGTGTCAATTGATATTTATCATTATCTCTACAATTCTCATAACTGTATCAGAGTTTATTAAGTTTCAACACCCTTCTACAGCATGGTTCACATTAATATATATTAATAAGAATATTCTTACTGTCCATTTATGACTTTCAGGAGAAAAACATTAAGCCACTTCATACTGTTTGCTCTCATTTATTGAACTCTTTCTGTTTCCAGTACAAGGTGCTTACATACATTGTCCTCAGTTGAAGTTCATCATAACTGAGGAAGAGGTGATTCTCCCTCTGCTTGACTGGTGAGGCAGTTATAGCTTAGAAAGATGAGGTCAATTGCCCGAGGTCAGCAGCCAGCAAGAAGTGAGGTCAGGTTTCCAAGTCAGACTGTCTGGCTCCCAGGCTGCTTGCTGGTCAGTGTTACACTCCACTTCTTCTTCCTCAATGTGATGTGGGTGAGACTGAGTCAGAATCTCAAAACCACTTGTCCAAGGGTGTTAGTAACCATTGTTTTTTTTTCTACGATTGACAGTTTCAACTGTGAATTATTTGGGGTTGAGCAACAGAGATATGTGCTAAAAGAGCAGGCAGTTGTATTCTGTTCTCCGTTGTTTGGAGACATTTCTTTGAAGGCACACATGCCTGTTAGGGCTGGCCCAGGCAGCCCAGCCACTCTCAGTGGTCAGACAGCATCCTCCCTGGTCCCCAGGGCACTCTGACAGGTGGTGTCATTACACAGCCCCTGATGCCAACTGTTGCCTACAGTTTGTACAGCAGAAAAAAATACCCTTTGCTGTGAAGCGTTTTTTTCCTTAGGTCATCCACTAGATGGCAGCAGACTCACATGGAACAGAATGGGTGTTTGGTACTGAAAATAATGAAGAGCCAGAAAGGGGATGGTTTGGGTTTTGTGGAAATAATAATGCGCCTTTTCTGGATGTGTAGGAAATAGTGTTATCTTTACGTCATGAAAAATGTAATATATACTGTAAAGTCTAGAAGTAATGGTAACTCTCTAGAAGTAATGGTGCAAGTAGTTGCAGATTGTGGATAACGCAAAAATAATTTGTTCATTGTATTGTTGTAGAGGTGCATCTTGGTTTAATCCTATCTCAGTGTATCAGTATCAGGTGAATTTTTCTTCAAGTAACTGTTTATGATTATGTAAAAAATTTGTTTCTTAATTTTTATGTTTCACAGGTTTTTTCTTTCAAATTAGACATATGTCAATAAAAATGAATATGACTGCTTCATAAATTCACAGTATCCCAGGCGAGGTAATGAAATGAAACCCAGTAGACATGACTTGGAAGAAGCTAGGAATGATTATCAGTTTTCCCAGATCACCATCCTGTTTGTCATCTACCTAGAAACCTCTTTTTTGTCTCTCTCTCTTTTTCTCTAAACTAATTTTTCTTAAACATTTTTGAACATGGTCAACTTGAGTAAGGCAAGAGATCCTATGAACCACTATCCTAAAACTAGGAGATAGTCAAAAACTGGAGAGTAATAAAATAATAGATTGGTAACGATATAGTGACTTTACAAAAATGTTCATCCAATACAATGAAAAGGTAACCATAATTGTTTCTAAATTAATGTGAGAAGAGCAGCAATTGAAAATAATAACCCATACAAGCCAGCACCTATGATGTACTGGTAACATATTCTTTCTGAAAATTGCAGAAATCTAACCTAGTATACATGCATGTTCAGTGGAAGATTTGCAGCGTTGTTCAGTTTTGTGTGAAACAGACAACATAGTGAGTACTTAGTACACTCAAGTACCATACTGAATTGAGTTTGTGAATACAAAGTTTTAGTAATTTTTACTAATTTAGGACAAGGATCAGCCAATTTTTACTATAAAGAGCCAAATAGTAAACATTTCAGGCTTTGCTACCCACATATGGTCTCTTGTGTATTCATTGTTGTTGTTGTTTTGTTTTTTGTTAACCCTTTCAAAATGTAACAACCATTCTTAGCTGGAGGGCTGTATAAAACTAGGCTGGAAGCCCCGACAGGCCATGAATGGCTGACCCTGGTGTAAGAGGGTAATACTGCTCATATGTAAATTGATGTCTCTGGAATCTTGCCAGTTCATAAGACCTGAAGAAAGGACAGGTGTTTATTTCCTGATCAGCTTCAGTAGGGCGGAAGAATCCTTGTGGTCCACTGGTAGGCCTTGAAATGTACTTTGAACACTACTTGAAACACCTAAGCATCTCAGCTCATCTCCTATTAAGTTACTCCAAGTTAGCACAGACTTATTTTTCCTTTGTTTGCTTTGGCAACTATCATACACCTGGATTATGAAATAATCTTTTTAAAAGCCTTTTACTTTTAGCCCTTTTAGCACAATGAAAAATACTGTTTTAGAAACTAAGAAATCTATATTCTAATCCCAGCTCTTCTACTTAAATAGCCATAGTTTCTTGGACAAATCAGTTATTTTGTTTGGTTCTCAACTTCATGTATATAATAGAATTGAACTAATGCCATGTAATATTTCTCCTAAATTTGATTCAGTAATTTCAAATTTATGTTTCCATAGGCCCTTTATCACCTGATCAGATGATACCTTTACTTGATCCTCAAGTTTAGAGCTATACAAAGTAAAGAAATACAAGTAAATGAGTGTTGATGTCCAGAAACCCTTCACTGTGCCCGGTGGATAGTGGATGGCCAGACCATGTCGAATGAATGAGCAATGAAGGAGCATACCTACCTTTCTTAGCTTTCTTCTTATATATGCCTTGTGTTTTAGAAATACGTATGACTTCTTATATAGGATTCAGTCTTCCTAATGCTCTTTTGTTGTTCAGTTTAAAAAATACTCGTTGAGTGTGAACAATATGGTGGGTTCTAGAGATACGGTAATGAACAATGGATACCTAGTTCTTGCCTTTAAGGAGTTTACCCTTGTGGTTGGGGGAACCAGTCGGTAATCTGATCATTTCAAGTCATGTCTAAGTACGGTATTAGAGGTTTGAATCTCCAAAACAAAGTGTCTAGTGTCTTACTTCAAAAACAATACAAATGCCACCTCTGTTAAGGCTTTTTGGATTGTCCTTCAATTGAATGCCTATATTATAGGTCCTTGTTTGAAACATTAACATTTATATAATGTACTTTTTTTTCTCCTTTTCTAGATTACATGCTGCCTGAGTGTAAGGGGCCTTGTCTTACATTTGTATTCATGAAAAACATCTAGCACTCATTAATTTAATGCACTCTGTTAGGCAAAACATAATGGTTGCATTTCTAAGAAACTTCAGTTTATGAGATACTGTGTTATTAAAATTATTGTTTCAGAGTGAGAAGAAGGTTGTCAGCTAAAGCATTTGACTTGTAAAGAGCTTCAATATTTATGAAACCTAAATAGCGCTAAGTAAATCTAGCTTTTGATTACAAGTAGCTTGTTTTATGAGTCTGGCCTTTCTTTTTGTGATTGTTGCTAGGACTCTGACTGTTAATCACCTGCATTACTCGTAGTGGAGGTAAGCAAAGCTCAAAGACTCTTAGACTAGTTTAACAACCAGTTTTTTTCCCTTAAGACTGGTTCTGGGCTTCCCTGGTGGCGCAGTGGTTGAGAATCTGCCTGCCAATGCAGGGGACACGGGTTCGAGCCCTGGTCTGGGAAGATCCCACATGCCGCGGAGCGGCTAGGCCCGTGAGCCACAACTGCTGAGCCTGCGCGTCTGGAGCCTGTGCTCCGCAACGAGAGGCCGCCATAGTGAGAGGCCCGCGCACAGCGATGAAGAGTAGCCCCTGCTTGCCACAACTAGAGAAAGCCCTCACACAGAAACGAAGACCCAACACAGCCATAAATAAATAAATAAATAATTTAAAAAAAAAAGACTGGTTCTGTAATGATACTTCCCAGTGGTCATGGTATTATAAACCAAAAAGAGCCAGTGTAATAAGGATTTGGGGTATCAGATGACCAAAAATAAATGTCCATTATAGTTCATACTTTTTGTTTCCGATAATGAACATATTTCCCTTTTTGCATACTTAAGCTTGAAAAAATTAAAAAGCCCCTGTCTAACATGGTGCCGCTTTGACTCATACAACCTGAACTCCTCTCCCATCTCTACGGATGGGTAGGACCAAGGCCTGTTTATTTCCTGCATCCAGTGCCAGGTCTAGTGGGTGATTTCCAGTCCATTCCTTCTCTGCTTCTACCAGATGGAGGTGGGATTATATTCCTTATTTGGATATTGTCTGTAAATCACCTCAAGGGATGGAAGAAAATTTGCAAGTGAGTAATTAGGTGTAAATGTGATCTATTTCTCTTCACTTTTGCCCCTTAGTTCCTAAATCTGAGTGTCCTTTCTGGCTGTGGGTGAAGCGGCACCATGGAGTGGTGGTTCTTTGAGAGCGTAAAGATCCCATGGGGCTGCAGTTCACCTTCCCGAGATACTGTCTCTCAGATGACACCGTAATTGGGTCTTCAAAAGGCCATTAAAAATTCTAGAAGTCCAGCAGCTTCCAGATAATGGAGTACTGGGAGACCAAGGAATCCCATTGTCCTTGGAAGTTCTGTTAATTTTTTTTTCTCTGTAAATTGAATATCTTGATCAAAAGCACTGGTGTGTAGAATACCATGATTGTGACTAACCTATGGATTAGGAAGCTGGTAGAATCATGGGGGCAGGGCAGTAGAAGAAGCATAACAAAATCCATAGTACTGCTGTTTCAGTGAGTATAAAATTCTGCCTCCAACACGATGGAAGGAGTATCATCATCTTGCCACTGGGTGACTGGCTCATACCCCCATAGATGGCGCCACATCACATATTTACTTTTGATTGCTATTGCTGCAGATTGGTACATGGCATTTCCAGTAATCATGTTAATCTGAGAAAGGGGAAGTCCAGTTGGTGAGCCTACATGTGGTTTTTATTCTTAAACCATTGCTGGTTTATTAGTCCAGTGAACAAGTGCTGTAGAAGTTGGGGTGAGGGTCAGGCTGGTTAACATACATAGAACAAAATCTAGAAAGAGATAAACCAACAAGAGAACATAACACCTAACACATAGCAGGCAGCTCAGGTCACTGGGTCACCTAGTATACCACTGTTTACTTTTTATCCAGGGCTTAGTAGCAAGACTAGAACTGTTCCTCAAAAGGTAACATTGGTTTGCCAAAGAGAGCATGATTTTGCTCCAAGATTCTAAGGGACTCCTGTGGTCTTTCTTTCTTCCTAGTGGGACTTGCCACTAGTTTTATACAGAACTCTGAAATTGCATAGGCTCTTGAGTTACCATTGGATCAACCAGGTCATTAAAGCCAAGTTGTAGAGCTGCTTGTACCAACACTTGAACTAGCTGGATAGCCTTTTCTTTTGCGGAGTTGAAGCCAGAGCTGGCAGCCTTTGGGGGCATTCAGTAAAATGGGTTGGAGCCGCATAAAAAGTCTCACTAAGCATTGTTTCCCCATTTGTATTTGAGACTGCAAAGAAAAGCAATTTGTCATTTACTTTGCAGGAGTATGTCAATGATCCATACGGATTAATGGACCAAGATTCTTCACCAAAGAAACAGGGTCCTGTATTTTCATGGAATTTATCTTCCATCTACTGGCATACTTCCATCCTTCGAAGGCATCTAAGAGTGCATGTTGCTTCTTGCCTTTCAGATCCTAAAAGCACATGTAAGCGGTGTGTTGGACTAGTGTAGTGTCCCATTGGAGGAGAGGATCAACAACCTTGACAAGTAACTTGTAGTACAGAGATAAAGAGTATATACAACCCTAAGATAAGACTGTGAAGGCTCTACGCCATCCCATCCAGTTGAAAACAAACTCCTTCTCGTGTTTTCTATTTTTTTAGGTTAGAGCAAAAAGTATTTACTGTATCAGCAGGTTTATACAGGGTGCCAGAGATTGTGATGATCTGTTCTAGTAAATAGATCACATTTTGAGGAGCACTGCAGTTGGAGTCACCATTTGAATAAGCTTCTGCTAGCCATCATAATTGCCTTCTGCATCCTCCAGACAGGCCAGTTAAATGGGAATAGGGGAGGCTTCACCCCGCTCAGCTTGTCAGGTCTTCGGAGGCATTTCTGAGCGGTACACAAGAATAGGTGTTGCTCCAGGTTTTCTGTTTTGTTGGAGTATTGCGCCCTCAGGGGCTCCCGGTTATCTCTTCCTTTGCATATAAGCCCTTACTCAGGGAGAAAGGTTGAAAACGGGTTTCTGAGTGTATCTGTTTACAAAAACTAGGGAAATAACTACTTGGTAGATTTAGGCTCCTTCCCACTGGGCCTATCAGAAGCATGTCTACTTAAATTTTTTTAAGGGCGGAACAGTTTTATATAGTGTTCATACATTAAAGTTATTTATCCTTTCCAGGATTGATATTCTTTTCAGTCTTTCTTTTGCTATTCATGTTTTCAGTGAATATTATCAATTTTTAAAGTTCCTGTTCCTGGCCCATTTTTGTACTGGCTTGTCTGACCTTTTCTCAGTTATTTCTGATTCTTTCTACATGATGGACATTGCTCCTTCCTATGTCTTTACCTTTTTTCAAGGCTTTTGATTGTAATTATATTATCATCTGCTTATTTTTCTTGATTTTTACCAATCTGATATGTGTTGATTATCAATGAAGTTTAATTTCTCATTTTTTTTTGCTTGTTATAATTTTAAGATGATACCTTTTACCCATTTTTCATTGAGCTATTTTTATATTTCCAGTTTATAGGATTTTTTTCTGTATTAGGGATATTAACCCCTTTACTCATTATATGCTGCAGGTATTTTCTCCCGTTTACACACACACACACACACACACGCACACACGTTACTTATATATATTTGTAATGTAGATACATATTTTTCATATAGTATTTTAAAATTTTGTGTATGTTTTGCCAGTTTGATATATTTTCCTTCATGGTTTTTAGTTTTGTATCATACTTGGATAATATTTTATACCTCATGCCAAGATCATAAATAAGATTGTGTAATAAATACATTTTTATAGTTTTATGTAACAGTTTAATAGTTTCTTATATTAATAATTTGTTACAGATTTATTTTACTTCATGAGGTAAGCTAGAGTTCTCTGTTTTAACCCCCAAGTGGTTAGTCAGTTTTCCTGGTGTCATTTATTGAGCAATCTATTTTTTTTTTTTTCACTTATTGTGACCTTTTTTAAAAGACAAGAGCCCTCTAGATATGTGATAAATGCCTGCATCAGTTTGTCTTATCAACATACTTTTTTTGAAAATAAAAGCTTTAAACCCCTATAAGGTAGCCCAAGAAAATCTGTTGAGGTTAAGAAGGAAATATGTAATTGGAAGCCGCCATAAGTTATAAAACAGCAAACAAAATTCCTTCACCTCACAAAAGAAAAATCTGTTACTGAAAAGAATGGCAAAAAAGAAATTCCTTTGTAAGTAGCTGAATGGTTAACAGTTGCTATATGATTCCTCTCCAGTATTTATATTTTTCATCTTTGACTTGAAACCAATATTTATTACATCATCCTCAGTGAACAAAAGTTATCCTGTGTTTCGGAATACAATCATTCCTTTGATCCCATAAATATCAATAAATAGTGACTATTTAAAAGCATTTAAGCTATATAAATAAACGATTATTTTAAATGAAAAGAATGGGTGGGTTGAATCATTTTTCTCTAGTTCTTGGAAGTGTGAAAGTTCCTTACTTTGAGATGGATTTTCAGCTTGTTTCTACTTGACACTTTATTTGTGTATATGAATGCATAAAGCTAGGACCTCCCCTTTTGTAAAGAGCCCGTTTTTTTTTATTACAGTGGTCATAGACTTCTGAGTGGTGAACTTAGCATAAAATATTTAAAACCTACAGAAGAGTAAAAGTATATAGTACAGTGAACTTTTTATATACCCTTTACCTGGGTTCACCCGTTGCTGACATTTTTCAACTTTTGTTTAGTCTCTCTCTCTCTCTCTCCAGATTCAAATTCAAGTTTCTCCAGTTGTCTCCACAACTTTTTTGTAGTTTTTGTGGGTTTGTTTTTTTTTTTTTTTTCCTGATTCAGAATTCAGTCAAAAATCATACACTGGGTGTTTTAGTATTTTGTGTTTTTTAGTTCTTTAATTTAGAAAGCTTTCCTGCTTTCATACTTTTTTTCTTTTGTTGACATTGACATTTTAAAAAGTACAGGCCAGTTGTTTTGTAGATTATCCCGTAATTTAGATTGGTCTGATTTCTTTCTCATGATTAGATTCAGGTTAAATATTTTGGCAAGAAAAATACATAAGTCATACTGTGACTTTCTTGTTGCATTATGTCAGGAGGCTCACAATGCTAGTTTGTACCATTGGTGGTCCTAAATTTGATCATTTGTTTTATAAGCAACAGATTTATCTTTGATAAAGTTAATTCAAAGTAGTGACATCTGTGTGATGATAATTTGAGGTCATGTGAGTATCCCCGTGGTTTTAGCATCCTTTGATCTTTGCTTGAATCACTTACTACATAGATAGTTGAAAAATAATTTTTCTAATTTTGTTATTCCCCCTTCATTTATTAACTATAATTCATTCACTTTATACCCCAGTGAATTATGTAATTGTAACAATTATTTTCCTTACAATTTTTATGCCAGTATAGTTACGTGAAAGTCCATGTGCCATTGTACTAAATGTTCTGATGGAATAGGGAAGACGATAATATTTTTGGCTCATAATTGCCGTTTCACATGGTAAGGGCCCCACACAATACTCTTGAAAATAAATCCATTGTCTCTAATCTTGAGTTTTAATTTAATTAATCTTGAAAATTAGTCCATTGTCACTAATTAGATTTGAATAAACCATTTCTTTTTTTTTTCTCAACTAATACTTCCTATATTTATCTCTTTGTTTTTCTTTTTCTAACTGTCCTATTGTTTGTATTAATTTCTATTGCCCTAACATTTGTAACAATTACACATTTATTTTCTATCATAATAGCTGCGGAAATACAGAGGACTCTGAATCAACTTGGAACACCTCAAGATTCACCTGAATTGAGGCAGCAGCTGTAAGTATTAATTAAACAACAAAAAGGAAATAGAGGGGAAAAACCACCTATTGTTATGTTCCTTTGATAGTGTGTAGTGTTAATGTTTATTGGAGAAAACAATGGAAAATTAATAAGGTTTTTCTGCTGCCTCATTTGTACTAAGCTTTTGTGTAGGTTTTTTCCTGTCCAGAGTGGGCAGATGTTTTTCTTTATTTTAAAGATCTGGCTAACTCTATCAAAGCAGAACTTCTTTGGTTAGCTTTTTTATACCTTTTAATAGGTTGTTTTTGATGGCTTTGAAAAACGGTACTCTGAGCTTCTCTATTTGTGTGATTCATTTCCCATAGCTAACACTCCATATGATGATTTTTATTTCACTTAGATTCAATGCATATCCAATATGAACTATGCCCTAAAAGTTTATATTTACATCTTTGAATTTCAGAAAGCATTAGCCTCTGTTTAAAAAAAAAAAAGTTGTAATGAAGTTATTTAGTACATATTTGAATAAATTAACATGCTATTAGGAAAACAGCAATAATACCTCGTGGTGTTACAGATTTTACAGAGTGTTTTTACGCATTTTGTCATCTGAACCTTACAAAATTGGAGTGAGCTAGATAGAGTAAAAGAACTATTTCCATTTTGCTTATAAGGAAAACATGTCTGTTTCGGATTTGATGATTTGCGCAACATTATTCTGAACCTGAATCTTAAATCTTAGTTCAGCACTGTTAACAGCTACAAATTTCAAGTAATATATATGTAATAAGTGATATGCCAAACGTTAGCTACAGAAGGAAAAATTGCAAAGAAGAAATTAAGAGATAGGTAATAGTAATTCACATTTTTATGAAGTACAATTTGAGGAATTTGCAGTTGTCTCTAATTTGTATTGCATTTTTCTGCAGTGGATAGATATCAAGGTGCTAAACATGCCCCAAATCTAAATAATAAACCATCATTTATTAAAATAAAATGGAATAGAAACCGTAATTCTTAATAGTTAATAATATTTTGCTAAGGTTAATAGTGGAGATTCTGAATATGTAGACATCATTAAAGTCTTCTTTTAGAATTTTAATTATATTACTTTTTCTAAAGATTTTTAAAAGGCATATTAAAGATAGGGCACTTGGTAAATATATATAAGTAGGGTATAATTCTTCCTTATCAGTCAAATACAGATATCTATACTAAAACATATTTTTACATAGTATCTCATTATTTTAAAGGATCCTAAGTGTGACCAATACATGTTTAAAATGAGAGATAATATATATGAGAAGTACTGATGTTGTGACTTCTAAAGCATCACATTAATACAGGCTTTTTTTTAGTGTTAATTTCTTTAGTTAGAGATCTTAGTTTTTAACTTTATAAGCTAGCTAGCAAGATAGCTATAAATAGCTATATAATTTACCTCTTTTACTGTGTTCTGTTCTTTTTACAGAGAAGTGCTATTGTTTTTTCCACAGCAAACTTAAATGATAGTAAATTCGTATTATCCATGTCTCTGCTTTTTTTTTTTTTTTTTTTTTTTAAAGTATCTATAGGATATAAATGTTCAGGTAGAGAAATATGAGAGGCTGGCTGTACCCTGAGACCTGGGAACTGGGCAGAGTTTAAGACAACAAATCCTCTTTACTTACTCAACTGACCTCCCAATTGTGGGATGCACATAAAAGGCTCCCACAGCCACCAAATCTCAAACGTCAGACACTTTACAATCTCGTGTTGGCTTTTGTCATCTTCCTTTCTAAATGGCTGCTGATTTATTTCTCAGAGCTTGGTTACTCCATGTATGAGTAAAGAACCTTCCACATAGTATTTGTTCAATATTTATCAAAGAATAGAACCTGAAAATTTTGTTTTCATAGAGAAAATTTGGAGCCAGTCTATAAAAAAGTGATTTTTCTAAAACTATTCATCAGGGTTGAATCAGGTGGCAGAGTTGCAGCTTAAAGAAATGTTTTAGTTCTTTCGCTATAATGCGTGTTTTCTCATTTTAGGCAACAGAAGCAGCAATATACGAACCAACTTGCCAAAGAAACAGATAAGTACATTAAAGAGTTTGGATCTCTGCCCACCACCCCCAGTGACCAGGTATGAAGCTTTAAGACACACTGTGGATGTATTGAATGTGAAAGAAATCAAATGTATTGTGGGATCTTTGAACTGTTGTGCTAGAAAGGAAATTAGGGGGAAAAAATCAATTTGAGATTAGTTCACAGAACACAAAACTATATTTAATTGTCCAGGTAGTATCCTTTGGTTCAATAAAGCAAAAATTATTTCCATGCACTTGCCCTGACCCATAATTAAGTAAGTGCTCAGAAAATGCTTCCTGAGTAATTGTTTCCTGGCCTTCCAGGACTGACTTCATATAACATGCACGCTCATTCAAGATGTGAGGTTTCCTAGGGGCACACGTATTTATTACCCTGCTTATTACTTAGTGGAAGTTATTACTTAGGTGAGTCAAAGGTTTTATTTTCATTTTAAAAAAAAATACTTTAACATAAAATCATGGCCCAGTTTTTAGGATGAGAACTTGAGGTGAGAAATCCAACATTAATGGGCCTTTTGCCTCAAGGTAAAATAAGCACAGTATTTGAACATATTGTCAAATTGTTCAAAATGTTATTGAGTTAAGCAGTAAGGCCCTGTAATAGGAGAGTGAGTGAAGTTTTCAGAATTCAATAAAGAGCCAGCTACTGGCAAAACAACTTTTGCAAATTCTGTAGAGCTTCTCAGCTTGATTCTGGTAGGTTTCTTTCCCCCCCCCTGCTTTCCTCTAGCGTCAAAGGAAAATACAGAAGGATCGCTTAGTGGCGGAATTCACCACATCACTGACAAACTTTCAGAAGGCGCAGAGACAGGCTGCTGAGAGAGAGAAAGAGTTTGTCGCTCGAGTAAGAGCCAGTTCCAGAGTGTCTGTAAGTATGTAAAGCAGCGCCGTAAAAAGAATGTGGTACCCTCCAAGGGCCCCGTGAAGAGCTATGCGGCATGTTTCTTGAGTCCTAAAGACCTGTGAATATCTTGGAAATCGGTATTTGAATACTTATTTTCAGGTGTTTCTAATCAATTTTTAAGAAGGATGATCATTATGTATTATTGTGGTTATTCTGTCGACGTTGTGGAACAAAAGATTATGTAAAAATATAGAAACGTTTTGTCAGAAAAGATGAGGGGTCAGATCCTAATTTGAGCCTGAGGCTGTTACTTTGTATTCGTGCTGGTGTAGAGAGCACTTTAATCCTGCGTTGTATGAAGATGACGTAAATGAATGGTGAATATATTGTGTGAATATTTAAAACGAATGTACACCTGGAGAAAATAAAGGATAAATTAGAGTGGAATCTTGACTTAATCTAATTTTAAATCTCCCTAGAAACTATCACAGGTTGTTTCGTTGTTCCTTAATATAGAGGTTTCAAGACTACATTATGTTTTGATCAAATAATATTTGTTATTTGGCCCTTGAGAATATTTAATGAATTGCTTCTTTGTCAGCTTAGGATATAATTTGTTTTATTACTTGAAGTAATTGACCTAAAATACTAGAACAAGAACTTTTCTCTCTTTTTTCTTACACCTACACTCCAGTGTGTACATAAATCAGTTTAGATTATTACAAAGTAAAATGTGAGTGTTGTGTGTTTTTCCTTTGCATCTTCTCAATCCATTCTGTTACTAAATTATTCAGGGTGGTTTTCCTGAGGAGAGCTCAAAAGAAAGGAATCTTGTGTCCTGGGAAAGGTAAGAAGTATAAAACATTATGCAGATCAAAAGATAATTTTTCAAATACGTTTTTTACATCACAGTCCCTGGGCAGAATTAAAGCTTTCAGTATATTATATCATGACTATCCTAAGTTATTTATAAATAGAAAACAATAAGTTTGAAAATTTTTCAAAGTAATTATTTATTATAAAATATATAAAAATACTCCAGTATAGCAATAATACTCTTTAAATAATTATTTGTCCAAATAAATATTATTGACTTAATTATTATTTGATATAGATTATTCCCATACGTGAAGTTTAAATCAACCAAGAAGTACTCACTTGCCAAATATAATAGTTTCCAATAATTAAATAATAACTCTAAACATAACATCATTGAAATGAAACATGAATAAAATTTGGTTAACATTTCTGTTATATTTTTAGAATTTAAGTGAGCAATTCTATGACTTTGAAGAAAAAATATTCTATTCAATAAGTATTTCTTAAATAAAAAGGAAGCCTCATTGTTTTCATACCAGTTTTTCTTTTTTACATATTCTTTTCTTTTTAATAGCCAAACTCAGCCTCAGGTGCAGGTGCAGGATGAAGAAATTACAGAGGATGACCTCCGCCTTATTCAGGAGAGAGAGTCTTCTATTAGGCAACTTGAAGTAAGCTTTACATTGTAGAATTGGACTGCTGCTCTGTTCTTAGTGAGTTTGTCCTCGAGATGCTTAGATGATGCTGGGAGAGAGGTCAAGAAAGAATACTAAATAAATATATCAATTGATGGCATATTTCATATAAATTAGAGTCATTCTGTTAAAAAAAAAGTAATTTCTTTAGAATTTGTGCAAGGATGAGAAAATATACTTCCCTCTACTCCAACTTTTTTTTTTTTTTTTTAATTCTGTTAAGTCATCTCAAGCCACCTGAGCATTGAGAAAATTATCAGTCTAGAGATAAAGGTCTGTTCAGAGAGTCTAGATAGCTTCCATGGCACATGATACACATCACACCTGCATGAATAAGACTTTTTCCAAGGGCTTTAAAAGTGTTTTATTTCTCTTTAGTGTGTGTAGGATATCAAAGAGGTATAAAAGGTTTAGTAGCCTTAGTTCTTAGGGAACCTACCTGTTCCCTAGAAAGCGGGCTAATAATAGCTAACAATAGCTACAATTTATTGAGGGCTTCATGCACCAAGCACTATGTGATAAATTCTTTATGTTAATTGTCTTATTTAGTTCTCATAAAGCTCTGTGAAGTAATTAACTGTGTCATTATCATTGCCCTTCTACAGATGGGGAAACTAAGGCACAGGATGAATATGTAAATTGCCCCACCTTTCCTGAATAAAGTATTTAAACTTTACTTTTTAATCAAGCAAAATAATAGTTATATATTGAAGAAAATTAAATTTATAACTTATTTATCCATCACTATTCCATTGCGTATTCAGATTTATTAATGTGAGGCTTTGAATTTATACCTAATGTTTTATTCTTTTAAAATGTCAAATTGACATATACATTTTTACTAGAAATACAATAAGAATATTTTTTACTTTTTTGAGGAAATACTATTCATGATAACAAAACTAATCAGATTGCATGACATAAATTCAGTAACCCACAACCCTTCTCTATTGTATAGTTCCTTCATTTCCACTCTGAATCACTTGATATTTTTAACATCACAGACTTATTTTAGAGAACTGAGATTCAGAGTCTACTTACTTGGGATTGCCTATAGTAAAATAGTTTTCTGATATTCCCCAAATATATGTTATTAGGTCCAGATGCATGCTCACCTAGGTATGAGCAGTGGTTTGTGTTTTTTAAAATTTTCTCCTTTTGTGGATTGGGGACTGAATTTCTGATTCCAGTAATATGTGCTTTTTTTCTCTTAGGCTGATATTATGGATATTAATGAAATATTTAAAGATTTGGGAATGATGATTCATGAGCAAGGAGATGTGATAGGTAAGCCCTACTCATTAGATTTCATGAGGCAGAAGCAAGCTACATGCAGTTTACCTGTGGTAACTTCTCAAGCCAGGGTAGCTCCTTCCTCTCTCTCTTTCAATCCTCCTGAAATCAAAAGTACAGTGTCTGTAATAGACAAAGCATCACCCTTGGCATTATCTAAAACAGATCTCGTTTTTGGCTCCTACTGGTGGAAATGACCAGCTTTATTTATTTAAGAAGTCCCAAATTTAATCAGGGTCTACTGCTGCTGAGATCATGGAAGGTAACATTTAACATCATTCTAGCTTATTTCCAGGACCTCTGGTTTCTGTCTTATCCCAATTTAATTCTTACCACACCAAGGACTTTTTGGGAAAACATCTGTTCATAATTGTGCACACTATCTTGTCTTTTAAAGTAGAGGGAATAAGTAGCCATTTGCCTGAACATTAATTCTTATAGCTTTTTTAATACGTTAATTTAGTTGTATTACTTAGATACAGAGAATTCTTTTTTAAAAATTCTTTAAAAAAAAAATCAGTGACTAAGACTTCCTTTAAGTTTTAAATGTAATTGTAATTCATTTAAGGTGTAGTTGTCAGCATTGATCAGGATTCTGATCATCTTTATCGTTTTGATATATGAAGATATCTGTGGGTATGCTAAAGCCATATCTAATACATTTTCTGAATTTGGTTCAGTTGAAATGCTTGGACCTATAGTTTAATATAATTATTATTTGTCCATTCTTACCCTCCTCTGTAGCCCCAGTAGATCACAGGGTAAAATTTCAAAAGCCATTCATTCATCCAATAAATATTTATTGAATGCCTACTATATCCAGGCATAAATCTAGGCCTTGAGGATTCAGCTGAAATTAAACAACAGATAAAAAGATCTTATA
Source organism: Balaenoptera musculus (assembly GCF_009873245.2). NCBI lineage: Eukaryota > Metazoa > Chordata > Mammalia > Artiodactyla > Balaenopteridae > Balaenoptera > Balaenoptera musculus. Next base: position 31,145,973 of record NC_045796.1, read on the forward strand.
ATCTAATTGGAGGAGAGAGACAATTAAAACAGAAAGAAAAGTACGTAGATGGTGATAAGTGTTACGGGGAAAATAAGGCCAGGTCGGGGGTAGGACTGCAGGAGGTGGGGAATGTGCTGCTTTTCTGGGGAAGTCAGGTAAGGCCTCACTGATAGGTGACATTTTAGTGAAGACTTCACGGAAGTAAGGGAGCAGGCAAGAGAACGTGTTCCAGGCAGAGGGAACAGCAGGTGCAAAGGCCTTCAGGCAGAAGCACGCCTGACATCTTGGGCCAATGGAGTGAGCAAGAGGAGGATGGAGACGATGTCACAGGAGAGCAGATCACATAGGCCCCTGAGCCACTGTGAGGACTGTTTTTGTATTAATGGAGGGGAAGCCACAGGAGGATTTGAGCAGAGGAGCGTTATCATTTGACTTAGGCGAACAGACTGCAAAGGGACAAGACCAAAAACAAAGAAAACACTTAGAAGCCTATTGCAGGAATCCACATGAGCAGCTATGTTGTCTTGGATCAGTATGGAAGCAGTGAAGTGATGAGAAGCAGTGAAGTGGTGAGAAGCAGTGGGATTCTGGATATTTTTTAAATGTGGAACCAAAAAGATCTACTGACTATCTGGATATGGATGTGAGAGAGTAAATTCTAGGATGACTGTAAGGTTTTGGCCTGGCTCACAAAAATCATGGTGGTGCCATTTTCTGAGATGCGGAAATCTGTATTTCCATATGTTATTTCCAAAAACATCCATATGTTTGGATGGATATAAATCAATGATTTTTGGATATATTAAGATTCAGGGGCCAGTTGTCACCCAGGTAAAGGTTTGATAGGCATTGGTAAAGAGAAGATGGGGTAAAGGGGAGACGTCTGGCCTGGGGGTATAAATCTGGGCGTTATCTGTACATAGATGGTATTTAAAGCCATGAGATTAGGTGAGATCACCTAGGAGATAAGTATAGATAGAGAAGAGGGGTGTCTGAGGACTTGTAAATATTTAGAGCACGGTCGGCAAACTACATCCATTCGTTTATGCGTTATCTACAACAGGTTTTGTACAACAGAGGCATAGTTGAGTATTTATGACAGAAACCATATGAATGAACTGCAAAGCTTAAAGTATTTATTATCTGAGACAAAGAAAAAGTTTGTTGATCCCTGATTTAGAGCCTAGAGAGCCGAGGAGGAACGAACAAAAATGACCAAGAAAGAATAGCTAGTGATACAGAAGAAAACCACATGAATGTATAGTTTTAGAATGGAGGGGAGAAAGCATTTCAAGAGCGAAGGCAGGTCAGCTCTCTCAAATGCTGCTATTCGGTTAGGTAAACTGAGGCTTTAGAATTGATTGCTGAATTTAACAATGTGTAGGGCATAGGGGACCTCAGATGAGAGCTGTGCTGGTGAAATAGTGCAGGTGAAAGTATGATAAAGTAGGCTCAAAAGACGCTGGGAGGAGAGTGACTGGAGATAGCAAGTGGAGATAACTCTAGGAGTCAAGTGAGGTCATAGCTGCCAGTGGATGTGGCATAAATGAGAGATTTGGGGGTTTGTTTGTGTGTTTTTAAGATGGCAGCAATAGGATTGATGGGAAAGAAGTATTGTTAGTGAGAGGGAGGAAATTGCTGGCCTGAGGTCTTTGAGCTAGGCAACAAAGAATGGGATAAAGTACACGCATGGGGAGGTTGGCTCTCGCTGAGCGTGGACAGGTCCTCCCTAACCATGGGAGAGAAGTCCGAGCACAGAGACTGTTGCATGTGGTAGTGGGTAGGATCAAAGGAGACTGTGGAAATGTCTTCTGATTGTTCCTGTTGTCTCAGCGATCTAGAAATAAGGTCACTGGTGGAGAATGACAATGCATGACGAGGCATGAGAAGTTAGGGGAGAGAGGAGGAGGTATGACTTAGCGTTCCAGGAATTGGGGAGATGAGGCAGGCGTGCTGTGCAGTCAAGAATTTAAAGTGAAATGTCATCACGGTGATTCTTTTTTGCACCCATGTTCAGCTGCATGGGACAGGTTGGGGTTTTGTCACCTAACTGTGACCACAGTAGGAGGGAAGAAGGCTGAGGATAAATGCAGGAAACCCGTGACAGATGACTGTGTCTGGAGTCTAGGCTAGGGAAGAGGAAGGTGAGGACATGAAGTACGTGAGGGGCAGAGAGAAAGTGGTGGGATCACTAAGGCTGGGGTCTTAGAAGGCAAGAACTCTAAAGGTAGCAGATGGTAATCAGAGAGTGAGACCTGGAACGGAGATTATAGAGAAGCTGCAGTTATTGGTAATGACAGGTTTGGGGTGTGACCATGGATGTGGGTGGCTCAGAAAGCGCCACAGGCAAAGTCTTTGAAAAACATGTGTTCAGAGAATTGAGAGGCCTGGCTATTAGAGGGTCAGCAACTGGATATTGAAATCACCGATATGGTAGGGTAGTAGAAGCATTGAAAAGAACATCAGTGACTCGGGGGCTAAAATATTCAAGGAATGAGGAGAGAAGACACCTGTGGATGTCTGCAGCAAGGAGGGCTGAATGAGTTGGACAGCATGAGCTCTAAAACTGAAAGTTGGCAAGGAGGAGGAGGAAACAGTGGTCCCCCATCCTACAGACGGACACCTGTTCCACCCCCACGTCAGAGGAGGGGGGAAGGAAAATGTCACCGCTTGACAAGGCTGTGGGGACCCTCAGGGAGCCTAGGTTTCAGCACAGAAGGAGGTTGATGAGGGCCGCCCAGCAGATGACGGTTTTCAGTTCTCTGTATTTACCCTAAACCAAAGTTCAGATGCTTGCTTGCTGCTGAGTTGGCCATCACAGAATGCAGGTACTGGTGACGGTACTTTTGGGGGTTACCAGGTAGAACTGGAGTGCACTATAATGAAAATAATAAAGTTTCTTTCCTTCAGATTCTTCTGTATTGTTTGGATCACCTGGGAAGTAGTATCACTGAAAAAAAAAAAAACTCAGCCTTACCCATATACTATTAATATTAACCTTTGAATAGTGAACATGTTTAATCTTACCTTGAATAAAATCTGGTGATTGGTACAGCTCTGTTACTAGAGCATCAGCACCTGTTTTGTGTGTATGTTTTGTTTTAAAGATAGCATAGAAGCCAATGTGGAAAATGCTGAGGTGCACGTCCAGCAAGCAAACCAGCAGCTGTCAAGGGCGGCAGACTATCAGGTAATATTAACTGTGCTAAATTGTCTTATAACTCAGACTTTTAAACGTTTGTGTGTGTGTGTAAAATCAGGTTTACAGTGGCTGGAGATGTTAAAATTCAAAATGCCATGGAAGACAGGCTAGAAATATGCCAATCAGTTCAAACTGCGTGTAGCCTGTCTGTTCTCAGGGTTGAACCGGTGTTGTGCCCACAGGGATGGGAAGTTTAGAGTCTTGAGGGGAGCAGTACACAACTCCAGTCTTTTCTTACAACTTTTGGTCTCCGATGTCATTTTGACATTTCAACCCAGAAACCTCTTTGATAGCGATTTCCCTCTGTTTCTTGCTGTTCCCTTCTACCTTTCTTTTTTGTCAATGATACTATGGACTAAAGAGGCAGAGATCCTTGTCCCAGAAAGATCTCTTCAGGTCCTGTGGAAATTATATTAGCTTAGAGTGTCCTTGACCAGTGGGTATTCTGTCAGCATTCAGCAGACTTCACCAGGAATGAACTGATTTCTTAAGTGAATCAGGTTAGTATTGGGAATCCATAGGTATGAGTCAAATATAAATATATATAAAGGACTACAAATATTAGCACCATGAACTATTAATATATCACTTAATATGTAAATCTTTGACATTTAACAAAGATAAGCCCAGGCTTTTTGGGAACCCCTAAATACCACTCTAGCATTTGATTTCCCTTTTAAAACTTCATTTTTTTTTGTTGATGTAGTTGTGCATAATTATTTTCTCAGAAACTTATTACCTTCTTATAAAATTTCTAAGATATTATCACCATCCTAGGTATTTTTTAATTGCTTTTCACTTTTCTCACTGATCTTAGAAGTTCCCTTTAGTTTCAATGCCATTTTTTTCACTGGACAAATCAGTGCATATAGAGGATGCTGAGTTAATGCGAGCAATTGTGCTCACCGACAGAGTAACTCATGTTTACTTTCTTTGTGCATGAGATTCAGATATGCAGCTCAGGATAGCTAATGTCACCATGTCCTAGAATGTAGGTGTCATTCATGAATACTTGAACACACACACACACACACACACACACACACACACACACACACAGTAATCTGTAAATACCAACAGTTAAAGCTGCTCAGAGTGTTTAGCAGGATTCATCAGTGACTGGGATTCCATGTAATTTCATTTTCCTTTTGGACTTCAGGGGGGATATAGATATATCCCCAAGTTTTACTTTTACTCTTCCTTGTGGAAGGGAAGGCCTATAGCCACCCTGGGGAAAAGGAACACATCTTCCCAAGTTGTACCTCCAGAGCAAGAGCTGCCCCCATCCTTAATCCCACAGGCCCTGGAGGGATGAGGAAAGAGCCATGCAACACAAGGGCTGGAAGGAGAGCAGCTTCCCAGTAGTCCCACTTGGCAGCCCTGATATTAAACTCATGCCTCTGCAAAATACGGTGCAGTGCTTCTAAATAGTTTGGATGAACCATGAACATAAAGGAAGGTGGGAAATGCTTTCATCACCACGGCACCCCAGGACTCACCACCGCACGCTGGAGAGGTTGCCCCAGGAAAAAAGATACTCTAGTGGAACAGCTGTCATTGTTGATGAAGGCATGTTACATATGGGTCTGCGGTAACCAGGTGGAATCTGGGGAAAATACGTAGGCATGATTAGTTTGAAACTTGAACTGTGTTTAATATATGAAGAGTATATTCTGTTGAAAAATTAGATGGCCATTTGGAATACTGAAAAGTATAAGTAGTTTTCAGGATAATTTCAGAGTCAGGAACATATTCTTTTTGTAAATTTTATGCTACTTCTAGTTGACACAAAGTAAATTTACAAATTTTTCTACTTTGTAAGAAAAAGGATTCCTGCATGTAGCTGTGAGATATACAAGCCATTGGAGAAATATAGAAAGCTACAGCTGGGCCAGGAATGAATAATGGAGCAAAACTCTTAACCTTTATATTTTATTTATTTATTTTTTTAAATAAATTTATTTATTTTATTTTATTTATTTTTTATTTTTGGCTGCGTTGGGTCTTCGTTGCTGCGTGTGGGCTTTCTCTAGTTGCGGCGAGCAGGGGCTACTCTTCGTTGCGGTGCATGGGCCTCTCACTGCGGTGGCTTCTCTTGTTGCAGAGCACAGGCCCTAGGTGCACGGGCTTCAGTAGTTGTGGCACATGGGCTCAGTAGTTGTGGCTCATGGGCTCTAGAGCACAGGCTCAGTAGCTGTGGCACATGGGCCTAGTTGCTCCGTGGCATGTGGGATCCTCCTGGACCAGGGCTCGAACCCGTGTCCCCTGCATTGGCAGGCGGATTCTTAACCACTGCGCCACCAGGGAAACCCCTTTATATTTTAAATGACAGTATTAGAATTTTTTCTAGCTCTTTGTGTTTTATATTTTATTTGAATGTTGAGAGATTTTGAATGCAGTTTCCGTTCATATTCAAGGATGGGAATGATTTGGGAAATTAATAAGTCTACTTTAAGAAACATTGCCAAACATTTGCATTTGCTGATATTGTCAGAGAACTCATTTTGAAGAGCAATTTTTTGATAAAAGTTTAAAAATGGATGGTTTTAAGATGTTTTTTGTTTTCACACATAGGTAAACTCTGTTGCTCAAGTTATTAATTTTTATTTGTCTGTATCTTTTTTAAATTAAGCCCAACCACACATCTAGAAAAAATACCAACAGAAGTTGAATAATTACCCCCTGAATTATGCCATTAATTCAAGAAGAATATTTCTTGAAAGCATAGTGCTATATGTATTGAAAAGCAAAAAAATATAGCCCAAATGAGGGCAATAAATTACTATTGGTTTTACTCTAGAAATGAACCAAATGATCTTCACTTGCTATAGAGGTGCTCCACTACATCTGTAAATGTGCTTTTTGTTTTTTCGCATCTGCAGCGCAAATCCAGGAAAACCCTGTGCATCATCATTTTTATCCTTGTTATCGGAGTTGTAATTATCGGTCTCATCATATGGGGAGTGAAAGGCTAAGATTGTAAAGGAGCACACTATTGCACTACATTATGTAAATTATGTAGGAAGATTCCTTAAATCATGGTAGGTTTTTTTTATTGTTATTATTTTAAAACTGTTGCTTAAAGGATGGTTCCCATACTTTGTTATTTTTATTTGGGGGGAAGTTTTCTTTGGATTAAATCTGATATTTTCTAATACTGGAAGTTTTTCTAAATATCACTGCTGGCATAGCTTCATGCTTTTCGACCTAGTAACTGTTAGGTTTTTGCCCACATTGTATATGCCTTTCATTTATAATTTATTTATCCTGTTGACTTAGTTTTTGGAATTAGTAAATTCAGAGGTGTGTGTGTGTTCTGTGTGCACCTCTCTGTCACAGTGTAACATGCACCCATGTTTGTGTTACTTCAATTACAATTCTTAAATTTAATTTTGATTTGGGCCAGCAGAGGAAGTATTGTCAATAACTTTAAAAATTAACATATATGTTTGTGTTTGGAGTTTTGTTTTTATCTAGTTCACAGCAACACAAATTGTCTATTTAACTTTTACTGTTATTTTTCTCTTAAGACCCTTGTTTATTCTGAATGAAATCAGTGAATAACTTCCTAGTATATCTCTTACTCCTGATGTGTATATAGTAAACATTTGCTGTAGATTGGCTAGTAAAATACTAAGGATAGATTGTTTTTATTGTTTTTATATAGATTCTGTTTAAGTCTGACGTTCGTTTGCAGGGGATTGTGTGGTCACTATAAATGTTTAATGTGGTTTGGAGGAAGAGTATGACAGATCAATACCTATTGTGTTAGAATACTAAAGATCCCAACTTGTATTCGGCTGTGTATTTCCACAGCTGTTATGATGGAAAATTAATTACCTTCTCTTATGTCCTACAGAATAATAAAGATTACTTTTGGGAAGTAACTTTCCCACAGTTACCATTTTTGAGCACCTAACACTTAAAATTCTGTTTCCCTTCATACCATTTTGTACCATCCTTCATTAGAAAGGGAATTGGATGTTCGCCACTTAACTCACTTGCCTTTTTAAATCAATGTTGTTTTAATGCACTAATCTGAATACTGTAAAGAAGATTATCTTAGTTTATAGTTTGTATTTTATAATGTTCTTATATAGCAGTTTGATAGTGAAGGCAATGTTTTACATGGCAAGCTATGAGACTTCAAATGGGAACAAATAAAATATTAAGTAACTAAGTAAATTGTATCTTTGCAACCAAAATAAAGATGATTTTAAAAAGTGTCTGGATAGTTTTATTTCAGGAGAACTCTGCTTCCGTGGGACTTGATACTTACCTCACACTTTTGCCACCGCAATCTCAACAGAGGAGATGTAACCACATGGCCACCATTCTGCATCTTGCTGGAGTACCGGCGTACTCAAAGTTTTTATTTTGGCAATCTTAAAAGGTTTTGCCGCTAATAGGTAGAAGCTGCTTTGCTTGTCATCAGAACTCAATTTTTTCCACAAAAGAGTAGTCTTGAATAGAAAAAATAAAATGAAAAACAATACAGTAGCCAAATTTTTTAAGTTCTTAACAAAGTTTTTCTTTAGGTGAGTTTTAGAATCTCTTTGAAAGGGTGATGCTTACTTTCATGACTGTCAACATATCTGGATCTGTTTGAGTTGAACTGAGTCTCAAACTGAAGAACTTTCCTTATGAAGGGACACATATTGTTCATTTTAGTGTGTTCTGAAGACATACTTGAATGACGCAGATGGAGATTAACCAGCCTCTTTGCTTAAACTGAATGACAGTGTGGCATGAAGGGTTTGGCTGTTGTACTGGTCATTAAATATTATGAAAATGTTTTGGTTTTGCACAATGCTTAGTGGTAGAAAAATAACTGGTGCCGTTTCAACATAATGCAGCTTGTTTTACTAGGCATGGGATCAACCCTAAAAAAATACAGATATGGACACAGATGGAGCTTGATCTGAGACAGCAAACCATGGAGGCAGCCTCTGGAGTCAGGCCCACTGAGTACACTGGGTGCCCAGCAGCTGTATCTGTGTCGCTCACTGAGAACACTGCACCTGGAAGAGGTTGCCACTGGATCCTTCTTCAGGGTCTTCACTGCTTTTGTTAAAAAATAGTAAAATCTTGCACACAAAAAATCGTGTTTTGAATACCGATCTAGACAAATTTATAATGAAAAAAGAAATGACTTTTGAAAGTTTGTTCCACAAAAATTAATCTGTGGTTTAAGCAAGGAAAATGCAGAGTAGTTTCTCTAGTTGGTGTGATTTTCATTTGTTTCTTCGTGTAGTAAAAGGAATGTCACAATAAAAGATAAAAGCTATATAAAGGAAAAAAAGGTCATTGTGCGCCTTTATAGTGAAGAGCAATTCACACGGGTAACTTATTCAGCATTTATTTTTTGAAAAGCAAAACTGACTATTTTTTACACATGATCAGTTACTACAATAAAAAATTAAATTTCAGAAGGAGATGAGAGTTGTTTGGGTAAGTTATGAGTTAAATGACATTTTTAGTTCATTTAAATATGATGAAAATTTCTCATTAGTGGGAAAGAACATCATTAGGCATCCTTCTTTCCTGGAAAAAAAAATTGTTTGCGTATTTTCATAATTCACTTAGGAAAACAAAAAACTGACCTCTGGCTCCCAGACCTCTTCAGTACACCATAAGATTTGAGCAACTTGACCTTGTATTTCTCAGCAAGAAGACACGGTTAGCGAGATTGGCACGCACAGGAGCCTGAAAGTGTTACAATGGACCACTTCCTTGACAGAATGCATCACATTTCTGCTTAACAACTGTCCAGACATAGTTCATCAATCAGTGAAGATAAAAGCATTTCCCCCACTTTTTTAGGAATCTGTGTCCTCAAAATACTGTCACACAGGAAATAAAGAAATTGCCTGATGTAAACCTGCAGGTTCATCTTTCTTCACTTCAGCTGGGTTTAACAAAGTCAGTAGACTCAGTGAAGCATTATCTCTTTCACTAAGTTAAGACATGTAGGAAACCTGTTTTTCTCTTCATGCTAAATTCAAGTATTTTAACCTTTCTATCTGGGTTCAGTCAGGAAAACAACCACCTGATGATGTAAGCATAAAGGGTTTCGATGTGGGGAGTCAGAAGCTTCCACCAAGCATCAGAAGGGCAGGTGAGGGAAGGTGCATCTGCAGTACCGCCCTGGGCGGATCTCGGGAGCTGGCCCAGGAGCCCGTGAGAATCTGGAAGCATCCAGGAAGCTCCTGTCACCTCAGCCTGCAGCACCAACGCAGTGAGTCTCAAGGAACTGTCACCAGCTATCTAGGCTGTTGACAGCACCAAAGCAGGTGACCTGTGAGAGATCTTGAAGCTGCTGCGACTCCTGTGCCCACGGGCCTGTGCACACTTCTGCCTGGATGGCCTCCAAGGGAGGGTGGCCTCTCCGTTCTCTGCCTCCTCAATCCTCTGGAAATGCTTCTCATTGGGCCACGCTGACTTAGAACCAGAAAGCAAAGGAGGTTCTGGAAAATGTAGTTTCTGGCTTCCCTCCAGTGCAAAGAACACTACGGAAGGATGGGACAATGATGCGGAGGTGACAGCAGACAGCCCATCATGATGGGGAAACGCTGATAGATGGAAAGAGCACAAACAATGTGAAGCAGAAAGCCTCACAGAATTCTCTTCCATTAGGGGTTCTTTGGTGGGGGAAAAAAATAACACTGATTTTAAATGGTAAATAAGTCAATTTTCCCAACCAGAACAAAGTCTCTGTATTATATATACTCTGGGACCCCAGCAGCTAGCTGTTTCCTCCCTCTCTCCCTCCTTTGTTGCCCAATAAATATTTGTGTACTTAATTTGGCATTTATTTTGTGCCCGGCTGCCACGTGCCCAGGCACAGAGGGTATTAGAGTGAACCAAAAGAATGTGGTCCCTTCCCTCAAGGAGCTTACATTTTGGTATTAAGCACGTAAAAAACACTTGATGTTAGGAAGAAAATGGTGGGTGGGAGAGGAAGGAGGTAAGGGAAAAACAATGAATGAATATGGATTCATCATTCTTTGGACCACCTACACCTGGGGACTGCTCATTCTTAAGGACTGGCTTCCTGTTTATCCTGTTACCTCATTACCAAGTAACTGAATTTCATTCTCCTCAGTTAACAGACTACTAGAAAAGTGATAGTTTTCTAAAAAGTAGCTACTAATTTGAAAGTTGATCTGTATGTATTGTCTCCAGGAAAGAACCTTCCATCTTTTGGTGGCAGCATCTGGATTCAGAGCTAGGGCGTCCTGATAGTCAGGACTGACATTTATAGGACTTTTGCAAAATTATTACTCCCAATAGAGGGAGGAGCACTGGAAAGAGAGGAAAGAGCTAAGGGAATTTTGGAATCCATGTTTCTTCAGAATGCACTCAAAGCCAATGCATTATGCATGCTCCTAGTAAAATGTCCCTTAAAACATTTTTAATTTAACCCTGCCCTATCCCTTGGCAATTTTTATTATTTTTTTCTTTGGTATCAAAAGGGAATAAAGAACACCCTCAATGGCTCACATTAACCCATTTTCTCATAATTTAAATACTGTTTCAATTTGTCAATTTTAATCCTTTGTTTTCGCAATCCTTCGGTTAACATGAAAATCATAAATATTAGGAAACCTTATTTTTCTCCAAATAATTCTAATTTTAAAAGCAGAAGTAGAACTAAATAACTGACACACTAAATAGATTTTTATAGACCCTGTTGCTTCTGGCAGGTTTTTAAGAGGTTGGTCATTTAATTACTCAGAGTGGGATTCTTGTAGGTTTTGTGTAGTGATGGCATTCCTGCTTAAAATGTAAGTGGTGGAAGGCAAAACCAGATTTCCTGTGCAGTTGTTACATGCATAACACCCTTACTTGTTTTAGAGGGAGTCTGCTAGAACTGAACTGAGTCTTTAAATAAACTTGAAAGGGCATTAATTCCCACTTTGGCAAACCCAAAGTACAAATTTTTAAGTGTTTACTGTTAAGTACCGTTAGACAGTAGTTACTAACTCCAAAATCTCTTAGCATTGGTGGAAACTTAGAAATGCAGTTATTTACCCTCAACAAAGATTTACTGATACTAGTTTCAGTTTCTAGTGAGTGCCTTCTGGAAGTTTCATATCAACTGTTAAATGGTACATCTGAAATGCTAAAGTCAGACCAGGATCAAAGAAACCAAGTTTACATCTCTAGAAACTAGAGATTTAGCCCAGGAGTAAGATACAAGCTTTTAGTAACTTGCATAGCTGAAGACCTAATCATGAAAAGCTTTCATGAGTAGTTTAGTTAACTGAGAAAATAAGACATACTGTAGTAAGGACAGATAAGGAGATAGAAAATATGAATGACAGGTGATGAGACCTGAAGGATTGAATGAGAAGATCTAATATGTGTCTAATCAGAGTCCCAAAGATGGAGAATAGAAAAAAGTGGAAGAGATAGATGATTGCTGAGAAATTTCCAGAACTAATCAGAAACATGAATCCACATATACAAGAAATAAAATGTATATCAAGCAAGATAAGTAAAAGGAAACTGAAGAACAGCAAAGACAAAGAGATCTTAAAAGCAGCCAGAATAACTAAATATCCACATGCAAAGGAATGACAAATTGACAGTCGAATTTTCAGTGCCAAAAATTGAAGCCAAAAGACAGTAGAAGAACATCTTCAAGGTGCTAAGTGACAATAACTGTCAATCTAGAATGAGTGCCCAGTGAAATTATCTTTCAAGAACAAGGGCAAAATAAAGACATATTTAGGTGGTTTTTTTTTTTAAAGGAGAATTTGTGACCAATAAACTTTCATTTAAAGAATAAGGATGAATTTAAGAAAAATGACTAGAAGGAAGGTCTGAGATGCAAGAAGGAATGACGTGCTAAGAAGGAAAATGTTAAAGAATGTTTTTATAACCTCTAATTAGGGAAAATTTTCTTAGAAACAACTTTTTTATTTAAAACCTCTTTGGAAATAGCACTGTTAACTGTTTAAGAAACCCTCAAGGCCAGTCACCTAATCAATGTCTAGTTAAAGTCTAAAACTCCACTATACAATAGATGGTGTCCTGTCTTAGGGTCCCTTCCTAAAAACAAGAGCATGGCGTCAAATGTAACTAATTTTTTTTCTTCCAAACCAATTTAAAGGAGCTTTTTTTTTAATCTTAAGAGAGAAGGAATGATTTCTAACATATATTCATCAGTTTTTCATTGAGTCATATTGAAAATAGAAATTACATTGTCAGTACGTGTTAGTTGCCTACCCAGAAGCCATGCAACTCTTGCCAATTCTTAATGGTCTCAGACTTTCCTTTGGAATATTTTTTCTCCTCTCTTGGGTAACAGCCACATGCTTTGGGTGGAATTGACTCCAACCTAACTCCAGAGATGGTGGGCACTACTTTAGATAAATCAGCCCATCCCATTCCTTTTGCCTTAGTGATTGGTTCAGGGATGGGCAGAAACCCAGTCTAAACAATCAGCTCAAAGATTGCTCTCCTCCAAACTATAATCCAATCTGGACAGCATGTGGGTTGTGGTGCACTGGATATGAAGCTGGACACTAGTGCAATATTTTAATACTATGAGGGATGATACAGCTTCAAGACAAGGATGTGAAGTTGGGTAGAGTCATTCATTTATTCAATAAGAATTTGCTGAGTGCTTAATAAATACTGGGCCCTAGGAAAAGCAAAATCTTATTTAGCAAATTCTGACATTGGGGGCAATGAAATTGTTTATAGCTTCCACAATAATTAGACACATCTCTTAAAACTTCATCCTTGTATCTAGGAAGACTTTTGCTTTTCCAATCAGGAATTTTAGTTCCAGAAAAAGAACAAGACAATGAAAACATTGTATGAAAGGTTTCTTTCAAACTTTTCTCAATCAGCAGTTTCTACCCCAATCATCATGATGCTGAGAGGCTTCAGAAACACAAGTGACTCTGTGTTCAGACCAAGTACTTGGCCTCAGGAAGATGAATGATCAGACCTACTCACCATATGATTATAAGGGTCAGGTAGTTTAAAAAGAAATTACAATCTGAATTGAACCATGGATGAACAGTGTTGCTATTGAGCTTCAAATCCTAGCTAATAAGCATAACCTTGTAAAGAGAGGTTAGTGTTTGGGAAACTGCATGTTCTTGCAGAAGAGCAAAGCTTTTGCAATATAAATAGTTGTGAGTGTACTAGCTTTCATCTTTGATGCCTTAACCCTCTGTGTTTAGAGTTTTTGTGTCCAGGGCTGGATTGAGAATTTTAGAACCTCCCAATACTAAAAAGATTGTGATGACAACCCCATATGTAATTCAAAAGAAAATTTATTTTTTCAGAAGGTCATAAAACACCTAAATACTGAAATTAAAATGACTTTTTGTAGATTTTCTTATTTTGAAATGCTGCATAAATTCATCACAGTTAAAATTTCTTAGTAATTTCTGGTTCATCTGCTTTGCTGGTATCTTAAGCACTTAACTTAGTCTGTTGGGTAATAATTCAGCATCGATTGCATTTTACATTATTAATTTTTCTGTAATTTTCAAAATGCAGACGGAGGGGAAGAGTATTATTTCAGAGAGGGATTTGATCACTCACAGCAAACAGTATCCTTTGATTTGGGGGTAGTCTAGACTTTTTTCCTGAATAGTTCTAATAAGGAACAACCTTTAATCCCAAATATATTACACACTGACAAAGTAATATGGGTTTTAGAAAAACAAAGTAGGTCTTATTTTGGTACTGTGCAATGTTTGGTTTAGATTAAACATGGTTGGAGGGGACACTTAGGTATGTAAGGATCACTGAGATTCATGGGTCAGGCCTTTTGCTGATTTGCTTTTCTAAGACTTGGTAGTAATGTGCCTCAGAGAACTAGGGTGAGGTTAGCCAGTCATTTTTGACTAAACAAAGAAGACTGCTTAAAGGTCTACTTTTTCCTAATCCTCAAAGCTATTTATGATTTGTAAAGTAGTATGATTTAACCTTTTAAAAAAAAAATCATTGTATTAAGAGAAAACGAAAGACCAAAATCTCCCACCTAATGATTTCAATATGACATTTGTATTCTTTTTTTTTTTTTTTTCATCTAAAAACCCCCTCAAGCTCTATGGAACAGAGCAAAGAGAAATTGACTGCTTTTTGTTGAGTGAATAATTAACTGGAAAACATTTGTCATATCAAGATCTTAGAGCAAGAATAAATATTGCCCTCACTGAGGAAACCAAAAAAACCCCAGTTACATTATCCTTCAATACTTTTAATTTAACTTTTATTTCTCTGCTTATGACTGTTTCCAACTATTTCCATAATTCCAAATTATCTAAATTTAATGATGTGATTGTTTTTTATATAATGACAGTACTATTTGGAAGACAGTATTCTTTTTTATTGAAGCATAATTATTGAGGAGAAACAGGGATACACACAGGCAAGCACATACTACAGTGGCACAATTTTATCGGTTGAATAGCATTTAAATCACTAATATGTGGTGTTTTCCTTTGGGTCATCAATTATACCAAGTTATCTCAGACTCTTAGCTTCTTTGCCCTTGTAATTCCTTTAAAACTATGGGGGTATTGTTGGGAAAGCCGTTAACAGGGAGAGGGGGAAATGGCCTTTCTATCAATAGCAATATTTTAAGGGGATAAAGCTAGGTAGTTGTTTTCATTTAAATTATAATATGCAACTAGAGACTCTCAAAAAGAATGAGAACACTATAATTGAATCACAGTACTTCTTAGTTTACATCAACCTTCTATCACCCATTCTGTAGGTCTCTACCTTTTAACCAGCAAAGAGATAGTTTCCTTTTATTAAGACTCTCTTCAGTGGATAGTGACTTCAGTTCCCCAGCTAAAACCACCAAAGGGAGAACCCATGCTCCTTTCTCCTTATGAAAGCCATCATAATGTAAGAAAACTGCACTGAGCAGATTAAACAGGCAAGGGAGACTTTATTAAAGACTATTGTAATTAAGGAGAGAGAGATTGAACTTACCTCCACTGAAACAAAAGGTAAGAGAATTTTTAAGCACTGAAGTGAGGTGGTGGAAAGTACTGTTGGGCATTATTGGGGAGGTTGGTCAATGCCATTAGGCCATCTCTGTTTGCTAATTGGTGCTTATTGAGGTTAGTTCCCTACCTTTTCACAGAGACTAGGAGATAAAGGTGCAGTCTTTCTAGATGATTATGTTTTAATGGGATGGCTCCCAGGTCCTTGAGAAAGACATTCTTGGTATTAAAAATATAACATTGGAAGGCAAGGTTGGTTTACATCTAAAAACAATTAATATTACATACCATATTAATTGAATAAAGCAAAAAACCAACATGATCATCTTAGTAGATTCAGAAAATTCATTTGGCAAAATTCAATACTCATTCATGGTAAAACTCTCAACAAACTAGGAAGAGAAAGAAACTTCTTCAACCTGCTAAAGACATCTTCGAAAAAAGCTAACACCATCTAAAATGGTAAAAGATTAAATGCTTTGCCCCTGAGATTGAGAATAAGACAAAGATGCCTATACTTATCACTTCTATTTAATATTGTACTGGTGTTAATAGCCATTGCAATCAGGAAAAAAATTATTTTAAAAGGCATCTGGATGGGAAATGAAGCAGTGAAATTGTCATTACTTTCAGATGATGTGACCGTTTATGTAGCAAGTTAAATGGAATCTTAAAAAAAAGCTACTAGAACTACTAAGTGAGCTTTGCAAAGTTGGAGGATAAGGTCAATGTACAAAATCAATTGTATTTCTATATACTACCAGTGAACATTCTACAAATTAAGAAAATAATTTCACATTAGCATCAAAAAGAGTAAAATGCTTAGGAATTAATTTAACAAACAATATAAAAGACTTGTACACTGAAAACTATAAAATATTGCTGAGAGAAATTAAAGATATCTAAATAAATGGACATATAGTTTGTGTTGATTGGTTGAAAGCTCAATATTGCAAGATGGCAGTTATCTCCAAATATATCTATAAACTCAATGCAATCTCAGTCAAAATACCAATTGGAATTTTTGTAGAAATTGACAAGCTGACCCTAAAATTTATATGAAAATGCAGAAGTCATGGAGTAGCCAAAACATTTTGAAAAAGAAAAATAACATTGGTGGACTTCTACCTGATTTCAAAGCTTACTACAAAGGCACAGTAATCAAGACAATGGGATATTGGCTCAAGAATGGACATATAGATCAGTGGAAGAGACTTGAGAGTCCCAATATAAATTATTACATTTGTGGTCAATTGACTTAATTAATTTAGACTTCATCAAAATTAAAAACATTTCTGTCTTCTGCATCTGTTCCTGCAGGGTCAGCCCTTGCTAAGTCACAGCCTGAATGGGAACCAGATAACAGCTTGTGTTGAACAGACTAGTGCCAGGTGGATAGGCCTTCTTTAAGAACAAGAACACAAAACTATGAATACAAAAATAAGCTGTGAATGTGAGTATTTAGAATGAGAAAATAAATCACAACAAATTACTATTTTTTAAAAAACAAATAGCACAACAAAATAAGTGATGATGATTATGATGACAATAATCTGCCTAACACTTTTATAACTATTTTTTTCCTGCATTTTCAGGCTGCATACACTTTGATTATCTCTTCACGTGAAAATTTTTTGTAATACTTTTTCTAGAAAGACTAGAAATATAGTTCATTCTTCCCTCTATCATGATTGTTGGAAATTGAGTGATCAGAAAGCTTTCTTGCAATTTCTTCATTCATTACCGGTAATACCACATCTGAGTTTCTTTCTCAGGCATTGGTCAAGAAAATTGTAAGAAAACTCCAATATCACTGGATATGGACCCTGATAACCCCTGCCACAGAAGATGGTTCACTTTTATTAGGTCTTTGCTGCTCCCTCTTCCCAGTGGGCAGTATCTGAAATGATGGACAGAAAATATTCCTGAACTCTCAGTCATAGTTGCCCATAAGCAGGGAGACATCTCCTTGGGATCAAAGATAGGGTCCGGAGGCCTGAGGTTATATCTGGAGTCCCAGGATGATACAGTAGTATTCCTGGTAGCCGCTAGTACCACTGCAGACCCAATACCACCATCAGGTTGTAGAGGGTGACCACCAGGCTGACCAGTACTTCCTGCTTCCTGCCAATGGCTAGGGCCACTCCTTCTTCTCTAGTCATCCAGAGAACACAGCAAGCCTTAGAACGGGTACAGTGAGAGGCCCTAAAGATTAAGATTCATTAACAACATGGTAAATCTATAAATCTACCTCTGACCACAGCTGACATCTTTCTGGAGGGTGTGTTTGTACATCACCAAACAGATCCTCAAAGCTTCTCTGTCACGGAACGTTAGAAGGCAATTAGCCACATGCTTTCATTTACATAACACCCCCCCTACCAAAGACCTTAAAATTAGTTCAGAATTTGGGTTTAGTCAAGTGGAGATATGCCAATGGACAGATGGAGTACGGTGAGGGGGATGGTGAGTGTAGAAGTGGAGACAGATGGCAGGAAAGCACAAGAGGAGCCTTTGGGGGAAAATATCCAGTAGTAAACTGTGTGGCAGTGAGACTCAGTAACAGTGCTTGACTGGTTTATTTTACAACGTGGGGCTGCCATAGGGACAAAAGAGAAGAACAGTATGAATTGCCACTGGGGCTATTTCTCGACTGTGAGAACTTCTCTTTGAAAGAGCTGGACACAGGGAGAGGACAGTGCTTTCCAAATGGCAGAGAAAGCGGTCAACACTGGGTATCAGGAGGCATATTGCAGGGAGTGAAGATCTCAGACAGGAGATGGCAGAAATGGGAGCAAGAAATCTGTCCCAGGTTAGCAGAAGCCAGGTTCTGATTCACACAGCTGTGGGCATCCCTTAGCTGAGGCAGCCAGCACCACTGAAACTCCATGGACCAAGAGGCAGGAAAGAAGAGCTCTGGCATCTGCAGGGGAGAGTGGGCCCCGAGAAGATCACACTGGAGTCAGTATCACCCCGTGTGTCTCCTAGCATGGCTGTGGGCAGATGCCTTTCCTGAAGGCAAAGCATTTGCTGGTATTAAGTGTCCAATGAGCTGGCTCTGACTACACATAACACACTCTTTCTGTTTCCTGGAAAATTCCAGACAGACACAAGGGAAGACCTGAGACTTTGTCACTTGGTAAATTGAGGCTCTTAATCCATTTATCAAATTTAAGGTTCAATAAGTGTCCATCATCGGATGAATGGATAAAGAAGATGTGGCACATATATACAATGGAATATTACTCAGCCATAAAAAGAAATGAAATGGAGGTATTTGTAATGAGGTGGATGGAGTTAGAGTCTGTCATACAGAGTGAAGTAAGTCAGAAAGAGAAAAACCAATACAGTATGCTAACACATATATATGGAATCTAAGGAAAAAAAAAAAAAGGTCATGAAGAACCTAGTGGTAAGATGGGAATAAAGACACAGACCTACTAGAGAATGGACTTGAGGATATGGGGAGGGGGAAGGGTAAGCTGTGACAAAATGAGAGAGTGGCATGGACATATATACACTACCAAACGTAAAATAGCTAGCTAGTGGGAAGCAACCACATAGCACAGGGAGATCAGCTCGGTGCTTTGTGACCACCTAGAGGGGTGGGATGGGGAGGGTGGGAGGGAGGGAGATGGAAGAGGGAAGAGATATGGGAACATATGTATATGTATAACTGATTCACTTTGTTATAAAGCAGAAACTAACACACCATTGTAAAGCAATGATACTTCAATAAAGATGTTTAAAAAAAAAATTTAAGGTTCAAAACAACCATACATGAGATACCACTGATGGGCCTCAGGAGAACATTGGGTGACATATTCTGAGTGCCTTCACACTAAGAATTCTCCAGGAAGAACCGTCTTTACCAAGAGTCACCTGATTCCCTCCAGACCCAGAAATGACCAGCAATATGGTCCTTCCTCTGCAATTGACAGTCTCTAATGAAGAGATGCTCTTGTTCTGCTCCCCACCAGAGTCTCCCAGAATATGTGGCAGGGATGATGGTTGCTTCATTGGTCCTGTTGGCCAGCCAGCAGAGGGAGTGAGAATGACAAAGTTTATACCTTCTAAACAACACCATCAGCTAAGTTTTCACTATGTTATGATTTTAAACCAATACATAAAAATAATGATCATGAAAATATCTTTACTGATTTTCATGTTTATAAAGATGATTCATGCTTATTTTTAAATGATGTAACAATATAGAAGGTAAAAAACAGTATCCCCCTTCCCAATAAAAAGTGTTTAACAGTTTGGTTTACACCCTTCCAGAATGTTTTCTAAATAAAATAGTTTGAGTCCCCATCCTAGGTCGTTTGGGGAATCTAGCATTTTCTTCAGTTGTTTCAGTGATTCCTGAGGAAGATGCTAATACAGTGGTTGCGTATTCCTCTTGCTCTGGATCCTATTCTGAATTCAATTGCTTATTGCTTTGTGTTGCCTCCTCTTTACACCTGCTGACTGCTCCAGCTTTTCTCTGGTTCTCTTGGCTCCAAAACTTCAAAACAGGAATTTCTTCTGTGGACCATGCTTTCCCCAATGTGTCCAGCAGAGAAAGGGATTGCTTTCTCTTAAATTCAGTAAAGGATCTCTCAGGAAAACAGGTGATTGTTTCAGTGGAAAGCTTCAGCGAGTAGAATGACTTATTCAGTCCTAAGACCTGCCTGCTGACATCAGTTCAACAGCCTATGTGCCATGATGCCCGCCTTCATTTTAAATCCCTTTGAGCTATGCTTTTTGACTCCTGTAGAAGTATGTGCCTATGGGTACATTTGGCCATGCTTACAGAGATTCATTTAAATCTTAGCATTGGTAGATTAGAAAACTTGTTTTAAGTGGTTTATAATTTTGAGGATATTTGTTGGTATTATTGTTCTTAAATATATTTATGTTTAAAAATCAAGCTTATATAGGATAAATGGAATAAGCTTGGCACAGAATTAATACATATTTTAGTTTCAAATGTAATAACATGCTTTTTCTCCAAAGCAGAACCCCAAACATTAAATGATGTGCTTATTTATTCCTAGTAAAAAAACCCTCAGAATTATATCTTTTTTAAATTTTGTAGGCCACATTATTTGATATCTAATTTGATTCAGTTGATGATGTGTAAAGAAGAGATTTCACAGGGAAAAAAATCAGTTAACTAGTCCAAGAAATAATATATCTAAATATTGAAACGCATACCTTAAACCAATAAATGACAGAGTTAAGAGACGTTTAACCTTTAAAGAAGAACAGAAATAATAAGATATTTTCTGTTTGCAGCCTTAGATTTTGTTTAAAATAATATTGCACAGTGTTGATTACTACACCATTTGGCTCCATTTGAAGAAAGAACATGATTGTAAGAGCAACTTTTGACATTTGAAAATCAACATTGTTTACATTTGAGAAAATCACTATAAGTTGTTTTTAATAAATTTAAAGAGATTTACAAACACTCATATAAACTTTATTCTATGTTCATATTACTTTCCTTCAATTATATTTTTCATAAAGTTTAATAACTGTAAACACTCTAAATGAAGCCACATGTTCAGAGCAGGCACTGATTATAATTCTTTTATATTATACTTGAGTTCAAGACATTTCCCCAGTTACAAATGATTTAAAAGCTAACAAAAGGTGAAAGAGTTGGTAGGTTCATAATTGGAAAACAAGTTATGAATAGAGCAACTAATGATTGTGAATTTGTATCCAGAACATACAAAAAAGAAGAAAGAAAAAAAGAAACAAAAGAAACACACAAAAAATTTTATCCAGTTATCTGTTGGCTTTCTGATACAGAATATGGTATTAAATCCTGTACACAATAGCACACATTATGGATATAGATGTTTTACCAGTCAAAAACATTTGGAATTTAAAAAATTCCAAACAGAATGAGTTTGTTCAGTTAGGGATTGAGTTTCATGTTTGTATTTTTATCCTTCACCCTTTACTCTTCATCCCCAAAACATTTATTGAGTGACCAGTATGTAGTCAGTTGATACATATTTATCATTTTCAGGTTGAAGATAGCAGCTGAGTGAGTATAATTAGTGAAGAAGTGTTTTCAACGGGCACTCATGTTCCAGGACTCCCAGTTTAAAAGGGGAGACAGAGCTACGAGAAAGATTTGTTGGACACAAATATGAGTAGGGGTAAGGGACTATACCCCTTGGATCAGGAAATTAACCCCTTTCTCTTGTGTGTCAAAAGATACCCTAAGAAAAAAACGTCTTGCGATGCCCTCAGGCTTATGCTTGGTGGAGGCAGGAGCCCAGGGACCTAAGTGTTCGGATATCTCAGTAAAAGGGTTTACGGTCCTATTGTGTCCCTGGCCTTGTCTTATGACCTTTTTCCCTTTTCAGCTGCAATAATCCATTCCTTCAATAACCTTGCTATATCTCATTATATACTATACATACCTATGTATAGTATATATAAAATGAATAAGTAAAGAAAACCAACCCGAGTTCATCTTCCTCCTTCAAGTTTAGGGATTCTCTAAAGATCAACACAGACTTTCCCTCCTCAACTTCCACTGAGACCTGGAAGTCTCTGTCTTCTCAGTGGCTGTTGACCCTACTGGCCCCCAAAACATTGCTGATTGCTCTAGTTTCTGTATAAGTCTTACATTAGCTCATCTAAAATTAATTTAGTTCATAGTTCCTGGAGGTCAGTAGCCTGAAAACCTACTGGAATGGCATCTGCAGGCACAGGTACGCTGGGGAACTTTCCTCCAGGAAAATTACATACACTTAGGTTTTGTACCAACTCAGTGAAAGCTCTTCCATGTGCTGAAAAGATACACACATGACAGCCTGATCTCCGGGCTGCAGGTAGACAGAGGAATGAAAGGTGCGCTGATCTACTCTCCCTCCTCCCCCTTCCCTCCATGTATGTTTACACACGTTTCCATTTGCCCCTGTGTGCACCTGAAAAACCTCTCTAGTGAACTGAAAACAGTTTAAAATTTCAGAGGGGGTGAGTTGGTTTTAATAAAACAACATATGACTATCTCAAGGAAAGGAGAATTTTGGATATTTTATATGTAATTATGAATTATATTAACTGTTCCACTGAAAGTGACAATAACAATAATAGTATCCTCATCATTAGAATATACTGTGGGCAATGGGTTCATATTTTCTTTTTATATTTTCTGTATTATCATAAAAAAACCCTGGAGAACTAAAAATTTATTCTATTTTGATAGGCATACTGTTGATTCTAAGTGATTTTTGATTCTCTGTTGTATCTGTCCACCACCCTGACAGCTGAATTAATCTAAAACCAGCAAACATTTTCTAGTGCAATTGGCTTGGTGCATTTGCCATGTGGAGATCTGACTTTAGTCAGCCAAATAACAGTCTCATGACATATTTAAAACATCCATATGCTCCAGGGATAGAAATAACCTTC
The DNA here is from genome assembly GCF_009873245.2 of Balaenoptera musculus. Taxonomy (NCBI): domain Eukaryota; kingdom Metazoa; phylum Chordata; class Mammalia; order Artiodactyla; family Balaenopteridae; genus Balaenoptera; species Balaenoptera musculus. Next base: position 31,168,566 of record NC_045796.1, read on the forward strand.
TTCTCCATACTCTGTTCAAGTAAATATTTCCTGGTAGCATTTCTCAGGGCAATATTGCTTAAGTGAAAAACCAACTGTTCCTTGTATTCTTTTTAACACAATAAATGGACATGCTTTAATTGGTGTTCTCTGGCACAAGAAAAATCTGTAAGACGAAAGCAAGGAATAAGTCTAATTAGGTCACATTCTTGCTTTTTGGAAATGAGCATTCTTCTCCACTTTAATACTTATAATAACAAACACAACTTTTTTTAATGAAGAATAGCCAAATAAACATAATCTTTTTGTGGAACTTTAACATTAAAAGACCATTTTGGCTAAATATGCAAGGAGGAATAAAAACTTTTAAAGCCTTGTATTTAGTTTTCTTTTTGGAGTTTTCTAATGTTACTAGGTGTAGGAGTCTGTATTTTCAAATTTAACTTTATAAGGAACAGGATTTACAATGCCTAAGTTTAAAAATTAGGTGAGGTGATGGCGGAAATGCTGAGCCCAAATAAATGGGTGAAGTTGTGAAATTTATACCCCTTTTCTGGTTTCAAAGACCTGAAAAGTGTTAGTTCCAATATGGAGGATTTTTTCTATCAAAATAAGATTTAAGAAGTAAATATGAGATAAAACTTGGGCCAAAACAAACTATTTCTAGAAAAATGGGAAACTCAGGGAATTTCACTAGCCAAAAAATTTAATGATAAAGAGCTAGAATAGTGCTATAGACGTTAAGAGGAATAGAAATGAATTGGAGGGAGAGCATGGCACACTTCACCTCCAAATATGGAGAACTGGGACTTCATACTACTGGGAATTACGAAAGCTTTGGGGAGATAGAGTATAATAGAGGAAGATCTTATCAAGATAATGTGACTGAAACTCAGGCTAAAATTTCATCTATTCCATTACTAATTCTACAAATATTTCTTGGACATTAACTGCTTTCCAGGACATTAACTGCTGTCCTTGGGTCACAGCAGTGAGCTAGTCAGAACAAAATCCTAGCTCTTAGTAGAACATATGTTCTAGTTGGAATATAGACAGTTTTTTAAACTGAAGTATAATTGACCTACAACACTATGTTAGTTCCAGGTGTATGACATAGTGATTCAATATTTATATACATTAGAAAATGATCACCCCAATAGGTCTAGTTACTATCTGTCACCATACAAATTTACTACAATATTATTGACTGTATTCCCCATGCTGTACATTTCATCCCTGTGATTCATTTATTTTGTAACTGGAAGTTTGTACCTCTTAATCTCTCTCACCTATTTCACTCATTTCCCCCAACCACCTCCCCTCTGGCAACCGCCTGTTTGTTCTCTGTATCTATGAGTCTGTTTCTATTTTGTTATGTTTGTTCATTTGTTTTATTTTTTAGATTCCATATATAAGTGAAATTATACACTATGTCTGACTTATTTTACTTAGCATTATACCCTCTGTGTCCATCCATGTTGTTGCAAATGGCAAGGTTCCATTCTTTTTTACGGCTAAGTAATATTCCACTGTATATATATACCATTTCTTCTTTATCCATTCATCTATCAATAGGCACTTAGGTTGCTTCCATATCTTGGCTATTCTAAACAATGATGCAATGAACGTAGAGGAGCATACTTCTTTTTGAATTAGTGTTTTTGTTTTCTTTGGAAAAATATCCAGAAGTGGAATTGCTGGATTGTATGGTAGTTCTATTTTTAATTTCTTTGAGGAACCTCCATATTGTTTTCCATAGTGGCTATATCAAACTACATTCCTGCCAACAGTGCACGAGGATTCCCTTTTCTCCACATCCTTGCCAACATGTTACATTTTGTTCTTTTGGTAATAGCCATTCTGACAGGTGTGAGATGATATCTCATTGTGGTTTTGATTTGCATTCCGCTGATGATTAGTGATATTAAGCATCTTTTCATGTGTCTGTTGGCCATCTATATGTCTTCTTTGGAAAAACGTTTGTTCAGATTCTCTGCCCATTTTGTAATCGGGTTGTTTGGTTTTTTGATACCAAGTTGTATAAGTTTTTTGTATATTTTGGATATTAACTTCTTGTTGGATATATCATTTGCACATATCTTCTCCCATTCAGTAGGTGGCCTTTTTGTTCTGTTGATAGTTTTCTTCACTGTGCAAAATCTTTTTATTTTGATGTAGTCCCATTTTATTTTTTATTTTGTTTCCTTTGCCTGAGGAGACATATCCAAAAAAATACTGCTAAGACCAATGTAAAAAGCATACTGCCCATGTTTTCTTCTAGGAGGTTTATGATTTCAGGTCTTACATTTAAGTCTTTAATCCATTTTTAGTTTATTTTTGTATAGGGTGTGAAAAAGTAGTCCAGTTTGATTCTTTTGTATGTAGCTACTCAGTTTTCCCAGCACCATTTACTGAAGAGGCTGTCTTTTCCCCCATTGTATATTCTTGCCTCCCTTGTCATAGATTAATGGATCATATAAGCATGGATTTATTTCTGGACTCTGTTCTGATCTATGTTTCTGTTTTTGTGCCAGTATCATGCTGTTTTAATTATGGTAGCTTTGTAGTATAGTTTGAAATCAGGGAGTATAAGACCTGCAGCTTTATTCTTCTTTCTCAAAATGGTGTTAGCTCTTTGAGATCTTTTGTGTTTCCATACAAATTTTAGAATTATTCATTCTAATTCTGTGAAAAGTGCCATTGGTATTTTGATAGAAATTGCATTGAATCTATAGATTTCCTTGGGCAGTATGGTCATTTTAACAATATTAATTCTTCCTATCCATGACACAGTATGTCTTTCCATTTGTCTGTGTCATCTTCAGTTTCTTTCAACAATGTCATATCATTTTACAAGTCTTATCTCCTTGGTTAAGTTTATTCTTAGACTTTTTATTCTTTTTGATATAGTTGTAAATGGGATTGTTTTCTTAATTTCCCTTTCTGATAGTTCATTGTTAGAATATAGAAAAGCAACAGATTTCTGTATATTAATTTTGTCCTGTCACTTTACTGAATTCATTGATGAGTTCTAATAGTTTTTTGGTGGTATCTTTAGTATATTCTATATATAGTATCTTGTCATCTACCAACAGTGACAGTTGTACTTCATCCTTTCCAACCTGGATTTATTTCATTTTCTTGTCTGATGGATGTGGGTAGAATTTCCAATACTATGTAGAACAGAAGTGGCAAGAGTGGGCATCCTTGTTCTTGGGCATCCTTGTCTTGTTCCTGATATTAAAAAAATACTTTCAACTTTTCACTGTTGAGTATGATGTTAGCTGTGGGCTTGTCATATACCACCTTTATTATGTTGAGGTAAGTTCCCTCTATACCCACTTTGTGGCTAGTTTTAAAAGGATGTTGAATTTTGTCAAAAGCCTTTTCTGCATTTATTGAGATGATCATACGATTTTTATTCTTCAATTTGTTCATGAGGTATATCACATTAATTGAATTGTAGACATTGAACCACCCCTGCATCCATGGGATAAATCCCACTTAATTATGGTGTATGATCCTTTTAATGTATTGTTGAATTTGGTTTGCTAATTTTTTGTTGAGGATTTTTATGTCTATGTTCTTCAATGATATTAGCCTGTAATTTTCTTTTTCTGTGGTGTCTTTCTGGTTTTGGTATCAGGGTGATGCTAGCCTTATAGAATGAGTTCAAAAGCATTCCTTCCTCTTCAATTATTTGGAATAGTTTGAGAAGAGCTGTTAATTCTTCTAAAAATGTTTGGTATAATTCACCTGTGAAGCTGTCTGGTCCTGGACTTTTGTTTGGGGGAAGTTTTTTTAAAATTACTGATTAAATTTCATTACTGGTAATCAGTCTGTTCATATTTTCTTTTACTTTATGATTTAGTCTCAGGAAATTGTATGTTTCTTGGAATTTATCCATTTCATCTAGGTTTTCCATTTTATTGGCATATAATTGTTCACAGTAATCTCCATCATTTTGGCTACTTGGAATATAGATAATTTTTTAAAAATAAATAAAATTAGTAGTATGTTCAATAGTGATAAGTGCTAAGGAGAGGCGAAAAAAGCAGGGAAAGAACATAGAAAGTATGCAGGGGTGAAATTTTAGATCAGATGACCAGGGAAGGAATGAGTAAGTGAAGAAGCCTTGAGACAAGAGTGTATCTTTGGGTTTATTTCATGGCCAATACTCTGTTTCTGGGAATATGATGGACTAAAAAATGTGAACACTCACTTTAGAAAGTATCTTTAAATGCTGGATATGGTATAATATTAGATTTCTATAGTTGTATAACAAATTACTTACTGGCTTAACACAACAGTAAACATTCATTATCTCTCACAGTTTTTTTTAGATCAAGAATTCGGGAGCAGCCTAGCCGGGATCTGCTTCCAAGATGGCTCCCTCACATAGTTGGAAGGTGGATGCTGATTGTTGGTGGGAAGCCTCAGTTCATCCCCGTGGGGCCCTCTCTACAGTGTGCTTGAATGTACCTAAAATATGATGCCAGTTTCCCCTAGAGCAAGCAATCCATGAGAGAGGCCAAGATGGAAGCTGCAATGTTTTTATGACTTATACTTAAGACACACATTGTCATTTCCACATTATCCTAAATGGGCACATGGGTCAACCATGATTCAGTGTGGGAGGGAACTATACAAGGATGTGAATACCAGGAAGTAAAGATCATTGAAGGCCATCTTGGAAACTAGATACAACACCACTGCATGTACACAGGTATACACTCAAGAAATAAGGAAAAGCAGGTAGAAGCTAAAAACCTTCGTGCTAAGCAGCACTGAATTAATAGTTATCCTCAAGGGATTTGCCAGTCTCCATCTTCTTGGATCTGAGGCATAATCTTCTAAGCACAGCAGTTTTTAATAACTAAGGCTTAGACCCAGGAAGAGAAGAATTTGGAATGAAAACCTAACAGTATAACTGGATCCCTGTAAGTGTTACACCCTTAGCAAAAGGGGGACTAGAAAAATCTGCCCACCAAGAAAGGAAAATGACAAGAGCCATCTGAATTGGCCTGAGTTCTGGTGGAAAAAAAACTGTTTACTAAGAATTTGTAACCACCATTGGACCCTCACATGGCTTCAGGTTTGGATTTATACTTCTTGGAACCAAGAATCCCAAACTAAGAAAATTCACAGAAAGTGGTCCTGAGTTGGTAGCCTTGAGGTGTCTGGCGGAATTATAAATCCTCTCTGGAGAAAAACATCTTCAAACCATGATTCCCATGTAATATATGCTTAATGAATATGAGCATACATTACAAAATTATAAAGCACACAAGGGAACAGAGCATTACAAGTGAGATTCAAAAGAAACAATAAGCTACAGAATTGAACACCCAGAAGTTTGGATTTAAGGATTATGAAAATAAAAGTCTAATATATTAAAAAATATATTTGAAATACATTGAAATATATTAAAAACATTTTTAAAATAGTAAAATAAATAAAAAATAAAATAAACACATAAAAACAGATTTGAAAATAAATAAGAACAATAACAACTATAAACTACAAATAAATAATATAATAATCAAAATTAGAATCTCATTGGGGTCTCCTAATTGTAGCATGTCAGAATGAGTAGATAAATAAATCCTCTCCCTAGGGGCTTCCCTGGTGGTCCAGTGGTAAAGAATCTGCCTTGCAATGCAGGGGATGCGGGTTCGATCCCTGGTCAGGGAACTAAGATCCCACATGCCCTGGGGCAACTAAGCCTGCGTGCCACAACTACTGAACTTGCATGCCTCGACTAGAGCCCAAGTGCTGCAAACTACAGAGCCCATGCACTCTGGAGCTGTGCGCCACAACTAGAGAAAGAAAACCTGCACACCACAACTAGAGAGAAGCCCTCATGCCACAATGAAAGATCCTGTGTGCCACAACTAAGACCCGACGCAGCCAAAAAATAAATAAATAAATCTTAAAAAAACAAAATCCTCTCCCTAAAAGCAACCATAAAGCTGGACAAAACACCATATGGTCTTTTCAATAGTTACAGAAAAGATATTTGGCAAAATCAATACCATTTATGATAAAAATATCTCAACAAATTAGAAATAGAAGGAAACTTCCTCAACTTGATAAAGGGCATCTATGAAAAACCTATAGCTAACATTGTACTTAATGATGAAAGACTGAATGTTCCTTCCCTGTGATCATGAACAAGGTAAGGATATCCACTCTTATTACTTCTATTCAACATTGCATTGGAAGTTCTAGCAAGAAATGAAAGGCATCCAGTTTGCAAAGAAAGAAGTAAAATTTTATTTATTCAGGTGACATGACTCTGTATTCAGAAAACCCAAGGATTCCATTAGAATTAATAAGCATGTTCAGCAATGTTGGATACAACATCAATGTATAAAAATCGATTTTTTTATATACTACCAACAATTTGCAGATAAAATTAAGAACACAATTTCATTCATAATTTCATTAAAAAGAATTAAATACTTAGGAATAAACTTAATGAAAGAAGAGCAAGATAGGTAGAAGAAAAAATATAAAAGTTGGCTGAGAAAATTTACAAAAGATCTAAATAAATGGAAAGACATTTCATGTATATGGATTGAAAGACTTAATATTAAGATGGCAATTCTCTCCCAATTCTCCCTAGCAGAAGATTTGCAAATATTGATGAACCAATCCTAAAATATATATGGAAATGCAAAAGACCAGGATAGCTAGAACAATTTTGAAAAAGAAAAGAAAGTTGGAGAATTTAGAATTCTTGATTTCAAAAGGTAGTATCAGCCTGCAGTAATCAAGATAATGTAGTATCCTTTACACTTACGGTGAATTGATTTTCAACAAAGGTGCCAAGGCAATTCCTTGGGGAGAAAGACTAGGCCTTTCAATAAACAATACTGGGACAATTGAATATCTGCATGCAAGAAGAGGAATTTTAGGACTTCCCTGGTGGTCCAGTGGTAAAGAATCTGCCTTCCAGTGCAGGGGACACAGTTTCGATCCCTGGTCGGGGAAATAAAATCCCACATGCCTCAGGGCAACTAAGCCCATGCACCACAACTGCTAAGCCCAGGCACCTCAACTAGAGAGCCTGCATGCCACAAACTACAGAGCCCACTCTCTCTGGAGCCCATGCGCCATAACAACATAAAAAAAAAGCTCCCACATGCCTCACAGACGATCCCGCCTGCCGCAACTAAGACCCAACACAGCCAAAAAACTAAAAATAAATAATTTTTAAAAAGAATTTAGATCCTTATCTCACACCATACACAAAAATTAATTCAGATCGATCACAGACCTAACTGTAAAAGCTAAAATTCTTAACTTTTGCTTTATGTGTGTTATTCGTTTAGTTTTCTATGTATATGGCACATATCTATCTTTAAACTCTCAGAAGTCCAAATTTTCTCTCAAAACCTCCAACACAACAGGTACCCAATCAGTTTCAGAGTTTTGGAAGTTCTCCTGGAGTCTTCTGTTCCACGCCCATGTGGACTGATTCCTTTCTATGACAGAATCATCATCTCTGGATCTCTCCCCATCCAACTCTTGGAGGGCTCTCCCTTTGTCTCTCCCATATCTGAGACCCTGATTCATGGCTCTTGCTTTATTTCCTCCAGAATATTTCTGAGAAAAGATGCATAGGAGATAAGTTTTTGAGATTTTGCAAATCTGGAAATTCTTTATTGGTCACCTTATCCTTAATTGGTCATTTGGCTGGGTGTAAATATTTTGGTTGGAAATAATTTTCCTTGAGAAATTTGATGGCTTTGCTCTAATGACTTCATGCCAGTGAGCTACTGGGAAATTTGACTCAATCCAATTCTCACTTTTTTTACACAATTTTTTTCCCTTCTCAGGCAATTTTCAGATTGTTTTCATCCCATGTTTTAGTGATTGCATGATGATGTTCTTTGGTATAATTTTATTTTCATCCTGGACCCAGTGGACCCATTTCTACAGTTCTGGGAGATTTTCTTGGATTATTTGATAACTCTCCCCTCCTCTCCAGTCAAGTTACTCTGCTTTCTTTTTCTGGAACGACTGTTATTTGGATAGAAGCTTCTTTACTAATTTGGTGTTATTAAAATTAGCTATTTTGCATCTTATTTTCATCTCTCTTTTTTTTTGCTTTGCTTTCTTGTGTGTTTTTTGTTGTTGTTGTTTGTTTGGGGTTTTTTTTGACATTATTCTCTCTGCCTTCTTTTGAGCTTTTCATTTACTGTATTTTATTCTTAATCTCTCTGATTCCTTTTATTATCTGATTGTTTCTTTCTTATGGCATCTTGCCAGTTTTCACAGATGCTATATTATTTCTTAGCTCTCTGAGGATATTAAAGACAAATTTTTATTTTATTTTGTTTTCTGAGGATAGTTTCCATTTCCTCAAGTTGCATTTTTTTGATGATTTGTTTTCTTTTTTTTTTTTTTCCTCCCTCTCTGACTTTCATTTTAGAACAGTAGAGAATTGCCTCAAATACCTTGTGATCTTTTGCAGTTCATTCATACTGAAAGTTGGGGAGTGAATGGGAAGTTCTGGGGTCTAGTAGGACATGTATACTGTGGGGTGACCTGACTCGGCAGTTTTATTGGGAAGCGCCCAACATCAACATCCTTAGGCTGAGTAGATTCTCCAGTGAATGATCTTCTGTCTGGTGAGTTTAAGTCAGCTCTCAGGGTTCTAGAAGCTAGTGGAGACAAAACTGTAATCTGACCGTCTGTACTTTATGTATTTCCCCTCCTCCCTTCCAGGGCTCTTGCCCTCAGTGCTGCCTGGTGCCCTCACCTCCTTCCCCAATTCAAGTTGCTCTGTTACCCTTTCTGGGGAATAAACCTTCAGTTTGGGGCTGGAACAGATGAGGGTCATTGACCCAGGTGAGTGGAAGAGAGGGGATTTTTTTATCCAACTACTTCCTAAATTTTCAAAATCTTGCTATTCTCACTGTACTCCCCAGCCCATCAACTTCACTTGCAGAGGTATATGGAATTCACTGTGCTTGGTCATTTGGAGATGCTGGGATTTAAGTCACTTTTCTCCTGGACTTTATTGCCAGGTTAGGATTTAGTTTTCTCAGATTTGCTAAGTTGGTTACCATTGATCCATATGCTTTATGGTTTCCAAAAGTATGCTGTTCTTTTCTCCCCTAACATTCTCTTTTTCTTTGTGGGTTTAGGGCTTTGAAAAACCATGTTAGTGCATTTCAGGAGAGAGAGAGGCCAGGCAAATCAAGTGTTCAGTTAACCATCTTTACTTAAATGTGTGTTATATTATTCTTTATGTCTTTTTGTGCCAGAAAGTTTTCATAATTTAAATTAATTAGAAGGATTTTGTGCTCTGAAATAGGTACATTCAGAACAAAGCTGGTGATTGATTATAGGTAAGGGGATTGATCCCAAGAATGACAGGCACTGTATTGTCAGCAGAACCCTATGGAACCAGCTTTCTCTACTACACAGAGAAATTACATTTCTCCTGACCTCAAAGGAAATTTCTATCCCTTTCTTGGTAAATGTAAATAAAAAAATACTTCGGGCTTGTTTCTTGCTACATATTGTACTCTTTTTTTTTTTTTTTTTAGCATAGATTTGAATAGTGATTTAGTAAATTGGGAATTAAGGAACAATAAAAAAAATAACCCCCAAAACTCACATTTTAAATTTCCAGAATTAATGACTGGTTCAAAACAATTTCCTAGGCCCACAGATTTGTATTTTAACTTTCCTACAAATGAATAGCTATCTCAGAACACTTTCAGGCACTAGATCTTTCCATCAGGTCAGAGGGCAACATGACGCAGCTCATAGAAAGCGAGTGCTTGTGGGGTGATGTCAAAAGCCTCAGGGGGAGTCTGCAAGTCTGAGAGGGGCTTTATTCATCCCAGTCAAACTCAAGGGTCCCAAGCAGTCACCACTCAAGAGACAAGGGAATGCAAAGTCTAATTTCAGTGTGCTCCTTGATCTTCAAGAGTAACCGCCGGTAACTCCACTTAGAGGCTCATCTGCCAGAGTTGGTGAAAATTTGCACTTACGGTCAAAGCTGCTGGTTTGGTTAGTCTGCTGGACGACTTTAAACCCAGCCCATCCTGGGAGGTTGGGTGGGGCCCCTTCGCACCAACTCATTCCCTTTGCCTTTGATGTGATTTGCCCTGGAGCTCTTCACCTCTGTATTTATGGTTAAGAGCAGACCACTTCTCTTGGAACCGTGTTTCTGGAGTCAGCCAAGGGCAACAGGACTCTTTGCATGCTTTAATTATAGGCTGTTTTCAATGTTTTCTTCTGCACTCCTATATTTCACTTTTAGTCACTTCTGCTATACTTTTCTCTCTTTCCCCTCTGCTGCTCTAACGTCATTTAATTTCAGAAGGAGTCCTGCCTTATATGAATGACCAATGGAATGAAAACAATAACTTCTGGAATTTTTATTTACAAATGTGAATTAAATGGACAAGAAGGAATCAATTTCAGTTTCTTGAAATAGAATATATTTGTTGGGCAAGGTTGGTGCGATGGAGGAGGTAAACAAAAACTGGGTGGCTTGACTAACTTTCCATAGTTTTCTTCTAGAGAAATTATTTCTAAGTGAAGAGCAGTTTTGTCTTTAGGCTTATTTATTTATTTTATTTAACATGTACTTAAATAAGACCTCCTAGTGCCAGGCTTTAAGGAATTTATAAGTATGAGCTCATTTAATCCTAACAATCCTGTGAGATAACTTTAATTTTATCCACATTTTATAAGGGATAAAAAATGAGGCACAGAGAAGTTAACTAACTTCCTTAAGGTTGCACAGCTGGCAAGTGGCAGGGCTGAGATTCAGCTCCAGGTGGTCCTCTGCTCCAAAGTCCATGCTCTTCTTTTTCTAAAATACTGAAACCATACCTTGTTACCTACAGGTGTGTTCTGCTTGTAGAAATTGAACAAGGAAGGAAGAAAGGAAGGGAGAGAGAGAGGGGGAGACAAAAGGTGTGGAGAAGGAGGAAGGACAGAGTGAGAAAGAATCATAAATGACAATGATTAGTCACTTTCATCACTACATCACAAGCTGGGTTTATTTAATTCAGTACCATACATTTAAAGTACATGCCATTTGAAAATGCTTCCAAGGTATTCTTCTATATGCTGCGAAGCCAAGTGTACCTGTACTTGAAAACACTGAAATAGTGCATTCAAATCTGAATCTGCTTTAAATCAAACGTTTCAATTTTCTAAGTAGACAAGGATTGTAGGGGAATAAGGAGATTATTTCATCATACTTTTCAGAGTATTCAGAAGATTCACAATAACTGGCTAGGGAAAATATGGGTATCAAAAGAAAGATTTCAATTTCTACTGTGTTCCTAAAAATTGTATTCTGTTTTCAAATGTTGACTCAATAACTGAGTTTTAACTTTTGCATAAATTGATTAGATAGATATTAGAAAGATGTATGTTTTCTGGGCAAATACAGCTCTCCCACAACATACAGATATTCTTAAACATGTGGTTATGAAATATATGACGAAATTGGAGATGTATTTTAATCACGCGCGCGTGTGTGTGTGTGCGTGTGTGTTGCAGGGGCAGTAGTCTAGAGGGTGATGTCAGGACATAGAGGAAATAAGACTTCAGAAGTGAGGTGAAAGAGTGGGATCCAAAGAGTGATTGCGTGTCAAGCAATTTGAGGAAATATAAGACAGGAGGAGATAAAAATATTTACATTACACAGTTAATGATTCAAAATGTCATACCTAAACATTCGTTTGGTTGACTGAATTTGCTCCCTAATAAATTAATTTGATAAGTTGAAACAGCTCTGCTTTGGAGAATCACGTAATGAAATGCACTGGCATTTCATCCTCTCCCTACTCTAGTTCTGCTCAGAATGGCACATCTCCATTTGTTTCTTTAGAGCCTGGATGCATTATTTCTTTCTTTTTTTTTTTTTTTTTTTTGTGGATAAGGCTATGGAAACACTAAAATTAGAAGACTATATATATATATAGAAAGGAAAGTAAATTTTTTTTCTGATAATGTCAATACACAATTCTGAAATGATATTAGAAACAGATATGACTAAGAAACTGAAAACAAATGCATGATTATATATGAAGAATATTCATTCTATTTATGTGATTTTTAATATTCAGAAAAGTAACATTACTAAGTTACTAATATTTGTTTTATTTTACAACCAATTTTTATGTTGGAAATAGTTTAAAAAAATATAAGAAACACTAAAATAATTACAATTATTTTAATTTTCAAAGTTTTATTTACATACCAATGAATTGATTCTATTAGGAAAAATAATCATTTTCAAAAACTATTTCCAACATAAAAATTGGTTGCATTATTTCTTTATGGTGGTTTAAACTTTGTGCCTTGGCTCCACTAAGAGTATCCTGATGCAGTTCTCTCTTATATAAATACTCTTCCCCCAAATTTTTGCTTTGTTTTAGTTACTCTCCATGTTCCGATAATTCTTACCACATGGAGCAAAACATTTCAACACTATTTATTCAGAATGGAGGCCCTCATTTTGTTCTTTCTTTTGATGGCGCTCAAAATAAGAAAGTGACAATATTTCAAAAACGGTTTTATATTAAAGAAAAATGTGTGCTGTATCCACCTCAAAAGAGGAAATCTTGTCAGGTTTTTGACTAATTGTAATTTGATTCTTCTTCTAGTGCTCCCTGAGTTACTTAAATCACTAAAATGCAAGCTCCATGAGGGAATGGCTTTTTTTTTTTAATGGGGCTTCTCCAGCATCTAGAAGTATAGGCACACCATAGGTTATCAAAAGTATAATGAAAAAATGAATAAAATAACATCCTGGAATGCAATCTAAATAAAAAATTCACAAATTTCAAATAAAAAAATATTTAAAGGGATTAATCCCAACAAACTAAGGAAATATTCTTTCATAGGGTTGTGTAACCATGATGATTTCTTAAAAAGGTTTTGTTTCACAATACATGTGAAAACTTTATGTTTGCTTGTTTAGAAGTTTGCATGAACACCAGCTGCTCTGATAATTTTTAATCATTGGTAAAAATCCAGAAACTTGTAAATTCTAGTGGCTATTGACAAAAGGCTGAGTAAAAAAAACCAAATTTCTCCATTACAGAATGTATGCTGTGAACATTTCTTTCTATTAAATATTTGAGTAGCATTTCTTAATTTTAAAATGTTCCTTCCGTAAAAATCACAATATTCTTAAACTTTCTGATTTTTCTGGTGCTCCCCAACCTAAAATTTCTCCTATAGATGGAAATCTTTCTTCTAACCAAAACTTCATAGAAGACTCCTCACAAGTCTGATGTCATATATCATATATACCTCAAATTTTGTTTTTAATCTTTAACTTTCCTTTTCAGGCTGGGTCTTTAAATAAACTCTACTCCTGCAATCATCTCTTTGCCCCAGCTCATCTTCCCTCTCATCAATATTTATGTTAGCTAGGCAGAGCTGTCTTGGATCATCTAGTTAAGTTTCTGTTTTCTGTTGGAACATTCCAAGCTTCGGCTCTCCTGGTTTAGAAGCTCTGTTGTGAAATACCACCAACTAGCCAAGTCGGGGAAATGGCTCTAATTGATGGAGAGTTACCTTAAAATGGGTGATCCAACAGAGGTGGTGATCATGTGGGCTGAAGCCATGAGACTGATGTTGGCAGGACTCTGGTATGCCCCTTGTCACCCTTGTCCTTTTTATTTTTACACATTTCTCACTCTTCTGACTCTTTCAGTCTGTTGCTTTTTCTAATCTCTCTTTTTGCATTCTTGGCCACCAAAGAAACATACAGCATTCACACCACCTTAGACAAACACTTTTCAGGTAATTCCTTCATATAAAAGGTAATTCAGAATTGACAATAAATATGCTTTAAGAAGTGGCTACCATATAGTTTAACAGTTTGCCTAACTTTGCCCCCCTCAGATAACATGCATTTTATCACATGGTGTTTGCTGTTGTTCACAGTGAATCAAAGAATTAAAATTAATGTTCTTTACTTGGGAGTACTTATTATTTCCTTGGGGGAATGTATTGTTACAGGAATATCTGCAAGACTGAATTAAAACATCATTTTTAAAGAGGAATGGGGACTTCCCTGGTGGTCCAGTGGTTAAGACTTTGCCTTCCAATGCAGGGGGTGCGGGTTCGATCCCTGGTTGGGGAGTTAAGATCCCACATGCCTCATGGCCAAAAAAGCAAAACATAAAACAGAAGCAGTATTGTGACAAATTCAATAAAAACTTTAAAAATGGTCCACATCAAAAAAAAAAAATCTTAAAAAAAATAAAGAGGAAGGAAGAATAGAGCAGGAGATGGTCTGTTCTGGCTGATATTTGGCCTCTTCTCTGTAGGAGGTGGATCAAATTGATACCACAGGTCAGGTCAAACTCCTTTTCTGGAATATTTAGGCCTCCTAAATATTCTTCACACAAATAAACCTACCTTACAAAGGTATATTTTAAAAAATATTTTCAAATCAAAACATTGGTTATGCTAGTCAAAAAAGATTTTTAACAATATTGGAGATACAGAAATGATACTTTGATTTCTCTGGTTTATATCCCAAATCATGATTTTTTAAAAACTCCCTTAGGTTTTTTTCCCCTGACTTAACAGTCCTGCAGTATAAGTAGCAATAATAAAACATTATTTGTCAGTTCTTCTTTAAAAAGAAAATAAATTTTCTTTTTCTTTCTTTCTTTATTTTTTTAATGTATTTATTTTTGGCTGCGTTGGGTCTTTGTTGCTGTGTGCGGGCTTTCTCTAGTTGCGGTGAGCAGAGGCTGCTCTTCGTTGCGGTGCGCAGGCTTCTCATTGCGGTGGCTTCTCGTGTTGCCAAGCACGGGCTCTAGGCGCGTGGGCTTCAGTAGTTGTGGCACGCAGGCTCAGTAGTTGTGGCTCACGGGCGCAGCTGCTCCGCGGCATGTGGGATCCTCCTGGGCCAGGGATCGAACCCATATCCGCTGCACTGGCAGGCGGACTCCCAACCACTGCGCCACCAGGAAAGCCCAAATTTTCTTTTTAAAATTAGATTTTCAAACTATTTTACACCCACTAACTGGTTAATGTTTGTATCATGGTCTAAATTACCTAAAAGCCTTCACTCCCTAATGTCACTAGGGGTCATAGAATTAACCTGCAATTTGAAAAACAAAATGTGACCATGGCAATTTTCTCTATAACTTTTTGCTGCTGTGAATTCTAAACACTGATTATATACTTGAGGAAGAGAGCAGATTACTCATTTTTTTCTAAGTTATTCCTTACAAGACACCAACTCTCATTTTATATCACATGAAGTTTAAATTTTCAACATGTTTAGTTTTCCTCTCCTAACATCTGAAAAGTGGAGGAAAAAATGGATTGACAATTACCATTCTGCCTAACAAGATTAACTGAGTGACTTTAAGTTGTATCTGAGTGTACGTGTGGAGAGAGAGAGAGGAGAGAGTATAAAAGAGAAATACTATTTTAAAAAGATGACTTACTTTCTTCAATTTCATTCAAAATTTCACTTCCCCTCTTCACCCTCACCATGACTTTTTAACATTAAGTTTTTATATGTTCCATTGCCATTGAACCAATTTTAGTATATAGACACTCCTCAAGGAACTCAGTAACCACATACAGTTTTAGAAACTTGTGTCAAGAAAAGCTCCAAATATTTGTAGCAAATTGATTTCCTGTGGGTTTTTGTTTATTTTATTTATATTCAATAAAAATACTACCAATAGAGTTGTTTGATAAGAGATGTAAAAAAAATACATACCTGGCAGGGGAGGTACCATGATCTCGAAGGTAGTTCTCCCAGGGGGAGGTTTATACATTGCCCTTTGGATGTGCTGACCCTTGCGATTTCCCCAAGTGTGGGAAACTCAACTGCATAATTTGTAGCAGTTGGGGGACTGTGTTTATGGTTTCCCCAGAAAAACAAAGAGGTGTAAAGAAGTTTCTAAGACATGTAACAGTTTATGGTTATTAATGAATATTTAATATTATAAGAAATGTCTTCCTTTACAGTTGAGAGAAGATCCTGTTGTCTTTGCTTTTATAGAAGTTGAAAAACGTTTTTTCCCTCAGTTTCCTTCAAATAGGGAGAAAAAAAACACTGACTTCATAAAGTTACTCTAAAGATTAAATGTGACAATTCATGTAACATGCCTGCATCACTTAATAAACGTATTGGTATTATTGTGATGATCGTTATCATTATTATGATTTTACTTCTAAGGCTATCAATACTTGGCTCTCCCCATATCCTCATTTTAACAGTTATTTTATTCTTTTGGTGTCTCAAGCTCACTGTTGGAATTAGTTTTACCAAATATATTTAACTTCCATAAACACATTGGAAGGTAAAGAGTAGAGATGAAGAGGTCATGAATACAGGGAAATTCTCCTCAAGTGTAGGGCTCCCTAGAAATTACCCTCTGGTCATGATCCTGTGTTCTCATTATTATTAATGGTTTTACTCCTAAGGCTGATTTTGTAATGGCCTGGGGTTTTGATAGGCTCTTTTTGGGCAAACTCTGCTGTGAGGTGATTGCCATCAATTATCTGGTCAATTAACAGTGACAGTCAACCTGATTATTTGTTTTATTTGTTTAATTACCTAAAGAAAAAAAGATGCCTTTTGAAGACCCAATTGTGTTTATGTAAGGCTAAGTCGATTAATCTTTAATTTCTAAGTTAATTAATCTTTAATTTCTTTAACTTCTAATTTGGATATTTAAACGTGGAAATTTCCAAAGAACTGAGACTAGAGCTTAGATTTAAAAATGAAAAGAAATAAAATCTTGCAGCATAGGAAATAAACACACACATTTTTCCTTTTTTATTCAAGAATTGATTAGAGAGCTTCAAAACCTAGTTTAACGCTCATTCCCAGACTATGTCTTATATTTGCCAGTTTCCACATGGAAAAATAATTGCTAATTATTCCAGTTTTGCATTTAAGGGAACCTCTTTTCATTATTTATTATGCTTAGTAATGATTGTAATGACTTTCATTATTTTTTATTTTTTATGTTTTAGGCTGCTTTGGGTCTTATCTGCAGCACGCGGGGTCTTCGTTGAGGCATGCAGGATCTTTCGTTGCGGTGGCACCCAGGCTTCTCTTTAGCTGTGGCTCGCGGGCTCCAGGGTGCGGGAGCTCAGTAGTTGTGGCGTGCGGGCTTGGGATCTTAGTTCCCCTACCAGGGATGGAACCCGAGTCCCCTGCATTGGAAGGTGGATTCTTTACCACTGGACCACCGGGGAAGTCCCCCATTGTGTTTTTTAATAATTACATTTTTATATTTCTAGTCTTTATGTTCTTTCATTAGAGTATAGATTTCTTTAAATTTTTCCAAAACCTCATATGGAATTTTGGAATCAAGTAGTACTGAATCATCTCATTCATATTCAGTTTTTGAATTGATGCTGGTTGCTCATTTTGACTAAGTATGTAGACTTTTCTTGAAATTGATGGTTATAGAAGCATAAGCCCATAGAAGCACAAGCATTTAAAATACCAAATCTACTGTATAACCAGAAGGGTAATATCTAGGGAGAATATTACTGTACTCACAATGACTTCTTTCTCCCAACATGTTTACAGAAGTTAAAATTTGGTAAACCAATACCAGTGGTGAACATGAGACATCCAAAAGAATAACTGTTAAGAGGAGGATGTGGGAAGAGCCAAACATTGTTAATTTTGTCAGGCAGCCGCCCTTCCTGCTTGTATCTATTAAAAAATTGTAACTTTGTATAACAATTCACTTCTCTCTAGGACTTGCTAGCTTCAGCTGCAAGATGAGAGTATGGACTGCAGGGTCCTTGAGGTTCCTTTCAAGGTAAGTTCTAGGATATTCCTAGGCCTAACTCAGCACATTTTATCACCCCTCATTTCTCCTCCCATAATCACTGACAGCTTCAGTTGCTTCATTGCCATAGAGACTAAATTTAGAGAACATGGTTATTTTTCTTCATCTAAAGATCACTCTGATAAAGAGCACAATTCCGGGGTCTACTGCTCTCATCAACGCCCAAACAACTTTTTAAAAAGGCTTTACAATACTATAGGCTGAGTGCTGGTATAAATCAATTTCTTCCCTACCACGGTATTGATACACATAATAGTTACTTGTAAATGGAAATTCTAACAGATAGTCACTAGTGATAAAAAAAAAAAAATTATTATTATTTTTTTCTTCTAAGAAAATTTTATTACTTTTTCTAGTTGAAACAGTTTGATTTCAGAGCATGGTTTATAGATAATACCAAAGTGCAGGTTTTGCACAGAGAAAGTGGTTTGCTTGTTGTTCTCTTCATATGGAGGGATTTTCAATGCCAACTGGCACTTATTTTCAAAGTAACCTCAAGAACTCAGTTAAGCCCATTTCAGTTTTTTAATAATAAAAATAAATGCACTTCTTCATCCGTGCCACCATCATCATTGGTATCATCCATTATTAAAATAAGGAGTATAATATTGGGCTAATAGCGGATCACGGCATCTTGCTCATGTGAAAAATATCAGCCCAGCTGAAAGTTTCATGATGATGACCTGGTAGCTTTAAAAATTACTTTTTTTTAGTGGATATGAGGTGAGAGCTAAGGAAAGTATGCAGTCAAAAAAAAAAAAAGAAAGAAACCAAAGTTCTATTTTTGGCTTTTCTGCCACTGACTCACAGTATTAACTTGAACCAGGCCAACTTTCGTCTGCTAACTAAGCCTATCCACACAAGAGGCTTAGTTAACAGATGAAAATGAGAAATGCTTCAGCTTCCCTATTTGAATGCTGGAGAACTGCTGAGATCACTTATATAAATATTTTTCTTTGAGCTCCCTAGAAGACAGGAACTTTATAAATATTTAGTTTTATTGTTACACCTTAGGTACAAGGAGACAGGAAATTATACTCCCATATTTAAGTAAGAAATACCTATTTCAGATAAACCTGGTTCATACCAAGGACTTTGCATTGGCTTGTTAGGGTCTCTTGAGATTTCTTTTTTCCATCCTCCTCAGCCCTTGCAGTTGACAAACGTGGAAATATAAATAAACCTTCCACAGCAGCGAGGGTTGCAAGGTAAGGAAGCCCAGCATGGTTGCAGACATGCTGGCTGATGGCAAGCTGTGTATCAGAATGGGTGAGGATTCAAAATACACATCACGTTTAAAATTCCTGATTGAAAAGTGTGAAAAAATGATTCATTTTTTAAGAATGAGTAATTTGGTTGAATGTTCTGAACTCAGGAAGGACCTCACTGAATCTCTAGTTTTGTCTTTTGTTTCTTTTTTAGATACATGTGTAGAGAAGAAACCTAAAAAATGTGATTGTAACCAGCAGGTTTAGAGTCACTCTGTTTATTTCAAGAGGAGTTTTACAAAAGTAATTCACCTGTTTCTTTGCAAATTCTTATTCAACAGGCTCTTCCTTCAAGGTTTTAATGGCACTAGGTTCTGGAATGATGTTTCTTGGAATTCATACAAGTGTTATTTCTGGATGGTGGAATTTCAGGTGTTTTTTTAGTTTACTTTCTTATTCATATTTTTTGCATTTCCTGATCTTTTGCTTTAAATAAGGAGCAAGTATCATTTTTGCAAAAACAATAGTTACAAAAGTAAATTTGAAACCACTTACCACTGATTTAATTCTCTTCTCGGCTTTATACCCTGAGTTTTTAATGGACCTGTGCTTTCTTCCTGCTTTCCTTACAGATTTAAGACAAGCAGTTGTACAGTAATTAATTTCCCAGTTGGGAAACTGTGACTTTATACAACTGAGCGGGGAGATGATTTTGATCTAGGGAACTCAGGCAGCTTATAAAGCACACTTAGATAAAATTGTCTCTTTTGTCTTCATTTACTAAGGTAATTCAAGCCAAGGCAGAATGGGTCTCTTGAGGATGAATTATGCTAATGATGTTCTGTTTGTTGACCTAATCTCAACATGATTATATTAGTTTTAATAGTTCTTAAGCACGCAGGGTGTTTTGGATGCAATGCCAGTTACAGACAAGCAAAGGGCAGTAACTTCACATTCAACATTCTGACTTTATGAAAGAATAAAGACCATTTAAGACTTTCTCTTTTGTGTATTCATGTATGGTCTTCTTTTCTATTTTTGCCTCAATACCAGGGCAGAGCAGAACATTCAATCACATCTGGGGGCCAACCTTTCCCTCCACAGCCCATCTTTGTTAAGAGGATGCTTGCAGGGGGATCTGAAAATGCATCTATTTATTCTTCCTACAAGTATTTATTAAGCACTATTGCATGTTCATCCATATTCTAGGCAATGTGCTAGAACAAGGAACCAGAATCTGTTCCTGACTTAAAAGGCTCCTGGAGGAAAACAAGCATATGGACAGACACTGAAATGTTAGGGGTGCCATCATGAGGTCTGGACAGAACATTCCATGGGCATGGGTACCACTGTGCAGGGATCAATGCAATCTGACGGACATGTGGGAAGAAGGATCAGAAAATACTTCGAAGAATGGAGGGAAGAAAAGGCAAGTGTGGCAGAGTGTGAGCAATCTGAAAAGGCACAGTGATGGGAAAGAGCAGGGCTCTCTTTTGAGGATTCTAGAGGCAGCTTTTATGTGTCCGGTTGGAAATGGGTGAGTGACAGGGCAGTGATGGAAGGTAAAGCTGGAACAGTAAACAGGGGGCAGGTTCCAGATGTGAATTTGGGATTTATATAACAAACCCCAGGAAGCAGATGTAACCATGTGTTCCAGGCTCCTCTATGCTAGGGATAAAAGTGGGGTCACAAAACAGGAAGTTTGCCTTTGATCACTCTGGAGTAATATAACTCCCCTGAAATGCCTGTGCCTCACATGGTACCAAGACCCACTCTTCTTGGCCTCCATGTCCACCATTTTGTTCCTCTCTCTCCACATTCCCTTCCTCTTCCTGGCCACAGCAACAGCAGTAGCCATGCCCCTGTGCTTGTAAAAATGCAGTTCTAAGGATGCGATTTTTTTTTTTTTTTAAAGGGAATTCTATTTATTTATTTATTTTTGGCTGTGTTGGGTCTTCGTTTCTATGTGAGGGCTTTCTCTAGTTGCGGCGAGCGGGGGCCACTCTTCATCGCGGTGCGCGGGCCTCTCACTATCACGGCCTCTCTTGTTGCGGAGCACAGGCTCCAGAAGCGCAGGCTCAGTAGTTGTGGCTCACGGGCCTAGTTGCTCCGCGGCATGTGGGATCTTCCCAGACCAGGGCTCGAACCGGTGTCCCCTGCATTGACAGGCAGATTCTCTACCACTGCGCCACCAGGGAAGCTCCAGGATACTATTCTTAGTTTGCCGAAGTTGATGCTGCTGCTCCTGACGTCCGCCCAGGGAGCCCTGTGGCTGCTGGCAGTTCATACTCCCAATGCCTCAGTTCTTTAAAGGCTTCACAGGCTCTTTTATTTCTTGCCTTATCCCAAGGTTTCAACATTGCTCTACTCTGATGGTGGTCTGTTGTCACTGACTAAACCTGTAGACTTCAGTCCCCTCTCTCCTTGGGATGAGTCCCTTCTCAAGCAACTCCCTGAACTCCCTGGTAAACAGATCCGCTGGAAGGTTGCTTTCCAGAATTAGTCAAATATGCCCGAATCTCTGGGAGAGCACAGTTTTGATGCATGGTGGCAACTCTGGAAAAGTTATGGGAAAAGGAATGGGAAGAGAAAATAGGAGCAAGAAAAAACAGGCTGAAACACGACTCGAAAAGAGAATTAATATAAGCAGCTTGTGTGGAGCCTCCAAATCCAAAGTAAATAGTACATATTTGTAGTATTCTTCTTACCCATATTTTTTTTATCTGATATCCTCTCTTATTTTTATATTTTGTATTATTTGTATTTTATAAGCCACCTTAGAACTTTTTTGAAACATGGCAGAATATGTTGAATAAATGAATAAATAATAAGTGAATAAATAAAGAAGGTAATTTGCAGTTGCCACACGGAGTAATTAGCATTCTGAAGACAGGAGTGATGTGGTCAAAGGTAGAGACAAAAACACTTTTTGATAAACATGACTATGGCCAGAAATTGAAATAGCAGGAAACGAGGATATCAAATTAAAATCTAACTCCCAAGTGATGCTTCAACCCTGACCTATTTGCTGATGGCAGAGTGGTTTGGCAGAAGGTGTCCCCTCAAGACCAAACCAAATCAAACGAAAACCAGAGGCCGAAGGAGGCAAGCCTTAAGGTGCTGACTCCTGCCGTCAGGAACCAGATCTCCCCAGACCCGATGAAAGGGTGAGAGAGATGCGCTGGACGAGGTGAACCGTGTTCCCGGCGGGGTAGAGGCATCGCTGTGTACAATGGTTTCGGAAAATCGACGGCAGCGAATACCGAAATATTAAGCGGTTAACCCTGGACGGGACTTTCTCTTACTTGCCCTCCAGCAAACGCAGGATTATCCCTTTGATTACTCAGGTCCTCCCCTCCTCGGCTAAGCTAAACTTACCCTCTCTCGGCAATTTCTTATTCTTTCCCCTGGGATCCCCACCCCCTGGTCCCCAAGACGTGCCCACCCTCCCCGCTCCTTTTCCCTCTGCCCCCGACCCCCTTTCCTCGGCTTCCGCCTCCTCCTCTCTCCTTCCAGGACGTCCGTCGCTCCGCTCCCCACTGAATCCCACCTCGGGGACCAAATCAGGGGCGCGGGGTGGCAGGTGGATGGGCGGCAAGGGCGGGACGCAGCTGGAGGCGGCGGGACCCGGGCCGACGGGCTGGCGGGCGGCCCGGGCCTGGGAGGGAGAGCGGGACGGCCCGGCCCCTCCCGGCGGGCGGGACGGGGGGCGGTGCCCAGCCGCCGGCTCTCGGCCGCCGCTCGGCGTGCGCCCTCCGCGTTCCAGGCGGCGGGAGCCCAGGTGCCGCCAGGCGGGACGCGCCCGAGGATGTGCCGCTGGCCGCTGCTCCTGCTGTGCGGCCTGCTCCCCGGCGCGGCGGCGGGGGGCTCGGGCCGGCCCTTCCCGCACCGCACCCTCCTCGACTCGGAGGGCAAGTACTGGCTGAGCTGGGGCCCGCGGGGCGGCCGGCTAGCCTTCCGCCTCGAGGTGCGCACCGCCGGCTACGTGGGCTTCGGCTTCTCGCCCACCGGGACCATGGCCGCGGCCGACATCGTCGTGGGCGGGGTGGTCCGCGGGCGGCCCTACCTGCAGGTAAGCGCGTCCCCTCTCGGAGCCGCCCCGCCGCGCCCCGGCCGGTCCCGACGCCGGGCCACCCGGCTTTCCCTCCGGCCGAGACTGGACGCCGTCGCGCTCCGCAGCCCCGCCGCCCCTGCCCGGCACCCGTTTCCCTTCGCCGTCCGCCCCTGTACGCCCCGGAGCCGAAGGCGCCCGCGGCTGGGCTCCCCAGCTCCGCCCTCCGGCCCCCAGGTTTCACCGCTGAGCACGGTGACCCCAGGCAGCTTTTCGTCTCTGAACACTTTCCTGTCCCCAGCGCCCCACTTAATACATCCCCCAGGTACACACCTGCCACGCACCCCCCACCATCCCTCACAGGAAAGAAGAGGGACCCTGGCTTTGGGGGCCTAACGGGACAGCTCTCAGGGTTGAAGGGACCAGAGAGCTGTAGCATTTGCTGTCTTGCTATCGAGGGTCGGGGATCGCAGAACTTCCCACATCTCGGCTATTCTGAAGCCTCCTGGCTCGCGGGCCGGGTCAGCTACCTTACCCGAGAAATGAATGAAAGGCCCCCAAGAATCGTCAGGAGCTTGCTATTCTGAGAGCCGTTTAGGAAGCCGCAAAACCTACAAAACCTGGAGTCCCCAGGCAAAACCCCCTATTAAGTGGCAAAACTTTTCACTTACTTTAATAGCTAACAAAATTAATTTGACGGCTACCGTTTTGCTTTGAAAGAGCCCGAGTAGAGTCGTTGCCTGTTCACAGATGTTTTTATGAATAGGAAAAAAATTTTTTAAATTATGAGATGACCAGAACGATTACGTAGGTAGGTTGGTTTTCTGGACATCTTTGTTCGATCTTGACCGACATTTGGACACTTCTCCACGACGACATAACATCGTGGTAGATGTAGTGTTGCTTATCAAAGTTCATCCAAAAATGCTGACCATTGCCAAAAGTCTCTTGATCCAGATGAAAACTAGTTGGTTCTGGCATTGTGTTAAGGCTTTGATGATGTTAAAATCGATGTGCACGATGGATTTCAAAGAACATTTCTCAGTAATTTTATTTCTGACTTCTAAGTTTGATTTCCACAACATTCTGCAATTAATTTTTAACGCTAATTTTGGCTTTGGGCTTTTAACTCCGGCTAGAAATTTTAAAAAATGACAGCAATAAAAACTTTAAAACCATTCTGTTGTCTATATTTTCATAAATTAGTCCTTTCCTTCCCAAGATAAGGACAACTCCAAGAAAGTAAAGTTATATGAGGATTACACTCTGTTGAAGTCATTGATGTATAAATTTTCTCCTCCTGGAGCACCTCAGACATTAAATTTGTAAACCAAGAATTTGACCCCAAGCACAGGCCTCACTAGCTGAATAACTTAGCTCTCTTCTGATATGAAGTAGACAATACCTTATTTAAACACCTGTTGAGCCACATCTTTTTGTTTGCTTGTCTGTTTGGTTTTTTAGGGTGGGGAGAGTCAAATGCCCCTTAACTATCCTTGCATGTTTTGTTGAAGGGGGCAAGTCTTACTATAGTGATATCATAAAACAGAGCATGTGTACTTTAAAAGATAACTTGATATTGTTTTCCCCAGAAGAGTAGCATTTCTAGAAAGCCCATCCAATTTGATATCAAATGAAAGACTAAGAGGAGAATTCTGTTTCAACATGCCATAATGGGCACACCACAAACATAGGGTTTGTTAAACTACAGTTATTTTCACACTGCTGGTGGTTCTTCATGAAGATCACATAAGAATTAATTAAGTGCTCTTTAGATGGGTTTTGAAACATAGAACTTTTCTTAAAGTAATTACTGAACACATATCACTATGAAATAAGCCTTGGAAATGGATCCTTTCCCAATATATTTAATTAGCACGAAGTAGGACTTTCCCCTCTGTTTTTATTCCTAAGGAGATGAAATCTTTATTTTCATGTATAAAGGATCACCATTTTCTTAGTTGACTGACATCCTTTACTATTCCATTTTTTTAAGCATCCCATTCATTTTAGGACATATAATATACAATAAAAATTATGCTTATCAGTTAAGGAGAAAGAAAATTTATTGAAAACCTCTTTAATAAAATGAAAGACCCCAGACACTAAAAATAAAAAGAAATGTATCAGTTCCAGCTGGATCATCCAGGCTGGGTGATTCCATTTTCCAACTCTTGAAATTGTATCTTCTCCCTAGAAACTATTGATTTGAGATTCTTCATGCAATGGTGTGATAAGGGTATCCTCAGCAACTATACCAAAACGTAAATAGGGTTGTTAAACATTGTGTATGTGATTCCACTAGTAGACTGAATTTTGTGTAATTTTACTCCCAATAAGAACAAATTTTGCATGAAACAATACAACAAAAAGCATTGGCTTCTTGGGCACAATGTAGGATGGCATCAGAGTGTATGATAACAACCTAAGTTGACATCCTAGTCACCGCCCCTTGTGGCTATTTTCCATATATTTTATTTCATCCTTTCTTATTTAATTAAAAAAAACTTGACCTTTACATATTTTTTATTCTTTTATTATTATGACTTTTAATAATGATTATTAAGCTCACTTTATTATTAAACTGATGATCTTAAACTCTTCTTTTCAATAGAATGTTAACTCCTGGTTAACTATATAAGAATAAATCCTAACCAGCCAGGCAGAGAACTGTCGTTGAAACAGATGTCATAAACCCAAATTCATGTAGAGGTCAAGCAGCAAATGTAAAAGAGTGACACGTCTTGAGTGGAACAGGCAGGATTGTAATGCAGCAGAGTAGAGGGGAGAGAAGAAACCCGAGTTTTTGCATGTGAATTACTGTTATGTAGGAATGCAAATCGAGTATTGCCAGATCTGCCGTTTGTTTTTGTTTTTTTGAGAGAAGAAAGTTTTTTTAAAATTTATTTATTTAATTTATTTATTCTTGGCTGCGTTGGGTCTTCATTGCTGCGTGTGGGCTTTCTCTAGTTGCGGTGAGCGGGGGCTACTCTTCCTTGAGGTGCACAGGCTTCTTATTGTGGTGGCTTCTCTTGTTGCCGAGCGTGGGCTCTAGGCGCGCGGGCTTCAGTAGTTGTAGCATGCAGGCTCAGTAGTTGTGGCTCACGGACTCTAGAGCGCAGGCTCAGTAGTTGTGGCGCATGGAGCTGTGGCATGTGGGATCTTCCCGGACCACGGCTCGAACCTGTGTCCCCTGCATTGGCAGGCGGATTCTTAACCACTGCACCACCAGGGAAGTCCCAAGAGAAGAAAGATTTTTGGTTTGTGTGTGTGTGTAAGTAAAACCTTCTGATTAGTAAATAGCAGCCACAATTCAAATTTGTACAAAGCACCCTGTAGTGCCCATATACATACACAATTTCAGTTGAGATACATCCCATGGACAGCTTCATCTGGGACCAAGAGGAAGAAAAGCTAAAGTTAAGAAAGAATCAACCCAAATTATGAAAATCCAGAAAAGACAGAGAGGCAGGTCCCATTTCTCTTCAGGCCAGATTTATTCTGTGTCAAGAAATGTCCAGTGTCAGAGGGGACCTTGCCCCTTCTTTTGCTAATCTATCATCGTGTAACAAACCACCCCAAAGCACAGCGGCTTATTTTGCTCACAAAGCTGCAGTTTGAGCAGGGCTTAGTGGTGACAGGGCTTCTTTGCTCCACGTGGTGTCAGCTCCAAGGCGAGTGCTGGAGTCACCTGGAGGCTCTCTCACTGGTTTGTCTGACTGGCAGTTGATGCCGGCTGTTGGCTGGACCTCCGCTGGTACCGTGGCGGGAACGTGGCCTCTCCGTGTAGCTGCCTGGCTTCCTCCCGGCAGGGTGGCTGGGTCCCGAGAGTGAACATCTTGAGAGGCCCAGGTGGAAACTGGATGGCCCTTTATAATTTAGCCACGGAATCACGGACTGTGTCTTCTGCTGTAGTCACAGCCCCACTGGATTGAAGAGAGAATGTAGACGCCACCTCAACATCATGCTGTGAGGAGGTCACGTGGGAGGGGAAGATATCAGTGTGGCCATCCTCGGAAAATCCATGCCACCACACCCATCGTCACCAACTTGCCAGTTCCCTTCCGCCACCGCTTCTGAGTACCTGTCTCCATGTAGTCGCTCTCTCTTGACGCTGCTCGGATTGGGAGGCAAGTGCTTACTTATTCCCCTCTTTCCTCTCCCCGCCCCTTCACACACACACACACACACACGCGCGCGCACGCACACACGCGCGCGCGCGCGCACACACACGCACACGCGCGCGCGCATTACTCACAAGAAGTTAGTGAATGGTTAGTCCTCTTAGTCCACATTCCTTCCACCCCTCCCCCCAGAAAAAGAGTTCTAAACCTCCACAAACCCACATTTTTCAGTGGCTGCCGATCACTAATTCAGGGCTGGACCCAATGAGACTGTCTCCGGAGGGCAGCGCAACATTTGCTTGGAGAGTTGTGGAGTGAAAAATCAGACTTTGATTTCCTCGCCTCAAGGCAGTATACTGGCTTGGACACCCTTAAAACCACACCCAGAGATGAGGTATTGTGGAAATTTGCCCTGCCTGTTTTGTAACCCTCCGACCCTGTCTGGAGATGTTTCTTCAAATGGTGTATAACCAGGTACCGTCAAAATGGGAAAGAAAAGAGAGAAACGCGGTTGTGAAGTAAAGCCAGTCCCAGTGTACCCGGTCGGGTAAATTGTTCTGGATCGGGTTACACTTGGGGGGACACGTTACCCCTGGGATGCTGCTGAGGTTAGTTTCGAGACAGTGTGTTTCACAGAACGGCCAGGGGTGGGGGTGGGAAGCGGTCTTTCCTTTTGCCTCGGCTTTTTGTCTCAATGAACTAACTCAACCCTCACTTCCCTGATGCACTCGGATTCGTGTCCTTTCCTTGTACTTTGCCCCTTTTTGACACAGAGCGATCCCACCCCGACCCAAGCCACTTAGCAACTGTGAGTCCCCATTTGGGGGAAGTAATCCGGGTTGATGAATGCCTAGTTTGTGTGAGTTGGAGAAGAGGGCAGCATTGTCAGATGTGCCTGTTGAATTTGCACAAAAATGGATTCACTCTTCCTTTGGGGGTGTAAATCGCTGGGGAATGGAGGCTGAAACCGATGTCATCATTTGTTACTGCCTTGCTGGTTGGCCGTCCCTACGACTGAAACTTTTCTGTGATGAGAAGGAAGTCTTCAGCAGCGGGGTAATTGCTGCAGGGCTGCTCCCTGAGGAAGTGCTTGGAAATTATGCTGTGATTTGAAATCACAGAAAACAGTGAGCATTCTTTGTGGTTAATGATGGGCTTCTTTTAAGTGCACCGGGGCCAATGGCAACAAAGAAATGTTTGGAAAGCAAATTGAAAAGCTGTAAGGGAAAGGCGAAGAGAGTGTGCAACCCTGACACAGCTCAGCTGGGGCTTTGTTAAGAGATATTTATAAATCTTCAAATTATGTCCTCTCCACCCCCCCCCCCATCAATTTCCAGATGAGGAAGGGACCTCTCCAAGCTTCATGCTTTGTGCATTAGTAATAAGTACATATGCACCAATGTAAGCTGGAACGGGAACACACCAGGACACTCTTCGGCTGTGCGGTTCTCCCTGGAAGAGCAGATGATTTCATAGCGCCAGCCTGAGGAGATGGCAGAGTAAGAGCCAAGAGAACAGTGCGCCTGAATTGACCGTCAAGGTTTAAGACTTCAGGCAACCAACAGCCTGTTTCTGGATTCTTGGAAGGAGAGGGAAGAGTCCACTTCAAAGAAAGTGAACGGTGGTTTATTGATTCATCATTTGTAATAGAGCCCTGTTAAAATAAAGTTGCTGGCAAAAGGAGTGAATTCATTGTATATCATGTTTCTGGAAATGTCTGATCCATACGTAAAAACAAAAGACATGAAACAAACAAAAAACACCTCTGCCTATGGATGCCTCACAGTGCTGTTTATTGTAACTTTTAAAAAATAATTAGTACAGAACTTTTAAGCAGAGACTATTTCTCCAGGAAACCTCTTCCCAATCTATGTCTTTTTAACTTGTTAAGTTTTAAAATAGACTGGGGAAAAAAAAGCTTCACATTAGGACAACATACAGCACACACATAAGCAGAGAATTCTACAAAAATAAAAATAACTTCAAATATATCACTTTTTCTTAACTGTAAAAATGGGTGATTATATATGAGTGCTGTGCAAATAATGTATAGACCAAATTTAATTTACTACTGAGGTCTTTTGTAGTCATCTAATGTAGCCAAAAATTATGAGAAAATCTTTAAACAATGTTTGCTTTTACAAGTTAAATGTTGATGTTTTGGGCATTTACTTGCTGCTCGTAAGAGCTCAGAGTTCAGTTGATTCCCCTTAAATTTCCTAAACCACCCCCGCCCCAATTTTACAGTTAAGAAACTAGGCCTTAGGTACCTATTAAACGACTTGTTGGAGGCCATACAGATCAGTAGCCTGGATTCATTTCCTCTTAGTCCTGGTTTGGTGGTCTTTCTTCTCCTACAAGCAACTGGTAGCTTACATAAAAACATATTAACAGTTTTCTTCCTCAATAGTGAAAAAACATGTTAATAAAATGCATTTTTAAAAAGTGATAAGGGCTTCCCTGGTGGCGCAGTGGTTGAGAATCTGCCTGCCAATGCAGTGGACACGGGTTCGAGCCCTGGTCTGGGAAGATCCCACATGCCACGGAGCAACTGGGCCCGTGAGCCACAATTACTGAGCCTGCGCGTCTGGAGCCTGTGCTCCGCAACAAGAGAGGCCGGGATAGTGAGGGGCCCGCGCACCGTGATGAAGAGTGGCCCCCGCTCGCCGCAACTAGAGAAAGCCCTCGCACAGAAACGAAGACCCAACACAGCCATAAATAAATAAATAAATAAATTAAAAAAAAAAAAGTGATAAAATCATAGTATCTCTCTTACTACTTTTGTTGTACTATGAATGTCATAGATATACATTTCTATGATGTGATTTTTCATTCATGGAGTTCTTGTTTTTTTTTCTGGTTGTGTAGGGTCTTAGTTGCGGCATGTGGGGTCTTCGTTGAGGCATGCGGCCTCTTCGTTGTGGTGCGCAGGCTTCTCTCTAGTTGTGACATGCGGGTTTTCTCTTCTCTAGTTGTGGTGCGTGGGCCCTAGGGCGCGTGGGCTCTGTAGTTGGCGGCACGAGGGCTCTAGTTGAGGCACATAAGCTCAGTAGTTGTGGTGCACGGGCTTAGTTGCCCCGCAGCGTGTGGGATATTAGTTCCCTGACCAGGGATCGAACCCTTGTCCCCTGCACTGGAAGGCAGATTCTTTACCACTGGACCACCAGGGAAGTCCCTCATGGAGTTCTTAATATATGCCATACATTATGATAAGTCCTTAAAGTGTGATATCTCATGTAATTCTCTCAATAGCCCTATAAGGTCAATATCTTATTTCTCCCATTTTGTAGATGTATAAACCTGAGGCTCCAGGCCACACAGCATGAGAATCACCTGGGACTTTCATATGACTGTTTTGGTAAAGTACTCACCGATTGGCAGAGAATGTTAGAATGTTCATTCATTCACTTGACCAATATTTACTGAAGATTTATTGAACAGTTCTAGATGCTGGGGATATAGCATTTAGTGAGAGGAAATCAGTGGTATCAGGGGGCTCACATTTTGATGGGGGATAAACAAATAAACAAGCAACAAAAATATCAGAAAGTGGTAAGTGCTGTGCAGAGAATTAAAATAGGGTGATGTGATAAGGAGCAACCGTGTGGCTGTTTGAGATTGGGATGCTTATAATCAAAACACGAAGGAAAACAAATATCCCAAGTTCTAAAGGTTGTCTTTCAAGGTTAACCATAGTGTTTACAATTCAAAATTTCATATACTATGAAGAAGATTATCTGGCATGGGCATCAAAGGACTCAGTAGACCTTGAATATAGGAGACTGCCTACCTGGAGGAAATATAATTAATGTGTCTGAACCGCATGAGCTCTCTTTTCCATTTCTGTGGCATTGTTACACAGATGTTTAGTAAGCTCAACTAGAGTCTTTCAAGCTTTGATCTAGAGACTCGGTGATTTTATAGGAGTTTCTTTCTTAATACTAGGTATGAATGTTTTTCTCTTATACTCTGTGTTCTTTCTCGTCTTCAATAATATGAGAGAGCTAAAGGACTTTGAGAAGCTAGAGCAACAAAACCACATGCGTCTGGGGAAGATTTCCATCTTTCAGGCAAGTTTTAGACTAAAACTTGGAAGTCTCAGTTTCTTAGATACAACTAAATTGCTACCATTTTTCCCCCTGCAAACTTCATGCACAGAAACCCACTCATACAAGGAAGCTCTTCGTAGATGAAACCATGTAGAAGCAAGGCCTCTGGTACTTTGGACATCCAGATCCCTTTGGGCAGGGCCAAGATGGATCTGTGCTACGGTGGATTGGAATCCAGTGGTGAGCAGGCAGAGCTAATGGAAGACTGAGAACTGGGAAAGATACTTCCTACGTCAGAAATTCCCAGATTTGCGCGTTAGAATCTCCTGGGCGTCTTTTAAAAATTTCACCGTCCAGGCAACCCCCATCCCTCCTTAATACCCATTAAATCACAATCTCTGGGGGGGTGGGCACAGGCATTAATATATTTTAAAGTTTCTTAATTGACTCTGTGAAGACAATTCTGAAATGTGCAGACAAGTTCAGGAACTACTGACCTTATGTGGTTAGGCTCTTTGATCAGAATCAGGTGACTCCTGTGTGGTCCACCTATAGAAGCTTGGAAGATTCCAGGTGCTGGGCATGGGGACGCATAGCAGGATTCTGGACAAAGCAATTCAGAGTGACCACTTGATGTTTGAAGCAAGGGCAAACATATGCTTAGATATTTAAGATTATACTGTAAAGTAGAAAAATAAAGTGGGTTTTTCTAGAATTGAAACACTTCTGAAATGTTCAACAAATTTGGTGATAATTCTAAGTATTTTCTCAAAAGTACATGCTGAAACGAGAGCAGCAATGGAAGAACTGTGGGTAGTGGTGTATTTTAAAACATGCTGAGCCAGAAATCTCCCTCCTCCTCATAGCCCTCTACCATTCCTACACACCTTTTGTCAGTTGGTACTAGCTGCTGTATTTCTAAGCAACAGGAATATCTGCCCACACAGAGTCTAAAATTCATAAGTTATATATGGCCACAGGGCATTAAAGGAATATTAATAAATGAAAGTCTTAGATAATTTCTCAGCCTGTTCAAGAGGCATGTTCTGCTCTAAAATCTTTTTTTAGAATTACCAGTGACAAAATGGACTCCCTTTGTATTTGGAAAAATTCTGAAGTGTCTTTCTAGTTACGCAAATAGATATTCTTTTCCTTCCCTCCTTCATTTTCCAAGGTTACTAATAAGAAGTGAAATGCCCTAAAGCTGTAGTTGCAGTAGGGAGAAGGAGGAAAAGGAGTAGGAGTGGTGGAGAATTAGTGTTTTATTAGGGTGTGGATGGAACGTTTACAGGTCTATGAGTACGTCAGTGCTGCCACAATCTTCCTGAGGGACCAGGAGAGAGTCCACGTGCCTGGCGGGTCCTCAAGAAATACCTGCTGAGCAGCTAAAAGCAGGCAGTCCTGCTCTGAATCCCAGCACTGCTTGCTACTTACTCCTTGTGTGGCCCTTGGCAAACTCTTTAACGTCTCTAAAGTGACAGTTCCCTTTATGAAGAAGGGAATTATATCTAATGCATGGGGTTTTTGTGAGGATTAAATGAAATAGGCATGTAAAGCTCTTAGCAGAGTATGTGGCACATTAAAAGTACTCAATAAATACAAGGTATTATTATAATGAGTCACTTAGTGAAATATCAGAATTGTCAGATGATTACATGGAGAGAAACGTCCCGGATTTTCAGCTTGGGGAAAAATATCTGTTGAAGGAATAGATGGGGGAGATTCATAGTAATTTTTGAGGAAATTCAAGGACAAACTTTAAGCAACTGGTTTGTGAATGCTTGGCCCTAAGCAATTGGTTTGTGACTAGAGGTCAGCATGGTTTCAATAAACACAAGTTATACTCACAAGACTGCATTTGCTTTTGCATTTGATTTGCTGAACCTGTAGTTGTGGTAATAAATCAATGGTGTGTCTGAATGATTCTTTTTTTTTTTTTAATTAATTAATTAATTAATTTAGTTTTGGCTGTGTTGGGCCTTCGTTTCTGTGCGAGGGCTTTCTCTAGTTGCGGCAAGCGGGGGCCACTCTTCATCGCTGTGCGCAGGCCTCTCACTATCACGGCCTCTCTTGCTGCGGAGCACAGGCTCCAGACGCGCAGGCTCAGTAGTTGTGGCTCACGGGCCCAGTTGCTCTGCGGCATGTGGGATCTCCCCAGACCAGGGCCCGAACCCGCGTCCCCTGCATTGGCAGGCGGATTCTCAACCACTGCACCACCAGGGAAGCCCCTGAATGATTCTAAAGTAATTGGCAGGTCTCTTAGGATGTCACAACATGTTGATAACAGACTGCCTACATTAGTCCACAGAATAAGGACTCAAAAGATAGTGATATATTAAAATAATGGAAGGAAACTAAAAGTTAAAAATTCACTGAGAATACAAATGAAGTTAAACACTTGGTTTAAAGATTAGTTGTGTATGTACAAAATGTGTAAAATTGGACTTAATTGGAATTCATATGAAAAAGGTCTAAATATTAGTTCTTCTTAAGCTCAAAAGATGTGCTTGTTGAACACAAATATGCAATATTAGCCTATAAACTCTACGTTTACATCAAGGGAAGTAATACTGACATTGTAATCTGTACTAGGCTAACCATAAGAGAAGATACCTTCTTGAATAACTTCTTTAAAGGATGTGTGGGTGAACTGGATCATTCTAAAGGAGAATTACAAGGATGATTGAAATCTCTGGAAATTGGGGTACTTGAGTAATGGGAGACCACTGGCAATGTTTGCTTGGAAAAAGAACAATTAGAAAAGACATGATCATTGCCTTTGAAATAGTGGACAGTCTTCCTCAAGAAATATGGATTAGATGCTACCTATTAGGTTCCAGAAGGAAGAAAAAAGACCCAATTAGTATACTCTATTTTAGGTTAGTATAAGAAATATATTTCTGACCATCAGAGGTATTAAAATTGAATGAGTTGCCTTGTGAGATTGTAAACTCATGAGCTTTGTCACTGGAGGTATTGAATACCGTGTGATCCTCTCTTAAAAACATTTTTGAGAGAAATCCTCTTGATGGGAGCTAGGATTAGGTATCCTTCAGACTGTCTTCCAACTTGAGTGTGATGCTGAAAAGAAATTTACTCCACAACCTTGCTTTTAGGTTATTCTAGAAATTAACAGAAAGGAAGACATTAGCAGCTATGAAACTGTCTATGTTGTTTTTTAACCTGCCTCAAGAAGTTCTGCTGTCTCCGTGGATAGGTGTGCATTGAATCTTTACATTAGTTGTGAGAGTATTTCATTTCTTTCCCTACTATATATTTCAGTATACTTGAATTATATTAGTGAGTATATGTTTATCATATATAGTGAATATGTATTCATTTTGAAACCGAAAAAATGAAAAAAAGAATGTCTTATGACTTGTATATACTCAAAAGAATTGGAGGGCTTCAGGAGCCTTTATATTCAAGGCTGAATATAAAGTCAGTAAGTTTCAGAAACTTGGTTGATGCATTTTTTTGATCTAAGAATAGTCTACATATTCTCTGCCTCCTGACCTTCTCATCTGGATGTCTAGGTAGCATCTTAAATCTGCTTCCTCCCCAGCCTTCCCCATCTCAGTAAATGGCGCCTCCAGGTACCTCCAGTCAAAAATTAGGAGTCATCCTTGTTTCTTCTCCTTCCTTCTTCCCACATATAAAACCCACCTCTTCAGATTCTATTGACTCTTCCTCCAAACTAAATCTAAAACCTGCCCACGTCCCTTCAGTTTTACTACTACCACTCAAGCTTGAACCCCTGGGACCACTGTGACTCCTGTCTTCTGACCATGGCTCTTCTTTCTTCTTCTCTTCATTCTCCACATGGTAGCCACAGTAATACACACACACACACACACACACACACACACACACACGTATATATATATTTTCATGTCAATCAGAATATGTCACTTTCTGCTTCAAGCTCAAATAACTTCTATATAAGTTTAGTATAAATCTGAACTCCCTATACTGACCCATAAGGCGTCACAACATCTGGGGCCTCATTTGATCCCTGTTGACCTCATTTTTCTGTTCTGGGCACTACAGTTCAGTCACCCTGGCTTTTATTTGCTTCACCAAACTGGATAAACCTCGCCTTGCCCCCTTCTAGGTCCTTTCCAATAGCTGCTCTCTCTTCCTGGACCTACTTCCTCCTCACTTTCCATGGCTGGCTCCTAACTGTAGTTTATTTCTCAAAGTAAGTCTCAGTGTCTCAGTGGTGACTTTTCTGATCCCTCAACCCAAAGGCTTTCCAATCTGTGTCTAGAATCTCTGTTTTATTTTCCTATAAGCACTTAGCAAAATATTTTTGGTTATATTGTTATTTAAATTTAAAAAATTGTCTGCTTATCCTGCAACTCCACTATCAGTTTGATTATAATAAGGACTTTGTCTTATACTGTCTATACTGTACAATCGTGTGCTCTCAGCCCTACAACAGGGATGAGGAATAGTAGCCATGCAATAAAATATGTGTTGGAAAAAAGGAGAGGAAGAAGGAAGGGAGGAAGGGACGGAGGAGGGAAGGCAGGAAGGAAGGGGTCTTCTCTTCAAAATTTATTCCTTTAATAAACTGGTCATGGAAAATTAAGAGAAGTCATCCAAATTTTTTTAAAAATTAAAATGATGGAATACGGTGAAAGTAAAATAACATCTTATGTCAATGGTAAGATTTGAAATTGTTTTTTCCATTGAAGCCTATCGTTAGAGATCGGGTCAAAGTTTTCATTTTACACTTTATCTGATAATTCTATAATTATAGCAAAGTCTTAAATGACCTATATGAAAACTAAAATGAGATGATTGGCTGTGGGAGAAAATTCAGGATGTGTATTTCCAGAAGGTGGCACTTAAAGGACAAACAGATTGCTCAGGTGGGCCCCTCACTGGAACGCAAGCTAATAGGGCTCACATTTTGGCGTTCTGGCAGCCATTTAACAGATCCCTTCTTAGAGCTAGAGAGTTTCAGTTTTATCTGAAGTGGTTTCTGGAAGGCAAGCCCCTTCTGTTTTGACATTCCTCTCAAATTTCCAAGATTAGCGAAGAAATAACTTATTAAAATCAGCTTATACTGAAATCTGAAGATTATGTTTATATAGTTTGTTTATACGGTTTTATGGTTTTTTAGGATCAAAGATTCTCTTGAACACAAAAATATCTATTATTATACTATCAATATTATTAAACTACCATAACACTTATTATAGAAATGGATATTACAAACAGAAATGTTTGAAATAACAAGGCTTTTGTGATTTAGAAAAAGAAGAAAAACTACAAGCACCTGTTGAAGAAAATGATGACAGATGGTAACATTTTTCTCAAGGTTCCCTCTGCAGCTGTGCTTACATTCAGTTCCCCAGGCTGAACCGGGGTTTATTCATATCTTTTATTACACCCATAAGAGTTTTCACTTCATCCTGTTTAACACAGCCCCGGTCAAAGCTCTTTTCGTTAACAGAGATTTTACTCAAGAGAGGAAAAAAAAGACTGACAATGAGTGAGAACCAATTTCACATCTGTGAAATCATGTTTTTTAACGAGAGGTCGTAGCAATCTTGTGGATTATCAAAGCTAGTGTTTTTGGTTTGTTATCTTAGTTTGAAGGTGGCAGTCACTAGTCTGGCTACCATGCGAAATGCTAATGCCAGCTTCTGCTGATGCCGTCTTTACTATCGCCACACAGCATTTTGAAACCTCAGTAATACACTTTATCATTTATTTCAAAGCATACATGTTCAAAAGGAAAAATATCCTGTGAGAATATGCTTCAGAAGTAATATTTTATTTATTTATTTTGAATTTTATTTATTTATTTATTTATACAGCAGGTTCTTATTAGTTATCCATTTTATACACATCAGTGTATACATGTCAATCCCAATCTCCCAATTCATCCCACCCCCACCACCACCCCACCTTTCCCCCCTGGTGTCCATACGTTTGTTCTCTACATCTGTGTCTCTATTATTCGCCTTGCAACCGGTTCATCTAGAAGTAATATTTTTATGACACAACTGCAGGTTAATTTATTGCCAGAGTCTAATTATCAACTCAATTTTCAAGGTAACGGACTAATACTTATCTTTAAAAAGTATAAACAAGGTTAATACATGATTAATATAATAATCCGCAATAAAAACAAAAAATAATACCTCAATGACAATTCATATTGAAGCTGATATTTATGCAGATATTTGAGTTAGAATATGATTGAAATCCACATAAAACCATTTATCTAGGGAAATATTACTTCACATTTCACTTTATAGAACATTAAAAATGAATATGTACAAAGAAGAATGACTTCTGCATACCAGCTTTTATATTTACACAATCATGATTCTCTGAATCCTCCTCAACCTTCTTGCCCTCATAAAGTCAATTTTTAATGATACTTAATCGGAACCTACTTTTATTTATCAGCATTTTATGTTACATTTATAGTTTATAAATATATTTAATACATATATCATACGATGAGATTTTTATAATGGCTGTTATTTTTATAATCAGACCATGACAATGAGAGTACACTGTGATCAATAGTTCTATTTTTATTTTATAAGTCCTGGAATATCAAACACTACAGCAAGGTGGCTGAGGAATGGCCTTCACCATGGATGTACAGTGAAGCTGCATCTGGCCCCATTTGCTAAATGGGATGGGGAGTGGGAGAGAGGGGGACCATTTTGTTCGAATTCTAAAGGTGAAAATCTGATAGTAAAACTGACCTGGAAAATTTCCTTAAATAGCCCATAAGTACTATACTGTATGGTTTTGTGAATGTAAATTTCTAGCTGATGTTACCAGTATTCAAATTCTTAGTTGGTCAATGTTTTGCTGTTAATTTCATTCTCCATTTTTTTCCCCTAGAAGATGATAGTAACAAAGTAAGTATTCCATTTAATTATCCCCTTGTATAACATTTATCTCTTTGTCAAACTGTCAGGAAACCCTTAAACTCACTAAATATACTTTTTTTTGGTTTGGCCAATTCGCAGGATAAATTCTCAAGATTGTTCTCTGACTGACTCGCTTTCTTTTCCTCCTTCCTTTTTCCGTTTTTCCTCCCTCCCAGGGAGAATAATTGAATGATAAGAAATATGAGACCCGGATTTTTTTTGCCTTTTTCTCTCCTCTTGCCTCATTTAATTGTGCTTTTAAGGTTTGCCAATATGCCATTTCTTACGGTATAATATTGACACCATCAATCCTGTTTGATTATAGTTCATGTATCTTCTTAATACAGGCTGAAGGAAGAAAGTAGGTGCTACTGCCGGATATTTTGCTCCCACCAAGTTAAACTGTTCCTTTACCACAAAGATGTGAATATCGGAGGATAGGTTATGGGTCCTTATCTTTTAGTTTCAAGATTATCCCCTCATTTAGATTTAGCAAAAGGAAAGGCAGGATTCTTCTTTCAAAACTGCACATATTTAATGAGGCTCTGCAATATGTAAGTCCCTCCATTAGGCACTGAGGATATAAATTAACATCAGAAAACATTCTAAAATAGGGTTTCTCTTTCTCAGATATGTTTTTTTAAAAAATTTCTTTAAAATAGATAGGGAATACCATCCTAGTGTAAAAGGATTTCAAAGAGCTGTTGCATGTGTAAACTCTTTTTCTAAATGTTGATGTCAGTTGCATAAGATTCATGTCCATTTAGGGGCTAAAAGGTCATAACAGCGTTCCCAAATTTCAGTGCCAGATGTGTCTGCATCACAGGTCGTGCAGACCCAAACTCATTCTAGCATCTGGTTAAACACCTTCCACACCAGGTCTTAACCATATGTAAATATAATTGAGAGCAAATGGGAAAATAATCTATTGTTCCCTTTTTTTGTTCCATTTACAATGTAAACAACTTTTCTAAAGGTATAAATTTATAACTGGATTAACAGGACTAGCTGTCTATTTCTAGGCAATTACCACTGGTTGAGAAGATAATGCTGTGTCTAGAATATATTGCATGCTACGCGGGAATGGAAATAGAGGAATAAAAATTCAGAGAGGGAATGATCACTTCCAGTTGGAATGCTCAAAGAAAACTTCATAGAGGAGATAGAATCATGAGTCTTGGAGAGAAGGAAGCATTTCAGTGGAGTTGTTTCTCTGGGTGGAGGTAGTGGAGTGGATATCTCAGTGGGGTGAAGAGAGTGGGGAGATAAAGAGGAAGAATGAACAAAAGCAAAGGGCTTGAAAAAGGTAGATTATTTGAGGGGAATAATAAATAGATAATAGAGATCATGTGGTGAGATTTTTTTTTTTTAAGTCTTTATTGAATTTGTTACAATATATCTTTTGTTTTTATGTTTTTGGTTTTTTGGCCACGAGGCGTATGGGATCTTAGCTCCCCAACCAGGGATCGAACCTGCATCCCCTGCATTGGAAGGTGAGGTCTTAACCACTGGACAGCCAGGGAAGTCCCATGTGGTGAGATTAATGATAGACACTCTGGAAAACCAGGTTTGGCTAAATTCTAGAGAAACTTGAATCTAAATTATAGAACTTTGCACTCTATACTGTTGAATAAAATGTAATGACACATTGAGAGTGATTTTCAAGGAAGACCTTGACAAAAGTATGAGGTGATAGAATCTGAACTGAGATAGGAGAAGCTGAACGGAGCAGAAGTAAAAGCTGGGTTATTTTTTTAAAGGAGGAACTGATAGGAGCAGAGATTATCTGTGGAGGTGTGAGTAGTAAAGGAAGAAGTTAATAAAACTGTGGTTTTGAATTTGGATGGTTGGGAGAATGGCAGTACCAGGAAATAAAAATCCTTATAGATAAAGGGTGAATACAATTTTGGATGCATTGCACGTGAAAAGACGGTAAGCCTTCCAAGTGAAGGTATCCAATGGACTTTTGGGTATGTAATCCTGAATAAAGGTGTTGATTGGAAACTCCTGGAGTAGATGAGATTCCCAAAGGATGAAAGATGAAGACAGTGTAGTATAATGTCAAGGACAGAAGTTCCATGACCGTAGTTAGGGAATGGGAATAACAGAGACAAACTGTCAGAGGCGGACAACCAACAATGGAACCTTCTGGAAGTGGGGAGTATGGACATCCTTGCCTTATTCCCAGGACTTACTTGTTCCCAAACTTAGTGGGGAAGAATTCAGCCTTTCAT
The DNA here is from genome assembly GCF_009873245.2 of Balaenoptera musculus. Classification (NCBI taxonomy): domain Eukaryota; kingdom Metazoa; phylum Chordata; class Mammalia; order Artiodactyla; family Balaenopteridae; genus Balaenoptera; species Balaenoptera musculus. The sequence continues at coordinate 31,208,962 of NC_045796.1, forward strand.
CGTTAAGTGTGATATTAGCTATAGGTTTTTATAGATTCCTTTTATAAGGTTAAGGAAGTACCTTCTGTTGGTAGTTTACTGACAGATTTTACCATGAATAAATGTTTTAAATGGATTTTCTACATTATTGAGATGACTGTATGATTTTTTTCTTTTTTAGAGTTTGGTATAATGAATTACATTGATTGATTTTCTAACATTAAATCAACTCTGCATGGTCATAATATCTTTTTTTCTTTTTTTTTTAACATCATTGGGTTCTATTTGCTAATACGTATTTTTAAGAAAATTTGCAGCTAGGCCCATGAGAGATATTGATCTTTTTTTGTAGTGTCTTTGATTTTGTTATCAGATTAATGCTGGTGTCAAAAAATGAGTTAGGAAGTATTCCCTCCCTTTTATCTTGTGGAAGAGTTTGTGAAGAATTGATATTACCTCTTCCTCAAATATTTGGTGAAATTCCAAGTGAAAACACTTTGGCTTAGAATTTTCTTTGTAGGAAAATTTTTACCCATAGGTAGACTATAGGACTATTCAAAGTATCTGTTTCACTAAGTTTTGCTGGTTTGTGTCCTTCAAGTATTTTGCCTGTTTCTCATCTAATTTATTCAAGCTTTTTACATCAAGGTGTGCATAAAATTATTAACCTCTTAATGTTTGTAGGATCTACTGTAATATTTCTTGTTCATTTCAATTACATCTATTTGTTTTCTGCTGGTCCCATTTACTCTTTGTTTTATATTTCTCTTTTCCTGCCTTATTTTAGATTGATTTTTTTATGATTCCATTAAGTAATATTATTTAGACTAGAAAGAAGGCAAGATGTGAGCTCTCATGTATCATAACTGAAATTCTCTCAATGAAGGGAGAAGTATGATCATAAGCTGAGGTTGGGGAAATGTTGGCATCTTATATAGAGAAGGTTTAGAATATTTGTCTCGGGAGGTCTCCCAGGAAAAGCAAGAGATTAACATGTGGATTTCCAAGCATTAGTAAGGGCACAGCTAATTAAACAGGTAACTGATAACACTATTTGGATAGCTAAGGTGTACAATGGTCAAATCTGAAGATGTCTCCAAATAGACCCTAAAAATTGGAGAATGCAAAGAAACACTTATGGAATTACAGTGGTGATTAGGCTATTTCACATTTCAATTTTAGTTTTATTCAAATCCATTCATATTTTCCCTCAATGAGATTGAAGATATCAGCTTGTTTTAGACAACCGCATTTTTCCAGGAGTCCAGAACTTTGACATAATTGGCATCTGTCTTTTCTGAATATTGAACACTCAGTGGTTTACACGAGGCAGATGAGCTCAAGGGATTTTCAGTAAGTCCTGAATGAAGTTTCTCCTGCTTTCTCATAGCTAAGTTATCTGAAAAGCCAGAAAAAGGTGGAATAGCTGAAAGGAATTGGTTTTGGTGAGTGGAAATAAAACAAATGGAAAATTGGCAAGCCAGCTGGATATTTTGTGGGACTAAGGTTTTGGAAACATATTTGCAAGACTAGGATAATTATTCTACTCTTTGAACTGATTACATTTTGTACTGTATTCCTTTTGTTTGCAAAAACTGACTACTTGAATCACGTAATGAAATGTGAGCTTGGTGTAAAGGCACAGTTAGTTTATATAAATCCCTTGTTGTCCACAGGCATTGTTATTTCATTTACATACTGAAATCTATGTGATCAAAAGTGGGAAAACCATAGTATCATAGGAATATTTCATTTGAATTGCTTTCACAATTACAGCTGGTTCTCAGAAAAAAATTTTGGACAAACCCTGACTTCAGCAGTAGAAAAAGTTAACATTTTATGTGAAAAAAACTTGATAAGATGATTTTGTAGCCAGAAAGATATAAACTAACCCGTCCTTTTCCAGCAGTGGCCACTATGATGTAGAACAGTAAAGAAGGACACAGGCTTGGATCTGACTGCCTAGGTTTCAATACTGGCTTTACCACTTACCAGCTGTGTGACCCTGGGCGAGACGCTAACCTCTTTGTGCTTCATTTTATCTCATACACTTGATCTGAAGATTAAATGAGTTAATACGTGTAACATGATTAAACTATAGAATGTACACAGTAAGTTGTAGTTGTTACCAGAGTGAAAGAGGTTAGTTAGGCTCTGTGCATTACCAATAATGTGGGGTCTGAACAGTATCTAGATCTGGTACCCTGGATATCAAATTTACACACACTTGATAACTAATTTAGAAAGGTGCTAGGAGGGAATTCTCTGGTGGTCCAGCGGTTAGGACTCTGCGCTTCCACTGCAAGGGGCACGGGTATGATCCCTGGTTGGGGAACTAAGATCCCACATACCACATGGCCAAAAAAAAGAAAATAGATGCTAGGAATAGAAATGCCAAGTACCATCCATTTGAGTATGACGGTTATAGACAATTTAAAGTTCTTCTCTTGTACACTGTATTTTCTCTGTCAAGCATGCAATCATTTCTTCAAATGTAATTTTAATGTTAGAAAAACTAATTATAATTATGTTTCAACATGTATATTCTAAATCAGGTCTTTGTGATTATCAAAAATAAAATACCCTTATGTACTGAAAAACCAGTATAATTACGGCAAATTTCGTGTCTTCTGTAAGTGATAAAAATTAACAACGCGATTTTTATAACTGTCAACATAGAAAGCTAATGGTAAAAAGCATGGAGAATATTTTCGGGAAAAACCAAACTCTAATTGCAGAAGAGGGAAGGAGATTGGCATTGAATGAGCTCTAACCATGGTTGGCAGTTTTTTCCCTCACATACTATTTCACTTATTTATCTTTCAAAATCCACAAAATAAGTATGTATCATCTCAATTTTATTAATGTTAGAACAGAAGTTCAGAGTTTGACTTCAACAATTCGTCAAGACATTTCAGAGTAGAGCTGTGGGTCAGATCCTAGTCATTTGATCTCAAAGCCCATGCCCTCTTCATTGCATCTGTCTGCCTCCCAGAAGTGATCTTACACCATTGAACAAGCTTAGTATGAAAATTATAGCTGAACCACCAAAACAAAACGTCCCTAGCTTTTCAATATCTTATAATTCAACTAGTGTCATTTCTTTCCATATTTTCCCATTGCATTTCATTTTAATAAACATATGCCATTAAAGCTCCTACTAAAACAACCTATAATCTCAGGATGGGTCTCCTTGCTTTTAGGAGTGCAGAAGGGAAGCACCATAAGGTATAACAGTGGAAAAGTGCTGACCCTGGCCCTGGTCCTTGTGTTGCCATGAACTAGTTATTTGATTTGGAGCAAGCCATTTCCCAGTGTTGAAGTTCTTTTCATTTGCAGAATGAGGAAAAAGTACTCAGCAATTGCGAATATTCATTCATTCCATCTCTTTCAATGCTCTGTGGTATTATAAATCCATTACTGCCTTTTCCTGAAGGGCCAGAAGTTCAAATATGGACCAGTTTCCTAGGGAACTGTCCCTAGTCCCAACTATGGAGTATCCCATACTCCAGCCCCTTGGAAATTCCCAGGACTTAAAAAATGACTATAAATACAGGGTTTTGTAATAAGCAAACTGAGAATTAATTTTTTAAGGTGATATATGTACACTCAATCTAAATTATTTTCACCCTGAATTTAGGACATCCTAATTTTTCTTTTTCATATTTTCCACAGGATTATTTTACAAATGCAAATAGAGAATTGAAAAAAGATGTTCAGCAAGATTACCACCTAGAATATGCCATGGAAAATAGTACACACACAATAATTGAATTTACCAGAGAACTGCATACATGTGACATAAATGACAAGAGTATAACGGTAAGGCGTCTATCAGTGAATGCATGCATGAATAGATTGTACATTTACAAATGGGAAACACTTTACAGAATAAAAAGAAACAAATATTTTAAAATAACCTTTAACAACAAAGTCACATAGTCTTCTTTGGAATATTTTTGAATTCTCTTTAGAAGCCACAAAAAAATCTAAGGCTATAAATTTCAATGAAGGCAATTTTTGTGTGAATCTAAAATTTTGAAGAGCTGTTTAAAGTGTGTGAGATTTTATCTGTAAAAGGTTTTAGCTTCTTTATAAAGTTTGAAAATAGGTAATAGATAAAGGTTGGAAAAAATGGTATTACACAAGAGAGAATTATGATACTGAATATTAGGCTGTAATTCATCTGAATTGTAACTGATTCATTTTTGTAAATTTCTAAAGTCAAGATGAATAGTAGACTGATGAAAATTGCCTGTCAACATATTAAACAAGATTTCTTATTGTCAGACATCATGCAAAAATTAACATCTTTGTGCATATGCAAATTAGGTATCTAGAGGATCTAAAATTCATGTGGTACTTTGAAGGTTTCCATGAATTTCTTGAATCAATTTCATTTTGTATAGACCAACAAAATTATCATTTTTATTTGGTAAGTCAAAGCTTTAAAAATGGGAATGTAAAAATCTGAAGCAAATTTGATTAACATTCAGCATAAAGCGTAAAAGAGGAAGAAAAAAAAAAACACATGCAAAGACATGGACCACTTTTTTATGTAATATACAGTGCAATTATACTTTAATTGGAGTAATAATTATAGTTGTTTGACTTAAGAAAGAATATAGCTTTTAAAATAAATAGCTTTTGTTTTATTATTTATTTTCAAAGTTCTTATTACAAAGATCTGGCGAAATCATCTTTATCTGTGGGGGGACTGAACTGTTTATACCCCAGCAAACCCTCCCCACTGCCCCACTGCCCTTTGGGCAATCTCTCATTTACTAAATGGAAACCGATTTCACTTGACAGTGCTTTCTCTAGTTGGGATACCCCAGTCCCTAGGAAATTCCCAGCATTCATAAAATGACCATAGATAGATTCTAGGATAATAAACAAACCTAGAATCAGAAGTTCCTGCTGTATTTCCACTTTCTGTAAATTCATACATGTGAGTGGGCTAGTGTCTGGGAAAAATCTATTGTGAAAATAAAAATCCTGACCTGGGAAGTCATTTTAATTTTAATTGTATTTATTTGTTTTCCCTAAAATGTTCCATGGCATAAAAATAGGTTTTAATTTTCCCAAACCCCTGCTGCTTAACAAGAGTATTTGCTTGGTAACTACTAGTTTGCTAGCTTGGAGGTTTAGCATGACAGTGATTTACTGTTGCCGTAAGCATGAAAGCATAACTACTAAATCAGTTGTCCTTCATTCTATTTTGGAACACATAATCTTGCATGGGAGAGATGATTTCTTCCAAAGAGGAACTCATCTATTTGGATTTTTAATGACTTAATCAGATTTACACAGTTCATGTGAGAGACCATATTGATAACTCCAAATGTCATTATTCTCTTTTTTGAGCTTCTATATCCTGCTTTGAATAGAGTTCTTTAAACTCAATTCAGTGGTAAGGAAAGTGCTCTCATGAGACATAATCATGCCCCTGTCTGATCACCAGGAGAGCACGGTGAGGGTGATCTGGGCCTACCACCACGAAGATGTGGGAGAAGCGGGTCCCAAGTACCACGAATCCAGTCGTGGTACCAAGAGTCTGCGGTTATTGAATCCTGAGAAAACCAATGTGTTGTCTACAGCTGTACCATACTTTGACCTGGTAAATCAGAACGTAAGTTTTTTTTCAGGTTTTTATGGTTCTAGGGGTGGGTTTATTGAAAGTGCATAATAGTTTTTAAATTATTGTTTTTAATAGAATGTCAAGAGAATGTGACTTTTGTCCCCCTCTCCTTTTTTTTAAGACAGGTCCCCATCCCAAACAAAGGTACAACATATTGGTGCCAAATGTTTAAGATTCCTATGCTCCAGGAAAAGCATCATGTAGTAAAGGTATGTGACTCACCCACAGGCTAAACCTAATTTGTATGAACAGAGGAGAAATTGTTGTTCTTAAAATGAAAATAATATAAAATTTATAGAAATGATTTTCAGTTATTTAAAAGTTACCTAGAGACCAAGGAACTGGCTTATCTGACCCACACACTGTCCTAAAAGTCACTGAATTTAGTGAGAAGCTCGGATTGTAGCTAGTATTTTGTGTTTTGTCTCCTAATTTTATATGTTTAAAGGTTAAAGTTTTGGGATGCATTTGTATACCTCTGGTTATTTCGTAGGCAACAATTCAACATTTGGAATGGTTGGAATTGCAATTTAAAATAATATATTTATGTATCAATAAATTCTATCCGGGAAGTTCACATTCCCCTATATTGTTTGAGAATATCTGCTTCATTGAAAATACTGGATATTGTCATAAAAATAACTGTTACAGTATATTTTTGAAAACAGGAAAACAAGAAAATTGTAGTGAATGTCTACAGAGTTGAAAAACACAGAATGGAGTAATAAACAAAGCCTAATTTGCCTGTGGCATCTAATTCCCTCCCACCTCCTCTAGGGATAGGTCTCCCAAAACTTTTGCATCTAGTTAGTGAGTGAACAAGTATTTTAAAAAATTTACAGGTCCTTGGCTCTGTGCTAGGAATTGTTAGGCAGTTCCACGGAGGCTGAATATATGTTTCATGCTCTCAAAGAACCTACAGTGAGATTGTAGGAGACATGACCAAGACACAAGAAAGAATACGATAGAATTAAATAGTGCACACAAAATACTGCAGACATTCAGAAGGCCAGACATTGCTGACTTTTTGTCCTCCCCCAGACTACGTAATGAAGTAGTGTGGATGCGAGAAAGGGGGAAACTTCTAGATTCTGAAATCTAGAGGGAAATATGCAGGTTCAAATAGCAAGTTGGCTCTTTAACTATGTGGTCTCAGATAAGTCACTCTGGGGTAACGCTGCAGGCCCCGTTTCCTCATCTGTAAAAGAGGGTTATTCGTCCCACTTTTCCTACCAACCTCAAAGCATTCTGGTAAAGATGGAAACACTGAGCACATTCTATAAAGTGATTTAAATTAGTTAATTTCTAATATATTTCTCCAGTGGCATAGATCTGCCTTTTGTTTACAGAGTGATTCATAACTACTTAGAGAAGCAAGAGGAGTAGGTTGAGGGCATGTTTATTGAATTAATAAGTAGTCCTAAATATTTGTAGGATATTTTTACAATCAGAAGATTTACCAACAGTGTGACTGTGGATGAGTCAATTCCTCTCCATGCAATGTTAGTTTCTATTTCTTGCATGTGAAAGGGGAATGCAAATTCTATTCTTACATACTTAATACAGTGCCTGAGTCCTTCCCTTAAATCAATGAAAAGTCTTTCTCAGAAAAGAGAATGTTATATTTATACATACTGTGTGTCGTACATTACTATGTGTCATTTGCAGTAAATTTAACTGGAACCTGGCTTAAGGGTCAAATGTAAAACTATAGGTTAAGCAAATGTTTCACAAACCAGGTCCTTGATTCATTTTTCAGCAAATGTTAATTGATAGGATGTAAAGTCCTTAACCACTTACCTGAATGCATTTTTATTCTTGTTTTTATTAATGCTAGTAATTAAGTTGAATGAAATAAAAACAGTTGTCTACACTTAAGGGATGGCAGTATATGTTCTGACCCTCTATGTAGGGTATTTGCTTAGGACCTCATCTAAGAAGTCTTAGCTAGCTTTCCCGTCACAAGCATATCATAGTAAAACTCAGATATGTGTGCATCTATTATCTAAGGGTGTGTTTGGAATTAAGTACTTTCGGGTTCACATTGCTGTCTTCATAGGTATCAAGAGGGATCTCAGTGACTGGAAAGGCTTTGGAGCAGTTTTTTTTGTTTTGTTTTGCTCTGGTTTTTTTTGCAGTGGTTGGAGATCTGTAAGATGACAAAAGGTCTTTACCCTGAACAAGAGGGGATTTGAGGGAGGGGCGGCAGGTTGGAGAGCAAGGCTTATACAGACTTTCGTTGTTGCAGGGCGGAGGGTTGGTGGCTAAAATTTTAGACTCTGTTATTACTCATGAATACCACTTATAGACTAGATTCCTGAGCTTGTTGGTAATCCCTAAAATATTTTAAGTCATTAAGTATTATGAAACATTTAACTCGCAAATGAACGCAAATAGGATAATATACAAAAAACAACAAACACAAAAACAAGAGAAAGCTCTATTGGAAAATAAATTGAAAATATTTAGGTTGTATAAATTTTGAGATAGTCTTTCAAAAACAGTTTTAATTTGCAGCCTCTGCCAGTTTACAATAAAATTTTAATAAATGTTTAAAGTAGAATTCATAGATTTCTAATTTACCTTAAGAAATTATCTAATTTCCATTCTCTTTTCCTTAGCAGAGATGATTTCTTTTTTTTTTTTTTAAACATCTTTATTGAAATATAATTGCTTTACAATGGTGTGTTAGTTTCTGCTTTATAGCAAAGTGAATCAGTTATACATATACATATGTTCCCATATCTCTTCCCTCTTGCATCTCCCTCCCTCCCACCCTCCCCATCCCACCCCTCCAGGTGGTCACAAAGCACTGAGCTGATCTCTCTGTGCTATGCGGCTGCTTCCCACTAGCTATCTATTTTACATTTGGTAGTGTATATATGTCCATGACACTCTCTCACCCTGTCACATCTCACCCCTCCCCCTCCCCATATCCTCAAGTCCATTCTCTAGTAGGTCTGTGTCTTTATTCCCGTCTTGCCACTAGGTTTTTCATGGCCTTTTTTTTTTTTTTCCTTAGATTCCATATATATGTGTTAGCATACTGTATTTGTTTTTCTCTTTCTGACTTACTTCACTCTGTATGACAGACTCTAACTCCATCCACCTCATTACAAATACCTCCATTTCATTTTTTTATGGCTGAGTAATATTCCATTGTATATATGTGCCACATCTTCTTTATCCATTCATCCGATGATGGACACTTAGGTTGCTTCCATGTCCTGGCTATTGTAAATAGAGCTGCAATGAACATTTTGGTACATGACTCTTTTTGATCTATGGTTTTCTCAGGGTATATGCCCAGTAGTGGGATTGCTGGGTCGTATGGTAGTTCTATTTGTAGTTTTTTAAGGAACCTCCATACTGTTCTCCATAGTGGCTGTATCAATTTACATTCCCACCAACAGTGCAAGAGTGTTCCCTTTCCTCCACACCCTCAGAGATGATTTCTAATAATTTAAGAAAAGTGTATCTTCTTTTCATAGAACCAAAGACTACTATATTTCAAAAATCCATTGGCTAAGTGCTTCTCCTTATTCCTTATTTTATATCCCACACATTGGCTGCATGAAAAAGCCTCAGTCCTTCTCTGATACAAACAAAAAGTGCTTTGTCAGAAAAAAGAACATTGCTTGTATATTGTATTATGTTGTGTGTCATTTGCAATGAGTTTTAAGAACATATTGATTACACTGGTATTATGAGAAATCAGTGGTATTCTCTGGACTGTATTTCAAAGCAAATGTTTGTAATTGAAGTTTAAATGTTGATAGTATTGCCTAGTATACATTTAGTAGTTGTAATAACTATAAAACTAAGCAGGTAAATAAAATATATCGGTGGTTTGATCAATGAATACATTTAATAGAAATGACTAAAATTCAAAATACTAATTACAGCTTAAATTTTAATCATATAATGATAAAAATGATTTACTACTAAAGTACAAAATAATAAGGTAAATAATTTCTAAAATTACAACAAAGATAAATAATTTTATCTGTAGGAAAGATGGGATTATGATATAAATTATTGGTCATTCCAATTTACTTGTGATTCCAGTTTATTGATTTGTATTTTGATGCTTGCAAAAAATGTCTAAAATTATGACTTGAAAATGTTGATGTTGTCAGATGACAGATATGGAGATTGTGGAAAAGAAAATTCTTGGTAAATTATATTAAAACCATACTTCTCATATGAGATCATCTCTGTGAGTCCCTCTTGAGACCCACTCTCCAGCCTATCTCTTCATATTTAAGCATGACCCTATTTGAGCTTTGCCAAATATGTGATATTACCCCAAATTTAAAATTTTTAGAGAAAGTGATTCTTTCCACTCTCTTTAGTCAATATAATATCATTATCCCAACTTATAGTAATGCTTGGATATACTCTGCTAGAAGCTGGGGCCGTCAGTTGGTTTAACACACTTTTTTATTTTTCTTGAGGAGCTTTTAGTGTCAGGGGATTTTCCCCATAGATGAACTAAACTTCTGATTCATCTGTTTAAATCTGATGTGTCTTAATCAATTTAATAAATAGTTGTTGATGGCTTATTATGTTAACGAGGAGGAAAAAGGAAAACAGCCAGGCTGAATCACCATCCTTAGTCATCTCCCCTTAAAAGAGATGACTCCCTAATAGGGAGGCAGTACGTGGGTTCTAGGCTTTGATGGGCCAGGTTTGAATCCCTTCTTTCTATTAGTCACTGAACGGCGGGAAAGTTATTAATCACGTGCAACTCAGTTTTACATGGGAATGATACTTTCCTGATGGGATTGTTTGGACTAAAGATTAAATAGCAGGTTTAAAAAAAATTTTATTAGCGCTTAGTACAGTATCTAACACAGAAGAGTCTTAATAAATTCAATTACTCTTATCAGTCCATTTATTTTCAGTTTTGCTCTCTGAATGACTTTTCATTGAAAACTACTCTTTTGTGTGAAGGCCCAGAAAAGGACAAACATCATGCTAGAAGGTTGACTACTGCTGAGTTTTAAGAGAGGATTACTTTTACTAGTTGTGTGATCATGGGCAAAGTAATTACTGTCCTGTACTTCAGTTTCCTCATCTGGAAAAATGGGTATAATAGTGCTCACCTAATAGGGTTGTTATGACCCTTAAATGAATCAAAGGCGTTTAATATTTGTAATTTAGAACAGGGCCTGGCACATAGTGTTTGTTAAATAAAGTAACTAAATAAAATTATGTTGATCACTAGTGATACACAGTTGCTAATCTGTTAAACATCTTGTTAGGTTTCTGGGTTTCTGAGGGATTCCACACCAGCCAACCCTTTCTAGACAGTCAGAGTTCCAAATAAAACAGAGATTGTTGCTCATTTCATCTAGGGAGGCCACCTTGAGAACTCTCTGCTCAGGAGAAACGTGAAGTTGAGTGAAAAAAACACTCATCATTCTCCTCTTCAGCAATCTACACAAGAAGTGAAATGCTGTGCTTTATACTTGTTACTGGACAGAACATCTTTCTTGCTATGAAATTAGATGCCACTGTTCTTTTTCATTGCTGGCATTCATAAATCTGAGTGATTTAATTTGGGGAATGTTTCCTAGGATAAGAAAATCTAAGCACAATTGACACTGAATAACCATGAAATGTCCTTGAAGCCAGAGTACTGTATAGCCATGAAATAGTCACTCAAAAATTGATTTTCCTGTGCTAGACACACAGCATGAACCTTTGACCTTATATACAAAATTAAATGAACACTGCTGTCCGGTTTCCCTATTATGTTCATTCCTTCTTCTTTTTGAAATAAAAGGACGCCATCAAATGGAGAAATTTAGCATTAACACATTCTGAAACGTCAAGTGTGATAGTGGGTTTCTATTTCTGAAAATGTGTAAGACTTCAGGATTAAATTTAGTAAAACTTGGAAATTCTCAGTGTCAAACTACATGATTTGACAACAATTAGAATGATCTCTTCTCAGTCAGTGTATCTTCTTCCTTTTTTCCCTGAAATGATATTTCAAAATATATTTTAGTTGATGTGATTTTTTGCCCCCTGATGGAAATAGCATTTTGGTTTGTCATCAGGATGCATTTTCACAGACTCCATGCTTTAGTTCTCATTCTTTCATTGTGTGTTTCACTTTACTCTGTGGCAGACTAGTAGGTGTTTGTTATTGACTGTTGACTGAACAGTTGTTTGTATTGTCACCCATTTTCATTCCAACTCTATAGTACTTTTTTGGGTTTCCTGATGTTTCCCTTTTATCTTTTACTAATTCAACCATATTTCCTAAAGGCAAACTTTAGCTCTTCAGATAGATCTATTTAGTAAGTTGAAAGAAATTAGGTTTCCAAGTATGCTTCATGTAAAAATACTTTCCATTCCTTTTAAATACTTTGCAACACTATATGTGGTTCTTAAATTCTTAATACCAATGCATGACCACTGGCACCTGTGGATTTTATCACTGATTGACAAAATGGATGATTTTTGACCTTCTAGAAAAAAATCATGCTGTAAAAACATAAGGATCTTCTTCTTTGGGAATTTGTCATCCAAAATTTATAAATACCAAAATACCAAAATAATTTTACCCTTATGTCCAAGTATATCTAAGAATATCTGAAATGTTGTACAGATTTATCTACCAAAGAAGAGATGAAATTACTTGGGCATTTACTGTGGCTAAAACTATAACTTTGAACAGAAGAGAAGTTGGCAGGAGCACCGCCCCTAACAGTAATGAGTTGACTCAAATTAGCACATTTTAAAAATTACTGACTTAGATTGTTCAGTGCTGCCAAGTTCTTTCTAGATCCTCTTGGGTCATACTGACTTCACTGAAACATTGGAGACTGTCTAGCTACATGGGTGTTCTTAGTAGCCGCTTGAGAGTGGAGGTAATTGAATTCACTTTGAAAGCATGTCTTTTCATGGAAGTGATTTATTGCTAACTCTGTCACTAATTAGCTTTCTGACCCTAGAGAAAGCACTTAACCTCACCCTGATCCTCAAATTCCTTGTCTGTAAGATAAAGGGATTGGACCAGATGATTTCAGTTGGCTCTTTTTTACTTCTGAATATCTATGACTTGCTGAAAACTAAAAGTGAAATCTGTGCTGGGGTTTGGATGCCCTGTGGTGTGACTTCCTGATACGCTTCATTCTCACTATCCCTGGGCATGCCAGGGTGACAATGCTTAGGACCCCACTGCCTCCCTTAAAGTTAAAAGTCCTCCTTCTTGAAGTTAAAAGTCTCCTTCTTTAGTCCCTCGGTCATAGGCTCTCTTAGCATACATTCTGAGGCTTAGGTTTCCATCTGTAAATGGGGATAATAATAGTACTCGTCTCAAATGGTAACTGTCATTATCAAATGAGATAATATCTGTAGAGTTCTTATATATTTGGCATATATTAGATAGCTCAATAAGTACTAGCTATATTCCCAATTTACATTGGTGTTCAGGTACCTCTAAATCTTGGATATAATCCAAATAAAATAAATCTAAATAAACAGACAAACAACTAAATAACTCTAAATCTTGGGAATAATGTCCTTTTAAAATAAGGATAGAATTAAGAGTGCCAGGGTGAGGAAAGCTTGTAGGTTGGCACAGCACACAGGATGGACTCTAGAGACAGGTAGGGATTGTGTTCTAACTCTGCTTTTCATTAGCTCAATGACCCTGGGCACACTAAACTCTCAGTGTGCATTTTCCCTTGTGAGGTAGGAAAAACAATTTCCAGTGAAGATGAAATGGTTACAAGTGAAGACACCTGTTGCATAATCGGCTCATAATTGCTTGTTTTCTACTCTTGATGGGGATTATAGAGATGGATGACTATAAATTCATCTAGTATTTTCTCATACTTGAAGTCAGGACCGCACTGAAACCACGGTAGGCAGTAAGTCTCTATTTTATTTTGACGAAAAGATTCCCTGGGAGTTAGATTTCATAGCTTGTTTCCATTATTCTAAACCAAAGGAAATTTAAACTAATTTCCTCCTGTTCTGGCTAAGTAAGGATAAAAACCAGCTGGTGACTAACCTCTGGGAAATATTCTTTCACATTCTTAGATCACCCATTAGCCTTCCACTCTATGGCCTTAAATAATTTTCAGCAGACATAAAAAGATAGTTATTCTTCTTTGTTGCTTTTCTACCACCCAACTCTACCCCCAATCTGGTACATCTTTTTTTTTTTTAAGTAGTTCAAAAGGTTGGATGACAAAATCGAAAAGCATTAGCCCATCTGTTGATAATTATTGGCTATAAAAATTGGTAAATAATAGCACTTCTATTGAAAGAGTACTAAGATGTTTAGGTTGGATTCTAGATGTTGATGGCACTATAGGATTAAGAAGTATGGTAATATTAAGATATGAATGACTTTTACTTACATACAGGTAAGTATGTAAGCAAAATACTTACCTATTTTTTTGCTACTTTAAATACATTATCTTGTTGGATTTTTCACAGCCTCCCTTGAGGTAAGTTGAATTACCACCACTTTCCAGATGAACGCAGTGAGGCATGGCAGGCATAAGTAACTTCCTTAACATTGCACAAATTCTGTGAAGCAGAGCCAAGATTGAACACAGATCTTCATAGCAAAACTAGTGGATCTTTCTCTCTACAATACTACTAGCCCAGGACTTATGACTTTTCTAGGTGATATATATCAAGGAAACATAATTTGAATAAGTTCCTCAGTACCCAGGCTACTTTTATGTCCTATAGAATCAGTGCATAGATAGAGGGCTACATGAGCAGATCCCACTGGAACCTTCCAGAAATGTCAGTATAAAGATCCTGGGAACTGACTTAGACCTGGTTGGATGGCAATTGAGTACACAGAGGCCTACTGTTTTCACTCTTGGGGATTGGAAATGCTCACGAACAAGAGATGACACCTATAAAGTTTCATTTGTGATTTAGGAAGTCATTTAAATAAGATTCGAGTTAGGCTGATTAGGTGAAAGATTATGCACATGGATACAAAAGGGCACGGAACGTTAGATCTCAGAGATGATGTTAGGGAGACAGGAACTTCAGTGGAAAGAAGGTAGCTTGCTAATCTTATTGGACATGTCTTGTAGCATAAGGATCATTGGAAACAAGCCCATAGCCTTCTCTATAAGCTGAGTTACAATCCTCTTTGGAGTTAAGTGAAAATAACGGCAATGACCTACTTTATTGCCCTTCACTGGCAATGTGAGAAAAAATACTAACATTTCCATTTGGAAGTTAAATGTATGGCAAAGTGCCTAGAGAAAAGTACCCTAAAAACAAGAAGAGCCATGTTGTTGGAGAGAGGTCTTGAAGTGTTGATATCTCCGAGTGGCTTAAGAACCAGACTGAGTGTGGGCTCCAATCCTGCAGTAACCATTGGTCAGCTGATCATTCATGTGGCTGCACCAGGGTGCTTCTCAAGAGATTGAACTCATGTTAATAACACAAGTCAAAGACTATAAATCTATGTAACCAAGAGGTTGTTCTAAGTGACCTTTAACCCTTAAAATTCTATGACTTTAGTGAAATACTGAAATTGATAAAACTGGAAATGTATAAAATAAATCGACACATTCATACAATTTATAAAATAAACTGTAATAAAAAGTTATACTAAAAATTATAAAAGGAATGAAGATAATTTGTGTGTGTGTGTGTGTGTGTGTGTGTGTGTGTGTTCTCATGGGATATAACATGCCAATTTTATTTTGATGTCTATTTTCAATGTAAAAAATTCTATACTTTTCAAAACAGGATGACACCCATTATTTCCTTTTTAATGCAACACTGAAATTTCTTATAGTTTTTATGAATGGAGCTTTTAGTAATTAGTAGAGAAAAGTATATATGTGGTAGAAACTTAGTTTAAATAAATCAGTTATTTACTATTCAAGTTTATAAGGCTGCACAGTTGTGTTCTTTAAAATATCAAGCCTCTCAGTGCATTTAAAATGAATGTATTTCTACATCAAAAATTCAGATTATACTTAAGAGTTTAATAATATATCTATTTTATGAAGGAGAATATTACACTCACATATCAAAAAAGTTATGGTTGAGTCTTGCTTCATTGAATAATTATATTTTTCTTGATTCCTAACCTAGGGTACACATTAGAACCATGTGGATAGAATCTTTAGGGATGCAGTCCAGGCCCTTACGTTAGTGGCAGTTGTTGCTGTCATTTGGAAAAGTTCCTTAAATGATCTTGATATGAACTCTGTGGTTGAGAATCACTGTTTTATATGTATTAAAATTTCCCAGGAGACCATACTTAAATTAGATTTTATAGCACCTAGTAAAATGCTCTTCATATTACATAGCATCGGTGCATATTTTTATAGTAATACACTGTTTTATTCAACAAATGTTGTAAAAATTGAACACACATCAAACATCTACTATTGAAATGCACTGTTAGTTGTCTGCACATGAAGATTTAAGCAATTTATGGTTTTGAGATAGTTTATTCCTGATGCATTGCACATTTTTTGTGGAAGTGGAGAGGCGAAAACACCAGCTGTTTCCTGGAGCCACAGCTGACATTCATTATAAAATTTCAACATGAACTAGTTCAGATATAAGGGATACTTTCTTCTACGAAGGAAAAAAGACTTATGTTCTAGGGAAATATACACCTCGAAGTTAACTCTATACATTAATGCTTATAATGTAATGGATCCATTTTGGAAACTGTATACAGAAGACCACCTTCCTGACTTTTGAATGCATTCCATTACCAACAAAGAGACATCTTTTCATCACTGAAATCCCACTGAATTGCTCTATGTGGAATCTTAAATATTGACTAACGGCCAGACCATGTAAATAACTGTTATTGAGTACATAAATGCTAGAGCCTTTCAGCCTTTTAGCTTGGCATGAGAAGTCCTGAGAATATAGGAGAGGCACTTTGTTTGTGATATGGTTCAGAAATCAGATGTGTACTTAACACACAATATGCTTAATCAGCTAGAAATATACCTTCCTACTATCCTCTAAATCGCAAAGAAGAATCAATGAGTGTCTAATGAGTGTCCACTTCAGAAAATTCTATGTCTTTTGTCAGATACAAGACAATATAAGACATAACCTTTCACCCCAATGACCTTCCAATCTAGATGGGGAGAAGAGATGCACACATGCATAACAGAGAAACCCCAGAGCCGGCAAGCGAACATGGTGTCAAACTACAAAGTACAGGCAGTTGAGGCAGAAAGAAGGGAGAGAGCAGTAGAGTTTTGGGCACAGTCCCATGCTGTGTGGAAAGAATCATTTGGGGAAAGTACAACCAGTTGGATCTTAGGTAAGGATCCAGGTGTGGTGAGGATGACTCGGAGGCAGCCCCCCTGTTCACGTGCTTAAGCGCCAACATAAAACTAGATGAAAGACAACATTTACTGACAACACTGTACATTCTGTGAGTCATCAATCCTCATAAAAAAAAAAACCCCTAGGAAGTAGGTAGTAGTATTATCCTCATTTTAGGAAACTGAAGCCCAGAGAAGTTACATAACTTACTCATTGCTGATAATTCTCCTGTTTGTATACTTTTCCCCAAGGAAGAAATGTCTCAAAGAATCCTTGATGCTCCAGCCAACATCTGCCTATGCTAGAGCTAACCAGCAGCGGCTGGCTGAACTTTAAATTCATAGTCATGTCAGATTAGAATGCAGAATCCCTGCAGTTGCTTGTTGTCAGGGTAACTGCATTTTTTGATCAGAGAATGCCTTAGGCATACTACACCAAAGCCCCTAGTGTCAAATATTGAAAGGGACTGTAGACTGTGGCCTTCACTACCTAAATGGGGTCACTGATTTTATCTTGAATGATACCATTGTGTAGCTTTATCCCCAGTCATGAACTTATAGTTTTACTTAATGTTAGAACTCTGGCAAGTTGCATCATACACTCCAAAATAGAAACCAAGGCTACCTCTTAATTGCACACATATGCATGTAACCATTTAGCTCTTTAAAGAAAAGCTGCAGACACTTCCTCAGAAGAGAGTGATGGCCTTTCAGTTCTCATGGAAGTGAGAGGTCTTCCCTAGAGCTCTATTCACTGTACGGTGACTTGACTATTGAGTTTGTTGGACATCCATTCGCATTGTCAACATCAGTCGAGTTTTCCCAGTAGTTTACAAGTATGTAATGTGTGTGGGCTTCTTTATACAAGAGGTTTGTATCACTTAGCTGTTCATTTTGTTGAATCGTGGACCTAGAAAAGATCTCAAGAGATAGTTTATTTATTGCCTGAGCTTTGAAAAAATATTTCTTTAAAACCACCCTCCAAAGATGAATGTTTCTCATAATTATTAAAATATTCCATAGACTTTCCAAATTTATCTTTATTAATGAAATTGGATATTTTCTCCACAATAGCTGATTTTAACTTCATGGCTTCAAGGCAAATTAGTCCTTTTGAATGGAAACAACACAGTTTCATCACAGCAGTAAATACCGTGGCCTGTTATTGAATATGCCCCTCTTACCTTTTATGATCTTGGTATCAGTATATGCCCATATGCAAAATGGAAGTAATAATTCCTGTCTTCTCAAGATTACTCTGAAAGTGCTTTAAGAATATTGAATTTTCAAAAACAAATATTTGTTGATTGTTCTTTAGGTACCAGGCACTGTGCTTTACTTACTACTTATGTCATTTTGCAGATGAGGAAACTGAGGCTCAGAAAAATTAGATGACTTTCCTAATGTCCCAGAGGATTTAATATTGTAAAACATATTCCTGTAGTCTAGCAGTGGGAGCTTACACAATTTATTTAACTTATATGAACCTAAGTATCGAGGACCTTGTTTTCATGGTCACTTAGAGCTGGTTTCAAATCCTGGCTCTCCCATTTGCCACTTGTGTGACCTTGGGTGACTTAAACATAACTTCTCTGGATGTCACTTTCCTCACTGGCAAAATGGAGACACTACCTATTCACAGATTAATTATTTGAAAATGCTTGTAGAGCATCTGCTCTAATGGCATATGATATATTTTACTCTGACACTCTAAACCTTCTGTTTGCTTTTGTCATCATTTATTTCATGGTTGCAGAAAATGAAGTCTCGTGAAAAAAAACCTGCCTTCCTCATCCAGTTAATTAATTGAAACTATGATTCAAATTTAGGTCATGAATCCCAAATTGCTGTTATTTATCTGCGTCTTTCAGTATATGAAATACAAAACAATTTTAAGGTAAAAAATATACCCAAGAGTTATATCCCTTTCTACTTGGTCATCTTTTAATAATCTCTAATGAAAGAACTTTTAGAGCTTTTGGAAAAGCTCTAAATTACTTAAATGTAATTGTCCAGTAATTTAGACCAGTTGTGAAACTCACTTTGATCTCATTGAGTTTTCTGAGACATTAAAAAGAGGGAAACATTGAAATATATTTATATCCAACTGGATTTCATATGGTATATTAGCTCTTTATAATTTGCCGTTCACTCTTTCTACTATCTTTGCTTTTTGTTTCTAAATTCACTTTTAAGATAAAGCTTGGTTCCTCTAAGAACTAGCCTGCCAAACGTATCTTATTTGTTATGTAAGGCAAGCTCTCATTGCAAGAAGTTGTAGGATTCACAACTGAATTAAATTTACAAGGTTAGAGAACTAAGTTCTTTTTTTACATGATAAACAGGAAATGTCAGTACTCTGAGTAATATTTTCCACTCATATAGCAAATAATTCCAACGGATTTTTGGGTTGGTCACTTTATTTCAAAGTGTATTTGTTCCAAGTGCTAAAAGATATTTTAAAGACTATTTCTTCTTCAGCTTGAATTCATAATCATATGATATTTGTATGTGATATGATGTCCTCCTGGACTGACCTTTAACAATCTTGAAAAGAGATCACAACTGTTAAAATTTTATCCCTCATTAGTTGAAAGATTAAGGAGTTTGTTCTGTGCACTGTTTCTCAAGAGAATGCTTTAGTTTTTTCTTCTTTTTGGGGGTCTATTTTGTATAATGTTTGTGTCTACCTGTGCTGATTGGATATAAAATTTGAAAACTGCATTTAATGAAGTGAATAGATGTTCTTATTTTTAATTTAAATGCTGGGAGTTTTTTAAAAAAGTATTTTCTAATGTGTGTACATATTTCATTTTCGATGTAATGAAAACTTGTTACAACAAGAAAAAAGTGAACTGTATAAAAGAAACAATAGCGGTGTCCCCCTTCTTCCAAATTCCACTTCTCTGGGGTAACCAATGTTAACAGACTTATTTGTTAATTTCTGTAACTTTATGCTCAAGGAAAAAATTACAGAATTATATAGGATTTTATTGAGTTAATATCCCTTCTTTTTTGAAACAAAAGTAGGATCACTATATATATATATATTACTTTGAAATTTGCTTTTTCAAATTACCACCCTTATCATTGCAGGTCAAACTATAATAATACATACACTTTAATATTTATATAATTAAGTTCCCTATTATGTATAAACCACAATTCTTGCAGCGATCCACAATTGATGTGCATTCAAGGCGATTTAAATTTTTTTTGCTGCTATGAACAGTGCTTCAATAAATATTCTTGTAAGTATATGCTTATGTATTAGTGGTTTCATTTCTGTAGGATAGATTCATAAATGAATGAGTTTGTATATTAAATAGTTTATAGATAGATTAAATAGTTATAGATTTTATAGATTTTAACTACTTTATAGATTAAATAGTTTATAGATTAAATAAATGAGTTTATAGATTCATAAACTTTAACCTTGAGTAAAGGTTATCTGCATTACAAATTTTAATTTATTCATTAGATTACTTTCTAAAGTTTACACACTAGCAATGTGCCGATATTTCCTCATTCCCTCTCAAGTACTGGATATTTCAGTCTTTTAAGTTCATTGCCTACTAATGGATGAAAACTAGTATTTATGAGTGCTTTAACTTGCTTTTTTCAGTGAGAGACTGATGCTCTTTTTATTTATATTACCTCTTTGGTGAATTTGCTGTTCCATTCCTTACCGATTCCTTTTAAAAAAATCCTTTTACTGAGTTACATATATAAAAGTGTACAAACACTAGTATATGACTCACTGGATTTTCAGAAGGTGAACTGACTCATGGAATCAGAGTTAAGATCAAGAAATGAGAACATGACCTCTCCCCTGGAAGTGGCCCTTGAGATCCCTTCCAGGTACTGTTTCTCTCCAGACATAACCACTATTCTGACTTCAATCATTGTTTATTAACTTTGCCTGTTTTGAACTTCATGCAGAGAGAATCAGATATTCAGACTCTTTTGTGTCTGCCTTCTTTTCCTCAACATGCTGTGTGAGTAGCCATGCTTTTGCGTGTAGAAAATCATGTGTTCATTTTCATCTTTGTGTGATATAGTGTTTGTCTGTATATTCCAGATTTTTTTATTTGTTTGTCTCAGTTAGCTATTGCTGTGTCCCAAACCACCCTGAAATTCAAAGGCTTTAAATAAATACACATTTATTATAGTTTACAGATCAGCTGGCAGGTGTTCTTCTGTTTATTGCTTTGCTTATTCATAGGTCTGTAACCAGCTTGGGTTGTGTAGGCGGTTCTTTAATGGTGGCTGGGCTGTCGCATGTGGTTGAGAGTCAGCTCTTTGTAGGCTGGTCTAGGAGTCCTCAGCTGGGAAGTGGGCTCTCCTTTATAGTAGCATGTTCTCCAGAAGTCTAGATTGAGCTTGTTCAAAGATGGTGGCAATGTTCCAAGCAAGAAAGTAGAAACTATAAGGCCATTTGATGTCTGCCCTTGGGATTGGCATACCATTACTCTTGCCCCAAGAATACAGTTTCAACCTAGATACAGGACAGTTTTTCAAAGTGTGTAATGGTTCTAGTTGCTCTGTATCCTTGTAAATACTTGATATCACCAGTGCTTTCCATTTTTAGCCATTCTAGAGGGAGTATAGTGGTGTTTCATGGTGTGATTTTTAACAGGTTTGCTGAGGTATAATTGATGTCCAATGTCTTGAGACACTGCTCAACATCGTTACTCATTAAGAAAGTGCAAATTAAAACCACACTGGGATTAGCTATCACATACAAAGCTACTACGAATGCTCTTTTACAAGTCTTCATATGGACATATGTTTTTATTACTCTTGGATACATATCTAGTAGTGGAATAGCTGGACTGCATGGTGTGTATGTTTAATTATTTACGAAGCTGCCAAATAGTTTTTCAAGGTAGTGGTACCATTTTATATTCCCATCAGCAGTGTATTAGAATTCCAGTTACTTCACATCTTGCCAACCCTTTAATTTTAAGCTGTTCATATAGATGTGTGATAGAAAACTGGTAAACAACAGAAATTTATTTCTCACAGTTCTGGAGGCTAGGAAATCCAAGATCAAGGTGCCAGTAATGTGGGTTTCATTCCCAGACCTCTTCTTTTCGCTTGTAGACAGCTGCCATCTCACTGTGTGCCCATATGACCTCTTCTTTGTGCAAGCACAGGAAGAAAGAAAGAGAGAAAGCAAACTCTCTGATGTTTCTTCTTATAAGCCTTTAATTCCAACATGAGGGTCCTACCCCTGTGACTTTATTTAACCCTAATTACCTCCCCAAAGCCCCATCTTCAAATACCATCACATTGGAGGTTAGGACTTCAACATATGAATTTGGGGAGGACATATTAACCCAGATTTGTGGCAGAAGCAGGTTTTTTCATTGGCTGCCTTTGGTAGCATTTAGATTTTTCTAGCCTACATTTCACTGGAGTTGTATCAAATTGAGGGGTCCAGATTCTATGTCTAAATGGGGGAGGGGGAAGAGATATGTGTCAAGTTCAGGCTCCCCTCTCCTATCATTCAATCAGCCTATCCTCTCACCGTTATTCCCGGAGACTCTAGGATCATAGTATAGACATACATTCTCATAGGAGCCTCAGTTTCTGTTTTTGTTTATCACTTTGATTTCAAACATATATACATATAAATTTACCTTTGAGAAATTTCCCTTAATTTCTTACTGAGCTTATCAGTACATTTGAAGGTATGTTTAAGTTTTGAGAATCCAGATGTTTTCCAACTGAGGGGTGTTTAAAACAGCTAGCTATCCTACTGAAAGCTCAAGCTCTGATGGATACATTTCAGTTTTGCCAGATTCAGGATTGAGGAGGCTGGAATGCCATGACCACAGGCGCAGAGAACAGATCTTCCTAGTAATGTTTGAGGATCTTGTGACAGAATCCTATGGAGCATGGGTAGGAGGTTGAAAAGTGAGTTTCTCTTGAGGCAGAGCGGAACTGTTGCATTCTGACTAGAGGAATGGCATGATTTGTTGTTGAGATTTTAGAATACAGAAGATTAGAGATAGGAGTTTAGCCTCTAATCTAGGACAAGTATACGTGAGAGGAAAAGACAGCCTCCACTGAGAGAGTGGCTTGGGAAATAAGGAGAGAATACACACAAGTGTTGTTGTAGAAGTGGAAGTTGAAACACTTGGCAGCTCATTTGATGTTAGGGGTTAAGATTAATAAAAATCCGAAGGAAGAGATGGTTCATGGGGGAGAGAAGATGACGAGTTCTTTCTTGGAACCATTATCATAACTCGATTTATCAGATCATTTTTAGGTTTCTTCTTTCAACTGCCAAGAAAGGAGATTGGCCACATTTCTGAAACTGCACATTTCTCTCATATGAATACCTATGAAGGTAGTGAATAATGAAGTTTAGATTGAGTGTGGCTTTTATCTGATTGAGAAGAATATGGAATAAATCACCCATGCTTTTTATGTTTCTCTCATAAATAGATCCATTTTGTGTGTAATTACTATAACAGCAGACCTAAGAATATTTAAGCTCTGATAAAAAGTACTGATTGCAAAAGTTATTTGAGATTTAATTTAAAGAAGATGGAGACCATGTTTAGGAAAAAGAAGATCAGACCTGTTAAGACTAATGACCCGTGAGTTATTCCTTGAGACTCTGAATGCCTGAGTTTGTCATTCAGGTCACCATTGAGTGCCTAGTGAGAAGAGAGAAATATGCTGGATTTAGTGGGGGCAAAGAGGAACAACAAAGTAAAAATGACAATATGCTAATTAATTCTGGGTGGTTATTATAAATGATGTTATTTTCTATAGGTATAAACTTTTTAAAATCAGAAGCAAGCAAATAACTTAAAAGATTAATGAGATACTTGCTTTGCTTTCCAGAAACCTACATCTAGAGGAGAAGACTTATTTATTCAAATAGCTAGAAGGCAGCAGGAGACTGAAGGGCTTTGAAAAGGTGAATTCAGCGTGATCCTGTTTACTAAGCCAAGCGAAGGCTTCGTGGAGGAGGGGTTATCCATCTAGAGTGGAGGTTCACCCACAGAAGAGCAGTGTTAACTCAGCCATAGCCTGAGTGAGACACTCTTCGTTTTGTTGTTTTCCCCTTTTCATGGAATTGCCCTATAAATGAGGACTTCTTTTTTATGGAGGCCTTATGTTTAAACATGTAGAGAATAAGAAAGAAACAAAGAGGGGAGCCAGAATTATAAAAGCCATCCGCTGGTATTTGTTTAACTTTCCTGAAATGTAAAGACTATACATACGTATTTCTTTTAATCTTTAAAAAAATTTTTTATTTAAAATTAAAAAAAAATTTTTTTGACCACATGGCATGCAGGATCTTAGTTCCCCGACCAGGGATGGAACCCGTGCCCCCTGCAGTGGAAGCACGGAGTCTCAACCACTGGACCGCCAGGGAAGTCCCCATATGTATTTCTTAATTGTAGTAATGGCTAATAACAAATTCTGTGAGATCACCTTCTTTTTTTTTTTCATATTTATATTGACTTAAGGTTAAACTTTTTTTTTTAAATTTATTTTTATTGATTGATTGATTGATTGCTATGTTGGGTCTTCGTTTCTGTGCTAGGGTTTTCTCTAGTTGCGGCAAGCGGGGGGCCACTCCTCATCGCGGTGCGCGGGCCTCTCACTATCGTGGCCTCTCTTGTTGCGGAGCACAGGCTCCAGACGCACAGGCTCAGCAGCTGTGGCTCACGGGCCCAGTTGCTCCGCGGCATGTGGGATCCTCCCAGACCAGGGCTCGAACCCGTGTCCCCTGCATTAGCAGGCAGATTCTCAACCACTGTACCACCAGGGAAGCCCTCACCTTCTTTTTTATTATTTTTATCACCCTTTTTCCAACCAGAGGGCAAAGTTTCATAAATAAAATCAAATGACTCTTTGAAACAGTACTGTAGTGTTAAAGTACAAAATTATTTTTGACCCTTACTCCAATTCTTTTTCTAACCATAGCTCCCCTTTCAGATCCCCACTGCAGTCTGTGTGGATAAGAAAGGGAGACAAGAACTGTCCCCCAGAGAATGGGACTTAAGCTAGTCAGCCCTGGGTGCAAATTCAAGCCTGCTACTCAGCAGCTGTGTGAGTTTGTTCCATTGACTTAACTGTGCCTCAATTTCCTTGTCTATAAAATGAGACAATAATACCTGTCTCTGGATGGTATGAAGATGAAATGAAATTAAATGTGATAGTATGTGTAATGTGCTTGGTACACATAAATACAAATGATAGCTATTACTGATGCTATAGCACCTATATATTTCCTATGGGACGCATCTTTTTACCTGACCTTAGAAGTTAAGCCCCAGGACAGTTGTGCCACGCTCATCCTTAGACCTTCAGTTCTGGGTACAGGTCCTGACAATGGTGCTTAATGAATGCTTGTTGGATGAATGACTCAAATCTAAATTCAAGTCAGTGATGGTGAATTATCAGTAAATTATCTCTTATCCCTGAAACAAATGAACTTTGAATGTGTGGCACTGTGGATTATGTATCTAATTTATGGGCTGAACTGAACAGTTCTGCTGTGCTGCTTGTAGACACTTCATAGAAAGGGCCAAAATTTAATGAAGTGAATTATGATTTGGAAACCTACATTTACTACCAGCTCTAAAGCGACATTGTTTTGTATCTTAGAGAAAAATACTTAACATCAGTTTCTCCTACTTTCATTACAAGATAAAAAAAATAGACTATGCCTTAAACTTAAATTTAAGTTAAATTTAAAGAGCAGTGAATTCTACACCTCTGGATAAAAGCCAACATAGAATTCTGCATGAGGCAGTGTTATTCATTTGTATTGCTTACAATTACATCTAATCTTTAAACTATGCCTGAAGGAATAAAAAATGCCATGTAATGATTATTTCCGTACTCCTAGAGGAAAAAAAAAGTTGGCCCATCTATTAAATTTCTCCAGGAAAAACAATCCTTAAATTATGATGAATCAATGCTAAAATAATACACTTTACTTAAATCTGCCAAAATTATTATGATAAATTATATATAAACACAGGTACTAGAAGTTTCAGGATGTGGAAACAAGTCTTGAAGAGTTAGTTTTAAAATATGCAGAATTAAATCAGTTATTTTTACATGTCAGTTGTATTGGGCTAAATGAAAAACTAAATTTTTTCTTTCCCCTAATTTGGGGCTATGGCATTTTATCATGTGGATCATCTGTTAGTAATTGAGTTCCGTCCTTTCATGGATGGAATTATTAGGCCTTTAAACCATTAAAAAAAAAAACGCACACACAACAACAACAAAAACAAAAAGCAGACCAGCAACTGTAGCTTCAAAGGAGACCAAAAAGCAAAAACAATCCAGGGAGACAGAAAATGTTTGATGCAGAACCAAGGAAAGGTCTCGGTGTCTTTGCTGGGACCCTCCCAGCAGGAGCTGTGTCTGTTCAGAGGTGAAGCCAACTCAGTGACATCTGCCAGTGGGCTGGAAAGTCTTAACAGCAGGTTTGGGGAAGAAGACTCTCTTATTCTAAGGGCTTAAAAATTCGGACGCTGTCATTGGGTTTTCAGAGGAACAGTATGTTGTTCCATCCTGGTCAATTATTACTGTAAATAACTAATTTTAAATTAAAAAATCATGAGAGGAAACAGACTATTGTTGCACTGACTCAAGATTAGGGAAATAAACATTTTTTACATTTTTGGGGACTCTGTATTATATATTCAAGTGTAATAGCATAACACAAATGAGATATATATGTAACATTCAAGGAAGTATCCTAGATAGATTATGGATAGGAAATATGAGAACTAATATTTGATGATGTTTGTATATACCATGCACTGTGTAGGAGTTTCTAATATCTCATGTGATTCTCACAATCACCTTATGAGGTAGGAAAAAAAGACTCAATTAATTACCTTGTCAGGGGCCATTCAACTAATAAGTGATGAACCCAGAATTTTTAAAATATATTATAAAATTAATATTTCTTCAGTGTAAACAACTCAAATACAGAAGGCCATAAAGTGAAAAGCAAAGAGTTCTAATTTCTACCATGCAAGTTCTGCTTCTCATAAGCCATCATTAATGTTTTCTTGTATTTTTCTGAAATTTCCTATGCATATGCAATCATACACCTTTATGTCTATTTCTGTTTACATTTTAAGTCCTCTCTCTTTACATATATATTTTTTCTTGTTTTTATTTTTAGACTTCAAAGGAATTAAACTATATATTTTGACACTTGCTTTTTACATTTAACTATCTCTTGGAAAATGTTTCACTTCAGTATGTACAGATCTATTTAATTCTTTTATGACTGTGTAGTAGTCCATTGTCTGAATTTAATATAATTTAATTAATAACGTTAAATATTTTCAGTTTTCTGCGATTACATACTTCCTGTCTGCCTTAGTTTGCTCAGGCTGCCATAACAAAATATCATAGACTAGGGTGGCTTAAACAGCAGATATTTATTTCCCACAGTTCTGGAGGCTACGAGGTCCAAGATCAAGATGCTAGCAAGGTAAGTTTCACTCTGAGCCCTCTTCTCTTGGGTTGTAGATGGCTCTTTTCTCATTGTGTCCTCCCATGGCAGAGAGAGAAAGAGAGAGAAAGAGAAAGAGAGCACTCTCCTGTCTCTTATAAAGACACTAATCCTATTGGATTAGGGCCCTACACTTATGACCTCATTTAACCTTAATTACCTCCATAAAGGCTCTCCCTCCAAATATAGTCACTTTGGGGATGGGGACTTCAATGGATGAATTTTTGGGGGATACAGCATTCAGTCCACTCTCCGACATTGCCTTTTAACAAACTTCTAACATGTTGCCAATCTGATAGGTGAAAGAGTATGTTGTTTTTATTTCCATTTATTTAGTTATGAATGACTTTTAACATCTTTTTCTCTATTTGTAACCACTTGTATCTCTTTGCTATATACTTTTCACTCATGTAACTTTGCCTGTTTCTACTATTGTCTTTTTGTTTTGTTTATCAGACCTTTTTTATATCAAGGGAATTGGCCCTTTGCTTGACATAAATGTTGCGAATATTTTCCTCATTATTTTGGTAATTTAATGTTTACTTAGTGTTAATTTAGTGTTTGCTCAGCTGAGTGTTGCTTCCAGTTCTTTCCTCTATTAACGTATAGTCCACTTCTCCACAGTAGGAGGATGGGTCACTTTAGATAAAGTTGGAGTGTCCATGCATTTTTATTGCACTGTTCTGTCTCCCCTGTCATTCTGTGATGTTGAGCTATGTTCCTATCAGATATCCCCCATTTCTTCAGTTTTTATCCTTCATAAAACATGTTGGTCCACGTGTGTCTCTCTACCCTGCATAGGATTGGCAGAAATCCAGTTATACTCATACCTTTGATATATGTATTGCTGCACTGAATAGCATGCACTGACTAATAGCACTGTTGGATAAGTTCTCTGAACCATTTTTCTGCAGTATGAAACAGCAAATCATATCTATTTTATATAAACAGTATGTACTTTTGATTCCATGAATTGCCAGAATCTGAAATGCAAGTTTACCTAAAACTTCAATTCACTGTTTAAAAACAGCTCACACTTACAAGTAAGTTAGAAATTACATGTCAGAGAATAACTAGCAATAACTAGTCTTGATGTTCTGTTTTCTTAATTAAAGCACAGAAATAATAAAGACTTTGAAGAAGTCTGCTCCATGTAATGAATTGTCAACAAGCGGTAGGACAATGAGTTGCTACTCCAAGTAGGGAGAAAAAAGCTCATGTATGAAATTATTGCATCCAATAAGGAAAAAATGATAGATGTGCTAAGTTATACAGAACTGAGTAGAGTTTTCAACATCTTACTATGAATTGTTATGTGCTAGACACATATTTTCCTTTACTTTTATAATGGATTAAAAGTTGGTTTGTATTTACATCTTATAAATAAGAACACTGAGTTTCAGTAAGGTTAAGCAATTTGCCTCAGGTCACACAGCACTGGACATTGGCTTCTAAACCAAGTCTTTGGCTTCAAGCTACCACAGAGTATTGCCTCCCAAAAGAAGTTCAGAGAAACAAGGCAAATGTGAGCCAAAATAATCAGAGAAGGAATCCAGGGGAAACAAAAGCTGGGCTTTCAAGAATGAGTACGATTTTAACAAGCAAAGTTGAGTAAGGGGAATGTATTGGGTGGAGAAAACAGTGCTAATGAAATCATGGAGGTAAGAACGAACATGATGCATAAAGAGAAGTGATTCTTATGGATGGAAATTCACGCATATAGGGCTGTGTAACCAACACGCAGCCAATGACAGAGGGCCCCGAATGTCAGAAAAAGAAGTGTGGACTTGATCAGCTACCCGATGGGTGGTATGGAGCCGTTGAATATTATTCAGATTTACAATGTGAAAAGTAGTAATCTGTGAAGATGGTTTGGCTGGGATATGGAGTGTGGTCCAGAAAGCAAGCTCCTAAACATTTAAGAAGATAAGTATGTGGCTATTGGTATAATTCAGGTAGGATGTGTAGGAGGTGTAGAGTAGGATGAATGCTGTGACTGGAAAGTAGCTTGAAGGATATTTTGCAGATGAGAAATATGAAATAGGATAAGCCATATTGCTGTGACATATTCTAAATATTCAGTGTTCTCATGAAAAAAAACGGCTTTCAAATATGTTATAGAACCAGAGACTCAGCCATTAGCTAATATTTGGGGAACTCTTTTTTTTTTTTTTCAGAAGTCTTAATTAAGAAAGCTTCTGACTTTATTCAGATTTGGGTGCTCATCGCAGTTTGCATTGTTTGTCTAAAGCGAGGGAAGAAACAAATGAAGGGTGACTGAAGAAAATAATTGTCATTGATAATTACTGTCAGCATCAAACCCAGTTTTATTTCAACTGAGCATTGCTTGCGTTTATTTCAGGCAAATCTGTTAGTCTGGAGGTTTGTGATGTTTCAAGAGCTGCAGCTTCATTTTGAGTTTGGCCCTTACCATTGTGTTGTCTTCAGGCTTAGGCTGTTTTCCCTCATGGTAGGGAAATGGCAGCCTCAATTCCTGATGTAACACTTTCTCTTTCGCATCTTGGGGAAGGGAGAGGACGGCTCTTCTGTCAGCCACCATGGAAAAGTCCCTGTGATTTGACCAATTTAAGTTCATGTCAAGGATGGGATCACATAAATGGGTTTAGGCCACTCAGGGAAAGTAGGAATCATTCTTAGCCCAATGGTGTAGTTAAGCAGTTCAGGATTCTGGTAGGAAAATCTTCTGGGAGAATCAGTGCTGGAAAGCAACCAAAAATGATCATTCTCTGGCCTTTGCTTCTCTACTGTTCTAGAATATGAACCATATGACTGTCAGATTCATGTATGATGCATCTTTGTTTCCCCCCTTGGCACCTAACAAAGAGCAAACAGTAGAGTAGATATAGGTGTGTGTGGATTTTTTTGTTGTTTTTTTGTTTTTTAGTTGATTAGTTGAGTGCATGAATGAATGAATGGAGGGCATCTCTTTGAGATAAAAGATTTTCAGAGCAAAATGATAAGGAACGTTTATATTCAAAATTATACATCAACACACATAAGTGGCAATGTAGCTAAGTTTCTTTTGGAGAAAGGAGGGTGGTCGTAATTCAGAAAAAGATGTCTGTCGAGAAAATACATCTCAGTCTTATATCTACAAATTTGAAACTCAAATCCTAAATAAATTGACAAGGCACACATAAATTTGTATTTCATATGATGACATATTTTGCAATAAAACATTTGACCATGGTGATTTTTTTTGCTTGAATATTTATAACATAAAGCCTTAAATTTTGATTTTGAAATACTGGCATTTGTGAATAAATTATTTGCATAGTTTTGCTTGTTATCTATGTGGGCACAATGTTAAAAATGTATTTAAAAACCCAGAACCCAATTTATAATAATACATCACTTTTTGAGCACCTACAAGGTGTCTGTTGCCTTATATGTACCAGCCATTTGATTCTCAAGTAATCTTATGAGTAACTCTCATTATCACTGATTTTCTGATAAAGAAACTGAGATAGAGACGTTAAGTAACTAGGAAACAGAGATAGAAAGTCACGTAATTATCAATTCCTTTTTTTTGTGGTGGGAATAATTAAAATCTAGTCTTTAACAAGTTTGATGCAATTGTATTACAGTGTATAAATGTATCAAATCAGCATGTTGTACACCTTAAATTTACACAATGTTATATGTCAAATACATTTCAAGGAAAATAAGTAAATATGAAGGTAATGGAGCAAGATTCAAACCCAAGAAAATGTGGTCCAAAAATGCTCTTCCATTATGCTACCTCCTTTAGGTTGGGTTCCCAGATTCAGTCCTTTAAGACAAGGTTTTATGTACAAAGGATCGATTAAGGAAGTACCAGGAGAAAACAGTAGGGGGCAGAGTAAGGCTAGGGAAGGGGAAGAAGCCAAGCAAGGGTGTGACTGCCTTGTAGTTCCAGGTGTAACTTAATCCCATTGTCTTAGCCCGTTTGGTCTCCTCTAACAGAATACCATAGACTAGGTGGCTTCTAAACAACAGAAATTTATTTCTCACAGTTCTGGAGGCTGGGAAGGCCAAGACCAAGGTGCTGGCAGCTTTGCTATCTGGTGAGAACCTTTTCCTCAGAGATGGCTGTCTTTTCACTGTGACCTCGCATGGAAGAAGGGGCAAGGGAGCTCTCTGGGGTCTACTTATAAGGGCACTAATCCCATTCATGAGCATCTGCCCTCATGACCTGATCACCTCCCAAAGGTCTCACATGTAATACCATCAGCTTGGGGGTTAGGATTTTAATATATCAATTTGGGGGGCAGGGATACCAATATTCAGTCCATAGCACCCATGAAGAATATAAAGTATGTTTAGAGTTGTCCTATTTAACACAAGATTACCAGACATTCATATTCTCTTACCTTTCACCTTCCCTAGAGGAATGTACATTTTCTGGTACTTCTTGCTGTTTGCAAAGTGAATCCAAAATCATGCCTCTGGTGCCTAGAAATTAGGCACCAGAACCTGGGTGATGGGTACACAGTAAAGGCTACAGGGACCTGAAGTGATCTGGGTGGAGTAGACACTGCCCCATCTACTACCCTGCCAATAAAGAGGCCAGTACATCAGTGTGGTGGTTAGGAACACCTACTCCCAGTGCAGGCCACCAGAGGTCAAATCAGGGCTCTGACACTTGGGCAAGTTTCTTAACTTACATGTGTTTTACTTTCCATTTCTATAAAATGTGTGAAAATTCTGTTACCTAAGCTCATTAGGTTGTTTTGAGGATTAATGAATGTAATATTTATGTTTATATGTCTAGTCTGTATATAAACTAGAGCCTTAGAGCCTGATGGAAAGTAAGAACTAGTGTGATGTGACTTGCTCAAGGTCATGTCGCACAGCTGGTTAGTGGCACAGCAGGACGTGAACTTGGTCTCCAAACCTCCAGGTCATTCCACTACTCCTTGCTGGCCATACAGGTGTTAATTTAAATTTTCTTAGAGTAGGTAGGTGATCTCTAGCTTATTAAATATCTCAGTTAACCAAAAATTAATATATAAATATAGGGCCAGAAGCTATCTTAGAGTTCATGAATAGTCTATTAAAAATTCAAAACACAATACATACACTAAGCATGCTGTTATGAACTTTCTTAAAAGTAATTTTGTTTTATTTTGTTTTTTTTTAAATATGCTTGAAGTGTTTGGCAAAAGTACCTCATTAATTCACATGCAGAAATTAATGACTGTAAATCATAATGTTTTACCTTTCTCAAGGGTATTTGCATGTTCACCAAGTAAAACAGCCTTAGTACTAAGTGCCTACGTGGAATTTCAGGAATCAATAAGCAAGGGAGAGAGACATTTATGTGTGTTAGAGGGGGTGATTTTTTTCCCCATATTGCCTATTAAGAGAATTTTATTGAAGTAACTTTGTTATTAACTTACCCAGATCCAATTAAGAATAATAATTAAAATAAAAGGGTAAAACAAAAGCAAAGCAGTTTTATATGGCAAGTTTCCTAAGAGAAAAAAAGATATTTTCAGATAGCACATACATAAACGCACACACATATTGATAAGTTGTTGATATATAGTTGTGTGATTATTAATCAGGGCTCTTGGTTGCAAGTAACAGAAACTCAACTTGAACTAGCTTAGGAAATAGAAAGGAATGTACTGACTCATGAAATAAGAGGAAAGGTTGAATAAATAATCCACAGAGTGGCAGAGACGCAGCTGGTTTCAGGAACAGCTTAAGTTAGGTATTCAAAGACTGTCTTGTCTTTGGCACTTTTCTGTGTGCTGACTTTATTGTATCTCACTACAGGCTGGCTTCTTCCACAATCTCCACCTTCTAGAAGGCAGTGGGTTCTTTTTCATAGTTTGAAAATCACCAAAAAGGATTGATGCATTGGGCACCCATCCCTGAACTGGTCAACTGTGGCTGCACGGGCATGGTCACGCATGAAGGTGGTAGTTCCTAGGAGAATTCAGGATTGCAGTACGGAGTGAATTATTTCCCAGAGATCTCCTCTCCCTCAGGTTTCCCCTTTTCTTCATTTCTTTTAGTCATCTCCATCTGATTTGAACATGATTTCCTGGGCTTTAGCTGCCAAGTCCATTCAAGCTGTGACCTCTTGATGCCATATCAATAAGTCGGGTTTTGCTTTGAACCCTGAACTTTTTCAGAGTGGATTACCTGTGGGACAGTGATATCATTCTCTTGCTCAATTTGGTTGCCTCTTAAAAGTCAAATAGGGGCTTCCCTGGTGGCGCAGTGGTTGAGAATCTGCCTGCCAATGCAGGGGACACGGGTTCGAGCCCTGGTCTGGGAAGATCCCACATGCCGCAGAGCAACTAGGCCCGTGAGCCACAACTACTGAGCCTGCGCGTCTGGAGCCTGTGCTCCGCAACAAGAGAGGCCGCGATAGTGAGAGGCCCGTGCACCGCGACAAAGAGTGGCCCCCGCTCTCCGCAACTAGAGAAAGCCCTCGCACAGAAACGAAGACCCAACACACCCAAAAATAAATAAATTAATTTTTAAAAAGTCAGATATATTGTCATTCTCAAAGAGTTCTCCCCATCAGGGATGAAGATAAAGAGGGAGAAAGGGAGAGAGGGAAGCAAATAGTCACATGACCTTATAATCATCTATCTATACTACTAGTTCTGGCTGAAATGTTCTCATAGGCTGCATCACTTTAAGAGCCAGGTGCCCTTTGGATAACCTTTGTCAGAGCTGGTTTACCTGCTATTACAGGGACAGCAACCTGTGCCTCGGGTGGGTATGTAAAGAGGGATGCCAGGAACAAGAACGGGCAGGCAGAAAAGTGGTGATGGGGATTTACAAAATTTCCAGCTCATTACAGATTCCACCCATCACCTCCTTCCTTTTGTTTTAATTTTTAATTTATTAGAACTGCAAGTTGGTTTTGGAGAGCTATGTTCCACTCATGTTCCAACAAGTCACATCTTAAATGGGTAGACTTGGTAGAAGAAGTATAGGAAAATTGCTCGTAAGAGCTCTAATCACCTCCTGTTTTTCTCACTGAGCTCAGTATACTTAGACCAGTCAAGAAGGGCATTTTATCCCCCTCTCTTTTACCCGCCAAAAATAAAAACAAAAGCAGATAACACATATATTTAGCTATAGATAATGAATCTTATATTTTTTTACTTTTTACACTTTTTATTTTGAAATAATATCAGACTTACAAAAAGAATTGTAAAAATAGTAGAGTTCCCTAAATGCTAACATCTTACATTTACTTAGTTTGATTATCAAAGCCAGGAAATTACCCTTGATACAATATTCTTAACTAATCTACAGATCTATTCAAATAAGAGGAAACAATGTATATTTGAGATAAGTTCACATCACAAACAAATGCAGAGACAACCATGGCCTAGGTACAAGTGTAAAAATCTGAGAATTGTTAGTTTTTTATTTTAAAAAATTGAGATGGGGGGCTCTATTAGATTCCTAGAGCTTCCATAATAAATGACCACAAGCTGGGTAACTTGAAACAGCAGAAATTTATTCTCTCAGAGCTCTGGCAGCCAGAAGCCAGAGATTTTGGCACCTCCAAAATCAAGGTGTTGACCGGGCCATGCTTTCTCGGAAGGCTCTAAGGGAGAAACCTTCCTTGGCCCTTTCAGCTTCTGCTGCTTTCTGGGGTTACTTGGCTTGTGGCAACTTGACTTCAGTCTCTGCCTCTGTCTTCACATGGCCATCTCTGTGTGTGTGTGTGTGTGTGTGTGTGTGTGTCTGAGCCAGTGGAAACTCATCTTAACTAATTACATCTGCAAAGACCCTATTTCCAAATAAGGTTACATTCTCAGGTTC
This sequence comes from Balaenoptera musculus, assembly GCF_009873245.2. Taxonomy (NCBI): domain Eukaryota; kingdom Metazoa; phylum Chordata; class Mammalia; order Artiodactyla; family Balaenopteridae; genus Balaenoptera; species Balaenoptera musculus. The sequence goes on from NC_045796.1 coordinate 31,244,207, forward strand.
CAGGTGGACATGAATTTTGGAGGAACATTGCTCAACCCAGTGTAGGGGAATTAAGCAAAAAATAGGTTTCTTTCTGCAAGTGTTAGTACTAAGGTAATTGATATTTGAAAGTTGAGAAAACATGGTTACATTCAGGCTACCTTTTTTTTTAAAATAAATATATTTATTTTATTTATTTATTTTGGCTGTGTTTGGTCTTCGTTGCTGTGCACGGGCTTTCTCTAGTTGTGGTGAGCAGGGGCTACTCTTCGTTGTGGTGCGCGGGCTTCTCATTGCAGTGGCTTCTCTTGTTGCGGAGCACGGGCTCTAGGCACGTGGGCTTGAGTAGTTGTGGCACGCGGGCTCAGTAGTTGTGGCTCGCGGGCTCTACAGCGCAGGCTCAGTAGTTGTGGTGCACAGGCTTAGTTGCTCCTTGGCATCAGGCTACCTTTTAAAGGTAGCACTCACTGGACTTGTTGATTGACTGCCTCTCTGGGAGATGGTGAGGGAAGTGGGGTGCAGCATAAGTCACTGGAGTTGAGACGATCAGGAAGTTAGGAGGCATTGCATTTGATGACACAGCCTCCTTAATGTTGGCTTCATGAAAAAGGTAGTAGTCACTTCATTTCCATTCAATAAGTAGTTATGAAGTAATCTGTGTGTTGCAGGGACTTTGCTTTGACCTGACTAAAGAGGTCAAGAAAAGATGGGGTCATGAGAAACAGTATAAATATCTGGGGATTTTCAATGTCTAGGTTATTTTATCATCAATGTTAATTTTCATCTTTGTCTTGGCTATGCTTAGCAGCTCTTGTTTTTTCTTCTTCTTCTTCTCTTTTTTACTGCTAAGTCCTCTCAAGAGTATCCCAAAGTTCCAGTTTCTTGAACTAACTGAAGGGATTGTTTTACCTGCTAAAATCCTTCAGGTTGAAGACTTCCCTCTCTTTTTCATCTGCGTTTTTGTTCTCCGGCTGTGTTTTAGTGTGCACCCATGCTAACAGATAACCCGCAGCTGCCAGGCCATCCTTGCCTGGCTTCTTTTGCATATGAAGGTGGGCGTACAGGCCTACCATCTGTTCTAGGTCTGTAAATTCCATCTGTGTGCAGGAACACTGATCAGTCACACAGTTTAATATGTCATCAGGTGGGTGTCATTGCCACCCACTTCCATAGGCACTTTTAAAAAATATTTCTTTTTATTTATTTCTTCTGCCGGCATATAGCCAACTAAAAGCAAAATTCAATTAAATGTTCATTACGGTCTCAGGAAGACCAATTTATTTATATTTGTGTGCTTTATCTTGCCATGACCTTCTTTGACAATTTCTATCATTGTAATATTTTTTTGAATAGAGGCAACTTTTGGCATTCCCATTTTGATTGTGATAATAACGTGACGCCTATGAAGTAGTAATCAAAATAGGAAATCCTTTTTAAGTGCTGCCCCTTATAGCACTGATAGACAAACAAGCCTTATTTGTCTCCGAAATATTTAAATACAAAAGTATAGAACTCCACCATTGTTTCAAACAATGCAGTGATGCAAAAGGAAGATTCTTTCCTGTGGACAGTTAACCAAGAGTACAAGAAAGAGTAGTGCTGAGTGCTTGCATTCACCCAGCAAGCAGTGTGAGGCATGGACCCCTTGTGCCCCTCACTCTCCTTCCTCAGATGTACTCGCTGGTCTGTGCCTCAGCCTTACTTGGGAGAAATGAAGGATATCACAACAGGGGATAAAACTCAAGTACTATGACTGCTTCAGATGTTTGTGGAACTGGTCGTGGCAGCAGAAGATAACGTGCAGCCGTCATTTGGTGATTGGTAGCCGTGCACTGGCGTCACTAGGCTCTTAAGCATGCCAGGAGGCTTTGTGGGAAATTCTCTCCTGTGCTGGGCACCGTAAGCCAGTGGTCCTGTCCCGCTCTCATCAAGGAGCTCACATTCCCTGGAACCTGGACCCTGCACTACCGGGTTATTCCCATCCACGGGGATATTCTTGGTGTCTCGCTTAATTATCCCCCATGGTCAACTTAAAATTCTCTATCAAGAAATTCTCCTCTTTTCAGGAGTTTGATAACTCGTATTTTTCCTCCCACGTCTGTGGCCTCTTCATTCAGTAGTTATCCTTACGAATCATTCTCAGGCACTTCTCTTTCTTTGTCTCTTTCGTCTCACAGTAGAAAAAAAATTCTTTTTCTCCAAGGGCTTCGCTTCTTCCAAGGCTTCTTATATTTTCTTATGATCAGTACCTAGGTTTGCCTGCAGTAAGTTTCCTTCTTGTTTTATGAGTGTATGTTTCTTAGGAAATCCTCATTTTCTAGGCTGTACTATCCATTTGTAACCTGGGGCTTGGATTGCAATTTAATTCTCCTTAAAGCCTTCACTGGGTTTCGAGGAGAGACCTTGTTATTTGCTCTCCTTAGGAGAGAGCACAGTTAAAGGTCACAGTCTGTCTCCTCTCCCTAGAGGCTAAGGGTACTTGGACTGGGTGACAAGGAGGGCAGGAGACTCCCCAGGCATGACGCTCCCTCCCAGTCCGGCACTGCTCCCCTGATGGCAGTATTGCATGGGGATTTTCAGCAGTGGCTCTGAAAGCACCTCCTGGCATTGACATCTGCCTGACAGCTGTCGGCAACTTGCCTTATGTGAAACCCTTCATCCGCCCGCTCACTGGTAGCAACCTCCAAGGTCACTGGTGCATCTCCAACGTATCTTCCTTCAACAATGTGTTGCAGCAGAAGAGTACTGACCTTGGGGTCAGACCAGCCTAGTTTCAAATCCCCATCCACCACTTCCTAGCCATGGTACTTTGAACTTGCTGCCTAAACCTCTGAGTCTTAGTTTTCTCATCTGTAAAATGGAGACAATAACATTTACCTTATAGATTTGTTATAAATAGTAAATGAAATATGTGAAATGACTCAATAGTGGCTGGTAGTTAGTAGGTGCTAAGTAAAAGACAGATGTTACTATTATTGTTCCTAGAATGCATTGTTAGCTTGGCAACTTGGTGTTGGCTTCAGCACTTCCTTTATACATACAAGAGGGACTTGTTCTTAAAGAGTTCTTTTTTAAGAAGTTTATTTGAAGCTCCTCTAAGACAGGCACCACCCAGCCTCACATACTGTGCCCCCCACCCTCCCTTAGCGCCCTCTTCCTGTGCCATTATGAAGGCCTCTAGTTTATGTAGCTGCCTTGGCAACAGCCAACCCTCATTTGCCCTAAGGGCTCCTATCTAGGACCTACCTCGTAGTAGAGCTCGGTACAACCTACAGGTTCTGCCTGAACTTAGAAGGCACAGAGCAAAAATCTCACATGTGCCTGAATATTTTACTATGGACATATTAGCAGTTTCCTGTCCCCCTTGGAGTACTGAGGCGCCCAAATAAGTGCTTGCAAAAAAGCTCAAACTAAATGTGAAAACTACAATCTAGTAGAAATCCTGGGCTGTCCTTCTGTGTACTTGTTATATATTACGCAACCATGCTTGAACAATAACTGTCATTTTCAAGCAAAATAGAAAATAGTTTCTGTCTTCAGGGCACACGATCCTCTAGAGATGAGGCAAGTGCAAACACAACCAGGTGCAACGTCATTTTCTGTGAATGTGATTTTAAAAATGTACGTGTGGGTTAGGTGTGGCAGGACTCTATGCAACACAAAAGAAAAGCTGGATTTAAAAACTTGAACCCCTGGCTGCCCATTCAGATATCTACTCACTGCCTACTGCTTCTTTCTTTGGCTGCTTAGATTTTCATATATATAAACATATATATATATAAAGAAAACTAAGTAGAAAATCAAAATGGAGAGACTTAGGGGAAAATAGCTGAAAACACTTCATCTTTATGACTGTCTAAAGCAAGGATTTTAAAATGAATTGTTTGCATTTGAGTAGTTAGGGCTAAAAGCACAAATGTGGATGAGCTCTAAGACAGCTAAACTCTTGGAAATTTAGGAACACACCAGGCCTTCTTTGGCAGATGAACAGAAGGTTCAAAGAACCCTGTAACTAATGGCAACACCGATAGCCCAGCTAAGCTAAGTACAGGGCTCGTCCACTTCCTCTGGATATAAGGCTTTTTGGGTTGTTAGGATGTGCTTAGCTCATTCTGGGTTCCCGGACAATGTTCTGAAGGGAGCTTACAGAAGGGACAATGGAAGAAGCATAGTCACCTAAATCACGCTTTCAGGACGAACTTTACCGCTTATTCTATTTTCACCAGTTTCCTTCTTCTAATTTGAGCAGGGTCACAGGAGCGCATCGCTACAGTGACTTTTTCTCTCCTAAGTTCTAATGGTAAAATTCTTGTTAGAATTTGATTTTAATCACTAAAATAAAAATATCCTTTACTGAGCCCTCCTTTGTGCCTAGCACTATGCTCTGTACCATATAGATAGATGATAGATGATAGAAAGATAGATAGATAGGTGATACATGATCTATTACTGCCAGTAGGGATGGGTAAAGATAACATTTTGAGGTGGTGGAGAGGGAGACTGAAGGCGTTTATGCCTATGTGATTTTTTTTTCTATGTGAAAAAGAGAGAGACAGAGAGACAGAGACAGAGAGAGACAGAGAGTGCCAGGGCAAAGTAAAACCTGGAAGAGAGCAAGCAAGTTTTGAAACAGCTGCTATGCAGACTGTTAAGGGAAACAACAGTGAGTTTAAAAAGCAAACAACAGATTAGTGAAGTCCTAGGATTCTTGGAGGAGTAAATGGTTATCGCATCTTTGCTGTTGCCATTGTCTTTGCCGCTGCCGTCACTATCAGCACCATCATCATCATCACTGTCGTCATCTCCAGAACAAATTATGCTTCAGCCACATAACCGTTACGTAGTTGAGAAAACTATTCCTTTGAAAAACTAATAATCATTTATGCTAGTTTCATGCTTATCGTAGGGTGTTGTAGGGTGTTTTTATTCATTGCATCCTCCCTCTCACCTGTGCTTGCTTAGGTTAAGCCCGTGATACAGAGAGGCCACGAGAGTCTGGTCCATCACATCCTGCTCTATCAGTGCAGCAGCAACTTCAGCGACAGCGTCCTGGACCACGGGCACGAGTGCTACCACCCTAACATGCCTGATGCCTTCCTCACCTGCGAGACTGTCATTTTTGCGTGGGCCATTGGTGGAGAGGTGGGCCAATGATTACTGCGATGTAACGAAGTTAATTGATCATTTTTCCCCCTACGAGTCTAACACTTACGTGTAAAACTCTATATACTATTTTTTTTTAATGTATGTATGTATTTATTTATTTATTTATGGCTGTGTTGGGTCTTCGTTGCTGTGCGTGGGCTTTCTCTGGTTGCTGCGAGCGGGGGCTGCTCTTCATTGTGGAGCACGGGCTTCTCATTGCGGAGCACGGGCTTCTCATTGCAGTGGCTTCTCTTGTTGCGGAGCACAGGCTCTAGGCACGTGAGCTTCATTAGTTGTGGCACGCGGGCTCAGTAGTTGTGGCTCACGGGCTTAGTTGCTCCGTGGCATGTGGGATCTTCCCGGACCAGGGCTCTAACCCGTGTCCACTGCATTAGCAGGTGGATTCTTAACCACTGCGCCACCAGGGAGGCCCTATATACTATTTTTGATATGAGGGTAATTTATTTTTCTTTCCATAGGAAGTAATTCTTCCCTTAAGCCATTTTATTTGATCAACTATAGATTAATGGAGTTGAAGAACGTTGAAATATCGTTGAGAATGGCTGGCTTTTGGGTGGAGTAGAGCTCTGAGGGACTTTCACAGGATTGTATGTCATGGAATTTTGCTTGTTTAGGGTTTTTCCTATCCACCTCATGTTGGATTATCCCTCGGCACTCCGTTAGACCCTCATTATGTGCTCCTGGAAGTCCATTATGACAATCCAACATATAAGGAAGGTGAGTGTATTCTTTATACATTCTACCTATGATTTTAAAAGTTTTGTAACTTTTAATTTTAACAGAGTTAAACAGACTTAAAATAAAATAACATCCAGTGGTAGAAAGAATTAACCTATACATTTGTCATCCAATTAGGATATTTTTTTTAGAATGAAAAAGGGCACTATTAATAATTACACTGGGACAGCAGTCATTAACCAGCGATGAACCAGGCAAATGGGCGCATGTGATCACTAATTTTAAAAAGCAATTTGCATATTACTTACCAGGAAGTAGAATAATAGACTTTTCCCTTTATGATGTAAATTAGTCCCAAATACATGGTGCTTACAAAATATTTTCTTTCTAAAAGCATATATAAAAAACTATCGTTCATCACACTAGAAAATATTAAGCATTTTGTTGTGTGATAGGCAAACCATAAATATACTCAAAACTATTTATGCAGTGACACTGTGTAATATGATGTTGGAATGAAGAGAGGTAAGTATTTACACCTGAATTCACTATGTAATATTCCAAAGCCAAAAAATTGAAGGATTTAATATGAAATTATCAACAGAAGAAACTTAAAGTTATTATTTTACACTGATTCGTGCAATTTTTCAGCAAATACTGAGCACCAATGATGTGCTGGATCTGTGTTTAACAACATAATGTCCCCACCCTCATGGACATTATAGTGTAGTGGAAAAGAGAAACAATAAAATAATCACAACAATTAATACAAAATTATGTATATGTTAATTGATCCAAAGGTCAATTCGGTAGTCACAGGTAGGTAAGTCACCACTGCAGAGAAGAAGCAATTTTATAGTGGAACGGATTTATGAAGTGTTTGGGGCTCATACTGTCCGTCCTTATGATAGCTATGTCACAGCAAGAGATGTGTCTTATTCATCTTTCCTCCCCACTGTGCCTGTTGTTGTGCTGTTCACATGATAGATTCTTAATAACTGTTTGTTGATAGAACGACTGATGAATTATTAAAAGACTGGTAATAAACTATAAAGAAAGTTAACCATTAGTACTTTTCTCCATCACCAGGTGGTTTCTAGACCAAGGGGTTTTCACCTCTATGTAAATGTTACTGAACTTCACCTCAAAACAATATAAAATAAAACTCCTGTTGAGTTATTCTATATTCTAATGAATGACTTTAGAATTTTCGTTCTGTCTTCATGTTAGGTAATTGTGGAATATATCAGCTAGTCAGCACAAACGTGTCTCCCATGGTATGCTGTGTAAGTGAAGAATGGTTGCAGACCATATGGTGACTCATCTTTTAATTCCTCTTTTTGAAGCTGAATGTTGCCGTCCATTAATCTTTGCTTGTATTCCTTTCCCTTGTGAGATTTTTAAGAAAAGCCAATGAACCCATTTCAACTGAATATGGAAAACTTTTTCTTTTTTAAGAACTTAAACTCACTTTGAATGATTCTTGTTTAAATGCTCGTTCCAGGCTTAATAGATAATTCTGGATTGAGGTTATTTCACACGACAGATATAAGGAAATACGATGCTGGGGTGATTGAGGCTGGCCTCTGGGTAAGCCTCTTCCACACAATCCCTCCAGGCCTGCCTGATTTCCGGTCTGAGGGTCACTGCACCCTGGAATGCCTGGAAGAGGTATGCTATGTCTGAGTCTATGAGCTGTTGTTTCCAGATTCATCTATGCTCTTAGAAACTATGTTTGGAAAAATTCCAAGTTAGTTTATTATTAACCTTTTTCTTGTTGTCATGCTGTAAAACAATTATTTACAATTTTAGCAGGACCTCTATTGCTTTTTTAAATCTTGAAGACTACAGGTGTAGAATTCTAAAGACAGGAATAATTTTCAGGGTGTTTTCCTTCCTTTCCCCTCCTTTGATTGTTTCATAGTGGATACTTCACTTTCTCTTTTACAATTTCGACCTTTGTTTGTGTAGTCCCCTTCTCCTTTCTCAACTTCATCTTTACCCATATTTGTTTTTTCCATGATTCATTTTCATTTTTTTCTCATTTTCTCTGATTTATAGTTGCCTTCCCTTCTTTAACCAAAGAGCAAGAATAACTAATATAAAAATACATATTGGATAAGAGAAAACCATATATAAGTATTTCATAATGGCTGCTTCCATTTATAGTTCTTTTTTCTTGAATTAAAGTATTTCGACATGGATAGTATTCTTTATGAATTATAGGATATTGTGGTTGTAGACAGTATGGCAGACTGGTGGAGTGGAAAGATTGTGCTCTTCTGAGTTATTTAAGACATTTAGACCATGAATTAAATTGCCATGACATCAACCACTAGCTGTAGGACCATGAGCATTTCATTTAATTTCACTCTCCCAGTTCAGTTTTCTTATCTGGAAAAGTGGGAATAGATTCTCCTTTTAAGAGTTTTCAACGTGCAAGCTACCAACATACTGGAATCTTTTTGCCAGGAGCTTTGACTGCTTTCTTACCTACTAAAAGAAGAAAAAAGAAAGGTAATATTTAGAAGTGGTCCAGTTGGTCCTCAGCAAGCATTACTCCCTTTTCTTTTCTCCCAGCCAGTATTGCTTCACAAAGATAACACTGCTAGGTATAAGTCAGGAAAAATCCAAATTCAAAATGTCTGGCAGCTCATGCATTCACTTAAATCGTGTAATAAGCTTTTCTTCTCCGTTGCCCCTACAAGTGTGTTTTAAGGTGAACCGTCTGAGCTTACTTGGGCTAATCAGGCCTCTGTCCCCTGTGTCCCCTGTGTCCCCTGCAGGCTTTGGAAGTTGAAAAGCCAAGTGGCATCCACGTGTTTGCTGTTCTGCTCCACGCTCACCTGGCAGGCAGAGGCATCAGGCTGCGTCATTTTCGCAAAGGGGAGGAAATGGGATTACTCGCTTATGATGATGATTTTGACTTCAATTTCCAGGAGTTTCAGTACCTTAAGGAAGAACGAACAATCTTACCAGTATGATTGTTTTGTTCTTTTTCACTGAATGTCATCAAAGTCCTGAGACATATGTCTGCTGAGAATTAGCCAGGTTTCTATTGGTGGAATAAATCGCTCATCTATATCCTCAAAGCCACCCACCATGGCTGTTGCACAAGCCACATGGAATGTGTTTGATCTGTTTTCCCAAACTGAAACTCATTTTTCTTACTATTCCCAGGGGCAACTCAAGTTGTTGATTTAAAAAGAAAATAAAAACTTGGGTTTTGTGCTGTAAGCATCTTTTTTTTTTTTTTTCTTTTTTTACTTGACTCCCCAGTTAACAATCCTTTGGCTTGCAGTTCAGGTAATGGTAAGATCAGAAGTTTGCTTTCAACATAAGATAGTTTTTGGAAGTTTCATTTCAGTAAGAATGAATATAAGGTAATTCTCTCATTTGACAAAGATATTTGGACATAGCTAATTATTCTTTTGTGTGTAATCCAGCTTGCAACAGTACTTGGGGTTCTAGTGGAAGGACACAGAAGAGAATTTTATGCTTTATGATAATGAAGAATTTTAAAAATTTTATGATGCTTCATTTTGTCAAATTTTTTATTTAATGGCCATCACGCTCAATAGTTCTATAAATTCCTACCCTTATTCTCTTTTTTTTGGTTTTTAAAAAAATTTATTTATTTATTTTTGGCTGTGTTGGGTCTTTGTTTCTGTACGAGGGCTTTCTCTAGTTGTGGCAAGCGGGGGCCACTCTTCATCGCGGTGCGCGGGCCTCTCACTATCGTGGCCTCTCTTGTTGCGGAGCACCGGCTCCAGACACGCAGGCTCAGTAGTTGTGGCTCACGGGCCCAGTTGCTCCGCGGCATGTGGGATCCTCCCAGAACCAGGGCTCGAACCCGTGTCCCCTGCATTGGCAGGCAGATTCTCAACCACTGCGCCACCAGGGAAGCCCCTTATTCTCTTCTTAAAAGTCAGATACTTATACTAGTTATGAAGTGAGAGTAATAGCAATATCTTTTCTACATGCAGAAATCCCCTGACACACCCTGAGAGTTGGAAGATGAAATTTGAGAAACAGTGATCTCAAGATTCTTAAGGACTACCCTCCATTTTATGGTGTTGTCTTGTCTTGGGACTCTCCAACCAGTTTTATTGGGTTATCTCAGAACTCCTTGTGACACGTAACTGGTGTGCCATAAGTAGGGTATTAATATGTTGAGATACTGATCTCTGGGCTCTCTGAATATCCAGGCAGGGAGGACAAATCTGGGGGCCATTACCCAGAGCTCACTCCCTCTGATGAATAGCCTGTCCACTTACCTGACTGGGGAGCCATAAAAAATTATTTTCATTACGTGCAGAACTGTTCAAAAGGTTGGAAAGTATGGGAAAAATAAATTACTAGTAATTTGCCTCATAAATCTGTTTTAAGAAAATGAACACCTAAGGACCTTTAAAGAAAATAATGTAAATGAAGAGATAATCACAATAACTAGTATCTGTGGCTAACATTTATGAAGTGTTTCATCTGTACTAAGAACTAAATGTGTGTTCTGTCATGTAATCTCCTCCCAACAGCTGTGCAAGATAAGTGCTATTTTTATCATTATTTTTTAGATGAACAAATTGTGCCCAGTTGAGTCATTTTCTTACCTAAGATCATGCAGCTAGAACATGGTGGAGTCTGGCCTGAACAAAGAGAGTCTTATTTGTTTGTTTGCTTGCTTATTATACTAGCAAACCTAGAATTTAATAGATCAAAGGTCTTCTTATGAATCAAATTACTTAATGCATGCATTCATATAGCAAACTAAACTGTCTACAAATGTATTAGATAAATAAAACAGCATGAAACTCCAATCTGAAAGCTTCTACTTTTATGTTTTAGGGAGATAATCTAATTACTGAGTGTCGCTACAACACAAAAGATAGATCCCGGATGACTTGGGTAAGAAGAATTTTATTATTATTAAAATTTTTTTGTGGAGGAGAAGGAATAAACTTTGATTTTAGAAGAGAAAAAAGTGAAAAGCATTCACATTTGGAAGCAAAATTCCTGAATGTCTTGAACATGAATCATCATAAAAGTGAAATCAGAGCTGTTTTAGCATTTTATCAGATTAACTAATGATACTTTGGTAATATTTGCAGTATAATTTAGTGACCCTTTCATGAAAAGCTATACTTAATCTTTCAGTTTTCCCTCACCCAATATTATTAATAAAGACCTGTGGTCACTAATGACCATGCGCGTGAGTCTGGACTTAGATGAATCGAGACTTCAAAAGGAAGAATAAATTCCATGACCTTAGCGCTTCTGACCCAAAGAGAAATCTGGCCCCAACAGAGTTACTGGGGAGTTCTGCCAAACATTCAAGAAATAAATCACTCATGCCTTCCTCGGTCTCTTCCAGGGAGCACAAAAAAAGGGGGAACACCTTCTACCAACTCATTTTATGAAGTTAGCGTAAGCTTAATACTGAGACTTGATATGGGCAATACGAGAAAGGTCCACAACATGCACCAGAGGGAAGTAACTTTGACAAAAAGTATTGACAAACCAAATCCAGCATTATATAAAAATGTAACGTTAGGACTGATTTGGGCTTAAGTAAGGAATGTAAAATTGGTTCAAATTAGAAAATACACTAATGCCATTATACATTAAGAGATTGAAGGAAAAAGACTTATTATCACTTCAATAGGGGCAGAAAAAGCATTCATAAAGTTTGTCAGTCGTGGGGGGAATAAAGGACATTTAGCAAACTAGGAATAGGAGAAAATTGCCTTAACCAGATAAAGATTAGCTGTGAAAAATCTATAGCAAATATCAAACTAAGTGAAATACTAGAAGTAATTCTTTAAAGTCAGGAAGAATACAAGGATATTTATTATCACTGGTTTTATTCAATATCGTAGTAGAAAAGAAAAAAATGAGATATAAAGATCAGAAAGGAAGAAGCGAAGAAGTAAAACACATTGTTTACAGATATTGTAATTTTCCACATCAAAACCTCCCCCAAACTGATAAATCTAAAGTTAATTGTATTTTAGTATACAATAAATTATCTCAAGAAAATTCAATTTAAGGCTATACATCCTATAGAAATAAAATAACATTAGATGTGTTTGATATCTATGGAGAAAATTATTAGTCATTATGCAAGACATTAAAGATCACCTAAAGAAATTAAGAGATACTGTGTTCATGGATAGAAAAGCTCAGTGAAACAAAGATAATCTTTCTTTTTAAATTGGTTTATAAATTTGATATAATTCCAGTAAAGAAAGATCAGAGAGATTTTATGATTTGGGGTTTTGGTGTCTAACTAAGAAATCTTCACCTAGCCAAAGGTTTTTTCCTATTTTTTTAAAAAAAAATTTCTAAAAATTTTACAGTTTTAGCTTTTACACGGAGCAAGTTGATCGTAAAATCTACATAAAAGAGCAAAGGGTTAAGAATTGGCAAGACACTACTAAAAAGAACAAGATGGGAAACAAGCTACTAGATTTGATGACTTATTTTAAAGCTATGGTGATTAATAGTGTGGTTTGGGTCCAGAGTTAGAAGAGTGGGCCGGAATAGGGATCCTGGAAACAGACCTACAAACCCCCTACGTGGAAACTTGGTTTAATATAGAAATGGCATTCAGATAAGTGGCAAAGGATGGACTTTTTCGTTAAAGAATTACTGGCACAGTTGGGTATCCAGATGACAAAAATAAAATTACATCTTTATCTCCCACAATACACAAAAAAATCATTTCCAGGTAGATTAAACATTAAAATGTGAAAAACAAAATATTAAAACCATTAGGAGAAATATATATAAATATAACTTTAGTACTTTGGGGTAAGAACTTCTTAAACAGAACATAAAAAGCACAAACTATAAATTAGAAGACTGATGAATTCGATTACCTTAACACTTTTGGTTACCCAAAAAAGACTATTAAGTGAAAAGATAAGTTCTAAACTGAAAAAAAAAAAATTTGCAATACATAAAGCATTAGTATCCAGCATATAAAATAGATTCTATAAATCCATAACATAAGACAAACATACAATAGAAAAAAAGCAGAAGCGTGTCCCTCACTGGACATTGCCATCGGAGTCAAGGAACGACCCACTTGAAGTTATACTCTCTTCAGCGGGGCAGCCAGCAGCCAATGGCTGGTTGATGTGAGAATACAAAAGCCCAATTCCCTTCCTACAATTTGCTATAACTCTGAATAGCCGTCCCAGCTCAAGGACAGATTAAATATATTTACTGAGGTGTCAGCTGCACCTCATTTGCAGATCAGCTTCTTCTTTTGCCCAATCCTGCATCAAGTGCGAAGCATTCTGTTTTGCGATTTGTAAAATCATTGCATATTAACCACTACATTAATGTATAACTATGAACAACACTACTATGTTTCTTCACCTTCACTTTTGAAAGATAGATGATTTGCTGGATGCAGAATTCTTGGTTAATTTCTTTTTCCCTGGAGCAGTTGAAAATGTGATTCCAATATCTTTTTGTTACTTCCATCGATGAAATGTCAGTTGTTCACTGTATTACTGCTCCCCTGTATGCACTTTATCGTTTTTCTTTGCCGCTTTCAAGCTTTTCTCTTTGTCTTTGGCTTTCAGCAATATGACTATGATGTGTCTAAGTATGGCTGTCTTCATAATTACTTTGGCACTTATTGAGCTTCTTGGGTCTGTAAGTTAATGTTTTTCACTCAATTTGGGAGGATTTCCACCTTTTTTTTTCAAATATTTTTTTCTATTCTTTTTTTCTCTTCCCTCTTATTCTGGAATTCAAATTACACACATGGAACATCTAATATTATCCTACAGATCTCTGAGGTGTTTTCACTTTCTTTAGTCTTTTTTTCTCTGTTCTTTGGGTTGGGAAATTGCTATTGATTGATCTTCAAGTTCACGGCTTCCTTCCTCTGCCATGTCAAGTTGCTGTCCCACTCATCCTATGAATTTTTAATTTAGTTATAGTACCTTTCAACTCTAGAATTTCTATTCGGTTCCTTTTTCTAATGTTTTCCTTTGTCTGATGTCATTCCTTATTTGTTCACTCATTTTTAACATATTTACCTTTAATTATTTGAACGTCTTTCTTTAGCTCTTTACATATATTTATGTCTGTTTTTAAGTCTTTGCTAAATCCAGCATCCATGTCCTCTCACAATTAATTTCTACTAACTTTTTGTCCTGAATACAGATCATAGTTTCCAGTTTCTTTTCATGTTTAATAACTTTTGGTTGAAAATTGGACATTGTTGTAGCAACTCCAGATGCTGTTCTTCTTTTTTAATTAGTACATAATTTACTACTTAGATTCAAACTGTGACCTGTGCCTCCCCTGTGGTATGCAGCTGCTGATGTTTATATACATGACAGCAAGATTATGGAAAATTCAGTGCAATCAGTCAGGCAAAGATTCCATCAAACTGACCGATTGGTATCTTGTTACTGAACATCCTCTGGAATGTTCACTGTGGTGAGAAGTTTACATCACATACACTGAACTTTGAGGAGATTATTAAGTTATTTAAGAAAGGCAGCTTTTAAAGAGATGGAAATAACTTTATTAATTTTTAAATGTGCCGCTGTCTGTTGAAAAGCCAAATTGGCCTTTAAGTGATTATTTTTCAGCTTTAAGATTTATGACATTTCAATATGGGAAGAAACTGCATAACATTTGCAGCTTGTGTGCTGTAAGTATCAGAGTCGGTGGAACATATATTTTTCTAAATAAAGTATCTCCATTTTCAGGGAGGATTAAGCACCAGGAATGAAATGTGTCTCTCATACCTTCTTTATTACCCACGAATTAATCTTACTCGATGTGCAAGTATCCCAGACATTATGGAACAACTTCAGTTCATTGGTGTTAAGGAGATCTACAGGCCAGTCACGTAAGTAGTAAACAGATTTCATGGCAGGGGTAAGGATGGGCTTTATTTTCATACTAGATTCATCACCATGTTATGGGATTCCTTTATGTGCTGTTCTATTTGATTATTTTTAACTGGGGAGTCCAAGGGACCTTCTTGCTTGTTGTGTCCAGGGGCCTTGAGACTACTCTTAGCTTCAGTTGTTTTCTAGGAAGACCTAAAGGATTCAGCTTATAGTTGTACTCATGGCTAATATTTATTACAGTGAAAGAACATAAAGAAAAATGAACAAAAGGAAAAGGCACATGAGGTAAAGTCCACAGGAAACCAAGTGCAAGCTTCCAAGAGACCTCTCCTAGTGGAGTCACACAGGGTGTGCTTAATTCCACCCACGTCAAATTATGACAACATATATGAAGTGTTGTCAACTGGAGAAGCTCATTAGAGACTCAGTGCTCAGAGTTTCTACTGGGGGCTGGTCACATAGGTGCCCTCTGCTTAGCAAATAGCAAAATTCCAGACTCCCAGAAGGAAAGCAAGTGTTCAACATAAACAGCATCATTTGTACAGACAGTCTAGGTACAGTAAATTACTCTTATCATTTGGAGAAAGTTTTATGTCCTTCTAGGAAATTGTTTGCTATTTAAGTTCCCTGATGCCAGCCGGAGGTCAGCCTTCCAAGCAGGTGTTCCTAAGGATGGCAGTCTCAGGCCTGCTGTGTTAACTCTTTCTGCACAATTGCATATAATAGAAATGACTTAGGATAAAATTATAAACAAGAGAAATATTATTCCTGCTCCCTTGAGATTGTGTGCTAGAGTGGGGAAGAGGTAATAAGCAAATAAACAACATAATATAAAATTTCAGATATTAAAAGATGTTATGAAAATAATCAAGACAGTGAACGAAGTATATAGTTGTTCTCAGTAGGGTGGTGAGAGCGTCTCTCGGGAGGTGTCTTAGTCCATTTGGACTCTTATTACTGCCATAGACAGGGTAGCTTATAAACAACAGAAAATTTATCTGTCACTGTTCCGGAGGCTGAGAAGTGCAAGATCAAGATTCTGGCAGATTCAGCATCTGGTGAGGACCCACTTCCTCACAGACAGACAGCTTCTCACAGTGACCTCATGTGGCAGAGGGTCAAGGGAGCTTTCTCAAGCTGCTTCTATAAGGGCACTAATCCCACTTATGAGGACAGAGCCTCCCAAAGGCCCCACCTCCTAATAATGTCACCCTGGACATTAAGATATCAACATGTGAATTTCGGGGGGTGGCGGGACACAGATATTCAGACCATAGCAGGAGGTGATGTTTGAGCAGAGACCTCGGTGATCTGGAGCCAGCCAAGGAAAGATATGCAAGTATACTCTTCAGGGAGAAAAGCCAGTATAATGGATGGCGAGTATGAGGCTAGCATGTTCAAAGAACAGCAAGAAGGTGAGTTTGGCTGAAGCAGGGTGAAATTTGGCAGAGAGTAGGTGAGGAGGTCTAAGAGCAAGTGGGACCAATATAGTGTAGAACTTTATAGGCAACATAAGGACTTTGGGTTTTAAGTGCGAAGAGAAGCTATTATAGGGTATAGGGTATTAAGAATGTTAATTTAGCTACTGTGTTGAGAAAGGACTCTAGGAGGGCAAGATTGGAAAGAATAATATCTACCTGGAGACTGGTGATTGTCCAGTTGAGAGGTGAGGGTGCCTTGGACCAGGATGGTGCCAGTAGTGTTCATGAGAAATGGTTCCAATCAGGTTAGCTTTTGAAGGTAGCACTCTCTGGGCTTGTTGATTGACTGCATCTCTGGGGGATGGTGAGGGAAAGAGAAGAGTAAAGGGAAAGTAATGATATGTGAATGGTGCAGGGAAACATGTTTGAAGAAGAAATTGAGAATTATTATTAATTATTATTATTAATATTAAGGTTGATGTAGAATAAAAGGATTTTATCCATTCTTAGTAGTGCCACAAAGAAGAATTAGGGTGGCTGGTAGAAATTTTGAAGTGTAGATTTTATTTTAATATAAGGAAGAATTTTCTAATGATTAGGATTTTTCAAAATGAAAAAGACTGATGTAATTAGGCAAAAGATACACATAGATTTTTGAGGGGGTGTATTTAAGGAGAGGTTAAATAAACTCTTAATGAGGATGTGGTAAAATGCAGATCTGAAGGAGAATATAATTATAGTCTCCTTTTTGTTCCAAAATTTTATAGGGATTATAAATTAGGAACTAAAAACACTCTTCTTTTTAAATTAAACCTGCTATTCATAGATATGTTCTACTGAGTTCTTATCCAGACAACCCAATGACCACTAGACAATAAGTCTGTATCTACCAAAATACAAATAACAAAATGCTGGTGTAAATTAGGTTGAAGGTTATGAAGTATTTTCACATACATGATTTCATTTAATTTATTTTCACACAATTCCAATAGGTAGAGCAGTATTTGCAATCCCAGTTTAGAGAAGGAAATGGAAGCTAAGAGATTAAAAATCTGTTCAACCTCATAGAGTACATACTAAATGGGGGAGCTGGGGTTTGTATTGTGGTTGCTGATATATGTGCCTTTTTGTTCACAATCAATAACTACATTGCAAATAAGTAAATAAAATATCAATAAAAATCAAAACAGCACATAAAAGTCATTCTAAAAACACTAGGATGTAGTCTTGTTTTTAAAATATTGAGATTATATTGTTTCTTACTAAGACTTAAGTAGTTTTTTTTTCCCTTTAGAATATTTTTAACGTATTGACTAGAAACTTTTCCTAATCAAGAGAATGTTGGAGTGAATGTTGGATGAACATTCAAAGCCGTGTATTTACAAGATGAATGAAATGTGTTCTGTGGTCCAGTTATTTTTTTGTGTGTTCAACTTGCGTGAAGCCTCTGAAACTTTCAGCTCCTGTGTCCCAACGAGCTCTGCCAGTGTCCGCACGTTTGGTCTCCTTCAGGAAATATTGAAGTTGGGGTTTTCATCACTTCGAAAGACAGGGAGAGTTGCTTCAAAGAACAAGGCCAGTTTTGAGATGTTATTGCCCACATAAAACCATTTAACTACATGGTTAAATATAGTTATTCTTCCAAAATATGAGTGAAAAAGAGCCTCTGTTATAAAATACATGTTTGGACTTTAAATCAGACTTTCAAGTCTAGTTCATCATCACACTGACATAAATATCATTAAAGGCCAAACCAACAAGGTTCTGGTGAAAAGATCAGAAAGAGAGAAATGGTTTGAGTGCTTTTTTTTCTGTTTTGCTTATAAGAATATCGCTAATTTGGTTTTAGGACACAATACTAAACAGGAATATTATAAAACATATAACCTAGAATCTCCTATTTTTGCTTTTAATGTAAGGACTATTTAGGTGTCCAGTTTTGTTTTAAACATTCTGTAGCAATTCTAGGATTAAAGGATGCATTGGTGGAAAGATAGAGACAAGTACATCCTGTCTCAGGATTTGTCTGTTTGGGGGGATGCAGTTTTTCTCTGCCTCCTACAGATCTGGCAAGGCTTAAGGAAAAACAAAAAACTCCCAAAGATCAGATAACAGAGTAGACAATGAGCTCAGATAAATTTGTATTCTCTGCTGCACTATACATCACCACTGTCTGTGTGGTTCCAGTGAGGTTTATGTGATGGAAAGTTCCTGCCTTATTTGTTCTATTTCTTAAAAAAATAACCAAGAGAGGTGTTTGTATTTTTCTTTGCAGGAAAAAAGTTACTTTATGTTGATAAGGTGTAAAAGTCACACAGGCTTTATTATAAAGAGTTTAGGTAATGCAGAAAAAGGTTTTAAAAAAGAGGATGGGGCTTCCCTGGTGGCGCAGCGGTTGAGAATCCGCCTGCCAGTGCAGGGGACATGGGTTCAAGCCCTGGTCCAGGAAGATCCCACATGCCGCGGAGCAACTAAGCCCGCGAGCCACAACTACTGAGCCCGCATGCCACAACTACTGAAGCCTGTGCGCCTAGAGCCCGTGCTCCGCAACAAGAGAAGCCACCTCAGTGAGAAGCCCACACACCTCAATGAAGAGTAGCCCTCGCTCGCCGCAACTAGAGAAAGCCCACGTACAGCAAAGACCCAACGCAGCCAAAAATAAATAAATTAAAAAAAAAAAAGAGGACGAAAGCAATCACCCCAAATTCTGTTAGAAATAAGCAACACTAACATTAATGGAATGTCATTACAGGCATTTTTCTATGTAGGTATTTATATGAAGATGAATAGAGTAGCGTTAGAAAGATTATAATTTGTGCAGTGCTTTAAACAAAAATATTAAAATTTAATTTTGTTTTATCAGAAGAAAAAGAAATTAAATCAAAATTGAATAATTGTTGAACAAATAAGCATTGCTATTGTTTTTAACTACAAGAGATAATATTGTATAAAGGAGTTCTCAAATGTTGAGAAAATAGATCATAAAAGATATTAACACTTTTTTTAAAAACATGTTTCAGTTTTAGATCATAAAGATGAGGACATTCACACTTACACATTTTCCCCCAACCTCCCTTCTGTACCTCCAAATATTATTTATATAAGAATTTTTGTATTCTCAAGATTTTTAATTTTCACATTTAATTCTAAAACATAATTTCCACAATATTTAGTGCAACTTTTATAGATTCAGTGATAATCCCTAATCTTTATCTGATTTCTGCATTTCTGAGTTCTTTAATTTGATTCCTCAGGGTTTTGTCCTCAAGTTGCTTAATCAAGAAGGGCTTCCATGTGCTTTATGCCCTGAGTTCTTTTATGTTTGAAAATTTCTGCATTTATATTTGGGCAGCATTTGGCTGGATATAATATTTTGGGGTCATAGGGGTTTTTTTCCCCCTTTGGAGATGTCTTTGGATGAATGGGCTCATTCTTCCTCTACCTGGAGAATTCATAAGTTAAATTGAACATATTTCAGTGTTGAGCATATGAATCAAATTTTCCCAAAACACAAAGTGTTCTTTCAGTACATATATTCACTTCTTTTTTTCATTTCAAGAAAATTTTATCTTATATCTACAAACTTTTTTTTAATCTATTTGGGATTTTTCTCAAGCATTTTCCCATAATTTTTCAGAAGTGCTCTTCTGCTTCCTGTTTTTTCTAACTTATTTGGCATTAATTTTTTTGTCTTAAATTTATTTCCTTTAGTCTGCTGTCCCTCTTTTCATCTCATTGTGTTGTTTTATCTTTTATTTGAGCTCTTGTTTAATTGAATTCATGTTCTTATTAAATAAACTTACAGTGTGAAACACTTGTGGGAATTCTCTCCAGTATAATTGATTTATATCTTCTTCTAGAATTGATTTTTTCTGTCTCTTTATATGAAATGTGATATAATTTCCTTTCACCCTAAGTTTGCATGGTTATTTGTCATTTCTTGCTTACGCTGAGCCAGTTCTGTTTAAAACTTTTCTTTGCTCTGGTAAAATATAGGTGAATTTTTACTACCTTCTAAGCAAATCTGAGAGTAGTTTTTTTTCTCTCCACACCACAGTTTGAAGTTTGGGTGATGTATTTTATGTACTTCCTTTTCTATATTTTGAGGGTAAAGGGCTGTGTGTGTAGAGGTGGGACTCTATATCACAATGCATGGGTTATTCCTTTCTCAGATTTTATTAAAAATCTATTAGAGAATGGTTACTAAGTGGTTAGGGCTGAATGCCTTTCCATAAGGGAATGTCCCAGGCCTTATATCATGCTGTCAAATCTGTTGCAGCTCTCAAGCTTTTGCTTCTATCAGGGAGATTGAGCTTTACTCGGTGCTTCACAACATTCACTGGCTCAGGGAGTGTCGAGAGGATTAGGAGTTGTGCCTTGTTAAGTCAGATTTCCTGGTTTCCTTCTTTTAACAATTTGATTGGTAAAGTATACACTGTGTCTTTTTTGTCGGTTTGTTATTTATTTATTTTTTTTTAAGTCAAATTGCTTGAGGTAGAACATACATACAATAAAATGGCCCTATGGTTAAGTGTACTGTTCTCAAGTTTTCTCAGATGTGTACCCCTACTTAAACACATCACAAATTAGATGTAGAGCATTTTCATCACCGCCAAAACTTCTCTCACACCTCTGGAGACAATCCGCCCTCCACACAAAGCTCCAGGAAACCATGAAACTGCTTTGTCACTATCTATTGGCTTTGATCTTTTCTAGATTTTATGAAAATAGGATAAGATGGTATATGCTATTTTGTGCCTGGCTTCTTTAACTTACAGTGTTTCTGAGCTTCATCTACACTGATGAATATATACTGAGATTCATATATATATGTATGTATCAGCAGTCCTTTGCTTTTTACTGCTGAGTAGTATTCCCCAGTGTGTATATACGCAAATTCATTTATCGATTCACCAGTTGAAAGACATTTGGATTCTTTCCAGTTTGTGGCTATTATGAAGAAAGTTGCTATGAACATGATTGTGTTCATCCTTGTATGGACATATGTTTTCAATTTCTGGGTTAACACCTAGTGGTGGAGTCCCTGGATTGTACACTAAGTTTATGTTTACTACGTAAGACTCTCAAAATGTTCTCCAGAATAGCGTACCTTTTTACATTTTCACCAGATTAATAAGATCTCCTGCTGCTTAACAATCTTCCCAATGTATTTTGTATTTTCCATATTTTAAATTTTATCTATTTTAATGTGTATGCAGTGGTATCTTATTGTAGTTTTATTTTCCATTTCCCCGTGACGCATGACATAGAGCCTCTTTTCACATGGTTATTAGTCATTTATATATGTTCTTTCATAATGGTTCAAATTCTTGTCCATTTAATTGGGTTACTTTTTTTTAAATTACTGAGTTGTAGGAGTCCTTCATAATTTTAAAGAGTTCTTTATACTTTGGATATAAATCTTTGTCAGGTATATGTTTGCAAATACTTTTTTTCCAGTCTGGCTTGATTTTACTTTTTCAACTGTAGTTTTTGAAGTCTGTTTTATCATTTTTGGTTTGTTTTGTGCTTTTGATATCCCATGTAAGAAATTGCTGCCTGCCCCAGGTTGTGAAGATTTTCTCCTGTTTTTTTTCCTAAAAACTTTACAGTTTTAGCTTTAGGTTGATGATCCATTTTGAATAATTTTTTGTGTGTTGTATATGCTGAGGTTCATTGCATTTCATACAGATATCAAGTTGTACAAGAACCATTTGATGAAAAAAACTACCCTTTTCCTATATAATTACTCTGGAAGATTTGCTGAAAATCATTTCCCTATATACTGACAATTTCTGGTCTCTGAGTTCTGTTTCATTGTGGTACATGTTTAGCTTTACTATATAACCACACTCGATTATTATTATAGTTTTATAGTAAATCTTGAAATAAGAGTGTGTAATGTGTAAAAGTCTCCAAACTTGTCATTCTTTTTCTTTTTCCAAAATTATTTTGGATAGTCTAAGTTTATTCCATATTTGTGTATTTTTAATTCAACTGGTCAATTAAATTAAGCTTACAAAGGAAAATTACTCATCAATATTAAATCCTTTTTATCAACTATAGTGATATATAAATAATACCCTTCTATTTATATGTATATCTGGGTAGTCATTTGGACACTGCCCAGATGTGCAGAAACGTAACTGTCTTAATTTCTAGAACATTCCTAATGTTTCTAATAACTAAGTCCCAATGCCAGTGAGAGCAGAAGAACTTGCTACTTCAACATCACCTGTTTCTGGTTTACAGCTTAGTCTTTTAAGGAAAAATACTCAGGATAAATATTTACTTTTCCAGGATTTCTCCTCATTCTGTCTTTTCCTTCTCTTTTCTCTAATGGTAATCTGGAAATGTGGTGTAGGACAGGCTGGAAAGGTTAGGAGATTGGTGTGATGTTACAGAGTAGGAGCCTGAACAAATTTAGTAGGAAGGGAAAGGAGACAATAAAAATGAGACAAGATGCCAGGTCAGGGAGGTTGCGACATGCTTCTCCTCACCCAGCCTGTCATGCTGGCTCCGACATGGGATTCATTGGGTTTGCCCTTTCCTACATCCTTTTCCATATATTTATAGTAAGTAAATAAATGTGTTTATACCTCTTCTGTCATTTTATACTGTGAAATATCAAATGGATACTAGTTTACTAATTTGTTTTAGCAGTAAAACTTATTAAGATTTCATCTATGTATGTAATACACTATTCACTCTTACCAGCAAGGCTGCAGAAAATTTAGGGCATTTAGTCCGCCTTAGTGCTTTAGCAGAGCTTCCATTGCCACCTTGTGGTGTTTTAGGTGATTACAGGCTGATGATCTCCACACCGCCCCCCACCTCCCACCCCCACTAACCCCCAGCATTTCCCTGGTGATGAAGTTGATTTTCCTTTTTTCAAGACAAATACCGTACCTCTTTGAAAAGTAAATTTGATTTTTAATATTTGATTTAAAGTTATTTTATATTTAATGAAATATAAAGCTTTTAATGTATTTAAAAGGACATTGTATGTAAATATAATGGGCCCCTTTCAAGTCAGATTTTTACTTTATACAAGTTTTTAGATGTACAAGTTTTATTTTATACTAATTCTGGATTGTATCTCTACGAGTCTTCACAGTGTATTTATTTTACAATGTTATAGATCTAAGGTCATTGCTAGATATGTTTAAGGTAGTATGATGGTGATTGCTCTCTATGGTACTTTAAGGTCTCTGTGCAAAATAGTACATTTAAAACTCAACAAAGATATATTGACTTTAATTAAAGGAAAAAGAAGGTTAGGAATAAAGAATATAAAGATTCTCATATATGACCTATTGTATTATTCATTGTCTTACTTATTAGAGTACAGAGGAAATGATTTTATTTTAAACATTAAAAATGTATCTTCGTAACTGTAAAAGATTAATAAAGGATGTTTAATTTAATTAAAAAGATAATATTCAATGTGCCTGAGTAGGTTATGTGTGTAAGAGAGAGAGTCGGTAGTGACATAATTAAATGAAGAAATTGTGACGATCAGATATTAAAAATGTAGATTCCTCAGCTGGAGGTTAATTCGTTGTTAATTAC
Organism: Balaenoptera musculus; assembly: GCF_009873245.2. Classification (NCBI taxonomy): domain Eukaryota; kingdom Metazoa; phylum Chordata; class Mammalia; order Artiodactyla; family Balaenopteridae; genus Balaenoptera; species Balaenoptera musculus. Next base: position 31,267,905 of record NC_045796.1, read on the forward strand.
TGAAAATCACTGGAACTTCCTCTTGGGGTATCAAGGGAGCCAAATACCTACTGGTTACCCATGATAATCTCCTGGAAGGTCCGTGGAGTAGTTTATGTAAATTTCTGAGCTATGCCAACACTTACACTTTTCCTTTTTTCAAGACTCAATAATATCAAACTTATATTTAATGAAAGATGTCACCTGAAGAGTACCTCTTGAAGCTGGTCATGTCATTCTTCTGTGATTTCGTCCTTCTTTCCTGGACATTTAACATATATTTTTTTAGAGCAGCAAGTAGAAGCAGAGTGTATCATCTGTAGAGTATTTTTTTCTCAGTGGAATATTAAAAACACTGGTTCAATTTCAAATTTAAAAAAAATTTTTGTCACTTAGGCAAGCTAAAACAGGGCAGCCAGCAGGGGTCAGGCTTTTCAACAGTATGGAATTGAAATTTCCAACGTTGTTCAGTACCTTTTGAGATTCTGTACGTTTCTTCATTACACCATTAGCATTATACTCGTCAGAACTGAATGCTTACCAGTTATATTGTTAACTAGAACCAAAACAAGTACGTGAGGAATTGTGAGGCTCTGGGGAAGCTTTCTAAGCCAAAACGATTTGTTTAAAAGTAATACCCGTCTGTTACTAAACCAAGAAATTTTGTTTTTTTAAAAAAACTCCATATTTTATATGTACTTTTTCTAGCAACTGCTTAAGAGTTCATCAGTGCTTTGCATTAGGTTATCTATGTGTGTAAAAATGAACAAGTATGAAGTCTATTTTAGAATGTTGAAAAGTGATGGAAACATGTAATGCTTTTGTTCTGAATATGACTAATTATGGTTATTTATTTTAAATTCAGGACCTGGCCTTTCATTATTAAAAGCCCCAAGCAATATAAAAACCTTTCTTTCATGGATGCAATGAATAAGTTTAAATGGACTAAAAAGGAAGGTCTTGCCTTCAATAAGCTTGTCCTTAGCCTGCCAGTGAATGTGAGGTGTTCCAAGACAGACAACGCGGAGTGGTCGGTAAGCCCCACTTTGTTTTAGTCTTCGGGGAAACCAGATGTTACATCTTTCCTGAATCCACAGCAGATACAATCAAAGGAACAGACAGATATCCATAAACCCAGTGGTCCAGCTGTCTTTTGATATGTCTGTGAATTTATTCAGTGATTACTTAGATTGGCCCAAAACTCCTGATTCCACTTCCTTCGAAGAAGGCCATCTATTCTAAACCTAAAGTTGGGCTGAAGAAGGAATAAGATGGGATGAGACCTTCAAAAAAAGACAGAGCGTGTTTTCTATCTCTTCTTTCCCAAAGGCGTGTCCGGCCCTCTTCGCCCCCTCGCTGGGAATCCTTAAGTTTCTGACACCTGGACGGTGCACAACTTCAGCATCCACACCACCGCCCCTTTAAGCCCCGCAGAAGCGCAAGGGCCGAGCAAGCTTGGCCGCAGTCCTGCTCTTAAATCACACACTCAGTGGCAATGTCTGCTCTTTCCTTTGCAGATTCAAGGGATGACAGCATTACCTCCAGATATAGAAAGACCCTATAAAGCAGAGCCTTTGGTGTGTGGAGCTTCTTCCACTTCTCTGCATGGAAATGTGTCTCTCGAGCTGCTCCTGTGCTTCGTGGTCTGGGCGGCACACTAAGCACCACGAGCTTGTGCCCGTAATCCTGTCGGGCTCCGTGACCATGGTTTTCCGAGATCCGAACCTGACATTTAACGTGCAGGTTAAAGACACTTTGGGCATGAAGGATGAGGGTGAAGCTCTTGGAGACTTTCCTTTCACACGTCCCCTTCCTCCCCTCCCCCTTCTCCCAGGCTGCCTGAGAGATGTCAGTCGGGTTCTCGTCTTTTCCTCAGAAACATCTGATAACATGTATCGACCCCCAAATAGAGCAAAGCTGGCCTGACTTAATATAACCTCTTAAAAACTATGGATAAAGTCAAGTGGAAGTAAAAGAATTCTTTATCTCCTTCTGTATTTCATTTTATTGAAATATTCTTTGTTATTTTACTTTTTAAAATTGTTGATTTGGTTTCTATATACCTTTTTTTTTTTTAATCATAAAGGTGTAAAAGGAAGTACTCTCCATTCCAGTTTTCTTCCTCTTTATTGCTCTTTGGTGTGACTTCCCAGATGTAACAGTGGTCCTTCCTACCTTTCCGCGTTATCTCGTTCTGTCCTTTTCTGTGAATTACCCATGGACCTCAATGTTTTCTGATGGTGCCCATTCTAGTCTCCTCATTTATCTGAGTCTGAGTCCCAAACTACCCTGAACCCATCTCAAAGTACTTTTTTTCCCCCTTCCTTGCTAACACTGGCCAGGTGAGTTTTTTCCTTGAGCTCTGTCACTATCTAAAAAGAAAGAGGCTATGGGAAACATAGAAATGGTACACAACTGATTGTAGACTGAGGAGAAAATGTAATTGGCTGCAAACTCTGTGCTGTGAGGGGTGTTTTGTGGGGCTCCAGGGCAAAGGCCAGATAGTGTGAACCAGCTGAGGAGGGTGTGAGGTCCCTGTAGTACCTCCCTGACCATGGTGGGTGTCACACGTGTTGCATACTGGCTCAATCTGAGTCACAGTTGCTATTGTAGATGTATTTTTATATTAGTTAATAAACTAACTTTCCATCGTAAAATTGTCACCAACTGAAAATCTTGTCACCTTTTTTGGTTCTCTTGGTATAGTATAGATTAGCCAAATCTTGTTTTGTGTCTTTTGCTCACTTCTTAAACTAAGTCTGTTTGGATCATATTAATAAACTAAATAAAATTAAATTTTTGTGTGGTATCTTGCATACTCCTTGAGAGAAACAAGTGGTTCAATACCGCTTGATTTGCCAGTCCAATCAATTAAGAATGTTGCATTTTTCCATTCCATTTTTAAGCCATTTCTCCCTAGCAAACAACATCTTCAACACAAACTGTATTGTCTTTTAAATAAATATTGTGTTTCGGAGTTTTTCCTTCTTGATTCTCAGAATTTGTCCATCTAATGAAATATTTGTAATGTTTATGAGGAATATTTTATTGTTAACTTTAATTCCTTTTATTTCATAAGTGTTATATCAGATTCTATGATTTTCCTTCCAAATATTTTTGTAAGAAATATGATCATCCCAAACACTCCCTATTTGAAATTTCATGTTTATTTTTACTTCAGAATTTCTGAATCTGAGATATCAAAGTAAAATGATTTCCTTTGGAAATTGTGTAATACTATATTTGTTTTCATTGTTCTTAGTAAGGAAGGTGCACATACTGGCTAGAAAAGGATACACAGCTTCTGGAAACTCAAATTTTTGGAGCCAGGGGAATCTATTTTTCTACTTGATGTTGCTAAGAATAAAGCTGACATTCTTCTCGTAGGAATTCTCATGAATATATATAATTTTGAGGCATTGACTCTTTCTTTGAAATTGGGATAGGTTATCTGTTGAATATTTGGTAGGATTCTGATTATATTCTAAGTTAGTTTGCTCTTTAGTTGAGCACACCTTCCTGAACAGCCCAGGCTTTTTACTGCTGCCCTGGATCAAGTCACAGTACCTGTATCCTAGGCTATCAGGGAGGAGTGCCTGAGACTCAAGGGAGGACAGAGTCTCCATGTACAATGGTCCCTGGTTTGAGCTGCCATGTGGGGAGGGTCAGAGAGGCATCCGTGATAGAACCAAAATTCATCAAGGCCATGTGAGGTTGAAAGTACCTTGGGTGATCATTTTCTCTGGAGTAGTCTCAGGCAGGGTCAAGGGTGATAAGAGTGATTAGAGTGATGCAGTCAACAGAGGCAGATGAATTAAGAGCTCTGGACTTTATCTTAACGGCTACGGAGGCCAATGATGAATAGCAAATAGGAGGACATTTGGAAGCAGGATATAACTGCACTGTACAATTTGCTCAACTGAACTCTTATTGTTGGACATACAGGCCATTTCCAGTTTTTCAGTATGATAAACATTGCTGTGATTAACGTTCTTATAATTAGAACTCTCATTTCTATAAGTATTGCCTTATAAGTTACTATAAGTGGAGTTACATATTAATAATTGCATATTTTTGAGAATTGTGATGAATACTGCCAGATGCCTTCAACTTATTGTTCAAATTATTCTCAAATGGTTCAAAAAAGAATCCTATCTATCTATCTATCTATAGTCTATCTATCTATCATCTGTCCACAGAGAGAGAATAATAATTCAATATGGTAAAATGATACCAATTGAGGACTGTGGGTGAAAGATATAGGAGTTTTTTAATACTATTCTTGCAACTTTTTAAAATTTGAAATTATTTCAGAATAAAAAGTTACTAATGCAATAATGAAAGATCCACCTATAGTAAAGTGATCCAGGCAGGTGATCTTCCCTAGACAGTGGCAAAGAGAGAAGTTGGAATGTGATTATGCCTCAGATGCCCATGGCTGAGGGCAGGGATGACTGGCAATTTGCCAGTTCTGACTAAGGATGGAATATATTCCCAGTTTAGAAGTCCAGAACAAAGGGCTTGAAAAATCTAGGGATTTGGAAAGGATCCCAAAACAAAAAAGGAAGAGGTTTTGGAGCTGGAAATCATTAAAAATATGTATCATTTATTTCCTGTTTTTTCCCCTGATTATAAATCTAATGTGTAGTAATGCCTATTCACTGAAGAAAATTTAGAAAATATGGTAACTTAAAAAAAAGACAAAACCCAAATCTGTTAATCCTATTATCTAGAGACTACCAACTCTAACTTTTTGGTTCATATGCTTCTAGTATTTGTCTGTGAAAGTATATATTTATGTGAATCCATATTTGATATTAGATAACACTAGCTTCCGAAACAAATTCCAAAATATCAATGGCTTAACACAATAAAGTTTATTTCATATTCATTTACTAGTTTGATGTGTGTGGTTCATTTGCTAATTGGCTTTCCTCTTTTTTTTTTTAAACATCTTTATGGGAGTATAATTGCTTTACAATGGCTTGTTAGTTTCTGCTTTATAACAAAGTGAATCAGCTATACATATACATATATCCCCATATCTCCTCCCTCTTGCATCTCCCTCCCACCCTCCCTATCCCACTCCTCTAGGTGGTCACAAAGCACCAAGCAGATCTCCCTGGGCTTTCCTTTTTGTGGTGATTCAGGGACCCAAGATCCTACGGTTCCATCATTCCTAGAGCCTGGGGGTCCTATGCATTCAGCCAGCTAACCAGAGAAAGACCTGAACTAGAGTGACATAAATGACTTCCACTTTCACTCTGCTGATTAAAATTAGTCACGTGGCTTCACTGGAATGTGAAAGGGGCTGGGAACGTAATGTCTGTTTGGATAGCTGCCTCCTAATGATAGCACTACAGAAGAGAAGCTCTGCTGCAATAGATATTTTTGGCAAAATTGGCTTCCATCTAATCCAGTAAATTCCAAGAGTTTTGAGTTTAGAGACAATTATCAGACCAGTATAGTGTTGTCAACTATATATATTTGTCAAGTAGGTCACTAAACAGGATAATTAGTATTTATTTAACAATTTTTTTGAAAGCCTACTTGGAGCCAGGCTCTTACTAGAATGTTGAACTTATAATTGTGAGTAAAAACAGATATTGTCTCTGCCATGATGGAGATTATAGCCTCACGGTAAAGCTCATAGCTGAGCCAAATAAAATCTCCTATTTTTATTTATTTATTTTTAAATGGAAGGATTCAGAATAAATGTCAGTCCTTCAAACTGAATAAATTTAGCTTTATGAAATGCTTATTCACCATCCTGAACCATCCCTTTTCCATAGATTATTTGGACCACAAACATAGTTTATATAGTTTTATCTATTTATGGTCATCTTAACCTTACAAGATCTTGATTGACAGTTGTATCCAAATCCAGCATAGTCAAACCGGTAGTTTATGAGAAGAAAATGGTCAATTGAATAGACTTATGGCAGCATCCCCTACCCCCCGGTGAGAGGTGTGTTCTACGAAAAATATGAATAGCAGTGGAAAATTGATACAAAGTTAAAGAGGGTTACTGTTGCACTTTTCAGAGTCTCGAATGTATGAATGTGCATTTGAAAGTCCAAGCTATATAGTATGAAACATTTCCCGAACTCACTGACCACTCTACCACGTTGTAGTGGAGCAATGTTCCCCAAGGAACAAGCTTTGGGGCACACACTTTTCCCCGCAGAGCATGTCCAGGTTTATGTAACAAGTTTTCTGAAGATTGCAACGTGTTCATGGCTAGCTGCAAAGCATAGCCCAACAGACACGGGCCTTCCACGTGTGTTCACTGGTCTATTCCTTATTTGCTGTTCTTTTTGCCAACAAACACTATTTTTTATTAATCTAGAGTTAGTACAATTTACGGAGAACAAAGAAAAAGGGAATTTACTTTTTTTTAATTAAAAAAATACACTAAAATGAATTATATGGCATGAATAAGGTATCAGAAGTGTTGACAAATAAGACTATATTTTTGGAAAGTTTCAGACCTATAGACACAGACTAATGGTGTGGAATTGATGTAATGAAAAAAAAATGAAAATTGGGAATGACCATCTACAAATGTAGAATGTAATCCTGAATTGAACCAATTTCTCCCTTAATATTTTTAAATAAGCCCATTAGATCTTAACAACCAAAATAATTCCATATATTTATACAATGCTTTGGAATTTGCAAAGTGCTTTCACATTTCTCACTTAGTGTTTAAAACTGCTTTTACAAGTGAGTATTTGTATTCAGAAAAGCTAAGTAGACAGCATGTTGTACTGCAGTAATCATAGCAGATCTAAGTTTCAATCACTTTACAAACTACATGTGTATAAATTAGATCCAAATTACTTGGATTTACTAAGCTTCTGTTTCCCATTGGTAAAGTAGGGATAATAATTTCTAACCTAATAAAATTGCTTGTGGATTAAATGTGATAATGAAGGTATAGCACCTGGCACAATGAGTTGTCAATATTAGTTTTTTTCCTCCCTTTGCAAGATCTCACATTTAAGGTGCACAGTATCTGATAACAAATGCAGATTTTCTCTCCTACCTTACAGACATAATCAACTGAAATTTGACTTTAACCAAACTACTTTTACTGAGTGAATGATACTTAATCAAATGAATATTAGGTCTGAGTGAATTTGGCAATCACTCCCTCAAAAATAAAAATCTTTAATGACTGGCTACTTGTTATGTTTTATGTTTCCAGAGAGGTAAAATACTGTTTTGCTCTTTTATTTCCTCTTGAAAATAATCTATTCTCATTGAAACTAATGATATTTCAGAGTTCAAATGAACTATGTTTCTTGTCTTTTATATGATTAGTTTTTATGTGAATAGCTTTGAAGTTCTCTATTTTTTATTGCTTCATGAGACTTTTTCTTCCACATTTGATTACAGTACCTTAACCTCATCTTGAGAAATTATTTTATAAGTTGTCTTCTCTTATTAAGATATTTCTGGAAAAATGGACTCCTCTAAATAATCCTGCTAAATATAATGATACTCTGTTAACCAAAAATAAGGAAGGATGGGGGAAATATAAGAGTTGGGTGAGAGAGATATCCGAATTAAACAAGGAACGTGTTTCTATTCGCCACTAGAGGGCGCTTTGTGTATCTGCTCGTCAATCCTGTCAGCTATGGAGCAGGATTTAAACATGCTGGATTCCTCCAACTGCTCTTGAGGCTTCACATGTTGGACTCTTCCTACTTCCTTCCATATTACCTTTATTCTTGCTAATTCTAAATTCAGTTACCTAAAGTTTAAGCTTTCTTTTTGAGGGTTTAGCTCGAAGGTCAATCTTAAGTTTCTTAACCTTTTACTGTGATGATTCTAAGCCTCTTTCTAAAATTTCCAAATTGTCATTTTACTGTAGCTTGTGTTTTATACTTCACCTTCGATTTTGGGATTATTTAGATCTTTAACTTTCTGTTCTCTTATCTCTCACTGTTTTCTTTTTGTTTTTTTAAATTTAATTCTCAGTTTCAATTCTGATCTAACCATCTTAATCATTTCTTCCCAATCTCTTTATTATTCAGTCCATTAGTTCTCTATCAAAAAAAAAAAATATATATATATATATACACTTCTTCAATAATAGCTTGATGCCCTTAAGTGGGATTGCAAGCAGTAGCGAGAATGCACTCTGTAAACAAGGAAAAGTGGAGGAAATTTTGCCCTGGAACTCTCTGCCATCTACATCACTGGCTCCCTGTAAAGGGTTTCCCAGGGCAGATGAGGCTGTCTTCAGTGCTTGAAGTCATTGGTTAATCTTTCTAGAGCCATAAACCCTATCGCTCAGATGGCACACTGGATTTGCAAGGATAGTGTTACTTTTCACAGACCATTTAGTGCTCCTATGAAGTACTCTGTTCTTTACAACTCCATAGTCTCCAAATTATAAAAGCACAGGATTTGGAGTAAACTATGACACTTTCATTCCCCTAGCCAGGAGCCGTATATGGGCAGTGCACTTGGAGAAATGAGCAAATATGGTAACTAGGCCTACTCCTGGGGTTGTCCGTTTTTTTCTGTCACTTTTTGCGATGGCTAATGAGCTGGAGAAATTTTCTTTTTTTCTTTATTAAAATCTTCCATTTTTACAATTAACAAAGATTTCCTGCAGTCCTGCATAACTGAGATGTGGTTGTACATATGGGCTCTGCAGGAAGTCCGTGTGCAGCCTTTAAACAATTTTAACTTTTCATCCATCATTTACCCTTCAGCCAGACATGCTGCTACAGACTTGAAATACACTGGTGAACAAGAAAGCTCAAGTTCAAATCTCAGGAGAAAAACAGATTGTAGGTACGGCGTGAAACGAATCTTTTATTTGTAATTTTTCTTTGCATAGCTAATACAGCATCAATTCTGATAGCCATGGGACATAGTTTTTTTTTACATAGAGTTTACAGCTTTACTTATCGTAATGTTTGACCTGTATATTGCTTACAGTTAAGTGTTGCATTTACCCTCCATGTGAGTGATATTTTTAGGACTGTTAACTTATTTTCTGTATTATCTACAGGTGAGTTTATTTAACAGTTAAAAGGGCTTCCTTTAAGTAATATATGCCTGCATCTCTAACAAGAATATCATTTTTCATGTGATTTGGATCCATGCAGCTTTAATTTATAAATTATACTTGTGAGCACCTGCTTAAAAGAGTAAGAAAGGTAGGATGAGCGGGCAGAGAGCTCTCAGAGGAGGAGAGCTTGGGCTGTGTTCTGTGGCTCATATTCCACATCTACAGAAAAACACTTTTGCTTGGGACTGTTGCACAATGCTTAGTCGCCGGGTCATAGCAGCTTTTAGTACTTATTCTGATGTGATGACTTGACGTTAAATCTTTGCCTTACTTCATTACAATGAACATAAGATTGATTTAAAGTTGACCCAAGTACAATGAAGAAGCTAGAATAAGATATTAAATTTTCTAAAATCCTCTTTAAATCGTCGTTTTAAAATTCATGTCCGTTAGACTGTCTAATGTGATTTAACTGAAAATTTTTCATCATTTTCCTTTGTAACCCCTATACAGTTTAGCACAGTGAACTGCCTATAGTAATTTCATTATAAGTATTAGTTAAAGAATTCTGAAATATGTAGTTTTAGAGTATCTCCAATTATGCTTTTAAAGTTTTTTTAAAAGTAGGTTGCTAGTAGCCTTCCAGTAGGCTAAATATGTTTAGTATTTAAAACTTAAAAATTTTTGAATTCGTTTTGTACCAAAAGTGACATAAAGCACGTAATGTCAGACTAAGTAAATCAAACTTTTTCATATAAAGTTCTTTTATGGGATATCTTACTGTTGGTAGAAAAACACAGTAACCAGAACTATGAGACTAGCTAAGGCCATGTCTGGTATGCAGGGCTTGCTTTGTAAATAGGCAAAAGGATAATCATCATGTGATCTAGCTTTATGAATTCAGATACTTAGAGGGTGAATAGAAAAACTCTGCCTAGCTGGCTGCTGCCTAAAATTTCAAAACCAGAACATTGTTATTTGGTCATTGGAAAGCTAATACATTAAATATTATTCCTTCCTAAGGAAGAAGGAATTTAATGGAATGTGGTGGAGGTAAGAAGGTTGGAGGAGATGAAGTGGGTCGAGTATTCAGATGAAAGAATGAACAAGACTACCTGCAAAAAAAGTAATGGACACTAAACAGAGTCGAAGACAACCTTCTTTCCAATTTCTGTAGTTAGCACTATATGTGTGCCTAAGCCACACAACCAGGATTTGTCAAGGTAATTTGCATTTAATGCATTCTCTCCTGTCATCCATAAAAGCAGCAAGATATTTACTTCAGTGTAAAATAGGAGCCTGTGGTTTAACATGAGGAAAAGTCTAATGCAAAGTTTAAAATGGGTCCCCATATACAACAGCTACATTTTCTTTCTATCTTCTGTGAGTAGAAATGACCTTAATTAATCAAGAAAAAGGTTATGGGGTGAAATGCCAAAGGATAACAGGTGTTCCTTCTCCCCTTTTTGTGGTAGGTGTGACCTTCCCAAAGAGTAGAAGGAATAACACGTCGTTGAACTCCTCATTTGGTTTTAAAGGACATGGGTGCCACTGTGGGGACAGATGCCCAGGCAGCTACAGAAATATTCTCAATCCTGGAGGGTCCAGCAGTCCGCTCTTGCAGATGGAACAATAGTCTGGGGTTTGAGCAGACACTGTGGTCCCACAGATTTCTCATCTTTCTTCTTCCTTTCTTCCGTGTTCTCTCCCCACCCTCCCTTCCACCTTCCATTTCTCCCCTCCTGTCTTCATTCCCTCTTGCAAACTCTCAGCTAGACAGCACACATTTACTGAGCACCAAACTTGGCCGGGTCATCAACAAGACAAATTTCCTGATTTTGTAGAATTGACAGCCTCAAGGGAAAGCCGTACCATGAACAACCATCACACAAATACCACTGTGCATATATTAGAATGGCTAAAATCAAAAACACAGAAAAAAATGCTGATGAGGACCTGAAACAAAAATATATAAACTTACACATTGCTGGTGGGAATGTAAAGTGGTACAGCCACTTTGATCAAAGGTTGCAGTTTCTTATAAAGAAAAGCATTCATTTAGCCTACAACTCATTCATTTAGCCATCACATTCCTGGGTGTTTACACTAGAGAACGGAAACCTCATGTCCACATAAAGCCCTACATGAATGTTTGTAGCAGCTTTATTTATAATAGCTAAAAACTGGAAACAAACCAAATGTTCTTAAATGGGCGAATGGAAGAATAAACTGGGTACATGCAGCTTATGAATTACCACTCAGCAGTAAAAAGGAATGAACTATTGATACACGGACTTGGATACTTCTCAATGTCATATGCCAAGCGAAAAAGAAAATCTCAAAAGATTACATAATGTATGATTCCATTTATATAATATTATCAAAATGACACAATTATAGTGATGGAGGACAGACCAGTGGTTGCCGGAAATTAGGGCTGGGTGTAGGATTTGACTGTAAAGGGGTAAAATGAGGAAGTTTCTTTGTGGTGATGGAATAGTTCTGTCCCTTGATTGTGAGAGTTACACAAATACGTACCGGTAATAAGATTTCATAGAAGTATGCACCCCTCTCCTTAAAAAAAAAAAGTACATGCAAATACTGGTGAAATATAAACATTGTCCATAGTTGAGTTAATTGTATTGTAACAATATTGATTTACCACTTTTGACAATATACTATGATTATATAAGATGTCAACATTGGGGGATTTATTGTTCCTTATATATTTTTCTATGTCCTCTGGCCTATGAATTCCATGAAGACAAGAATTATAACTTTGTTGTCTCACTTGTTCCTAACATACTACCAGGTACAGAGAAAATGCTCAATAAACATCTGTTGAATAAATGCATTCTATCATAAATTATCAGATGAAAAATGTCAGGTTGCTTCTGAGATCAATCTCATCTAATGTCTCTGCTGCATTTAACACAATGATCTCCTTCTGTCTTCTTCATATTTCCCCTCCTTGGCTGTGCGTTACAATTCTCTCTTTGTTCTTTCTTGGACGTTTATCTTTTCTTAAACCCTACACAGACCTTGAATTGAGGAGGCAAATGCCATAACTATGGTGACAAAGTAGGTAATATAAATAAGCATTATATTTGATGATCGTAAGAAAATTTGGAATGAAGAGGTCTGTGTCCAAATCAGAGAACACAAAACTCAACTAAAGGTTTTGATTTTTTTTTTTTTAATTAAAAAAGTGTTGAGCAGACCTTACAAAATATATTTATGTGATTTAGCACCTTCCTGCTCTATAGGGTTCTGTCTTCCCTGGTGTTCACGAGGGTTTGTATTATGATAATTCCTGGCCTCAAACATATTGGACTAGACATAGCAACAGAAATATATATACACAATTATATTATACAATTATAATTATATGTAATATCTACATATTATATATATGATAATTATATATAATATATATTATGGTATATATAGTTATATACTTTTAATTTCAAATCTCAAATTTATTATATCCCAAATAGAACTCCTCTTGCTGCAAAACGTCTATGTTCTTACCTATTTCCTTTTTTGTGAATTGGTCACACAGTCCTCTCATTCACCTGAACTGGAATTTGAACTCATCATCAATTTCACCCATTTCTTCAATCCTCACAGTCTGTCTGTCCCTATGTCTTGTAGACCCTTGAATGCTTTCTGCCATTCTCACTGTTATGAGTTTAACTCAAGTCCTTATTATCTCTCATTTGATCTTTTTGCCATAGTTTCCTTGTCAGTGATTCCAAAACCTGGATGTGTGTCAGAATCACCTGCGGAATTTTGTAAAAATAAAGATCCCTAGTCCCAGTCGCCATGTCTTACCTACTGAAGCATAATCTCAGGGATGGGCCTAGAACATTCACAGTTGGTTCATTAAAGCAATGCAGTGACTTAAAAATGCTCCTCAGTATTCTTACTGTTATATCATGTCAGTCCATACTTCTTACTTAAACCATTTGCACCCATGCTGCTCTCTTTATTCCTCTTCCTAAAGAGCAGACAGCACCCTAATGCGACAAAGAGAAACCATAGTCACAGGTGCTGCTGTAGAGCCCAGAAGTGCCTCAGGCTTGAGGACTTTAATAATGGACCCTGCAAGTCAAAAGGCACAATGAGGGCAGACATTCCAGCTAGAAAATTATCCAGCTAAACTCAAAAGAATTGAAAACCTAATTGTAACACTAAATAATGAAATCATTTTCCTCAAAAAATAATTTATCTTTTTCATGGATGAATTGCTATTGTTTAAACAAAGTATTTCTGTTGGTTTTGGTGAGAGAGTTTTAACCTTGTACTGCAAGCTAAGGACCATGTGAAACCCAGCATTACCTGTATTAAATGAGGCTGTGCTCAGGGGCTGGAGAAAATCCTTCAAGTAGAGTGAAAATATCTCTTCATTTCATTGTTCTAACATTTGATCATCTTTGACAGAAACCCATCCTTGAAAAATAGCAAATTTTCATAAGTAAATGAAAAAAAATTCTTAAGTTTCTTAATTAAGCTTCTACTTACAAGAAATATTCTTTTTTCAAAATGAGAGTGCTGATTGCCAACCCAAAGTTTTGAAAAAGAAACTGGCTCAGGGCTGGCAGCGCAGCTGTGATGGAGGAAGAGGTGCCCTCTTGTAGCATGAATAAAAATGACCAGAAGTGCTGACAAACCAACAGTTCTCATTCCACTTGTTTTCTTGCCTTTGGAACTATTGAGCTAATAATGACTTCTCTCTTTTATCTCCATTCAAATACAATAGACACATGCAAGTGTTTCTTTTGCAACAGCTGAAACCTTCTCCGGTAAGCTAGGACAGAGTGCTGTTTCGAGTTTTAGCTTCTTTTAGGTTGAATTAGAAGGACACTGCCCTCTTGTGGTAGATATGTCACTTTGCAAAGAGAGTGATAAATTTCTCTGGACGGACTCCCAACGTAAGAATTTAAGGATTTAAATATTGCCAAAAGGGCGGGTGGGCATTTGAGGAAATGCATAGATACCTTGAATGCAATCCTAATAGAATTTCACATTTCCTATTAGCATTACGTAAGAAGAACAAGAAAGTTCATCTTAATACAGCCTGTTAAAAAACATTTGTTACAAAGTATTGGTTTTGAACTCAGTGTTTCCTTCCCTTGTCTTCTCTGGTCTGGTGTTCATTAAAAATAGTGACATGGCTAAGTGTTTCTAGCTACTTCAAATAGAAACAAACAATAAAACTTCCCCAAATTTATTGTCAATGTTTATTTGTGAGAAATGCTACTAAATTAAAATTTTCTATCTCAAGAACCTGAATGTTTAGCAGGGGTCTGGCATGATAAAAACATACTGGTTTCATTGAATTTTGTTTAATGAATAAATAGAAAGCTTCACATTATATTACCTGTCTGCTAGAATTCAGATATCATCTTTCTCATGAAATAGATGGGTTAGGCAATGAAAGCTGTGTAAATTAACTTTTATGTTTTAAATGCACTTGAAAGGAGTTTGTTGTGTTAAATATGTATTTAGTGCCTGCTACGTGTCAGTATTGTACTGCATACAAGTTGTATAGAGAGAAAAGATAAAGTCCTTACTTTTTAAGGAGTTCACTGACCAATGAAGCAAATAACTACCCACTATGTTTTACTTTTAAAAAAATGAATGTTTAGGTCATAGATTTGTTTAAAAATAAGCTATATATTAATTTAGTTTCTCCCCCCAAAAAGTATACTTTTATGGCTGATTTTTCTATTTTTTAAACTTCCAAAATAGAGTGTAAATAAAATTTTAATATAAAAATGTTTGCACAATATGGCCATCCTATGAGGCCTGTATAATTCAAGGTTCTCCAGAGTAACAGAACGAATAGGATATATATAGATATTTATAAGAGGAAATTTATTATAGGAATTGGCTCACAGGGTTATGGGAGTGGAGAGGACTGTCTGCAGGCTGGAGAAGCCGGAAAGCTGCTGGTGTAATTCAGTCTGAGTCTGAAGGCCTGAGAGTTGGAGGTTGATGGTGTAAGTCCCTATCTGAATCCAAGGCCCAAGAACCAGGAACATCGATGGCCCAAGGGCAGAAGAAGATGGAGGTCTTAGCTGAGAGAGACGTAGAGATAGAGAGAGAGAGAGAGAGAGAGGAACAGAGAGAGACAGACATAGACAGAAAGAGAGACAGAGACATAGAGAGAGGTCAAATTCACCCCTTCTTTGCCTTTTTGTTCTATTCAGGCCCTCAGTGGATTGGATGGCCTGAAGCATTGGTGAAAAAAACTTGCTTTACTCAGTTCACCGATTCAAATGCTAATCTCCTCCCTACACACCCTCACGGACACTCCCAGAAATACAAAACGTTTTACCAGCTATCTGGATATCCCTCAGCCCAGTCACGTTGACACATAAAATGAACAAGGCCCATTCTTGCCGTTTGAATAGTTATAGAACACAGAAACTTGAGATCACAAGACATTCAGATAGAAGAGTTTCCCTTTTCCATGTAATTACCTTAGCACAAACCCTTCAGAACAAAGCAGGGGCCACTGACTCTACCCTAGGGGTAACCATGCTGCAGCTTTCTGGAAGCTGCAGAGGGCCTGGAATTTAGCAGACTAGTTCTGGGAAGATAGCATTCTGTAGAGTAAAATGCTTATCAGATTTTTTTCTCTCAACTTGGGGACTCTGCATTTGAACTTAAGGCATATCCAACATAATAATACTTTAATTCAGGAAGAATAAAGTACACCAAGAGTTATGTTTGCTCTTTTCCACAGGAGAGGTGATGCCTGTTCACTTTGGAACACAAAACTAGAAAAGGTATTTTCTCCTTGGTTTTGATTTGCAGTGTTCTAAAAAGACGCTACTCTGAAAAATTCTTCCACACTGGCCTGGTTTAATGACTGACATTCCATTATTCCTTTCACACAGAGAATCACGACACTTTCCTATATGCTTAGCACATTCTAGGCACTTAGAAAAGAGTAGAGTGAGGAGAGAGAATTTACAATTTGCTTTTCAGGATCTATAGTCTGGTCAAAAAAAAAAAAACAAAGTCTCAATATAAGAAACAATGGAGACCAGCAGAAAATGAAAATCAGTGTCATAGGAAGGTAAAGGCAGGGGGAAGGATCAGAGTTATAGTAAGTACTTTCCCAGTGCCACCCTCTTCACGCACATTTTCTCACTTAACCCTCCAAAGTCAACACATAAAAGTGTTATAGAAAGGGGGACCAAGAGAGTGGGCTCTTGTCTAACACTTGGAAATGAAATGTCTGAGGAGACACGCATACTGACAAAGCAAAAGACTTTATTGGGAAGGGGTGCCCATGGCGGAGAGCAGCAAAGTAAGGGAATCCAGGAGAACTGCTCTGCCGCGTGGCTTGCAGGCTCAGGTTTTATGGTGATGAGGTTAGTTTCTGGGCTGTCTCTGGCCAGTCATCCTGCTTGGCCCATATTTGGTCTGACTTAGGGTCCTTCCCAGTGGTACATGCATCTCTCAGACAAGACGGATTCCAGTGCGTAGGGTTCTGGGAGGTTGGTAGGACATATTATGGACTGGTGACTCCTCTCTCCTTTTGGCCCCTCCCGAAATCTCCTGATTAGTTTTCGGCAGCACGATGTTCCTTCTCAGGACCTCCTGCTGTGAGACAACTCAGGCAACTAGTTATCTTCATGCCTGGCCAAGGCAGGCAGTTTCGGTCAGTGGTTCCCTAACAAAAATATATCATGCGAAAGGTCATACACTAGCTCTGTAGAGAACCTGGGGTACAAATAACAAAGATAAAAATAATACAATTTTTATAACAAGAAGATATAGTTGTTTTTTGTTTTTTTTTTAAAAATAAATTTATTTATTTTATTTGTTTCTGGCTGCGTTGGGTCTTTGTTTCTGCGCCTGGGCTTTCTCTCGTTGTGGCGAGCGGGGCTACTGTTCATTGTGGTGCGCGGGCTTCTCATTGTGGTGGCTTCTCTTGTTGCAGAGCACGGGCTCTAGGCACGCAAGCTTCAGTAGTTGGGGCACACGGGCTCAGTAGTTGTGGCTCGTGGGCTTAGTTGCTCTGTGGCATGTGGGATCTTCCCGGACCAGGGCTCGAACCCGTGTCCCCTGCATTGACAGGCGGATTCTTAACCACTGCGCCATCAGGGAAAACAAAGATATAGTTTTTTTGAGGTTCAGTTATATATCATTTATTATACTAGATAACAGGTCTGTGAAGTAGGCACTATCATTCTTATTTTGCAGATGAGAAAACTGAAGTTTAGGGAGATTAAGTAATTCCCCTTTATTATCCCCGAAAGAATAAAAAATGGCTCCCTGAGGATTTAGAGTCAGTTCCAGCTGAGTTGCAGGCTCATGCTCCTGGCACTCTGCTGGGATGCTCTCACATCTGGGCTCTGAAGCTCATAATTCTGCCACTACTGTGCCCTCTTCAACATTTCGCCTTCTGCAGCATGAACCATCCATGCCAAGAAGAGTTCAGTGAATATTACTGTAGCCTGAAAGGTTCTTTGGGTCCAGAGGTTCTTGTTGAAAACCACACATCTCTAAAGGGTTCAGTTCTTTAGCCTGTGTTTTCTACTGGTCGCCAGAAAGAAGATCCATGTGGTCAAGTAAGTTTGGGAAACACTTGGTTCAACAACATATACAAGTTTTTGTTTTTTTTTTTAACTTGAGGAATTCTCAGTATCATTAAATAATTGTAGTAATAGTAATAATTTTAATATTCCCTGTTAACATGTATTGAGCACATATGATTTGTCAAGTATTTTGCTAAATGTTTAATATATGGCCCCTGATTTCATGCTAACAAAGTAATAGGAGGAAGAGACTATTACTGGCCCCATTTTATGGAAGCAGAGCAGTTAAGAAACTTATCCAGGCTCCTCTGTGGAAGAACTGACTCTGAACTTTACAAACCTCCCTTGACTTTGGGTAAGTTTCAGTTCATACCATTTCTCAGGCATATTTGAACTTGGAACATGTTCTGGTGTGGCCAATCACAAGACTCCTTTCTTCAGGAGATGCATTGGTAAGTACCCCTGTAATAATAAAAACTAATATGGAGAGGCACCATGTACCAAGGCAGGACTCAAGGCTTTGAAGAGATTGTTTAATTCATCCTTGCCTATTAGTAGGATCATGTTTTTAGGATGTAAAAGCCAAGCCGCAGAGCAGGTAAGAGACCTGCATACGGTTGGGAGCCAAGGAGTCCATGACCTCCAGGCCGTGCTCATCACCCAGCACCATACTCCTCTCTGGCCCCTCACCCCATCAGCAGCCATTCTTCTGGGCTCTGTCCCAACTTCCTGCTTTCTGGGAAGCAGAATCTTGATTTGAAGGTTCCAGAGAGACACTAGAGACCTGGAGAGAAAGGGCCCTGAAGCACAGGTCTATCTTGTTAGCAGGAAGGCAGGACTGTAGGTCTGTGAGGAACACAGAAGAGAAGCTAGTCATGGCGAGGTGGGGGCACCAAGCAGGCTGGAGTGGAGGGTGGGAAGTCACGTCAGGCCAAAGTGAGAGCTAGAGGGGGTGGGGTGAGCAATCCAACAAGTGTTTGTGTTGGGGTGTGGAGTCAGCCTGGGATAGGTAGAGGAAGCCCTCAGCTGTCTCCCTTGGCCTGGACCACTTCTGTGAGGCTATAATAGGAAACAGCAAATCTGACTCCATATTGGATCTGTTGCTTTGACTTCAACCTTTGTTTTCTATTGCCTTTGCTGCAAGTGAATCCCTGAAGAAAGGTTGCCTATAGCTTAAAACATACATAATGATCCATCTCCAGGAACCCTGCCCACCATGCCTGAATGTTAAGCTAAAATGCCTTTGTTTAGCTCACGGCAAACATCCTGACCAGGTCCACCTGTGAAGAGCTTCAGGAAAGAAGAATTTTAACACATGCCCTCTGGAGTCTGGCCAGAACCAGGAAATAGCTGCAGCAACTTATGGCCTTTTTCTGCTTTACCTCCTTACTTCTGTCTTTCTGTATCATAAAAGAAAGTAGTATCCAAACCCGGGCAAGATGATTCTTTAGGACATTAGTCCGCCATCTTCTAGGTCTGCTGGCTTTCTGAATAAAGCTGCCATTCCTTGCCTCCACACCTTGTCTCTCCATTGATTGGCCTGTCATGCAGTAAGGGCTTAGACTCAGTAACAAGGAGATGAGGTGACATTCACTTGGAGGGCTTGGGGGCTGGCCCAAGCATGGCTGCTCTCACAGGGAGCATGCTCCCTGCCTCAGCTGCGTGAGGCCATGTCGTGTGTGGTGCCTCTGACTTGGTCTCAGAGGAGCAGGCCCCCTCACCCCCAGATGGTTTATTGGAAAGAATGGCACCTTTGGCCCAAAGAGACAATACTAAAGGGGTGGCCCAATAGATAACACACGTGACCATCAGGAGCTTTTATTTCATGAGGTTTCCTTGGACTCAGGCTGCAAACGCCAGGTAGGGCCTGTGGAGGAAAAATACACAAACAGAATCTTGCAGCTCATGCCTGGAATTCATATAGTCAAAAATTGTGTTCACTGAAATTTCCACTATTTGGTCATTACTGGAGAGTTCCGAGTTTAAGACCAACAATGATAAATCCTCCAAAATGCCAAAGGTAACTTGCTCCAGAAATAGCAAGGAAAACAGCGCTGAAGAAGAAAGGGAGTGATGCTGATTGTGTGGCATCCTCCAAGCCAGGACTTGAGGAACTTCTGGGTAATTTTAGCACATTTCTTAGTAGGAAACACCGTGTGCCGGGGGCACCTCTCCAGTCCATGCTGGAATGCAGCTGCAGAGATGAGGGGAGCCCTGCTCTAGTTTAATCTGGCTGATCAAGGAAAGGAACGGAATGTGCTCCTTCCACAGCTGCAGGACCCTCCTGTCGTGGCACTGGCTGCTCCAGGAGAAGGTCTTGTCTAGCCTTATTAATATTCTGGAAAGTTCTCTGACTCGTAACACTGGAGAGGTCAGAAACCCTTTTCTATCCATTACAGTACTGTAGAAAAGCTGTAGGTAATCATAATATGACCATATTTCTCAAATTGGCCATGAAGAATGCCCAGAGTGATCGTGATAGATAAGAAACCACAATGACAGGCAGACCTTGGAGATACCATGGGTTTGGTTCCAGATCACCACAATAAAGCAGATATCACAGTAAAGTGAGTCACATCAATTTTTTGTGGTTTATTTATATTTTTTGCTTTTTATTTAAAAATTTTAATTTTATGTTAGAGTATAGCTGATTAACAGTGTTGGGTTAGTTTCAGTTGTACAGCAAAGTGATTCAGTTATACATATACAAGTATCTATTCTTTTTGAAATTCTTTTCCCATTTAGGTTATTACAGAATATTAAGCAGAGTTCACTAAGCTATAGAGTAGGTCCTTGTTGGTTACATATTTTAAATATAGTAGGAGTCACACCTATTTTTTGGCTTCCCAATGTATATAAAAGCTCTGTTGACACTATACTGTAGTCTATTAAGTGTGTGATAGTATTATGTCTAACAAAATGATGCATATACTTTAATTAAAAAATAATGCTGTTGCGAAATCTCTTGCATTCCTATACACTAATGATGAAAAATCTGAAAGACAAATTAAAGAAACACTCTCATTTACCACTGCAACAAAAAGAATAAAATACCTAGGAATAAACCTACCTAAGGAGAAAAAGACCTGTATGCAGAAAATTATAAGACACTGATGAAAGAAATTAAAGATGATACAAACAGATGGAGAGATATGCCATGTTCTGAGATTGGAAGAATCAACATTGTGAAAATGACTACACTACCCAAAGCGATCTACAGATTCAATGCAATCCCTATCAAATTACCAATGGCATTTTTCACAGAACTAGAACAAAAAATTGCACAATTTGTATGGAAACATAAAAGACCCTGAATAGCCAAAGTAATCTTGAGAAAGAAAAATGGAGCTGGAGGAATCAGGCTCCTGGAATTCAGACTATACTAAAAAGCTACAGTAATCAAGACAGTATGGTACTGGCACAAAAACAGAAATATAGATCAATAGAACAGGATAGAAAGCCCAAAGATAAACCCATGCACATATGCTCACCTTATTTTTTGATAAAGGAGGCAAGAATATACAGTGGAGAAAAGACAGCCTCTTCAATAAGTGGTGCTGGGTAAACTGGACAGCTACATGTAAAAGAATGAAATTAGAACACTCCCTAACACCACACACAAAAATAAACTCAAAATGGATTAAAGACCTAAATGTGTGGCCAGACACCATCAAACTCTTAGAGGAAAACATAGGCAGAACACTCTATGGCATAAGTCACAGCAAGATCCTTTTTGACCCACCTCCTAGAGAAATGGAAATAAAAACAAAAATAAACAAATGGGACCTAATGAAACTTAAATCTTTTGCACAGCAAAGGAAACCATAAACATGACGAAAAGACAACCCTCAAGATGGGAGAAAATATTTGTAAATGAAGCAACTGACAAAGAATTAATCTCCAAAATTTACAAGCAGCTCATGCAGGTCAATATCAAAAAAACAAACAACCCAATCCAAAAATGGGCAGAAGACCTAAATAGACATTTCTCCAAAGAAGATATACAGATTGCCAACAAACACATGAAAGGATGCTCAACATCACTAATCATTAGAGAAATGCAAATCAAAGCTACAATGAGGTATCACCTCACACCAGGCAGAATGGCCATCATCAAAAAATCTAGAAACAATAACTGCTGGAGAGGGTGTGGAGAAAAGGGAACACTCTTGCACTGTTGGTGGGAATGTAAATTGATACAGTCACTATGGAGAACAGTATGGAGGTTCCTTAAAAAACTAAAAATAGAACTACTGTATGACCTAGCAATCCCACTACTGGGCATATACCCTGAGAAAACCATAATTCAAAAAGAGTCATGTACCATAATGTTCATTGCAGCTCTATTTACAAAAGCCAGGACATGGAAGCCACCTAAGTGTCCATCGACAGATGAATGGATAAAGAAGATGTGGCACATATATACAATGGAATATTACTCAACCATAAAAAGAAATGAAGTTGAATTATTTGTAGTGAGGTGGATGGACCTAGAGTCTGTCATACAGAATGAAGTAAGTCAGAAAGAGAAAAACAAATACCGTATGCTAACACGTATATATGGAATCTAGAAAAAAAAAAGGTTCTGAAGAACCTAGGCACAGGACAGGAATAAAGACACAGACATAGAGAATGGACTTGAGGTCATGGGGAGTGGGAAGGGTAAGCTGGGACGAAGTGAGAGAGTGGCATGGACATATATACACTACCAAATGTAAAATAGATAGCTAGTGGGAAGCAGCCGCATAGCAAAGGGAGATCAGCTCCGTGCTTTGTGTCCATCTAGAGGGGTGGGATAAGGAGGATGGGAGGGAGAGGCAAGAGGGAGGAGATATGGGGATATATGTATATGTATAGCTGATTCACTTCGTTATAAAGCAGAAACTAACACACCATTGTAAAGCAATCATACTCCAATAAAGATGTTAAAAATAAATAAATAAATTTTAAAAAAAGAAAATAAATGAGACTATAGACATATGCCATTTTCCATCTAGCAACATCATGTAATGCGGGTCATAAAGATCACAAGCATATACTGCCATGTGATTCTCAATCTCTTTTATGTGGGATATATGATATTGTATTTCAGTAATACAGCGCCACTGAATTCAACATCAACATTCAAAAATATAAATTGATATGGAAACCCATCCTGCTTAGCTTAATGTACTTAGACTTTAAGTATTCAAAATCTTCTGTGCGTGTACAAACTGTGAAAAGATTAGTTTTATTACATTTCAATACTTTAATCTTGGGTTTATTATTCCCTCTTTGATTTTCTGAAGTATTCAGATCTGCTCACAGTGTGGAAATATAAATATATGATCTTGTACATACACATGAGTCATAACAAAGAGCTTGTCTCATCTCAATGGAAATAAATAAATAAATAAATAATGCTGTTGGGAAAATGGTGCCGAATAGCTTTGCAGCGTTGCCACAAACCTTCAATTTGCAAAAAATGCAGTATCTGTGAAGTGGAATAAAACAAAATATGCTTGTATAAGGCATTGAGAAGGAATTTAGAGAATCGAATTGACCTCCTTCAGCTCTAAAACCAGTCCAAGAGCTAGGTTTCCTTAGCTGTCTGAGCTCTGTATTTGGCAGGGTTGAGTCTCATGTGTACTCTGCAGGAGAAAGTAGCTTCCTTAATTAATGATGTCTCCTACCAGTGGAGAGATGTCAAATGTATTGTATGACAAACCTAGTTTTATACCAGCTTGTTGAAAAGAAGCCTCTCCCTCTGGTTAGGTAGGCTTTGAGCTCATAGGAATGCATTCTTAAAGCTCAAAAGACACATTCACAGAAAATTTCTAAGAAGAAATAAGAACAGCGGAGGACAAAGATGAAGAGATTTTGAAATGTATTCCCTTATGATATCTGAAAAAGAAAAGACAAAGTTAATAAAGTTTTTAGCAGGGGATATAATATGAATTTTTTTCACAAGCATTTACATCTTCACATTTTATTCACAGCCAGATATACAGTGACTATTACAGGTACTATAGTTTACAGATTTGTTCAAAATGGAAAGATATTTTTAATCAACAGTATTGTGTCTACAATATTAGATTCACTTCTGAGCGTCATGTAAACTTCTTCAGCCAGGCAGGTACTTATCATCAGCTGTTGACAAAATCTTATATCCAAAGTCGAATTATTCTAATATAACATTGCTTCTTAAATGTTAGCAGTAGCAGAAGCAGCTTACCTTCATTTCTGATTGACCTCCTTAAACTAGAAATTTATCTTTTAGGAAAAAATGACCTATATCCAAAGTTCTGACTGATACAGTATGATTTTTGAAAGCTGATGTACCAGATTTTTTTTTAACCTTAAAAGAATGTATTCTAAAAAACAAAGCAACTTCCTTTCCTCACCTCCTCCTTCTGTTCCAAAAGCAAACAACAGAGAAACAAAGAAATAAACAAAACCCATTTCCTGCACGCACTTGTGTCTTCATTAGAAGAATGACAGGAACTGACGATTCCCATTAACTATTCAATGACAAACAATGTATAAGCTTCTGAGCCAGAACTTTAACAAATGTCAAAGGAGTAATATTATCCTACAAACAATATTTTCTATCTGTTTTTAGAGGTCTGGAAAGGTATGAGTCTACCATCCCACTCTACAGGGTATTTTAAAAAGAGGTCCAGGTAGGCAGCTGGACCCTACACTGGGAAAGAATGAAGAGGGTTGAGGAAGGAAGGAGGGCTGGCAGCTACTGATGAACTGTGTTTATCCACACTGAGCTAGCAAATACGAGCTAGGCAATACCTCCTGACTTTGTGGAATTGCCAGGTGCACGTGTATAAGGGGAGAACTCAGGGACACAGGAAGGAGAAAGGCCAATATTTGTTCTCGGTATCTGGCTGCTAAAACAATTGACGCAGATCACACTGGCTGATTAAGAAGAGGCCAGTAGGCTGAGCTGCGGGGAGGGGAATTGTCTCAAGACATGGAGGGAGTTTTCACATCCTGTTAGACTTGTGTTATTTTTTGCAGTAAAGCTATGGAAAATACTGGAAGGTTTGGGCAGGCAGTTTGAAAACAAAAATTGTGCTCCTTGTAACTGTATGCTTGCCTCTTCGCCAGCCAGCGTGTGCAGAAGAGAAATGGCCCAGCTGAAGATCATTTCCTCTTGCCCCGATGCCCGTTTGCAACGATTGATTCTTAAAGGTCACTGGATGGCTCGCCAGCACATTTTTGTACACAGAGTCCAGCTTTCTGTTTTGACGTTAGTCAGATACACATGTGGCACCTGAGGAACAAAGAGGAGACGGGAAAGAATCAGATTTTCTTTTGGCTCAGTCACTGTCAACTTGGAAACTCTTACATGTCTGAGAGCCTTATTTGGCCTAGACACCCCCAACCTGGCAAAAAATTCTTTTGTAATATTTTTATACTACAGTTTTAAGGGTTTACCCTTTGTCTTTTTTTTTTTTTCCACCCTTTTAAACTTTTCCCTTTTCTTTCTTCCCTTTCCTTCTTCCTTTCTCAAACTTTTCTAGACCCTTATTATATATGTCAGGTACTGTGCTGCTGGGGATGTATACAGGTATATAAAACAGTCTTGGCATCAACAGGGTTTACAGTCTAGTGAAAGATTTGAAAACAATTAGTAGCAATACAACCTTCTAAATACTACAAGGGACTCATGTACAAAGTGACATGTGTCCTAGACAATGACCTGCCAAACATTAGAGGTCCACACTAACTGGTACTTTAATACAATTAAAGTACCAATACAATTTTGGTCTCTCTCTCTCTCTCTCTCTCTCTATTTAAGCTAAGTTATCTCTCTATCTGATCAATAAGTGGTTTTTGAAGATTTTTATTTTTACCTTTTCTTTCTTTTTGAAAAGTTCACTTGTAGAAGATTGCCACGATGTGTTGAATGGTTATTATGTGCCAGCCAGGCATAGTGCTAGGATTTCAGGGCTACACAGATGACTAGAAAAGGCCCCTGACTTAAAATAGTTCATGGTATTATGGATGAGACAGATTTTCAAAGCAATACCATATAATTCAGGTAGGTAAGTTCTAGAAGTTATGGATGAGGTACTATGAGAACACAGAGCAAGAAAAGGTTACTTTTCAGAGAAAACTCTAATTCAAAAAGATACATGCACTCCAATGTTCACAGCAGCACTATTTACAGTAGCCAGGACATGGAAGCAACCTAAGTGTCCAGCAACAGAGGAATGGATAAAGAAGATGTGGCACATATATACAATGGAATATTACTCAGCCATAAAAAGGAAAGAAATAATGCCATTTGCAGCAACATGGATGGACTTAGAGATTTATCATACTAAGTGAAGTAAGTCAGCCAGAGAAAGACAAATATCATATGATATCTCTTATATGTGGAATCTAAAAAATGATACAAAAGAACTTATTTACAAAACAGAAATAGACTCACAAACATAGAAGACAAACTTGTGGTTACCAAAGGGGAAAGGGGGTGGGGGAGGGATAAATTAGGAGTTTGGGACTAAAATATAAACACTGCTATATATAAAACAGATAAGCAACAAGGACCTACTGTATAGCACAGGGAACTATACTCAATATCTTGTAATAACCTATACTGGAAAAGAATCTAAGAAAGAATATATATAACTGAATCACTTTGCTGTACACCTGAAACTAAACACAACATTGTAAATGAACTATATTTCAATGAACATTGATTAAAAAAAGAGAAACGGTTAATTTTCTCTGGTGGATTTCCCAGGAGATGGGTGGGTCAGGCGAAGTCACAAAGAGAGGATGACATTTGAGCTAATGCTTGAAAATGATTGCGTTCACCAGACTGGTGGCGCTGTGTTTATTTCAGATTGTACCCAAGTTTATGTATGACCCAGTGACTTTTTTACAGCTGTGGAATGCATGTAACTTAAAATTAATTATTGCCCATCTCTGTTCTTAAGTCTTCTGGTTGCCTTTACTACTCTAGTCATGGTACTCAGATCCATCCCTTTCTTAAGGCGTCCCCTACCTCACTCTACTCCTTTATTTTTTGGCCCAACACCTTATAGTGTCTTTCAAGTTAACCCTCCATGATCCACTCACCTCTGAGCCTCCTCTTATCTCCAAAGGACTCATTGATACACAGCAATCAACAAAGATCCACCTAACGACCTCATCATATAGCAGAGCCTTTAAAACGTCACCCTCCACACCCCATGCCCCTGCAACAACTTCTGTACGTGGAAGGGACCAGAATAGAAATTTATTTTTTCACTATTAATTATCCAAACAACTACTCTACCCCCTAGAAAGTAGAAATCACCACAGTCAGTTTTCATTTTTAATCATTTTCATTCCTGTGAATTATACTTGACGCCCGACTTCACACTTTTCTAGGTATTTTTATACTAGCATCACCTGTTCTTGTTTATTTGTAACTCATTGTATCACATACCACGTTATATCACATCTCTATAATATATCATTATATCACATCCCTACAATAAGACATAAATGCAATTACTGCGTACCCTGCCTGATCATCACGTGCTAGTCAGATATGATTATACTGCCAAGCTCCCAATTTTCTTAAACAGAAAAACTAAAAAGGCAGTGGAGTCTCTTGGGCTAATATGTTGTAGACTATCAAGACCAGTCTTGACTCTCAGAATCAGTGACAATAAGGTAAGTCAGCTAACAGTAGGGAACATAAGTGGTTTGAAGGTATTGAAGTCATTTAATAGTTTATCGTTGGTCAAGTTAGTTACAACAAATTCTGCTGTTGCCTTTGTTCTTTAGAGAGGCTGAACTGAAGAGATCCAATTGTTTTTCAATTCTAAGAAGAAGCAGGCCAAGTACATTTTTAGGGCGTCTGCATTTTCTGAACTTCTCCTGAATTTTTCTCTTTGAAGGGAGAAAATATTGCTTTCTGAGAAAAGGTATGTTCTTGGAGCAACTGCTGAAAGCTAAAAATAGTGGGAATTGAACATAAGAATGCCTGGAGGGAAGAAAGCCAAACTGTAGATTTTGGTTACTATATTTGACTTAAAACATCCCTTCCAAAAGGAAGAAAACAAAATTCTCATAAGTTATATTAAAATTCCAACTGATATTATTTGAAAAGCAGCTATCTTATATGATTGAGATTTATTTCCCTTAAAATAACTCATTTCGTTTCATTTATTTTTCTGAGAACTCAGTATTAATTCAATTGGCATAGCATACTAGACATTATTGGTTGGATAACTAAATTTAGTTTTGTACAGGTAATCATAGAATAAAAATCAGAATGTTCTACCTCAAAGTATAGATTAACTTTCTCCACAATTTTTAAGAATGCCAGGTTTCCTTTCAGTTTATAAATGTCATTCTTTTCATAAAGCACATAAAACTTCAAATGAAAAATTAAGACTTGCTTACTGAAAATGGCTAATGATTTATCTGAATCCAGTGCCTTGCCCCTTTGGAACTTACTATTTGGGTATTAAAGAGAGAATAATAACACTTTTATGTATCTGCTGGGAGACAACATCTGTGAAGCCATATATTTATTGATGAATCCAGAGCAAGCTTTTGTTTTTAATCTTTTATATAAGCCCATACACTTTAATTTTGACAGTTAAGTGACACTGTGACAACATTCTAGCTCTGAATTTATTTTCAGGCTAATCCAGTGGATGCCATTAATCTTTGTACAGTAGCAATAACATTGGCAGTTCTTCTACCTTTCCTTGTTGATAGCTTCTGAGCTCAACGATGCATTTTCTTTGCTATGGAAACAAATAACATGAGGGTCCAAGGAAATGAAGCATGATAATTGTCCCAGGAGTTCAAAATTTATTGCATGTTGATGGACCTTTTATCTATGTCATTGACTGAGATAATTCAGTAAAGTCCTCGTTCATTCTCTTAATCCTTTCCTACCCAGCACCCACTCAATCATTTGAGCCGTTTTATTTTTTGAAAACATATAACATTTCAATTTTGGAAGAGACATCAAAGTTGCTGCTAAATATAATATTAGGTATGACTATTACACTGGTAAAGAGCCATGTGAGAAATTCTTGGTGTAGCAGGGATTGATAACGTACTCAGAACGCTGGGCCTCAGGTAGAGTAAAAAGTCCATTTGTAAAGTATCCAATAAACTAGCTCAGGGAGTTGTGGGTATTTAAAGTATGGCTTCATACACAGAATAAATGCTTTTGGGCAATCTCTAAATAATGTGGATATAAATATTGTCAAAGGCCTAATTAATTTTCTTGAGCAATCTCAATTTCAGTGATAGAGTTGCACATTGAAACACACCATACTCCTCATTTATTAAAATAACTCTTGTGATCGTATATCAGGTGCAGTGTCTATTATCTAAGGAGATAAAAAAATATCTGATTCTCATTACATTCCTGTGAAAGAGGCAGATGACATACACCATTACCTTATTTTAACTAAAAGATTAACGTTACCATTAATTCATTGAATACACATTAATTGAGCACCTAACAGGTGTCAGAGAAATTCCAGATGTTGGAGATATACATTTACAGCCCCTGTTTTGAGGAGAGCTAAAAGTCTGTGCAGAGTCTAGTGTGGAGATTATAACATGATAAACCAGGTTTAGATGCAGCCAGCAAAAATGTTTGTTTTGATCTGTATAGATTTTAAAAAATATATTGATATAGCGAAAATAGCTACTTTTCTCTCCAAATCTGGATGTTTAGGCTTTTATTTAAAACCTAACATTGGGCTACTGCCTAGGGGAGACATCTGTTCTTTAGTTCCTACCACTTCCTGGCAAATACACGAGCCCACTTCCTTAATTTGTATGTAGTAGTAACGCAAGGGAGTGAATGTGAGAATCTGTAACGCTTGACAATTCAAAGTGAGAAGTTATAGGGAGTAGAGTAAGCAGAATTTCAGGATAGCCTCCACAACCCTCACCCCCTGACACTGTTCCTGTGATTATGTCTTGTTATATGACAAAGGGGAGATTGTCCAGATAGGGCTAGTCTAATCACATAAGCCCTTGAAAAACAGTTTTCTCTGCCTGGGAGCAGAAGAGAAAGTCAGAAAGATTTAAAGAATGAGAAGCACTCAACTCACCCATGAGAAGGACTGGACGAGTGGCCACTGCTGGTTGCAGATGGAACGGCAGAGCTGAGGACTGCCTCTAGAAGCTGCAAGGGACTCCCAGCGATCAGCCAGCAAGGGAATGATGGCCTCTATCCTGCAACTGTAAGCAACGAAACTCAGCCAACAACTTGAATGAGTTTGGATGGCGATTCTTTTTTTTTTTTTTTTTTTTTTTTTTAATTATTATTTTTTTTTAATGCTATTCTTGTCTGCTTACATTCTTTTTATTTATGTATGTATGTATGGCTGTGTTGGGTCTTCGTTTCTGTGCGAGGGCTTTCTCTAATTGTGGCAAGCGGGGGCCACTCTTCATCGCGGTGCGCGGGCCTCTCACCATCGCGGCCTCTCGTTGCCGAGCACAGGCTCCAGACGCGCAGGCTCAGTAGTTGTGGCTCACGGGCCGAGTTGCTCCGCGGCATGTGGGATCTTCCCAGACCAGGGCTCGAACCCGTGTCCCCTGCATTGGCAGGCAGATTCTCAACCACTGCGCCACCAGGGAAGCCCTGGATGGCGATTCTTCACCCAGAATCTCCAGAAAGAACCAGCCCAGCAAGTACCTTGATTTCAGCCTTGCGAGACCCTGAGCTGAGAATTCAGATGAGCTCACTGAGACTTTTGACCTACAGAACAGTGGGATAATAGATGGGTTTTGTTATAAGGCAATAAGTTTGTGGTCAAGTGTTGCAACAGTAATGGAAAAACCAATCCAGGTGAGGAAATAGCTAAAGTCAACTTGGGTGACTAGAAACATATGACTATCATTAAGTGAGATAGTGAACATAAGAGATGGAATCAGATCAAAAGAAAAAGCATGGTTGATTTTAGTTTTGGAATCAGATCCTTGAATGGGCCATGCAGTTTTATTCACTCATTCTTTTATTCATTCAGAAGTATTTACGGTGCATATACTAGGCATTAGGCTTGGTTTTGAAGATATTTCTAAAATTGACCTGCCTCCAAGTTCTGGCACATACTAAGCACTCAATATTATATTGAATTGAGTTGAATTGCATTAAATGCCTTTGAGAAGACTGAGTTTGGTGGCTTAAAATTCTTAAGTTATATAGTGAATAAATGTCTGTATCTTCACAGCCCCTACCCCCCACTCCCACCATGCTGCTTTTATCACTTCTTATTATCCTTGTTGTATATTTTTTACCTTGTTTACTCCTGAACACAGAAACACCATAGTTTAATTTTTTACTCTCAATTTAGGCATTATACTGTATGTATGTTTGAAAATTGCAAACAGAATTCTTAAAATCTGCCATTGAATCAGTGGGCTGGACAGACTGGGTTCTCTCGTCTGCAGGTCGTTCCTCTGCCTGAAATACACAGCCGATAGCAGGCCGTGGATTCTGTCCCCTAACTTGCCATCATGATGCATCCACCGCGGTGCATCAAGCTGGTCAGGAGAGGATCCCATGCACGCTACAATTTGTTTTGTTTTGGGTATTTTCATTGCAAAAATCTTCAACAACTGTAAAGTTACAGGCTCTTTGCAAGACTTTCCTTGGGGTTCTATTTCAGATTTACTATAAATTTAGTCTTGTTATGGTGAAAGATGCCAGATCTCTTGAGCTTTGCTTGAATCATGAATTTCACTAACCATTATTTACATCAAAACTAATAACGAGTATCCAATCAAAATCTCAGAAAAAAGGCACAGTCATTTGTTCCTGCCTTCCTGATCTTCTTATCTTACTCCAGCTAGTCTTAAATCGTTTGGTACCAATATTTTTATCAGACTGTTTTGATCCGAATGGAATTTTTTAAAAAGGATAAAAGGAAAATTTTAGTTCCTAAAATTTGACTTAATCCAATTAGAGCAAGAAATAGAAAGAGACAAAACAGATTTTAAAATATATGCATAAACAACCTCACTGTAAAATATAATTATTAAGTAGCTTTAAAAGTACTGAGAGGGCTTCCCTGGTGGCGCAGTGGTTGAGAGTCTGCCTGCCAATGCAGGGGACACGGGTTCGAGCCCTGGTCTGGGAAGATCCCACATGCCGCGGAGCAACTGGGCCCGTGAGCCACAACTACTGAGCCTGCGCGTCTGGAGCCTGTGCTCCGCAACGAGAGAGGCCGCGATAGTGAGAGGCCCGCGCACCGCGATGAAGAGTGGCCCCCGCTCGCCGCAACTAGAGAAAGCCCTCGCACAGAAACGAAGACCCAACACAGCCATAAATAAATAAATAAATAAATAAAAATTAAAAAAAAAAAAAGTACTGAGAATTAGCAGTTTTAAAAATTAATATAGAATGCTTATAAGTAATAATAAAAAGGTATGAAGATTTTATAAATTAATAGGCTTCTGTAATCATGTTGAATAATATATGAAGAAGAAGTATATAATTATAGATATCTTAAAGCCATTTACAAACAAAGGTTTATTGAAAGAAAAACTAAGACTCTTTCTCAACATCTTCACAACAGCCTTCTTCCCATTCGCCTCTTCAGAAAAGACTTCTCAATTAACTGTGCAAAACATTAACCTTCCCCAACCCCGTGTCCTATATTCTAGACTCTATCATATTATTCCATTTTATCTTCTTCATAAATTAGCAATCATGGAAAAGGTTACATTTATGCTTCTGTTGTAGTGTTTCCTGTCAGTGCTCTCCAACTCCCAAATAGAATATGAACTCCTTGAAGAAGTTCTTCCTTTCCACATTTATATCACCAATTTCTAATACTTAGTAGGTACTGAAAATTATCTGTGCACGGATTAACTTGCTTTTCAAATATGGTAAATAATTTTGCCATAAACATATAAAAAGATGGTAAAATTAGAAATAGATACAAGCACTAAGATATAGTTCTTTAATCTCTGTTTTGATGTAGTAGAAAAAGCAGTAGATTTAGAATATGTATAACTGGTTTTGTTATGGTGAAAGATGTATTCCATCCATCCAAGAAACATGTATTGAGAACTAGTCACGTGCGGACACTCTTCCCTTTCTTTCATTTACTCATTTAATTTACAATCTGGTTGAACATTTTTATTTTCTGTAAAATAATGACAGTGATCCCCAACTACTTCTCCCATGAAGTCTATGTGAAAGTGCTTTGAAAACTGTTGAGGTACCCTACAATAGTAAGATATTATTATTATGACTAACATATTATCACTAGAAATGAGCACATTCATATAAATGAGGGCCAGAAATTCATGGACTTGTATTCAAATCTTTCTACAGCTCCCATATATGTTCAGACAAATGGAGGGTAAAGATAAATTTCTACGCAATTTTTTCATAAAAGAACAAATCATATACTATGTGATGGATAACAACACATTTGTTCATTCATTTTAAAATTCATTTATTTGACGAACAATTATTGTACCAATACTACATGCAAAACACTACGCTAGGCACCTGATGTGAAATGAACTGTTTAAAGAAGGCAATTTAAGGATAAGCCGGTGTTATTCCAAATCTTTAAAAGATCAGTTGATCAAATGATTTCAAATATTTTCATATTCCTAATCATTTAAATAAAGTCTGGATTATTGTCTTGTTCCCACTTTCAACCCAGGATTCTAGCATCATGTAATGCTGATGGTAGGTAACATTTTTAGAATGTACTGCTGTACTTGCATTATACCATTTAAAACTTGCAACAAATCCAAAGGATAGATGTTCTCATTTCATATGTTGGCAACAATGTGTCTGAGGCCACATACTTAGCCACTAGTTTGTACTACTTATGCTTTGTTCTCTGAATGCCTGGATACCCCATTTCATATACCAATTAGTGGCTCAGTAATGTGATATGTCAGGGGTAATTGCTCTCCTGACTGAGCCCAGGTCCTAACTTGTGTGTGTAGATCACAGAAACATACAGTAACTAGAATTCTGTAAACACAGGCAGCTTTCCATCTTGTGTTTCCCATATACCACATTTTGGCAGCATAAAAAAGTGGATCCATTATGTGTGGAAAATATAATAATACCTCCGAAAAGCTGGGGAATGTTTCAAAGCTTGCCAAGCCAAAGCCTGCAGCAAACGCTTCTTTGACTTCACACAACTGAGGATGTCCCAGCATGTCTGCCTCTCATGTGTTCAACAAGAGTGACATTGAGCACAGTACCTTCTATGCTGGGGAAGCATGCTGGATTCCAGACAGCAATGGGTCTTCCTCCTCACTTCCTCCTCAAGTGCAGATGCAAAAGTCATTTGAAAAATAGTAAGAGTGTCCTAGTTTTAATGAGAGAACCATTACAGGAAGGAAATTCTCCTTAGCTCAATATGATAAAAATCAGATGTGATGTTTTTCTATTTACAGAAGTAGAACTTCCATTGAAATCCTTGCCTGAGAGAGATTAGAACAGACAACGGCTACACAGAAGTTTGGCTTTGCTGGAACTGAGATATGCAAGAGGGATGTTACCCATCGGCTGCCTCATTTGAAGCCTGCACCAGAGGTTCCTTGTGCAAACTGGAGGACCATGTCTACAGCTGCTACACGTCCAAGAGTAAAACAGCTTCAGAATTCACCTAATTAACGTTTAGTGTAACAATCTGCTGAAATCTGTTTCTGTGATTGGCAAGAAATCCAAAACTAGCCCTTGTTTCTTTTTTTTTTAATTGAAGTATAGTTGATTTACAGTATTGTGTTAGTTTCAGATGTACAGCAAAGTGATTCGGTTGTATATATATATGTATATATATTATTTTCAGATTATTTTCTATTATAGGTTATTATACAATAGTGAATATTATTCCCTGTATTATACAGTAAATCCTTGTTGCTTGTCTATTTTATATACAGTATGTGTATCCGTTAATCCTATACTCCTAATTT
The DNA here is from genome assembly GCF_009873245.2 of Balaenoptera musculus. Lineage (NCBI taxonomy): Eukaryota > Metazoa > Chordata > Mammalia > Artiodactyla > Balaenopteridae > Balaenoptera > Balaenoptera musculus. The sequence goes on from NC_045796.1 coordinate 31,302,399, forward strand.
ATCCTCCCCCTTTCCCCTTTGGTCACCATAAGTTTGTTTTCTATGTCTCTGAGTCTGTTTCTGTTTTGTAAATAGATTCATTTGTACTATTTTTTAGATTCCACATACAAGTGATATCATACAATATTTGTCTTTATCTGACTTACTTCACTTAGTAGGATAATCTCTAGGTCCATCCTGTTGCTGCAAAAGGCAATATTTCACTCTTTTTTATGGCTGAGTAATATTCCATTGTGTATATATATCAAACTTTAAGAAGAATATATAAAAGGCCTTGGCTCTTTATTCATGGAGTTATCTAAAACTGTGGGCAAGGTGGTTTGATGTACATCCAATTATGATTAGATCTTCCCCTTCTTCTACATAGAATTCTATATATTGCATGCAGCCTAGAACAATGCATCCAGATAAGTCTAGATTTAGAGGGGGACCACTGCTGTCACTGTCCTGTTTAGCTTCACTGGCATTATTTCAACATGGCCCGAATCTCCTTCTCTGTTGTAGGAAGGTCCAATGAGCTGGAGATCAGAGATTCTTGGCTCTTGTCCCACACGGCTACCAATAGGCCATGTATGACCTTGGTTATGTCTCTTCATTTCTCCAGCCAATGAATGAGAGTTTGGAAATTTCTTTCTAAATCTAAAACCCTCTCTTTGTTATTTTCTTTTAAGTCAACATTTCTTTTCATCCACGGACACGTCCATGACTGTAGCTATTTGTTCAGATCCCTTCTATCTTGAACAATCCAAACACTCTAATGAGGCTTCTTCAGATTCAACCATTCTCTTGTATGGAAGCTTTAGTCTTTAAGTAGGACACACCATATATTTTCCAAGTTACTGAACTTTGGGAACAAAGGAGGGTCTGAGAGATATCAATAATTTGTAGAGGTTTTATTGGAAGGGAGGGGAATAATAGCAGTCTATGATTGTTGTAGTCTATTTGAGGAGGGCTTTGCTTAGGAAAGCAGAAGTGCAGCCAATTATCTTGTGCTTCTCAGTGACGTGTGAGAATGAAGTTCTGAAACCCTAAACAGAGCTCACCAAGACCAGAATATGATTCTGTCTCTACATCCTTCCTGACATTAAAATTTTATTTATTATTATTATTTCATATATTTCATATTACTATTGCTTCATTGTTTCAGCGGTAATTCTGCTTTTTTTCAACTGAAAAAAGAAGCTTACACCATAAAAGTTCATTGCTAATCAGTAGCACAAAACTAAGAATACACAAATAAGAATGGTGATAAAGGATCCTTAACAACAGCTTATGCTACTAGAGTACAAAATAGTATATGTTACACTATTTAACAGTATGAAACCAATTTCTAGTTATCTTAAATGTTTTTTTCTTTTTTAAAGCTTATTTAATTAGAAAAGGAAGAGCTAGGTGAAACCTTTGGGAATACTTCTGAGTAAAAGAAACAAAAACACACCTTTTTAAAACGTTTTTAGGTGTTGCCAGAAGGTGGTGTAAAGAGTCCAGTCTAGCTTGGTTGTCTTGCAGCAAGGAGAGGCTAAGGGAGGTTAGAGGGGGAAAGAGTCCCCCTCAGAGGAGGTAAAGCAGGGAAGTGGAGCAGCTGGAACTGGGGGTGCTGGTGTTGGAGTGGGCGGGGGGAAGTGGTGGTAAGTTTATTTGCAAATCGGGAAACTTGGGTCCTGCCTGTAGTACTTTCTCCCGAGGCCGAGTTCCTCCCTCTCCTCAGGGCAGTCATGCTTCTCTTCAGGTCACCTCCTCCTAACTAACATGAACCTCTCTTTTTCTTTCTAAACCTCCCTCAAAGACGATTTTTGTCTTTAGAAGTGACCACACAATATATATACCCTATGGAGCACAACTTTTCTTCTTTAGTCATAACACATTTTTGAGTGGAGTCCATGAATAGTTTCATAGACTATGAACTGTCCGGTACTGTAACCTATGAACAATTATCCAAAGAGACTAGTTACCACTGATCAGGTGTTATGCCTTTAATCCACATTCCTCCCTTCTTCACTTGAGGGAACTGGGAGAGTATGTGAAAGGGTAGTTATATCAGAGAGATGTTCCACATGCTTCAGCTTGACGTTGTTGGAAGAGCATCCAAGTGTTTCAACATGTTCCATCTGGGCTGTCAACTCACATTGCCAGAGCAGGGCAACCCCGGAGGAAGTCAACCTGGAGGATCCCCTGTGGGGTATTGGTTTTCCTTTTCCCAGCAAAAGGTCTGGGCATGAGAGTAAAGTCCTGTTGCTATTACTGAGTCGCATTCTTTGAGGTGGTTGGTTTTTCTACTGATGTGCATAGCTGAGATTTAGCAGCCCAAAAAAGCACTTGGAAAATTTTATTTTTCTGGTAAACATTACTCACTCTCAAGGCAAGTGTTCCTCTGTGAGATTATTATTAATTGGGGATATTCCTCAAGGAGTAATTGATATATGACTTTTGAGTGAAAGAGCTGCCTGATATATAAATATATGTCTATTCTCAGTTCAAAACTAGTATTTGATCGGTCTTGGGCGCTTTAGGTCCTGGCGATCAATACAGTGGTTCTTGCTCTCTTCTGAGCTTTTTTCCATAACTGCAATGGCAGGTACAGCAAGATAAGCACCAAAAGAAAAGCAGACCAACTTTCCCCTGGTATTTTAAAGACAGGGTCTGTTACATTTGGAAAATGTCTTTGCAGGAAGTGGAATTAAAGATGGATCATGGATATGGAGCACCTGTAGTGACTCAATTAAACACCAAGTATCTACAGTTCCGTTTGGCCATAACAATGTTAATAAAAGCCAACATTCACTGAATGCTCAGTATGTGCTAAGCATGGCGCTATGGATGCCACATTTTTACTCTTCACAATAGCCCCTTAGTTAGGCACTTTCATTACCTTTATTTTATAAGAAAACAATCGTGGCACAGAAAAGTTAAACAACCTGCGTAAAGTCACACAGCTGATAAGTGGTTGAGAAAGGATATGCAAGCTGCCAGGCCAGGTTACAGAGCCCAGTCTCTTACCCACCACACGGTACAAGCTCTGTTTTGAACTCTACAGATGAACATAATAGTACAGGGATGAGAGAAATGAGCTCACTGCTTTAGTACCTGGTCTGTTAAGGAACCCATCTACTTGGCAGCCTTATATATTTGGAGTATAATTGCAAACCAGGAATAAAAAAAATACAGCAGCTGCGAGCTGCTAAAAACACACTCAATCAAGGTACTAAGGCACAGTTACAGTATCCTTGGGAGGGCATAGCTGGCCCTCACTTCAACTGTATTTACTATTATCACACATACATCACAATTATTACCATATCACACGACTTATTTATGGTTACTATAGATATAAATGGTTTCCAAATCCAAGGCAATTCAGATCTGCAGTCGTTGACTTCTATATTCACAGAAGAGAGTGAGTCCACAGGAAATGATGAGAAAAGAGCTAAATGGAAAAAGAAACCATGTTTATAAGTTTAGTGCAAGGGTCCAAATCCTGATCAATTTTAATAAACCCCAGAACGATTATATCCTTGTAACAGAGCTCATTAAGAAATGTCCATGTGGGTGATACTAAGTGATGAAGAAAATCTCAAATGACATTTTATTACTGGTTCAAGAAGAAGAAAACATAAAAAGCTGTTGAGAAAGACTTCCATTCAAATTAGTTACTTTTGAAACTGACACATAATACTTCAGGGAGTAAATACCCTACTAGAACCAAAGTACATCTATCCACAGCAACGTTCCCTGCAGGGTCCATGTGGTTAAGGTTGATTGCATTTTTCACTTCTGTAAGATAGCAAACCTCCTGAAACAAAGGTCCTGAGCATCATGACCTTGCACGGGTAGAGTTGGTGCCTGCTGGGCACGGAGGGCCATCTCACAGCGTGGGGCTGCCAGCAGGAAGAGACCTTTTAGGGTAAGACCAGCTTTGAAGATCCGGTCAGGAGGCGGGGCTGATGGGAGGTGGCATTTCTGTCTACAGGACTTCAAAGTAGTTTATTTACCATGATAGATAAAAAAAAAAAAAAAAAAATGGACATGATTCACATATTAGCAAACAAATGTGCATAACTTATTCTTTGGTTTAGGGCTCAGAGTTCAGACCTGTCTTGCCAACACCTGATAAAGTTTTCATTAAAATGTTGACTGTCTTAATAACGGACTAGAGATCTCAGCCTGAGAAGCAAAAATATACAAGCACCTTTCTCTTCATGACTTTCAAAACCGCTATCCTGGGCTTCCCTGGTGGCGCGGTGGTTGGGAGTCTGCCTGCCAATGCAGGGCACACGGGTTCGAGCCCTGGTCTGGGAGGATCCCACATGCCGCGGAGCAGCTAGGCCCGTGAGCCACAACTACTGAGCCTGCGCGTCTGGAGCCCGTGCTCCGCAACAAGAGAGGCAGCGACAGTGAGAGGCCCGCGCACCGCGATGAAGAGTGGCCCCCGCTTGCCGCAACTGGAGAAAGCCCTCGCACAGAAACGAAGACCCAACACAGCCATAAAAAAAAAAAAAAAAAAGAATACCTACAGTGTTTAGTACAGTTCCTAGTGCCACTAAAACATTAAAAAAACAAAACAAAAAAAAACCCCCCAAAAACCGCTATCCTAGTATAGAACTGACGGTTTTAGTAGTGTATCTACTGTTACATAGGAAGCAAACGTGTGAAAAACATTCCCTTAATATTCAGCTTTATTTCACATACTCTGAACCCTCAGGTTTTGGAAAATGAGCACTTCTTTACAAACAGCATCAATTACATCAAAATACCCATCAAAAATCTGTTTTCTTCTGCTTTTTTCTATCATAACTCTCCAGTTAAAAAAAAAACCACAACAGTTAAATGATGTCACCCTGGGAGCTTATGTGGTAAAATTAGAATTAGGAAGAAACTTCTTATTAATATATTTGTTTTTATGTGACAACCAGAAAACTTTGCTGTTAAGTTGAGTATTAAGTCTAGAATACATAGAAGGTTTTTCTTCTCTGGAGATGGGAAAGATGTCAACAAACACTAAGGCCCTACTGTAGATCCTACTATATATACATCCCTACACCATGCACAGAGAATACACTAGTGAGGAAAAGAGAAAAGGTGTAGTTTCAGAGTCCAATGAGTCAGATACGTGTTCAACTGCTTAACAACACAGGAAGTATCCTACAGGTACCCTACTGCTAGGAAAGAAGGAGCTCAGGTACATGGAGAGGAAGCAAGTGGCTCTCTGGGCAGGAAGTGGGGAGGGAGGGGAACAAGGGGACAATGGGAGGGGAGGGTGATATAGAAGTTAAGATCCCCAGTTCTGAATTCAGCCAACAGACCTGGATTGTAAACCTAGCCCTACGACTTCCTAGTAAGGGAACCTTAGGCAAATTGTTTATCTTCTCTTTGCCTTTTCTGTAACATGGGAATAATAACAGGACCTTCCTCCTTGGGTTGTTTTGAGCATTAAATGAGACCATGCATAGAAAATGAGAGCTCAGTACCAGCATAGACTTGCCCCTAATAAATGTCAGTCAAAAATAAAGAAAGAAGAGGGTTATTCCAGTCGAGGAAGAGACACTTGAGTTGGGTTGAAGAATGGCTAGGTGGACAAGGGTGAAGACAGAGGAGCACAAAGTAGAAAATTACACGGGAGGGAATTGTTTGGAAAAAAGCAAAGAGTATATAGGGATCCGAGTAGATCCTGCATGGGGTGAGGAGTAACAGGGTGGGAGTGAGTGAATAACACCAGTGAAAGTGAAAGTTTGGTTCATTGCCACCCCCAGTCACAATTAAGAGGGGGGAAAATATCAAATAAAAGTTATGGTCTTCATTAGGTGCCTGAGTGCCTAGCACTCTCTGGGCATAAAACAGATGTTTATATTAACTATGAATTGGCTTTATTTAAATATAGCAGCTATAAATCTCAGGCTACCACTCAGGCTGCATCCTATCTGACCTATCACCAGCATTTGACATGAATGATCATCCCTTTAGACTTTCTTCAGTTGGGTTCCAGGATACTGCACATTCTTGGTTTTCTTATTATTGCACTGTTACCTGTGTCTGATTCTCGTTATATTCAACAAGCTAGTGACAAAGAAATACTGGCATCTCTCCCGTTGGGGAAGAATCTACCATACAAATCACCATGGAATTTGGTCACTTTCTCCTCTTCTCTGCAGAACCTCTCTAATGAACCACCTACCCACAGCTCTCTCCTGTCCTGCTGACTACTCTACCTGCCCTACTCCATCCACTCATTGTCTGACTTTCTTGCCTCTTATCCCATGTACTCTGGACCATCATGTCTCTTCTTTCTTGCAGTCTTCTGTAATACCAAAACAAGCCATATAAGATGTAATTTAATAAAATCAAAAGGATTACAGGATGAAGACATCCCATGGAGCATAGATGCAGAATGACTTCCCATGGTGTTGGCTTCTCACGCTCGGTCAATGTACTTGGGAAACTAGTACTTGTCCATAGCAGGGACCTAATCTCAGCAATCTGCCACAACTCTGCCTGGTCTTTCTCTCCCCTCATGAAGTCACTTCCTGGAATATCAGAAGATTTATAAATCTATGTTTTTTAAGTCTGTGGTATTCTGCAATAGCAGCCTGGATTTCCACCTTCCAAGGTCACTCCAACCTCTGCATCTGCCTCCCTTCTCCCTCTCTAACTTTGACCCTCTTGCTCTCTTTTATGAGTCTCGTGATTACATTGGGTCCACCAGGATAATCTCCCTATCTCAAGATCTTTAACTTAGTCATACCCACGAAGTCCTTTTTTTGTCATATAAAGTAACATATCCGAATTCTGGGGATTGGAACATGGACATCTTTTTTAGGGGGAGTTATTCTATCTACCACAGTGTCTTAGTGTGAGACACTGAAGTTTAATATTCAGTAGACCCAGACTATCTGACCCTGAAACCATGAGGAAGCTTCCGCTTTCCATAGTTAACATTTTCCTGAGCAGCAACTATGTACCAAGCTCTACAGGATCTGTTGGGAATGTAAAACAATAACAACAGCAAAACAGTAATAATAACAAATATCACAACTACCCATATGTGAAGTACTTTTATGTATCAAGCAGTTGAGATAAATTATCTCTAAATTTCACAAGAATTCTGAAAGATTTTATTTCCATTTTACCTACAATTGCAGAAACCAAGGCTCAAAATGGGTGAAACATCAAGAACTGGAATTTGAACATGGATTTTCTCACTACAAAATGTAAGCCTTTGAACTAAAATACATTGCCTTTCCCCCCACTTTTTCCATCAGGATACCTTAGGGCTTTTCCTATGTCCATATCGATAAAGAACTACTTTCATCCATTCATTCATTCATCAACTCACTGTGTATGAAGAGGTGCGTTCAATAGGTCTGACCCCTGCTCTCAGGTGAGTTACAGTCTAGTCTAGCCTGAATATGAATTTTATTACAGAAACATAATTCTCTTTTCTTTGTCCTTTTTAAAAAATTTGTTAGAAGATTAAAACAATTTTTTTTTTACTTTCTTGTGAGATTTGAATATTAAAATCTTTTTGTCCTGAAGGAAAGAACGGGTTTTTAATTGCTGATGAGTCAGTTTCTGATTATACTGTGGCATAAAATCTATTTTTCAAATAATATTTGAGGTCAGAGGTAGTGATTCGGAAAAGAAGGAGATAAGGAGTTTTCTTTTGAACTGGAAAGAGTTATACCTGGAGAGATGAGATGGGGATAGTTCAGCAAGATGTGTCTGTGCAAAACAATTAGAATCTCATTACGATGGAATTTCCTCTTGACCCAGTGGGTGGGGACTTTGTAAGGGAATTAGTTTGCTTTGTAGATAATAGAGAAATAAATTATTTCTTGAGCCTAGGATTTATAACTGCTATATTTAAAGAAAGTTAACCGATATTTATTAAGGATCTTATATGGGCTCAGAACAGTCCTAGGCACTTTGACATAATTAAGCTCATAATTCAGTTTCTTTTACTTGATCTTTGAAATTCTAGATAGAAGTTGAGAGTGGTAATGCACCCAACTCTGATCTCACTTCAGTTGGAATTTTGCTTCTTGCTTATGTTAAAAAAAATTGTGTCTGAATGTCTGAAATATACAATTGAGAAAAATTATTTTCCAATGAACCAAGTTCATTGGAGTGTTATTTATTTCTCATTGGCTAATATGTGTCATTGAAAGAGATTGTACGTTCTGGGGAACAGAGCCAAATACGTTAGAAGAGGTTTGTTAAAGTTGGGGTTTGGATATTAACAGATGTTATGGGTTGAGTTATGTCCCCCGCAGAATTAACTCTTAACCCCCAGTACCTCAGAATGTGACCCTTATTTGGAAATAGGGTCCTTTACAGAAGTACGCAAGGTCATTAGGGTGAGTCCTAATCCAATATAACTGATGTCCTTATAAGAAGAGGAAGTTTGGAGACAGACACACACACACACACACACCCAGAGAACTCCACGTGAATATCAAGGCAGAGAGATTGAAGTGATGTGTTTAAAAGAAAGGAATGCCAAGGATTCCTGACAAACCACCAGAAGAGGAGGGAGACAAGGAACAGATTCTTTCTTACAGCCCTCAGAAGGAACCAACCCATCTGTCACCTTGATCTTGGACTTCTAGCTCCAGAACTGTGACACACTAAATTTCTGTTGTTTAGGGCATTCAGCCTGTGGTACTTTGTTAACAGCAGCCCTCAGAAACTAATACAATAGCTGAACTTTTTAAGGAAGAAGTATTTGATTTAACAAAATCCCAATAAATCTCCACAACCCAGCTCCAAATCATTTTATTCAGGTATCTAAAAACTCTCTCCTCCTTTTCTGTCAATTTTATTTTTTATTATTACCATCCCATTCAGTGGCAAAACTCTAGACCTTGGATTTTCTGATGTAAGTCAATGGTGGTATACAAAGCCACTGATTGTTCTCTGTGTAATACCAAAATCACTTTATAATGCTGTAATGGTTTTGGTGATAAAATCCTTGGGGCTTAGGCAATCTATAGCAACTGAAAAACATTAACACATGTAAATAGATTGTATCTTTAAAAAGGCTACCGGCAAGACAAATGGTAATTGGGCTGTTAAAATTCAGAGCAACTAAAATTTTATACTTAATTCGTAGATTAATATAATGATGCCACTATTTCCTTTACAAAGCAATTTATTGTTCTATTGAAGTAACCAAAGCCTTATGACCTTAAGAAAGGAAATATAGATTAGAGCAATTCATTTTTTTGGTATGAGAGGATTCTGTTCATCCATGAATAAACTATTAATGGTATATAAATAAGATTTTCTAAATCTTGCTTGTAGAAACTGTTTGTGCCATTCTACTTAATTTCTGAAGATAATTTGACTTTTTGGATGGTATCCAAGATATATGGTATGGAGGACAAAGGAGCTTCTAAAATGCAAAAGTTAAACTTAAAATACATTTTTCATTTCTGATTTATGTAACATAATCAGACTGAAGGTAGGTACAAGAAAAATATAAAGATGAATAAGACACTCCCTAGTTTTAGAAACTTGTGGTTTATTGGAAGAGATGAACAATTGTGACCAGAATTACAACTCAGAAATCAATGCTACAGTGGGGCTGCAAATAGATGTGTGAGGGTCTCTGAAATCATTGTTCAGCTCATGACAAACTCAGTGGTCTTCCTTTTAGCTTGGAGGATGCCCTGTGAATGATAACAGCCTGTAGACAACTGTCTGTATCCCTAGTCCGAGGAAATTTGAGTAGGATCTACAGTTCTCATAAAGTGTGTCAAAGACTGAATTATGTGTTTCCTTCTAATTCTGCTCTTGCAATGGTTTCTCTTAGTCTCACTGATTCTTCTTAGAAGGCCAGAAGGACAGGTAGGTCAAGATATTCAAGCTGGTGATTGGTTCAAACTTGGCAACAGGAACAGGCAACAGTCAACAGTCAACAGGCAACAGGCAACAGTCCTTCCAGAAAGGACTATACTGGTTAAGGAGATTCTTTACTACAGTATTGAGAAGAGAAATCTAAACTCTGTGTGAACTTAGAGGTTAACTGTTGTCACACGTGATTGTGATATTGAAGACTTTTGTGTCACGCTCTTTACCATTTCAGCTTTGATACATACATGAAACCAAACCTTCTCCTCCTTTTCCTACAATTTCTTCACCTGTTGTTCATGCCACAGAACTGGAAGTCATTCTAATTTCTTCTTTTCCTTGGGTGTTTCTGTTGCAAAACAGTTCTCTGTGGGTGTCTTGCATTTCTGCAAATCTTGCAAGCCAGGCATTGAGTGCCCACTGTTCAAGATTGTCTTTACAAGAATGTTTGTAGAGTGAAGAGTCTTGAAAGACAGAAGTAGTGTCTCTCTCTCTGGCACAACATGCAGATTTGCTCATAGTCTTAGAAGATATAGATAGCATCTTCCTCTAGAGAAAAAGGCAAGCATGCTTAATGCTCATGATAAAAATTTTAGGCTCTCTAAATGCAGGGTTCTTTACCAGTAATGTAATCTGTTGTGTGTGCAAGTGACATCTGGTCCTTCTTTATGTCACCCTATGGACATGGAGGCTCAGGGTACTGGCACAAAAATGCAGATACTCTGACTACTGTTATTGCTATGAGGATTAAACTCTCCTTTGTCTCTGACACAGGAGACTGTGTCTGCTCTCAGCATCCATGAAACTATGGCAGGTTAAATTGTTAGCTTGGAAGTAGTGTAAAATTTCTGACCTTTTACAATTCTTTTTTTTTAAAATTAATTAATTTTATTTTATTTAGTTTTGGCTGTGTTGGGTCTTCATTGTGGTGTGCAGGCTTCACATTGCGGTGGTTTCTCTTGTTGCGGAGCACGGGCTCTAGGCGTGCAGGCTTCAGTAGTTGTGGCTCGTGGGCTCAGTAGTTGTGGTTTGCAGGCTCTAGAGCACAGGCTCAGCAGTTGTGGCGCACGGGCTTAGTTGCTCCACGGCATGTGGGATCTTCCCAGACCAGGGCTCGAACCCATGTCCCCTGCATTGGCAGGCGGATTCTTAACCACTGCACCACCAAGGAAGCCCTACAACTCTTGACATTTCCCTCACTCAGATACCTACCCTTTCCCCAAATTGGGCACTGAACTTTATAGCATAATCCCCTTCAAGGCTGTAGAGTTCTTCCTTTTATTTGAAACCCAATTTTGTAGCTACTTAATATCCTCCCTCAGTCTTCTCTTACCCCTCTCTTCTTAATCAGTCCTCAATATTACAGCCAGAATGATCTTTCTAAAATGATAACTGTAGATCATTCTTCTGATAAAATCTTGCATTGGCTTCCCAAGGAAGGTGATGATGTCAGGATACTTGCAAATCCCACAGAATGGCATCAAAGAGTTTTCATGAATCATGAAAAATGAGTACACTTTTCCACCTTAACTCTGGGTGTCCCCAAAGTAATACTATACTCCAATCTTAGCACACTATGGGTTCTGCAAATTCCTAATGCTCTTTTATATGTATGCATGCCTTTGCACATGCTGGAACAACCCACCACACTCCTTACCCCATGCTGGCCTGGGAAATCTTATCCATCAGTTGGGAGTCAACCAAAGTTTTCTTCTACAGAGAAACTTTTTCGCAGACCCTACTTCCCAATACAACATAGATATATACCTCTTATTTCTATAGCACCTTAAGCACATCTCCAAATTTATATTTATAGCATTGTATCGTAATTGTTGGTTTGCTCACCTGTATTATCTACTAAGGAAGAAAGCCATATCTTGTATCCCTTGAGCAGCACACAGTTCCCAGAAAATGTAGGTGCTCATTAATCCTTTTTAGATACACAACTGAGTATACAATTGATGAGTGAAGCAGAATATAGATTTTTTCTAGAAAGAGACACATACCCAAGTTACTAATATGAAGGTGATTGATGAAGTTATCTTTTGTATATGTAGATCAACCTTCCACTACTTGTTGTTTCTGATAATACTGACACATTATCCATAGACAAGAGTTATAAATATCATCAATGAATTGGCCATTCAATAATTTCTTGGCCTCTGTTGACACAGCTGCCCTTGGTCTGTGTTATTAACTTTATGCCAGTCAGTTTGAAAACACTCAAAACAGCGATTGAAACAACTCCACATGAATGAACCCAAGTTTAATAGTAAAAACAGGATTTTCCTGAGTTGCATTGAGGGAAACCTGAGAACTGCATCTGGGAAATGTATGATAAAAACACCCTGATCCTGCTCCTGTTTACCCTCGGAAAGAAGGAACATTCTGTGGCTGCTTCCTAGTGGATTTAAATACATCTGTTTGCTTCCTTCCCAAAGTTGACCTTACGTTCCCAGTTAAGGCAAATCAAAGGAAGCAGGAGGATATCTTATTTGGGGTAGGACGGCCACGTAAGGAGAGGCGAGAACAAGAAACCAGCGGAACACCCTGTGCCCTTCCTTTACCTCTCTCTCCTGTGTTATGTTTTCATAGCCTCTCAGTTTCAGTTCACTGGCAGCCCCAGGAAGGAAAGCCAAGTGGGAAGATGAGACTGGGTGAAGAACTCTGAAAAGCAAAACACCCTGGGCTCACTGTTTAACCTAGGAGGCAACTCCACTCCCAAAGGCCAGCTCATCTCAGGTATCAGCCCACAGGCACGGATTGGATGGTACCTTCCAAGCTTGGGCACTAGGATGAACCTGTGATGGGTCAGTGTCACCTCATCAAAGTGAGAGGAAAGGGGCTGTTAGGAGTCACTCCCAGGAGAGAGAACCAACCAAGATTCCTACCTGAAAGTAAAACCCTGTTCTCTGGAGCAGGGGTGGACATGGGGACAGATACTTCCTCTGTAAGACAGCTTTGAAGTCATCCCTTAGTAAACATTCCTCCTCTCCAGGCTGTGCACACACACTGGGCTACCACCCACAATTCTACCTCTACCACCCAGAAGAAACCCCCCGGGGGAATGGCTTTCCCTCACGCTGGGGATGAAGAGGAGGACAGTGGGGATGCCCATGACCTTCTGGTGTTGGTTTCCCACTGCCACAGAGCACTGGTGTTGCAAGGGTCTGCACTGAGTTTGAACTGGCATATTTCTAAAGCCTTTTTTTTTTTTTAATGAAATATTTATGACAGGAAATCAGGTTAGACATTCCTGAAGCTAGCAAGAGCTTATGAACATACTGTCCTATCCTACCTGAGAAAAGTAAATGCAGTTAATTTTTTGAAGGAAGACCCAAATACCTCATTCCTTTACATTTAACCTGAGCCATTGGAGGAATGCAAACACTGATTCGGAGCCAGGCCTCCGGTAAAGGATTACCAGATGCGGGCTACACAAGGAAATTCCTCCCGGCCGCCAGAATTTATACTGCAGAGTGAGCTATGAAAAGAAAGTTTGTGCCTGGTTATGAATATGGATAAAATACATCACTCATGGTCATGGAATGGCAGGCAAAATTGAAAACACATATTTTGGATCACAGAATATTTTCAAAAATATATTTAAAAGAAAATAAACACAGATTGTGTGTGTTCATTTATGGCTTGAAGTACCTTTGGGGAAAAGAGACATCAACAACTTCTCTTTCCAAACCATTTGCTTTTCCTTGTGCTTTTTAGCACAGAGCTGGACCCTCCGGAAAGGAATAGGGGTCTCGCAGAGTGCATGGTAAGTAGTTTTACTGGCAGGCATTATATGCCTTTCCTGCAGAAGACAAGGAGCTGAGTCTTTGAGTGTGTCCAGAAAGGACTATGTGGCTTGGGGAGATGTGTTCAGCTCATTCCTATTAGTATTAGTTTACTTCCCCTTCAGTCTCAGAAGGATTTTGGTGGCTTCTGCATTTTATGCTTTCATCTTTGTCTTTGTTAGATTATTCATGACCATCAACAGTGTATCTATGTTGTTAAGGATCCAGATGAAAACTGAAAATTTGCCACTCATGTCACACAGAGAAGTCTGGCCTCTAGCAAAATGAAGAAAGAGGAAGAGTGGCTGTTCTACCCATCCCACTTTGACAGCTACTCTCCCTCTCTTCCTGTGGGGGACCCAGTCTGCTAATGGTATCTGTACGTGCCCAGAGAATCACTCATTTACATACCACCCAAAGACGACCTCTCTGGATTGGATAGCTTACTTAATTTTCCCCTTCTCTCATTTATTCTCCTTCCCTCCAGCTAAATTTACCTGCTCTCTTTCCCGTCACCTTGAGACCCTGAGATCCACTGTGGGATAGCTAATTTACCTGCTAATACAATGAGTTATTCTTTGGTTGATTCCAGGTAACATATTTCCATTTAATATGAACACTAACATTTTCATTTCCTCTCCTGCTCACTACTTCATCCCGAGAAACACCGACTCAGAGCATTTAGCTGCAGCCCTATGAACTACAGGACATACCGCTGTCCTTGATTGTATCATGCACTGACCTGGTACCTAAGGAACGGTAATCCATTGTTTGACAATCACCACCCTATGACATCACCTGATACAAGACTCTGCCCAATTAGAGATGTATTGTGCCAATTTTATTATTGCTCAGCAATTTAGAATAAGAAGTCCACCAATTGTTATCACCTGAATTTGCAAGGTCATAATGTGGAACATGGTTAATGGCTCAGGTAGGAAGATCCAGGACGCAAGTTCAGTTCGAATGAGATCAGCTACACTTTGTTTTCTGGTTTTCATTTTCCTGATACCCTGTGCCCATAATGGAGCTTTCTTTGCAAGCAAGACAGAATTGATGAGAACAATGAACATCTCCTGCGCTGGGCCTTCATCCCAGGAAGGGGTCTTCCTTGTTCATGCCAACCTTTGGTTCTGCTGCCACAGAAAGTGTCAAAAGATTACGTAAGAGTTCTTCGAATAATTGAGTCAGGGGAAAATATTGTGGCAACTCACTGAGTTAAATGAAAGTCTGTTCCTTTGTTGGTGAAAATTTTGAAGAGGTCAGTTTCTGACCCATGGAACAAGATAGGCAATCTCCATATCACTTCTGTGTTTGTACATTCTATAATACCTCACATTCAATAGTACCAATTGTTGATTACAAATTAACTGTGTAACTTTTGCACAACTTTGATGTTCTTCTGTTGACTTGTGGCAATTTCTTCTGTATCAAATGCCTCCAGGGTACAGAGCTAGCATCTTTAACTTGCTTTGGGTAGTATTTGACCTAGTGGTTCTTCATATGAGTGCTGAATAAAAGTCATTTTAAGGTAGTGATGTTATGCTGATGTGTGCGATGATGATGTTAATAAACTCAAACCTTCAGATGTGTCACCGGCGATGTTAGCATATCACTAACTGATACTCTATGATGTTGATTTTCTCTCTCCCCTGCTAGAAAGTAAGATCCAGGAAGATTTGTTACGGCTATGCCCCAAATGCCCAGAACAGTGTCTTTTTTCTTTTGTAAATGTTTAAACAGATTTATTGAGCTATGTAATTGATATACAAAGAACTGCACATTTTAATGTGTATAACTTGATGAGTTTGGACATAGGCAAACCATGATACCATCACCACAATCAATAGACATAACCAATTCCTCTCAAAGTTTCCTTGTGTCTTTTTATTATTTATTTATTTATTTTGTGGTGAGAACACTTAACATGAGATCTGCCTTCTTGACAAACTTTGAAGAGCACAATATCGTATCGTTAAGGCACTGTACTGTACAGCAGGTCTCTAGAACTTATTCATCTAACATAACTGAAACATTATATCCTTTGAACAATAATTCCCCAATTCCCCCAACCCCCAGGCCTGGTGTCTTTAATGTAGTAGACATTTAATAAATATTTGTCAGATGAATGAATGCTTAAAGATAAAAAAAAAAAAAGCCACAAAAAACCTTGACGAGGGAGCAATTTCCTCTTCCATATCCCAATTTTAGTATTCGGTCTACTGCAGACAAAGTACTTTTCTCTACATTGTGCTAGCCCTAATTTCTCTTGACATGAGTCTGTGACTGCTGTTACCCTAGACTTTAATGAATGGTTGACCTACTTGGTGCAATATTATTTTTTTTTGATAATGTGGTATTTTTGGAAGGTACATACCTGATAATATTTCTTATCCCTGACACTGATGTGGTAACTAAAAAATATGCCCCAAATATATGCTGTTGTTGCTAGGTAATTTACCAATGTTTGAATAGGCAGCAAAAGAGGATGTTTTGATAGTATTTAGGAGCACAGACAGCAAAATAAACTGTCCATTTTTCTCTCTCAGATCTGCCTTGTTCTTTTATAAATAAATATTTCATATATATACATACATATACACACACACATACACATACAGTGTATATAATAGATAATTAGAAAAAACTGTGGTATGTATCTTAGTCTAAGAAAGTTAACATTTCCGCAAAACTCTTAGGAAAATTAATTAAGATAGAAACGTCTTCCAAATTGCTTCAAAGTTACTTGGAAATTTATCTCTATATGAAAAATGGCTTAAATACTGAATTTAGGTCAAATTTTTATGAGTTTTGTTTTTACAGGAGAGAAAAACCAGTCAGGTAGTGATTTATAAGAAGATTTTTAGGCTCTTTTACTGTTGTTTTTACCTGAGGGACTATTCTTGAGAACCACTTAAATTTCCAAAACTTAATAGAAGACACTTATTTCGCAGCAATTCCAAAAAAGAAATAAAGAGTGGATGTATTTAGGATTGATACAACAATTCAGTTTTATCTAATACTATTGTTTCCCTCCATGGTTTGGAAGAACAGTTGGAATTAAGAGAAGCAGTGTTGTTTGTGGCTGAGAAAAGAAGATTCATGTGTAAGTAAAATTCATTTAAAACTATTTTACTTGTTTATACAACTGATGCACAGAAGTTATGCATCTCCTATAAACATAAAAATGTTGCAGAATGGATTTTATCATCTTTGCAGCTTTAAGTATCTACAGCCATCTTAGAACCAGGTCACTGGTGCCTTTTGGCATCAAAAGGCATCAGTATTCTATCAACTGTGACAAATTCTTATTAAATGTTATGTTTACTCTATGTTGGTAAGAAACAAGATGTTCTCAAACATACAGGAAGCCAAAACATCCAGTTTGAAGTGTACTTTATACAAGAAACATGAGGTCTATGACTCTGCCATTGGACCTTTTTCATGTCATGAACCACAGTTTTTTAGCATGAGGAAGAAATGGCTGGCTAACAGATTACCCATAATCACTTAGACCTATTTAGTAATAAGTTCTTAGTGTTATTTTTTTCATGTGATTTTTCTTTTCTTTTCTGGCCTTTCTTTTCAGCTGAAGTCTGTCCTATATTTGTAAATGGATCAGATAGTCAAACTATCATAAAGAAAGTGTAAGTAGAAAGTTGTAAAGGAATTCATCCTTTTTATAAATTTTCAAGACAATCATAAAATAATCTTGTTTTGGATTTAAATATAACAAAACCAAGGCTTTCTGTATAATCACAAGTCTACAACTTCATAGTGGCAGGAATAACGGAAATCTTGTTTACCACAAAATACCAAGGAGCTAGCACAGTGCGTGGCATGCAAGAGTTGCTAAACAAAGACTTGTTGACAGGTTGGAACATAAGAAATATGTTCTGACCAAAAAGTCAGTACAGGGTTGTACCTTTAGCCAAAAGGAACATCAAGCACAAGCCGTGCTAACTAGAAGTGCCCTTCAAGGAAACGACCAAAAACACATACATAATTCAGAGAAGTAAACACCTTCAAAAATTTTAGTACAGCTTTCTATGCCCAACACCATGTGAAGAATTTTACAAATTAGACATCGGTGGTTTGAATAAATCCAGAGCCTGAATAGCTATTTCCAACTTTTCAAATGTGTAAAACACATTTTTCCTCTCTAGTTTCCAGGAAAGACCTGAAGAATCCTCATCATCTCAGGGATTGTATTCATGGCTTTACTCTCAAGGAACAGACAAAGGAGTGCTGAGAAGCACAACGATTACAACAACAACAAAAAGCCAAATACACAAATAGAGGGTTCAGATACAAAAGACCAAGGTTTTATGTAAACCAGTCCAAAATGGAACAGTTTTGAGCCACCAACCTCTAGTCTTAGTCTGTTTGGGCCTTTTTTTTTTGAATAAAAAGTTGACATGTAATAAAAATCAGGTGTAGGACAGAAGGTGAAAGATAAGACTGGTGAGATAGGCAGGGGCTGGAGGAGACATAGGCTGTTATGACATACTAAGAAGGTTGAACTGTAATTTTAGAAAAATGGTGATCCCTTAGGATGAATATGTCCACGCGTGTTTTGAGGGTTTTGAGAAGAGATACAGCGAGAACACTCACACAATCTTTCTCTCCCGGTTCAAAAATAGAACATTACGCATTTCCTCAGAAGACCTCCGAGAGCCATTCCAGAGAACTAGCTCAACTTTCCTCCTAATAAGAAGTAACTACTGATCTGTATTTGTGTCTGCTGTTACTTGAATCTGGGCAGGGGCTTGTGAAAGCTCCAATCAATGTAGTATGTAAAAACAATGCTACGTGACTACTGAGGCTAGGTCATGAAAAGGATGAGGTTTCTAGCTGGCTTTTTTCTCTCAGGATGCTTGCCTGGGAGCCTAGTCTTCATTCTTCATACGAGAGAGGCCATATGTAGTTGTTCCGGTTGAAGTTTCAGCTAAGCTACTGGCAGACACCAGCAGCAAGCCTTAAACGTCAGCGAAAGAAGCTTCAAATAATTCCACTTCCAGACTTCAGTCTTCCAGCTGAGGCCCCCAGCATCATGGAATGGAGACAAGCTGTCCCTACGTTCCCTTTGCAAGCTCATGTCCCACAGAAACTGTGAGAGATAATACATGATTAGTTTTAAGTCATGTGTTTTGGGGTAATTTGACATGCAGCAATAGATAACTAATGCACCAGCCTATAGGTCATAGAGATTCTAATGGGTCAACATTTTTAGATCCTGTCAACTCATTTGCAAGATAAGGTACAGATTTATTCTAAACCTTGAAACCATCATTCACTTATGAAAACTTTTGCTTCAGTAGCTAATTCTACAACGAAAAGGTATTTCATGTGTTTAAGTGAATACTTACATTTCAGGAAAATGTGGGTATGTGTGCATGCTATAAATAGATTTGTATGCTATTATATATTTATATATATGGGTGTATACTATAAATGGATACACACACATATATTTATTTATCCCAGGTTTCAGTAAAGTATATATCTTTACATTTTATAAATAGCGATGAATGCAATCTGCCTTTGAGTAACCTCATAGGATGTATCTGAAATGAGTTTGAAAATTTGCTGGGTAGAGTGGTGAACATGCTGACTTGTGCATATAATTATGCATGTGTGGCATAATTTTATAAATACTTTCATACGAGGGGGTGGTCAGTGATTTCCCTTGTACACTAAGCTCAGCTGCTGAACAAACTTCAATCAAGACCTTTTGTTCTCTGAAGTTGCTGTTGTTGTTCCTGTTGTGACATTGTCGTTAAGTTGAAAAACATTTTTTTTTACATGTTAACTACTGATGAGCGACTTAGTATGAGAAAATCTGAAAAGTACACTTAGGATGGGGGGCTAAATTGCTATGAAATACTATAATGGAAGAAGTCATATGATTTTTCCTTCACTGTTGTGTCAGTGCTTCTAAACCTACATTTCTTTCCATCAGGTGTTGTATTTAAACTTAGAAAACAGAACTGGTAAGTGAAACAGTACCAGTTAAGGACCAGAAGATCCAATCAATGACTAGTGGGTGTGTGGTCTGTAAAACCCCCATTATTCCCTTGCTGGCTATTTCATTCTGTGAAGTGGTCAGAAGTAGCTCTTTCATAACAATTCATGCTTCAGAGACTCTATGCTGAGGACCATAGTAAATGGAGTAAAAACAAAAGATTTCCCTCTGTAGCTATAGTCAAACTCAAATCCCATCTCTTCCGGAAGATTTTCCCCAATTACCCTTGATCTCCATTTTCGCGCAGGGTCCTGCTGATAGGCGCTGTGCCATCTGGCTCTGTCTCATCCATCATTCTCTTCTCTGATTCCTGAATGCATTGTAATACCTTCACTTCTGCCACATCTCTGTGAGCAAGAAGTGCCTCTCACTTCTTTCCTGTTCTTCAAGGTACCAAGTTTAGAGCTTAGAACATATCAGCCAGTGAGAAAAATAATTGCTCTTGGCTTATTAGTTTGAAAACATGACCAAATAAAAATGCTTTTAGAATCAGATAATTATAATAATGATGCTTGTAGTGCATATATTTAATAATAAATTTTTCTTTCCCCAAATTCAAAGTATTTTCTCATTGGTCTCACAGTGTGCATGCATCAGAATTAACAGGTTACTTAGGCCCATTGCCTTTTAAAATAAATGTTTTCAAAAATGTTGGGGAATGGTAGACAAATTTATGAAACTATTTGAGAAATTTCATACAGTAAGCATTTTCTTGAGTGATTATGAATTATTGGGCCACAAGCAAGGCATGTTTTATGTGGAAAGAGGGTTGGATTAATTAATTTCTGAGATCTTTTCCAGCTCTTAACACTCTGACACTTCTTATCCAGCAGCAAGGGCAAATCTCACATCCTGCTAGTGAGTACCTTTAGATTAAATATATCTGCTTGGATATGTAGGTCTATAAATGCCATGCTCAGCAGCAAGGTGGCATTTGAAAAGCCAGCTTTCCCAACTTTCCTGAACCTGCCCACAGCAGCACAGGCAGAGGAAGGCTCCGGTATGTCTTCATTTTTCACTGATGAAGGACTGTCTGAAAAATGGTGTTTACCAAAACATTCTTTTGCTGATTGTCTGCATCCCCTGCAGGGTTCAAGTGAGGGGTCTAAGAATTTGGGAGAGTTAAGGCAGTGATGGGTGAATGAATCCTTTCTCCCCGTTCTAGAGGTCATCTTCAATAAGGCCATTCTTCTGTGGGAGGTAGAAAGGAATCTGATGGTGCCTGTTTGTCTTGGCAGCCTGTGCCCTGAAGATGCACACATCCAGAGAGTGGCAGAGTGCTATTTTTCCAGGCCAAGCCTAACTTGTCTTTGCCATAACACTGTGGGGAGCTGCAAAGGCAAGTCACACAGGCCCATCCCCAACCTGTGAGAACAGCCCTCTGCTTCCAGAGATACCATCCCTAAGGCACCTTTCATCCATCAAAAATTCATTTTAAAAATTAAGGAAAGAAAATTCGAAGAGATTTATTTTTATCCCTGTGGTCAAAGTTATCCAGGAGATAAAGACTTTCTTCATCATTATTATCAACAACATTCACAAGAGCAGAGGCAGCAAATGGCCAGTGGACATCCAGAGAACTTATGTCTCTTCATTAGATCCTTTGCAATCCTTAAAATATCCATTTATCACTGTCCTTGACTCTCATGAGCTTATTGTTCTGAGAGCCTAGATCCAAATGGATCTTAAAATTAGTTCTCTACCCAGAAATGAGTAGTATTATGTTTTGCTGACATAAATCTCATGGTTTAGAATTCTTCACAGATCACCTTTTCAAACCCCAGATTCTCGGAATATAAGGTATCACAATAGTTTACATCCAGAAGGCACATGAAGAAAAGATTTTAAGGATTTCTATATTAAAGTGTATAAAAGTCTTTCATACAGAATGTACAGCTGCCTACAAACCATGAGCACCATACCTTAAGAATAGAAAAACTATTCTGGAATAATGTGTTAACAATCCTCTTTATTGTTTAATCCTCTTTATTTCTTTTTTCACAGCATACTCTGATTTTTCTTTCTTTTTTAAAAATAAATTTATTTATTTTATTTATTTATTTTTGACTGCGTTGGGTCTTCGTTGCTGTGCGCGGGCTTTCTCTAGTTGCAGTGAGCGGGGGCTACTCTTCGTTGCCGTGCGCGGGCTTCTCATTGCGGTGACTCCTCTTGTTGCGGAGCACGGGCTCTAAGCTCGCGGGCTCAGTAGTTGTGGCTCACAGGCTCTAGAGTGCAGGCTCAGTAGTTGTGGCGCACGGGCTTAGTTACTCCAAGGCATGTGGGATGTTCCTGGACCAGGGCTTGAACCCATGTCCCCTGCATTGGCAGGCGGATTCTTAACCACTGCACCACTAGGGAAGCCCTGATTTTTCTTTTATGTTACTATTACAACTTGATTTTGAATGCACAATACCTATGTATTCACTGTTTAACTTACATGGTTGATGGAAATTTCTGGCATTTTGTTAAAGAGAAATCTCTTTCAAACTCTGTTCAGACTTCTGTTAGTTTCAAATTAGTAACTGGGTGTGTGTCTTTGAGAAGAGATTTTTCCATTTACAGAGAACTATACTAGTCATATGAAAAAGTTTTTCTTCACGGAAGGGTATGGATGTAAAAATCCTAATAGCTAGGCTTTTATCAGCACACTGACTACCATGTCAAGCACTATACTATTTTATGTGCATTAACTCATTTAAACTGCACTACAAACCTACAGAATAAGCACTATGAGCATCCTCACTTTATTTTTTTATTTATTTTTTAAAAATTATTTATTTATTTA
Organism: Balaenoptera musculus; assembly: GCF_009873245.2. Taxonomy (NCBI): domain Eukaryota; kingdom Metazoa; phylum Chordata; class Mammalia; order Artiodactyla; family Balaenopteridae; genus Balaenoptera; species Balaenoptera musculus. The sequence continues at coordinate 31,324,843 of NC_045796.1, forward strand.
TGGCTGTGTTGGGTCTTCGTTTCTGTGCGAGGGCTTTCTCTAGTTGCGGCAAGCGGGGGCCACTCTTCGTCGCGGTGCGCGGGCCTCTCACTATCGCGGCCTCTCTTGTTGCGGAGCACAGGCTCCAGACGCGCAGGCTCAGTAGTTGTGGCTCACGGGCCTAGTTGCTCCGCGGCATGTGGGATCTTCCCAGACCAGGGCTCGAACCCGTGTGCCCTGCATTGGTAGGCGGATTCTCAACCACTGCGCCACCAGGGAAGCCCCCATCCTCACTTTAAATGAGACAAAGTTTAAGTAACTTGCCCCATCACAAAGAGAATACATTTTGGAGATGAGATATGTTTATATATAAGCATAGATAGAGTAGTGAACTAACTTTACATTTTTGTGACATCATATTTAGGATTTTTACTTTTTTAAAAAAACCATGAAACAAGTGTCTAGTTGTTCTTCTGCCCATTGAAGGACATAACAATGTGGAGACCTGTTGTGAAGGCTGTAAATACTTTAGAGCTATAGAGATCCTCTCAGAACCATGTAAGGCCTCATAAATATCTTCTCTAATTTCAAGAGTTTGGGGTCAACAGAATATTTCTAGGTCTAGGACATGACCCAAGACTCAGCCTTCTGTTTAGGTGTTAATTTAGTGGCTAAGAACCTGGGTAGTCCTGGGTTCATATCAAAGCTCTGTCACTAACTAGCTGTGTAAATTTTGGTAAGATATTTGCCCCTCTATGCCCTTCATCTATAAAATGTATGCTTGTGATGGAGGTCTGTAGGATAATGAATAAATAAAAGAAGTGTTAAGCTCAGTTCTCAATAAGGGTTGGCTATTACTAATGGTCTTAGGTGCAATTTTATTCTGTGCCAGGCTTTCATAGATAATGTTACCTAAAGCTATGTATTTCAAATTACTGTTCATGACACATTCGTGGGTAGTGAAAACAAACAAATAATTCACATGAATAAAGTAGAACAGACCATATTGAAGAGCACCATATAAAATAAGCATGAGCATACTATACAACATGGTGCCTATACTTAACAACACTGTATTGTACATCTTAAAAATGTGTTAAAAGGGTAGATCTCATGTTAAATATTCTTCCTATAACAAAAAGAAAGAAAAATGAATATGATAAAATAAAAAATAAATTTAGTTCCTGGGGGAAAAAATAATCATGAGTATTCTATTATGAAAATTTGTGTCAGGTTATATATGGGACCTGGGGTAAGATATACTTCTTAATGTGAGTCGAACTCCAAAAAGCTAGAAAAATATTGATCTAAAGTTTACCCTGTTAAATTAATTTGTTTAGTCTGATAGAAATGAACCTCTGTTTTGGTGGAAAGTTGGGGGAGTCCAACATGCAAAATACCAAGTGGCCCAGCCATTTTCATTTTGGTGTTGTTGAATTATATTTGCCAGGAATAGAGTGACTAAACAAAATGGGAAAGGTTGTTGTGTAGGAATTATATTATGTGATTTAACTTTACAGGAGCCAATGGTTTGACAAGATTGGCTCAGGGTCTGTGATTTCATTATGTAAAATTGGGTATTTTGTGCCAAATGTATCCCATCCAAGAAGAAAGCATTAAGACATAAATCACAGATTCCATGAAGTTGTAGCAAGGCTGTATTGTTAAAATAAGGGTGATGATATACAGAGAATAAAAAAATGAGCAAGTCAATTCTTCTTCCTCTTCTGCATCTTTGTCTTTCCTCATGAATGGGTTTTATATAATAGTATAGCTTCTAAAAATTAGCTTCAACCAATTTGTGTTAACTATATCAAGCAGATGAAGGGGATTCCTGATGAAATGGTTAAAATCAATTGCATAAACATTCTTGGTAATGAATGAAAACAGTCCAAGAGTATAGGGACCTGATTCTTTCACCTTTCCCAGCTCCAGGGAATTAAAGTCTCACATAACATGGGTTTCCTCCAGTGTTTTCCACTTCAACAGAAGTTTTCTTTGTAAGACTCCTGCAAGTAACATACCGATGGGGCTAAAGGAATGACTTTTTAAAAATCTGTTCTGTTTTTTTCCCAGATTTTTCAAATATATTAGCTTTGGTTTCAGCTCATCTTTCCCACAGAAAAAGCGGGGGAAAATGTGCTTGTTTTCATCTGGCCTGGGCTGTGATGTTTTCCTTCAGGACAGAGAAAAGTTGAGAGGGCATGTGTCTGGGTCACAAAGACAGATCTCAGCTGTGTTTTTCAATGTACGGGTAGGTGGTCTCAGTTCTCCTGGCAGAACACAGTAGTCATATAATAAAAATAACTACAGGGACAAAACACTTTTGTCAACCTTCCATCAAAGACACTAGTTGCTCCTCTCCTAACACGACAAGGTTGTTCTCTTCAATATGACAACCCCAAATCCTGCAGAGTAAGGAATTCTAAATGAGTCCCTCCTTGAAGAAAAACAACAACAACAAATGAAAAAAAATTCTTTAAGACGTGTAAACCACATCAGTGATACCTAGAACCATATCCAAGTTGCAGAAATATCTTGTGAACAACACAAGAACCACATCCATGACCCATAGCTATGGTGTTACAGGCTGTTGAGAGAATCACATGCCTGTCACATAAAATGTATATAAAACATCAGAACTACATAAGCTAGGCTGTATTTGGCAACTGATAAGGAGTGAAATTCTGCCAATCATCCCATTCGTAGAAATGAAGCCATAACAATTAAATTAGATGTACCATACTCTTTTACAGAAATCTTTTATATGATTTATATATGTAGAGATTTCCGATTATGCAAACTGTGGCCTATAAACTGTTAGTGGCTTGGTGAAGGTACTTAGCAGCCTTAAATAGTTCTACATGGAATAACTAATTTATTAGTGTATTTGTATGATAATATGTTTCTTTCGTCCTGTTTACTTCTGCTCCATTTCCATGCATTGTTTTTATATATGGCAAAAAGAAGCAAATAAACTGGATACTGAATTCTCAGTTGCCTAGATATTCCATGTATAAATGCTCATTAAAGGATATGACAGAACTGAGTTAGAATCTGGGATGCAAATGTAAAAAGAAATGGCCTCTCTCCAAAATTTAGGGAGGAAGACAGATTGAAAGATGACATAAGTAATATTTTAAGGTGCTTATATAAGGGGTATGCCTAATTCATATATTTCTTATGGATGCTTCTATAACCTAGTTAAAAGAAGCATACAGGCAAAGTAGAAGTTTCTGTGTTAAATAACTCCAAGAGCATAAAATATTATCTGCTATTTTGAAGTGTGGGGTCACTATTTAAATACAGCCTAGTTATTGGACATTATATCTGTATCTTCACCATCATATTTTTACTTGCACATATACTGTGATTTTAATCATTTTATGACTAAACTTTGCCATAACAATTATTCAAATTTAAGTAACACCCAGATGTCTTAAATACTACTACTTACACTCGTACTAGTTTCTTAAAAGGCAATTTAGTTCTACATTTCAAGGCAGGAATAAAATGAAGTTAATGAAGAATAGGTTATGAGTTCAATCCTTGGCAACCTAATAATTTTTCTTTTCCAAGGCCACAGAAAGCAGCCTTGTCCTAGCCAGCCCTCTCATAAATGTAGGTCCTTCACTCCACCGTAGATTAGATAGGGAGTCAAGATAGAGTTCCATCACCAGTGCTGAGCACACTGCTGAAATCCTAGGATTTGGAGACAGAGGGGTCTAAATAAGAACATTATCATTTTGTTTCACTGATTATCAACAATCGAATAAGTCAGAGATTCTGAACCAAAAACACATGGGCAAAATATGCCTACATAACTTGTAACTCAAGAAACGCCTTTAAATAGCAGGCAAAAATGCATGTATTACACGAATCTCTGAGAATCTTAGTATTTAGAGATAAGACGGAGTTTTGCTGTGCCTCCACGTAATACGTGATTTCTATTTCTACTGTTTGGTGTTTCGCCCAGTGTGTTTCTCAGAGGTGACAGTGATAAGCTTCTCTTAATGGGGATTCCATGATCTGAGAGATTGCATCAATAGGAAGTTTATCCCAGTGTGGCTCTTATGTTTTTAACCAGACATTTTTGAGGTCTTGATGTAGTCCAACTATTTCTGTGTGGACCACATGAATTTTATGGGAGTCGTTCCATTTATTTTTATTTAGGGAGGAACCTGTCAGGAATTTCTTTTACCACAGAGCAGACACTTTTTTGTGATTACTCTTTGTGCTTTGTAGAATAGTGATGGAGTTCTTGATGTGTTAGAAGTCCAACAGAGTCGAGAATTTAAAGGTCACAGAAGAGAATGTAAAGGTTTATATGGAAGAGAAAACAGTTTCTAGCTTGGCAGTTGACAAAATAAAAATTATGAGTTTTGGTCTCATGATTCATTGCTAGTTACACAGATACTTCAATTATTTTAACTCTATTGATTGGCAAATTGGGTAAAAAAATGAACCAATTCACTGAAAAATTATTCATACTGGTGATTTAATCCCTCGGAGATGAAACAGTCATTTGGTTGAAATTCTTTCATCACTTTCATATCATTTGTTTTGACATTTAGAGGTAAGAATCTAGAGTGGCAAGGAAAAGTCAAGTCTAAATGGAAAACAACCTAATTGTATTTTGATTAGGTTATTAAACATAGAGGCTAAAATATAAAGATATTAGGGCAGGAAATATCATTGATAGCTCTCTGTTTAGAAGGTAGTTTAGAGGATATTATATTACTCATATCATTTAATCCTAAGGGGAAAATGGCAAGGAGGGAAAGGAGAATTAAAAATTTTCTTTCATGAGGATTTTCTCTGACCTCACATAACTGCTCTCATCTTATTCATCTCCTCACAGACGTACAAATGTCCTATTTATTTTTCTTTATCCCTGTGTTTTTTGTTCTCTCTGTCAAAAATGCTTCCCTTTTCCTCTCTGCTGGTCAATATCTAACCCGCTCTTCAAGTCCTCATCCTTCATAATACCTTTCCTCAATCTTTTTCTGCTATGAGCCAGAATTCTCCAAAATAGAAGAATCGAAGTATTTGTTGGTCTTAAGACTTCAACACATGCAAGTATCTTGTGAACCGGGGTCTTGGTTATTCACAATAAAAGAGCTCACTACTTCCAAGGCATTCAAAAAAGACTAATGTGATAAAAATGCAAGGAGACACAATAAAACAAAGGAAAAGACAAGGAGCAGAAAAGTGTTGGCAGTGAATAAAGAAACTAAACCTGTAGATCAAGTGAAAGTATAGCTTAAAAGAGACAGAAAAACAGCATGTGAGGCAAACAAAAAATTATGAGACAGGCAAAGAAACTGGAAGTAATGTAAGACAAAATCAAAAGAAGAATTAGTCAATAAAAGAAGAATCACAGTTATCATAGATATTGGAATTACCAGACAAGGATTTTAAAAGCTAACCATGACAAATGTGATAAAGAGCCTTATGGAAAAGTGAACAACATGCATGAATAGATGATACATTTCATCAGAAAAATGGAAACTATAAGATGGAAATTATAGAACTGAAAATATAACGTCAGAAATAAATTTATCTGTGGACTTATCAGTAGACTGGACACAGCTGAAAAAGGATTAGTCACTTGAATTTAAAGACTGATCAATAAAATTTATCCACACAGAAACACAAAGAAAGAAAGAAAGAAAGAAAGAAAGAAAGAAAGAAAGAAAGAAAGAAAGAAAGAAAGAAAGAAAGAAAGAAAGAAAGAAAAGGAAAAAAGCAAAAATTAATCAGTGTCTGAAGATCTGTGATACTTAAGAGATTCAAGTTTAGTGAACCCCAAACAAGATAAATATACTGCAAAACCAAAACTAAATACATCATAGTCAAACAGCTGAATGCTAATGGTAAAGTGATTTTGATAGATTATATTCAAGGAAATATCAAAGCTCGTGGAGCACGCTTTTCCACAAGTAGCACATAAGTAAGTTTTCAGGTAAAAACCTCCTACTTCCAACTATGGGAACTGGCTGCATGGACTGCTAGGAGGAGTTTCCATGTACCCCATTTGAAACTAAGTCTTAAGAGGTGGGAAGGCTGAGATGAATGGGAAATCACATAAACAAGCCACATTGGCTATTTCCAAATTGGTCCCCCATAAACTAATCTTAGTCTAGCAAGCAGAATGATCTTTTAGTCTGACTCTCACCCAACTTCCATCTATGTTCCTCCATAAACTAATCTCAGTGTAGCATCCAGAGGAATCCTTTGAAAACTTAAATCAGATGGTGATAATTCCATTCAAAACTCAAAGCCTTACCAAAGCTTACAAGGTCCTCTACAATGTGACCCTTATCACCTCTCTGAAGCTCTCTCCATCCTTCCCACCATTCAAGTGACCGGGTTTATTTGCTGTTCCTCAAACACACTAGGCATCCTCTTGCCTTACAGCCTTTATTCTAACTGTTCCCTCTGACTGAAATTTTCTTCCCGCAGATATCGGCAATGCTGGTGACTTCCTCATTGTCATATTTTCTTAAATTCACCTTCTCAGTGAGGTCTTCCCTGACCAACCTATTGTGTTCCTCTTGCACCCTGGCACTCCATATTCCCCTCTCCTGTTTTTTTTTATTACCTAGCATTTAATACCATCTGATACAAATATTATATATTTTACTTATTTGTTTCTTTACTCTCTGTCTCACTTTACTAGAATTATGCTCTTTGCTTACTTTACTCCTATATCCTTTGCGATCTTCTGAATAGTACTTGGCATATGCTAGGTAATCCATAAATATTTGTTAAATACATCAACAAAATAAGAGATAGTATAACTGTTGCATGGGGAGAGGAAAATTTAAGAACAGATTTGTGAGTGATTCAATAGAAACTTCTGCTGGGGGAAAATTTTTTAATATCTATTTCTCCCCTAATACTCTAAAAAAAATCAGTTCAGTCTCTAGTTTTATGAACCTCAAATTCCCTATCCATAAATTAAGAATCATAAAATACATGTGTCGCAGGGATGTTGTGAAGACTAAATAAGATAAAAGAGCACGAAGCACCAAAATACAGTTCTTGTCATGTCTTCACATGGAGAAGGGTGTCTTCAATATATATTGTTCCCCATATCACTTTTACTTACCATCATATAAGGAAATCCTCAAATTATCTCAAGAAACACACATGGGACAGTATTACTCTCCTCCTTATGGGGAAAATAAGCCCACCTAACCCACCCACCAACCAACCAAACAAACACAGTCATTAATAAAAACAAAGTCTAAGGCTTCCTTTGTGGTTTTCAAAGATTTTTTGCTTGTTTGTTTTGATTCTAATTTTGAGAAATCAGCTGACCTTATCCAAATTCTAAAAAGATAATTTATAAAATTATTTACATGTATATAACTTATAAGTAGATGTTTGCAATCCATTTCTAAACTTATCTCCACATACGTAGCTATTTCCAGTTACGCATTAGAGATGCTCATCCAAAAATAAGTTGCTGGATTTCTTAAATATGAAAGACAAATTGGTAACATGGTTACGCAAGATTTTGTGAAGTTTCTGATTATTTTGGAAAGTGGAAAAGAATTGCAGAAAGAAAATGTAAATATTATGTTAACTATCCTAATATGTCCCTAGAGTCATACTCTGATGTCAACAAGGCATGGGTGAAGTGGTTTGGATTCTTAACACCCAGCCTAAACGAATTAATCCTTGATTTGTAAGATTTGTGTTCTATTTCTATGTATGGAAATATTTTTCATCTTTCAGGGTCCTCTGAACCCTGATATTTTCAATTCCACGTTCTGGGTTTGGTCCTGGGAAGAGATTTTAACAGAGTTATCATTTCTATGGAATATCAGAGGTTCATTGTCATGAACTTTAAAGCAGATTTTAGCATTTCAGCCCCATTAAAAGCCCTATACCAAGATTACAGAAGTATATGAGTCTTTCCCTCTTAGTTCACCTCTGAGGAGGAAACCAAGCTTAATGTGATCATCTTTTTAAATTTTTTTCCAAAGATATGTTCTTTGATCAGCTTCTTCAAGCTCAGTAAGAACATCTTGAGTGGCTTGACAATGGGGGTGAGGAAAACCAATGTTGTTCTCAAGCACATGGAACATCTGGCTTGTCCATGGACTCATCCTAACTCCTTTGTGTAGGGCCTACTGGCTCCCATTTTCTTTGTGTGACTCTTGAGTTCAAAAAGCCATTAAAAATGTTATATAGTAAAGACATATAAAACCTTGGGAAAGGATTACTGTTAATCTTTGGCATGAGAAACCAATTAAAACTTTATTTTTAAAATCAACTTTATGCCTTATGCAAGTTATCTGTTGGCACTATAAGAATATTCCTTAATGCCCAAGGATTGACTGAATGGGGGAGAGAGACATGACCAGTAGAGCAAAGGCAAGAGCAGGGAGATACGCTGAGTGAAACTGTGCCAGAATTTTTCTTTGATATAATGACACTCAAACAACTATGAGTCTAATTCCCTTAAAGAGCTCTTTTCCTGTAATTCCCGTGTCTCTTCCCACTTTGACCTTTTTCCTCTTCATTTCTCTTGTTATCCAAAAGATTATTTTGTTGTTCCTCCACCATTTTTTTTACTGAAAGAAGAAAATGAACAACCTTCTCCTAAATCAGTTCTCTTGAATCATTTTGTTCCATGTTCTATTTTTTTTCCCTTGCAAGAAGTCAGAATACTGTATTTGATCAAGAGAGATATGTATTGGGAAAAGTCTGACCATTCTTGGCTGCTGTTATTTGGGAAAACTTATTTTTTCCTGTGTCACTTAGAGGGCAAATCAAATCTTTTGGGAAGTGGTATATCTCTGTTCATTGTACTTAGTTATTTGGGACACAGGATTTATAAAGCATTCTGCCTGCTCTTCAAGGGAATTTTACTTTCTATGTGTTCAGAAGTTTGAGTATCCGGGTCTTATTGAGAAATAAGTTAAATGTCAAATAAACGCATAAGAACATTGGCAGGTAATACCAGCTCTGTCACCAGCTATGTGAATCCAAGCAATTTAGTTAAACTTTCTGGGCCTTGCCTTTAAAATAAGGACTTTTGAATACGTGTTTAAAGTCACGCTGAGTTCTAATGTATATAATTTTGAATACGGAGAGACAAAATTATGAAAGAAATGGGCTTCAATTTACTATGTCATGCCTTTGTACTGTATTTTTTCTAATTTATGACATGTAACCTCTCAACTGTATCTCAGTTTTTCACCTTGGGAAAACCTAGAATAATAATATTGACTTCAGAGGGGTTTTCCCTCCTGTATGTACTCTTAGATAATGTTTAAATAACATAACATGCAATTGACAATCAAGACCTTAAAGGCAAATATAAAAGTAAATTATGATATAAAAAAATAATGTTACATTTTACAGTATATCAGAAAAAACTGTACTGTTGCATTGGTCCAGTTCTTATACTGTACTTTTCTTTAATAGGAAATGCTTGGTAAGGAATATGCTGTAGGAGAAATTGAGCCCTAACTGAGATGTCAGTGAATTGGAATTTCATTTCCTAAAGAATGTCCCAGAGAAAGCAATTGTTGGGGGCTGCTGTGTGAGGCAGAAACTGTAACACCATTTATCACTGAGTGCCTTCTCAAACTCAAAATGATAGAAGAGCACTAGGTAGGTCTTACAGGAAATTGTAAGCCACTCCCAAAGGGTTGAGAAGACTTATCAAAGCTCCTATCTGAGACAGCCAGGGTTGAGCGCTTGGGACTACCCTTGGCCTTTTTCTTGGTAATTCTTCAGTCAAGGCCAGATGCTTGGGGAAACATATTCCACTTTTCAGATGGCTCTAGGTACCTGCCAAGTGACATAATAGGGAGGTCATCCTATTGTGTGTGTGTATGTGTGTTTCACCTTCTCCGATTTCTTACTCATTTCATAAAAATCCCTCCCCATTACATCTTTTGGGTCATTTGGCTCAATCCACTGCCTCACATGACATCTGCCTCTTGTAAAAATTTCCTAGCTGTATATTTTCAGTTTAAATGTGTTCGTGACAGTTTTACTGTCACAAAATGAACTTGTTTGTACTAGCATTTGCCAATTCACAGATGTCTTATTTATAGGATACAAGAGGGCATTTTTCTTCATTTAGAATACACAGATAATGAACCTCCATGGTCTTAAAATTCTCCTTATCCATAAAAACTATGAGAATAGCGCTAATGCAAGATTAATCAACCTCTGATTGGTCAAAATCCAGAACAGAGGAATTCAGTGAATATTTAGAAAAGAAATTCTCGCTGCCCAGATCTGTTTCTAAATCCTCCATATATTTTAATAACTTAGGTGGCTAAGTGGCTTGTGTAATGCTTGTTGCCCTTATACTTTGCTGAGATATATTTACATGACTTCCTTTTCTGGAAGCTGATTATCACATAGTAAAACATGCAAGGGGCTTCTTCTCAAAGGAGCAAGAGATCAGTATTTAGCTGCATAATAAATGTATTTATTGATTCAGTGGGTCATGCTTGTTTATAGCCTCCTATATTTATCAGGCACTGTTGGTTCTGAGAGTACAATGATAATCAATTCAGACATGATTCTTGCTCTCCCTAACCTCACGCAAGAATAAACAGATAATTATAACATAATATGAAAACTGAAATATGGGACAGTACCTAGAAGGGATGCTTAACCCATACTATGGGGTCAGAAAAACCTTCCCGAAAGGTATGAGGTCCATATTGAGATCTGGAAAGTGAATAGATGGAAACCATTCATTCTGGTTATCCACTGCTGTGTAACAAACGACCCCAAAACTTAGTAGCATAAAGCAACCTTTTTATTATATGTTATAACTTTATGGGTTAGGAATTTGAACAGGGCTTGACTGGGAGATTCTTGTGCTCCATGTGTTATGTTCCAAACCCTGTCAACTGGAGCACTCTTATTTTCATAGTTGCTCAAGGCTCATAGAGAGTGCTCCAAGAGATTCAGATAAAATCGGTAATAACTTCTCTGATCAAAAATCTACAAACGATAAATTCTGGAAAGGGTGTAGAGAAAAGAGACCCCTCCTACACTGTTGGTGGGAATGTAAAATGGTACAGCCACTATGGAGAACAGTATGGAGGTTCCTTAAAAAACTAAAAATAGAGCTACCATATGATCCTGCAATCCCACTCCTGGGCATATATACGGAGAAAACCATAATTCTAAAAGATGCATGCACCCCAATGTTCATTGCAGCACTATTTACAATAGCCAGGACATGGAAGCAACCTAAATGTCCAGCAACAGAGGAATGGATGAAGAAGATGTGGTACATATATACAATGGAATATTACTCAGCCATAAAAAAGAACAAAATAATGCCATTTACAGCAACATGGATGGACCTAGAGATTGTCATACTGAGTGAAATAAGTCAGACAGAGAAAGACAAAATAATATATAATATTGCTTACATGTGGAATCTAAAAAAATGATCCAAATGAACTTATCTACAAAACAGAGATAGAATTACAGATGTAGAAAACAAACTTATGGTTACCAGGGGGTAAGAGGGGGGAGGGATAAATTGGAAGATTGGGATTGACATATACACACCACTATATACAAAGTAGATAACTAATAAGGACATACTGTATAGCACAGGGAACTCTACTCAATGCTTTGTAATGGCCTATATGGGAATAGAATCTAAAAAAGAGTGGATATATGTATATATAATGTATAACTGCTTCACTTTGCTGTACACCTGAAACTAACAGAACATTGTAAATCAACTATACTCTAATAAAAATTGAAAAAAAAAAGACCTTCTCTGATCAAGGCTCAGACATCACACAGCATTATTTCTTCAGCATTCTGTTGTTTCCAAATGAATCACAGGGAAAGCCCAGATCCAAGGGAAAGAGATACACAAGACTGTGAACAAAAGGAGGCAGGGTTGTCTGTGGAGAGTAGCTATTTCATCAGGTGATGGGAAAAAGGAGGGAAACTGACTTTCAAGCAAGGAGAACATGGCTTTTTCGAGGAATTAGAGAGCTTAGCTGTTCTACATTCTGTAGCAGTGAAATATTACATTTGCCTCCTTTTCTCTTTTTCTCATATGAATTATACTTGTCCTTTGGGAGTTATTATTTGTAAGATTTTTCTGAATACACTTAGCCATTTTTCTCCTAAGAATCCTGCACAGCTTTCCCAGAGGGAGGAAGAAACCATGGAAGTCATTAGTCATAATCTGTTGCCATTTGACTCTTGTCCTAGTGGCTCAGAAATCTTTAACTATTTAAACCCAGTATATCAAGCCAAGTTTAACCTATAGAACAAACACTTTCTCTTATGACATGAAAGGACTGTACTGTCTGTATATGACACTCTTGCCAACGTAATGAGCTAATATGAATTGGTCTCTGTTATCATTCCATACTATGTCACTTCTTTGTATAATATGAAGTCCTTTCTTAAATGAAGGCAAGTCTCTAATCTTATCCCTTTATTCTCCTGATTCATCTCCTGTCTACTCCTCCTGTTAATCAGAGCCAAGGGAAAACTGGCCAAAGATCTGAGGAGGCTGAGGGGGAGATATTCCAAACACCACAATTTTTAAAAATAAGTCAAACTTAACCTGGAATAATTCATCTGAGATCACCTATTTTTATTGCTAAAGAAAGTGAAGGCAGGATGTTGCCTTCATTTCTAATATATTGAATTTTTAATTTAGGTATAAAAATCCCCTTCGCCACAGATTTTAGGGCCTTTAGGCAAGCAATTTCTAGGTTACAAAATAAAACTATATCCAGTTTTGATTTGTGCCATAAATGGCTTAATCAAAAACAAAGACAATTTGTTTTTCTCTTCCTGTTCTGGATAGATCTCTGTTCTGAGTTGTTTGCACATTAAATCCACAGTTTATATAAGAAATAACTTCTCACCTGATAGGCCAAGCATTTTTCTGTTCCTCTCACCTGATAGGCCAAACATTTTTCTGTTGGGGAATCTTTAAAAGTTTAAACAGAATGTATGGTTTTGAGCTCTAGAAGCCATCTTTACTTTCCTGTGTATCAAGTACTCAGCACCGTATTCTTGTGAAACTGTGCATCTGAACATAAATTTCTTTTTGTCTATATAAAAAAGTGTTTGCAGTTCCTTCCTAAGGAGGGCATCCTATTTGTCATAAGACCTAAGGAGCAGGTGGAGAGAAGAGCTATTGTAAATTTCCCAGTAGAGGAGAGACAGAAGAACATATTTGGAACCCAGCTACATAATGTTCAAGTTGAAGTTTGAATGGACTTTAAATTTCTCCTTCTTCCTTCCATTCCTCCTAATGTTCAGCAACATTTACTACACTCACACAGGCCAGGGGTGAATGGGTAATGTTTTGGAATTATGAATGGACCTGGGTTTCATGTCTGGGTGGCCATACTGCAGACCAGAGATGTATTTCATGAAGGTAGGAGCCCAGAGATGGAGATGGCTTTGAGAACGTGAGTCCTCTGGACATTTGCAGAAGTCTTGGGGAAGGACTTTGAACTTCTAAAGACATAAATAGGTGTACAAAAGCCAATCTTACTAAGGTCTTAATGGGGTGGGAGATTCACCTAACACCTTTGTTAAATGAAAATGGGGTAATAATACAAACTATAGGAGACCTTTTGTAAATTGTGACATCTTCAAAAAAGAAAGGTTGGTGTTATTTTTATAATACAATTTCAAAAAATATGTGATTTTTATTCTTATCTCTAATCTCTTATCTCTAATGGGTTTACAAAAAGGAAAAGAAAAAGAGAGAAAAAAATTAAGTCTTTACGAAGAATAGCACACTTTTACAAAGAAAATACTAGGTGTGATAAAGAGACCTATTAGGAATTAATCTCTTTATTTGGTAAGCAATATTTTAAAATTAATTAGATACAATATTCTTTCTGTTTGTTAAGAACAACCCCAAACAGTGTCATCAACCTTTATATACATTAATATTATTTTACATGTAGGTATCAAAATTAAATGCCTAATGTGAGAATAAAATCAAAACTTTTAATGTATCTCTCTATAACAATGCGACTAAGGTAACTGACCAAACTATGAGATTATATTTTATAGGAAAAAATTCTTTTTTTTTTTAGTAGCAGAGAAATAGCTTCATGGAATTTTGGACGATATAGTCAAGTCATATATTTCAACGTATCTTTTTTAAGATTATATATCTTCTATCTGATTACTTACTTGTCAAGTTTGATAGCCATGATTAGAAAGTAACAGTACAGTAAGTCCCCCATATACAAACGAGTTCCATTCGCAGAGTGCGTTCATAAGTCCAATTTGTTTGTAAGTCCAACAAAGTTAGCCTAGGTACCCAACTAACACAATCGGCTATATAGTGCTGTATTGTAATAGGTTTATCATACTTTCCACATAAATAATATGTAAAAAACAAACTCAAAAAATAGACTTTTTAATCAAGGTACAGTATAGTACTTTGAAAAGGACAGTAGTACAGTATAACAGCTGGAATACAGGGGCTGGCATGGAGTGAACAGGCAAGAAGAGTTACTGACTCAAGGAGGGAGAGGAGCTGGGATATGGTAGAGCTGAAGGATCGTCAGCAATAGGAGATGGAGGGCAAGCTGCAATTTCACTCATGCCTGACATTGATGGTACAGGTTCTGGTTCCTTGCTGGATTCAATTCTATCTACCCTCTTGAAAAAACAATCCAGAAATGTCTGGGTAGTAGCTCTTTTCTTCTCATCACAGATGACATGGTAGCACTGGACTGCACTCTGAACGGCTGCTGCAACCTTCATGGACCATTCTATGTTTAGGTCCTGTGCCTCAAAAGCTAACAGTGTCTCCTCAAATAAAGAAAATCCCCTTTCCATTTCCTACGTCGTGAAACTCTTTGGTTCTTCAGTTACTTCTTCTTCCTCTTGTCTCTCTTCGTCCTTTCTCTTGGCCTCCAATTCTATCAGGTCTTCAATACTAAGCTCCTCGTGTTGCACAGCAACAGTACTATACAGTAAAGTACACAATAGCACAATCACTTGTAGAGGATGCATGCATGTGACAATGTACACCAGACACGTGAACTAACTTATGTGATTGGACATGTGAACGCACGTTCGCATCTTTGAAAGTTCACAACTTGAAGGTTCGTATGTAGGGGACTTACTGTAGTATCTTGGTTAGAGTCATTTTTCATGACAATTAAGAAAATAAAATGCCCACAATATTTTGATTTTAAAATCATAGTATTAGTGTAATGCACTGACCACTAGATGGAGACAAGACCTCCGAGCTTCACCCATGATAGTTTTCTTATTGTGAGTAGAAACCCGCAACAAAAGAGTTAGGTTAGGTTAATACAGTACTGGATGTTCAGAATCATAACAAATACGTGTACTAGAAGGTTTCATTTATCCTCAGCATCACAGGCCTTAGAATCTGTTTAATCTGAGGAATGCGGCATGTGTTTACACAAAAAAATTTTCTATTATCATTGAGGGTAGTTTCCAAACTAAATAATGATGACTTTATAAAGGTAGGATCTTTTTTTTTTCCTAAGTAATTTAGCAATATCTTCAAAATACATAGGTTTTGTTTGTTTTTTGAGGTTTTATAAAATTGTTTTCAGTGAAACATCAGAAAGAGTTGGTCTATCATTGTATTATTAAGAGGATATTTAGTGTTCAAATGTCAAGCAAACTGCTTGTTTTGACATAAATATAAAACAAATATTTAGGAAAAACTAACATGAATTTACACTCAGGTCCTTAAGTGATATTTCATCACATAACTTAAGTAGGTTTAATACCATCCATAGTCTAGGTACTAAGAATCAGAATTTGTGCCCTCTATCCAGTGTCCTTAAATTTGCTTACATGGTTTCGCAAAATTATATGCTCTCTCATACATCTTAAAGAAGACATCTACATTTTAAAATCATTTTTGAAGAGTGATATTTCTAGTGTATTGTAAAAAAAGACATAAAATAAAAAATTTTAGGGTACTATTATGTCACTCTTTAATATTCCAGTGGAATCTAAGGTTATAGCTATAGAATCCTTACCATAAACCATTTTAAAAGTGCATAATCAAGCTCTTCATTTTAATGTTCCTTTTTTTCCTTCTTAAACATGTTTTTTCCCTACAGAATATTGCTCTAATGTATTTTATGCTTAAAACACCCTACCACAGTCTTCTGGCAGAAGAATATGTATCTCTGCCATTATATTTTATATGCATTTGTTATTTGGGTTTATCTGAACTCTACCTACTAGAATGCAAACTCCATATGGATAGAAATTTCTTTTCTGTTTGGTCACTGCTAAATTCCTAGCACTTGAGACAGGGCCTAACACAAAGTAGATGCTGGCTAAATATTTTTTGAATGAATGAAAGTGAAACTTAAAAGTTTTCAACTTTTCTATGCCCATGAGGCTCTATGTTTTAAATGTTTTGCTTTAGATTAAGTTATCATGACAATTATTATTAACACACAATTTTTAAAAACAATATAGAGTATATTAAAATGGTAATTATTAAGACAAAAAGTAAAATGTTAGGAATGTAGTTCTCAATGAGATAATGGGCTTTCCTTATTTTCATTATCACATATCCTTGGGGGAATATTACTTAGTGCTAGAGTGAGAGAGAGTTCAGTATCAATCCTATTTCATTTTAAAATATTCATAGATGTAAACACTAAAAAAACTTAATCACATACATAAAAATGTGAAGGTGACTATTTTTATAGCACTAACACTCAGTTCTTTGAACTACTCTTGACTTTGTGCCAAATGTTGCATAGTTATCTGTTACTGAAATAATTTTATTGATTCATCAGTTAATAGATTAAGTTATCCTTCATTTTTGTTGAAATTTGAGTATAAAACTACCTGACTGGAATATGACGTTACCCAAAGACACCACTGTTTCAAAGTGTCCTTTTATTTGATGTCCTTGAAGTATGTACCCCCCTGGATGTGCCTTTCTTTTGTAAAGGAAAAGTGGGCAAGCACAAAAAGGAAGGAAGTAGTAGGGGGAGGACAGGAAGGAGAGTGGGGGTCCCACTTCCATCATGACCTTTAATTGGTCCTCAGGCAGATCGTTTTGAAGAAAGAGTATAAGTGGAACTAGAGACCTAGAAATGTATTGTCTTAAAACTGTGTCTCCTACTACTTACTAAGTTTTTCACATATGCCTAGGTTATCCCAATTTAAGGGTCACTGTTCTAGGCTACCATTTAATTCTGCTGTGACAGCCTAACTCCCATTATTCTGAGCTGATACAGCTCAAGTAGAATAATGTCCTCTCTGATGATACAGTTGTCTCCCCTTATCCTCAGGGGATACGTTCCGAGACCCCCCAGTGGATGCCTGAAACCCTGAATAGTATTGAACCCTATATATACTTAGTTTTTTCCTATACCTATGATAAAGTTTAATTTATAAATTAGGCACAATAAAAGATTAACAACAACTAATAATAAATTAGAACAATTATAATAATATGCTGTAATAAAAGTTATATGAATGTGGTCTTTCTGTCTCAAAATATCTTGTATAAATTTAATGCCTTTTCTGTCTTAACTAAGCTCTTACCATGCCTATTGGTGGTAACTTTTGCAGTTTAAGGTGTGACAGCAAAACTAGAATGAGTTTCTTTTTCTTTCTTCACAATAGCATGGATAGAAGATTTATTCTTACCATAGATCTTAGCAACCTCAGCATATGACTTTTTTCCTTTCCTTATTAAATCGAGAACTTTCACCTTTTCACTAAAAGGAAGCACTTTACTGCTTCGCTTTGGCATATCCAAATTGCCAGCATCACTACTCTTGCGCTTTGGTGTTGTTACTAAGTAAATTAAGGGTGACTTGAACACAGCACTGCAATATCGTGACAGTGGAGTTGATAACTGAGACAGCTACTAGGTAAATAATGGGCAGTATACGCTGGACAAAGGGATGATTCACATCCTGGGCAGGATGCAGTGGGATGGCACAGATTTCATCATGCTACTCAGAATGGTGCACAATTTAAAACCTATGAATTGTTTATTTCTAGAATTTTCCATTTAGTATTTTCAGACCATGGTTGACCCATGGGTTGATCTGCAGGTAACTGAAATGACAGAAAGCAAAATCACAGATAAAGGGAGACTTCTGTAATGGAAATTGCACCAGTCTGAAATATCCCACAATAATAATATGCAAGTACTTCCTGTTGGGCCAATAATTGAACCGTTACACTGAGCATTAATGCACTTATCTGACAGCACATCTTCCCACCTGGAGCCTGGCTGGTCACAAGCCAAGTCAAGGACAGTTGTGTTTTCCAAAAGATATTTTAGTCATTTGAACCAGAATAAGATATCTAATTATTATGAGAACTATAATTTATTGAAAAATCTTCATGATTGTGCAATTAAGTATATTATTTCTAGTTTTCATGGTAATCTAACCTGATGAGATAGGTATTGTTGTATATCCATCTGCTAATGAGAAATATGAGGTTGAAAGCTGTTGAGTAACTTGCCCAAGGTCACATGGCACAAGGGCCGCATAAAGAGCACAGGTAACAATGTTCACTTCAAATAGTAACAATAACAATAGTAATAGCAAGTAACATTTATTGTGCACTATCTACAGCATTCCAGCTTATGAACATCAAGGATGGAGTACCAAAAAGCCGTGTTTTTTGAATCATATTGGTAGCAAGGACATAACACTAGAAAACCTCTTGCTTAAAATCATACACTTTGAGAAACTTGGCTGTTTGAAATCATATCAAAACTATAGGTTAAAAACAAACCAGCTTTAACTTGGAATGTATCAGAATGCCAGGTATGTTAAAGCAGTCCCGCTTGAATCTAGGAGCCACTCAGAATTGTCTCCTATTTTTGATAGAGTTCTTCAAAATCTTATGTGCTTGCCTAGAATGGTATATAAGATCTTTTCAGGTTTTGTTTGGATTGGTTGTGTTTCTGAACACAGATATTCCTTGCTTCACAAGTTTAATAAAATTGTATTTTAGAATCATACTACACTCTGGACCAAACATTGTTCTGAGCATTTTAGATGCCAATAATTTAATCCTCATAACAATCCCATGGACCATTTTGATATCCATCTTACATTTGAGGCAATTGAGGCACAGAGAGATTAATAAACTTGCTTGAGGCCACACAGGAAATTATAGAGCTAGGACTCAACCCAAGCAGTCTGAATCCAGAACCCATACTCTTATTCAGCGTCATACGGCCCCTACAAAATAAAAACTTTTAATTCATAACTATACTAGAAAAATAGAAAGGAAACCTTTCACTGACTAGAAACCATGGGAAATAACAGAACTATGAAATGTAAACAGGAGCAGAGGAACCTTAGGCAGATAATGGGGTCAGAAGCTGGAGGGGGGTGAATAGAGAGGAGACAGAACCAGGGGTAACTCTTGGGGTAATTAATTGGGTACAGTAGCAAGATATTCTGGGAGGTCAAACTCCTGGTACATTACTTCTTGGCTACTCAGGATGTCTGCATCCTAGAGCCATCAGTATGTGGGAGCTTGGCTTTGAGAAATGAGGCAGAACTCCAAGTGGCTGGCAAGACCTAGAAGTATGTGTCCTCACACCCAGAAGACCAGCTGCTGATGCACTCTGTCCCACGGGACACATTCTTCTTCTTCATCTTCATCTTCTTTTATTTTTTTTCTTTTTTGGTCACACCTCATGGCTTGTGGGATCTTAGTTCCCTGATCAGGGATTGAACCTGCACCCTCAGCAGTGAATGCACAGAGTCCTAACCACTGGACAGCCAGGGAATTCCCACATTCTGCTTCTAGGAGATCTCTTCAAACAGGCTGCTGCACAAATTCCAGCACCTCATCACAACCCTTAACCCTCTTTGGGTTGTGCAAAACACATACAACAGACAATATAATCAGAAATTTCAGCCACAAAATTGAGTGCACAATCAAGAATCACCAAAAATTCAAGAATACAAAGAAAGGGAGCCCATGAATTTGAGTAACCAAATAAATTATACCTGAAAACTCAGAATGATACAAGTAAACACTCAATCTATTAAAAAACAATTAAACATATCATTAAATTAAAAATCTGACCACAGAAATTAAAATTCAAGAGAGTCAGTGCTGGTAGATGAAACAAAACTGGTTGTGTGTCAGTAATTGTTAAAGATAATTTAATGATAGATATATGGGTTTCATTGTATTTTTTTTCTATTTTAATATATGTTTGAAATTTCCCATGGTAAGAGACTAAAGATCATATCTTAAAAAAGCTAAATAAAAGAATCAACATGATGAAAGATCAAGCCAAATGATTCTTACAGGACATACCACAAAAGATAAAGAAATTGAAAATATGCAAGCAAGCAAAATTAAATGACATGAAAGGTAGATCTAGAAGTTGTGACATCATCTTGTAGAAATTACAGAAGAGTGATAGGTCACAAATGCAAAGATGTAATAAACATGAACTGTAGGTTGAAGGAGATACCAAGTTAGATGATGATAGATAGATAAATAGATAAACTAACCAGCAACACCAAAAATACCTTAGGTAGACATCACAGAGTGAAATTTCTGACTACTTGAGTCAAGTGGCAGAGGCAGAATTCAAAGGTAGGTCAAATTTAGAAAGTATTCTTCCCACTGCACTACAGGAAGAGCTAGGTTTGTGTTTGTATTTCCTCATTGTAAGGCTATTGTATGAATTTATTCTAAAACATTGGTCCCCAACTTGGGGAAAGTACTACAAAAATCTGTAAGTAAAAGAGATTAAAGTAATTTGAAGTTTAAGAATGTGAAATACTAAAATTTCTATGAAAAGCAAAAAATTGCCCATATTTAAGTTCTTTGTATTATGTTTTTTGTGATGATTCTGTGTTTTTAAAGTAAAACATATGCTATTTCTGGTATTTTTAACACAAATATCTTCTTCACACCCGTTTTTCTGGTTATGCATATTCTTTTCTCAGTTATGCATAGTCTTATTTTCTATATTTCTGTGGGTCTCTTTCACATAAATATAGCCCAAAGAATTCTGTTCAAATATATTATTTTCTAAAATGAGTTTTATTTCCTCATTCACATACATTATGATTGAAACATTGCTTTAGCTTAACTAGATGATGCATTTACTGTTAGAGACCATGGGTATTTTGTTTGGGTTCTTTTTTTTTCATTCTTCCATGGTAAGTGTCCAAAGATAGTGCCTGATTATTTTTGATTGCAATAGATTCTAGCTCTAGGCTTTCTCTTCTCTGCCTTGCCATCCAGGCCAAGGGGTTAATTATCAACAGATATATACAAAATATTGGAGAAGCATAATAGGAATCATTAAGACATCATTTCATAGTGGTCATTCCCCCTCAAATTCTTTCTCTTATATTGAAAGGTTTTTGTATATCAGTTTTTCATAAGACAGGGAATAAACAGTAATTTTCTTAACATTTTGAGTACTATTATTAATGATTTGTCAGAAAGGTAAATATATGTAAATTTAAAATCTTACTATAGTCTTGATCACTCCTAGAATGGGACTATCCTTACCCCGGGAAAAAGAATCTAAAGAAATAAAAAGCAATGTGTCACCTGTTGAGGCAAAACTATCACATAAGAAGAGAAGGTGATGGAGCAAGGAAGAGAGAGCGAAAACAAAATTAAAATCCTCCCTTAGAATGAGTCTGAAAGTAGTTATTAATGAGAGATATGTAAAGGGAAAGTTAGACTTTTGAATGCATTTATCATAAAATGAGTGCTTAGAAAATAGATAAATATAGATTTATTCAAGAAGCCTAGAAAAAGAGCAGGGAAAAACCTAAAGAAAGAAGAAATGATGTTACTATGGAAAAGCAGAAACTCAGAAAATGAAAACAAAGAAACTGTAGAAAGGACCAACAATTAAAATCTGGTTTTTAAAACGGCTAATGATATGGTGAATATTTTACATGATTGATAAAGTGAAAAAAAAGACATAAATAAATAACATAAATAGGAAGTAACTATAGTTCCAATGCAACTTTAAAAATAATTCATGAATGTTATTAATAATTTTAGTCCCATACATTTAAATAATTAGATAAAATGCATAATTTATAGAAGAATTGCCAATAATTTTGTTGAAATAGAAAAAAGAAAGACAATAACAACTAAACCTTGTCACAATTAAGGCAATTATTTTAGTATTCCAGAGGGTTCCAAACCATCTCTCCAAATAGGGGCTGGAAAATTTTATGTGAGTTTCATATAACCTTCAAGGAACAGATAACCTGTACTATGTGTAGCCTGTAAAAGGAATGAAAATTGCCAACTGATTCTGTTAGATTAATATATATTGATACCAAAGCCAAACAAATACAGTAAAAGAAAGGTCAATTATATAAACAAACTTCATTGTGAACTTAGAGGTGAAAATTTAAATGCAGTACTAAGAAATTAAATCTAACATTTATTAAGGACTATCCTAGTAGGTTGAAAGAGAAAAGTTATATGATCAACTTAATATTGTTAAAAGAAAATTTCAGAGAATATCTTTATGACCTTAAGACAAGGAAGAATTTCACTATGGATTAATTGAGATATATTAATTTTAAAATCTTCTTCAGTCAGAAGAAGAACACCCATGAAAGAAGTTTTTAAAAATCTACAATTTGGAATTGATATTTATAACTGTGATATCTAATAAAGGATAATTATGCAGAAATAATAACTCCTATAAATATAGCAAACTCATGCAACGTATTGGAATAGAAGCTGAAATCTAATAAACATTGTGGAAAGAATGTTAGTAAAAAGGGATATTCAAATTTGAAAAACACACTTCAGATTAACAAAATTTACATCTATTGTTGGCAATATCTAGTGTTGGCTAGGATTGGGACCCTAGTGGAAGTGTAAATGCTATATCATTTGGAAGAGTATTTTGACAATATTAAATAAGTTGAAAATCTAGAGACTATGTTGCATATGTGCTCAAAGAAATGTATGAAAATGTCCATAGCATCACGAGCAATAGCAAAAAAATGGAAACATCGGACGGATAAATTGTGAAAAATCTTGTAGTAGATGTGGTACACCAGGGAAAATGGATGAACTACAGCTGTACATATCAACTTGATTAAATCTTGAATACAACATTAAGTGAAGAAAGGACATTACTGAAGGATGCATACAGTATGATACCATTTATGAAAAATCTGAAAGTATGCCAAGCAACTCTGGATTATTGTGTTGCAATGGTGTAAAAATGCATGAGAATGATAACCAAATTTAGGTTGATGGTTATCTCTGGGAAGGCAAAGAAGGAGGAAGAAACTGCCATAAAATGTAAGAGAGGCAGTCAAAAAACAGCAATTGTATTTGTAATGAGCTATTTCTTTAAAAAAAATTAGAAGTTGAAGCAAATATGGCAAACTTTTAGAACTTGGTAGAGCTTGGTAGCTGGGTCTTGGTTCCAGACACTTGTTATGGTAAAGTCTTACTTTGTTGTATTTGAAATATTTCATGGTAACCAAGGTAAAGGCATTTAAAACATAGAAACTGGAAACCGTTTTTTAAAAAAATGGGTTTGGGTAAGGGCTGTAAATTGGAGTTGGATTAAAATATTTAACTTTCTACTCTAAAAATCTGGGACCCTCATATGAAGGTAAGCATGTCCTTATCTTAACCTCAATATTCTGGCCAGAAGTTTAGGCCTGTTTCCCTGACTTTCTGAATTTTTCCAAATGGGATCTTTCAACAGTGATGATTTAGAGGTCTTATGGTAGCAGAGTCTTTAAACAATGTGATCACTAAGAGGTAAAACTGAAAAGTCAGAAGAAAAAGATTTCATGGGATTCAAGTAGAAGCTTGGCTATATATTAAGGAAGAAACAAGACATAAATATACCTTCTATGTGATTGGGGGGAAAATTTGTATTTCTTTTTTTAGCTGTTTCTGGAGAAGGCTTTTAAAAGACCTCTTTATAGTCTCTTTTGAGCATTTTGTTTTCTTCTTCTCTGGGCATGGTTAACAAATTAAAGAGCTTATTTCCTCTCCACAGCTGTGTGTCATTGCCTTAGGGACTATTATGGGAACAAATTCTAAAGAAGTTCATTCTGCTGTCTAGCAGCAAGAGCTCTTAACATAAACAAGTTTGCAAACTCCCCGAGGACTGAGCAGATGTCTCCGATCATTCCTGCTGGCTACTCTGTCCTGCCGGCTGACCAGTGTGCATTCCCTGATAGCAGACCCCTGACCTATGAAGTAATGTTGCCCTGAAGATACTGGATGCAAAGACAGGTCTGAAGTAAATACAGTGAATTTGCTTCTTTATGTGATCCTTAAGAGGTCCTGGCTACAACAGCCAGGAGTAACCAATGATTGTTCAAATAGACTATATTTTAAGCTTATAGATATTTGTTAACTTTTACCATTTTCTTGACAATGAGAAACTCTAAAACTAAGGCCCTTTAGCAAGCCAGTATTTTCCAGTAGGGAAAAAAAATGCGGATTTTAAAGTTCTGAATTCTTAAGTAGCTAAAACGGGCATGCTTTCACTGAAGATCCATCCATGAAATGAGAATTTTGTAAAGATTTTTTCAAAGTTAACAATATGATGATGAAGCTGTTGCTGGTTTCTTGTAATGTACTAAAGTAACAAGTTTGACTTCAAATATTTAAATCATTTTGTTTGCTAGACAACCTCACCTTATCAGAAAAGAATTTACTTAACAAGATTTATTTGCAGAATTGAGCAAGTGAGATTTTGGGAAATGGGATGAGGGTAGGGGTAATATAACTTTCTAGAATGTTAACTATCTCCTTCAAAGACAAAGGGAATGATTGTGGGTAGTTCAATGTATCTGAGATGGTTCCAGCTTGCTGAAAATGAACTTGATTGTGTATAAAAGTAATAAATCAGGCTCCTTCTAACTGCCTTTGAATAATAAAAGGATGTTGGTAAATGGCTTTGGAATATGGTGATCTTAAACTGAGATCTCAGAGTCTTGGACTTTCAGAGTTGGAAGAGTTTTTCATATCAGTATGGAACTGTGGTTCAGGCAGGTTAGTGGACTTGGATGACGCCACACATCACAATGGTCTAGATATCTTTTTTTTTAAAAAGAATTTTTTTTAGAGCAGTGTTAGATTCGCAGCAAAACTGAGAGGAAGGTATAGAGACTTCCCCTTTACTCTCTGCCCTCGCACATGCATAGCCTCCTCCATTATCAACATCTCCCACCAGAGTGGTACATTCATTAAAATTGATCAACCTACACTGACACTTCATAATCACCCAAGGATCATAGTTTATCTTAGGGTTCATTCTTGGTGTTGCACATTCTATGGGTTTAAACTAATCATAGTTTTCAGTGCTCCCCAAATCCTCTGTGCTCCACCTGTTCAGCCTTCCCT
Source organism: Balaenoptera musculus (assembly GCF_009873245.2). NCBI lineage: Eukaryota > Metazoa > Chordata > Mammalia > Artiodactyla > Balaenopteridae > Balaenoptera > Balaenoptera musculus. The sequence goes on from NC_045796.1 coordinate 31,350,208, forward strand.
TCCCCCAACCTCAGGCAACTACTCATCTTTTTTTTGTCTCTATAATTTTGCCCTTTCCAGAATGCCATATAGTTGGAATCATATAGTATGTAGCCTTTTCAGATTGGCTTCTTTCACTTAGTCTTTCCACGGCTTGATAGCATAAAGAGTTAAATAGTATTCCATTGCCGGGACTACCACAGTTTATTTAACCATTTACCTACTGAAGGACATCTTGGTTGCTTCCATGTTTTGGAAATTATGAATAAAGCTACTATAAGCATCCATGTGTAGGTTTTAGTGTGGATGTAAATTTTAAACTCTGGGTAAATGCCAAAGAGTGCAATTGTTGGATCATACAGTAAGAGTATGTTTAGTTTTGTAAAAAACTGCCAAACTGTCTTGCAAAGCATCTGTACCGTTTTGCATTCCTATCAGCAATAAATGAGAGTTTCTGTTGCTCCACGTCCTCTCCAGTATGTGGTATTAGTGTTCTGATTTTGGCCATTGTACTGGATGTGGAGTGGTGTCTTGATGTTTTAATTTGCATTTCCCTGATGACAAAGGATGTGGAGCATTTTTTCCTATGCCTATTTGCCATCTGTATATTTTCCTTGGTGAGGTGTCTGTTAAAGTCTTTGGCCCATTTTAGAATCAGGTTCTTATTGTTGAGTTTTAAGTGTTCTTTGTACATTTTGGATAACAGTCCTTTACCAGATGTGTCTTTTGCAAATATTTTCTCCCAGTCTGTGGCTTATCTTTTCATTCTCTTTACATTGTCTTGTGCAGAGAAGACATTTTTAATTTTAATGATGTCCAGTTTATCAATTATTTCTTTCATGGATCATGCCTTTGGTGTTGAATCTAAAATGAGTCATCACCATACCCGAGGTCATCTAGGTTTTCTCCTGTGTTATTTTCTAGGGGGTTAGTTTTATGTTTTATATTTATGTCTATGATCCATTTGGAGTTCATTTTTGTGAAGGGTGTAAGGTCTCTGTCTAGATTCTTGTTTTTTCTTTTGCATGTGGATGTCCAGTTGTTCCAGCACCACTTGTTGAAAAGACTATCTTTGCTCTACTGCATTGCCTCTGTTTCTTTGTCAAAGATCAGTTGACTATATTTATGTGGGTCTATTTCTGAGTTCTCTTTTCTATTACATTGACCTATTTGCCTATTATTTCTCCAAACCACACTGTCTTGCTTACTATAGCTTTATAGTAAGATTGAAATTGAGTAGTGTCAATCCTCCACCTGTTTTCTTCTTCAATACTGTGTTGACTATTTTGAGTCTTTTGCCTTTCCATATAAACTTAAAATCAGTTTTTCAATATCCACAGAATAACTTGCTGGAATTTTGATTGGGGTTGCAGTGAATCTATAGATTAAATTGGGAAGAGCTGACAATATTTAGTCTTCCTAGCTGTGAACATGGACTATATCTCCATTCATTTAGTTCTTCTTTGATTTGGTTCATCAGAGATTTGTAGTTTTTCTCATATGGATTTTGCACATATTTTGTTAGATTTATACCTAGGTATTTAATTTTAGGGGTGCTAGTGTAAATGTTATTGTGTTTTTAATTTCAAATTCTACTTGTTCATGACTGGTATGTACGAACACAATTTACTTTTGTATATTAATTTTGGATCCTGCAGCCTTGCTATAATCATGTATTAGTTCCTGGAGTTTAGATAACATTTGAAAAAAATACTTAATCACATGTTTAGCTTAATTTTTGAGTTCTAAAGATGCTTAATTTTAATAAAAATCTGAACATATTGTTTTAAAACATGTATATTTAGCAAACACCCATTTATGAATCAGTCTTGACAAAAAGAATGAAAAAAATCAAACTTGAATCTGACCAAGACTCTAGGTCTTACTAATAATTTATAAGAAATTTAAGGGAAAACAGAATATGTTAGATGACATCATGGGCATGTATTAGAAAATTCCAGGGAGAGAAACTCTACTGGGTAAAAGATCTTGTTTCTTTAACACACACACCAATGTTATGAGGGAAACCTTAAATTAAAAGAAATTTAACAGACATATCACTCTAACATGGAACTTATTTATAAAAAGTGGTGTGTTTGGATGTGAAATAAACAAAGAAATGAGAACACTGATTCTTTATGGCAATTAAGTAACTATTATTAACATATTTTAGGTGTAATAATGGTATTATGGCTTTTTTAGACAGTTACTGTCTTTAAGAAATACAAACTAAAATACTTTTAGATAAAATGATAGATGTCTGATATTTACTTCAAAACAATCAGGCTAGCGTGGGGTAGAGAGTACATATGGTGACAACCGTTGAGAGTAAGTAATAGGTTCACTGAGTTCCATAAACTATTCTCTCCACATATGTGTACACTTGAAAATTTCCATAACAAAAATAGAAAAATTCGTTGAACACTAACTAAACTAGAATTGCCATGAAGACCAGAATTATATCTTATCTTAATTATCCTTGCATCCCTAGAACGTGTCTCAATAATTACTTGCATAATTCATTAATTAATAATCCTTGATAATTTATGCATGAATCTGAGGTCTTATATGCAGGAAAATGCCTTCATGAGGCCTCTGAGAGGTGTTCACTATATCTTAACAAGGCATGGCAGAAAAGGGCTCTAAAAATAAATTCAGTCTACTTAATGTGTTAATTTCTTTTATGTCCTGATCATACCTTGATTTAAATGATCTTGTCAATCTGAGGCTGTGAATAATATACTGACTATTAAAGAAGTCTCCTAGGGCTTCGCTGGTGGTGCAGTGGTTGAGAATCTGCCTGCCAATGCAGGGGACACTGGTTCGAGCCCTGGTCTGGGAAGATCCCACATGCCGCGAAGCAACTGGGCCCGTGAGCCACAATTACTGAGCCTGCGCGTCTGGAGCCTGTGCTCCGCAACAACAGAGGCCGCGATAGTTGAGAGGCCCGCGCACCGTGATGAAGAGTGGCCCCCGCTTGCCACAACTAGAGAAAGCCCTCGCACAGAAACGAAGACCCAACACAGCCATAAATAAATAAATTAATTAAAAAAAAAAGAAAAGAAAAGAAAGGAATAAAATTCAATGTAAATATAAAATAAAAAGTCCAATTTAAAAAAAAAAAAAGAAGTCTCCTAAACACTCTTCTAGTTAGGGCTTCCCTGGTGGTGCAGTGGTTGAGAATCTGCCTGCTAATGCAGGGCACACGGGTTCGAGCCCTGGTCTGGGAAGATCCCACATGCCGCGGAGCAAATGCGCCCGTGAGCCGCAACTGCTGAGCCTGCGCGTCTGGAGCCTGTGCTCCGCAACAGGAGAGGCCACGATAGTGAGAGGCCCGCGCACCGCGATGAGGAGTGGCCCCCGCTTGCCGCAACTAGAGGAAGCCCTCGCACAGAGGCGAAGACCCAACACAGTCAAAATAAAATAAAATAAAATAAATAATAATTAAAGGTGCTAATAATTAAAAAAAAAACTCTTCTAGTTATTCTGAGAGCTACTTTATTTAAACTTCCAAAATTCTTAGTAAGTTAATTGAATAAACTTTTGTTCAGAAATTCAATATCAAAGATGTTATGGTCTGTGCTGGTGGTAAAACAAATAAATCTTTGCTCTTCAAGAAGCTAAGCTCAATGGTATAGATGAGAATATAACCCTCTGTTCAGAAAACTACCCAAACATTTTAGGGGTCCTGTGCTCATGAGGTATTGGGGACTTGATTTTTTTCCATCTCATCTTACTGCTTTAAAACAGTTATTGCAGCTGAAACTATAGTGGAATTATTTGTTATCTGAATCAGCTACTGTGTCCAGATCACATTATCCCAAGCTATATTACCTGATATATATGAAGAAAGGGTTTTATTATTGATGGCATCCAGGCTTTGGCTGTGGTGTTTTCCTTAATATCTCACCTGGCTTGATAAGCATAGTTAGTTCCTCTATTAAATGGCTTATCCTATTCAAAGATAGGCCGAAATAGTGCTAGATATACATTACCATTGTTTGTTTTTGGTGTGTGTGATTGTTGTTGGCTTTTTTTGCCACTGCCTTAGGTAGAAATCTATTCTAAATTAAGATAGAGTTCTGACTAGCCATTTGGAAAATGGCTTCTGTTTTCCACAGGTTAATTCAGATTTTTATTGCAATATTATTATCATTTCCACTTTTTACTCTATAATCCAGATTTTAAGATTACATTTACAAAATCAGAGGTTATCCTTGAACTATTAAAGAGGGAAAAAAATCCCAAACCCAAGAATGTGGTTATAACTTGGTCTAACCATGAGAATTCACACCTCCAACCCACACACAAGACAAAATTTTATTAGTGTACAGTTTGTACTGTATACTTTTATATTTCAGCCTGTCATGCTCTAAAAATGTGCTTTTTTTACTTGGATAAGTAATAAAAGTCACCCAATGGCTAAGCTGTTTTATGTCCAACTTCCACTGTGTGGCTGTACGACTTTGCAGAATGACTGATCATTGCCAAACAAGGGCAGAAGTTTACCAACTGTATGTCCTTTAGCAGGGTGTATGGTGTTTGGGCTCTGTCTCCCACTGAGAATTTTATCCTTACATGTCTATTTTATTTTACAAGTCCAAGTAACAATTTTATTCTAGTCTACAGAACAGTTTTTTTTTTTCTTTTACGTACTTTTGGTGGTTTTAGCAGTGTTCCTTTTGAGCAGGCTTTTAATGAACCCACAAAAAGTTATACTAAAAATAAAATATACACAATAAAACAATAAGCATCTAGATGTTCAGAGCTAAGCAGAGGTGATCTGATTGTGTCTATCACTGAGTAGCTCACCTACTTAAGAATTCACCAGCCGATCTCAGTTTTTCTACTTCGAATTCCCATGTAACTTGCCCAAATCAGAGAGTCCTAAACATACACACACAAAATAGACCCTCTTTTAAAGCCACATCAGGACAAAAATTCAATTAGAAAGCCTAAATGTGTTATCAAATTGACAAGTGCATTGATGAAGTTTATTACTAGAAAATAGGCACTATCTTTCCATGTCTATATTAAACTTCCTAGAAATACAAATTCCCTTGAAAGAACTAAAGGACAATATCTTAGGGTATGTAAAGAATAGGCAGGACCTCATATGCATCTGACTAAACATCATCCAATCTTCTCAGGAGCTGCCATGAGAGAGGGAATTCTAACTACAGACTGTCATCCTGGAATCTTCTTTTCCATGAACACTTTATTATGCAAGTGCAAGGCCTGCGTATGTCAGTTGCTGAGTCGAGTGTGAGGCATACAAAGAAGGACATCTTCTCCAGTGCCAGTGCTAGGCACCTCTGATAAGAGCAGAGCAGTCTGTTGGGCACCCAAACCTCTCAGGTCTACCCCTCCACTTCTACTTATGTTGGAAATAAATTTTGGTCCCTGTTTAGGATAAGTTTATGCCTTTAAGGACTTTTTTCTAGCAAATAGATAGACATGTTTTTAAAAATAATGTTAAATTTCACTTTTTAAACTTGCCTTTCTATTTATAAAATTCTAGGATTTTGGAAAAAGGTTTCAATAGGGGATTTTCTAGCGCCAGTGGCAGGCTTAAGAGAAAGTAAAAACTATGTCACATAAGAGAATGCATAATTGTGAACAAAAACTGAATGAATACTTAATCATGATGACAAAGTTTACTAATATAAATTACAAAGTTGACTATTTAATTAACAATATAGTATTCAAAATTTAAAGGCAGAAGGTAGCAAACTGTGACATAAATGAAACCTTATAGTAACTGGCAGGTCTTAGACTAACGTTAGCTTAACTAGTGGTAGATACTCTTTGGCCAATCATACTGATACACAGGAAAAAAAGGCATCAGGGCTCTGCCTTAGCAGCCTCATTGCCTGGAATCAATTCATTGCCATTAAGAACACCATGAATGTTCTAATGATCTATGGCCAGTGAAAATCCAACAGTCCTCTGGGGCTGTTAATGCAGATAATCTTGACTCTGCTAATCCTTGCACCATAACTGACTGACTCTGTATGTCTCTTTCCATGAGAGGGAATCTGAATGGGTCAAGCTTACAGAGAGCTGCTTTCAGGTCAGATCCATATTCTGAGTTGACTCAACGGTCCCAGGAAGACAGAGTTACATGGGTCAAATCTTGGTAAACTGTGAGTCTATGGTAGTATAAGACTATACTACCACTGGTGGTGTACAGGCACAGCTGGACTTCTGTGACTTTTTAGAAGAATGTAGTATACCCCTACAGAGAAGACTCTGTAGGGGTATGGACTGTCTGGTACAAGAAAAATATTTTATTATATAGCTACCCATAAATGCCATCATTATATATTTGCTGATAAAATCTACTATATTTCAATATATTTAAAGATTATATAATAAGCATTTGTTATTCAGAATCAAAATTCTTACTACTTGCCCTTTCAGCAAGTAGAGCATAATCGATGATTATTTATTCATTTATTTAACAGATATTTCTTGAGTATATACTACATGGCAGACACTGCTAGATATGGAGAACGCAAGGGAGGAAATATAGACATAAAGCTACGGGTCTTGTGGTGGATATAGAGGTGCAAATTGACAAATTTAATTGTGTTAGGCAGGCTATGATAGAGGAAACAGGAATACTCTTTGGTCACATAGGACAGGCATTTATCTGTAACCTGTACAATCTGGGAGGGCTACCTAAAGATAATTACACATGGGCCAAACCACAAAAATTAGAATATGGGAGAGGAAAAAATGCAGAAAAATGTCTAAGTTCCTGCCTTGAGGGACCAGATGATTGATGGTGCCATTCACTAGAAAGGAAAAAGAAATAGGAGAAAAAGCAAGATTGGGATGAAAAACATGCATTTAGTTCTACACATGTTGAGTTTGAAGTACTTCAGGAATCTCTAAATGGAGAGGAGCAGTAGGTAGATGGATATACAGTTCTGAATGTAAAGAGATCTATGCTGGAAATGAAGCTCTGGGATTCATCAGCTTATAAAAGATACTTGGAATCATGGGAGTGAATAAGATCACCCAGAGACAGTAGGTAGAATGAGAAAAGAAAAGGTGAAAAGGCAAAATCTCATGGAACATCCTTATGCAAGGGGAAAAGGAAGAAGGAAAACACAGAGACTGGCCAGAGAAGAGACGTAATAGGAAAATTAAGGGTTTTGACAAGAGCCATTGAATAATAGAAGTAGAAGCCATATTACAGTGACTTGAGGTGTGATTAGACAATGAAGGTCAGTATGAATAGACATTTAAAAAATGTATTTGGCTGTCAAAGTGAGGAAAGACAGGGTGATAACTAGGGGAAAAGGTAGAGATTGAGAAAGATCGTACAAATGGAAGAGGCTTGTACAAATTTAAAACACTAATGAAAAAATCCAGTAGAGAGAGAGGAACTTTGCCTACAGAGAGGAGGTAGACAGTAGAGCAAATTCCCTGAAAGCAGGGGGCAGTTGGGGGCAAGACAAGAAAAAAAGCAATAAGTTTCAGAAAGAAGCAGAAGCAACTTCGTCATTGTAAAGAAAAGAAGAGAAAGAAAAGAGAAAAGACAACAAGATGGTTTGTAAATGCAGATACATATGCAATTTTTTTTTTTTTTTTTTTTTTGTGGCCTCACCACGCGGCTTGCAAGATCTTAGTTCCCCGGCCAGGGATCAATCTCCTGCCCCCTGCAGTGGAAGAGCGAAGTCTTAACCACTGGACCGCCAGGGAAGTCCCATATGTAATTTTAATAGTGGCAAGTTCTCATCTTACTGGCAATTTGTTTTAGTATGTTTAAAAATCTACCCATAACCAAGTCTTTACATGGTTGTCATTTATAAACCTTGTTTTACACTAATATTTTTATCTAACATAACTCATGTAGTTAAATGAATTTTCTTTTTCTGGATAGTTTTTAGAATTTAGCATGTTTAAACATTAATTTGAAATATAAAATACACAGGTATACAAACACTTTGTATGACATAATCAGTTTCATTTTTACTTCTATCTTACATAATTTCTACCTTTGTACTGTACCCTTAGTTTTGCATAAGGATTTCCCTCTGGTGGATGGAAAATAAATTTAAATTTGAAATTTTAGCTCCAGATTTTAGATTTAGCTGGCAATCTGTATAAGTAGTTTCAGAAATGTAGCTTAAGCTGTATTACTAGCTTAAGAAATAAAATAATCAGAAATTCAGGCAAAAATGTTTGCAAAGATGTTTACTGAATCATTGTTCATAAAATAATACATACCAAAAAATTGTATACAATCTGCAATTCAAACACTCAGAGTGGATGTGTATATTATGACTAACAAAATACATACCCATTTACAATATTATTCACAAAGGTTTTAAATAATATAAATGTTTACATGACAATGATTGATAAACAAAACAGTATACAAAATTTCACAGATAATATTTTTATTATGTTAGTATAAACATGCATTAAGGAAGTATACAAGATTATTTGATAAGTTGTTATCTGTTTTGATTCTTACTTTGTTTTTTCTACTTACCTGTATTTTCTAAAATGGGAATGTAGAAGTTTTATAAGCAGAAAAATTAACATTATATTTTGAGAAATATATTCTTGGATTGTTCTGTTTTGAGAAACATGTGTTTAGATTGTTTCTAATAAGTAAACTTTTAGATGATATTCACACCTGGAAATAAATCTGTTTCATCTTAAGTGTCAGACCTGATATTTACCTAGCTATCCAGTTCTATTTTGTGGTGTTCTTTTTCTTCTAAATTTTCCATTAATTTTTCTTTTCCTGAGAGTTAAAACATTTATATGTAATAAAGGGAGTGCAGACTAAATACAAAGACAAAAAAAGGATCAATTCCATTCGATTGAGGATTTGACGTAGTTAACGTGAATCATCTCTCTCTGCCTTTCCTCTAGATCTTTCCAGCTGGAGCTCCTTACTTGGTCTGTGCCTTAGAGGACGATATGTACTATACCTGTACTGGAGCATTTTATTATTTGTTAGAATTTTTCCTAGTGCTAGGTCATTTTGGGCAAGAAGTCATTGCCAGTTAGAAAGAGGCAGAAGAAAAAGCAAAAATAATGTACTCTAAAAAGGATGGTGCTTGCAAGTTGCACATAACTGTGTTATTTTAAGCCAGTAAGAGCTGGGTTTGGTGGTGGCAGCCACATATATCCTGGAGCGTGTCATTGAGGAGAACCAGGTATTATAGGAGCCACAGGCAGACTGTACAATTAGGGTTGGGTGAAAGGATTGGGTAATCCTGCAATAGTCACTGTTACATAACAAGCCAGTTGCTGCCCAGGGATATGAGCGGTAACTGAATATTATAGCGGGAACTGTTAGCTTGGCTGCAGCCAAGGGTCACTGGCTGTTTCCATTACAAATCTTGTTTTGTAGTTGCTTTATAACCCAGACAGTTTAATTCACGTCAGGCTAAAACCTGGCATTCAAATTAGAAGCCTAGAGGCATTTTTTTTTTTTTTTTCCAAAAAGAGAATTTTGAGCTAGAGAGGACCAGAGAGATCATCTAGTCCAACTTCTATTTTCCAGAGAAGAAGATGGAGGCACACAGAAAGAGTAAGATGTACGTAATGTCATACAGTGAGCAGGACACAGACTCAGAACTAGGACACAGTTTTTTCTGCCTTCCCGCTTAAAACAAACCAAACCAAACCCAAACCAAAACAAAATAAACCTCTACTAACCTATGTTAATTTAATTCCTTTTTGATGTAGAGAAGTCAGAGGAAACAGATGTTGACTCTCTTTTATTCACTAGGGATCCCTCTGGACGTGTTGAGTGACTTGCTCAGGGAAACACAGATTGTTAAGTGGTAGAACAGGAAGGAACTCAGATCTATTTTGTGACTATTTAGCAGTTTTATAGCCCTTTTTCTCCAGTCTTACCAATTATCTATTCAATTGATTTATTCAATATCCAGAAAGAAATGACTATTAAACCACTGATAAATAGGGCACTAGTTTACTACATTCTCATGGTTATGAAATGAATCATCAATTGAATTGGAAAAGAAGGAGAGATATGAAGCCAGGATCATGTTTCTATAAAACCACAATTGGCTGAAAAAGGAGCTCAGTCAGTCAACCGAACAATCATTTTATCTCCATAAAATGTAGTGGATTGTTTTTCTTTGATAAATTCCAACAATTATTTTGTCAATATTAAAGTCAGAATTTTTGATGGAAATGGAATAAATGACTTTTTTTGAATTATGTATTACATCCCATTGGCTGGAGTCAGAAATTATATATACATCTTGACTTCATGCACAGCTGGCTTTCCTGAAATCCTACCCAGAAGGGCACCTTACATCATTATACCATGGCTCAGTATTTAAAAGTGACCCGCTCTCTCAGATATGGAAGATCAGTCTATCATGGCAGTAGAGTGGGACTTTTTAAAAGTTTATGCCATAAAATCAGCATTCAAATGTCAAAACCTAGTTCTATACCCAGTATACACGTAGTACTCCTCTTCACCTGTTTTTAAACCCAAGATGCCTGAAACTTTTCTGAATGAGTCTTTTTCCTCTAGCAAATGGTTCTTCGAGAAAAGGGACTATGCTTTGCTTTTCCTATTTTTATTCCTTCTTCCGTATACCATAACCTGCCCTGAACCATTGTGCTTTTCACTGGGCATACACACCATCAAAATTTCTACTATTTATGATGTTATTTACCTGGAGATGTACCTGGGCAGAGTATAGGATTATTGTATTAACAATTGTCATTTCTTGTAGAAGAATATGATGATAAATTGAATTAAACCCAGTTTAAGAGAGGAGAAAGAGAAAAATGCTGAGGAACCCCAGACTTTACTTTTGTTTACAAGAAGTCAGAAATGAGTTGGAAGATAGAAATTAGAAATTCCCGAGTGGAAACTGATAAACTTAACCCAACCAAGAAACTTTGTCTCTTGTTTCTTGTACATTTTTCAGTAATTTTGTGCCCCTTCTCACCTTTATTTCCCAAAATAGGATGTCACATTATGATTACATTTTGTTTATACTTTCTGTCTGTGGTCATTATTATTCTTTATGTTTATGACATTGACAGCCTGAAATTCCTATAAACTAGGAAAACCATACTGAGGAAGTGGGTGGTAATTGGCAAAAGGAAAGCATAATATGGGGAGAATTAGTCAAAGGCTGTTGTAATAATCTGGCTCAGTTAGAAGATTCATTTGTTTTGCATTTCTTGTCCAATGTATTATAACATTATTGGAGATGACTTCATAGATCAAGTGTCATTAAGAAACCTCATATTTTTATTTAGCATGAAGAGATCCAAACTTGCCAGAAAGTCAATATTTATCAGAGTCACTTTATTTAATATTTTTATTTTCTCCATAACTAACCCCCATTTCTGGAGTTGACAACTTTAGTCAGTGGTTTTAGGTATCCTCATTCTGTCGGAAAAGGTGTGTGCCACCAACCTAAGTTCTTGTTGCAAAGAGTGAGACCAGGCTAAAGGTGCTTTTTTACTGAATAGCATGTCTCTGTGGTTTAAAAGGATGGGTATTAGTGGACTTCTTGGCATTACTGTTAGGTTTCAGTGGTGTTTGGGGTCTTATTTTAGGAGATTGGGGCCATCAAGCTGACCATTTATATCTTGTAGGAAGCACAAGTCTTTGTGAAAAATCCTTCTGCAGACACTCAAATTGCATAATAACAAAACCCAAAATGCATTACAGGGAGCTTGACATGTAAATGAAATTCTCTGTGCTATTTGGTTTCAAAGCCACTAAAAAGGAAAATTGGTTTGGGATGAAATGAAAACTATTCAGAATCCTTGTTGTAAATCTGAACGCTTGAAGGAGTTGGAAAAACTGACCCACCTTTCTAATGACCCAAACATTGCTTTTCTGTAATCACAGAAGTATCAGAATATGCATGAAACTCCATGCTACCCACATTCTCAGCCTGTGTGAAATTGCATCTTGTGATTTCTAGGAATCTATGTGATTTCCACAATGTTGAGAAATAATTCTATAATAAAATGTGTTTTCTGAAAGAAAAAGTGATTTGGGCATATTACACAACTTAACTGTTTAACCAGATACACACATGGTTATACTCACATATTTATATATTAGGTGAATATATTTGTCCCAATTTTCTGTCCACATATTTAGAATTCTTCCATTGTATATTGCATTCTACTACCCATTACTAATGCTATTTTTTATATGTGTAATTGTTTAATAACATCCAAAATATTTTCACATCAATCATCTAATTTTTATCTCTATCTTTTTGCTTCTCATTCTGAGAAATTTTCCTTGATGTGACTAGGTCTTCTACCAGGACTATTCTTTTATTCATCCTTTTTATGAATAACTTTATTTCCACAATCATGGTTTTAAAATATGTTTATTTCTAGGAGCATAGTTCTAAATTCCAAGAAAACTTTTGGTTCTCTGGCTTTTCTTTTTTCATAGCAGCATATTTTGGTTTTATTGATACAATGTTCTCTGGAATCTTGTTGAGGATGATTATTTTAAATTTCCCTTTCAGAGGACTTCTCTTTTTTCCCTGGGTCTTGGTTCCCTTCTTTATTCTTGTTGGTTTTCTCCCAACACTTGATGACCTGTAGTGGTTTGTTTATATATATGAATGGAACACAGAAAGGAAGAAGAGAGAAAGATGAGGAAATGGTATGTTGATTTCTCCACTGACTAGGTTTATTATTCATCCCAGAATCTACATTGTGGTATTTAATACCACAGTATGTGGGAGAGGGAAAGTTTTGACTCATACTTAAGGGTGCAGCCTAAAGTAAAGGTCAACTTAACCTCCTAAATCTGTATACTTTGATTCAGCAATTCTATTTCTAGAAATTTACACTAAGGAAATAATCAAGGTTGTATGTACGAAGGACTAAGTATAAGAATGTTCATAACAGTCACAACAATACAAGAATAAAAGCATACAACGTCAGTGTCAAAATTGGTGTGCTGGATAAATAAGCTATAATGATTCAAATAATGGGAAATAACACAGTCTTTAGAAGTTATGTCTTAAAGCACTATTTAAGGAAAAAAATGAAAATGTTCACAATAATGTTAATAAAAAGAGAAAATATCTAATTGTCTAAATAATATGATCTTATTTAGAAAATAAAATGGGAAATGTGTGTGTGCATGTGTGTACTAGAAGGAAATACACTAAAATATTAACTAAGGTTATCATTGATGGCGAGAACATTGTAGTTGTTTTTGTGCTTTATTGCAATAATTTTGTTCCTCTTATTTATAATACACAACTTCTAAAATTTTTATCATATTGTACTTAATCTATATAAAATGTATGTAACATATGTTATGAAGCATAATAAAATAAAAACAGTGAATCCATATTCAGATACATGAGCTAGAATATTATCAATTGCTTTGGAAATACCTGTGTATACTTGTGTATTTCTCCAAATCTCATCTTTCTATCCCTAAAGGTAACTACTCTCCTGACTTTTGAGTTTATTGTTCACTTCTTAAAGTTTCCCAAAATATATTTCTTAACAGGTGAATAGTTTAATTTTTCTTGTTTTTGAGTCTTATAAAATTGAATCATATGATATGTAATATTTAATCACTTTTTTCCTACATGTGCTTCAAGGTTTCATTGTTTTCACTCCTATATCCTGGTCCACTGTGTCACTATATATTCCTATTTATATATAATATCTTCTGTTCATTGTCATTTAAGTTTCAGGTATTTTTTGTTATATGAATAAAGCTGTTAGAAGATTACTATGCCTGTCTCAAGATCCAGGACATATATGAAAAGATTTCTCTAGATGATATATCCCTAATAGCTAGGGATATTGACTTTTTTATGATAGGAAAAGTCTTTTTTGAAAGTGGCAAAGTTTTTAATTTATTTAGGTTTTCCTTAATGTCTCTCAATAGTATTTAAAAGTTTTCTCCATAAAGGCCTTATACATTTTCCTTAGATATGTTTCTATGCATCTTATACTTTGTGTTGATATAACAAATGGTATCTTTTTCAAAATTACATTTTCTAATGCTTTATTGTAACTATATACAGCTTTTTATATATTAAGTTTTTCAAGCACCTGACCATATTGCTTTATTAATTATGTTGATTCTTTGCAGTTTTTTTATCTGTGAATTATAAAGATTTTAGGTTTTTCCCCCCAAACCTTAGAACTTATCTTTCTTTTTGTCTTACTTGACAGTCTTAGACTTCCATGTTGAATGGGAGTGGTCTACTTATTTCTGATTTTAAAGGGAGCACTTTTAATATTTTACCTCAAAGGTTGATGTTTAGTGTAGGTTTTCTGTTGAACTCTTTTATCAGATTGTGTAAATTATCTTTTTCTCCTTAACTTACTATGAGTTTTTAAGATCATAAATGATGAATTTTAGCAATTATTTTCTCTACCTACTGAGATTATTATATAATGCCTTTTTCTCTTAAAATAGTGAATTACATTCATAAGTTTTTCTAAGCTAGTTAACATTGTTAAATTTCTTGATCATAATATGATCATGGATTAAGAGTCCCAAAGTATTTGTTGCCAAACTATTGTCTAGAATACTTGCATATATATTGCACATATGTTTATGATCTCTAATTTTCCTTTTTCATATATGCTTGTTGGGTGTGATAGGCAGAATAATGGTCCTTCAGAAGATGTCCATGTCCTACTATCTGGAACCTGTGAACATTCTGTTACTTGGGAAAATGGACTTTGCCAATGTGATTAACATTAAGGATCTTGAGGTGGCAAGGTTTTCCTGGATTATCCAGGGGACCCAATCTGATCATACCAGTTCTTAAAAGCGGAGACCATTTCTCAGTTGTGGAGAACCAGAGAGATGTAGTGTGAACACTTGGCCCACAGTTGCTGGCTTTGAAGAGGGGGATGGAAGCCATGAGCTAAGAAATACAGGCGGCCACTAAAAACCAATTCTCCCCTAAGCTCAAGAAAGGAACATATAGCTCTGCCCACACCTTGATCTTACTCTGGTGAGATCTGTGTCAGACTTCTTACCTCTAGAACTCTAAGATAATAAGTGTGTGCTGTTTCAAGCAGCAAAGTTTTTGGTAATTTGTTACAGCAGTAAAAGCAAACTAATATGTCTGGCTTTGTTATTAAGATCATATTTGGCTTTTAAGATGAAATGGGGTTCTTTTCCCTCGATTCCATTTTCTGGAAGAATCTGTATAAGACTACAACGATGTATTAAAAGAAGGTTTAGTAAAACGTTTCCTTTAAAATTATCTAGACATGCTACTGGCTTTGTAAAAGTTTATATCTAATATATATATTCAATTTTAAATTGTTATAAGATTTGGAGGGGAGGAAAAAGTTTTCTTTGACCCTCTTAGGGTCCTGGGCTAGGTCTGAAATTTTAACTGACCAAGACAGAGTCACAGGAGAAAAGCATACAAATTTATTTAATATAAGTTTTATGTGCCATGGGAGCCATCATAAAGAAATGAAGATCTGAAGAAATAGTTAGACCTGAGTGTATTTGTCCTAGGTTTCATGAAGAGTGGGCAGTCGTGTAGAAATATGATAGGTCAAGGAGTATGAGGTAAGTGTAGTCAACTAGGGAAACAGCAAAGCCGGTTGAAATTTTTCTTGGTGTCTCTGTCTTCAGAGAAAAAGAGTGACCACCCCTCTGAGTGTAGGGAGGACACCTCACACATGAGGGTTTTATGACCTCACAGGAGAGAAATGCAAGGGAGAGGTCAGAGGGACCTTCCTGCTTCTGCCATTTTCTCAAGATCCTTT
This sequence comes from Balaenoptera musculus, assembly GCF_009873245.2. NCBI lineage: Eukaryota > Metazoa > Chordata > Mammalia > Artiodactyla > Balaenopteridae > Balaenoptera > Balaenoptera musculus. Next base: position 31,365,955 of record NC_045796.1, read on the forward strand.
GGCTTAAAATATTCAATATGCCAAGGTGCCACATTTTGGGGTAGCCTTCCTGAACCCCATCATATTATTTTTTAATCCTATTATAAAATTAATATTATTATAAGGTTATTCTTTTATTGTCTTACTTTTTTCCAGGAATTAAAATTTTTTTCCAGGAATCAAGATTTTTCTAACATATAAATATAAAGGTTCATAGTATTCTGATATTTCTAATCTCTGCTCTACCTTTAGTTATGTTCTCTCTTCCATTACTAATACTATTTATTTGCCTCTTACTCCCTTTTATTTTTCTTAAACAATTCACCACTGGTTTGTTTATTTTGTACATAATTTTAAAAACATTTCTTTTCTTTTATGCATCTTTGGTCTTTCTTTTGGAATCATTTCCTTTTATGCTGAAGAACATACCTTAGAAGTTAGTTCACTGAAATTCTGCTGATGGTGAAAACTCTCAGTTCTTATCTATGTAAATATGTCTTTACTTTGCCTTTGTTACTGAAAGAGAGTTTGGCTGGTTGCACAATTCTAGGTTGTCAATTTTATCATTTCACTGTGTCCTGGCTTCTGTTATTGCTGTTGGGACATTTATTGTTTGTTCAATTTTTTGTTTTTGAGGAGATCTGTTTATTTGCTTGAGCTGCTGCTCTTACGAGCTTTTCTTTGTCTCTGAAGTTCTAAAACTTTAGTGGAAGGTGCATAGTTATAGAGTCATTTTTATCTGTCCCATTTGGTATACATTGTGCTTCCTCTGTAAATTCTTGTCTTTCATGATTTCTGGAAAATTTTTTGTCATGACCTTTTCAATAATTGGCTCTTGCTCTGTAATCTCTATTCTCGTCTCACTCTAAGACAAGGTTTAATTCTCTTAATCTATCTTCCCTATCTCTTAACACTCTTCAGTAATTTTCATTTTCTTTTGTCTTTGTGCTGCATTTTTCAGTACTTTTTTATGATGAAATGTATTGACCTTTTGCCTGTGTTACTCTAATCACCCCTTAAATTTTTAATTTAAAGATTATATTTTCATCCTTAACAGTTGTATTTTGTTGAAATCCATCTGCTATCTTAAGAAACATTTTACCTTCCATTTTTAAAGTATTTTATACATGTCTTAGATCTAAACATTTCAATATCTGCAGTCTATGAGATCTATATCTATTGTTTGTTGATTCCATGGACTTCCACCAGTGACAGTGGTTCTCTTTTGCTGTGATCTTTGATCAGAGATAACATTTCACTGCCAAAAATAAATTAAAATTCTGAGGACCTGAATTTCATCTGGAGTGGATTAATGCAACAGTGAGGTCCTGTTTTTACTCTATTGGCTGAGTAGAAATTGCAAGTGATAATACCCATTGCTGACACAGATTTTTCTAAAGAGAAAAACTTGAATTGTTACTGCCTGTCAGAGTTGAACAGGTTAAATCACAAGGTTTGTTATAAACAAGATTATATAGCAGTAGAAAGCTTAACAAATGTTCTCAGTGTGTTTTTGATACTACCAAGTAAGTTTAAGCCACTACAAAGGCAGTTTCAGAATAAATCAGTGATGTCTTAGAATGAGTTAATTATCATGAGACTAGTGGGTAACCTCAATCTCATTCAAGAGACATAATTAAAAACAAGTGAATACAGTGTTTTATAAGAAATATTACGTTAACAAATGTACTTTTTTTATTTAAAAAAAAACACATACATTTGGAATTACCAGTGAGAAGTCCTTAGAATCTTTTAATAACACAGAGAAACCTTTTGTCTTTCTTTTAAAATAAACAGACAAAAACTCAAATTTCATGATGACAAGATATGGGCTAAATGTAGATTTATATTACACTTTATGAAAACTAGCATGCAAATATTTCCTAGACTTTTCTTATCCTTCTGATAAGATACAATGGCTATACAAGAGCTTTGTCCTTTCAAAGCAGCTATATATGTTGTCTAACCATTATGCTTAAGGTTTCTTATTAAACTTTGCTATAGATTGAATGCTGTGTCCCTCCAAAATTGATATGTTGAAATCTAATCCCCAATGTGATGGTATTTGAAAGTGAGGCTTTGGGAGGTGCTTAAGTCATGAAGGTGGAGCCTACATGAATGGGGTTTGTGCCCTTACAATACAGACACTAATAAGAGAGCTCCCTCGCCTCTCCTATCATGTGAGGGCACAGTGAAAGGATGGCTGTCTATGAACTAGGATGTGGGTCATCACCAGACACTGAATCTGTCAGTGCCTTGATCTTGGACTACCCAGCCTCCAGAACTGTGAGAAATAAATTTCCATCATTTATAAGCCACCCAGTCTATTTTTGTTATAGCAGCCCATTTTATTAGGACTAAGATGTTCTAATTAAATTCTATGGTCTCTGCATTGAGTTGCTTTGCTAGGAAAGATTAAATTTAAGAATATGAGGCTTATCACTTATTTTTTCCACTTTAGGCACTAAGTCATTCTCGGACACACGAAATGTTAATTTTAACAGCCTTTTGGTAGAGAAAACCTGCAAAATATATTAAAATTAAATGTATCCACTTCTACCTAATCACTCCCCTGGGAAATTATCCAAAGGAATAAATAAGCAATACATAAGGGTTATTACAGCAGCTGGTACTGGTTTTTAATGAAAGTAGTGCCACCAATGGAGGAGTAGAGAGGGGGGAGTTAAATACATCTAAGTACATCCAAACCATGGAATGTATAGGGAAACAATTCTAATGGGTCTTTCACAGTTGAGCACATCTTGGGAACAGAGGCACTGACTGTTTTTCCTTCTGAACTATCTTTTTTAGGATGTTTGTAAAATGAATAACCTTGATAGAGATAGTGTCTCCCCCTGGGTCAAAGAACAGGCATGCTTACTGTCTGCTATAATAAAGATATTATCTCTCTCTGGAGCAAAAGGCAGACATGCTTATTACCCATTTTAAAATATTGGCCTTCTCTATGCTAACAGTTTCTCTCTTGAAATGCAAACCACTACACGTGTAGGCTATATCTGGGCCTTCCTGTGTCTTCTCTATAGGACTTGGGGGCAGAAGGAACTCTCAAAAATAAGCTGATGTTCATACTGTTTACCATGTTCTGAGTAATAAATTCCTTTGTCTTTGACTTAGGAGTCTTGTGTCATCTTTTAGCATCCGTAAGCCTGTGGCTGACTATCTTGTTAGCTTGCAAGTAAGAAAACATATAAGACTCATCACAATTCTCAACAGTTTTGGTGACAAGGATGGAATGCTGATTGAGATGTGCCTTTCTGGAAGAGAAAGGACAAGGGTCCTGCAGGCCAGATTTGGGACTGCGACAAGACTCTGGGATCCGACAGCAAATGTTAGGCAGGGGGTGGGGGGATGTGGTAATAACTATTCCCTGCTGTCCTGCCTGTTGATAAATGTTTAGAGTGGTGAGAGGTAGGATTAAAGTAAGCTGCTCAAACGGTGCCCTGGCTATTGCTCACTCTCCTCTGGGAGGGTGGATGAGCAAACGTTACCATGACAATGGGGCATCGAGCCTACAGCTTCAGCCAAAAAGTAATGAGGCTGCAACTGATGAACGAAAGAGTCCTCAAAGCCAAAATAACTGCTGTCAGCAATGAGGACCTTGCTATTCAACACAGAGCTTTGGGCAGACCAAAACAGTAAATAGTTAGAAGTTCTTTTTGTTGAGCTTTGAGCTAGCACCTACTCAAAACCTGCTCAAATTGAATGCAATACCTTGTTTACTGGCAAGGAGCTTCTCTCTCCACTGATGCCCTCTGATTATTCTCTTCCACTCTACTGCTGATCTCAGCTGCTTTACAAAGAGCTCTCCCTGTCCCCCAAAGAGACAAAAGATCATACACATCAGTCTTATTATGCTGGAGAACTCTGCTGGCTATAACAACCCAAGTTGTCATCTTACTTCTTCCTGCCTGGGGAGTGGGTACCCAGATTCGGTGAATGGATTTTGGGCAAGGTTCACAGTGGGAAAAGGAAGCTAATGTGATCTTGGAGGTTGAGAGATTTGGGCCAATTTAATGTACTATTGCTGCTTCTACATCTGAATGTACTTCCTCATCCCACGAGTGCCAAGGCGATTCTCCCAATCCTAGAAGAGCTGCATGTAGAGAAGTGCTAATAGAACTCACAACAGTAATGACACCTTTGAGCTCAAGTTTCATTGACAAGTTTCAGTCAATTCGGGTCCTTGGCAAAGGGAAGCAGCCTCTACCCTGAGGGGCCCTTTGAGGTTTCAGACTCACTGCCTCTCTGGCATGGCTACCGGGTAAGGCTTTTTTATTTTTGGCTGCACTGGATCTTTGTTGCTGCACCTGGGCTTTTCTCTAGTTGAGGCAAGCAGGGGCTACTCTTTGCTGTGGTGCACTGGCTTCTCATTGCGATGGCTTCTCTTGTTGCAGAGCACAGGCTCTAGGTGCGCGGGCTCTAGAGCACAGGCTCAGTAGTTGTGGCGCACGGACTTAGTTGCTCTGCGGCATGTGGGATCTTCCCGGACTAGGGCTCGAACCCGTGTCCCCTGTATTGGTAGGCGGATTCTTAACCACTGTGCCACCAGGGAAGCCCGGATAAGGCTTTTTTGAAATCACTTAATAGCTTGCTACTAGGTTCTTGGCAAAGCTTAACACGTGATCCACAGAAACCTTGTGACTCTATGGCCTGCTATTCCCATTTTTTGGGGGGGGTGGGTCAACTGGGACTCAATGACTAACGAGATGGGAAAGGCCTAATAAACCTCACTTGTCAGGTGAAAATAATATATTCAAGAGCACAGTCAGCTTGGCCCCTGCAACATGTTAGACTGACATGAAAATTGGCAGCCGCCCACAAGGGGAAATTTCATCTCTCAGTGTGATTCCTGAAGTGAATGGGGCCCTCAATTCAGAGAGATGCTTCTGAACACCTGGTCTGGTTCACTATGGTGAACATTTCTGTTTGTTTTGTTTTGACCTAAGTAATTCGATTTCTAGTAATTTAGAGTACACACAGATTGGTATGTGTGCCTACAGTCATGTTTGCAAGGATATTTATTGCAACATTGTTTTTGTTAGCAAATGACAAAGAACTACTAAAAATCTCTCATTTAGGGACTGGACAGAGATTAGTTGTTCCAGACAAACTGGAACAAATTAACCCAAAACATGACAAATAAAAATAATGTTAACTTTTTTTAAATTTTTATGAACAGTATTTTCTCAGTGTTACGTAAAGTGTGAATAAAAGCATGTTTCGTTACCTTTTCTCTTTATTGACTAGCTCCACACAACCTAACAAATAATGGTAGGCTTGCTTAGCAAAGCCAACTTTAAAGCAAGATTCTTAGTCTCCTCCTTCAAACTCCTAACCTTCTGGTGCCACAAGAATATCACCCCTATGTTCTCACAGACAAATTCTGGTTTCAAGATTTACTGTTATGGGGAAAAGCTAAGAGCTCAAAACTTAGGAAGTATCATTTTCATGTAAAAGTCGAGTATATAAAGATGTCTGCATGGACTACCTCTGAACGGAAACACAAGACACTGGTAATAGGATTGCCTTTGAGAAAAGGACAGGGAGCCCTGAAAGACTTTGGTGAAAATAAGACTTACTTTCATTGCCATATATAAAGAATCACACTTAGGTTAACAGGTATTATCTCTGGGTGGTGAAAAAATCCAAAGGACTGTTTATTTATTTACAGCCTATTATTAATCTTGTATTATTTCTACCATGAACTTAAATTTATTCCAAAGACAAAAAAATTTTGAAATATTTTGAAAGCATTTGCCAGCAAGAATATAGGAGAAGAAAGGCTATATCCGTATTTTGGTAATTGAGAGAGCAACAAAAATTGTTGTAATCTCTGTTGCTGAAAAGAAAAATACAATCCTGAATATAAACCTGGATGCTGACATTGGAACAGGGAAGAGGTAAAAATGACACACAACTAGAAATGCAGATGTCTGGCAGAGAAAATAAATCTAGATGCAAATTTACCTATGAGAAAATTTTTCAGAATATATACTCAAACGGAAATTCAAAGGCCCATCCAACAATATCTTGCTCATTATTTATTTTGATGTCTTCTTAGATACAAGGTTATGACCAATCAAAGAAACAACTAGTATTGTAACAAGAAATTCTCAGTTCCATTCATTAGGTTTCAATAGCTGAGTTTCTCCCAGAAGCCCCTCTGGACTAGCCTTGGTCATTACCATACCATACAGACAGACAGATCTCTCTGGGGCTTTTGGCGGGGATTCTTTTATTCCCACAGCACTTTGAAGGATTTGAGTTGGAGAACGCTGTGCTGTTCCCTTTGCACGTCTTCCAGACAGTGGAGAATGCGTTTGGGAGCAGCAGATTGAAGTTCATCTTCTGGGGGCCTGTGAAAATATCTTTTCTTTGTAGATTGGTGAACTAATAGAAAATAGTTCTTCAATTATTAGATTGGTATTATATACCACCAGTACCCTTCTCATGTTAATAGTAACCTGCATAAACCAGTTTATAAAACTCCAAGAATGTAAGGTAGATCCTTCATCTTTTAAGAAAATAGAACCTCTTAAAACAATTTATTTCATCCTTGGGTTGTTGCTAATGGCAACAGAAAGAATGCACTGGAGTGTCATAATAATCCTCCATTAAATCCCCAGTGTTTAAATTTTAATGCTATAATTCAAGAGCTGACAAAAGCCCATTGAGTGCGTCTATGGAGAGGAAAACAGGCAGGCCCATTTTCTCAGGGGTGATACTATAGCAACATGAAATGAATTTGGGGTCAGGGAACAAGCAGTCTCCAAGCTTTGTTTGCATTTCCTGGCTAAAAGTAGAATCCAACATTATAAATTTTACCCAACTAAGTAGTTATTTTGAGCAGCAGGAAGATAGCTCCCTTAGCACCACTGTTTATATTGAAAACAGAGCGAAGGTAACAAAACCAGAACTGGGAGAAAGACATGCTGACAAGTATATTATGAAGTGACTCTCAAAGTGACCATTTTAGAAACCCCTACATCTCTCCTATGCTGACACCCAACCCCTCTCCCCTGGACAAATGATGCTTTAGAACATGGAGAAGTATTACAATTCCCAAAATGACCTTTAGAAAAAAAGAAACAAAGTCTGGTCCACAGTCCCTGAATGTGACCCTGTTACCGTCATGGATGACTAGGCGAAGTCGGGTGTTGTCAATTACCTCTCACTCTTTATAATGGTCCTTTTGTTTTAGGGGGAGGATTTTTTTCTCCCAGAATAAGCATATGCACCTGAATCACAATTGCCTGTTGTGCAGCAAAAGGCAAAAACAAACAAAACAAAAACAAAAGCAAAAATATACCCTACTTAATTCTCAGAAGTTTGTGTTTCCAACTTTTCTTCCCCTAGGTATCTGGGTTTTCACTTTTGGTTTTAGTGTTGAATATTAGCACATTGAGTCAGTGTGCTGACTCAATAACATAAAATACTACGTTCAGGGTGGTTTTCCAATAAGGTGTATCCAGTTATGTTCTCTATTTATATGACTTGCAATATACAGAAATGAAAGATATTAGGTTTTCAAGGGCTTAGTCACAGATGGATATAGACAGATCAATAAAACTCAGAGCTGATCCTTCTTTTCTACTCCCTTTTCCAGGCCCTCAATATCTCACCTCAGCAATTAAAAATCCTTGCCTCTCTCAACCTCTCATGACCTCCAGAACCCACCTCTCGCAATCCATCCTAAATATAGTGGCAGCATTAGTCATTTTCCTAAAACAAAAACAAAATTTCTCCCCTATTAAAAAGTCTTTAGGGCTTCCCTGGTGGCGCAGTGGTTGAGAATCTGCCTGCCAATGCAGGAGACACGGGTTCGAGCCCTGGTCTGGGAAGATCCCACATGCCGCGGAGCAACTGGGCCCGTGAGCCACAACTGCTGAGCCTGCGCGTCTGGAGCCTGTGCTCCGCAACAAGAGAGGCCGCGATAGTGAGAGGCCCGCGCACCGCGATGAAGAGTGGCCCCCGCTTGCCGCAACTGGAGAAAGCCCTCGCACAGAAACGAAGACCCAACACACCCAAAAATAAATAAAGAAATAAATTAAAAAAAAAAAAGTCTTTGATGCTTACGAATGAATCAAATTTATACTCCTGCAGTTTCACTCTGCTATTATAAGTAAGCTACACTGTACAGTTTGCTGTTCCATTATTGTATCTTTATACTTTCCTAATAGTATATCTTGTTAAGGACCCTACCTAGAATTCTCCTGTCATTACTCTGTTCATCCTTCAAGCTCAGTTTAAATATCACCTTTTCCAGGAAGCCTTTGTGATACTCTCCTTCTAGAAAAATATTTCTTTTCTTTCTTTTTTTTTTTCCCCTAAGCTCACGTGGCACATCTAGAATTGTCTTTGGGAACTTATTTAATTTCTTCTAATAAATCGTCTGACTATTATCCCCGAGGACAGGGACTATATACTCAATTATTTTACTTTCACCCACTTCACACTTGGAAAGAAATGTTCTTTAAAGAAAAAATTCTCTAAGCTGCATTGCTTACCTGGTTCTGCCTATTAGCTATACCAAATATGATAGAAAAAGGAAGCTATGGAATAAAAAATATTAATAAGTAATATATTATGATCAAGTGTAAATGCCTTAAATGAAAGAATGGTTTAGCATAAAGAAAGAAATAAAGGATAGGTTAGTTTATTCTGCGTGAATAAATAAACCCAGTAGCTGAGTAGTTTATTATGATAAAAATTAAATTTTGCTCATTACCTGTACAATGAACATGGGCAAGGAGATTCTGCTCATCCTCATCACTGAGGGATCCAGGCTGATGGGACCTTCTTCTCTACACATGTTTACATGATCACTGAGTCAGGAAAAGGGAACTAGGTGAACTACACCACACCAACTTTGAAAATTTCTGTCCAAAAGTGGCACAAGTCTCTTCTGCTCACACTTCATAAGCCGAAAGAAGTCATATGGCCAACCTGACTTCCAGAGGATAAAAAAGTGCAATCCTACATGTGTTCAGAAATGGAGATATTTTGAAATGGTTGGAAATGGCACTATGACTACTGCTCCATATTTTCCCAAGAGTTAGAGAAAAACAAAAGCAATACATTTTGAAATTTACTTAAAAACAGCCAAATACTTAAAATTAGGAAATTTCCTAAGGTTGATTGAAGATATCTCTCAATAACCTTAGCAAACACCTTCCTCATGGTGAAATGTTAAATATTTCCCCTTTAAGATTAAAGATAAGAATGCTTATTATCATTTCTATAGATCAATACAAACTACAAGTCCTGGCCAAGACAATAAGACATAAAAAAAAAAATGAGATATAAGGTTTGGAAGAGAAAAATAACTGCTATTTCTAGAGGTATGATACAAATTGTTGATACTGCTTATCTTTTTTTTTGATTTTCTATCAGAATTATTAACAATTATGAGCAAATTAGCCATAAAAATTACTTTAAAAATCAAAAGCAGAACATCAGTGACCTGTGGAATAATAGCAAATGAACTGACACTTGTATAATTGGAGTGTTAGAGAGGTGAAAAAGTATGGGGCAAAAAATTATTTAAGGAAATATTGTTTGGAAAACTTGTTAACTTTATAAAAAAAAATCCACCTATAATTATAAAAATTTAAGCAAATACCAAGCAGAAGGGAAAAAAAACCCTAGGCATATTATATTAAACTGCTGAAAGCCAAAGTTAAACACAACATAAAAAGAGCAAGAGGAAAAATACACATTAAATACAGGAGATAAAATAAGAAAGCTGGCTTCTTACCAGAAACTATGAAAATCAGAAGGCAATGGAACAGTATCTTTAAATTTATTAAAAATATATAAAACCTATCAATCTAGAAAAAGTATTGATCAGCAGATACGCACTACAAGAAATACTTGAGGAAGTTCTTTTGTTTAACAGTAAATGATACCAAAATTTGATAACACAAGAAAGAATGAAAGATTAAATATTGTGATGAATTTTATGACAATAAATTAAATTAGATGAAAAAAGATACAATTTTTTTGAGAAAAACAATAAACCAAACTGACAAAAATGAAAGATAATTGAATAGTCCTATTAAGTAGATAAAATTCATAATTAAAAAGGTAGTCAAAAGGTACAAACTTCCAGTTATAAAGTAAATAAGTCCTGGGGATGTAAAGTACTGCATGGTGTCAGTTGATAATACTGTATTGTATTGAAAGTTGCTGAGAGTAGATCTTAAAAGTTCTCATCACAAGAAAAAAAATTGTAACTGTGTATAGTGATTGATGTTAATTAGACTTATTGTAGTCATCATTTCATATATATACATATACTGAATCATTACACTTGAAACTAAAATAATGTCATTTATTGATCATATCTAAATTAAAAAAACCCTTCCTTCAAAGAAAATGCTGGGCTCAGATGGCTTCACTGGTGAATTTTATCAAGCATTTAAAGAAGAAATTATACCAATTATTCTCTTCTGATTTGTTTTTCCAGGGGAATTGGCATTTAAGGGAACAGTCTGAGTTTATTTGCTGAATGGAGATATTTAGATTCAGGTCTGGCCAATAAAGAATTTCACTATAATTTCAGCTGGGCTTTAATATTTTTGAGGTTATCCATTTATTGTTCAGTTAGCACTTGACATTGGCACTTATCTTCAGCCGGCTTCTCCCCTGCTATAGGCTGATGTACAAGAAAAGAAATGAAAAACATAGTAACCTGGCACTGCTGTTGGGCAGACACATCCAAGTTATAATCTTCTTGAAAATGATTAACATCAACATTGATATAAACAAAGTCAATGCGTTGGAAAGAAGAAAGAAAAGGAACTCTGGTAAATTTAAGCCTAGATCAAGGTGAGTTGTGCATTTCATAAACACATGCTTCAGGCCAAATATTTTGTGGACTAAGGCTAATTGTAATTCCTTTCAATCTTTTTATCACAGGGTTCTTATTGTAGGTAAAAAAGAAGTAAGAAAAGACAGTCTTTTACGTGCATTTCTTTCTAGTTCTAACAATTCCTTTCTAGCAGAAATTTTCCCAAACATGAAGGAGAATAGGCAAAAGTGAGGAAGAGAATGAAAAGTGTGTATCTGTGAACAGACATCTGAAAAACAAACTTTCAGGGAAGAAGGAAAGTTCTGGCAAGCTTAAGCAGCATCCTTTCACTGAATCATTAAGTGCGCAGACTGCAGTGCATGTATTAATGTTGCAGGTCAGGTTCCCTAGAAAGCTGACTCTGAGATAGAGCTTAGTCTACAGAAAGTGTTTGAGGAGTTTCTGTCAGGATCAACACTTGTGCAGGATGGGAGGGAAGCAGAATTAGGCAAAGGGAGAAGTTGGGCTGCAGTGTAGTAGCAACAAGAACTAAGGCAGGGCTTCCCTGGTGGCGCAGTGGTTGGGAGTCTGCCTGCCAATGCAGGGGACGCGGGTTCGAGCCCTGGTCTGGGAGGATCCCACATGCCGCGGAGCAACTAGGCCCGTGAGCCACAATTACTGAGCCTGCGCGTCTGGAGCCTGTGCTCCGCAACAAGAGAGGCCGCGATAGTGAGAGGCCCGCGCACCGCGATGAGGAGTGGCCCCCACTTGCCACAACTAGAGAAAGCCCTCGCACAGAAACGAAGACCCAACACAGCCATAGATGAATAAATAAATAAATAAAAACTAAAAAAAAAAAAAAAAGAACTAAGGCAAGCCTGAGGGGAGCCCTGAGGCTGGAATGGCTCTTTAGACATATCCCGAGTTGGGGAAAGGAGACCAACCCTTCATACCGCACATCAACCAGTCTTGGGTTGCATCTTGCCCTCTGGAGGAGGAATGACGATGGGCAATATGGCTCTCTTCATGAGAGGGCAAATCCCAGGGAGAACTGACAGCTGACAGCTCACAGCCAGCAGCACACTCAGTGGTTGAGGGAATTAGCACTTTCCTTCCTAGAAAGGGAATCTGGGCAGCGTCCACTACTGCCCACTCTTGCATAGCTTGGATCCTCTTGCTTCATCTAAACCCTGAAGGTCTTCTTCCCGAGAGATGGGCCTCTTTCCTAGGGTAAACTTGTTAGAGGAAACTTAGGAAAACGATAACCTTCACTGATGCAGGCGGGATTGAGGCTACAAATGTGATATGTCATTGTTTCCTTCTTCCTCAGTTTATCTTAGATTTTCTTCTCTCACAGCTAGCACCTGTGCTGCTTTTGGTGGCTTAGCTGGTGGGGTGACCCAAAGTCATATCTCTGATTATCCAAGTCCCTGGTCATCAAGCCCTTCTCAGACCTTGGCTACTGTATTTGTCTATTTACCAACACAATTGAGCAAAGAAGTATAAAGAGATAACCAAGTGCCAAACATTTTCCTCCCCGTCCCCAACGTGCCATAACAGCCTTCCTCCTGAAGATCATGTCAATTGCTTCTATCAATATTATGTTCCTCTCCTTGCCCGCTGGCCCCTTGGTATGAGAAGTATGAAGTACACAGGCATAAATCATAGCTTATATCTCCCTGGTGGATGTTTCCCACATTGAGAACTAAGACCAGTAAACACACAGAGGTCAGAATTCAGAAAAATGAAGCAGAAATTCCCTCTGGATCATTCCTACATTCATCCCTTGGTTCCTGACCCTATGTATTCTATCTAACTAATGGGGCACAGCACTATATAATGGTTGTTAATTTGAGTATGTATTGCATCCTGGAAGATGACTCCCTATCCTTGCATGGTACCATTTTTGAGCGTGTGCCTTTTCTACGCCATCTGTAAGCTATTCTATTGCTCTTCAATGCCAGCTGTCTTGGATGCTGTGGTACATGACAGGACCAGTGGATCTCATGATCATGGGCCCACAGTTGCACCTCCTTCACTATAAAGCGAGTATCTTAGTCAAGGGTTTCTGAACAGTGGCATATTGACACTTTGGGTGAGATAATTCTTTGTTATGGGGAGTTGTCCTGTCCATTAAGATGTTTAGCAGCAACCCTGACCACTAGCCACTAGATGTCAGTAGCATCCTCCCAGTTGTGAGAACCAACCATGTCTGCAGGCATTGCCAAGTATGCCCTGGGGTGGGGAAATACTGCCCTTGGTTAAGACTATTGCCTTAGACTGATGCAATATCATATGGGATTCCATGCAGGTGGACTAAACTTTCTGTAATCATATGGATAATGGTGCTGCCTGAGGTTCTTCAGACAGGAAAGGCAAATCCATATCTAGAATATGTAGAGATGCAAGAAGTGTTAATTCAAAATGAATTGGTTCTTCTTCCAGGATGGAAAGAGTTCGATGTATTCAACTTGCCACCAGGTGGCTGGTTGGCCTCCTGAAGGGATGGTGCTGTATGTGGGAGTTAGTTTTGGTCTCTCTTGCCAGCCTTAGTAAATGGGAGCTCATGTAGTTAGACCCATGCAAAGCCTCCGTCTCTGGACACCATGGTTTCTCTGTTCATTGTGCCTGGTGTTCCAATGCTGTGATCTCAGATGACAGAGAGATGGCTGACATGGATGAGATGACATTTTGTCTACTGTGATTACTTGGTTGTTTAATGCCTATTCCAGAGTAGATGAGCTCTGGTAACATGCATGCAAAGATCTTCACACTTTGTGCCTTCTCCCATTCGTCCATCCACATACCATGACTGCAGACCTTGTTGCCTGTGATCTCTCCACCTTTCTCGTCCCAAGCTATTTGCCACCCATGAATTCGCATAGATTTTAATCTTGGGCCATTCTCTTTTCACCAAAAGAGGGTGATCAGTTGTACCATCTGGAGTCTGCCTATCAGAAAGATTTCCCCCCACAACGTAGTGAAGTTCCAACCCATTTTTAGTTTATGCACACATACTGGGATGACAGGTCATAAATCAGCTTTGCTCTTTTCCTCCTTTGTCAGCTGTCCTAAGGCATCCCCTATGCAGCATATATAAATATTGGTTCAGAGGTCTTGCTTGGTACAACTGTGGTGGATGAAATGGAAGTCTGGGCCAGACTGTGTTGCTTACTTGGGCCTCTGGTATTGCTTGTGCCAATCCTGGTTGTACTATTTTTGTCTTAAGACTTGGCGTGTCTGATAAAGTATATAATTTGACCTAGGCTTCTCGAGGCCAGAAAAGCCAAGCCAACAACTTACAATCAGACTTTGTTTGCAATACCTACAGATATGAGTGAATTCCTCCTTTCTCAAGGTCCCTAAAATATGCTGAGGCCTGCATCTGCTAGGAAGGTGAGTAAGGAAGGGTATATAGGTATGTGTTATAAGTGTTCCAGAAATTATATAGGTATGTGTTATAAGTGTTCCAGAAAAGGTTTCTCTTTACCCTTAAATAACCTGCCTAGAAAAAAGGAAAGATCTTGTATCTTGTCAAAATAATCACTTAACGTTCTATGTTGTCTTTATCAGGCCTTTGATTACTCACGTAAACCTAGTCATCTCGATACTAAAAGAGCTTTGTTTTACTCAGAACTATATAACCTTCTATATCTGCCTATGAAGTCTTTAATTGTTACCTTCCTTACTCACCTGGTAAGGCTGCTGGGAACCCTGTAAGCAAGATACCAGGCTGTTTTTCCAAGGAGCTTTATTGGCTCCATAAAGTCAATCTTAGTTGCTTAGTTCCTTAAAGCTCTCTGGTCATATCTGAGTTTATGCATTCTCTTAAATCTGACATTTCAGTCAAAGTCTTGGTAATATAACCAATTTTCAGTTGCGTCCTGTTATAAGGAGAACAGATTCTTATTGAACTTATGCAAATAACTATATTGTCATAAAAGCAAGACTACTCACTAAAAGTTTCTAAATTCTGGAGGGATCAAGTAGGGAGAAAAAAAATAAATGTTTCAATTCTGCTTATAAGGGTATAATTTACCAACCATTAGTTCTGTCAACCTTGTCTGATGTTTGAGGGTGATAGGGACAGTGATAATTCCAAGAAGTTTGCAAGCTGTTTGCTAAGGCTCATATGATTTGCCCAGCAAAGTGGGTATCTTGATCATTGGAGACTGTGGAAAATATACCCCAAGTGGGAAACACATTTTCTAATAGTTTCTTTGCCACTGTGAGGGTATCAGCTTTCTGGCAAGAGCAGGCTTCAACCTATCTGGAAAACACATACAATAACAAGAACATATTGATAACCCATATTAAGTGGTGGTTGAATGAAGCCCAGCTGCAGGTATTCAAAGGGTCCAGAGGCAGAAGATCTGAGGCCTCTGCTGGGTCAGACATTGCTGGTAGACTATTTTTTAAATTTTATGGAATTCTCCCCACCAATATCTATTTCCAATTTGTGCCATCTTAAATACACTATAGTGGGTGAAGGAAAGGAAAAACAAAAAAATGGTGTTTACCAGGGAGCTGGGAAGAACCAAGGGGCCGTCCTCTGTTTCCCACAGTCCTGACTGTTTGTTTAACCTACAGCAATTGTTTCCCATCTTAATACCCCTGATTCAGAAGGAGATTGTTGCCATGTTACAAAAACATCAAGATGGCAACAGTATGTTGCTGCTGCCTTTGCGTTAAAGTCAGCTAGGGTCAGTCCTTTCAGTGTGAGCCCCAATTTTGATGACAGACAACATTTTATGCCAGGATACGTCAGACTTTCAGGAATTTCACACAATTTCTGGAACACTTATAACACATACCTATATATCTCTTTTTCCTGAGGAGAGAAAACAAATCTTTCAGATATTTCAGAGGCCTCTGAAATGTCTCATATCTCAAAGTTAGTTCTAAATCAAAAAGACTTCATTTAGAGCTTGATTTTGGAAATTTGTTAAAACATCAAAAATGTTTTGAACTAGTCAAATAGAATAATAGGTCAATTGAAACAATGCTTACCCATTTAACCAAAATAACAATTAAAGACTTCATAGGCAGATATAGAAGGTTATATAGTTCTGAGTAAAACAAAGCTCTTTTAGTATCCAGACGACTAGGTTTACTTAAGTAATCAAAGGCCTGATAAAGACAACATAGAACATTAAGTGATTATTTGACAAGATACAAGATCTTCCTTTTTTTCTAGGCAGGTTATTTAAGGGTAAAGAGAAACCTTTTATAATCTGTTATTATCAAGAGCAGACCAATAGGAAAAAAATTGTCCTTTTAATGTAGAGAAAACCAAATTCCAATTTTGTACCAGTTTACTTTTGATATTAAAACTCATTTACTTAATTATATTCATTCCAACTTTATCCAGTCCTGACCACATATAAAATTTCTTTCCAAAGATTCCTTTTCATAGATCTTCATTTACTGAGAACACACATCCTATTTTCCTTGCATATGAAGATGCTTCCTTTTTTACCCTTAGAAACCTTTAATTTCTAGAGAAGACTGCAAAGTAAGCAATTATGAACTGTCTTTTATATTAGCATTCTGTATACTGGCAAACATAAATACTTTTTATAATTTCTGGAAATATGTGCTTTCTCATAGAAAATTTCACAGCACAGCTCAAACATGTTTACTAATACTCCCAAATATCTTTAGCTTCTCTGTAAACGGAAGCCTATGTTCAGTAATTAATATTTCAGTTTCTCATCTTATTTGGGAATGATCTAGATATTCAATGAATGTAACAACTTATTGTTCAACTTAATTTAGCAAAATTTGAAGGGTGTACATTGCCAAAGAGATGTGGGAAACTACTTAAGTAGACATATCATAAAACAATCATTGCTAAAACGTTCACATAACAACTCTCAACTCATTTACATTTATTTAATTCATTTGCTTTTAACAATCATGTTTAGTTACCTACAAAAAAACTTCATGAGACATTATACAACTTCAGTCATCATCCTAAGTTATTTTTCTGGCTGACAAATTTTGTAAGAGATAATATGAGCTTATCTGACTTTTAGTAACCTAGATTGCATAAAAGTATTATACATAATGTTGGTAACATTAAAGACATGTCTATATTAATTAAACCAAAAAACAAACAAACTAGCTTTTATTTACTAAAGAGTAATCCTAGATCATGTGAACTTGAAAAGCATTTGGGTTAGTGTCTATTATATTTTCTGAGAATTTAATTTATGTATAAGTGCTTGTTTAAGCCAATTAAATAGAACTCTTTTACAAATTACTTCTAGTAATACCATCTGAACGTAGAAAAAAACCCACACATCTATAATACATGTATAAATAAGACACACATGACATACAGACAGATACAGAGACCTTACAGTTTTTGTTCTAAAATTTTCCTGCAACTAGATGTTTGGACAAGGGTGCTTCTACAGCAGTTTGTATTTTTTAAAAAACCACCTCCCCTGCCCCTTTTTCTTCTTCAGTCTTAGGAATTGTAGATGGTCTAGATAAAAGTTCCTGGAGAGGTTGAGATAAATAGGGAGATAAAATGGTGATAGATGTAAAGGAGTGGGTGGAATTTGACCTGCCTCTAGAGCTGCATTTATAATTTTGCAAAGATTTGTCAGATGTAACTTAAATGACATTATATGATGGATAGTTGATCCATCCACCCAATCTCTTCGATTTGCTTGTTTACATCAGGGAGATTTCTAACTAAGATGTAAATCAAATGATTTTTATGTTCTGCTCAGGCAATTTTGTTGGTTCCCTTTAGCATGTCCTATTAATATTGCTTAAGGGGCAGATTTACACGCCTTCTGTTTTACAATACTAGGTAGAGGAAACATTTCCCAGTGAGATACAATGTCCATGTCCATAATATAATCAGGTAAAAGAAATGCAATTATTTTATATAAAGCCTGTTCAAATATACCAATTCTCCTATAAACTTTTTACCTTAATTCCATCAACTCTTACATTCTGAACTATAGCCTCCATCAGGATTTCATGAATAGGTTTTCATTTTACAGTATTGGGTGGGGAAAGTGTTTCCAGCCAGACATAATATCTATTCCCATAAAACATTCAAATAAAGTTGGCATAACTTCTTAACATAAAGCCTATTTAAACATTCCAATTTTCATAACTCTATCAACACTTACATTTCTATATTCTTCCACCCTAATTGTAGCCAGAGTCAGAGCTCCACCAGTGGGTTTTGATGTCACACTTTGTGGGGTTCCCATATCAAGGAATCCTGGAAACCCCTCTTTTCTACCCCTTGACCATTTTCCTTACTCTTGTGCAAAAGGCTTTGGGTCCCCAGTGAGGGGTCAAGTCAAGGGATCCTGGCCCTTTTGTCCATCTTTAATTTGATTAACTGGCCTAACTGTTGCTGGTCAGGTTTCTCATTGTAATCTCTGCCTTCTAGCTTTCCAGATTTCTCCAGTCTGGGGTAAATAGACCTGACTTGTTTAGGTTCCTTTAATATTGAGGGACCAACAGGAGATCACTTTGACCCATCCAGCCTTTGGTAGTGCTGCGTTGAAACCTTTGTTTTAATCCCATTACTGTCCATTTTATTCATCCCAATTCAATTATTTATATTGCCTTTTTTATGTATCCATTAATCTCAGGAGGTGATCTATTCATAAAAAATTTTGAGGATCCTCCATGGGTTTAAATAATTTTTCTTTCTCTTAAGTACAAGACAACTGGACCTCCAGTGTCCTGATTTTTTACAATATCTGCAAATGTCTGAAAGTAAATAGATTTTCTCTTTTCTCTTCTGTTTCTTTCTAAAAGTTTTAGAGTTCTATTTTTTACCACTAAGCCTATGATCCATTTTGATTTATATTTTATATAAGGTGTGAGGATTAGGTCAAAGTTCTTTTTTTTTTTGCCTACAGACATCCAATCACTCCCATACCATTTACTGAAAATGCTATCCTCCTTCTATTGTATTGCTTTTGCTCTTTTGTCAAAAACCAGTTGGGTGTAATTATGTGGGTCTATTTCTGGGTTCTTTATTCTATTGCATTGATCTGTGTGTATATTCTCCACCAATACTACACTATTTTAATTATTGTCACTACATAATAAGTCTTGAAATAAGGGAGAGAGTTCTTCCCATTTTACTCTCTTTAAAAATCATCTTAGCTATTCTACTTCCTTTGCCTTTCCATATAAGGTTTAGAATAATCATGTCCCTAGCTACATAAAATCTTTGCTTGGAATTTGACCTGTATAGAAATCTGTGGAAAACTAACATCTTTACTATGTTGAGTCTTGCAATTCATGAACACAATATGGTTCTATATTTATATCTTTGAATTCTTTCATCAGCATTTTATAGTTTTCAGCTTATAGGTCCTGTACATGCTTAGACCTAAACATTTCATTTTTTTTGGAGTGACCAAAAATGCCATTGTATTTTTAATTTTGGTGTCAATGTTTTCTTAGTATGTACAATTACAGTTGACTTTTACATGTTTATTGCATCCTGCAATCTTGCTGAACTCACTTAACAGGTCTAGTAGTTTTTAATAGATCCCTTGGGATTTTCTACACAGACAATCATGTCATCTACAAATAAGGGTAGTTTTATTTTTTTCTTTATGATCTGTATGGTTTAAGACTTTTTTCAGAGCAGTTTTAGATTCACAGCAAAACTGAGGAAGGTGCAGAGATTTCTCATATACCCGCTGCCCGCAACACATGCAAAGTCTACCCCATTATCAACATCCCTCACCACAGGGTACATTTGCTATAACTGATGAACCTATGTTGACGTATCATAATCACCCAAAAGTCCATAGTTTACCTTAGCATTCACTCTTGGTGTTATATATTCTATGGGTTTGGACAAGTGTGTAATGATACATATCTATTATTATAGTATTATGTAGAGTATTTTCACTGTCCTAAAAATCCTCTGTGCTCTGCCTATTCAGCCTTTCACCCTGTAACCCGTGGTAACTATTGATTTTTTTTTTTTTTTTTACTGTTTCCTTAGTTTTGTTATTTACAGAATATTGTACAGTTGGAATCACACGGTATGTAGCCTTTACAGATTGGCTTCTTTCACTTAATAATATGCATTTAAGGTTCCCCCATGTCTTTTCATGGCTTGATAGCTCATTTCTTTTTAGAGCCCATTGTCTGGATGTACCACAGATTATTTATTCATTCACCTACTGAAGGACATCTTGGTTGCCTCCAAATTTTGGCAATTATGAATAAAGCTGCTATAATCATCCGTGTGCAGGTTTTTGCGTGAACATACATTTTTAACTCTTTGGGTAAATACCAAAGAGTGCAATTGCTGGATTGTATGGTAAAAGTACATTTAGTTATGTAAGAAACAACTGTCTTTCAAAGTGGCTGTACTATTTTTCATTTCCACCAGCAATGAATGAGAGTTCCTGTTGCTCCACGTCCTCACCAGCTCTTGGTGTTGTTAGTGTTCTGGATTTTAGCCATTCTGCTAGATATGTAGTGGTATCTCATTGTTGTTTTAATTAGCATTACCCTGATGACATAAGATATGGGGCATATTTTCATATATTTAATTGGTAACTGAATATCTTCCTTGGTGAGGTGTCAGTTGTTTGACTCATTTAAAGAAATTGAGTTGTTTTCTTATTGTTGAGTTTTAAGAGTTCTTTGCATATTTTGGATAACAGTCGTTTCTCAGATGTGTCTTTTGAAAATATTTTCTCCTTGTCTGTGACTTGTCTTTTCATTCCCTTGACATTGTCTTGCACAGTGCAGAAGTTTTTAATTTTAATGAAGTCCAGCTTATCAATTATTTTTTCCATGGATTGTGCCTTTGATGTTGTATCTAAAAAGTCATCGCTCTACCCAAGGTCATCTAGATTTTCTCCTATGTTATCTTCTAGGAGTTTTAGAGTTCTGTGTTTTATATTTGTGTCTATGATCCATTCGGAGTTAACTTTTGTGAAGGGTGTAAGGTCTGTGTCTAGAATTCATTTTTTTGCATGTGTATGCCCAGTTGTTCCAGCACATTTTTTGCTCCATTATATTGCCTTTATTCCTTTGTCAAAGATCATTTGGCTATATTTATGTGGGTATCTTTCTGGGCTCTCTATTCTGTTCCAATGACCTACAGGCATACTTGTAGATTTATTGCACTTAGCTTTACTGTGCTTCCTAGATATTGAATTTTTTAAAAATTGAAGGTTTGTGGCACCCCTGTGTTGAGAAAATCTATTCGCACCATTTTCCCAACAGCATTTGCTCACCTCATGTCTCTATGTTTCATTTTGGTTATTCTCACAATATGTCAAACTTTTTTATTACTATTATATTTGTTATGGTGATCTGTGATTAGTGATATTTGATGTTACTGCTATGACTCACCGAAGACTCAGATGATGGTTAGTATTTTTTAGCAATAAAGTATTTTTAAATTAAGGTATATATATTTTAAGGCATAATGTTATTATACACTTAATTGACTACAGTATAGTGTAAACACAACTTTTGTATGCACTGAGAAATGAAAAAATTCATGTGATTCACTTTATTGTGATATTCACTTTATTACAGTGGTCTAAAACTGAACCCTCAAAATCTCTGAGGTATGCCTATATTTACCTATTTACCACACTCTCCTGATTACTGTAGCTTATGGTAAATCTTGAAGTCGAGTAGTGTCAGTCCTCTGACTTATTCTTTTCCTTCAGTACTGTGTTGGCTCTTCCTGGTCTTTTAGCTCTTTTTAGAATCACTTTGTCGATATTCACAAAATAACTTGCTGAAATTTTGATTGGGGTTGCAATGAATCCATAGATGAATTTGGGAAGAACTGGCATCTTGGCAGTATTGTCTTCCTATCGGTGAATGTGGACTATCTCTCCACTTATTTAGTTCTTTAAAAAAAAATTTCATTCATCAGAGTTTTGCACTTTCCCCCATACAGGTCTTGTACATATTTTGTTAGGTTTATACCTAAGTGTTTCACTTTTTTGGGTATTATGTTCTGTATGGTTTTTATCTCCTTTCCTTGCTGTATTGCGTTGAGTAGAACTTCCAGAACTATTTGAATAAAAGCAGTCAGAGCAGACATCCTAGTTTTTTTCCTGATCTTAGGGGGAAAGCATTTAGTCTTTTTATCACTAAGGATATCTTTGCTATAGGGTTTTTTGGTTTTGTAGATGCCCTTTATAAAGTTGAGGAAAGTCCCCTTTATTCCTCATTTTCTGACAGCTTTTATCATGAATGAATACTGAATTTTTGTCAAGTGCATGTTCTGCATCAATTGATATTATCATGTGATTTTTTGTCTTTCAGCCTATTAACATGGTGGATTACATTATTAATTTTCAAATAGTGAACTAGCCTTGTAGCCCTGAAATAAACCCTGCTTTGTCACGATATATAATTCTTTTTATATTTTGCTGTATTCTATTTGCTAATATTTTGTTAAGAATTTTTGCATCTATATTCATAAGGGTTATTAGTCTTTATTATTATTATTTTTTTACTATCTTAGCATTGTTTTGGTATCAGAATAATATCAGCTTCATAAAACTAAATGGTAAATGTTTTTTCTTATTCTATTTTCTGAAAAATATTGGGTATAATGAATTATTCTTTCAATATCTGTATAATTAGTTTTAAAATTATGAATTCAATTTCCTTAATAGATTTTGGGCTATTCTAATTCTATATTTCATATTGAGTGAATTGTGGTAGCTTGTGCTTTTTGAGAATCCGGTCCATTTATTCTAAGTTATTAAATTTATTTGTGTAGATTATTGATTTGAGATATTTGCTCCCTTCTAATATAAACATTTAGTGTTAAAAAATTTCCCCTCAAAACTGTATTCGTTATGTCCCACAGATTTTGATATGTTGTCTTTTAATTTTCATTCAATTCAAGAATTTTTATTTTCCTTGAGACTTCCTCTTTGACTCATGTTTTCAAATGTGTTGTTTAGTTTCCAAGTGGTTGGAGGTTTTCCTGTTATCTTTTTGTTATTGGTATCTAGTTTGGCTCCAATGTGGCTAGAGACCACACTTTGTATAATTTTAATTATTTTAAATTTGCTGTAGTTTGTTTTATTGCCCAGGATGTGGTCTATCTCAGTATATGTTCTATGGGTCCTTGAGAAAAGTGCATATTCTGCTGTTGGTGGTGGAGTATTCTATAAATGTCAATTCGAGCTTGTGGGTTTATGGTGTTTTTGAGTTCTTTTATATCCTTGCTGATATCCTGTTTAGTTGTTCTATCAATTACTGAGAGAAGGGTATTGAAATCTTCAACTATAACTGTGGACTTATTTCTTTTTATAGTTCTACCAGTTTTTGTTTCACATATTTTGTTGCTCTGTTCTTTGGTACATATGAATTTAGGATTGCTATATCTTCTTGGAGAATTTATCTTTTAACATTATGTAATGTCCCTCTATGTCCCTGGTAATTTCATTTGCTTCAGTTAGCTTCTTCTGACATTACTCTGGCAGGTGAAGTGCATGTGTCACCTCATTACTGCTAGAAGTGTTTCTTGTTTTCTGCTCAGCCTCTGTTGACTTCCAAAAAGAGAAGGAGCTCCTTATCACTGCTAGGCATGGATGAGAATTCAGCCTCCCCACTAGCATCATCTGATACCACCTGGCTGGTAGAGATCGGAGGGCTTCCTATTACTCTCCCATGTGATACCAGAGGGTGGGGTCTCATTACTGCTGGGCAATGGTGAAATTCCTGATGTTCCACTAGGCTTCCTGTGACAACACCTTAGTGTTGGAGGGCACTCCTTACATCCTGGTGATGGTGGAAGTCTAGACTCCCCTGTCAGCCTTTGCTGGCATGGGTGGGGAGTGGAATCACAGTTTTTTTCCCTGTGGTATTTAGCTGAGGTAGAGCAGCTTTTGTCTAAAAAATTTGTCTTGCTAGACTGCCCTATTCATGATCCTTTAGCTAAAGAGAGTAGGCTTTTGTTAGGGTTTTTTTTTTTTTTTTTTAAATAAATTTTTTTAAACTTATTTATTTGGCTGCTAGGGCTTTTAAAATTTGTATCCATTTGTGTTTCTTAGTTGCCAGTTTCTTTAGCTCCAAGTCTGGGATGTATAAGGCAAAAGGAAAATATAGAGAACTCACCACTGTGTCATTTCTTAGGTCCTGAG
Source organism: Balaenoptera musculus (assembly GCF_009873245.2). Lineage (NCBI taxonomy): Eukaryota > Metazoa > Chordata > Mammalia > Artiodactyla > Balaenopteridae > Balaenoptera > Balaenoptera musculus. The sequence goes on from NC_045796.1 coordinate 31,389,889, forward strand.
GTCCCTAGTCAGTCTACCTTCTTTTCTCACCTTTCAGAGTCTTCCTATGTTTGTTTTGTACATAGTGACCAGAACTTTTAATTGTTCATAGTGAGACAAATAAGGAAAAGTATGTCTACTCTATATTCTCAGAAGTGGAAGTCTCTTACTGACAATTTTGACTGAACTCCTACCTCTCTATACTGTATAAGCATTCTCATTTTAAAGAGAGAGTTTGAAATGAGCTCCATTAACTTTATTACTTGAGTAGAAAATGACCTCTTTACATATGTGCTTGGTTGTAAAAGATGTGAATCATCTTAATTGCAATCAAGTTTAACCTGTTTTCTTTGGAAAGATTCTACTGGGTCAGTGATGCATAGTCATAGCCAAGTGCCCCCACCCCATGCTTATATAACATCTTCTGACCTAATGATAATATAACAAATTCAGCCAATATGTAAGAGATGCACAATATAAACGAGTATTTCAGGCAATGAGTTTCAGAAGGAAATAAAAGAAAGACAAAAAAGATTTTATTCATGAAACTTCTAATACTGACAACAACAGCCGCCAGGAAAGTTATGGTGCCACATAACAAAATTCTCTAGTTTATTCATCTGGGCAACATAAAAGTTCTAGTAGTTTTTAGGATACCATTTAAAAATACATATATTTAATGTCATTATATAAATTTGGACTAATTTTAATAGCAGAAAAATATCTTTATTCAATAACTAAAAGCAACCCTGAGCACAAGACACAAACTAAAAGTCCTAAACCATTTTCATAATGTTTTTCTTTTAAAAATACTTTTCTAACTCTATAATTGTTTTTATAGTAGCAGAGTACAAAGTTTTAAGAAACACATTTGGGAAAATACTTGAAACTGAAAAAAATCTGCTTTTAAAATTTGAAAGAGCACATACTACTTTCTTACAAGAAAAGATAGCTTGATTCTTCACAGATATCTAATGACTTTGTAGCAAGCCACAAAACTGAAAAAGTTCTGATAAATGAATTGTTGTTTGATTTGATTCTGAGTCTCAATTGTTAACTTGAACTGCACCTGTACATTCAATCTTGTGCTTTGAAATGCCACTGTGTCCCTAATAGAAGGAAGAGAGGAAGGAAGGAGAAAAGGAAAGAATGAAGAAAGGAGAGAAGGAAGGAAGGAAGGGAGGAAGGGAGAGAGAAAAAGAAGATTACAATATTTCAAATAAATCAGCAGTTGTGGGAAAAGGCCACTATTTTTCGTTCATATACCTGACTTATGAAACAGGTGAAATAAATTTAAAAGACTGGACAATTTTTTTTGCCTTCTCAGCTTTCATTCCCATTCATCTGGTAATAGCACCCCAGTTTTACTTTGGAGGTATATGCTTCCTCATGGGTCAAGTGGTGAGCCCATTACCCAAACTGGGTCAATAAGTTACTTATAATACAGAATGTTAAAAACTTTAATAAGATACAATAAGGCAACAATATTTGTTTTCACCTAAAATTTTATCCATTAGCCTCAGTCAACTAAAATATAAAGTCTAAAATCATCTTGAATAAAACCCACCTGAACCTCTATATTGAGTGATGCCCAATGGCCTTTCAGAATATTTACCAGTATTTACCTAAAAATGCCCAGGTTTCCATAGGTGACTATGATTCCAACTTCATATTGATTCCAATATCCATAAGGATGTTCACTGCTTGAGAAATGTCTTTCTCCTTGAAAAAATTCAACCAGAGTGCTGAAGACAAATGTCCTCTGAAAAAAATTAAGGTAACTGCTCTGCCTTAAATGGCACAGGCTGGAATTCCACAGACAAACCACTGTCATAATTTTCCACTGGATAATCTAAACAGGTAGGCTGTTAATGAGACTTGTGTAGAATTTGTACTATGTTGCAGGGGAATGTTTGTGGTCTGTGTAGACTATTTTATAACGTTTTTCAAAAAAAAACTTCTAAGAAATCATATTCACTGTAGGTATTACTTGAAGGTACCAGAAGGCATCAGCCTTTGGTTAGAGGGAAATATTTCTGTTGAAAGAGAGCAAGGAATAGAAAAATATGCAACTTCTAATGGATTAAAGGCACATTCTACAGTTTATATTAAAAACTGGATTACCACAGTTGAAAATCAGAACCAGGGTGTACATTAGAGTTGAAAATTCTGGAAATTTTCATGGTTTTATTTTATTTTAGAACTATGTTGACTGGATATGGAGATGTAAAATGTTGGGTTGAGAGAAAATATACTCAGTTATTGGGTAAATAATTCCACATGAGGTATTTGCTATGATGAATTAATGCCACTACAGCCTGGGGATTTAAAGCAATATCCAACATTTAGAGAAATGTGCCTTTAAGTGGAAAAACCTAACACACAGAAACCCATAAAAGTGATGGTTCATAACCCACCCGTGCTTTCATTGTTCTGTACCACATATTGGCACTTATTCTCCACATCAAGCAGAGCAATAACCTTACCCTCTGTCAGACCCAGCCTCTTTTGGGTCATCAAGGCAAACATTTTCATCTGAAACGTCACTTCAAAGTAAAACACGTGATTTGTGACATTTCTCAATACAAATATATTTCTAAGTAACTATCCACTTTCCTATATAAGAGGAATAGAAAAAAATACATTTTCTATAGATCACCAGAATAAGGTATGAAATGAGATACAGTTTCAGGAAAATAGTAGTTTTTGAAAGATTCCAGTATGGAACCCTTGTTAGTAGATGGTAAAGAACAGAGCCTGAATTCAGGTCCCTGGAAACTTGTTCTGCCTTGACACACTGCCCCTTCAAAATAAATATATAAATCAATACAGAAATAAAATCAGAAAAATACTTAACTAACTACTAAATTTTTTAAATTAACAAAGGTTTTTTAAAAAATCCCATATTCTGCAAACAAAAAGATAATGACTATTAACAGTTTTATGCTATATTTTTACCTGATTTATTTTTCTATCCTAGCTTTTACAAAATCATAGTTGTACTAATGTAGCATCATGTAATTTTAGATCCTACTTTCCCATTGAACATTATGATAATCACACACCATAGTTTCAAAACTTTTGTAAATATGCCTGGGTGATGTTGCCTTCAATTGGATGGTCCATAGTTTAGAAAATGGTTTCGGTTTGTGGTCTAATTTTGGAGTGAAGTCCTCCAGATTTAAATATTTTGCACTGATGCCTGAACATAAAATCATTTTGACTTGCACCTCTTGGGACTTTGGGAGAGCAGTGTTCATTCTAGTTAAACTCAAGCTTTCTCAAGAATCTTAAGAAGAAAACCTCGATGGCAAAGTGTGAACAAGCAAAAGAACGGCCAATAATGGGAAAAGAACTATTCGTATGATGTTGCAATTCTCAGAGCCAAGGAATAAATCTTGGATATTTTGGGATTGGTTTGTCCAAATATCAGATTTGAGGAAATCTTCAGGTTCACATTTTTCCTGGATTAGCCTGTCTTTGACTCTTTATCCTTATATAGAAATGGCTGGACTGGTCACATTTTAAAGAGAAATGGAGAGAAGATTTTTCAGGCCAAATCAAATTTTATGTTTCTGTTTCTCCCAAATTATTTTCAGATGCAAGAAAAAGCAAACCACACAGAAGAACTGCACACTGCAATGAAGTTGGAATGCAAGTCTTCATCAGAAGGGAGGGAACAAACTTTGGATAATACAACCACAAAATATGTGAACCACAAACAAGTATAAACACACAGGTAGACACAACACACACATGCATGCACACACACACGCACACACACACTGACACAGGTCCGCCCTTTTCCCAGGAATTTTCATCAATGTAGTTTTTTTTTTTAGAGAAGATTATTAACATCCCAGTAAAAGTATATAAAAATTTCATGTCTCTTTCCATATTTAAATGCTTGGCTTTACAAATATTGTGACTATTCTGAAACATAAACCCTAAAAATATAAAAAATAAAAACCTTGGAAGTAAGTTTTTTTTTAATGATCAGGCCATATATAGTCAATTAAAGTTGAAAATAAATTAATATGCCTCAAATCTTCCTTTAGGATCCAGTCCCCAAAACTTTCCCTAAAATATAGGAGTTTCTAGCATAAATTGCCTTTTCCCCCTCTATCACATGGGTTCATTTGTGTAGAGGACAGAAAATTTCCACCAAATTAAGCAAAGATAGGGATAAAGATACCTATCAGATTGTCCTTTTCTTGAGTGCAAACAATTAAGCCAAAGCTAGGCAATTAAAGCATAGTAGTCTAATATCAAATTGCACTCTCTCTGTCAGTTGCCATAAATTTAAAAAAATATCTAGTTATGCAAAAGTTATAGATTTTTAGCAATATTTTGACTTTTCGATTTTGTCAGATAATTTACATTTTCACTGGGCTATGCAATTTCTTTTAGATACCTTTATAGTAAAATGAGAAACTCAATATGACTTCCAAATCCCTTGGGGAAATAGTAATGTCATATATCTTGAATTATTTGTAGTTTCAAAGACCTTGTGCTATAAGATTATATGATTGGTGCCATTCATTTCTTTCTTATTCCTTCATTGCCTTAAATGTGTCAGGTACTGGGTTTGGTTTCGGGGATTTCTACATGCATACCATAGCACATATCCGTGAAGGGCTTTCATTTGTCTAGAGGTAAGCAAATAATTTAAAAGATGATTAGGCACTTTTATTTTTGAAAATATGGTAGGTTAGTTGTCCAGAAAAACTCCTCCAGAAAATAATATCCATAAATACTGAATAAATTTTTTAATGATATATTTTTGTATTACTTGTCTGAGCTCATGAGAAAGCCAAGATCTTGTTAGGCAGATGGCAAAAAGGTGTGAATACAGAAAAGTAGACAAGTTCCAAAATCATTGTTTACCATGAGGGCATCTGCCATACCTGGTGGCTCACAGCTGCATGGGCAGAGCAGATACAAAACCTGGAGTCTGTGCAAGGGGAGGTATAAGAGCAAAGAGGTAGTCTAAAACCAAAAGCTTTCAAAAGGTGCCACATGAGTAGATGAACTAGGAAAGAATATCCTCACAAGGAGACTGAAGTCATACGAGCAACTACGAGTGAACATCGCCAGAAAAATCCAACTCAAAATGTTGTAGATTTTGGAAAGACACATACAGACTATGAAATGAATAACAGCCACATGTTTCAAGAAGTAAGAAAATATCAAGTTTATGAAGAAGGACAAGAGATATTTTTAAAAGTCACCAGGGAGTTAAAGAATCTGAAAATAAAGGCGTCACTGAGAATACAGGATGGGGCCAAAGAGATTAAACATCTGAAAGATAATTAAGCAAAACAGAAGACAGCGAACGTAACTGAAGGTTCAGATGGAGAGAGAGAGAGAGACAGAATGGGAACAAGGAAATATTCACAGATTTAATTATTTAGGATTTTCTAGTATTATTGATATATAACAATCTTTAGCTCCAGGAAATCCAATAAATATCAAGTAACTTAAAAAAAATAGCACACCTAGACACATTGCAATAAAACAGAATAACATCAAAGACTAAAACATCTTAAAATACAGACAAGATAAAATAACTTCATACAAATAAAAATAAACTGAAGCAGACTTCTTATAGCAACATTGTAAACCAGAATAATATCTTCTAAGCTCTGAAAGAAAATAACTGTCAACCTAGAACTTTATGCACAGTAAAACTATCCGTTAAGAATGAGAATAAGATAAAGACATTTTTTTGTATTCTCAGGAAAAACCAGTTAAAATATTGAATACTGGAATTTGAGACATAATCCAAATTATCAGAAAAAGCTCTTACTTTTTCTGCTTTATAATTTACAACATACTCACATTTATTTTCTCATTTAAAACATTTTAATGTGGTTATTTTCTGTTGCCCCAAATAAGAAGTTATGTTCTTTCAAAGTTGGAAGAACAAGTTTTACGAATTAACTGTTTGAATTGACAAAATGACAAAAATAATATGTAATCAATCCAGCTGACTTGGAAAACGTTGAAGAGTACGTACAGAGGAAGAAATCAAAATCATCTAACAGAGCATTCCTCAAAGATAACCACTGTTAATATTTTGTTCCAAAATCTTCCATGCACATGTGTTTTTGTAGTGTAATTTTTCCCTTGAAAATAGATTCTAAGCATATTACTATGCCAATCATTTTTTCCTATTACAATTTTTTAAATGGATAGATAGATTTTCATCCTATGAATGTTGCTTAATCATTAAATCACTTACTACTTAGCTACTGTGATAACTTGGATTATTGTACAGTAAATATTTACTTTCCTCCTCTCCTACTGTAGATAACTTTTTAACTTTGTTGATATTGAGCTTGGCCGTAGAACTTATTTTGGCCAATGGAAGTTAATGTATTTATGCAAACAGAGTTGTTAATTGTGCTTGACCAAGTTAGTTTGGCTCAAATGCTTTGATGACTCACTATAGGCAGCTGCTGTCCTTCCAGCTTGGACCCCCAAGTAAGCACATATGGGAACAAATCAGAACCCAAATTGGACCTTGGATCCAAGTACCACCAATGCAGAGTTTCCATTCAAGGCTAGACTAAATTAGCCAATCTCAACTTATCTGCAGATACATGAGCATTAAATGAATGCCTGCTGTTGCAGACCACTGAGTTTGGAGATGTTTTTTACATGCATTATTGTGAGCTGATGAATACAACTAGAATTGGACGTTGAGGCTGTTTTCCAGTTTTGTTAGTATGAATAGTGCTTCATTGAACATGTCACTATAGCTTTTTAAAAAGTATCATTATTCTCTTTTCACAGAGGAGGAATCTGAGGCTTGGTTTAAGTTTGTCACCCAATGGTACACAGCTATTAAGGGACAAAAGCATAATTTGAATCTGGGTCTGTCGAATGTCAAAGCCCATGTTCTTTATAAGATGCTACATTGTCACTGAAATATGTTTACTATTTTGGGTAAATATATATTAAAATAAGTCTTGTTTTTCATAATAGTATAGAACAGCTTTGACCGGCAAAGTATTAACTGCTTTTTGTCTCATTTTCACTTAAAATTAAACATTGCACTGAATTCTTATTACATGAAACACTAAAGCTTCTACACCTATCGTTTAAAGCAAACTTAGCTTGGTACAATGTTTTTTCTTAAAGCAGACATTAAATAAGACCATAATTTGTAATGGAAATTGTAGGTTCAATATAAGAACGAGTTGCCTTGCTAAAACTTTCATTTCTTGGTGCCCTTCTTTAAATACCCATCTTTTTCATAACATCATTGTAGGTTTATTCATGCTTTCACAGACATATACGGTGAGATAATACAGGCAACCTTTGCTTGTAAAAGACAAAACTGATCTGTATGTTTCACTTAGTTAACTTGGCTTCTCTTTTTCTGACTGAACACAATCAATCAAAATAGTATGTACAGAGTCAGGTAAAGTAGCACTTTAATATTTAGTAATTTTCATTAGGAGTCAATAATGTACACATTATTCACATAGGACGGGGTCATAAGAGAGTAATATACACCTTGAGTACAGGCAGACATACAAATTAGTAGCTGACGAAAGAACCCCTATATTCCACTTACGTTTGATAAATTAAACATGTTTGATGTTGAAATGGTCCATTTAGAACTAAGGGTATGTCTAGTCAAGAGAATACCATTCATTTCTTTATGTTCTTCATATATCTAACTTGACATCACATAACTCAAAAAAATAAAATTAAATTAGAATAATTTCAGTAGGCCAAAAACCATTATCTTCATGAGCCCTCTGTACAGGAGATACAGATCTTTCTGATTTTGAGGTCCATGGATATTATTGCCAAAGAGAGGGACTATGGCACTAGGGATCACTTTACAAATATAATCATTCTGCATATGGCCCTCACTTTACCTGACTCTGCACATACTATTTTGATTGATTGTGTTCAGTCAGAAAAAGAGAAGCCAAGTTAACTAAGTGAAACATACAGATTAGTTTTGTCTTTTACAAGCAAAGTTTGCCTGCAGTAAAAGCTAACAGATCACTTCCAAAATTTAATATACATTTAAGTGCACAGACCATATTTTTGAGCATGTACACAATGATCATGTCACAAGATGGAATGGAATGTGAAGTGACAGAGGTGAAAACAAAATCCTGGAAGCTAAAGGAAGACAGAGTCATTGTCTAGTCAGATCCTTCAGAGAAATTTAATCATATCTTTTTAGTTGTCTTAAAGGAGAAGTACAGAGACTGGGCTGGGGCAGTAGTGGAAATGATGCAGAATAAAGGTATGATGAAAGGAAATAAGCGTAGTTTAGGTAACATCCAGAATTCTGACAGAGTTATGAGAGTTAATATAGGAAAGGTAGACAGTGTGTCCAGGGTAGATGACTATCTATCTATCTATCTATCTATCTATCTATCTATCTTTCTATCTATCTATCTATCTATAGCTACCGAGATGAAAGTGCATCTTTCCATATAATGCTTAAAATATTATAATAATGAAGGTTTATGCATTCAGGCATAAGATTTTTGAAATTTATTATTTTTTTCCCAGAGCAAGGGTGGGCTTGTGCCTTACGCATGCCAGTGCTATGACAGGGTGTTAATTGGCATCAGTGAAACAGGGCATCAGTATCCTAGCCTTCTGGCTCCTTACATGAACATTCTCCATTAAAGAGTTTAATTCAAGAACATCTCCTGCCATATTAATCTCATTTGCTGTAAGGTATTAGGGACATGTGGGGCAGTGTGGGGTTTGCAGACATATCCAACCCTCCCTGAGAAAGCTCAGGCTGAAGGGTGTAGGCTTGGGTCATGATCAACTATTTCTCAGGCTCTAGGAACTGCTTAAAAACCAGAGTTTACTCACTGAGCATCCAAGACCATGGAGGTCTGTGGAATTTCCCTTCGCCCCACGGATTCTCAGGCTTCTTGGCCCACAGATTGTTCATCCACATAATGATGTCATAATGAATGTATTGATGAAGCCCTGTCAGCTGATGCTCACAAAGACAGAGCAAAGCCACAGCCCTGTCAAAGGCTTCCCTGCATTCCCAGAATCATTTTGGGGATAGTCTCTACTAGCCAGATGTGAACTTAATCCACCATAGTCAGCTAACTTTGGGATGACTTTACTGTCACATTGCTGACCATAATTATTTCCTGCTGTAGGAATACTACTCTTACTGCATGTGAATTTTTCTTTAATTTTCCTGTATTGGATACCATGTTAGGTTATGAAATAGTATGTTTTCAAAGTATAAAATCTATAAGACCTATTAATTAGCACCCCCAAATTCCTGCTCTACTAACATTTACCTAGAGAGAGACTTCTTTTTCAGTGTTTATAAAATGGCATTTAAGGTCTCAGTTATAGACCAAAGAAGCTGATTCCCATGGACAATCTAATTTAGCTAAAAACCACATGACCAACCACATCCAACTTCATTTTGCACATAAATGGAGGGGCAAAAAGGGTTCACTCTAAGCAACAATAAGCACACAGTACTCACGTTTAAAGTCTTCCCATCCTATTTGAAGACCTCCCCACTTCTTCCTTACTCAACAGTCAAGTGGTATGGGGGTGTATAACACACATGGGTTTCCTCTTCAGCAGTTTTGATGGATCAACAATAAATTTTTTTATCCCATCAAGAAATTTAACTATGGTAAAACATCTTTTGATACTTTAGAGTTCTACAGACAAAAACCATTCAAATTTCGCTTGAGCGAAGGAATTTGGTGCATCCCGTCATTACACATCTAGGTCAAAGGGAAATGTGATGTTGCCTACATTTCTGATGGCCAGTGGCTAAATAAGTCACTTCAGGCTGAAACTGAATTCTTCTCTGCTGTCTCTTACTCCAAAACAGTGGCTCACACACTTCTCTTCTCAGTGACACATTTATGCAAGAACATTTATGTGCTCAGTATACTCCCCTGGGCATATGTGGATTTTCATATGATCCAAAAACTCTCTTTTGTCAAGTGCTTCAATGATTTAGAATCTCCACAATTGTTAATGGTCTCTCAGTAGCAGTCTCTCTTACTTGGTGGTCAGAGGCTGCTAGTGATGGGTAATTTTGGAGCAGCTTCCTGCAACTCTATTCTCTCCTGCAAAGCACATCAGAGTGCAAGCAAATGAGAGAGACACTACCACAAGACTAGCCTATAAAGCATTCTAACTGATATTATAAAAATTAACTCAGTCACAAACTCAGTACTCTAAGACTTATTCACACCAAACTATTTTATGACAATTGATCCATTCAACTCAGAGCCAGAACAGGAATTTGGAAAGTGCTGCACTGAAAGAGAACATCAATCTGTTCTCGGGCAGCATGTGGACTCTTAGGATGGTCGTGTTGGGCTTGCAGTTGGAATTCTAGTTGCTAAAATTTCAGGCACTGTTGTGAAAATATCAGTCTCACTGCCACTTCCACTTAATCTTTACAGAAAAATCTCTGTGTGGGATGGAGAAGGAGAAGTCAGGAGATACAGGAGATAATAGAAGTCCACTCAGGTCTGATAATGGCGTAAAACAACTACAACCACAAAGATTGAGGGCAATTGGAACAGTGATTCAGCTTAAGGTGAAAAGTACCACATATGGCTTCTAAGCCAGTTCCTCTTAAGCCTGAGCATCAAAAATGCTGGTGGGAAGTTGAGAAGGACCTGTTGGTTGCAGAAATAAATGGGTCATTAACCAGGAAGGTAAGAAATGACTGATGGTCCCTGCAGACTTACAGGCTTTGGGGCTCCTGAGATTCTTTTGGCTAAACATAATTTTGGCTTGTAATATTTTGCTGGTGAGCTTTTTGGCTTGAACATGAAAAATGGTGAAGGTTGGAGGAAGAGGGAAAGGAATATGGGCAAAAAGAGAGAGGGAGAAACAGACTGAAAGAGAGAAAACAAAGAGGGAAAAGGAACTTGGAGGTAGGGTGGGAGGATGAAGAGTTACCATACATAATAAACATTTTCTAAGTTATTGAATTACAGTCTTGTGTATAATATTCATGACATCTTCTGAAATAGATGTTTTGTTATAGATGAGGAAACTCAGATGGAAGAACCATCTTGCCCAAAGCCACCAAGCTTCTAAGCTGGAACACAAATCCTGGTTTCTCTGCTGCCAGAGCCCTGTGTTCTTAACAGGTAGGTCCCCAGGTGTTCAGGTTCCTGGGCCTTTGGGAGAATCTTCCTCTCTTTGAGGATGGAGTGGGTGTTGGTGAGTGAGGGAGACCCTTTGGCTCTGGAGAGTTCAGGGGTGAGACCCCATAACAAGAAAGCTGGGAACTGACTACAGGCTGCTTTGGGGAGGAAGGGGAGAGATGATGGTGTTTTGCAGTCTTTTTCATTTCCTTCCAGGTCATCCTGAAAGTTCACTAAGATCAGTAACAAGACAGGGATTCAGGAGAACACTATGTAGGAAAAAAATTGCTTTTGGCTGTAGCTTTCCTTTTGTCATGGCTCTTTGGAATCAAAGTGTTTTAATGTGGGAACGCAAGGATACAGAGTTCTCATGGTTTGGGAATTGTTGATTTAACTGATCAGTCTCATTTTTCAGGCACTTTGAATGGTTTGGTAAACATAAATGTGTTCATTTGCATTCAGACTAAAATTGGCTTGTAGTAACAGCAAAACTTGTGAAGCCCAAGTAGGGGCAACTCTTTGAAGACATCTTAGGTAGCAAATTTTACTTCTCTCTCTTTCTCCTTCTCTCTCCATCTCTTCTCCCCATCAATCCCTCTCTCCCTGTCTCTTCCTCTCTCGCTCTCCCCATCTCTTTCTTTTCAAAGTATGAGAACTCTGTATCCTCCTTTCTTTCTCATTCTCTCTCTCCCTCTCCCTCCTCTTACTCTCTCTCAATAATTTCAGCTCTAAAAATTCATTACCTGTGTGTCTCTTGAGTAAACCAGTACCATTGTGGAATTAAATGATGCAGGTTGGACCTTGCAAGCTACAGTTCACCCTTGAACAAATCAGGGGTTAGAGGCCCCATCCTCTGTGCAGTTGAAAATCTCCATGTAACTTACAATCAGCCCTACATACACGTGGTTCTCTTATCCATGAATTCAACCAACAGCAGATCATGTAGCACTGTAGTAATATTTACCATTCGAAAAATCTGCATATAGGTGTACCCATGAAGTTCAAACCTGTGTTATTCAAGGGTCAACTATACTTCTTACTCTGTTTCGGACTCCTGTTAAAAAAGTCTGATTGAGGAATATAAATGAACTGGACCTCACTTCCAATCATTTAATCACGTTAAGTATGAAGACATCTTTCCACACCTTCGTGATACCACAGAGTAGATTCTCAAAGAAGACATTACTCTGAGTAGCCACAGCAAAACTTCCGGCTACCACTGTACAATCCTTGAGATCTTGAAGTACATACAATGGGTTTAATAATCTTAGCAATGGAACCTTTGAAGGAATGAATAGAGGGTATTTTAACTAATTGCTGAAACACCACATATAAAGTCCACTTTTATCCTATTCTTAGAGCTACTGATAAATACTCCAGTAAATACTGTGGTATCCATCGTATTCCTGATATAGACACTGAATAGATACACCCACTTGCTTCCATTCTTAGATAAATAAGATAATTTAAACCTGTGCTCCTCAAATCTTAATGCCCATAGAAGTCATCAGGCAATCTTGTTCAAATGCAGATTTTGATCCAGTTGTCTGAATGTGGCCTGAGATTATGCATTTGTAGCAAGCTCTCCGAAGGTGTTGCTGCTGCTCTGGGGCCCATACTTTAAGCAATGAGGCTCTAGAGGATGGCTAATGTGTGCTGCAGAGGTCACCCCCGGAACACATTCACATGGATTTTAATGGCATGCTCCTTCATGGGGGCCTTGTCCTAACATATGAAACAGATGTTAGCAGCCTTTTATTTGGTTTGAATTTTATAAATTCAATATAGTGCCAGACAACCCAAATTTATTGAAGAGACTAGTCAAGCGTGCAAACCCAACTGGTTATCATAGCCACACATATTATTTTGTGCATTTTCTGGAGTCTATTTGAGGAACCTAACTACACATAACTTTTTAAAAACAATGTGCACAGTAGCTCTTATCCCACTTGATTGAGAACACATTGGAAATGGCAATCTGAAGACGTCATAACCTCATCTTAATAGCAAATTTTCAAGACTCAATTCAGACAAACAAACAAACGAGAAAAGCCTTTTCCTGTCTCTAAATCCACAAGTCTGATATGCAGCCGGGGCTATTTCTGGGTGTAACCTTCATAAAACCCACATCCCAAGATGCTTTCATGAAGCCATCCAAATAATTGAAACCATTATCCTCCTTCTATTGTTGTGTTACTTAATATACACAGAGACATACAGAGTCATGCACACATGCACCACCATGCACACACACATACATGTGCACACACATAAGCCTGCACATTGCCTAGAGGTATCTGTTATACAAACATCTCAATATCATCACTTTTATTTATCTTGGATTCAGGCACACAACATTTTTCAGGCTTTTCAATAATATGCTGATAGTGAATTAGGCTTTTATATGATCTATGGATTATGTTCTTCCAGGAACTGCCAATTTTGCTCTAATATTGATTCTAGTATGCTGAGAGAAAGTTATTCCAACTAGAATATGCTGAGGGGATGAATGTGGCTTCTATGCAGGGCATATTTCAGCTTTTCCCAAATAGCATTCTTGTAGAGATTAGAGGATAATCTGGTAGCTGGACCAGCCAATTAAAACAGTAATTGAAATGGTTGAAAATGTTTTCCTTGGCAAAATTTGGTTATTTTGCTTCATTTTGGGTTTCCTTGAATAACAGAAAAATAAGGTCAATCATAAGGCTCCTAATTTATTTTCTTGGTTATCTTTCCTCATCAAACAAAAAAAGGACTGCTGTGAAGCTTAAATGAAAAACTAAAATCTGTGGTATGGGATGGTATGAAGACAGGCATGAGAAAACATAAAATGATTCTTAAGCTAACACAAATCAATCTCCTCTCAGAATTGAATATGTGGGAATTTCTGTTTGGGGTGGTAAGGGTAAAGTGAGAAGCAAGACTCAAGAGGAAATAAAAATACAGAAAGGCATTCTTGTAAAATGCAAGTTCAATTTCCCCCAGATTAATAGGTACTTCAAACTTAAGATTTGTAACTTTAAGATAGCTGGGATGAAGAACTAAAAAATTAATTTATGTGCCATAATTTTTTTCCAGTGGAGTTAGTTGAATGCTATCAAATGTTTAATAATCATCTTTGGGATGAGAGAGTATCTGATTTTTAGCATTTGCCAATGTCCGTGGTGTAAACACTTTCACTGTGGCTAATTTCAATCTACCAGCCTGACGTTTCTGAACATAGAGTTAGGAAGACACATGCACAATCAACTTTTGCAGGCCACTGTGAGCTGCTCCAGCACATCACTGACCAAAGTCATAATTCTACCAAAGGAGACAGATATGAAAATGCTATCGATATTGACATCAAGTAAAAATATGGATAGAGGAAATGTGTAGTCGAACATCATCATCTCACAGATTAATTCATCTAAGTTTTGCTGGGTGAAATGATAAAACTTGAGAAATCCCAAATCACAGAATTGATGTTAAAAGAAAAACACATATCTATGTCAATCCATGCTTCTTTCCTTTAAAACCCTTCTTACAAGCTCAAATGCTCTATGAACCTACTCTAAAGAAGTCTGAAATTAGTCACTGTACACATTTTAGCATCCCCTTAGAATTAAGACAATTTCAAAATACCATATAATAGTGAGTCTAACCCTACACATTAGAATCGTGTGGGGAGCTTCCATAAAGTACTAATTCCTTGGTCCCACGCAGCACCAACTAAATTAGAAAGCTTTGTGTGGGGCTTGGCATTGATATTTTTGAAAATCTCCCCAAGTGTTTAATTTGCAACCAGTGTTGAAAACAACTACATTATATATTTATTTGTCTAGATTTTCATTGAGAGTGCTCTGAAGTATGGCTATGTTTTATCCTCTTAAATTATGAACTTTGGATATATATAACATTTCTTTTTTTCTCTGTGCCTTCTCTCATCTCCATAGTACTAGCAAATGATGTCAATAATAAAAACCCCACTTTTGAGTAAGTTTTCAATGGGCTAGAAATAGATATATTCTACGGATTATAAATTTGATGAACATTTATTCATATTCTCTTATTTTTAGATTTCAAAATAAGCTCAGAAATTTTTGAGATGGATTACATTCACCAGCCACATGTACTAATCAGTAATGGTTTTCAATTATTCCAGGCAACACATGCAAAACAAATCACCATTTTACTATATGGAAACTGATTATAAATTTGATTTATTAAATGACTAACTTATGGGATTTATCTACATATATGCTATGAATATTCTGCAAAGCAAAGAATAGATATTTTCTCCTTTAAAAAATATAAAAACATATTAACAACATAGGTGAGGTTTTAATTTTTTCTTGGAAGGACAATCTATTTGATGTTATACCATCATTTTATGTAATTAATTGATTTGAACAAGTTTCACTCTGAGAAAAGAATATTAGACTATTCAAAAATGATCCTCGCCTATTTTCCAAATACACAGTCATCATCATGAGTGGCTGCATTGATCAAACCTCTATCTATGAATCTTGGAAAGCTGCATGGCGTGTGTAGAAATCTATGCCACCCCAGTCATTGCAGCAGAGCCAAGAACAGCAAGAAATACAAAAACAGCAGCTGTGGTTCTTTGCATGTGTGGTACCATTAAGGCTAATGCCCAGGATATCATATCGTTTGTCCAAAGGGTACAGCTGTACCAGCTGGCAGACCGTTGAAGGTGGCAAAAACACAGAAGGCAGAAACTGGCACCGATTCTTACCGCTCCCCACACTCACTCAGTCCCTACAGCACTCCTGTGGGCAATGTTCACAGAGAACCAGGCCAACATTTGGGCAAAACGTAATATAATTCAGTCAGGGAGCAGGTGTCATCACTTGACTCTGTTACTGGTAGGTCATCTGTGTAGGTACATCTGAAATGAAGCATATTAGTTCACTATTGCTACATAACTAACCACCCCCAATCATTTATTATTGCTTCCCCCTCTGTAGGTGGGATGGGGTTCAGATAATCTAGGTTAGGCTTGGCTGGATGGCTTTATTTATTACTGCAATTCTGTGGATTGACCAGTGCAGCTTTGGCCCCTATGTATTCATTCTGGGGCTCAGGTTGAAGGGGCAGGAACAACCTGGAAGGGAACTTTTCTCATGGCAATGGCAGAAATTCAAGGGAGCAAGTGGAAACACAGGGCTCTTAATGCCTAGGCTTAGAGCTGGCAAATTACTTCTGCTCATATGCTTTTGACCAAAACAAGTCATATGGCCAAGTCCAAATTCAAGTAGGGAAGACCCACACTCTGCTCATGAAGAGATCATGGCAAAAGATGTAGAGAGGAACGAAGAATTCAGCCCAGCATATCAATCTACCACATAAACCTGTCAGTTTTTCTGGAAAAGAGTAAAGATAATGATAATGATGATGAGGATAGCAGCTATCTTTTATTATCCATTTACTACCAAACACTATCTTCTTCTCTCTCTGTCTCTGTCCCTCTTTCTTTCTCTCTCTCTCTCTAATCTCATGAAGTCCTTACAGCAATCCTATGAAATGAGTACTACTATATTCTTACCTTGCAGACAAGGTAACACTGGTAGGGAAAGGCTTTATAAGCAAATAATGGGAAATTATCAATTTAAAATAACAATAGTTGCTAGCTTTCATAAACAGTTATATAGGGATATTATGTGGATTATGTATAGTGCCTTTGTGATTTCCCACCTTTATACTTCCTGTCTTGGGAGAAGATATAGATGGTCTGGCCCTTCATGTCATAGTTATCAAAGAACCTGAGAAAGAATATGTTTGCTCAATACTGGGGTTTACCTACAGAATGTGCCCATGAGTAGAACTTAACAGCAATGACTTTCATAAACTAGCAAACACTGTCAGCTCAAAAGTTAAAAAAATTAGAATGGGCTTAAGAAATATAAGGATGAAATTCTGATGAAGAATTCAGTATTCTTTCTCTTTCTTTCTATTTCTTTTAGGTGTAAGGCTTATAGAAATCTGTATATCAAGGGATCTCTGGAGATGGATAAGGGTAAACCTTTGTCCATTTATATCACAGAGAACATCAGGAAATATTAATTCCAGAGACAGGGGAGAAGCAGAGCCATTACTGTTTCTCTAGCAGAAGTGGGCGATGCAGGGACTGGAGCAGACAGCGTATGTAGGGTTTCACAGTAGCTTCTGGGAAATCTGCAAATGGCTTGCCTCAGTGCTGCCAGCTGCTGCTGAGACTGGGAGCAATGGGATGGTTTCTTGTAAATTGCAACTCCCTCAGTTCCCAAAGGTCACAGAGACTTGCTCTGGCCCTCGCTTCTCCAATGAATTTTTTCAGTGCTTACTTCCCTATTTTAAGTCGTCTGGTTGAAGTAACTAGTTAACTACTCTAGTTGATTAAGCCTTACTGTTTGAGGTGATGAGCATTGAAAGCTTGTAATCATAGGTAAGTCTAAACAATTAAGGCAAATTTGTTCAGAACAGAATGATTATGTCCAAAATATTCTCAGAAGTTAAAAATCTATAAATAAAAGTATAATATCTTAAAAATCTAGATTGTAAAGTATTGTTCACAAAGATGAGGATAGTGGCTAGGCAGAAGAGTTGTGAAGTAACAGAAGGAAAAGTACACTTTCCCTCGCAATAATCAGAGAAGGTTATTCTTGATTTTCAAAATATACATCAAAGAATGTTTTCAAAAAATTTAACAGTAACCATTAATAGAATTTAAAACTAGATGTGTTAGTCTCAAATCACTTAATAATATTCAATCAAGAGTAACAAATTGAAAAGCAAAACTCATTCATTCTCTCTCCCATTTATTCAGCAGTTATTTCTTGAACAACCTATGATTGCCAGGCAGTATTTAGATGCTGGGGAAAAGCAGTGAACAAATCAGACAAATCCCAAGCCTCATGGAATTTAGTTCTACTGTTGGGATATATACAATAAAGATGTTAAATATATTACACAATACTTTAAAAGAACATAGTTACTATGAAAAATAAAGTGGATGGGGGAGTTCTGGGTCTTGAGATTACAATTTTAAATAAGGTGGTCAAGGCAAGCCCTATTGAAAATGAGATATTTGAGTCAAGACAAAGTAGGTAACAAGTGAGCCATACTGATAAAGATGAGATATTTCCAGGCACTGGAATTGTTTTTGCTAAGAATCAGAGGCAGGAATGTGCCTGGTATGTTCAAGAAAGAACAAGGAGGTCAGTGTTACTTAGGTACAGAGTCTCTCTGACAAAAAAAAAAAAAGAGGAAATAAGTGATTTAAGAGTTAAACGGAGCAGTTAGCTAAATAGTAACAGAGGAAGGTCCACGTGTTTCCAGTTATTTAACCTTTCTTTTTTTATTATATCTTATTTAGTTAATTAATTAGTTAGGAAGTAGCTAATTTTAAGGAGGTAATTTTTGCGTGTGGTAAATTTTCAGATTTTCAATAGTAAAAAGTGTACATTGAGAAGCAAGCCTCTGCCCTGCCCTTACCCAGAGTTCCCGGCTCCCCACCCCAGGGGAAACAATGTTACCAGGTCTTCCATGGATCTTTCCAGAGACATTCTATGAGTTTTTCTAATATGATCCCTCCATTGAGATAATCTGGAAAAGTAGAGTGTGTCTTTGAAAAAATCGTGACAGAGTCTGCTTTCATAGATGCACCTTCATCTTTGTACTATAATTATAGGCCCCCAAAGAGGATGGCAGCCCTGGTCTGGCTCATCCCAGTTGGGTGTGAAAGGGCCTATCCTGTGAAGTCACCAACTTGCCTCATGAGGAAGCTACCTGTGGGTGGTCACTATTTATTTTGAGAGCTATTTCTGCTCTCATATCCAGAGGAAGATTCCATAACTGTCATTTCTTGTCTGTCATTTTCTCCCAAGGATAAGGAGTGATTTCACTTAGCACTTGAAAACAGGTGTAATGAAGTGAAAAATCAAACTGTGGGCAAAGAGTAAATAAATAAAATAATAATAAAGTGAAAAATAAATGGAAAGTTTCTGTGCTTCACCAATGGATATGGGAAGGAAGGGGACAATATGTTCTCTGTTTGATAAAAGTTAGAAGGTTCAGGCAATCCAAGATTTTCCTCTAAGTGCAGCCAAACTATGTGTAATATATACTTCAGGTTTTCAGGCATTTCCCTTGCAGGTAAATATACAGTGAGTCATAAAAGCTCCTATATGTCTTTGATATCACAGCTGGTCCACTATTTTATCATGGGCCTCACAGTCTGATTCTGCTCAAAGAGATGTCCTGCATAATTTTCTAATAGCATCAGGAAAAGTGTTATTTAATCATAGTCTGTACTCCTCCAATCTATAGGATAAAGAAAAGGAAGCTGTATTCTTCAGAAAGATTCTTATGACTCTAGCACTGCCATCACTCAACAAGCTACCTCTGCAATGACTAGTTTGCATAAGGCAATCCCAGGAAGATGCAAAATCACCATCATCATCATCACCACCACAACCAGAGGGTGAGAGTAAGAATGGCTCCAACTGATTTAACTTTGGAAATTTTTTTTTTTTTAAATCTGTGGCAACATGTCTCAAACTCTGAATGCCATGAGAATGTAAGCTCCATAAGATAATGGCTATTTTTATAATAATTAGAACTGTGCCTTAGCACTATGAGATGGTTAATTTTATGTGTCAGCTTGGCTAGGCCATGGTACCCAGATAAATGAGCAAATATTATTCCAGATGTTTCCGTGAAAGTATTTTAAAAAATAAGATTAACTTTTAAAAAAGCAGACTTTGAGTAAACCAAATTAGCCTCCATAATGTGAATGGGCCCCATCCAATCAATTGAAGGTCTTAGTAGGAAAAGACTGACCTTCCTAAGCAAGAAGTAATTCTGTCAGCAGACTCCCTTTGGACTTGAACTATGACTCTTCCCTGGGTCTCCAGCTTGCTGGCCTACTCTGCAGATTTTAGACTTGCTAAGCTTCCACAACCATGTGTGAGCCAATTCCTTAAAATCAATCTCTCATAGATAGAGATATAGATATATATAAGATTTATAGATATATATAGACATAGATAGTATAGATACAGAATATATATGTGTGTATATATATATACACAGTATATATATATATATATATATATATATATATATATACTATCTATATAGTAGAATGAACTACTAATACATGAGCAATGTAAATACATTTCTTCAGTGGATGTGTTTTATATGTGTTCAAATTTTGATTTCAAAACAGTCATTAAAGCTATTATTGTACAAACTCCATAATTCAGAAGTAAAATTTAACTTTTCAGACTCTTGTTACTATTTTTCCTGATGACCTGTCTAGGTGGCATCCAGCCTCCTACAGAGAGAGGCAAGCAGCAGTAGTTTTATTTTCAGTCCCACCAACCCACCACTCTGGTTTTGTCTTTACTCCACAGTGAGATTGCCAGAGTTTAACAAACTTCCAAAATCAAACCTTTAGAAGAATTTCTGTGCCCAGAAAGAAGCCTCCCCCCCCACAAAAAAATTCCATTTTCTGGAAACTAGTGGTTGCATATCACTAGAATTCCTTTGGTCTGCTGGGTATAAATAGCCAATCCTAGCTGGCAATGGTCATTTTTCATCAAGTGAATGTTAGGAATATAATACATAGCTTAGGGTTTATCTGTATCTTCCAAAATCAACGTGAACACACACACAAAAGGATGAAAGTGCTGATATATAAAAATGCATTTTGTTGCTTCACCTGAAAAGAACAGCAATGAAAGCAAGGCCACAGTGGTCTCTTGATTGGGCTGAGCTGAGACTTATTTCTAGGAGACCATCTCTGGGATGAAAGTGTATTTCTAGTTTGTACTAGTCTTGCCAGACCTCTCATTCTCCCAACTTGTTTTTTTTTTTTTTTTTTAATGAGAGGGTGAAGATCATTTTTTAATTTTTTTTTTTATTTTTTATTTTTATTTATGGCTGTGTTGGGTCTTCGTTTCTGTGCGAGGGCTTTCTCTAGTTGCGGCAAGTGGGGGCCACTCTTCATCACAGTGCGTGGGCCTCTCACTATCACGGCCTCTCTTGTTGCGGAGCACAGGCTCCAGACACGCAGGCTCACTAATTGTGGCTCACGGGCCTAGTTGCTCCAAGGCATGTGGGATCTTCCCAGACCAGGGCTCGAACCCGTGTCCCCTGCATTGGCAGGCAGACTCTCAACCACTGCACCACCAGGGAAGCCCCCAACTTGTTTTTCCTTAACCTAAAGAATGACCTAAATTCCCTTGTTTTTTACATTCTACCCCTTGCTTGCCTCCCCCAACCCGTGTAAACCACCATAAAATTTGACTACTAGTCTTCTTGTTTTGCCCTTTAAAATTTTTAATTACTCTAAGGCAAATGTATTCCAAAAGCTTCTGGATCTAGCAAACTCTCAATGACATGTAACTTATACTTCTGACTCAATCTGAAGATTCAAATAGATTAATGGCAATGAAGACCTTTTCAACAGAAGTAAATAAACGTATTAAGGATGCTTGAGATAAAAGTAATATAAATAGAGCCCCCCCCAACTGGGTAAAGAGACCGGTGATGGTTTCTTTGGCACCCTCTCATTTTAATTTGCAACTTGCAAAGATTCTCACCTAATCTTCCACGGCTACTGCCCAACTTGGGCTTCCTTTCCCCAGCATAATCAATCTAGGCCATTTACATTTACTATCAAAAGGTAACTCTCCTTTGACTCATGGTGAGACCCAGGATATAAAGCTAAGGTATTGTGGGTAATAATGGGTTAATATTTTGACACTGCCAGATGCCAACTGGCATAGTTTTCTGGCAACTGTGATGATGTCTTAACCTGAACAATGGAATCCAATGATTGGGATTTCAGTTGCTTACTGATCAACAGAAGAACCATTTGGGATAAGAATGGCTTTTGAGGGACTTCCCTGGTGGTCCAGTAGTTAAGACTTCGCCTTCCAGTGCAGGGTTGCGGGTTCGCTCCCTTGTCGGGGACCTAAGATCCCACATGCCTTGGGGCCAAAAAACCAAAACGTAAAACAGAAGCAATATTGTAACAAATTCAATAAAGACTTGAAAAATCGTGTACATCAAAAACCCTTAAAAAAAAGTTAAAAGAAAAGAATGGCTTTCGAAGCCTTTAAATCAAACCAACTAAGAAATTGCCTATAGGGGGAGTCCACTGAAAGTATGATTTCTTAAGATACTGAACAAAGACTCTAAAAAGTCCAAAATAGGAAAGAGAAGAGATATTGTAATATTAATATCAGCTTTAGGTGAGAATTTTATCATTTAATGTTTTAATTTTAATTTTACTTTAATTTTACTTCTCATGTATTAAAAATGCTGGCTCCTAAAGTCATTCATAAGAAAATGAATCTGTGAAGCGTGACTTCTGATTGATAGTGGGATCGAGGAAGTCCTCCAAATACAGCTTCCATGGAAAAAACAAGAGGAATAATTCAACTAGTTTCCTATGTGAAATGGACAAATTACCCTCCAAGATAAAAAAGAAAGGAAGGAAAGAAGGAGAGGAGGAAGGAAGGAGGGAAGAAAGGAAGGAAAGAAATAATTTATAACTTAGCAATTAAAACTGTTGAATGTTTTCTAATATCAGGCAGCATTATCCATTTAAAGGATTATACAACAAAAGAGAGGTAAAATTAGGTGAAATGTTGCATTTGTAGAGATGAAATAGAACTTTTTCCAAGGGAAGTTAATAAACGTGAGATTAGACATCAAAGAAATTCCTGAGTTTGGGGAGAAGAAATATATGAAACAGATTTGTTTGGGGAGTTGCTGGGTAAGCCTCTGATGTTGGGCTAAGTGAAGGAAGAAGTTGTTGGATCTTGAGTTTAATTTTTAAATTTTTTTAGTGAGTAGAAATGAGCTCATCTAAATAGCATTTCCTCTCTTGTACTTTGCCTAAGCTACTCTTCTAAATTGTAATATTTAGCCATGCCAATTCCCAGAGATTCTCATATTTCTGTCTCAGTACTGCTTATGAAATAAACAAAATTCTTATAAAATGGAACTACATCTTAAATAGATTTATGTGATTCGTAAAAACAAAGTATAGGAAAAGACACTGACACAGGGAGCCAAGGGGGTCTGCCCAGCTCTTCTGCTGGCTATCTGACAATGAACTCCCGGTGCCCAGGTTTTCTCATCAGTGAAACAAGAGGGATGGAATTAACAACTCTTCAGTTATCTTCCAAGGAGGAGAATCTGACTTTGTTATGTAAAAGTAGCCTGATCAAGAATAACAACCTTAATAGCCATGAGTCATGCACAGAGTCACTTTTCAACAACTTTGAAAATCTTGTGTCTTGAAGAAAACCTTGGAAATCATAGAACCTTGTCCCCATCTCCAGTCAGAACCACATCTTAATCATTCCAATATGCTCTTCCAGGCTAATGTTAAAGATTTTCCCCAGGAGGCAAAATTCACAGCTTCTTCTGTATCCTTAATGCCGAAGTTCTTCCTTATGTCTGGTCTGAGCCTCCTAGCAAAATTTTCAACTTATTTTTGTTTATTTTATCCTTTGCAGAGAGGGAATACAACTGGGGCAGACCATTCAAGTGCTATCTGATATTAATCTGAGCCATGGTAAATTTGTTTGTACTAGAGTTTCTGTGGTCTTACATTGCATTCCAGTGAAATGATAGAACTTGATTCCCTGATGGAATGTTCTCTTTCAGGTCTAAAATGACTGGGCGATAAAGGCTCGCAGGCTGGCAGAAATACTGAGCAGTTCTTGATAGTGGACACAGGGAAGGGCATTGTTTCTCTTACTGACTGGTCTCCTAGCAGCCTAGTGCACAACGGCTCCTGACCTGTGTTCTCAGAAACCCCAAATTTTGAAATATTGAAGGAATTCTTCTAAAATGAAATATGGGCTCAAGGAATTATGTTAAAAAATATGGCAAAGGGGTATCTTTTTAGTAGTGACCAGTGCTTCAAAGAGATAGGGAGAATTGATGGACAGGAGCCTAATGATATTGTCTAGTTCTACTTCCTGCTTTCTATAAAGGTGAGCTCTTATGATGCCCATTTTATAGACCAGGTAGATAACACGGAACAGTAACCTTATCAAAAATGAATGCACCGAGTAATAGGCAATGTTAACACTATAAGCTGTTTAAGAAGGAACCCTACAGGATTTTTAAAAGAAAAAGCAAGCTGGTTTACTTTGCTGACTCTCAAAAAGTAACCAGAAAGAGCTCTGTTGTTCACTTCCCACCTCCCCTTAGTTGTGTGGGTGTCCTGTGAGAGGCCTGGAAGAGGAAAAACTGGGATTCCCTGAGGATGGGCTTTCCCAGCCTCCTCCAGAGCGGCCCAGTTTTGTGAATCAATGCCGGGGGTGGACCAGGCAAGGCTTTCCCTTTACCCACACAGGCCATGATTAAGAAGGTCTCCATCTGTCAACAGAGACTTTCATCTGCATTTCCAGACCAGCTTCCTCCCAACTGACTCATTCGGTGATGCCACAATCTGATGTTTATGACCTAACAGTTGATCACCATGGGAGTAGCACAAACCTTAAACTGTTGAGAAGCAAAACCAGAGTTGAGATGCTGGACAGTTTAGGAAAAGAAAAAAAGAAGACCCTTATTCATGGAGACCACATGTCAAGACTGAACACCCCATGCCTCGTGTGGGCACTTCCACCAGTTGCTAAAACTGATATTCGGATGCCTTTGTGCCTATTGGAGAACCCAAATAAGAATTTAGGGTAACCAAGTATAAACAAATGCCAAGGCATTTAGAAATGGAGGGCAAAAATGTCGAAGGGAAAATGTGTATGTAGCAATTTAATGAGATTTGGATTACAAATTCTCTTTCCTCACCTTTTTGCCAGCATGTGGCAATGGTTTTACAAGAGAAAGAAAGCGCGCTGAATGCCAAGAAAAGACTAAGATCCCCTAAAACTCAACCTTACAAATAGCCCTGATGGTATATTCACAAACTGGGAGCGTCAGGATAAACTTTCTGGTTGTTCCACGCCCCCTGATGAAAATAAAAGCTAAAATGAAAAAGAAAGCCAATGGAATGAAATACTGCTTTTTAGTAAAGACAATCATATCAAATGCTGTGAGTGGCAGGAAGTCCTGGCACAGATGTCAGAAGTAGATGAGGACTGTGGTGTAGTCAAGGTGAAGTGAGTCTGACTTCCTGGCTTGCCCTGCCCAGACTAATATTCAAAAAGAGCTGCCCTTCCCCAGCCCTAAACAGCCCTGTACGAACAGTGTCTTCCAGTAGTGCTGTGGCTTACAAGTAATGTGAGAGTCTTTTTATAACTGCTGAGGTTTAATTTAAAAGGAAGCTCAGAATCAGCGGTGAAGGGAGGGGAATGATGTGAACTACAGACCATCTGAAATGGGGAAAATCATAAATACCAGAGTGTCTGATTATTTGAGTCTCTTGAAGCCGAATAATGAACCTTCTTCATGTTCTGCCTTTCTGGACTTGGCTCCCTCTGACAAATTTGCAGGCATCAGGGTCTGTCTGGAATTCATTCCAAGTTGGAGGGATATTTTTTCCCTTGACATTTTGCAGCTGAGACAGTCCCGAGCAGGAAGCTGAGGAGCGTAACATTACCAAATATGTCTTTTCTCTTGCCCTTATATTTTATTTCCACAGGAAAAGAAGGCAGATGCTGGCCAATGAGACCTGGCCAATGAGAACGTCGCAACGGCAGGCGGCCTCTATTGGCAGTGGAGAAATTGATCAGATGCCATTTTTCACACACAAAAAGAAACTATTCTAGGTACCACCCGTTGAAATTTGTGCTACGCTGGAGGAAGAAGTCTGACAGTTTCCTACAAGTTGCCCAGCTATTTCGGGGGATTTATTTATCACCACGTTGGTCTCATTTTCTCAAGGACGTGTCCCTTAAGAAAGCAGGCTGTGTGGAGTAGTGGAAAGGGTGCAGGAATGAGAGTTAGGAGAGAGCTGGCCTCTGTTGCTTGCTTACATACCCCTGCCTCTGACCAGAACATCCCACCTCTGGGGGCTTCACATGCTTTATTTGTATAATGAAGGTCTGGATGTGATGTCTTGGATTCCTTCTGGGTTCCCAAGACTAAAGGCAACAAGCTAGTTTGATCACATGCCTCAGTCACTAAAACAAATTTGAATATCTGTCCAGATGTGTGTGTGTGTGTGTATGTGTATACATGTAATGCTTTATAACTATATTATAAACTTACAAAATATATAAAATACAAATTAAAAAGGAGATATATGTAAATTCTAACATTTTCTCTCCAAACTGTAATAGTTTACCTTAAATACAGCTGGGGCAAGCTCATACCTCTTTGGAAATGTGCTTTAAGGCACATTTCAGCTCTGTTTTTGTGATGGGTGTAAGATATTAGTCCTAAATCGCCATTTCCACATTGGCTACGGAAGAGCATAAATCTGTCAAGTACCTGCAGGTTGCATACCTTTTGATTGCATATTAAACACGTGAGACAACTTTTTTTTTTAACATACCATCTTCTTGGTTAATCCTGTTATAACAATTTTAAAACAGAATAGTTACAGAGAAATTTCTTTGCTGCAGAAAATAACAGTGGAAGCTAGTTATAAACAGCAACTGACTTCTCATCTTGAGTCAGGGAAATGTTTGGGAGCTGCAGGGGTTGGGGAAGTCTGCAGCGTGAATGCCTTGTCCAAGGACGGAAGCTGCCTTTCAGCTCCAGTGGGCTGTCGTCATGCAGGACTGAAGGCTGCATGCTGCCAAATGTGATTTCTCAAGAGACTCGGGAGACCTAGATGTTAACGTGAAATTAAGTGAATTTCTCAAATGAATGTTTCTCAAAATTTTAGAGCCAAGCATATGATGATGATGGGCCACCCCCAGCTAATGGGCAGGCCATTGGCAATCCTTGATCTCATATTCAGCTGATATAGCTTTGTAATTTTTTGTGAGAGTATTGGGACTTCGCAATCAGAAACCCAAGTTCTGGGCAGGGTGATTATGGATGTGTAAGACTGAAAAACATGAAATGTCATTTCATTGAGATCATAATGTTTTTCTCTCACCAAGTTTTCAAAAAGAGCCACTTGAATCCTCTTAAGGCTGTACCATCTATGTTGTTTCATCATTAAAATATGGAAAATATTATATTCCCCTTGATATATCTGTCATTTTTGTATATGGAAATCTCACAGAAAGATACATTCTTTTAAACAAATTTTGATGTTTTACTAGATCAGAGATTGGCAAGCTTTTGATAGATATTTTCCACGAACTATTTAGGCATTGTGGGCTATATGGTCTCTGGTACAACTCCTCAACTCTGTGTGGCTACACAGAAGCAGCTGTAGACAAAACAGATGAATGAACCTAGCTGAGTTCCAATAAAACTTTATTGACACAAACAGGCTCTAGGCCATATTTGGCTCATGGGCTGTAGTTTGCCAACTCCTGCAATAAATCATAAGGTCTTCTTCAAAGGGGTAATCTGTGTCTGATTCAACTCTGTATCTTCAGTCCATACAACCCGGGCACAGAAGAGGCACTCCATGAACATTTGCTAAAATAAATGGAAGGTTGTGGAACTTATATTTATGTCAATAATAATTAACTTCCCATTTGGGTGACTGAAAATCCATATTAGGGGTTACGGGTGTGTTCACTCTGAGGCTTACATCAGTATATAGATTCCCTCAGGGGGTCTGTGGTTCATCCAAATGTTCCAAACAAGGGAAGGGGGAGCTCAACCAGGCTCCTGAAGCAAGTGACCTTAGGGAATGCTTAGACCCCACTCTTAGACTGATGGGCCGAAGACCAAGAGCCACAAGAAGATCCTTATAATTTCACAGACAAGCTTCTCCCAAATCTTTCCTCAACTCTTTCAATAACTTAAATGACCAAATACCAAGTATCTATTGTTTCCTTACACTGTAGTGCAGTGCACATGCACTGAAACATTTCCCCATAACAATTCTCTCTTATTATGAGAAATTCACTGGAATATTTTCTCTCTGTTTATATTTTATCTATTTTTAGTGCTGGTGACAGCTCTCTAAATTGATTTTATTACCCATCAGGTAGGGCATTTGGTTTGAAAATCAAAGAAACAGACTCGGTGCTTGTCCTAAAGGGCTTACAATCTAATTGGAGAGATAAGACTTGCATACACCAAAGTCTATAGAAAAGTCTGACAAGAGACAAGTTGTAGCATTGGTGGCACTTGGGCTTCTTCACTGGTGGTAGTTACAGTTTTGAAATCACAGATGAGTGGTGGTATTGGTTTGGGCTGGAGCCCTGACACATGGAAAATCTGCCTGAAAGGGGTGGGCGGCAGGGGGGAGAAATGTGTGAAGTGGGACAAGGCCTCACTTTAGGAAAATAAATAAATTTTCCAAGTAAAAAAGCAACACAGGACAGTTTCTTTCCTCCCAGTTCCATTCCCAGGGTGAAGGAGGAGAATCTGCATAAAAATTGATCAAGGATTTGTTGACTGGAACTGTGTATGAGAGGATTAAAGAGGAATGAGAGGTCCACACGGTTCATTTCCAAATGGAGTTACCAGAGGGAATATCTGGAGAAGAGTATGATTCGTTTAGTGAAGGTAACTCTTTGGAAGAAAGAGAAGACAAAATGTGAAGATTGGTGAAGTCAACCTAGACATGATAACCTAGTTATCAAAAATATTTTTAAAGTATTTTTTTGCTCATAAGATTTTTAAGTTAGGAAAATATAGAGGCATAGCTTCATTTAGCTGGGGGACCCAGTTTGTTAAATCTTATATGGTTTTGGGTGGATAATGGAGAAAGAACCAATCTAGAGGCTTTGGGTAGTCAAATGGTCAAGCAGATTAATTAGCTTTGATAGCCCCATTCAAGTTACGGGTAAAAACACACCGATCAGAGCAGTGAAGGGGCAAGAAATGGAAGGGATGGAATTGGCAGAAAGGGCTCAGTGCTGGTGACAAACACACTAAAAGCAGCCTCATGGATTTTCATCAACATAAAGAAATCAGAAAGCAGAGAACCCTTGTAGAAAAGCTCTGGAAGTGAGAACCAAGTCAAGATGGAAAAAAATAAAATAAATAGAAATGCCTATGAAATAGCTTGGAACAGATAAATTAATGCTCAAGAAAGACATATATACTGGAGAATCAGAACACTAATGAATGTATAAAATAGCTTAAGAGAAAGGGAGACAAGACAATAAGAGAAAATAAGAGGCTTAGTATTGAAACCTGGAAGAGGAGGAAATAACGTGAATAGATAATTGATTTTCATTATTATGTATGATTCCAATTTTATGGAGAAACTATCAGACAGCAACACATATCTTATTTAAAGATCATTTTCACTTTGACAATTGTATAATGGGGTTTTCAGTCTAAAGGTCTTTATGAAAAAAAATAAAAAATAGGAAAACAATAACAAAGCAAAGCTGATGGCATTCTCTATTACACAGAAGATGGCATCATGGAAATCAGTAGTCTGGTTTATAGACACTTAAGGGAGCATGTCTGTAATTATGGCCCAATGACTTGAACTTCTGCCAAATTTTTCTTAAAATGAAATTAATTTTAAACCACTTTTGAAAAATCTTGGGTATTATGAGTACATCTAATGCTACTAAGTCCACCAGAAACCAGTCTTCATTACTTCATTGATATACTGTGTTTCAAGCAACACTTTTAGGAAGAACCATATATATTTTTAAAGTATGTATGGTATTTTCTCTTAAAGTTTAGATATCATTATCTAAGTGTTTTATCCTAAATTTACAAGGCTTGTTGGGAATAAACACAGAGTCTTTAGCAGTGATATTCTCAAAGTTATGGTTTTAAGGGCAAGGCTTATTGAGTTTGGTTTCAAAGTGCTGCTAAAGATTCTTTAACTTCTCGGAAGAAAAGGCATAAGTCTTTATCCCAAGACTAGTTAAGAAATAACTGAGAGTGAAAATCAAGCAGCAGGACAGGTCCAAGTAGTTCTGGACTTGTAGGAGGAGAGAGGAGAGAAGGGGCACTCATCCTGGAACCTGGAATCTCAGGGAATTCTCTTGTTAGCCAAGATGCATCTTGTTGGATGGTTCATTCATCTCATTAGTAAAATAAAAAGCAGTAGCAGGAGGTTTGAACTTTCCATCTTAGCTGTTGGACTCTCCCTCAAGATGGGGGCCCATCGTTGTCATTTGCCCTTGAAGACAATCACTATATTCTTTTTACTCTGGGAACTTGCCCTAATAGATGGCTTTTAGTATTTTTTTTTTTTTGGAATTGAAGAAGAATTTATTCTTCAAAAGCCACTCTTCACACCGAATATATACGATGAACAGCAGATAATTAGGATCTGCTAAGGATCCCCTAAGCCTGTGTTTCTTCACACTGTGGCCAGGGGGTTTTGGGTGAGAGTCAATGACAGAGTTTACTCAAGTTATAGCCTCAGTAGGGAGCACTTTTCTGGAGCACCCACTTTACTTAATGGTGTCATTTAAAACAATTTTATATTAAAACAGATCTTCAGCGTAAAACACAGGACTTCTAAGAGGCTTTTAGTATTGTGGAAAAATTTTTCCTGGGCAATACATCTGCTCCCAAGGTAGATTTAACATTTCATCACTTCCCTGTTTTCTCATTATCTTGGTTTATTTACCCAGGTAAACTCATTATAAACATATATTTGTAATTTATAATCTGATTTTATTATTCCTGCACACAACTCATAAAACAATATTTCTAAAGTCCCGCTAAATGAGAGGTGTTGTGGATGGTAAGGAGTGGCCTTTGAAAAGTGAGCATTTCCCTAAGCCTTTCTCTATGCAGGACAAGAATTTATTCTGCATATGTTGTGTATTGCAACTCAAAGCATGGAAATTTCAGTGACAAAACTTTGTCAGAGACAGAACATAAAAATGACTGATTTTTCCAGGAAAGAAAATGTTTAGAAAGGAAACGATATCACCAGAGTCCAAGGCAACTAACAATATTTCCTGAGTACACAGAAAGATATTGTCAAATTAAAAGGACAACACTTCCTTTCCTTGTTGAGATGTCAGTAAGCCAGGTCACCTAACTCTGGTAGCTTGGATAGTACTGGGTCAAGTGTGGTCAGGCTGGGGAGTGCAGGGCTCAAGTTCGGAGTGAAATTGGAGGTCATCCTACCATATGTCTTAATATTTAAGTTATAAATAAGCTAACACCCTGTAAAAAAATGTTTTATTCTCTTAACGTTGCTGTATGTAACTGTCCTAATGACAAAGTATAAATCTATGATTTTTATATGACTGGAAGGCAGCAAATTATCAAAGATAAGCATATTAATTTTTATTGCACATGTCTGGGTGTCCAGTGATACCTGGATGACTGATAAAATAGGTGTAGAAATTTAAAAATAGTATGAATTTTTTAACATTTTGAAGTGTTCCACAGTCACCATATGCAACTGTTATGAATACCACACTAGTTTGTATCTCCAGGATCATGAATTGGAAAAAGGAATAGCATGAAAAATGGTTGCTCAGTACCATGGGAAACAACACTTTGATGAAAGAACGGATATGTTTATATTATCTGAGGGCAGGGATTTGATTAATTATTTAATATATTTTCTCTTACCTAAGGGCTTCTGCTGTTCAAATCCACTCCAAAGCAGTTTCTCTCTTCAATGGTAATAGTGACCCAGATACAATCACTTTTTCTAGGACACAGGGCGCAAGACAGGCAGAAGCATTTCCCTGAAGCCTGAACAATGTCAGTCACAAGTGCAGACATTTAGGGTTCCAGGTGCGCTATGTCAGCACTGGGTCAATGGTAAGGGCATCATGTTTCTTTACCAATCTTATTTATCACGTATCTGTGAGGTGCAGAGCCAAGGGCAGAGGCCCTTTTACTTGCATGTAAAGGCAGTACTATTCGAAGGTGATTTCTCAAGTGTTTTCATGGATGTGTAGAATCCAAAAAGGTTTAAAGCATGAACAAACTTCCCCAGAAGGATGTTATTATAAGGTTCCTTGGCAGACTAGAATTTGGTAATTCTGTATATTATGTTGTATTATCAAGGTGGCCATTACCATGTAGGAACAGAGCTATAGATTCACTTCTAGCAAAAGAGCTTCAACATTTTTTTTTTTCTTCTCATGGTCATGGTCAAGTCTACTGCAGAAGAAACCAGGTTTCCTCCGGTGTCTTGTTTTCTTATGAGAATTCCTGATCTAATTGAACCTGGCATCTCCTTGATCTTAACCCCTGTGTTCTTGCTTTCATGCCACTGTATCTTCTCACCCCAAAATCCCTCTGTCACCACTGGTTTAATTTCAGTTTAATTACAATCATTTTCAATTTCTGATCCATCAAAAGGTTGGTCTTCCCTATGCATGCATTTCCCACCCCAGTCTCTTAACACTTTACAGGCTCTGAACAATGGCTCTCTGTTCCCTCCTGCTAGGTTTCCAGAAACAGGCTTTAGAAAGCTGCCATGTGTTGATCTTTCTTAACACTCCAACAAGGACCCCTCCGTGACTCACACACACAGAAAGCCAAAAGCCCTGAATGGTTGTTTATTCTCACCAGCTGGATGACCCTGCACGTGGCTCTCAGCATGGGCCAGAATTAGAGACCCTTGGAGAGGTGCGTCACATATATTTAAGTACAAACAAAACTGCATCAACTTGTGATTTGCTTAGATCCTTTAAGGAAGTTCAGAGTTAACCATGAAACTCAACCCAGCTTGTCATCTTTGCCTGTCCTCATTTATGCTCAAATGGGTAAGGAAGGATTAGGGATGGAGACCAGAGAAACATAAAAAAAACAGTGGGGGCTTGTCATTTTCAAGAGCTTACAACACAATATTCAGTCTTGAGAACTGACACTCTGTGGATATAGAGCACATGACTCTTGAGAGCCTGAGTGAAAGAACTTGCTATATATCTGCTTCAGAGAAGTAAAGATAGATGATTTTTTACCCCAATCCTGAGTTATATGTAAGCTCTAGAAATTGTTCAGCTTACAGCTTCCCTGTCATCTGGATGTTTTCTGCCCAGTTTTGTGGAGTTTTGTTTTTAATTGAAGTATAGTTGATTTACAAGGTTGTGTTACTTTCAGGTGTACAGCAAAGCGTACCTGAAATTAAAGAATATATATACATTCTTTTTCAGATTCTTTTCCCATATAGGATATTACAAAATATTGACTATAGTTCCCTGTGCTATACAGTAGGTCCTTGTTGTTTACCTATTTTATATATAGTAGGGTGTATATGTTGCTCCCAAATTCCTAATTTATCCCTCCCCCTGACATTTCCCTTTTGGTAACCATAAGTATGTGTTCTATGTCTGTGAGTCTGTTTTTGTTTTGTAAATAAGTTCATTTGTGTCATATTTTAGATGCCACATGTAAGTGATATCCTATGATATCTGTCTCTCTCTGTCTTACTTACTTCACTTAGTATGACAATCTCTAGGTCTATCCATGCTGCTGCAAATGGCATTGTTTCATTCTTTCTTTATGGCTGAGCAGTATTGCATTGCATATATGTACCACATCCTCGTTATTCGTTAGTATTAATATTCAGCAACAGACTCAAGGGACCCCAGTGCAGAAAGGTGAAGGTCCTTCTCTGCATAGTATTCTCCTCATGCACTGAGGGTCTACCTGCAAATTCCAGCCATCTCTCCCTCCCTCAGCTCCAGTCTCTACCGCCCCAACTCAGTGAAACTGAGGGACTCTGTTTGGGTTCCTGCTTCATGGAGCATGGTTCGGTAAGTGCCTTTAGGTAGAAAACAAGGACATTTGCTGGGCTTGTGTTATTTGTTTTCCTTCTCTGAGACACCACAGTTCTGGCTGCTTATATCCAGTTCCAGTTGCTAATGTTACATGTTTTAACCAGTTTTCTAGTTGTTTATGGCAGGAGGGTAAGTCTGCTATCAGGTACTCCATTATGGATGGAAGCAGGAGTCTCCAATCATGATTATGATTTAATAAGATAACTGAGATAAAGACTACTTATGTATTTACCAAATCCATTTTCTCTTTTCCACACTGGAAGAAAGGAGTAGGCAATCAGTTCTGGAAAAAAAGTGTCTTAATCTCAAGAAGAGTCACAGTAAAGAAGCACACCCTTTTTCTGCCCCTGGATATTGTTTTGAGGATGCGAAATCTGGAATTGCTGACGTCAACTCATAACTAGCCTACAGAAGAGGTACATATGCCAAGAACGGCCACACAGAGAGATGAAAGTACCTGGGTCCTTGATGATGATATTGTGACAGTGAACTAACCAGTCATGAAGTACTCTAACTTTAGACTTCTTATTTGGTGAGATAATAAACTCTTTTCCATTAGAACCAGTCAAATCAATGTTTTCTATTACTTACAAACAAATGCATTGTAACAGATACAATCCTTCTTATGAGTAGGTGACTTTGAGAGTCTTTAACAGAAATGAGAGGGAAAGGATAATTATGAGGATATGGAGAGAAAGTGAGGAGTTCACTTCAGCACGTGTTGGGTTTGAGTTACTTAAAGATTATGCAGTGGGATGTCCAATAGGCAACCTGAACATGTGACCTGAAGAGGAGAAATCATAGAGATTTGGAGGTCATTAGTGTACGGTCTTTGAAGCTATGAGTATGGAGAATACTGCTCAGGAGAATAGGTTAAAATGGAAAGCATCAATATTATTGGGGTGAGTAGTGAAAAAGAGCTAACAACAGAGCCAAAGATGACATAGTAAGAGAAGAGCAGGAGATTAAGAAGAAACTGGTCTCACAGATGTCACTTTGTTCGTTGGAGATATCCATCAACTCTGATCTTAAGGAGAGTGTACTGTTCTCATTGTAGAGGTAACCTAATTTTATCTTGTCCTTTCCTCGCAGACATCTGAAGAAGGTTGGAATAAGATCAGAGATGAATCATGAGGTCTGGCCTGGGGAAAAAGTCAGGATTACAGAGTGGATGAAAATGGAGGAACTCATGGAAATAGAGATGAATCTCAAAGATTTAATGCAACCAGGTCAGGTTCACTCTTGTTAATTTTGGTTATGCAACATGCTGTTTATCTATTTTTTTTCAAACTGGTATGTATAAGGATCCAAAACAAAGCCATAAAGGTTACAGTCTTTTATAATTTAAAAAAAATTGTAAACTGAAACCTATGTAGTTAACCAGTAGTACTCATAATTCTTAGATGTACTTTTCTAAGTTTGACAAGTTTATACAATAAATTGAAAGAGCATGTTTTTTTCTCCTAGGAACTAATCCCCTAGTTAGTAGACTCCAAAACTCTCTATTACTAAAGAAATGTAACCTGAAATTACTATTATAATAATATTGATTTGGTGATTCATTAATGATTTTGATTTATGGAATCATGAGTATCGTGAAAACTGCAAGGCTCCGAACAACTTAATGCCATAGCACAAGACTTTTAAAAGTTTTGGGCTGGGTTCAAATAGGTTTAGAGGAATACTATTTTCCTAAACTAAACTAAAGGGAAATTTATATCCTTTGACTGTCAATCAAAAACTAAAGTCTTAAGCTTTAACATATAAGTTAGCAATTGTAGATAGACACAACCGATCATTTTAAAGCCTAGAAAAATTTAATATTTATTAATCACACATGTAAGAAAAAATAACATTGGAAATAAATGTATTGAGAACTGACACTCTCCAGCATTTGTTTGTAGATTTTTTGATGATGGCCATTCTGACTGGTGTGAAGTGATACCTCATTGTAGTTTTGATTTGCATTTCTCTAATGATTAGTGATGTTGAGCACCCTTTCATGTGTTTGTTGGCAATCTGTATATCTTCTTTGGAGAAATGTCTATTTAGGTCTTCTGCCCACTTTTGGATTGGGTTGTTTGTTTTTTTGATATTGAGCTGCATGAGCTGCTTGTATATTTTGGAGATTAATCCTTTGTCAGTTGCTTCATTTGCAAATATTTCTCCCTTTCTGAGGGTTGTCTTTTCGTCTTGTTTATGGTTTCCTTTCCTGTGCAAAAGCTTTTAAGTTTCATTAGGTCCCATTTGTTTATTTTTGTTTTTATTTCCATTTCTCTAGGAGGTGGGTCCAAAAGGATCTAGCTGTGATTTATGTCATAGAGTGTTCTGTCTATGTTTTCCTCTAAGAGTTTTATAGTGTCTGGCCTTACATTTAGGTCTTTAATCCATTTTGAGTTTATTTTTGTGTGTGGTGTGAGGGAGTGTTCTAATTTCATTCTTTTACATGTAGCTGTCCAGTTTTCCCAGCACCACTTATTGAAGAGGCTGTCTTTTCTCCATTGTATACTCTTGCCTCCTTTATCAAAGATAAGGTGACCATATGTGCGTGGGTTTACCTCTGGGCTTTCTATCCTGTTCCATTGATCTATATTTCTGTTTTTGTGCCAGTAGTATACTGTCTTGATTACTGTAGCTTTCTAGTATAGTCTGAAGTCAGGGAGCCTGATTGCTCCAGCTCTGTTTTTCTTTCTCATGATTGCTTTGGCTCTTCGGGGTCTTTTGTGTTTCCATACAAATTGTGCAATTTTTTTGTTCTAGTTCTGTGAAAAATGCCATTGGTAGTTTGATAGGGATTGCACTGAATCTGTACATTGCTTTGGGTAGTATAGTCATTTTCACAATGTTGATTCTTCCAATCCAAGAACATGGTATATCTCTCCATCTGTTTGTATCATCTTTAATTTCTTTCATCAGTGTCTTATAGTTTTCTGCATACAAGTCTTTTGTCTCCTTAGGTAGGTTTATTCCTACGTATTTTATTCTTTTTGTTGCATTGGAGTGTTCTTTTAAGCTGTTACGATTACTCTTGCGACGGGATTCCCCATCTGCTCAGCCTCACCTCTGCCAAGCCATTGTGCCCATCCCATCCCCTTCTGGATTAAGAGGGTTCCCAGAAAGTGCCAGAGGAAGCCAGCTCTACTTGGCAGCTCATTAACCAGTATCGTCGAGCTGTCTCTTTCCAAAGAGTGTGAAATAATTTGTCATCTTTTCAGGCTAATTATTATTTCCTCTTTTGGACCCTTTGTACTACTAACTCCACAGTCCTCTCTTTATCTTTTCCCTATTTAATCTCAGTTCTAAATGAGACTTTTTTTTTCCTGATAAAAACCTGAAAATACTGAAATGGCTTCAGGATATGCTTCAGTTTGGGTCACAAGGATCCTGTAATTACCGCTCTTACCTCATTTTAATATTCAGATTTTGTTTGGGTCTTTTTTTCCCCTAGAGGGTCTATCACAAAGTTTGATACAGGGTGAGTAATGCTTAGTGATTTATCAGTAACATTTATCGAAAGAATATTGGCCATGCTACCTCTGTCTCATTGTGGGCCTAATGTTTCTGAATGTTCATTAAATTTGGTGTTCTTCTGTACTTAAGTCTAGGCTCCCTTATCTTACCCATTATATTTTCTTTCTGGACAATCTTATATTTTCTTTCTGAACAATCTTATCCTTCCACATGATTCAGTTATGATCTATATGCTGATGGCTTTAACTATATATTTCCAGTCTAGTCCTGTATATAGAGCATAAAGTACACATCTTCAAATATCTATCTACTCTTGGATATCCCACAGATGCCTAGACCCCATCATTTTCCCCCAAAAGCCTGATTAAGTACAGGAAATATTTCCTGAAGGCCTACTGCACAAAAGAGACTCTGGCATCTTAACAAGTGCCAGGCCCTGGGGTAAGTACTTTACAGATATCTTCTCATTAAATCCTTACAACCTTAAACATAACCTTTACTTCCATGACTTTCTGAAGTTCTGCATCAACCATGTGGGTGGGCAAAATTGATTTCAAGTAACATGGCAGTAGTAATCAGTGGCATCTAGAAAAATGGCTGGCAATAGATTGAGTGAAAATGTCCTCTGAATAGCTGCTATATTGCTCAAAAGCAAGTGAAAGGGAATGTAAAAAATACAAAGTCACACCAAAAGATACCTTTAAGCATCACTTCTCAAAATGTGGTTCCCAGACCACTAAGCTTCCAGAAACCCTTGTAGTAGTCTGCAATGTAAAAATTACTTTCATTATAATATTAATATTATTTGCTTTTTACATTGTGTTGACCTACTCAGTGCGAAAGCAACAGGGTTAAAACTTGTTGTGCTGTAGCATGACTCCAGGGCAGTGGCTTCAAACTATACTAGTAGTGATCATCTCCTCACTACCGTGCACTTGCAGTTTTTAAAAAATTCAGTTTTACTTAAGATGCTTTTGGTGAAACAGTAAAAAGTATTAGTGTTATTAAAGTTCAACCTTTAAGCGCACTGCACTTCTGCTAAAATATGACGGTTGTCTCTAGGAAAAGCACTTTGTGATCTTTTCGAGTTAGGGCTGCACTAACCGCTTTTCTTCACGGAACATGATTTTCATTTAAAAAATGATTGACAGACAAACTATAGTTATTTAAACTTGGGTATTTGTCGGACATTTTCTCAAAAATGAATTGAAGTTATCCTATTACCTTAGAGAAAACAACTGACAGTTTTTGATACCCATGACAAAATTAGAGTGAAAGTGAAAATTAGGATTTTGGTAAACTTAAATCTGTCACTTTGAGTTTGACAGCTTTCCAACATGTTAAGACTTCTGATGAGACAGGTGGGGATATGGTACGTGATATTAAATGTTTTAATATACATATCATCTGTATATAAATAAAATTATAAAATAGATCAACATTTGTATGATCTGCAAAACTTAGTGAACTAATAATATGTTCCAAATGATATATGTGTGATTCTGCAGAATAAAGATACAGTCAAAATATAGGACAGCTCAGTGGATTTTAAAGTAAGAGTATGAAAGTTCATTGATATGCTTTAAGATTCCACACTGTAACTAACTTTTTTGATTTCTGTGTCAGAGAAGAACAGCCACGACTATCTGAAAGGGCTATTAAAATACCCCTCCCTTTTTCCAACTACTACCTATTTGTGTGAGGACAGATTTTCTGCATAAACTTGAATCAAAGCAACGAATCACAACAGATGGAGATACAGATATGAGTATCCAGGTTTCTTTTATTGATCTAGACATAAAGGAGTCTTGCAAAAATGTAAAAATGTCACTGTTCTTACTAATTTTTTAGTTTGGAAAATATAGTTATTTTCCATAAAGGTAAGTTATTAGTATGTAATGAACTTATGACTGTTATTTTAAATGAATCAATCATTAAGCATTTTTTTCATTCTTAGTTTTGATATCTAATATTAATAGAAATAATAGCAATAGATAGAACCCACATAAACAAAAGCTCTTTAGGACTCTCAGTAACTTTTAAGATTATAGAGGGATATTGAGGCCAAAAATTTAAGAACCACTATCTTTAGACAGTAAACTCATGACAGCTGACCAACATAGCTGGCAACAAGCAGTGGAGTGGCTCAATCTGAACAATCGGAACCAATTTGAACAAAATGAAGGTAGAAGCCTGAAGAGTACTCTTCAAAAATCAAGGCCAGTCCTCACCATTCTGCAAAGTCAGCAGAAAATGCCTGATCCTCTCATCCTGCTGGTACTACCCCTTCAACCCCCTCAGGTGACGAAGAGCATCAGTATGGCATCATTTCCAAGCACAGAGACCACAGATATATAAACAACCTTCCACCTCTTTCAGGCAATCAAAGGATGTGTCAGAGCTCTCAGCTCTGTTTACATGGGGAGAAGTCTCACTCTCTCTTGCTGGTAAAAGAATTGTGATTTTGCCAGTGCTGCCTGGAAGGTGGGGGAGTGGAAACTGCACGTGAAATAATATCAGAAGGTTTCTTTTCCAAAGCTGCAGGACCAAGAGCGGAGTGGGAAAATGGGAAAAGGACAAATGGAGGCAGCAGTCCTAGGGGGTAATACTTCAGAGCACAGAGATATAAAATATACTCTCTAAATTCAGTGATACTATGTAGTGTTCTGTGTCATTAGATTATAACCGTCTGGAGTAAATTTTTAAATGTGCCACTTACAACAGTTACCAAAATGAGCAAAGGCAATCCCTTTATTTTTAGTCTACTTAAATTGTGTTTAGAAGTACTATTTCTTGGAGAAATTTTCAAAAACTATAGCAATCTCTCAACTTAATGACCACTTCAGTTTTGTATATTTAAATACTACCCACAATATTAGAGTGAATCTGCCGTAAACTTAAGAAAATAATTCAAGTTTATTGAAGATCAGGCCAAAGTATATTCTATTTAGCTATCTTGTTTTTCAGCTCATGCATATTAACAGGTATGAAATATGAGTAAATTCACTCATTTACTGAATTTACTGAAGCACAAGTCAAAACCTGGGATTTGTGTTGTAACTGTGTGAACTAATAGACTTGCCAAAACTTGTACGGACGGAAACTAACAACTCTTTCTTTCTAAGCATATCAAGTAGTCCTGGGTATTTTGATGTATTTACTTTCAAGCTTCTGCAAAGATATTCCCAGCCTATGAATAATTGTGCTTCCCATGCAAGTAAGTGAAAAGTAGGATTGCTTTCTTCAGAATAATGGTAGGTAGCCCATTGTAAAAACCCAGAAACACAAGATAGAAAAAATATGATGAGATCATTTATCTGGTCAAATCCTGTTTTGTGCCCACATCACTATAACGATAGCCTTAGCAGCTTATTCTTACCTAGCTGTTAGTTTTCCCATAGACCTTATTCTTCAAGAGTAATTAATGTTTTGTTTTAGACTGCTTTGTTTTTGCTTTTAACCATCCCCTTTCATGCTTATTTTCTGTAGGTCTTAGGTTCCAACACTGTTTTGGGAATCTGACAGTAAGTAGAATATTACATTTTAGAATCTGAGGAAACACAATTCTTACTGTTTTACAGCATGATTAAGAGCAAAGAAACAAATTTCCAAATCATTTAAATATATATACTTCAAAGCTATTCAGTTCCCTTAGATAAAGCATTCTCATTTTTATTCATATTAATTTCTGAAATAGAGACTAAAATATCTCAAAAAGCTTTCCAAGAATGTTATCTTTTACACTCCACTTAGGCATTCATTGCCAACCACAAAGCTCACAAAGCTTATTGTATAAAAATAGGCTCTGAATGAAAGAGACATATATAGCAAAGCAATTATGTGTTATTTAGCCCACATATGTGTTTTTATCTCTCTTGTTTTAACTCACTAGCCTGGATCAAAAACAATGACATGTGAAAAGAAAACAGAGTTTGAATTGGCCGACTGTTATAATACTGTTCAAATGATTCACTGATAAGTACCCTTCACTTACCTTCTATTTCTGCTTTGATTCTCCCCCACTAATACTGGACATTAGCATGACTTCCTCCTATAAATTATTCTTCATAAAAACCTTCTTTACACTCATGTTTTATCAGATCATGTCATTCTCCTGAAGCTCTAAGACATTGTTGTCTCTACTAGCAAAAATGCTTTGCAAATCACTGCTGTTTTCCCTTTCCCCAGCTGAATAACCAGAGACAGGAGGACATGACTGTGTGATACATGGCCGCACGTTTATCTGTGAGCTTTTGGCTTCAGCGTCTTGGGAAATTCTGACATGGGGAAATGTTTCAAAGAAATTACGTTGCTCTCTGGAAGGGGCCCGGTTCCAGCTGTTTTCAAGGTATTAAAATGTTTCCTATCAGTTCTGTTATCAATTATTAAGCACCTCCCATATTCCATCCGGGTTTTCAGCTGGACTCTAGGAATACACATATGAATAATATGAATCAAGTACAGTCCCTGATCTCAAGATGCTCATCATCTAGTAAACAGAGACACACTGAAGATATAATTCAACATAGGTTGTGAACATCATGCATTCACTCACACACACTGAGACCCTGCCAAGCCAGGCACTGTGATGATCATGATAGCAGAAGGGAACTCAGAGGAAAGGCCCTTGGCCCAAGAGGGTTTAGAGATGACTTCCTGGAAGAAAAAACATTTTTGATGTTACACAGATGAAGACGGGGCAAGGGCATTCTGGGTAAGTAAAGGGCATAGTCAAAAAAGTAGTAGTGAAATATCATGCAGAAATCTATGCTATTTGCTCTTTCTAGAACATTAAATGCTAGGATTAGAGAAATGACTAATGAGATTGGAGTTCTGTGAAGGAGAAGAGTTAGGTTGGAAATGATCAAAAAGGACCCATCTTCTCAAGGGCCCCTTGACTAGAAAGGAGGAAAGACTGAAGGCATTCTCTCAGCAAAGAATTACAAACTCATCAGGCAAACTTATAACTACTGTATAGAATTTGGGTAAGAGCTTCCTATCTTGTGGTACAGACAGAAGAAGGAAGTTAGATTTATACCATGGAAATAAACAGGAAGGTTAGTTTGACTGAAGAACTGAATTTTTCACAGATATACAGCATGTATATTCACACACACACACACACACACACACACACACACACACACACACACTAGCATAGCGATTTATTTGTATTAGCTAAAAAAACTTACTCAATAAGCAGTGTATCTAAAACCACTACCCAGGTCATGATTACCCTGAAATTGAGCGAAAACAATCTAACCAGTTTAAACCAGATTTCTGCTCGCTTTAGTTCCATATACACTTCCTAGCTTCTACAACTTCTAAGACTGGAGATATTCTTACTATATGCTTCTGTGGGGACATTAAGGAGAAGACGGAGAAATATTATCTTTATATCACCCAAGTTTTTCCTAATTCCTTTCTAGCTGTCCTTCAAGGGACTGACTGGAGAAAAATCTGTTCTGTGATGTGAGTTGCATACAAACTATTCACAGTTGACCACATCCGCTGAGCAAGACTCACCAATCCCAAGGAATGAATGTACAAACTTAGGTTCCAAAACACTGGCTGACTGATCATTCTGGCCGTCTAAATTGGGAGCTAATTAAATGTTTTAACTGGATGTCTCTCCTCACTGCAGCAGAACAGAGTCATTTTGAAGCAAACGTTTCAATGAAACACTTCTTTGGGAGAAACCAGTTCAACTACAAGAAACAACTGCTCCTGGTTGGCAGCACAGTCTATTCCTACTTGATCCCCTTCCCCACCCCAATGCGTACACACAAGCTAAATATCACTTATGCTAAGAACTGTACCTGCACAGAAAAGATGACATTATATCTCGTAGATGTCAAAGTCATCAGAAACAGTTTGTTCTTACCTAGGATTTCAATCCAATCCACTGGGGCTGATGAAAGATACAAATCATTTGCATAAAGGAGCCTTTAGAACAGCACTGAAACATGTTGGGGATCGTTTGAATGTAGTAAAAGTGGGAGGTTAAGTTATTCATTTCATTTCCATTCGTAATTATATGTTGGTTGAAGCATTTCTCCTGTTTGGCAATCCCTGAAAGAGCTTTAACGTTCCAAGGCAGCAGAACTCTAATTCTCCCCAAGTGAGGAGTCTCTGTGAACTTATAGCCTAAGCTTCTTTAGAGGGATTGCTAGAATTAGATTAGCCTATGCGGATCAAGAAGGGAGTCCAAACAGAAACCCGGAAGGCCAGAAAGAGGAAGTTGCTAAGTGCCTTAAGTGAGTGTTTCCCCATGGAAAAGTAGCCAAAGCTACTTTAGAAAATCAGGAGACTTCAGCACAATAAAGTCTCATGTATTATTATTGGGTAACATCACTCAATTGTTTGGGCTGTAAAAATTAGTGTCAAACATGAAAACAACTCTAACAAATACACAAATAAAACTTCAAGCTGTTCAGCAGCTGCTCTTGGGCAAGAATTGTCTAGATTGGAGACTGCCATTCATGCAGAGTGAATTGAATACTTAATATGAGTCAGAAAATATGTAAAGTGATGGTGCACAGATATGAAAAAGACACATGAAACAGGGCAGACACACAAAAGGATAACTGATATAGTAAGGTAAGTTCCAAGACAGAGACAAGCACAGAGTGGCATAAAAGCCATCCTAAGAATAGTGCCTTTGGGAAGAAATTCTGAACAGAAATCAGGCCTAAACTAAGTTTTGCACGATGAGTAGGAATTGGCCAGTTTAAGAAGGCATGGGATGGGTATTCCAGGTAAAAAGCAGAATATCCAAAATAACATGTGTACAGTTAAACTATAAGTAATATTACAAATTGAGTCTAATAGTACTACAAATTGGGAAATAAAGGTTGGTAGGTAATGAGGGAGAGAGAACTAGGTGAAGACAAATACGTCTTTATTGAAAAAAAAGAACTCTTGCAAATCAGAAAGGGTAGATAGTCCAATTTTAAAGATGGTCAAAAGATTTGAATAGGCACATTACAAAAATGGATATCTGAATATTCGTGAAACTTAGGACTGTTTGGTTGCCTCATTAGTAATCACGGAAATGCAAACAAACTTTTATAAAGAACTTGGACTTTATCCTCTAGGTAATGGTAAGACACTGAATAATTTTTACAGAAAACCAAGAAAAAAAAAAATCAGGCAATAGAAATAGATCCACAGAGCATCCAGACAACACATTAGTTTGTATGAAAATATAAAGGGCCAAGAATAGCCAGAATATTCCTGGGAAAAAATGTTGGAGGACTTATTTTATCAGATTTTATGGCATATTATGAAGCAACAGTAATAAAGACAAAGTGTAATGACAGATA
Source organism: Balaenoptera musculus (assembly GCF_009873245.2). Classification (NCBI taxonomy): domain Eukaryota; kingdom Metazoa; phylum Chordata; class Mammalia; order Artiodactyla; family Balaenopteridae; genus Balaenoptera; species Balaenoptera musculus. The sequence goes on from NC_045796.1 coordinate 31,434,529, forward strand.
AATAGAGCAGTGAAACAAACCAGAGGGTCCAGGAATAAACACACATATATGGTCACTATGCTTTCGATAAAGGTGGCACTGCCAAGCAGAGGTCAATGTACCATCTCTCAGTAAATGGTACGGGGTCATCTGGGTGTGCATATGGAAAAAGAAAATAAAATTTGACTCCTGCCTCACATCACATACAAAGATCAACTTTAGGTATTTGGTAGAGTTAAATATGAAAGGTAAAACAATAAATGTTCCAGAAGAAAACATAAAAAAAAATATCTTCACGATGTGGCACAGGCAAAGATTTCTTAAACAGGACTCATAAGGCACTAGTCCTAAAGAAAACAGTTGATAAATTGGATTACATTAAAATTAGAAATTTCTCTTCATCAAAAGACTATGAAGAGAGTGCAAAGGCAAATATATGTATATCTGCATCTACATCAACATCTGTCTATCCCACAAATGATCTAATATCAGAATATATAAAGAACTCTTACAAATCAGAAAAAAAGGCAGTGAGCCTAATTTATAAAATAAGTTGGCGCATTAAAAAAATGGATATCTGAATACCCAAGAAACACATGAATAATTGATTGCCTCAACAATAATCAGTGAAATGCAAAGTAAAAGCACAATGAGAGCATTGGACACCCACCAGACCAGGTAAACTTAGAAAGACTGACAATACCAAATGTAGGCAAAGTTACAGAACTGATTCTCAAACACTGATGGCAGGAATATAAACTGGTGAGACCACTTTGGAGGACTCTTTGGTAGTAACCACCAAAACTGAATGGAGTATACTCTGTGACCTAACAATTTCACCGCTAGATGTCAATTTTCTCAACAAAAATGCATGAAATCATCCCCAAAATAAATGTTCAGAGCATCATTATTTCTAATAGTCACAGGCAGAAACTGTTCAAAATGCCCACTAACAGTAAAATGGATAAATAAATTATGGTCCATTCACATAATGGAATACCACACAGTGATGAGAATGAGTATTCCATAACTACATGCAAACTTATAGATGAATTTCACAAACATAATAATAAAGAAACAAAGCTAGGCAAAAAGAATATTCCACATGATGTCATTTTCACAAAATATAAAAGTAGGCAAAACTAATATATGTTGCTAGCAATCAGGATAGTAATTATCCTTGGGGGTAAGTAGTGACTAGAAGGTGTCAAAAAGTGGAATTCTTGTGGATGCTGATGATATTCTGCTTTTTATGCTAGTAGGGGTTATACAGATATATTTAGTTGATGAAAATTACTCTTCTGTACACTCATAGGCACCATTCTGTATATTTTGTATATTTGATTCAACATAAAGGCTAAAATGCACCTAGAAGAGTCAGACAGGTAAAGTAAATGAGAGAATCGGGTTTGGTGTAAATAAAGGATGCTTTGGTCTTAATAGCATTTCAGATTGTCTTCTTTTGACAGACATATTTGCATATTACACATCTGAGAATATTCTTTATTTTTAAAAAATTGAATGTGCTATTGGTACACCTAACAGTATTGCCTAATCGAACTAACATAATGTTAAATCAGACATAGAATTACTGTATAATTCCATGTATATAAAGTTCAAAAACAGGCAAAACCTAATCTATGGTATTAAAAGGCAGTTTGGGAGAGAATATTTAGGATGCTGTTAATATTCTATTGATTGGGTAGTGATTACATGTGTTTATTTTGTGATAACTCACTTATGGTTTGTGCACTTTTCAGTATATGTCCATAAAATTATATTAAAACACAAAAATATAGAATATATCCTGGAAGAGAGTTGGTAAAGGATATAATATTGCTATTTAGAACTGAAAAAAAAAAAAAGTAGGAAACTGGCAGAAAATAAAGGCAGAAGATCTGACCCACTAAAAAGAATACTGCTGGGCTCATTACATTGTGTCTGCCCAAGGTCATCCACTGACACTCAACCAACTAGACTATGATAAAATTCAGTCCCATTCATAGTTGTAGAATATCAGCTCAGTGCATTCTTCTGGGGGAAATTCCTGAGCTTCAAAGAGCCTTCTTTGGGAAATGTGCAGAGTAAACTCAAACTTTTACACGTAGGATCTTTTCCAACTATTTGCAGTCTGCTTCAAAACACTGAATAAACATAGTTTGTACCCAGAGGATTTTGTTTTCTAGCTGAATTTCGATCTTCAGAATTAGCAATATATATGTACCAAAGTTACCAATACACCCTAGACATTTTGCCATACAACTGTAGCCTGGAATTCCAAAGTATTATATATTCCATCCTGGTTTGGCTAATTTTTATCCTTTTTTTCCCCTAAATTAATGTTTTTGCTCTTGTTATTTGTTTGCTCCTAACCTTTGAGGGGCTCTGGTAACTTGCCTCCAAATAAGCAGCTCCAGCATAGATTGTGACTTCTGAGGTCAGTATATGCTGCTATTGATCTTCAGCAGTCCCCAGTGTGGCTGAATCTTTTGGAACCATGCTTCATATAATCACAAATAACTTCTGCACTTTGCCTGCTTCTGTGTGTCCTCCTTCAGAGTGTGACAGCTACTTGGAGGTACCACTAGCTTACATCCTTCTTATATTTTCACCTTGGAAGTCAGAGCAAAGACACAGCCAGGGACAATGCACTTTTTGCAGCCCAAGGTGGAGAGTGGAGGTCTCCTTATGTAATTATTTTCTTAATGTATCACTCATAATACGTTCGATAAAGCCATTACCTTAAGCCTTCCTTGAAGTGGGGCAAATCAAGCAGTTGCACAGTGCCCTGCTTTGGAGACCTTGCCCGCTGGTTGCTAGTTTCTGACTATCCTTTTCTGGCAGAAGGGGGCCCAAGTAGGGACCAGGACCAGAATAGCAGGAAGCATGAGTCATGTCCAGGAGGGGGGCCAGAGGCTGAAGTTGGGGTAGCACATGTGAAAAATGTCATCGATTCAAGTGACGAGACAGAGGAAGCTGAGATATGCAGATATATCATGAAACAGGGAAATCAGAAATGACGAGGGGAGTAGACAAACCGAAAGTGATCTCAATTGTTAGTTAACAAACACGCTGTGAATTAGGATCATGAAGAATTAAGAAAACACTGATACTAAGTTCTCATCAAGACCTACCAAATGAGCATCTTCAGAATGGGGCCCAAGCATCTGTCTTTTTTCATAGCTCCCCACGTATTTCTGATTTCTGATGGCTATGGAGCTGCATAGGAGACCACTGCTCTGCAGAAATTTGGAGACAGAAATGGGGCTTTCTTTAGCTTTCTACAAAACTCCAGCATAGATTCACTCAAGGATACTAGGGTTGTTTAAAGGGGCTGGAGTGAGGTGAACAGGTTGAAATTCAGGGAAGTGTCATCAAGGGAGAGTATTTGCTTCACAAATAAGAAGGGAAGCTAATTTAGTGCAAACCTCCTGTCATGGGAATGAATTGGGAATGTTGCTTGTCTTTTCAAAAACTCTGGGAATCTTCTTAGTAGCTCTTTTCTTCCCAATGGAAAAGATACTTCAGATGAAACATTTAGGAAGCAAAACGGAATGACAATATGCATTCCCACCATAAGCTGAAAACTTGGTCCTCTTTGGTTACTGTCACAGAGGGCGGTACTTGCATTTTCAAACTTAGAGGGAGGAGAATGAACTAGTGTCAGGAGCAGCTGGATTTGCACTGGCCTCTGTGGATGTACAAAGGGAGCCCCATTGGGAGCTCTGAAGACCAAAAAAGAAGGAAGTTGCTAAGTCTCTTATTTAGGAGCAGAAAAAAGCATTAAGACCTGGTTACCTAGCAATGTATGCTCAGCAAATCGCAAATGCTTCTTGGGTTGACAGCACAACACAAAGTGCCCGAACCAGGACACTGGGCTTGTTCAAAGAGTGTGCTTGCGTGTCCTTGGCTCTCCCTCTTCCAAGTCTGGCATTGTGTCTGTACTATTGTCTGCTTCACACAAACCAGATTTGAGGGATCTGAGGTAAGTCATTGACCGGAGTGTTTCCTCAGCTCCCGAGAAATGTTTACTGAGGTGTGGTGGTTTTCAAACCCTTTAATATGAAGTACGCCATGTCCTCTGTACCTCTAGTTTTCTAAATGTGTGTAGAGGACACACTGTTTTTGCTCCTTTGCTAGCATTCCAAAACATTCTTGTCGCTGTGAATTCCATGGCATCCTCTAAGTGTGGACAGTATGAGCAAGACTTTGTGCTGCAATACTGTATTCAGGTTTTCCAAAGAAGAGGACCCTGACTCTATAGACATCTGAAAACATCAAAGGGATAAAACTGAAATCTTGAAAAAGGCAATGCGGATGAGAATAAAAGTACAATTTTTGTTTGCCTTCAGGACTCTAAGAAACAGAAGAAAAAAGTTTTCTTTAACATGTTCTTTATGCCATTTTGAACCATCCTGAAATGCATTGCAATAATTTAGTTAGGCCACAAAACATTGTATCAGAAAGCAAGCTTTAGGTTTAATGATATAAATATGTGTTTTCCTGATGCAAGTACTGAGACTTTACTGATTTTACTACTAAGTGTCACCCTCTTTGACACAGAAAATGTTCTCTCCTTGCAGAACAACTAGACTGGTACGAGGCCTTTATTTTCCACTGAATGAAACAATATGGAAGTGCATTTCACCCAGGTGACATCAAGTAGAATATGAGACAGAGCAGAGTAGGAAAAGCACTTCATTTTTGTCTCTGTAAGTTGAGAGATGGAGGTTTACCAAGAATCCACAGGGAAGAAGTTTCTCAAGCACCCTAAGAACAGTGTGCAGACTCTACTAAAATGCTCCCCAACTTTGAAGGACATGAGAAATTCTAAACCCTGACTTGAGGGTGCCCGATGTTTTGAAAAGGACTAGTCTGCATCCTGATTTTGGATTTCTTCTCAGAGCACCCCGCAGTTGCATTCCATGCATCGTTTTCCAGAATGGGGCAGAATGGTGCACTGTGATTTCGATGTTAGTAAGTATTATTGTCTGCAGAAGTATGTAGGGGAAGCTTGCACACACACAGTGTCTGTAGGAGCTACTACAGTCAAGGGGTTGGAGGTGTCATCATCCAGTATCTTTTTAGAAAAAAAAGGCAGAGCCCTAATTTTTGAAAGGGACAACTCTGGACATCATTGTTTCAGAGAATGGGCGTTGAATAGCAAATTACAGAAATCACCTTAAAATAAAAGGACAGTAGCTTTAGAACTTAAATATCAAAATGTGAAAGCGAAGAGAATCATCTGTAAAGAAAAGTACTTGAATTTCTCAAAAATTAGATAATTAGAAGATATAGAAAAATTCAAGAAGGTAGTTTGTTGTAAAAAAGACCCACATATTTATTAAAAAGGCAAAATATTCTAAATGGGTCTATTTACAGAAAAAAGTTTTAAAATACACGCATCTATTAAATTGACATCATCAAGGACATTTCATCCATTACTCATTAGAGCCCAGTGTCAATGTACTGTAAGATTTTTAAAGGTCTACAAAAATAATTGAAACCTGGGAAAAAAAAGTATTGGTTCCAAACTGCAAAATGAAAGCTGCAAAATGGAAATTAATAAATAATTAAATGTCTACAAAAAAAATAACATTACATCAACTAGTCAACTTCAACTCTACTCTTATAGCTGCAGTATAAATTATATTTAATGTGGGATATGGGTGGATTTTAATTTGTTTGATATATTATACATGCAGGGCAGCCAAAAGTATGATAACAAGGTCCTCAAAACAGCCCTGAATAACATCAACATGATCAAAATGTCAATCTGTTTTCCTAAAGGCACTTAAAGTTAAACAAGGGAAAATAGGAGAATTAGAAATGGCAGTGTTAAGTACGAAAACAGTAGGCCTTGGAGAGAATAATGCCACCCCTCCCAAGAACAAGCAATGCACCCTGAAATCCTCACCTCCATTCTTCTTAATTCAGGCACTGTCTTGTCTTATAGCAGTTTCCGCCCCCCCATCCCTGCCCCCGCCCTCAGGTTGAGGGGGGCAGTCGTTTTTAAAGACTGAGTTTTCCTTAGAAGAGGTAAATAGGCCATTTACACCTCATTGTGTACCCTGCTCAGAGAATTTAGAAAATCAGTTAGCTGCTGTTCCCAGAGGGGTGATATCTAGTGAGAATGTGGGGTGGTAGGGGTGTGGGGTGAAGGTGAAGGCAGGCTGCATTCTGAGCAGGGCAGGTCTGGCTGAGATGTACAATTAGTGATGTTTGGGATATAATACACTGGGTGGGGCAATTTAGTTTGGTACCAATCCTGGATTTTGATAGGCTCACCTGATCTTTCTCATTGAAGGAAAATGATTCACTGCTTAGTATCTTCTAACCACCGAACAAATACAGTAACACAGCAGTGGATATCCTAGCAATGTAATCTACAGTCAATGGATATAATGAGAAAGACCAAAATACTATATTTTCCTTAAAAAGTGCTTCTTTAAAGCCTTTGTGAAATCTCTCTCTCTCTCCCCCTTCCCCCCCACCCTGGCAACACACACACACACAGAAATTATGTCAAATTATGTGGTGTTAATTGTCAGATCAGGACCTATAAACTAAGCTGGGAAAACTAGGATTGGGGTTCAGAGGCAATTTAAATTTATTTTTCATATTTGCCTGTTTAAAAAGCTGATTACTTGGACAGACTCTTTCCTATTACCCTAAAGTCTTTAGAAGCAGCTCTTTAATTAAACTTTACCTAAAACAAAAAACAGAAAACCCCCAAAACAACCAGTCCCCGTCATTTCTCTTAGATGAATGAAACCATATGATTTTCACTGAGAGAATACAGAGAAAATATTGGGGTTTTTGTACATGGTTTTTGAAAATTTACTTAATTTTATATGAAATGAATACCTACCTGTTATAAACTATTCAAATAGTACAGAAAGTAAAAGTAAAAGTAAAAGTAAAAGTTCCCCTGTCCCAGTTTCTTCATCCTCTCTTATCCCATCCCCCGGATGTACACAATCATTTCTTGTGTTCTATACATTTATTCTCCATTGTTGAGGAGATAACACAGACTTCTGCTTCTGATAAACGGCAATACAGCCGTATCCGGAATAAATTAGGACAATTTTCTCTATACCCCATACTTTTCCTCTGAGTTGGGTTTTCTCAGGATGCTGAAGTACACCCTATAGTAGGTGGTATTTTTCTGTATATAATGTAACCGTCTCTTTTGACTTAGCAATTGGGAATCTATCCCATAGGAATACTCACATCTGTACAAAAGACATGTGCAAGATTAGTGCAGCGTTGTTTGAAACAGTGAAAATTTGTTCTATCAATAGAGACAGGGTCCCTAAGGAGTCATTAAAAGGATGAGATAAACTTATATGTGCTGATACGGAAATATATTTTGTATGATGATGAAAACAAACACAAAACCCATGATCTATTAAGTGCCAAAAGCAAATTACTGTGTATGATGATTACACACATACATACAACATACAGACACATACAAATGCATACACACAAAATGAACCTATTTTATTCTTGTTATTCCCAAACTTTGCTATGCATTTACATATATATGCAATATAAATATAATATATCCTATGAAATGAATGCCAGGGAACGACTTAAAGGTGCCTAATCTTAGTACTAGAAACAGTTGTTTTATATATATTTCACCCTTTTGATGAACCTAAAAGAATGGCTTTGTTTTATCCTATAAGAGTCAGGAGGGCAGGGATTTCTGTCTCTTTTATTCACTGCTAATTTCTGCACCTGGAACATGGTGAGTTCTCGACAAAAATGTATCTAGTGAAGAAACAAAATGCATTGTTTTTTGCAGTATTGCAAAATACTGCTCCATTTTGGGAAAACTACATATAATAAATGCTTGATTGATTAGTCCCAAAGAAAAGATGGAAAGAAATAGGAAAATAAGACTCTATTTATAAAAAGAAATCTATAAAAAGAAATGGAGGGGGTCAGAATGGCAAAGAGATGGAGGGGTCATCCTACAGGGAGAGGAGTAGAAGGAGAAACCCAGAGGGGAGACTATTTAGAGGAAATAGTCTCTGCTTTAGGAAAACAGGGAGCTGGTCTGTTCTACCCTTTCCCAAAGGGGAGACTTACAATTAATGGGCTCTGTGTTCACACTCCTCCAAATACCAAGAATATTATGAAAAGGATGCAGCAGTATGTTAGTGACAAGATTCAGAAAGACAACATTGGCACTGCAGAACAGTTTCAATATTGGGGGAAAAAAGTGGTCCAGGGAACAATGTTTATATTTGTTTAAATATGGCTTTTGGTTCCAGTTGTTGGTGAACCCAAATTATATATTTTCCTTCTTCCTCTTGTGATGCTAAATGACTTTCTTTAGTTTTTGAATGAGGAACTCATACTTGAGTTATCATTGAAGAATTTAAAGCTTAAGTCGGTTTAATTAACATATATTTAAAGGGGCAGATGCAGATATGAATAAAACTCACCATAATTCATTTCTATTTTCTATGATGGTTATTGACTTAAAGTTTAATCTGTTATTTATGAATAGATTAGACTGTTTATCCTTTATGAACCACTTAGTTCCTTGTAGGCCACTTTCTCCTATGACTAATTAAACTTACTTTATACAGTTGAAATCTGTACATGTGTGATCTCTTAGACCTCTTTAGGTTACTTATTTCACAATTATTTGCTTTAATTCTTTTCTTTTTTTTTTTTCGGATCATGAGTTTTATTCCTGATAAGATCAAAGGTACAGGGCTTGTGCAACCAAATATTCTCACAAAGATATACAGTGTTGAAGAACAAAAGCTTACACTTTGTAAATACGAGATACATCTAAGTTATATTTAGCTATTAAGATATATAAAAACTGACCATTTGTGTGTGTGGGTTTATCTCTGAGCTTTCTATCCTGTTCCACTGATCCATATTTCTGTTTCTGTGACAGTACCATACTGTCTTGATTACTGTAGCTTTGTAGTATAGTCTGAAGTCAGGGAGCCTGATTCCTCCAGCTCCGTTTTTCTTTCTCAAGACTGCTTTGGCTATTCAGGGTTTTTTGTGTTTCCATACAAATTGTGCAATTTTCTGTTCTAGTTCTGTGAAAAATGCCATTGGTAGTTTGATAGGGATTGCACTGAATCTGTAGATTGCTTTGGGTAGTATAGTCATTTTCACAATGTTGATTCTTCCAATCCAAGAACATGGTATATCTCTCCATCTGTTTGTATCATCTTTAATTTCTTTCATCAGTGTCTTATAGTTTTCTGCATATAGGTCTTTTGTCTCCTTAGGGAGGTTTATTCCTAGGTATTTTATTCTTTTTTGTTGCAATGGTAAATGGGAGTGTTTCCTAAATTTCTCTTTCAGATTTTTCATCATTAGTGTATAGGAATGCAAGAGAATATACAATGGAGAAAAGACAGCCTCTTCAATAAGTGGTGCTGGGAAAACTGGACAGCTACATGTAAAAGAATGAAATTAGAACACTCCCTAACACCATACACAAAAATAAACTCAAAATGGATTACAGACCTAAATGTAAGGCCAGACACTATAAAACTCTTAGAGGAAAACATAGGCAGAACACTCTATGACATAAATCACAGCTAGATTCTTTAGGACCCACCTCCTAGAGAAATAGAAATAAAAACAAAAATAAACAAATGGGACCTAATGAAACTTAAAAGCTTTTGCACAGCAAAGGAAAACGTAAACAAGATGAAAAGACAACCCTCAGAATGGGAGAAAATATTTGCAAATGAAGCAACTGACAAAGGATTAATCTCCAAAATTTACAAGCAGCTCATGCAGCTCAATATCTAAAAAACAAACAACCCAATCCAAAAATGGGCAGAAGACCTAAATAGACATTTCTCCAAAGAAAATATACAGATTGCCAACAAACACATGAAAGGATGCTCAACATCACTAATCATCAGAGAAATGCAAATCAAAACTACAATGAGGTATGACCTCACACCAGTCAGAATGGCCATCACCAAAAAATCTACAAATAATAAATGCTGGAGAGGGTTTGGAGAAAAGGGAACCCTCTTGCACTGTTGGTGGGAATGTAAATTGATACAGCCACTATGGAGAACAGTATGGAGGTTCCTCAAAAAACTAAAAATTGAACTACCATACGACCCAGCAATCCCACTACTGGGCATATACCCTGAGAAAACCATAATTCAAAAAGAGTCATGTACCACAATGTTCACTGCAGCTCTATTTACAATAGCCAGGACATGGAAGCAACCTAAGTGTCCATCGACAGATGAATGGATAAAGAAGATGTGGCACATATATACAATGGAATATTACTCAGCCATAAAAAGAAACGTAATTGAGTTATTTGTAGTGAGGTGGGTGGACCTAGAGTCTGTCATACAGACTGAAGTAAGTCAGAAAGAGAAAAACAAATACCGTATGCTAACACATATATATGGAATCTAAAAAAAAAAAAAAAGGTTATGAAGAACCTAGGGGCAGGACAGGAATAAAGATGCAAACCTACTAGAGAATGGACTTGAGGACACGGGGAGGGGGAAGGGTAAGCTGGGACAAAGTGAGAGAGTGGCATGGACATATATACACTACCAAATGTAAAATCGATAGCTAGTGGGAAGCAGCCACATAGCACAGGGAGATCAGCTTGGTGCTTTGTGACCACCTATAGGCGTGGGATAGGGAGGGTGGGAGGGAGGGAGACACAAGAGGGAGGAGATATGGGGATATATGTATATGTATAGATGATTCACTTTGTTATAAAGCAGAAACTAAAATACCATTGTAAAGCAATTATACTCCAAAAAAGATGTTAAAAAAAAGATATATAAACACTAAAGAAGTAATATATTAGACTTGGAAATGCGATTCTCTATGGCTAACCTAACTATACATCCCATCTCTCCAGGACAGTTCCTCCTTACTCCTGTTGTCCTGGTATAACTGTTAATAGGATCTTTCAATCTGTCCATGTTTGAAAATGTTACACTGCAATCCTATAATACAGAAAAAATGGTTGGCCTTATATCAAATTTGTCTTTATTCTCTTCTACTCCACATAGTATATTTATTTTCAGATGCCAAAATTACAGGATATTGATTGGATAATGATCAAAAGGATAATGATATTTGAATTTCCCCAGGACTTGGAGGGACACCCAATTTAAGCTGAACTACAGTAGGGTCCCAACTGTGACATGGCAAAAATTCAGAACTATTTTAGGTTGTGCCTTTGTAGAAAGAGAGTTGCTTGCTGTTTGGACTTCTTATTGAAATGAGACAGTACGTACTTCTCCCCACCTCTGCTTCTTCCCAATTCCCCAATTCCCCTGATTGGAGTAAACAGCATTATAACAAGGAAACTGCTGGTCTACCCCCTGCAAATCAAAACGGATAAACTAAAATTCCAATGTAGTGAAATAATTGGGGCTTTTTCTTGAGATAGCTTTTAACCTGCACAAAAAAATCAGTTCAATACTTTGATAAACTTGGAGTCTAAACAACTTCAGTCCTAGGTAGCTTTCTGAGCTTATCACTCTACCATTACTTATTCTGTCATTCAATGAGCTCACTTCTCTAATATTCCTAAGAAGCCCTTGACATTCCCAGGATTTTTTTTCTTTTTCTACTTCATAATCACTTTCCAGCTCCAATCTTTTATTTGGATGCTAAGTTAACTGACTGACATGCTTGAATTAGGTTGGAGGCATGTGTATTAAAGGCAAGAAAGATGTTAACTAAATTGGAATGCACCATAAAAGGTGGCTCTGTGTTTTTTAAGAAATGGTAGTAGTGATGGGAGTAGTTTTGTTTTTTTGTTTTTTGTCTTATTTATTTTTAAGCTACTATCAGGGCTCAGATGTGATGTGGTGTGCTGGAAAGGAACTTCTTCCTTTTCATAAGCATTCAGGAAGCATTTGACATTCCTGTACAAATATTTGAAACTAAACATTCTTCGAGTTAAAATGACATTGTTGTATTAATATCCTTTAGAATGTTTATTTCAGCATTTTAAATTTCAATCATAAGTAGTTTAAAAATCATTGACTCCTACTTTATTTTCCTTCCCAAATATGCTGTGCATTTGATTTGATTTGTAAGTGTCTTCACATATAATTCTAACTTCAAATAGACCTAATCTCCCCCTGCCCATATTCTCACTGGCTACTGGAAGCATCTCACCAATGCAGTCTTGGTTGGGTCATCTTTGATACTTTCACTTCTATAGCAAGTCTGGCTGCTGGTCATCTGCGTCCAAGCTTCTCCTCCTATATGTCTCTTTGTCTCTGGCCTCTTCCCTGCATTTATGGCAAACTCCCAGGTTTAACATGTGATATCCTTCTGATATTCTTCCTCAATGATGCAATGACAAGGTGCCCCAATATGGTCTAGCTGGAGTAAAAACACCTTGTTTTAATGTGAGGTCTTCTCAAAAGAGCTTCCCACACTTTCTTGTGCTATGTAACCACACCACAAAAGCTGGACTAAAAGCAAGGGAGAAATGGCGGCAGCCTAGGAGCTACAGTTATAAGCCAGTAGAGCTGTTGTGTGAACCTGCCCTCTCAATCCAGATTGAGAGACATAATTCCCAGGCTCTGTCCTGATTCTGGTCTTGCTGGTTTCTTTTTTCCTCCATCTGAAATTAGAACCTTAATCCATGGCTATGTTCTCAAACTCTACTCTGAACTGACTTCAAGTCTAAATGCTGCTCCCAGCCACCTTCTCACACTCAAAACCCTACTGTGTTGTTCATTTGGCCTGATATTACATATCTCTTATCTTCATTCATATTCAAGACTCACATCAATGAAAAGAACACTTTCAGAGCCCTCTGACAACAGCCGTCTCTGGCTTAATCTAATCAAGCCATTCATGATTGCTGAAACTCTCACACTTGCCCTTCTTATGTAGTCTTTTCCCTTGGTAATCACCAGTGTTATCCTAAAACACAATACATGGGAAAAAATAGAAAAATAAAAAAGTCCCAATTCTCATTATTCTTTTCTCTTCTTTAATAACCTCTGGTGGTTCCCCATCAATTATAAACAAATTGCCTGCTTTGGTAGAGAAAATTTCTTAAAATCTTATTCCAAAGAAATTTATCAATTTCATCTCTAAACATCAGCGTTTTATAACTACCCCTACATGCCTGTGCACCCTAAATACTAATTAAGCATGACAACTAATATCATTCCTACAATTTATCATGCATTTCAATATCTTCATGCCATTAGTGTTTCTCTTTCATTTATCTGGAAATTCTTTGTACTCATCTTAGGTCTAGTGAGCTCTATTCATCCTCTATAGACCAATTAAATGGTCACTTTCTCTAGAAACCCTTCCTTAATCCATCCGGAAGGTAAAAACTGCTTATATACCACTGAGTACAGTGCATTAGTTATTAGTGTTCTCATGATTTCTCAAGCCATTGTCACTTGAGGAAAAGTTTCATGACTGCAAGAGGCATCTCTACCTGCCAAACTAAAAAGAACAAGGAATCAGAATATTGGCTTTAAGCCCACATGATCATTTGTGCTTCAGCCTGCCCAGATCATGACCCTTTCACTAGGTCTACTCTGAAAAACCAAAACCCTAGACAGGAGCAGACCCTTGCAACACAGAAGGAGGCATTGCTGGAGCTATTTGGGGTCCTCAAGGGAATAAGCCTCTTTTTGAAATCCCGGTAGCTACAGAACTCCGTGTCCAAAACCCTTTTTCTACTTTCATCAAGATGACTGACTTCAGTAATAACTGAGACCCTCTCTTGTTAGATTAACAGCTCTGCCTCTACTCTGCTATTTTTGAAGAACTATCTGTTCCTATTTGAGGAGTTGTTTCCAGTCTTCTATACAGTAATCCATTCATTTAGTAAATTGATCATTGGCCAACTGCTAGGCATTCAACAAAACAGATCTGGTGCTTGCCCTCATGGAGTTTTAATATTAGGCAGAAAAAAAATCTTAACCAACCAAAAATTTAAAAATTTCCATTATCATAAGTGCAACAAAAGAGAAGTACAGGCAACTGTGGCTTTGTAGATGACAACACCATCTGATACCTTTTGAAGATTAGAGAAAGCTTCCCTGAGGAAGTTCAAATTCATTTAGTACTTGACTCTTTTTGCTCAGCTTGAACCCTAGACCTTGGCCCATCTCTTCATACTTGATATTTCTTCTAAGTTTTATCTCATAAAGTACAGTGGAAAATAATTCAGGCCTTCTCTCATTTGTAAAGATCAGGCATAACTTAATCTTTTTTCATTTTTTGTTTGTTTCATTATTTCCTCTCCTCCTGGTCCATTCTAAATTGTCTCCTTTCTTTCAAATTTTATATCATATTTTTGCTACTCTAGTTCCCTATTAATAAACAAATAAATTAGAAAAGTTAGTTGATTATGCAACATCTTTAAGGGAAGAAAGCATCAGGATAAGGCAGATGTATGTATGTCCACTTACAGTATTATGTTCTGTTGTTCAACCAGTAGGTTTAGGAAGAAATTTCATACTCTCAACATGATGAAATAGCCAGGGTTAGGTTAATGTAACTCTCTTTTTCTTGAGAGTTAAAGGGTATTCAATACCAACATTATTTTCACAAAAAAATACAAAGGTTCTAATGTGAGAGGGTTCTGTAACCCAAATCATGCAGCCTAGAAAAGGAAGTGCAAGTGAGTTGGTTGGAAGACACATTCACTCCAACACAGCTAAACTATTTAAACCACATAAAAGTTTAGCTTCTTCAAAGTCCATCACAGTGAAAACCAACACTCACTTCAGGCTTCCCCAGTTCTATGTTCTGTCAAGCTCTTCACATTCCAGTTAACTTTGTTGGAGGATAAGGAGACTTGTGGCCAAATTTACCTTCTGAGGGTAAAAGGGTAGGAACATTTACCCTCTGATTATGAGAATGTGAAATGTGTGTCCAGTTCCTCTTTTTTTTTTTTTTCTTTTAATATTCTATCATTCTCTTTACATGAAATGTCCAGGATAGGGAAATCTACACTCAACTTCCCTCCTCACCTGGCAAGTGAACTAATTATTGCTGCATCACTAAATGATGGTGAAGTTCTTTTTCTCATAATTTTTAATTAAAAAATTTTTTATTTTATATTGGAGTATAGTTGATTAACAGTGCTGTGTTAGTTTCAGGTGTACAGCAAAGTGAATCAGTTATACATATACATGTATCTATTCTTTTTCAAATTCTTTTCCCATTTAAGTTATTACAGAGTATTGAGCAGAATTCCCTGTGTTATACAGTAGGTCCTTGTTGGTTATCTATTTTAAATATAGCAGTGTGTACATGTCAGTCCCAAACAGTTCCTCTTAAATCTTTCATTCTGCTTTATTTTCTGTGAATTTTTTAGGAAGATAATCTTTATTTTTTCTAGTTTAAGTTTTCAGATAAAAGTATTTCTTAAAAGAGCCTTTCGGTTGAGTGGACATAACTAGTAGCTTAGCTTCTATACCTCCTAAACTGTTTCCTTGGAAATTGTCAGGTTCTCAGTAAAAGATGGCTCCTCTCTTTATCAATCTTGATAAAGTTTACTCAGTCCCCTAAATACATTCTTTGGTCTCAAATTGGAATAATCCTGAGCCAAAGAGAGGCAGACACACCGTTAATAAAAAATGAGGAAGTGATCTGCTTTTAAGGAGTTATCTATGCCCCTAAGGCAACCTGGGAAACCCTTTGCAAATGTTCAGCCTGAACTCCATCAGATGGCTGGTTGCTTCTAAACTGTGAAATCACCCTGCCTGATTTGAAACCAGCAAATGACTAACTTGAACTTTGATCTTTGGTCCAGTCACATGGTTTCCAAGGAAGTATGACTTGAAAGTTCTTTGTGTAATGAGAGGCAATCATGTCTTTTCCATGTAAAACTGGATTTCATTCCATTGGGAAGGGAAATCACAACAGTAATCATGATTTACAGCTTCTACTTTACCTACAAACATCTACTTGTTGTTTTTTTCAGAGCGCTGGCATTTTCTAATGGACACTGTTCCACCTACAACAACACTATTTTAATTTCTTTTGCAGCCCTAAGAAAACTGTTTTATTTATATATTTAAACTGTTCTTATTTTTATCCACATTGAGACCCTTGATAACCTACATACATTCTGTAAATATGATTAACTGTACCTCAGAATGCTATGATTTCTTTCTGGGAATAACTAATTATAAGGAACAGAGGATTGAATAGCTTGTTATGTGTGCCATCATCTCAACTAGGTATAAAAGTCTGAATGTAATTTGGAACATATTATTGGGGAGAGAAAAGTTAAAAAAATTAGACATTGTATTAGTTAACTATTGCTCTATCAGAAAACTCAGTGTCTTAAAACAACATGGATTTATTATTTTTCATAATTCTGAATCTTGGCTTGCTGGTTCTTCTGCTTTTGCCTGTGGCTGCATTCATCTAGAGAATTGACTGGGATCATCTTGGAGAAGCTAGACTCTGAGTCCTTATAACATGGTTATCTCAGGGTTCCCATAGGGCCAGCCCCAATGCACAAACGTGTATTAAGCCTCTGCTTATGTCATATTTGCTGATAACCTATTAAGCAGAGCAGGTCACATGTCCAAGCCCAAAGTCAATGTAGAAAGGGCTATATAAGGACATGGATACTGAGAGGCATCATTCACTAGGGCCATTATTGTAACAACCTACCACAAATGGAGGTAACATGAGAACATATTTTATTTTCACAATGAGACAGGCCCCTACAGAATAATGATGTGTGATCTAAATTTATCAGAGTTACACACCTGGAGAGAACATAAACTAATCAATGTGTTGTCAATATGAGAACCAGGATTACTGACTAAAGGGCTATTGATGTAGAACCTACTAGATAAAAAGATATGAATTCTGATATTGAAGGCATACACCAAGTAAAATGTAGAAACAATAGAGATAAATTCACATCTAGACACATTAAAAGGAAACTACATACAGTGTATCAAGGAAAAATATAAAATTCTTTTAAAAAAAGGAAAGAAAAAAGGATTAACTATAAATGAAAAACATTCAGAAAGGACAAATCTTATCAGTAACAATAGATTATATAACATAATGAAGTAATATCTTCTAGGTACTGAGATTAACCTTCAATTAGAATTCTATCCTTAATTAAACTATCATTAATTAAACGGTCATTCAAGAATAAGGGCAACTTTAAAAATTTTTAGACTGTAAAAGCTTAAAGTATTTGCTAGATTCAAATTGATAGGTAAAATTCTATATAATATTTTGAAAGGATGATTATGGGATTGGGTGTTGTGTGAAGAGTTAAAGCATACTGAGATCCATATCATTCACAGGAGAAGTCAGACATTTTGAATAACTTTGAACTTTGTTAGAAAAAATGTATACTTAAATAAGTAGCATCAAATTTAATGGATGTCCACTAAATGAAAAGAAATAGCATTCAAGTCAGCAAAGGAAATGAAGGCACATTTAAAAAAATTTTTTTAATCAAACAAAATGCAGAAAAGAGGAAAAATAAACAAATAAAATGTATGTATGGAAAATAGAATCAAAGTGTGATGTTATAAATCACCAAACATAATAAATGCAAATACATTAAACTAACATATTAAAAGAAGAAATTATTAAATTAATTTTTTAAAAATCCAGCTAACTCTTTTAAGAAACACTAAAACAAAGCACACAGAATTGACAACAGAAGGATACAAAAAAGTTAACAGGCAAATGAAGATGAAAAGTTAATTTAGCAATGTTAATGTGAGATACATTAGAATTTAAGGTAAAAATTAATAGAAAAATCCACATAAAGATACAATAGTGAAGAACTTATATGTGAATGAAGACAAATATGAGAAAAAACTTCAGAAATATAAGGAAAAGTGAACATATCTACAATCAGTGGGAAATTTTAACATACCTCTATCAGAAGTATGCAGAAATTAAGCAGATAAAAGCTGATAAAAATTAACACTTTTATGGAAGATATAAATGGCATAATTAATAAGCTGGATCTAAGAGAACTCATGGATCCAATAAATAGAGAATATGAATTTCTTTCAAGCACAAAAGGGACAGTCACAAAATTTGACCATATATTAAGTGAAAAGGCAATCTGAATAAGTATTTTAAAAATCTGTAGCATATAGTTGATGTTTTCTGGCCAATTATATAAGAAATCAATATTAAAATGTATTTTTAAACCATACAGAAAATTTTAAAATGCACTCTTTAAATAACTAATGGTTTTAAGTAGAATTCACAATGACTATTATAAAATATATAGATCTGAACACAACTGAGATGTATCTAAGAGATTTTCAAGGAACCTTTATTTATAGCCTTCAATAATTTTAGAAAGATTAAGAAACTAGAAAGATTAAGTACAAATGAGCTAAACATTTGACTCACAAAGCTAGATAATAAATGATAGAATATGTCAAAATAAAGTATAATGCAGGAAATATTAAATATAAGAAATTGGTAAAGTGGGCCCCTCTTATAGCTAAGAGTGCACATGTGAGTAAGTTCTGGACACTGGAGTATTATAAGAGAAAGGGGGATTTCCCTGGTGGCACAGTGGTTAAGAATCTGCCTGCCAATGCAGGGGACATGGGTTCTATCCCTGGTCCGGGAAGATCCCACACGCCATGGAGCAACTAAGCCCGTGTGCCACGCTACTGAGCCTGTGCTCTAGAGCCCGTGAGCCACAACTACTGAGCCCGTGCCCCACAACAAGAGAAGCCACCGTAACGAGAAGCCCACGCACCACAATGAAGAGCAGCCCCCGCTCACCACAACTAGAGAAAGCCTGCGTGCAGCAATGAAGACCCAACACAGTCAAAAAAATAAATAAATTTATTTAAAGAAAAAAAAGAGAGGAAGCTTTGTTCTTATGAAATGTAGGCCTCTCTTCTACCTCCTCAAAGTCCTTCCAACTGGCCGGAATGCAGATGAAAAAGCTGTTATTAAAGAGGGCATCCTTGACCATAAGGAATGAAGGCCACACAAAACACAGGAAGAAAGTAGAAGAAATCTGGATCCATGATACCCTGGCACTATTTTTCAGTCCTGTACTGCCTAACTGGACTCACATAAGAAAGAAAGAAACATCTACCTTATTAAAGCTACTATATGCCCCTCACAGAAAAATCTACTCCTAAAAATAGTGATGATTTATCTCGGAATGCATTGCAATGTAATCCACCCCTTAAAGGATAATTAACAAGTTATATTCCCAATAAGTAATGAAAATTAATTCAATACTCATTCATGTAGAAAAACAAAAATTTAGCAAATAGGAATAGAAGAGGAACATCCTTAACCAGATAAAGGTTTTCTATCAAAACTGTCCTGCAAGTATCATACAAGGATATCTTACATTATCTCTTTTGTTCAATGATACACTGGGGATGCTAGACAATTCAATACCACAAAAAATTAAATAAAATGGCTAAGATCACAGAGATCAAAACAAAATTTTCTTTATTTGTAAATGGTATTGCTGTCCACATAAGAAATCCAAGAAAATCTACAAATTATTAGACTTAGGAGTCTTTTAGGCTGTTTAGAGAAACCTGAAAGTTTGCGGGGGGGACAAAATATGGTAAATTATCCTACAAATAAAACCTCTTGATATTTTGTGCAGTTCAGTGCAGGTGGATTTTTAAATGGGTAACTAAGCTTGGCTACTTTATAAATCAAAGCGGCCAATCATATGTATATTGATAATTGCCGTATGACAAGTATCTTAGTCAATGTGGGCTACCATGATAAAATACTATAGACTGGGTGGCTTAAACAACAGAAATACATTTTCTCACAGTTCGGGAGGCTGCAAGATCAATGTCCAGCAAGGTTTGGTTTCTCGTGAGAGCTCCCTTTATGGCTTATGGATAGCTGTCTTCTCCCTCTATCCTCATACAGCAGGGGAGCAGGAGTAAAAGAGAGAGAGAGAGTGTGCTCTGGTGTCTCTCCTGATAAGGGCACTAATTCCATCATGACAGCCCCATCTTCGTGACCTCATCTAAACTTAATTATCTTCCCCAAACCCCATTTCCAAATACCATCACACTGGGAGTTAGAGTTTCAACATATAGATGTAAAGGTTGGAGACATGCATTCAGTCCATAGCAACAAGTCTTCAAACTTAGATATTATGAAACTTTTATTATGTGGTATAGGGAATAAGGGATAAAAGAGTTTGTCTGAAACTGGCTTCAGTAATAAAGGTATCTTTGTGTTTTTTCCAATTTCACTATTTTCATACACAAAAGAATTCTTCCTTGAGTAATATTCATATACTATGGGCAAAATTAGTCTCATAGATGAAAAGAAATTCATATTTTTAAAAAGGCTTGAGGGAAATGTGGCAGGAATATCTTACAAAAAAAAAAAAATTCTACAAAGATGTCTCAAACCTCCTTGGGCAGTCATTTATGAAGCATCTCAATTCTGTATCATTTGGATGCTAATGAGACCCACCTGCCAACAGCAGGAGCCTAAACAGGATGGCCAAAAATCCCTAGAAAGTAATCAAGATAGAAAAATAAGCCATCGTCAGCTTCTGAATAAGGAACTGGGTTACAGTCACATACAAAGCCATAGACTAAATAGGAATTTCCCATCCAAAATATGAAATGTGTGTGGAATTCTTGTTGAGTTAAATCCAGTACAACATACACATAACATTATCATTATTTGCAAACCTACTCTGAGTTTTCTTTGTAAGAACAAGCTTCCTTCATTAAGATATTGCTGCTAGGTGAAGGGGAGCGATCCCCTGAGATGCAATGTGACACCAACAGCAAAACTGCACATGGCATTAGTACTAGAAAAACTACCTTCTTGGCTCAGTCACAAGAATTTCATTTTGCTAAAAGAATCAGGAATTTCCTAACTCAATTGGTTTTTAACTTTAGCATGAGAAGGCCTAAAATGTTCTTAGCAGACTGAGTTCTAAAGATGTATGAAATATCTAGATGTTTTGAGAAAAAATTTTATGTGTGTTTCTGTGCTTTACTTTGTGTTCCTGTGTGTAAAGAAATGAATAAAATATGGTATTCTTCATTTATAAATTGATCCTACTGACCCTCTTATTTTCTAGTGATGATCTATTTATAACCTCAAATTCTCTTATGAATAAGGGCAAAAAGAGGGCTGGGCAAACTCAATGTCCACAAACCCACATATCTGCAATTGACTGATGCAGTAATTGAACCCAGAAATGTAGGATAAGTTTCAAGTGTCATGTCTACACAAGTCCTTATTGTGTTAAAATAAAACATTTCAAAGTAAAAGTTGTCTTTTTATCATAGCATATTTAATAGAAATGTGTACCCCTACGTTCTGATTTCAGTTTTGCCAGTGGGTTGGTGACCAGGGATAAGTAAGGTATGTCCTTCTACTCTATCTATATTTATAAAATGAGAAGGAGAATGATAGAAAAGTGAAAAGAAGTTGCAGACTGTAGAGTCAGAAAAATTGGGTTTAAGTTTGAAATGATGTAACTCTAGAGGCAGAACACCTTTAGAGTGACTATATGCTGAACAATTTCCAGGGCATCAGCCTGGCACTAAAGCTGCCATTGGAAATGACTATGGAGGAGAGATGCTCAAAAACTATTCCCCGAAATCACACCACACTTTCTCCATTAGGTAAATAAGTCTCTTCTTACACCACCCTGGTAGTTATCAGATTGCCTCATGATACACTATATTTTTACTTTGGTCATTTTACTCTCAATTTGATGCTAGTGCTTTTCTGAGAAACGTTTCAATGGAATATGGAACTCTTAAGTGTGAGTTTAATTCTATATTGATACCACTATTTTTTCCTGTAATTTAAACTACATATGCCTTTTTAAATAAACAATGCAAGATCTTCCAAAGGAAGGTTCTGTAAGAGAATCATAGAATTTTAGAGGTAGAAAGGAATTGTAGACAATGTATTTCAGTAATAGTGTTTACATAAATCTCACAGCCAGGATATGGCAGATTCCTGTCACTGGGCTCTTAGCACAGCACTATCTATTATCAACAAAGATAATAGTCTCTCACATGAATCACTGATTCTTGCCAGTTGCTGACAGCCTGCTTTGTTCTGATCTCTCTTCATAAAAAACAGGATAATTTAAATGTTCTAAGATCTTTCATAAAAAAAGACTTAACCAAACAAAACCAATCAGAACCAGATAAAATTAGTACATGACCAGTAGAGTTACAAAGTTCTCTTCTAACTTTTTTTTGTGTGTGTGATACCATGAAAAGTAGCAGTTTTATTTCAGGTAGTAGAACCTAGTGGTCAGAAGCATATATTCCGGAGTCATAAAGATCTGTGACTGTGCCATTTACTAGCTGCATGACTTTTTTGGGCCTTAATTTTCACATTTAAAAACATAAATAATAGTTACTCTCATAGGGTTGAGAAGATGATGTGAAATCATGAATGCACATACTCAGGTCAGTGGCTAATGTAACATATGTGCCATTATTATAATTTCTTAATATATTTTATCCCTCTATATATTTTAGCATTATCAGTTAAAATAAACGTCCTCAAGTTAATGTTTAAAGTCTATAATAATATTTTTAATTTCTATGTGAATTATTTCACTTGATCTGCTCAAAAATCTGCTAAGATAAAAATCCATAGTAACCAAAAGGTTGATCTAGATTTTCCTTTCTCCTTCAATCTCAAAATGTTTCCTCCATTAAGGTACTGAAAAGAAAAGCTTAGGAAAGACTTTCAGAGTTAAGTCTCAAATTCATAACACAACGTGATCTAAATTCAATAATTGCTTTCTAGTGTAAGTCTGATGGCTTAGCATTGTTGAGTTAGAAGAAAAGTTCCTCTCTGTTGTTGTACCCCAGTACAAAAATGAGATACCAGTAACAAGCACCACCCTCCAGATGGATGTGCTTCTGGGATGCTGAGATTCTCACAGACATAAGTCTGTGTCTGCAGAAGAGTTCAAAATATCAATTTAAATAAACACTCTCATAGAGAGGAAGAAGTATATTTCTCATATATCAATACACTTTGGCTAGGAAACAAGATTTAGCTAGGAAGGCTGGTTATATTAAACAGACCAATTCTCGTAGTATTAAATGCTTACATAATTCAAAGAGAACATGTCAGTGCTTCATAAATAGAACTAAAAAAATGCAGAGAAGACTGTCTCCTCTGACCAGTCATCTTCCTTAACTGCCTAGACCTTTGTCTTTGTCTATTTTTCACAGTACCAGTGCCACCTCCCCCTTTAGTTTGACTGGCTATATGTTACTAAAAATACCCAGCTACTTTATTCTCCCTGGGAGTAACCAAACCAGATGAGCCTTAGTACTTGTAATACCAAGATGCTGTGGCTTATTTACGGCTGCTACACAGCCCAGGGGCCAGGGACTCAACAAGTGTAAGTCTAGCAATGCTCCAACACATTGTAGACATGCTTTCCATTGTAATTTTTGCTCTTAATTTGCATTTCCCAATGAAGGGCACCCTTGGACTGGGAGACAGGAAGCCATGAGAAGTGATTCCAGTTCTGTTATAAATGGTTAGGTTATCAGGTTATTTTAATTTTTTTGTGTGTTTGTGTGATTTTTTTATTTTTATTTGTTATTTATTTATTTATTTATTTAAACATCTTTATTGGAGTATAATTGCTTTACAATGGTGTGTTAGTTTCTGCTTTATAACAAAGTGAATCAGTTATACATATACATAAGTTCCCTTATCTCTTCCCTCTTGCGTCTCCCTCCCTCCCACATTTTAATTTTTTTGTGTCTTGTTTTTCTTCATCTAAAGAAGAGCTTGGACTACGGGTTTTTAGTGTCCTGCACAGGTCAAACATTCTATGATTCTGAGTAGTTTCTCACTAGTTGTCAAGTATTGATAATTTACAGTGTCTTCTTGTGCTCGTTTGGGGTTTTAGCTGTGGTTTTGTTTCTTTCGGTTTTGCTTCTGTGCTTTAATCCTGAGGAACACCGTGTTAGGTAGAAACCTCTCTCATGTCTTTAAAGAAGCAAGGCAGTCTGTGTCCACTCACAAAGGGCTCAGACCTTATTGCACTGGAATAATGTTTTCTAAAGTCAGAGTGAAAGCTAAAATATAATTGGCTGAGAGATGCTGCCTGGGAAAATTCACAGAGACCTCTGACATACTTTTACATTATCCTCCAGAGTACCTCAAGTTCTATTTATTCTTCAAACACTGAAATAACCCCAGCATATTTCAGTAACAGCTCAAGAAAGAACATCTTTCTGACTTCACCATGTATGGTTTCAATCCAACTGTTTCCATTTTCACATTGCATGCTGTTCCTGAGTTGGGTTCTCACAAACCTGACATACAGCCATATCTTCCCCAAAAGGGCAACGGATGCTTGCTGGAAAGAGGCATGTCAAAATTCCAACCAATCACTTGCAGCATTTATTCTTAACCCAGCCCAAATAGTTTAATAGCTCTTCTTGCCTGTTATAAATAGGTTCTGGTGCCTATCACTCCAGCTCACTGGGAAAGAATGCAAACAGTCCCAGGAATGAAATACTCAGGAAGGTTGTTTTGCTTGGTAAGAGCTATTTTATTTTAAATGACAAAATTTCCTCCAGACACGTAGAAAGCCTTACATTCTTAGTCTGTGAGTTTCTCATCCTAAGGAAAGATGTGATGTTTCATATGAGAAAAGAAAAAGTAAGAGAGAGAGAGAGGGAGAGAGAGAAAGAGAGAGAGAGAGAGAGAGAGAGAGGAAGTTACATCAGTGATAAAAATGTGCTGAGCAAAACCTTACTCCTTCAGTTGGCCTTTAAAGGAATGCTCATTATTTTGAAGAAATTTGTGTGGTCATGCTGCATTCTCCAGGAACAAATATAGTTCATGTAAAGACCTGTTCAGAAGGACATCTAGAAAGCCAACAGCATGAAGGGACTAGAAACACATTACAGAAGACACCAAGTTGAGTCCATTGAATCAATAAAAGAAAAATCTCAGGAACAAAGTTTCAGTAAATAGACTTGTACTTTTTCTCCCATTCTAAGAAGTGAATGTGAGAAATATTCTATATTGCTATATAAATAGTTATTTTTTTCTTTGACTAAAAACCAATCAATGATGCATGTAAGAAAAAAATGTATGAAGACAGTTACAATTGCAAAATTTTCTGTTTCAATTATCAGTAAACTGTCATAATTGTAAGGGGATTTTGAGTTTTTGATTTCTGAACCTAGAAATATTTCTCATTCCTGCTACAAGATAAGGAGAAAGCACATGATGAAAACTTATGTCTTTTGATTATGGTGACAAAATACAGTTCTAAAGGGCTTCCATGTCTTTTAAACATGGATAATGTGCCTTTTGCCAAGATCACCACATCTCACATTCAACTGCACATGACAGTGATTTCCAGTTTTTTATGGCTGCAATTCTTTTCTTGACCTAAATCCCTAGGTCTGTAACTGGGAAGTTAGATGCTATATGCTTTTCTGAATACACAGTTTTAATAATTCTGGATGTTTTGAAGATTCTTAGAATAAATAAACTTTGTTCTGAGCATATGGTATACAGAAATATCTGGACACACAATAATGATGTTATATGATGTTTACTTTTGAACAATATGCTACATAGTTTTGAATTCTAGTCTGATCCATATTTATAGTGCAAATCATAGTTCTAATGATGCTAAAAAATAGCTTGTGTCTATAAGTATTTAAAAAAGGAGGCCATTAGACTGAGGTGTTTCCAATGCCCTGGCAGCCTACATAAGTGAACCCAAACCTAAGCCAACGTCAGTGCACTGGAATGCAAGAAAATGAAACTTAGTAGCAACCAGTCACAAACAGTCAACTAGGTGTTCCCAAATAAGGCAACTGCTTAAGCTATCACCAGTCAAATCACGTCTCAGCTTTAGTTCAGCATCTCCTCTATAAAAACCTTGCCTCTTGCTCTTTTCAGTGGGGTTCTCCTAACAACTTCTGGCTTGGTGCCGCTTGATTTGAATTAATGTATGCTCAGATAAACTCTTTTGTAATGTGCCTCAGTTTACTTTTTAACAAGTGTAACCAATGACATTTTTCTTGAAATCAAAACTAGGAAAGTGATTGGAACAATTGTTCTTAGAGTTTTTAGTTGACTCCTGATCTAAGAAACATCAACCTGTCCCAAATCAGGGAAACATAAAGGTAGTAGAGGAATGTTGGGGTCATGAGACATTCCAAAAATAGTTGACTACATTTTTTTGCTAGTTCAGACACTGACTGTGTCCATCAAATCCTGATGACACGTACACACAAAGACTTTATTATAGGCATTCGAAATTTTCACATGGACTTCATAAAGTATCTAAATAAAGTTGTTTTTAAATTGAATCTTCTAAATTGCTTTTACTTCAAAAAAAGCCCTTCCCTATCCCCTTTCAATATGAGAGAGTCCATGTTAATTCTCCTTCTTACCAAAGTTTAGCAGATACCCAAAGGGGCTATTAAAATGCTTATGTAATTGATGAAAGAAATTGAAGACGACACAAACAGATGGAAAGATATACCATGTTCTTGGATTGGGAGAATCAATATTGTGAAAATGACCATACTACCCAAGGCAATCTACAGATTCAATGTAATCCCTATCACACTACCAATGGCATTTTTCACAGAACTAGAACAAAAAATTTTACAATTTGTATGGAAACACAAAAGACCCCGAATAGCCAAAGAAATTTTGACAAAGAATGGAGCTGGAGGAATCAGGCTCCCTGACTTCAGACTAATACTACAAAGCTACAGTCATCAAAACAGTATGGTACCAGCACAAAAACAAACATATAGATCAATGGAACAAGATAGAAAGCCCAGAAATAAATGTATGCACTTATGGTCAATTAATCTACAACAAAGCAGGCAAGAACATACAATGGAGAAAAGACAGTTTCTTCAACAAGTGGTGCTGGGAAAACTGGACAGTTACATGTAGAAGAATGAAATTAGAACATTCTCTAACATCATATACAAAAATAAATGCAAAATGGATTAAAGACCTAAATGTGAGACTGGATGATGTAAAACTCCTAGAGGAAAACATAGGCAGAACACTCTGACATAAACTGCAGCAACAGTTTTTTGGATCTGTCTCCTAGAGTAATGGAAATAAGAACAAAAATAAACAAATGGGACCTAATTAAACTTAAAAGCTTTGGCACAGCAAAGGAAACCATAAACAAAGCAGAAAGATAACCTACAGAATGGAAGAAAATATTTGCAAACAATGCTACGGACAAGAGATTAATTTCAAAAATATACAAAGAGCTCATATAGCTCAATATCAAAAAAAGCAAACAACCCAATCAAAAAATGGACAGAAAACGTAAATAGACACTTCTCCAAAGAAGACATACAGATGGCGAAAAGGCACATGAAAAGATTCTCAACATTGCTAATTATCAGAGAAATGCAAATCAAACTACAGTGAGGTATACTTTACCCCAGTCAGAATGGCTATCATCAAAATGTCTATAAATACTAAATGCTGGAGAGGGTGTGGAGAGAAAGGAACCCTCCTACACTGTTCGTGGGAATGTAAATTGGTGCAGCAACTATGGAGAACAGAATGGAGGTTCTTTAAAAAACTAAAAATAGAGTACCATATGATCCAGTGATCCCACTCTTGGGCATATACCCAGAGAAAACTCTAATTTGAAAAGATATATGCACCCTATGTTCATAGCAGCACTACTTACAATAGCCAAGACATAGAAGCAACCTAAGTGTCCACTGACAGATGAATGGATAAAGAAGATGTGGTATATATACACAATGGAATATTACTCAGCCATAAGAAAGAATGAAATAATGCCATTTGCAGCAACATGGATGGACCTAGAGATTATCACACTAAGTGAAGTAAGTCAGACAGAGAAAGATAAATATATGGTATTGCTTATATGTGGACTCTAAAAAAATGATACAAATGAACTTATTTACAAAACAGAAATAAAATCACAGACAGAAAACAAACTTATGGTTACCAAAGGGGAAAAGTGGGGAGGGATAAATTAGGAGCTTGAGATTAAAAGATACACACAAATATATATAAAATAGCTAACCACCAAGGGCCTACTGTGTAGCACAGGGAACTACACTCAATACCTTGTAATAACCTATAATGGAAAGGAATCTAGAAAAGAATATATATATATGTGTATATATATACATATATGTATATATATACACATATATATATATATATCTGAATCACTTTGCTGTACACCTGAAACTAACACAACATTGTAAATCAACTATACTTCAATAAAAATTAAAACAATAAATAAAATGCCTATGTAAACTCACTCTGCCCTGTAAGAAGCATATACACGACTGAATATATTTTTTCTAATTTAAATATATTCTTCAAAGAATTTTTATTGACGGGGACTCATTTCAACTTCTTGGCATTTGGGGTGTTTCCTGTGACCCTACCTTTCTCTTGGCTAGTTAATCACTCATCAGTCCTGTGTCATCTGCCACCAAACTCCACAGATAAAGTGGGAATCTGATTAACTGCACAGAGCATAGTTATTCACAGTACGCATGATGTTAACTAATGTACCTATAAAGTCTAAGTCTAAAGAGTAGAACTTAAAAAAGTATCTATCTTGACCCAACTGTTTTTAAAAAGTGCTAAGGCAGTTCAAAGAGCAGAATAGTTAGAAATGTTCAAAATGTCAAGGCAGGGTTTTGAAGTGGCCTAAACCACACTTGAAGCTCCGTCTACCCTTCCAATTTCTACTTAATAAGGAAAAATAGAAAGAGTGAAATCTTTGGTCCATCTCTTTTTGTCAAAGTAGGCAAAGTTCATTTAAAATCCGGACAATAATTCTTCTCGATTTTAAATCAAGAAATGAAATCCCTCCACCATAGCCTCCTATAATGTGAGACCTCGCAGTATGACAAGTACAATTAGACATGTTAGAAGGTTCAGTATATTAAGGTACATGGTGACCTGAAAAATACACTGACCTTTCTAATTAGTATTATAGTAGTCCAGTTGATAAACAAATGGACCTCACTGCTAATAATCACATTACCAAGTTAAAAGAAAAGTGTTTAAACGATTTCTTTCACAAATATAGACTTTCCAAATCAACATAACTGCAGAGGCATGAACCAGTAAAGACTGGACAAAAATTAGAAAATTGTCTTATATTAAAATTAGAGCAATTCCTAAAGCCTCCACTTACTTTATACTTGGAAATGATGAGCATTGATCTTAGTTTCAGATAAAAACCACCATCCTAGGTACTATTTCCTTTTTCTTTACAATTTAAACTTTTAAAAACCAATGTCAGCAATTTTACATCCTCTCTTGCACCTGGAAAAGTGCTATTTCAGACTTACAGGTTACCCTTCACTTCTCTACTCATTTCACTTCTTAGCTCTATGTGAAAAGTTGGGGAAAATATTCTTTCCAATAAGTATACCTTTGGTATACTCCTTGTTTATCCATTTGGCTGTGGCCTGGGTTTAAGTCACCCCCAAGATGTTAAAATTATGAAGATCCTTAAACTACAGACTGTGCTCTTTGAATGATGAGAAGGGAAACAATACTAAAAGTGTGTCCAAAAGAAGCACTGACTTCTGGTGGGCAGAATACTGAGTAACGTTCCAATGGGAAGACAAAATTTCCTTTCAGACAAGTTTAAATATCATTTGGTTAAGACATAGCATTAAGATATGACAGGTTATAAAAGGATTTTGACAAGTGATTTTAATTTTTAGGGAAGATAAAATAATAGAAGCAAAGTACCAATAAAGGGGTCAGTGAAATATTTAAAAACTCAATTCTGCCAACAAACAAGCAATATTGATGAGTACATTTTTTAAAATTTCGGCTCTATTAAGGTATAATTGATGTATAAAATTATAAGATATTTAAAGTGTACAATGTGGTGATTTGATATACATATACATCATGAAAGGATACCCCCCTTAATCTAGTTAATTAACACATCTATCACCTCACTTATTTATCTTTTTTTTAGTGAAAATATTTAAGTTCGACTCTCTTAGCAAATTTCAGTTATACAAAAAGTGTTATCAACTATAGTCACCATGTTATACATTAGATTCTTAGACTCTGTCTTGTAGCTGAAAGTTTGTACCCTTTCACCAACCTCTCCCTATTTCCCCTACCACCTAACCCCTGACAACCACTTTTCTACTCTGTTTCTATGAGTTTCACTTTTTTTAAAAAAAAGATTCCACATATAAGTGATATCATGCAGTATTTGTCTTTCTTTGTCTGGCTTATTTCACTTCACATAATGTCTTCAAGGTCCATCCATGCTGTCCCATATGGCAGTATTTCCTTCTTTCTCATGGTTGAATATTACTTTGTGTACATATACCACATCTTTATCCATTCATCCATCTATGGACACTTAGGCTGCTTCCATATCTTGACTATTGTGAATAATGTTGTAATGAACATGGGAGTGCTGATATCTCTCCAATATTCTGTTTTCATTTCCTTCGGATATACACCCAGAGGTGGGATTGCTGGATCATATGGTAGTTCTACTTTTAATTTTTTGAGCAAACCCCATACTGTTTTCCATAGTGCCTGCACCAGTTTACATTCTTACCAACAGAACACAAGTTTTCTTCTTCTATGTCCTCACCAACACTTGTCATCTCTTGTCTTTTTTAGGATAGCCATGCTAACAGGAGTGAGGTGAAATCTCATTGTGGTTTTGATTTCCACTTCCGTGATGATTAGTGATGTTGAGCACTGTTTCATGTACCTGTTGCCCGTTTGTATGTCTTGTTTGGGAAAAATATCTGTTCGGTTCCTCTGCCCATATTTTATTTGGATTTTTTAGGTGTTTTTTTTTTTGTTATTGAGTTGTATGAGTTTTTATATTTTTTGAATATTAACCCCTTATCAGACATATGATTTGCAAATATTTTCTCCAATTCTGTAGATTGTCCTTTCACTTTTTGATGATCTTTTTAGTTGATGTAGTCCTGCTAATTATTTTTGCTTTCATTGCTTTTGCTCCGTGTATGCTTTTATGTGCTTAGCATTTTATTTGGTATTGTGGAGGATTCAGAGGTTTTGACACAATCATTGCCCTTAAACAGTTTACATTTGGGGAGAAAACTAATAAACATAGAGCAAGTAAAAGATGAAATAAGAATGTAAATGTGGCATTAACAATATGTGCACTAGGAGCTCAGAAGAGGAACAAATAGAAAATCATTTGTAAGAGCTGTCAGGGAATGATTCATGGTGGAAGGACTTGAACTGCACTCTGAGTCGGGCTGACGAAAGACTGGGGAGGAGTTATTAAAAGGAGGAGTGGAATGAGCAAAGGCCATGAAGAGCCCAGTGTGCTGGGTAACAGGAGATTTTTGAGGATGCTGGTTTGCATGGAGAAAGGCTGCATGTGGGAAGCAGAAGGACATTAGAATGGAAGGGGAGAGTTGAGCTACACATAGTTCAAAGAGGATTATAAATCTATGTGATATGTAATGAAGGACTCCTGTCTTTTCTTTAATACAACTTAAGCCATAAATTTTAAAAAGCCAGCTTCAAATTTTTTGTGGGACTCTTTAAAAATATTCCTTAAATTGGAGCCTGTCTGGAAAATAATCTAAAATTAGTACTTACTTATAAACCTAAGTTCTAAATTTTTGTTAATGAATGGGATGATTTTTGCCTGTGCCAGTTATCTTATTCTAGTAGCATAAATTATGCTGTCTAATACTGCCGGGCACTTTATGATGTTATTAAAATCTGTTGGAGAATTACTCTAACCATATTCTTACAGAGCCTAGAGTTATATATAGACTCAACACAAATTTGTGTATCCACTCTGTTAGTCATTAATTACTTCAGTCCACATTTACTGAGCACTGTCTCTGTGCCAAGTGCTCTACTGGGCACTGAGGATGCAGAAAAAAGAAACAGTCCATGACTTCAATGAGTCCAGTGGAAGAGATAAACATATAAACAGATTAAGAACTGTGTATGACAGAGGGAAACGTCCACTGTATCAACACTTTTAATAAGGTGGTTTTATTTTCAGCAACTTCTTATCAGAGATCAAAGTAATACAAAAGACATAGGTATTTCAGGATGTCACAAGAGCAGTGTTTCTCTAAAAGCTATTGCCCATTGCTGGTTACCAAAATGTCACAGCATCAGAATGCACAGGAGGTTTGAGCTGCTTGATCTTGAAGCCTCTGTACAGGCAGTGATGGCGGGCAGTGTATGTGGAAGGAACGGATGTGCCCTAGACACCTGTTTCAGTCTTGGAAGAAAATGATAACAATGGGATACGTGCTCTTCTGCCCCCAGAAACTTCTGAAAAATGTCTGCTGCTCTAACTGATGGGTCGCTGTTAGCCTTAGTGGCACCAAAGGAGGGAAGGTCTGAATAAGCAAACAAACTCTGTGGTGTTGTTCCTTTAGACCATCTTTACCCTCTTTCAGTCTCATTAAATGGGGTAACTTATGATGATATAGATTTAGTTCCAGGGCCTCTCACACTCAAGTTATCTTACCACATGGTTACTGAGGCTGGTATTTTAATGGACTCAAATCTTTCCATTAGAGATAAAACCAAAGTCTTGAATGAAAATGCTTAGTTGAGATAATGCACATTACTGAAATTCATTCACACCCAGGTAAAGCGGAATCCATCAACCACACTTTAAAGGCTGGTATCGAGTTCTCTTCTGTTTACACAACAGGGGAAGGTTAGAAAGCAGCTGCAGTGTGCCAAGGCAGGTCAAGAATGTGGAAGCTGAGGGCTGTGAAAAGGGAGCATGAATTTCATTAACTTCATAGTTTGGTTTGAGATTGACCACGCAACTCTGAGTGTATGTAAGTCAATGTTGTTCATAGACGCTGAACACTGTGTGCAGCTGGATCCTACCCGTTAAGCACAGATGACGTCACTTTGCAGAAGTCAGCCGTGCTACCCATGATTATAAGGATTTTGTTTGCTTTTTTAAACAAAGGACTGTTGTTAATTCAAGATGATTTCCAGACAAAGAACAATGTTAAGGTGGAGCCTCCAACGAGGACCACTTGAGTTCAAATCTTGGATCCTTTTCTTTCAGGCTGTGTGATCTTGAGAATGTAGCTTGACCAGTCTGTGCCCAAGTTCTCATCTGTAAAAAGGGATGAGAATACTACCTAACTCAGAGGGTTGCTGTGATAGTTAAAAGAGACAATACAAAAATGGCTCTTCATACATAGAAAGCTCTCAATTCATACCTATTATAATTATTTTCTAAACAGAACTGAAAAATGCCATCCAAAGTCACTGAATTGACTTAGCTGAGACAAAAGCAGGCATGCTCTGGTAAAAAAGGAAACTGGGTAACTTAGTAAGATAATTAGACATTTACATCACATTCTGCAGGCTATTCTAGAATATTTTGCATATTTTATGAGTCATGAAATAGGATATCATCAGTATTTAACCCTAGAAATCTCTGAAAGATGTGCTAGCATCATAGGGACTTTCCTGAAGACTGTCAAAATGAGCTTCTTAAATATTTACATCAAAGTATCCAAATGGTAGAGGAGATGGAAGGTAGGTTGAAATACAGCCCAAAGGGAGCCCTGGCAAGGAGAAATTTCTTTTATGTCTCCTTTGTGTTACAGGCTAACAGATATCTGCCTAAATATAGAAAGTCTTCACAAAAAATTCTAAGATGGATGCTCCAGGAAGTGTTACCTTGTTCATTCTGGGGTATCAACCACTGGCAACCCCAGCATGGCTTCCCAGAAATTCAGTTACTCTAATTTGAGAAGCATAATGCCGGGAGATATAAACAGAATTCCAATTAGCATGCTGCCACTGAAGTAGGTCATACAAATTATTTAAGTAAGTAAGAGGCACTTACTTGAGTGCCAGGAAGCACTCAAGATAAATGTTGAGAATTCTGGTTCTCCGATCATTTACATCTGTATTAACAATTTGAAAAAAATTAAAATGTGATTGAGTGCACTTTTTATTTGCTGAATTTTATATTTTTTAATTTATTCAGAAGGTATACCTGATTCTCAAAATAACTTCAAGTCATCATATTGATCTTCAATTAGTGCATCAGGTTGCCCAAATTACTCTTGTTAAAATTTTCAGGTTTTCGTATAAAGAATGCTTTACAGTATATCGTTTAAAAAATATGATAATTTGTTTCTTTGTTAACATTTTTTAGCTGATCACTTTTGGCCATGGAAAGGACAGGGAGATGTGGAAAATACCTAAAAGAAATAAACAAATCCAATAAAGTTTTAACATTCTTCTACAAAACAGGAAAAAAAAAAAAGAATGACTAGCCAACAATAGCATAAAACTCTGATGTGCCGTGCTCAAATAGGGAGTAAAGCTATTTAAGAAAGTACTGATTATAACAATTTATATATTTATCTAGCTCTTTTGATGGATCCTTCTCATATTTTCAAATGAAAGTGTTAAATATCCGCTCTGATTAGTTGGACCTTTCTCAATGCCTTGTGGAATTATTCAGGGTATGCAGTATCTCTGTGGGCACATAAAAGTTCTTGGATAATTACCATCAGTTATTTCAAAATACAAAAATGGACTAGTTTAATTACAGAGAAGTTAATTCATGCGTATCATTTTGGCAGTGGCACGAGGGTAAAAATAATCTCTCTCCACAGTAACCAAATACAGCAAGGAAATTCTAATTGAATCACATGTGTTACATGGACTTGAGCCACACTGTTTTGGGTCAGGGACATTTATTTCCATCACCTTTTAAAAAATAAAGTATCACATTACAGTTAAATTCCAAAGGTGTTTCTTCCCCACGAATCAAAATTAAGTAAAATTAACTTATCAAAACAACTATATGGACTTCTGGATAAGCATGTTGAGTTAAACACACAGGTTTATCATCGCTTCAACCCAGAGCCCCACTAAACTATCACTGAAGGAATATAAACAAGCATAAAGCAATGAGGATAAAAATAAGAAAAGAGAGGATTAAAATAGATGAGAAATGGTGTAGAACTGAACCATCCTTCCAGTTGCTCAGACTGAAAACCTTAGCGTCATCCATGATGCCAACTCTCTTGAGATAATACTTATGTCCAATCCATGAGGGAATCTTGTGAGATCTACCATCAAAATATATTCAGAATTTAGCCATTTTTTCACCACTTCCACTGCTATCACACTAGTAAAGGCCACCATTATCTCTTGTCTAGATTACTGCAGGGATCTCTTCCCTGGCCTCTCCTGACCCACTGCTGTCCATTCTCAGCATAGCGGCCATTGTTTCTCTTAACAATGTCAGATCTTCTAATGACATCAGTCATGTTTAAACACTCCACTGCCCCCTTGCCTCTTAAGAGGAGGTTCCTAATTTTCACAATGGCCCACAACACCCTACCTGGTCTGGATTTCTCTTCCTGATCTGCCCTACCACTTTTGCCCTTGCTAACCTGCTTGGTCCATACTTGCCTCCTGCCTCCAACATACTAGCTGTACTGCTGCCTCAGGTTTCATGTGCTGCTCCTTTTGCCTGGGGTACCCTTCTCCCCAGAGTTACACAACTCAAATGCTACCTGTAACTTCACTTTCTCGTTGATACCTTTTCCAACACGCCTGAAGTCCAATCCCAATCTTTACATATCTAATATCCATTAACCCACTGTAATTTTTTCCCATAGCATTTATCACTCTCTAAAATACTAAATAATTTACTTATTGTGTGTATTATCTGTCTCATCCAGTAGAATGTAAGCTCCTGGGAGCAGAGTTTTGACCATTTTTTATCTCCACTGTATCACCTATACCTATAATACCTGAGCCACTAGGTGTTCATAATAAGCTTGCCAGATAAAACACAGGATGACCAGTTAACTTTGAATTTCAGATAAACAGCAAGTAATGTTTTAGTATAGGTGTGTTTCATGCAATATTTGGAACATACTTACTCTAAAAAAAATCTGTTATTCATCTAGAATTCAAGTTTAACTGAGTGCCCTATGATCTTATTTGCTAAATCTGGCCATCCTAACTCAAAAACATTTGTCAAATGAATGAATAAGAACTTTGGAGGCTGGAAAGCAGAGGGAATAATGGTAAATAATTTAGCAAGTTACAGATCGTTAAATACTAAATGTCAACAGAACTAGGGTAAAGGAGGACAGGTATGAGGAAGCCAGTAAGAAAGAAAACTAAGAACCCTGGAAACCGTGTAAGGAATTCAAGGCATCCGGTGCTCTTAAAGTGGGGGTTAAAAACTGCATGGGGCAGAGAGTGGGGAACTAAAAATGGGAAGGTTAGGTTGAAATCTTTAAAAGAAAAGTTAGACATTTAAAATCACCCACATGTTGACCAAACAGATGACTGCCTCTATTTTACTCAACCACAAAACTAAAATTTTACCTTTTGGAGAAAATGAACACTAAAGGTACAGTAGACAAAACAACTTAACAGGAATTTGGATAAAATGTAACAGAAATTTATTATAAAAACTCTTAGCCAACTAGCAATAGACAGAGACATCCTTAATGTGATAATGGATGGCTACAAAATCTACAGGAAACAAAATACTTACTGGTGAAATACAGAAAGCCTACCACAAAGTTTGGAAATAAAACTAGAGTGTTTGCTAAAACCACAACTATTCATTATCCAGTTAAATAATGAAAGGAGAAGAAGAAAACATACAAGAACTGGAAAACCTGATTGTGAATATAGAAAATTTAAATGTTTATAGGTAAACTGATAGAATTAATAAGTGAATTTAGCAAGGTTCCTGGATATAAAAGTCACTTATATTTACATATGCTAACAAAAACAGATGGAAATGTAATTCTTTATAAAGTGATAACATTTATGAAAGCATAAAATCTAAATATATAGGAATAAATCTAAGAAAAGATGTATAATACTTCTATACAATACTACAAAATATTACTGAGAGAAATATAAAAGATTTCAATAAATATTCAGTGATTGACAGAACTGATACTATAAAACTTTCAATATCCTCAAATTAATTTACAAATTCAATAAAATCCAAATAAAATATAATAGGTATTTCAACAGAAATTGAAAACCTGGTACTAAAATTTACATGAAAACACAAGAGGTCAAGAACAGTTAAACAATTCTTGAAGAATAACAAAGTTGGAGAACTCACACTACCAGATTTCAAGATTTATTGTGAGGTTGCAGTAATTAAAACAATGTGGTATTGATGCAAAAACATATATACCAATGGAACAGAAAAGGGAATCTAGAAACAGTAGGTCAAGTATATGGTCTCTTGATTTATGACAATAAACAAAAATCAATTTCATGTGAATTGCAATGTATAAATATGAAATGCAAAGCAATAAAGATTCAAGGAGGTAACATGAAAGAATACCTTCATGAATTAAGAAGGGCAGATTTCTTAAACAGGACAAAAAAAGCATTCACCATAAAGGAAAACAATGAAAAATTGTACTTCATTAAAATTAACTTTTTCATTAAAACAACACTAAGACAGTGAAAAGTCACAGAGTGGAAGAAGATATAGGCAATACATATATTTGATGAAGACCTCATGTCCAGAATAGAAAAAGAACTCAAAAATAAAGAAAAATACAACTCAAAAACCCTTCTTCATTCGACCAATTTCCTCCACTAAAGAGGATAGCCAAATGGCCAATAAGCATATGGGAAGGTATTCAAAGTGATTAACCAACAGGAAGATTCCAGTTAAAACAGTGAGTTACTACTGCTCATTCATCAGAATGGCTACTATTAAAACAAACACACAAACAAGCAAACAAACCTGACAACACCAAGGGTTGGGGAGAATGTGGAGCAACAGCAACTTTTCCTACATTGCTGATGGGAATGTAAATGAGGACAACCTCTTTGGAAAACGTGTATACCCTAGCAATGCCACTCAGCTACATATCAAATGGGAATGAATACATATGTTCACTAAGAGACATATAGAAGAATGCTCATAGCAGCTTTATTTGTGACGGTCCCAAATTAGAAACAACCCTCTCATCCATCAACAAATAGAATGGGTACATGGCAGTCGAATTAAAAAAAAAACAAAAAAACCCCTACTGTACACACAAAAATGGGTAAGGCTCACAAATGTGATGTTGTGCAAAAATATTTACAGACAAAAGAGTATATACATACTGTATGATTCCATTTACCTAATATTCAAAAACAGGCAAAGCTAATCCATCAAAGATAATAAAAGTCAGGGCAGTGGCTCTCCTAGGTAAGTAGGGTAATGCTTTTAGAGAGGATAAGAAGGTGGATGGGCTCTGATGCTATTTGTCTTGATTTAGGTGGTAGTTATAGGCATATGTTTAATTTGTAACAACTCATCAAGCTGTACACTTATAATGTGTGCATTCTTCTGTATATGTATTATATTTAAGTAAACATTTTACAAGTGAAAAAGCAATTTTGAACAAAAAAGAAAGAAGGAATATTTCCAGGGTCCAACCAGGATAAGGAAGCAGTTAGTGGAGAGATAAATGAAGGTTGAAATTAAATCTTCCCCTGTGGGTATTTGCTGATCCCAGGAACCTAAAGAGCCCTGAGTTTTAATTTAGATACTTGGCAAAGTGATGAGTTAAAATATAGATCCTGGCCATAAAGTTGGACCCTCAGGGCTGGGGCAGGAGAGGGTGTCTCGAAAATATTTATCTCCTGGCAAAGAGAAATGTCAAGAAAACTTCCTGGTCTTTGTCTAGACTTTGGGGGAAAATATTCAAAACTACAGGATTGGGGTTCAAATTTAAACTACCTGTGGGGTTTGAGAAAGCTCAAGATAAGGAATTAAAGCTCAAGGTAAGGAATTATCACTGCGTAAATAATGCCCCCTATTGCTTAGCTGAAGCAAACAGTATCCTATCTGGAAGAATATACACTCAGTTCAACTGTCACAAAATGATCATAAATTAAATTCTGAAGATAAGCTCAAAATTTAAAATTTTAAAAGAATCACATGAGAAAACAAGCTATCATACACTCTCAATATCATTTTTCCACTTAAAGTCTAAGTAAAGAAAATTGAAGTCTAAAATTTATAGGTAAATTTCAAATATTTATCTATAAATCTTTAATGGATGTAGGTGGCAACAGTTTTATGCCATGTTTTTAAGTGATATGTGGGAACTGGTTTCTTTTCAGGGCTAAAAAATGAAAAGGATGAGTCAAATATATAGAAGACTAATACAACTCAACTGAATAATTCTAATAATATGGATCCTATTTATTAGGTGTATGGAGTTTGGAAGACTTAATATGTTACAGCTAAGAAGCAAAATACGTGGCCAAATGAAAAGTCAAGTTCATTAGGAAGGTGACCACGCAATAAAAGGTAAAATCATATATTCTTGGTTCTCATATACATTTCTACTCTATAGAACTAGTCATTACAGGGACTCAAACTTCACAAATAATTGTGAATGACTTTATGATACCTCTAGGAAACACAGAGAGCCACTCTACATGGTCCCCTCTTTCCACTTTCTACGTGAATAGGCTTGCAAACATCCAAGCTAACAGAAAGTGACCAAAATAAATAGTACCAGTAAAGTTGCTTAGATGCTAGGAATAATCATCCATAAACTGTTCTCGGTTCAGCATGAGTAACCATAGATACACACAATGCAACACAGAAAGCTAAAACTGTGCATTATAAAGATAGCAGGGCCTTTGAAAAGTTCAAACAGCTGTGCAGTACACTTAGCCACTGGGTCAAGACTGTTTTATACCATGACGTCTTGTTTTTGCTCCCCTGCTAATAATTCAAGATTGTGCTGGTGTTCTATCTATAATTTGTGCTGTCTTAGTCACATACACAAGGTAACTAA
This sequence comes from Balaenoptera musculus, assembly GCF_009873245.2. Taxonomy (NCBI): domain Eukaryota; kingdom Metazoa; phylum Chordata; class Mammalia; order Artiodactyla; family Balaenopteridae; genus Balaenoptera; species Balaenoptera musculus. The sequence goes on from NC_045796.1 coordinate 31,474,371, forward strand.
AAGTAACATTATTCTACATTAAACAGATGACTACTTTTTATTTTCCAAGGTTTGAAAATGTCTGGGGATAAAGTTTTCACCTCAGGAATAGTATAGGTTTCTACCTAGAACTCAAAATTCTTCCTGAAAAATGTAATTTCCTTTTGTTCTTGATTTGTAAAAGTCTTCAATGTTTTTAACTCTGCATCAAAGATTTTGTATGCAGCCAAAAATATGATGTTTAATGCCAAAGTAAAAAGTAAGCTGAATTAACTTCTCAAATCCCAGTTCTTAAAAGTTAAAGCTGAAAGTTCATTAGAAAATCAGTTTTGAGAACTGTTAAGCCCAGATCAATTTCAAAATAATTTGAATACTCTGTGAATTCAAAGCTCCTCTACTACGACTCAGTACTGTATTAAGATTATTAGATTTAAAGATCAGATAGCAACTTCTTACCCACTGCTTTACAAATTAACGTTAATGTTATAATTGTAAGACAGGATAAATCATGGATAATTCTGTTCCTAGGAATTACTCCAGCAGGACTTGGGGAACAGACACACTTTCATACAGACAAGTTATTTTATACTACTTTTAAAAACGATATATAAAGAGGTGGGGGAGGGAGAGAGCAAGAGAGTACACTATTATTTAGGTAAGTATATGGATATAACATAGAATGGATAATATACAAAAGGACCTCGACTTACAATGGTTTGATTTAATGATTTTTCAACCTTAAAATGGTGCAAAAGCGATACACATTCAGTTGAAACTGTACTTCAAATTTTGAATTTTGACCTTTTCCTGGGCTGGCGATATTTGGGCCAATGCAGAGGTCTTATGATGCTGGGCATCGGTAGTGAGCTGCAGTTCCCAGCCAACCACACAGTCATGAGGGTAAACAACCGATACACTTACAACCATTCTGTACCCACACAACCATTCTGTTTTTCACTTTCAGTACACATGAGATAGTCAACACTTTATTCTAAAATAAGCTTTGTGTTAGATGATTTTGTCCAACTGTAGGCTAATGTAAGTGTTCTAAGCATGTTTAAGGTAGGCTAGGCTAAGACGTTCTGGTAGGTTAGGTGTATTAAGTGCATTTTTAATTAATGATATTTTCAGCTTACGATGGGATTTATTGGGATGTAACTCCATCGTAAATTGAGGAAGATCTGTGTATATAAATAAAATTTTGTATTTGCTTTCTGGTTGGGCCAGAACTCCAATATGTTTCAGCAATGCACAACCTCTGTTCAATCCTGTAGCACATTCTTGCTAGGTCTCATGGAATCTCGCCTTACTCAAACTTGGCTCACCCCCAGCCAAAGAGCAATGGTAAATCCTTACACAAATTTTTGGTTCCCACCTCTGTGCAGCTTCCTCTTCTCTGGTACCCTGCATTACAAATTCCAGCTCAGGCAACCTCAAACTCTAATTTCTGCCTCCAAAGCTCAGCAAGACTGCGTGTCTGCCTATATGGATTCCCCATCCCTGTACTGTGGCAAGAATCTACTACCCAGGCAAAAAAAAGAAAAAAGAAAAGAAAAGAAAAGAAAACAACACAACCTGGAAAAATAGTAGGGCTCACCTTGTGTCTTTCCTTTATTTCAATGATTATAGTCCTGTGATGCCCATTCGTCAATGCTTAGAAACAGCTGTCTCACGTATTTTCTTGTTTTATAGTTGTTTTTAGCAAGAGGCAATTAATTATTGGTTGCTATGTCATGGCTGAAAATGGCAATCTCCTGTGCTTAACTACTGATTTTATTTAATAGTTACAGGAATATTAATGTTTTCTGTACCTTCCTAAGTCAATTGTGTTTTTCCAAGAATTTTTCTATTACACTTAACTTTTCATATTTCCTGGCAAAAAGTTGCTTATAACATCTTCTTGTTTTCATTTCAATATCTGCAGCATCCATGCATTCCTAATATTTTTTGGTGACTTCTCTCTTTTCTTTTTTTAAAAATTTTTATTGGAGTATAGGTTGATTTACAATGTTGTGTTAGTTTCAGGTGTACAGCAAAGTGAATCAGTTATACATATACATATAGCCACTCCTTTTTTAGATTCTTTTCTCATATAGGTCATTACAGAGTGTTGAGTAGAGTTCCCTGTGCTAAACAGTAGGTCCTTACTGGTTACCTATTTTATATATAGTGTGTGTATATGTCATCCCAATCTCCCAATTTATACTTCCCTATTTTTCTTGATAAATTTCATCAAGGTTTGTCAATTTATTAGCCGTTTCAATGAACTAATCTTTTCTGCTGTTTGATCCTCTGGGTTGAGATGGTTTCGCTATACTTAGTATTTTCTGCTCTTATCGTTATTGTTTCTTTCCATTTTCTTTCGGTTAATTTTTCTGTTCTTCATGACTATGCATAGTTCATTAGCATTCAGATTGTCATTTCTTTGGCAGTATGTGATTTTTCATGTGAAAAGTCATATTGGGTACACTATACATGAAGGCAGAGACATCTGTTTATCTTTGTATTCTAAGGCCTAGTACATAGTAGGTCCTCAGATAATGTTTGTTGATTTAAGGATCTGGAAAAGTACTTTTAATATGACTAGTTCTGGGAAAATACAAAAATCTTGCCATGTTACAAAATTTACTCATGATATAATCTTTAAGAAATCACTGGGGTTTGTCCAAAGTCATGCTGTGAAATAGCGTATGGCATCAATATTGGTCAGCTCTTAAAGCACATCATTGTCTAGGTCAATGGATATTCAAACAGTGTTGAATTTGTTTACAATATCTCCAATTTTTTCTGAACTCTCTCTCAAGTTCTTAAAAGGTAAAGCAGCTAAATCATGCATTTTTAATATATTTTTTCCTTCTAGCCTTCTTCTGATTTCACTTAGATTTGTGGGCAATATCTGAAAAATTGGAACCCACAAGTAACTTTAAATAACATTAAGAATGAAGAGTTTATCTAATAATAGGTCATTAAAGAAATTAACTGGGACTTCCCTGGGGGAGCAGTTGTTAAGATTCTGCACTCCCAATGCAGGGCGCCCGGGTTTGATCCCTGGTCAGGGAACTAGATCCCACATGCATGCTGCAACTAAGAGTTCACATGCCGCAGCTAAGGAGCTGGCGAACCTGCAACTAAGGAGCCCACCTGCCACAACTAAGACCCAGCACAACCAAATAAATAAATAGAAAAAAATAAAAATTAAAAAATAAAAAAAAAGAAATTACCTGTTGTCATGTCATTTATTATTAACTATTACTAACAATCAGATTTTTATTTTTACAAGAAGGTGCCTATAAAGTCACCCTGAATGTTAGGTGTATATAGTTCATGTCTACCTTATGTCAAGTACAACATAAAAATATAGAACATTTGACAACTAATTTTTGAAATACTGTGAAGGGAGAAGATTGAAAATGTAGACCATGGACCCCAGGACTCAAATATCTCCTCTTGTCAATCTTATTTCCAAATCTTTCCATCCTTTACCTGTTAATGAATTTTTAGATATCCATGTATGGAGAGAAGTAATCATATACAGCATTCAAAATTCTGAATGCTTTGAAACTGTAAAGACCTAAGAAGTAAGGATACTGGGGTTTTTTTTCTATTGAACATTAAACCTAATACATAAGTACTTAGATCTCAATTTTACCTTCTACTTACATTTTGACAAGAATAACGGTAAAATCATCTGCATTAATTAAAACAACAGAATAAATTTTTGAGGGCCTACTTTGTGACAGGCACAGTATACACATGCTTCCTTAAGCGCCCAGAATCATGCCTGGTGACAAAGACAATCATTCTAAGGTCCATTTACATTTACACAGGTTATTCAAAGAATAGAGTGTAAAAGGCACTTTGGATCAAGTGCATATTACAAGATTTTTTTCAACCTATATGATTGAAGATGCCTGATTTCAGACTGTGTTAGGAAGGGCCACTATGAAAGATCAAGTATGAACAAAGCATGATTGGTTGGTTCCCTTCTGAAGACTCTAATGAGATTTATTGATGCTTAAATAACTTTTAAATCTCCATTTTCACTAAATATCGTTTTATTGGGAAAAGACTGTAAAGATACCACTTCCCAATCTTCTACGACCTTCTGCTTAAATACAATATTCTCCTAGTAGATAACTAAAGCTGTAATAAAAGAAAGTAGACAAAACAAACAAAACAAAACCCCAAACATATGAGTCTGAAATAGTCAAATAGTTCTGCAATATACTCTAAATTATATAACTAGAAACAGCCTAATAGTTGCTGAGCAGTTACTAAGGTAGCTCTGGTAGTGAACAAATATCCTTCTGGGGCCTCTAAAGCTTCACAAAGAAGCCAAGCAAAGGCAGTTCAATGGGTGAATTGCTGAAATTTGAAGGTGTTTACTGGGTTGATATTTTCTGATTCCTTTCTACAATTTGGCCAGATATATGTTTCTTTTTCCAATTTATGAATGTGGAACTAGACAAAGAGAAAGCTTAAAAATTCACAAATCCTTGTTCAAATACTACGTTCTTTTAATTTTATGATTCTGCTTTTTTAAAAAAATGGCTAATATTATAATGAAATGGAAAAATAGCCATGAAAATACTTCTAAGGTATAATTAGCTAATGTGGAAAACAACACTTTCGCAAAGCAAAGGAGATTTGAAATTGAAGAACAATGTTTAAATAGGAATATTAAAAGAGTTATTTTAGGGGCTTCTCTGGTGGCGCAGTGGTTGGGGGTCTGCCTGCCAATGCAGGGGACACGGGTTCGAGCCCTGGTCTGGGAGGATCCCACATGCCGCGGAGCAAATGGGCCCGTGAGCCACAATTACTGAGCCTGCGCGTCTGGAGCCTGTGCTCCGCAACAAGAGAGGCCGCGATGGTGAGAGGCCCGCGCACCGCGATGAGGAGTGGTTCCCACTTGCCGCAACTGGGGAAAGCCCTCGCACAGAAACGAAGACTCAACACAGTCATAAATAAATAAATAAAAGAACGTGAATTTCTTTAAAAAAAAAAAATAGAGTTATTTTATTAATTTTTACATTATTCTTTTCTAGATCTCCCATGTCTCATGTTAGTAATATGGAAAGAATTTCCAATTAACATGTTGTCCAGTTCAATTTCCCCTCTAAGTTCAGGAAGAAATATTCAACGTGACAGCAGCTACCACCAATCAGTCACCTTTATCTCTGCAGTCCAACCACTCCACACTACATCACTTATGTAACTCAGACTTGTTACCACACTTCAGTGTCTTTGCCCATTCTGTTCCCTACATCAAGATCAGTCTTCTCATAAATCTCACCCTTCCTTCAAGGTCCATCTCAGATTTGACATCTCAGTGAGCTCTTACTTGATCCCTGTGCCCTGCTCTCCAAAACCAAATCTGAATTTTCCCATCTCTCGTGGTCCTTTTCTCTCACTTCTCATCTAGTTTGTTGTGCTTTGTTTTGTTTTTAGTAAGACTTTACTTTTTAGAGTAGTTTTAGATTCGCAGCAAATCTAAGTAGGAGGTACCGAGATTTCCCATCTCCCCCCTGACCCCACACATGCACAGCCTCCCCCATTATCAACATCCTCCACCAGAGGGGTACATTTGTTGCAAGTGATAAACCTACTTTGACACATCATTATCACCAAAGACCAAAACTATATTATGTCCCACTCTTGGTGTTGTACACTCTGTGGGTGTGGACAAATCTACAATGACATGTATCCACCATTACCTGTGCTTTGATTTTAAGGGGGCAAAGAATAAATTTGACTAGGAAACACAGAAACTCTAAAGGGTGAGCAAGAATACAATAAGTCAAGCATTTACACATAAAGTTTTGGTTTCTATTCTTTCTTAGTCTTCTCTTCGCGTATCTGAAGATTAGTATTGATAGGATTGTATAAGGAAGATTGTCAGCGGTTGCCACAATAATTAACTAAGCTCTATCTGCTATTTTCAGCTAAAGTCTTCACCACAGCAAAAGCAGCAATGCTGAAGCCTTCCTTCTAAACAAGGTCAGTTCTAGGCAAAAAGAAGAAGTGACAAAACAGTGGCCTTCTGCCATTATTTTTATTTGTGTCTCCTTCCGCCATTCAACCCTTCACCATATTCATACCACCATGAGGGCCTCCCACTGGGTACTCCTTGGGATCAACATCCCATGTCCCCAGACCTTCTCTGCATCCCTCCTACACTCACTACATTTCTCTGACTTGCACACTTATGGGCAACTTATTTGCTCATTTGATAAACTAACTTCAAATGAATGCTTATAAATGATAAACTCAGTGTTTTATCCATTCACAATAACATAACTATACCAATTCCAAAGTATCACCCAAATGAGAGACTCATTATACGTGGGCTTCAAATTACAAGAGCATGCAGTTTTATGTTTGTATGACAACTTAAAGTCTGCAATACTGTTACCTACATTTTGTGTATTTCAATCTTTTTAAACAAAAGAGCCCCAAGCCATACTACTCCCCCTCCCTGCCCCCAAAGAGTAGAGGCATAGAGTGTAAAAGGGACACCTGATTAGGCTCCACCATCTAGGTTTGTGGGATGAAGACTAGGCCCAGGCAGAGTGGCTGCACAAACATTTTTCTAATACTTGAGGAAATTAACCAAATGATAAGTGCAAAAATATGTTAAATCTCAAATCAGTAGGGTCCAAAAGTTTTAAAATGAGTTTGCAAAACATATGACTCATGGAAAAATCTGTTTCGGGAGATTTCCAGAACAATTCAGGACGGTCAGGAAAATGCTTACTTATTGGAGCAACATTTTAACACCAGTAAATCCAGTTCATTTTAGTAGGGGATGTCTTTGAGAATATTTATGAACTGTGATGTTTAAATAAAAATACATATACATCAATCATTTTTATTACTCTTTCCACAAACCTCTATTTTCTCTTATTTCTCTGAGTCCTCAGTCTTGCCCTCCATAGTGTTACACATCACGGTCTTTTTCACAAACACACCACCCAGTTTATGAGGACTACTCTATTTCAGGCAGGTCTCCATCTCAGCCCCACCAAATGCACCATTGAGCAAATACCTGGCCTGCCTCCTTTAGCTCTAATTCCAAGGGGTAGTTGAGAAAAATGCATACATTATGCATTTAGTTTGCATATGCCTACATTATGTATTTAGTTGCATATGCATACATTATTAGTTTATGTATACATTATGCATTTAATTATAGTTGCATATTATAACTAAATTCACCATCTTCCTTCCTGGCTTCTGAAAAAATACCCCTTCCCCAACTGTGTACCCATTCCCCACTCTTAAATACTTTGGTTTTGGTCAGTAGGAGAAGAAATGCAACCTGTTCTTAGAAATTAATGTGGGCATGTTGCTATTAACGCTTTCAAGGTAGATCTATAAACATTACACCGTTTGATTTTCTAAAAAATATTAAGGTAGGTATTATTTCTAAGTGAGCCTCATGTTACACAGATAGAGTTGAGATTCCAAATTCAATGCTTTTTCCATTATCCTCCTCTGCTCTACCATATTCAAGTGTTTGTTGTCCTACATGTTTCTCTATTTTAAGATGACTAGTAGGCAGGCAGTGAACTCTGTTTCTCTTTGTACAGCACATAGAATAGTTTTAACTAATATTTTAAAATAAAGTTTGCATCTTGACAAATTCAGAAATCTTTCATTCTATAGTAGGTCATTGTATTTTATAGATGAGAAACCTAAGCCTCAAAGAGGTTAAGCATCTTACCTAATTCACATGGTACGTGGTACAGACAGTGTACTGAGACAGGTAGAGACAGGGTTTAAACCTAAGTCTATCTGACTCCAAATCCCATGGTCTTCTCCCTAAATCATCATACCTTCCTCCAGGGTGGTCTCTCTGGGAAATTCCACCAGAATGCCAATTTACTCTGTACAAAATATCCAGTCTAAGCCTATCCTGATTAAAAGGTCAGAGTCTGTCCCTGTCCAACGGTAAATCTGAGGCAAAGCGCATGTTCTCTTAGCTCTAACTTACACGTCTCTTTCTGGAGAATTCACTACAATAACAAGCATTCCTTTGGGAAGAGGCCAATTCTTTAGCCTCCCTGGCCCAGTGTGGGATGACTCAGGTCAGACTACAGCAGCTCCAAACAACCCCTTCCAAACAAGACCTTAAGAATGTCAGTGACTCTGGTACTATTGTTCTCAGATGACTTTGGGAGCGGGGATGGGGGGGGGGGGGCGGGCGGGCCATGGCCACTCACAAGTATAAAAAATTAAGTGATTCAACATGGGGAAAGTTAAGAGGTGGGGTTGTACCGCTTTCAGGCTTATAAAAAGAAAAGGAAGAGAAATGTACAACTGACTGACTAGAGCATAACCTGATAAATGGTAGTCGTCTTTCAAATTAAATCTTATTTTTTCCTTTTTTGATTGAAGGAAAATGCAATTTAAGACCTAAGAGTAGTTACCCTCCGAAGGCCTCCAGGAAATGTTTATTTTGTCTTATGTATAAAACTATAATAGTATCCAAAAGAACTTGATGTCCCTGTTAAGAATGAAAAGACCATGGTAAACAGCTGGAGGGTGCTGATAGCACGTTGCACAGAGTGCATTCTTTTACCTGCCCCTAGAATTGCTCATTTCAAAGCGGAGGAAAACATTTCCTGCCTTAGTGCATAACAGAGGAAGGTAAATGGTCTGGAAATGACCTCAGAAGATTTAGCAGTTTTCTGAAGCATTTAAACAGAATTTGCTCAAAGCTTCCATTAACTGGACATCTGCCAAACCACTTGGAAAATTTCTGCATTCAGAAAGAAGAAAGATCCTCACCATGAAAGATATTCTCCATAAGAAATCATTATAACCACTGTAAATATGTTTACCATTGATTGTATGAGTGATTACATCAAAATTCTTGGTATGCTTCTCTAATGCCCCTCATCCCTATCTATCACTTTTTAAAAGTAAAACATGTGGTTTACTAGTTTGTGTAACCCTTGTAGAATTTAACGTATTAATTCATTCAACAATTAATGTTTTATTACACTGTACCAAGTATTCGGGATACAATGATATTTAATCCATAGATATTTCTTGAGCATTTACCATGTTTCCAGCACTGACTAGAAAACAGGGTATGATGGTGAACTAGACAGTCAACTGTCCTATCTTCGTGGAGCTTTCAGTCTAATCCAGTGGGTCTTAATCCTCCCTGTGAACCAATTCACCAGGCAGCGTTTAAAATAGACCACTGAGGAGAAGGTCCCACCTAACATCAATTAAATCAAAGTCACTAGTTTGGCAGTAGATGCAAATAATGAAGCAGTAGATTACAATATGATAAATATAATGATTGAGAAAAGTAAGGGATACTTTATAATAACATAGAAAGTACACACAACCCAGATTTTGGGCTGAGTAGGCATGTTTTTAAATGATAATTTATCACTTAGTCTAGGCAATAAAGGGAGTGAAGCCATTCTGGACAAAAGGAGTATGAAATTCAAAGGCTGAGAGGCACATTTCTGACGTAGTACAGTGACAGTAACTTGTTATGAGTTTAGCATGTGAAGCCCAAGGTTTGAAGAGAGAACTAGAACCACAGGAACTGGATAAGCAGGGAGAAGCAGAGCAAGGAAATCCAGATTCTCAGGCTGAGAACGTGGGAGTTTATTTCTGGGACGATTAGAGCTTTGGAAGTAATTTAATAAGAAACTAGAGAGCTCATTGCCATTCTTTACTCCCAGGCTATGGATACTTAAGTTTTGCAAGTCCTGAAGCAACAACACAGGAACCCCAAATTGTGTCATTCTTTTCTTTTTTTAATTAATTAATTAATTTTTTTGGGCTGTGTTGGGTCTCCGTTTCTGTGCGAGGGCTTTCTCTAGTTGCGGCAAACGGGGGCCACTCTTCATTGCGGTGCGCGGGCCTCTCACTATCGCGGCCTCTCTTGTTGCAGAGCACAGGCTCCAGACGCGCAGGCTCAGTAGTTGTGGCTCACGGGCCTAGTTGCTCCGCGGCATGTGGGATCTTCCCAGACCAGGGGTCGAACCCGTGTCCCCTGCATTGGCAGGCAGATTCTCAACCACTGCACCACCAGGGAAGCCCTGTGTCATCTCTTAATCTCTGGAGTAAGTCAACACTTGATCTGCTAAAGCTATCTGTCATTAGGCTACTATTCCACTGAACATGTGTCTAGCTTTCTCTAGTTCCCTTCCAGCAAAACCAGTCATTTGTCTTGCTCTTAAGACTTTCCCAAGCCCAAGACCTGAAGTGACGCTGAAAACACTTAACACCCTTCTTCCCAAGAAGAAGAGAAAGTGCTGGACTCTGGAAGGAACGATCCGAGCTTCATGCACAGGCCTCCAACGAAAGGAGGAACTAAATATTCTAAAATTGTCTTCAAAGCATATTGTTAGCTTGCTTATCTGATAAGGCAAGAAAGAGAATTACTTCTTTTCCGGGGAAATGATGGTAATTTAAACTTTTTTCCAGACTGTCCTATAATTGCTTCTATGGGTTTCAGGAAGCCCAAGACAAGTTTTCGTTATTTATAACCCCTTATTTTCCCCCACTATTCATGAAATGGTGAAAAAACAGTTTCTTACAAATAAGGGAGAATTCAAGTACACTACCCACTTGTTTGACTCAATATTTTGATTTGATTTAAGAATCAATAATTATTTAAACTAAATGACAGGCATTTCACGCCCAGGTACAAAGAACTCAAGAAATTCCACCCAACCTCCTACATACCGTTTGGTCACAAGAGATAATGGCTGCACTGACAAGAACTCTTTCCAGTTCCTGTTCAAGAGTCATTTCAGAAAGAAAGCTGAAGCAAAGTCTCACACTATTATTTTTATTTTTAGAACATGTAAAATAAACAACTAGTTACTGGCCTCTAAGGGTCTTCTTGTTTCTGCAAGTGAAAAAACTTGGAGGAAGTAATTCTCATGCTGGTGAAGCACCGGTTGGCCAGATTAAAAGGGACCAAAGACACAGCCCAAATGTAAATACTAGCCCTCCGCAAGCTACAAGTCAGACAACTGGGTTTTCTCCCATTTGGCTCTGCTAGTGGGCCTTCTGGGGTTGATCCCATGAGACCAAAACTCACTTGAGACAAATTTGGGTATTAGTTTCCTTTTCAGAAGAGTCAGGCAGCAGAATACTACAATCCTACGACATGCACACTAATAGCAGCTATTGTTTGATGTCTTACTCTGTTCTAGGCACACGCCAAGTGTTTTTACATACATCCATTTATTTAAATACACAATAACGCTGTCCCAAGAGCGTTAACATGCATTGTATTGCTAGAAAATAGACACAGCTAACAAGTGGAACAGAAGGGATTGGAATTCTTTTTTGTGACACAAAACTAAGAGCTCAAGAACCACTACACACACTGCTGTTTCTCTGCCATTAAACAGATTTTTCCATGTACATCATATGTTTAGTATACATATGGTGCATGTATGTACTGCTCTCTGATCCATTACATAGAGGTTTGTGCTCTTCAGGTACGTGTCATGAAACTACAAAGACTAACAGTATTACATCTCCAATTGAAGTTCCAGCAATTAACCATGAACCACCTGCAGGTCACCCCAGCCTTGCAAAACCAATTCAGGTCATATGCTCATGAGCTCTTTCAGCACTGTAGCCAGGAAAAAGGAAATGGAGGATTATCAATGATGTTTTGTTTTAGATCTGTCATTGAGGTAGATTACTTGTCTGCCAAACTATTTACTCTTTTTTTCCCTGGTGATGTCATTCCCATAGCTGCTCTTGCTATAGCTAGCAGATTACCACTTGAAACTACTTTTTGACCTCTGAATCTTCCTTCTGCTATTCTAATTTGGTGATTAAAAAAAAAAAAAAGCTGTTGTTTTTCTCACTCTATCGTCCATTTTCTGACCTTTCTAGTTCAAATTAATGTAGCAATCATCCTAAATAGTCTCAGTGATATCTCTTATTCAAGTCTGTATTTGAGAAGGCAACATGTCATATCTGGGAAATAGCCTGGTTCTTACAGTAAGACTGGTTTAAACCCTCGTGCCAATGCTTATAAGTTACTTAACCTCTACAGCCTTGAGATTCTCATTTTTTACAGTTGGAAATTAATGCCTAATATGTAGTTGTTAAAATAATTAAACACAAGGTATATGTGGGTCAAGTATTTTGCACTTTCAGAAAACGGCATAGACACATAACAGATGATATCTATGGTCTTATCCTTAAAGGCTGTCCTAATTCTTTCTTGTAAGAAATATATTAAAGAATTAAGCAATATTGAATTCATATTGACAATATGATTCTTTAAACAGGCACCTTAAGTGCTACTTTTCTTTATTCCAGTCCTGATTAAACATCACAGAAAGAAGTGTAGAACTTGTAAAACACAATTAGAGTCTCTTTTTATGTACAATGTGTCTGTGACTATAAATTCCATAAAGATATTTTTTAAAACCTCATTTTTTTTCATCATTTCTGACAATGTGTGCAAAATCCACCTACGTCGTAATCAAGAGAGTGCCAGTAAATGTTCATGAACATACTTTGGACTAGACCATGAACTCCTATTGGGTGAGAAGAGGTGTCTTTATATCATGGTCACAAAACAGGATTTGGAATCACACGAGTTTGAATCCTGCTTTGACATACAGAGTGGTTTGATCTCCCTAAACTGTTTCCTTATCATATGCTGCAAATGTAATACCTATTGTTACTATCACTAATACAAGGAGGGTAATGGAGGTGCATACACAGTAAGTGCTAATAAATGTGTTTCCTCCTCCCATCTCTATTGATCTTTATATACCTAATATTTGCACTTATCAGGCTAATTGAATTGAATCAATATTGTCTTAATGTGTGAGGTAAAAACACTTTACAAAGACCCACTAAGCACATTACCTTTTTCTGTAACTAGGAAAATATGTCTCTTCTCACCTCATTTTCCAATAGGCCTGTGAGTCTACATCTGCACATGTGCACACACATCACACACATGTGCTGACATTGAGTTGCTCTGTTTGGTCCCAGTTAATAATAACAAGCAGAGCCAGGCAGCATCATTATAAGTGCAGTTTTGTTTAGAGCTCCCGGGGCGCCAAATAGTTGTCCAAGTGAAATGTTTTATGTCTTAATTGCTGGTGGGCAGCAAAGCCATTTTAGTGTTGCAGGGGAAACTATGCAATTTTCCAGTGAGAATATGATTAGCCACATCAGAAAATATGAAGCCCGTATCCAATTTGCAACTCAAAAGACATTGTGACATCCTCTTGAGGCTAATATCTGGTTACGTGATTCCCAACAGAAACATAATAATGAAATTAAGAAACATATATGCCTCCGAATTTAGCCCAATATACAAAACTCTCAGAATTTCATAGGTCACTCCAGATCCATTCTGCTCTCTATGTGAAAAAATAGAAAACTAAATTCTTTCATACCCTTCTCAGATAGAAGATTTCACCGGTGACAAGGTTTAAAATACTCTAAGAAGAAAGGAAAAGTAAAACAAACAAAAACAAGAAATTTCAATGATGCAGCTATTTATTTATCCTAAATGTATTTCCATGATCTGTTAAACTGGGAACCATTAGCAGATGCCTTCAATTTCCAAGAGTTTTGAATGTGTGAATTTTTATTAGTTTGCTAAGTGATTACCTTTGTTTATGACTTTCCAGTTTCAGGATCTTTAGTAATAAATTTGGCTGGTAATGAAGAACCTCTTACCACTGATACACACACACACATCTGGGGGAACTTTTACAGCATGAGGCTATCATAGGCAGATGGGTTCCATTTTAGGAGACTGCCACCAAACTGATTATGTTGACCCACCATTTTCACAATTTGCTACTAATACTTGATACGGAAATCTTGAGACCCTAGATCAAACATTAAAAAGTTAAAAACATTACAAAGTAAAAACTTCACGTGCCTCAATTAGAAATTATTCTGCTCGGCTCTTATTTTCCATCTGAAACCTGTTTTAAAAAGTCCCAGTTTCTCTGAGATTTTACACAGGAGGTAAAATGTCATTTCTAACAAAAAGCCACTTTGACTTTTTTACACCTTTCTGTTTCACAGTTGAAACAGAAGAATTTGCGTCATGAGGCATATCAAGGCCTTCCCTTGACCATAACAAAACCCTGATTCCTCCAAAGTTGACCGTGTAATCTATACAACACAGTGCAAACCAAAAGTAATTTACTACATATTGAATCCACTTAAAAGAGAACTAAAGAATAATTAAACAGCTGGAGAGGTTGTTAAAAATATTATTTATTCACTAATGGAAATTTGGCCCAGGCTACAAGTTATTATTATTTCAAATGGCAAGGACTGGAGATTAAGCCTCCCTCTTGCTAGAAGTTATTTTCGAAGAGCAAAGTTGAGAATGTTGGTAGGGAAAGGGTAGGTAAATATGACTTCCTATACTGCAAATAATTCAGGTGGGAGACAGAATTTGTCCCAACCATATCGCCACTATCTTCAAAAAAGAGTAAAAATTATTAATTAAATAGTTAAATGAAATGGAGTGCCTCAAATTATCAGGATTGTTTCAGAAATTAGATTTTACAGTATTTTACAGAAACATAAGAAGTCAGCTAGCATTTGGACCTTTTCAAAGACTATTGGTTTTCTTCTGTTGCACGACAAACCACCTAACTTTTGATTAATGTGCTTAATAAACCTTTATTAAATTCATCATTCTGCAGGTCAGCAATTTGGACTGGGCTCACCTGGGCAGTTCTAATCACAGCCAGACTCACTCATGCATTTCCAATCACCTACTGGGGTTAGTTAGGTACTGGCTGGACAAGGATGGTGTGATGGGCAAAATAATGACCTTCCCGAAGATGTCCATATCCTAATCCCTGTAACCTGAGAATATGTTACTTTATATGGCAAGGGGGGGTATTAAGATTGCAGATGGAATTAAGGTTAATCAGTTCATTTTAAAATAAGGAGATTACTCTGGATTATCTGGGTTGGTCCAATATAACAAGAGTCCTTAAGAGTGTAAGAGGGAGTCAGAAGAGGAGGTCATAGTGATGTGAAGTGAGAAAGACTTCACCAGCAGTTGCTGGCTTTGGAGATAAAGGAAGGGTCCATAAGCCAAGGTGGGCAGGCAGCCTCTAGAAACTAGAAAAGGTAAGGAAAAGGATTCTCCCCTGGACCTCCTAGAAAAGAACATAGCCCTGGTGATACATTGATTTTAGCCCAGTGAGACCTGTGTTGGACTTCTGACCTACAGAACTGTAAGATGATAAACTAGTGTTGTAGTAAGCCACTAAATGTGTGGTACTTTGTTATAGCACCATAGAAAACAGAGATGGTCTCATCTGGGACAGTTTGTCTCTGCTCTACTTGGTCTCTCATCATCCAGCAGGCTATCTCAAGTTTGTTCACATGAAGGATGGGCAGGATTCCAAGAGGCAGAGTAGGTGGAGTGCAAGGCCTGTTGATATCTAAGCCTAGAGTCAGCACGTCACCATTCTGACATATTCTATTGGCCTAAGCATCTCACAAGGTTAACCCTTGTGATTGGAAATTTAAGGAGCAGGAAAATAAACCCCACTTCCTACTAAGAGGAGCTGCCAAGCAGCTCAAATAAAAGGAGAGAGAAATTAAGTCCAGTTTTGCATGCAATCTACCACAAAGACTAAAACCTTCACCTCTCACAATTACAATTTTTTAGAAATCGAGTTTAAAATTTGAACAATGGTATTATCTTGAAGATAAAAATAATATGTTGTGTGCTTTAAAAATTGTATTAGTTTTGAACTGCAGTACTACTTGCCTTTCTCAAAAAGTCAAATCCCATTTTTTCATTTAAATTAAGTTAACATTATTCAGGGTGTCTAGATTATCTGAACATCTAAAGTGGTGTCTGATGGCAATATAATGGGAGTCACATATATAATTTCAAATTTGTAGTAGCTACAATAAAAAAAAAGTAGGACTTCCCTGGTGGCACAGTGGTTAAGAATCCGCCTGCCAATGCAGTGGACACGGGTTTGAGATCTGGTCCAAGAGATCTCACGTGCCGCGGAGCACTAAGCCCGTGCGCCACAACTACTGAGTCTGCACTCTAGAGCCCGCGAGCCACAACTACTGAGCCCGCATGCCACAGCTACTGAAGCCCTCATGCCTAGAGCCCATGCTCCGCAACAAAGGGAAGCCACTGCAATGAGAAGCCCGCACACCGCAACGAAGTGTAGTCCCTCTTCGCCGCAACTAGAGAAAGCCCGCGTGCAGCAACAAAGATCCAACACAGCCAAAAATAAATAAATAAATAAATAAAATTAATTTTAAAAAAGTAAAAAGAAACAGGTGGAAGAAATTTTAATAGTACATTTTATTTAACCCAATATTATCTAAATATTATCATTCACCATGTTATCAGTGAGATATTTTGCATTCTTTTTTCATATTGTCTTCAAAAACCAGTCTTCGAAATGATTCAGGGAAGGCCCCAGGCAAAATTAGAAGATGCCAGAGCTTTGTCCTTAATGCTCCTCTTCTCTCTTTTCTCCACTGAGACACCTACCTGTTTCCCCTTTCAGGGCCCCATGCTTTCGCTGCTCACACTCTTGTTCTCAAGAGAGCATAGGGCATGGAAATACACTGCGATTAAAACAGCCCTAGATTTGAAACCTGCAATGCCATTTACTAGACCTAGTAACATAACTTAATTTGAACTTCAGATTCATCATCAGGACCTATCTCACTACTCTTCATTGAGTTCTATAAAGTTCAAGTGCAATGATATCCATAAAGGCATTTAGCAGAGTGCTTGACACTGTAAAAGCACTGTAAAGAAGCTACTATTAGTTTTGTTTATAAATCATATCTGCCAGGAGAAGGTAATTCCCAGTATAAAAATCTGGATCACTTTTACAATTTCAGGCACCA
The DNA here is from genome assembly GCF_009873245.2 of Balaenoptera musculus. Taxonomy (NCBI): domain Eukaryota; kingdom Metazoa; phylum Chordata; class Mammalia; order Artiodactyla; family Balaenopteridae; genus Balaenoptera; species Balaenoptera musculus. Next base: position 31,491,243 of record NC_045796.1, read on the forward strand.
ATCAGGTTATAGAGGGTATTCTTTCAGAGAAGGAGAATAAATCAGGGATATAAACAGATGGTTGGGGGAAAATATATTAGAGAACAAGGTATTCTGTGATATTGGTGATACTTCTAGACTCTTCTCTCCTCCTGATATTATAAAGGAAAATTAGGTCTTAAATCATATTTTACATGTTCATTCAACATAACAGTTATTTTCATAGTGAAGACTTATTTTTTTAGCAAAGTATGGAATAAACTATAAATTTGTTTTACTTTTTTAAGCCAAGAAGCATACTGATTTTCTAAAATCGGACAACTACAATCTCACTAAATATGGGAATGAAAATTAAGACAAAAGGACAAATTCATGGATAATCTATAGTTGTTTAAACCTCACAGTTTTTCCTACAAGGTAGACATATCTAAATGCTGCTACGTGACAGCAGCACAGTTCATACTGTGAATCACTGCCCTTCTAAAACAAACAAAAATATACAATGATTAGCTTCGCAAAAAGTGAACACAATGTTGGCAAATTCAACAAACTATTCACTGTGAGTCAGTCAGAGTGTTCTTAGGTATTTCCAAGACATACAGTCTCAGTTGCAAACATATTGTCTTTGGTCTTCAGCCCATGTGATTGGGCACCAGGTTATCTCACAGATGTGATAGAGGGGCAAAATGATAACTAGGCAAGAAGTGCTCGTGGGCTAAACGGGCATCTGGGCAGACACTGGAACGTCTTTCTAAGTTACTTGGTATATTAGTTTCCCAGGGCTACTGTTATGAAGTACCACAAACTTGGTGGCTTAAAACAGCAGAAATTTATTGTCTCAGAGTCCTGGAGGCTAGCATTTTGGCAGGGTTACACGCTCTAAAACCTGTAGGGCATCCTTCCTTCCCTCTCCCCTAGTTTCAGGTGGTTTGCTGGCAATCTTTGGTGTTCCTTGGCTTGCGGCAGCATAATTCCAATCTCTGTCTTTGTCATCACATGGTCTTCTCTTTGTGTCTTCATGGCCATCTTGTTATAAGGGCACTGGTCATACTGGATTAGGAGTCCACTCACCTTGACTATGAGCTCCTCTTAACTAATTACATCTATAATAACACTATTTTCAAATTCAGGTCACATTCTGAAGTACTGGAGGTTAAAACTTCAACGTGTCTTTTTGAGAGACACAACCCAATCTGAAATACCTGGCTTCATTGGGATTTGAATTAAATGGTTGAGAGGCAATGTAGTATAGTGGTTAAAGGCATGGGCTCTTGAATCCTTACCAGTCTGGATGAACCCATGTGAATTTAAGTCCTAGCTTTGCTGCCTAGGGAATGATCTCAAGCAAGTTACTTAATTCCAAGTGCCTCAGTTTTGCCCACCTATATGAGGCCAATAACAGTAATACCTAACTCGCAAGGCTATCCTGGCTTGAGTTACCCTATAAAATGCCTAAATAGTGCCTACCACCTAGCAATACTTCACAAGTGGCTACTAATTATTATTTTTTATTGGTGTATTACAGCTTACCTCCGTACAGCTGCTCCTCCCCAAATTTGAAATTCTGTTCTTCACAGAGGCAACTATACTGTTGCTCTGTTTTGTTTTGTTTTGCTCTTTGGGGTAATGCTCCTTTCCCTTCAAAATTAAATGACTCTCCTGTCACTTATGCTTACGGTATGTAAACAGACAAACTTTCTGGATTTGGCCACACATATCCAAAGCCTTAAAAATGTTTGTAACATTTGATCCAAGCATTTTATTTCTAAGAATTTATTCTAAATAAATAATTTAAGGGCTTCCCTGGTGGCGCAGTGGTTGAGAATCTGCCTGCCAATGCAGGGGACACGGGTTCGAGCCCTGGTCTGGGAGGATCCCACATGCCGCAGAGCAACTGGGCCCGTGAGCCACAGTTGCTGAGCCTGCGCGTCTGGAGCCTGTGCTCCGCTACAAGAGAGGCCACGATAGTGAGAGGCCCGTGCACCGCGATGAAGAGTGGCCCCCACTTGCGGCAACTGGAGAAAGCACTCGCACAGAAACGAAGACCCAACACAGCCATAAATAAAAAAGTAAATAAATAAATAAATAAATAAATAAATAAATAAATAATAAAATAAAATAATTTAAGATGAATGAAAAAATTCTGCTACAAGGTTTTTTTTTAAGAAAAATCATAGCCATATTTATGATAACAAAAGTCACAGAAAAGCTACTTTTGTAATGATTGATTTAAAAAAATCATGATCATAATGTAAACAAATACTATCCAATCTTTAAAAATTGAACTTGAGATCATTTTTGAAAAGAAAACTTATTCTCTAAATACTGTTGAGTGAAATAAGGATGCTATTCAATAGCTTTCTACGGTGATAAAAATATTCTATATCCATGCTTTCCAATACACTAGTCACAGCCACACAAGGTAAGCAACACTTGAAATGTGGTTAATGCAGCTAAGGGACTTAATTTTTAAGTTTATTTAATTTTAATTGATTTTAATTTAAATAGTCAGATATGGTTCATGGCTACCATAAAAAAAAACCAGTGAAAGTCTATGGTACCTTTTGTTTGTTGATCCTTCTGCCCTTCCTTTCTTTACTTTCCTTTAAAGCCTCTCCTATGTCTCTGTCCCTCCCTCCAGATTCTACTTGGCAGGTAATCCTCACTCTTCTCCCTCTATTTTCTTAGCCAGTAACATCTGCTCTCATGAGATAACTTAATAAATGAATCTTTTTCAAGGCATAAAGAGACTTGATGTGCTACTAGCCATATAAGTATTCCATTTTAAATTTAATTTGTATAAATTCCATTTAGAATTTAAGCAAAATTTGACCTTCTGCAAAAAAAAAAAAAATCTCATGAGAATTTCACACATTAAGCTGAATATAGAGGTAGTAAATGAAATTACTTTTCATCATACAATAAGGGAACTTCCACATTCACTTTTTTTTCCACATTCACTTTTTAAAACATTGTTGCTCTGAAGACAAGCAATTAGATTTATTTAGTGAGGATGCTAAGTGCTGAACTATGACCAAAAAATGGAGCAACTATAACTTTGCTGAATTTATTAGCTCTAGTAGTTTCTTGTGGATTCTTTAGATTTCCTATATATAGGATCATGTAACCTGTGAATAAAGATAGTTTTACTTCTTCCTTTCCAATTTGGAAACTTTTATTTCTTTTTCTTGTCTAATTGCTCTGGCTAGAACTTCCAGAACAATGTTGAATAACAGCAGTAAAAATGGGGATTCTTGTCCTGTTTCTGATTTTATGGGGAAAGATTTCAGTCTTTCACCATTGAGTCTGATGTTAGCTGTGGGTTGTTTTGGTTTTGTTTACTATAAATGCCTCTTTATCATGTTAAAGAAGTTCCCTTATATTACTACTTTTCTGAGAGTATTCATAATAAAAGGTGTTAGACTTTGTCCAGGTGAATTACTTCCAGGTCACTAACATCCTGTAAACAGCACCTAGCATTGAGCTTTGCACAGTCAACAATTTAATAAGTGTTTGCTGAGTTAAACCAATTTGAAAACAGCAAACACCAAAAACCTGGAATCACATGTCAAGAGACATTCTTTGAAGAAATTATCCTTAGAGATTCATTTGGAAAAGTTGGCTATTTTTTCCCCACACAAGCCATGTAACTCACACTGGAGTTTTTTAAAAATCACCTTTTACACTAAATAAATTTTAAAATATGGAGAGGGTTAAACTCTGACACCTAACACCATTAGCAAATATAGTTGTCTAAAAACACTGCTGAATTGAAACAGGCTCAGTCAAACGGGGGAGTGGGAAAACAAAGCCACTGCCCGAGCCTTCTGTAGAGAGCACTTGTAGCCTCAGTAGCCTATGCCAAATATAAAAGGTTCCTCGACAGCTTAATGTTGAATTTTAATATCTGAGAGTTTCCTCTAATTAGATCATATGACATACAGTTTTAAAGTCTATCAACATCAGAGTAGTGTTTTGCAGAATGGGACTCTGTGGCTTCCCCCAGAAGTCTATATTTTTCCTCCTGGGTACATCTGTGGCATTTCTTGCCAGGTATGATGGCCTCAGGTATGTTATTTTCCTTTCAGGCAGCCTAACTGGACTTTGCTGATGAAAAAAAATCCACAAGGAACATGCAGTACAAAATAATATTTGTCACTGATGTGGTAGAAATAGAAAATTACACAAACAATTTGGGAATTATAGGTTCATCACCACTGGGGTGAAAAGTTATAGACCATTTCTCACCCTCAATTATCCATTGGTTCCTTGCTGTGCCCAAGCCAAATACTTGGTTTCTTCGCATGCTTCTCTAACTTCTATTCACCAAGATCTAACACTCACAAATGCCAGCCAGGAATGACACTGGCCAGGTTCTCGGTGAATACCTTCGAGGGCAATAATATATGCTTACATGGAACTCATAATTAATCACTAAACTTCCCTTTGGGGAAAAAAAACATATTTGGGGGTATATTTTACTGTCTGGGGGGCAAGAAATGACAGGATGGGAAGAGAGGAGAAGCAAGTAAGGGGGGATGATTGAAAACATTTGACTTGGCTTGAAATAAAAGTACATATTTCACACATATTTTTAACCAACCCTAAAAGACACCCTGACTTCGAACATGCTGAACAGGAAGCCATTTACTGTTGGAATGCTTGCCGGGCCCATCCAAAACACACACCCTCCCAATACCCCTGGGCTATCTAAAAAGGGTTGGGGTGAAAATATTAATTTATATGTGCAATCCTGCTTCCTGTTTTATTTTTTTTTCCTCTTTTGCCAGTTCTGTTTTCAAACTTTGTGAAAAATGTAGGAAACCTATTTCATCCCCCCCCCACCGCCTTTATGACCCAGCTGTACATTCTACCTCAATTTATAGCTCATACCTGGCTTTGAAGACCAAGGAAGAGAGAAAGGTAAAGACGGATGTTAAACTCTCATTGATTACTGTGGCTATAAAGGAATCTGGGTGGAGGAAAGCTTGCTCGGTATTCTATATCAAGGGCAGGAAGATGTGGCACAGGGGCTGCTTTTGGCTTTCAGAATGTGTGCATTCAGTAGTACACATTCAAAAAGAGTAAATGGAAGGGTCTATAAAGAGGAGGGGAAAGGAAAGAATTTTCTGCGTATTAGATGAGTGACTGGAGACACCTGACTCCTATCAAATTTCAAGAAACAGTCCTGGTTATCAAGCGGAATTTTAAAATATTTTGGAGAAGAAGACAATACAAAGATCCAAATAATTAAAATTTATAATTCAAGCAAAAGATTTTTCCAAAGTTTAACGGTATTTGGAGTGCTTTATATTTGGAGTTAACATGGCAGGTATGCTCTTTTAGAATAAAATGAGTTCCAGATGGGTGTCCCTTACATGGTATACCTGTTACCCTCTATTATTACATTTTGATTTCTTGCGAATGCTGAGTCAATGTGCAATAAAACATTTGAAAGAAAATCTGAAACCCAATGAAATCCAGCAAGTTTGAAGTTCAGATTTCAAAATTCTTGAACTCAACTAATTTTCCCAGAAAGCTGACCACACTCAATGGAAATCCTGTCAGAGAAGAGTTTATAATTGAGCAGTTTATTTTTTAAATAATTCAAAAGAGGTGGGGAACCTGTAACTATCTGAACTCAAATAAATATTTCAACATTGCCTTTTGAACCTATGTTTCAATTTAATTCATATCAGATTAACACTCTAAGTGGAACCACCATCCTTGGGAAATTCTACCTGTCACCATGGACTTTACCATGCTTAATGTCAAGTTAACTGGTTTACCTTAAACTTTTGCTCGAGTTTGATAAAGGCCAAAGCAGTTTAAACCACTTTTTACATTCTTGTGGAAATATTCAACTGTGCAGTAATACAGTTCCTTATGTCTTTTGTTAAACTAGCTTTCAAAGTTTACAAGCAAGAAACTGGATAACATCAATTTGTACTTTTGAATCTGAAAAGCAAGTCAGACCTTCTATTAACCTGAAATATTGCGTGGCCACAGATGCACATTGCACTCAACACCATGCAGTTCCAGTTGAGACTACATGACTGATGCGTATCCTTGTAACATATTCTCACCATGGCTTATTTTAAGGGAGGTGATGTGAAAGTAGATTTATGATTTATTTTCAAGGTAAACTTGAGTGGATTATCAGTCCTGCTTCACTGTCCTAGTGATGTCAGCCATCTGAAATAATCATTAAGACTGCTGTTACAAAACTCCCGGGAGCAATTTTCACATAACATTATATCTCCTGGAATTAGGTACCATTGCTGTATCATAACCAGTTACTTGTGAATTGTGCCAACCAATGGTAAGCTGTCAAACCAGCTCTTGAGGTGGGGGAAGAGGCTGATTATAGGCTTTGTGCTGATTTCTACGGTATAAATATTCCTGCCATGGTCAATTTCAGGGTACTACCTTGATGATGTCACTAAATATATGTATGTATAGGCTGGTTCCAGCACATCGCTCATGTCAAACACCCATGCCCCCAGAACCAACAGAATTTATCAGCAGGGGATTTCCTTCCCTCTGAAGTATATTTAGATCCCAGACACCTTCGTGCTCTACATCTGCTGACCAACGAGCCAAAGAGTCATGAAGCCTGAGGCACTAGGATCAACTTCGGGTGATTAAGCTCTCAGCTCTCCCTTGGAGAGTCTAGTTGACCTTCCTGACCTGCTCTGGTCCTATTTCTCCCACTCTGGACCTCCTTCTGTGCCCTGACTCTGTGGCATCCAATTGGCACATGCAGTGTCCCCCAGGGATGGCTGATTAGGGGTTTTCTTCACTTCTACTATATGCTTGCCTCCTAGAGTTAAAATCTAACTCCAATTCTCTTAATCGTAAGTCAAGCCACCTTCCCCAGTTAACAACTCAAACTGCACTTGTCTTAGGGTTTGTCTACTGCAAAAAGTCCCCAAAACCTTTTCCCCAGTTATTCTCAGACAAGGTCTTCTAACCCCAGAGATTGGTATTTGCTTGCTATGGCATTTTTGCTACAATCCCTGAATTTGGGTTTTTATAGGTTGTAGTCTCTTTACTGAGGTGGAAAGATCTATAGAGTGTCCTGTCTCCACTACTTCTTTTTGCTAAACTAGTCCCTACAAGCTCTTCCCCATTTCCACATTGTGCTGTTACCGTCCTGGGAGCCATTCCTGATAGACACTGCATAGGACTGAGTATTCTTCTCCATCCAACATATTCACTCCCAGTATTTTCAAATATGAAGGTCACTTTAAGGTCAAGAAATTGCTCCAACCCTTCCATGTGTAACTACAATTTCAACATTTTTAATTGGGTGACAAAAATTACTATGATTAGGAAATTTTTAATCTAATTTATATTTTTTTGGATCATGACAGCCACTCACATATATTTAAATTAGATAATGCACACGATGCCCAGCATGGCACCTGTACAGAATAGTACAGAATATGTTAGCTATGGTTTTTGTTGATTTTGTTCTTACTCTAAAGATATTACTTCACAAGCAGGCTGCTAAACTTGCCTCCAAACTTGTCCCTCTACAAACCACAAGCAGAAGGAGTCATTACTCTCAAACCCATTCTGATCAGGTCATAAAACACAAATTTATTTAAGTTTTCCAATGTTTCCCTACCAAACCAAGAATAAAATACCAACATCTTGCCTGAGCCTACAATACTCTTCATGGTCTGGACCCTGCCTCACTTTCTAGCCTTCTTTCTGATCCTCAGATCAAACTTCTAGCCTTCATAGGACCGTTACCCTTGTTGTCTTCTACATGGCATACTCTTCCTGTAGGTCTGCACATGGTCTCCTTTTTAGTCATCAGATCTTGGTTTTAATGACACCACTTCAGAAAGAACTTCATTGGCCACCCAATTTAAATAGCCATCCAGTTACTCTGTATCACATTACCTTCTTTTAATCCTCTGCATAGCAGTTTTATCCTTATCTGCTGTTTCTATTGTTTATTTATTTACTGTCTATCTTTCCCTAAGCAGGGATCCCATATATCTTAGCCATCGTATTCTTAAAGCATCTAATTTATAAACATCTACTTTATTCAGTCTGCAAACAACATGCATGTATTGTTGCAGATTCTTACAATAAGTCCTTGGCTTGTCCCATCTATGGCCAACTACATTAAATGATACTCCTCTGAAATCTAACAAGTCACAATCCTCACCCAACTATATGAAGTTAAAGGCAATAGTATCTATGTTCCAAACCTTGCTGGTTAATGGCGAGGCTGGCCAACTACTACCTCCCAGTAGATAGCCATTTCGTCTGCCTTCTCCCAGGTCCCTATCTTGACATTGCCAGGCATCTCTGATTAAATGCCTCATAATGTAACTGAGAAGGTATATACTATAAAACCTAGTTCTCTAAAATCTGAAATTTTAGCATCCTAAGTATTGACATCACAGTAAATTGACTGCTTCATCCCTAGTTACTGCAGTAAAAAAGAATAGGATACGAGGAAGTCTGAAGGCTATCCTATAGAAGCAGAGCCTTCTGGGTAATTAATGGTGGAGAGTCTTCTAGGGAACCCTCAGCCTAGGTGAGTTGGGACTGAAGTCATGGAGCTTCTTATGCAAACCATGTCTAGAAATTTTGTAAGCAAGTGTTTTTGCTGAAACTACTTTCACATAGGAGGCAAATTCCTCTCCCCTTCAATTCTATATAATTAGCAGAGAAAACAAATTTTAAGAACAAAGAATATCATTCATAAAATGTGTTTCACAATAAATATGAATTATCCAACTGAAGCTTGCATTGCAGCATACAGACTGAGAATTTGGCAATAGTGACTGCCAAAGAGTGACAGTACAGACGGAGAATTTGTCAATGGTGACTAATCCAGTATGGACTGGCAAGGAATAGAGAAACAAAATGGAAACCAGAGTAAAAGAGAAGAGATCCGAGATCATGAGGGCCGGGATACCTGGGCAGTGTACTAAGTTTCACCAAAACATGAAACCACCTGTAATTTGATTCATATATTGGTTGGTAGTTACTCTGTATGTGGGTAATTAACATGGTTTGATAAATTGTTAGAGAACTAACTAATTAATTCATTCTTTGATAAAGATTAAACTAAAGAACACATCTTTGAAATTACTAAGAAGGGTAAACTTGAATCAAGTGGCTGCAATTCTACATTTTTAGTCATTTACCCAGTGAAAGGAAAATAGTTTACAATCCCTGTAGCAGTCTTTCCTAAAATGCTGCGCTCCGCTAGGAAGTGTTCCTCAAGAAAGGAAAAAGAGGGAGTGGCTTTGTATGCTCATATAGGTTCTGAGACTACTGGATTAAACAACATTAACATGTTTATATTCAGCTGCTTTGATAAGCTAATGTGCAAGATATATCTAGAAGGGTAAAGAATGCCACTTGGAGATGACCATGGGCTACTTTTCTCAAGAAATATCTATTAACATCTAAGGAACAGTATGTGAGAAACATTGGAAGCAACCTAAGTGTCCATCAACAGATGAATGAATAAAGAAGATGTGATATATACATATATATATATATATAAAAAATGAAATATTACTCAGCCATAAAGAAGAATGAAAAATTGCCATTTGTGACAACATGGATGGACCTGGAGGGTGTTATGTTTAGTGAAATAAGTCAGTCAGAGAAGGACAAATATGTATGTTTTCACTTATATGAGGAATCTAAAAAATAAAACAAACAAATGACTACAACAAAACAGAAACCGACTCAAGATACAGATAACAAACTAGAGGTTACCAGAGAGGATGGGGTGAAGGGAAGGTCAAAATAAATGAAGGGGATTAAGAGGTACAAACTACTAGGTATAAAATAAATAAGTTACAAGGATGTAATATATGGCACAGGGAATATAGCCAATATCTTATAATAACTTTGTATGGTATATAATCTATAAAAATACTAAATCACTAAATTGTACAACTGAAACTCATATAATATTGTAAGTCAACCTTAATTCAATTTTAAAAAAAAAGAAAAGGAAGTTTTATTCAATAAATAATTCTGTGAAAAAAGGTTAGCTATTTGGAGAATACATAACATTAATCTTTACTTCAAATTATAGTCAATATACATTCCAGATGTTTAATGTTTAAAAAAAAAACCTAGGAGAAAAGATTGGACAGAGATCTTGAGATTTTAGATTTACTAAGCGCAAAAGCTAAGGTAAAAAAAAAAAAAAAATTGCCTTTAAAAAATAAAAAATGTATGGGTCACAAAAAGCATCCCAAGCAAAATTTTTAAACAAAACTTGAGGAAAACAGTTTCCAAATATCTGGCAGATCACAAGTTGAAATATTAATATGTCAAGAATTTCTATAAGCAAATAGGGAAAAGGAAGCAAATAGACAACTTACAGGGGAAAAGTGTGTAATAAAAATTTTTTTTTAAATTATTCTAAATAGTAGTCAAAGAAGGACAAATTTAAATTAAGACATTATAATATTAGTATAAAATGTTTCACATAAAAATTTTCAGTAGTATCATCAGTGTGGTGAAACAGACAAGGTCCTTAGCTGGAAGTGGGAAGGTAAAGCCCTGCAATCTTTCTAGAATGCAATTTAGTCATTCATTTAATGTTTTGGGCTCTGTAATTCCACTTCTAAAAAAATTATACCAAGGAAATAATCAGATGGAAAAAGACTTAGTTACAGGAATGTTCATCGTGGCTTAATTTTTAATGACAAAAATGAGAAATAGCCCATCTAACATTATATTCATTTAATCATGCTATAATGATAATAATGGCTCACTTTATTATTAGTTAATAATAATAATGGCTTTTTAATAATAAGGTATAGTGGATTACTTAAGTTATTATTATAATGATAATCATACTTACTTTGTGCCAGGAATTATTCTCAATGGTTTGATAAATATGGATGAACCCATTTAATCCTTACAACAACTCTATGAACTTTGTACTCCTATTTTTATCTCTTTTTAGAGGTGAAGAAACTGAGATACTGAGAGGCTGACTAACTTGCTCAAAGGCACTCAGTTGGCAAGCAGCAGAGCTGGATTCAAACCCAGGCAGTCTGACTCCAGGGTCCATGGCCTTAACTCCTACACATATTACCTCACACTTCTATCCATAAAATAGAACATGAAACAGTCCATTCAAATCTTTCAAACTCTATTTACCGACGTGGAAACTTGCTTACGTTATAATTAGGGGGAAATCATTATGCAAAAATATATGTGTGGCATTATCCCAATTTTGCTAACAGCAAAGTACATATGAATAAAAAAAGTTAAAAGGAAATATATGCAAAGGTCAAAGGAATCATCTCTGCTGGTAAGGAAGTTGTGAGCAATTTTCATTTTCACCTTACACTTTTGTATATTTTGTAAAGTTCTAGTGAAGACATGTTACTTTTATAATCAGAGAAGACTACAAGTCATTTTTTAAGAGAAAAAAAAATTTGGTACATAACTAGAATAATTTGCATCCTCTTGTCTTATTTGCCTTTTCTGATTGCATTCTCAAGCTGTTATAATGGCTCTTAACTACACTTAAAGTAATGGGAGAGCCATAGCTACAGAGTTATAGAATTTCTTCCCCATTTTTGTACCTGAAATGTTGCTTTTAGCACATTCTTCATGGTAAAATTGAAGACATCCCTCAAGGGTGTCATACTGCCATTGCTGAAACAAAGAAACTCCAGAATTTAAAACTTCCAATTCTGCCCATTGAGAGATAGGACGATTTATGAAGAGAAAATGATTCTTTTCTTTTTTTTTTAAAGACATTAAAACATTCCTGTCTATATCCACTGCTATGCTTCTTTCAACCATAACCTATTACCACATCAAAAACAAAAAGAAAAAGAAAAGCTTTTTCAGTTTGATTCAGATACAGCTTGGGCTTCTAAACCAATCGAAATAGGTTTATTGCATAGAACCTGCTTTTCTTTGAAGCCTAAACTACTAAAGACAGAGGAGATACACACACACATACATATAAACCGCCTCCCTATACCTAAAAATTGAAAACACTTTTACATGTATTATCTCACTTTATCCTCAAACATCCCTTTGAGGTAATCAAGATACAAACCCTTAGGCCATTGGGAAGCTTTCAAAATAAAGTTAAATTATGACTTACTTATAAAAAAAAAAAAACCTGAAGTATTAAAGCTATTCACATACCACAGAGTTTCAAAGTCTAAAAGCTGACCACGAGTAATAAAAAGCAATGTACAAGTAAACAAATGCAGGAATTATGGTCAAGGCAATTGCTATTTGGGGTCTGGCTAAAAGATCTGCAATAAAGTACTGGCAAGGCTAGAATGATTTTCTCATCCTACCAGGGTTTTTTTTTTAAATACATCCTGAATGCAATTTATTTGTTTATTTTTTCCAGGAGCTCTTTTTGTCCTTGTCCTTTTCAAACCCCACTTCCCTTAAAAACCACCCTCCAGCTCCTAGATCACTGGACATGAGTTTTTAAATCCATCTACACAGGAGTGGGTATCTGGGTCCCAGATGTGACTGGAAACACCAAGGGAGGGTATGAGTGTCAATAACTGAGTTAGCTGCTCACGGCCTTTAGTTTGCCCAGAAGCAAAACAGAAATAACAGTGCGAATTTTAACTTTTCACCTGACTGGGGATACAGACTGTGGCTTAAAATTTCTCTCCCCTCGCCTAAGAAGAAAGAACTAGCTGGGCAAATCATTTAGGGAACTATGACACAGGTAGAGTTTGATTCCAGTCAAGCACAGATCTAATCTGACCACTTCCTCCGCCTATGGTCTCAACGATTTCCCTATTCCATGGGGAATAAAATCCCAACCACCTGACCTGTCCTGAAAGAACCTCCACAATTAGATCTTCTGCTTCTTTCCCAAACCAATCTGCCTGCCTAGTGTAGCTAATACACGACTCTCAGAATGCGCCATGCCCCATCTTGCCTCTGGGCCTTTGCTCACGGTGACCTTCTCTGGGGTGCATCCTTCCCTCCACCTCCACCACCGGCTGAATTTAACAAAAGTAACTGTGATCATTAACTGAGCTCCTACTTTGTGCCAGGCAGTGTTCCAAATGCTTAATATTTATCATATCATGCAAACCTCGAAACAACCCTGTATTGTTCCTCTCGTTATTATTCTTATCCCAGAGGGGAAAAACAAAGCACATAGAAGTTGCAAATTTTGCCTTAAAGATCCAATCAACACAAGCTTTGGGTGCTTTTTATTTTGTTTTAGATTATACTCATTGAATCATTCTTCTGTTATTTACTGTCTCTGCCTGTTTTAGGTCATTATCACAAACCGCCTACTGTGACAACTACTTGTTCAGTGGGTTCTTGAGTGTAGGGAGGGTATCTCTCAAAGTGGGTCCAGGTAACTTTGGGGTCCATGAGATCTTTCAGGGGCTCTGTGAAGTCAAAAACTATTTTCTTAATACTACTAAGAATTTAATTGCCTCTATGGTATGTAATATCACACACCAAAAAAATGGTTGCAGAAGCAGATATAAGAATGTTGCTGTCTTCCCTTAAACTAAGCATTAAAGGTATTTTTAGAACGGAAAACAATGCCACTTTTCTCACTATTTTTTTGTTTTGGAAAATAATTATTTTTATAAAATGTTTATGTTTACATGTAATGAGTTTATTATTTTTAAATAAATTAACACATACAAATTTAAATTTTTTTCAAACATAATTTCTAATATGGTAATTATTGATAAGTATAACCCACACAAACAAGCTCAGAAGGCCCCAGTTTCACAAATATTTTCACAGGCTTCTTACTTCCTCTGAAATATCATTTCCACTTAGAGTCATAGATTGCCTTCCCCTAAAGTCATTTAAAAGAGTATTTTTTTCATCCAAAGTTTTTAATAAGATGCACTGTCTGATAAAACTCTGCTCTAAAGCTGAAGTAACCCGGTTGACATAATAGCAAAGTGGCTCCCCCCACAGAGGCCTCCCATTTAAATTGGTGCTTCAGCAAAATTACAGATTCATTCACATCATGAACCTTTGATCAAAGCAACTTATATGTCCTGTTTCTTTTGCTAGTACAGAGAACACACATCCCTGGGTCTTATTCTTTTTTGTACCCTCACATGGTGCTTAGTACTGACCTTTTACATAATAGGTGCCAAATGAATTTTTTGGACTATTTTTGACTAGGAAGAAATCTTGAATTGCCATAAAATATTTTTAAATGTACATTTTCCAATAAATAATTAACATGTTAATTGCAAGATTTCTGTTTCTCCTTATTCAAACAATTCTACTTTGTTACAGTTATGAATTTAAAAGTAATAAAGTCTACTTCATTTAAAAGATCCTATAATTCAGACTTCATGATAATTATACACCAGACTTGTCCAAAATAGTAAGAATTAGTAAATTATATTGAAATATACTAACAAGATAACTGAAAAATACTACAGAGATGGTATTATATCAAGCCTTGCAATGTCCTTAAAAGGGCAACATTATTCTCCAGCTATCAGGTGATCCACCCTTGAGATGCAGCTGAGATAAACATTAAAAATTAGGATGTTTATCTGAAGTGCCTGAGTTGTCTAAATTGGTCTGGAAGTGTCCTAAAATATTTCCTTCTGATCTAGCCAGAATCCCCAAGAGATCGGCCCAGCTAATGTGAGTTGGTTCTTCTTACTCTGACACCAAAGAATAAAACTAAATGGATTGCTAGGAAAAAAGGGAAGGAAAATTCTAATACTACAATAACTTCCTAAACTTGACCCATTTTAAATGTGGTTATTTTCACCAACAAATTTGTGCATCTTTTGTTATTCCCAAGAAACATGGATCTAAAACTATTTTCCTACAAGAAGTTTTATGTGAACCACTTAAAGGGATACAATGAGAATTAATAATCTAGCCCAGATCTCTCTGAGTAACCCCAGCAGTCTGTGTTATTTCCTGTATGTTGAAAGGCAAATTTTTTTTTTAATTTTTAAAGTTTTAGATTTAATTACCTGCTTCTGCTTGAATTTGTATTTGCAACCTTTCCTTAACTTGTTTTCTCTCATTATTTCAACAGATATGTAATAGAAAACTAAGTATATTCCAGGGAGTATGCTGGATATTAGGGATTCACCAGTGAACAAAACCACCACGGCCCCTGCCTTCATGGAGTTTACATATTATATGTGAGATGCAAAGACCACAAAGTATATAAGTATAAACTATGATACATACCATAAAGGAAAATCTGGGCTGTTTTAGTATAGTATAGCAAAACCTAATCAATATCTATCTTTCTAGTAGCATTTATTTACAATACTGCACAAAAACACTGACATAATGCATACTTTTTGATGTTGATGATGCTATATTAATAATTATTATTACCAATCCTTCCCTCACATGCCTGCTTGACTCATTTCCCTCAAGCAGAGTTTTCATTATGTTGCTCCTCTACTCAAAAACTTATACCTTCTTTTCTGTCTTTATTCATTCATTCACTCAATCAACAAAAACTTAATGTGCTCCTACTACAGGTGGGGAACTGTGATGGACACTGGAGATAGAGATCAAAGACATAATCCCTGCTTTTCAAAGAGACAAACAGATAAATAAAAAGTTATACCTGGTGGCAAGGGTGATAGGGGGTGGATACAGAATGCCTTGGATGAGCTTGGGACTGGCAGTTAACCCTGCCTCTGGAAAAGTGTTTCAGGGGTTTTGGAAACTTACTAGTACTGCACAAGGTGCTAGAATGATACAAAACTGAACAAAGCACCATGCCCGCCCTTGAGAAGTTTATGATCAAATAGGAGGAAACATTTACCCCCCCCCCGCCAAATAGCAACAGCGCCCATTCATCTTCCAAGTCCCAGTTTATATCCTGCTTCCTTGCTGAGTTCTTGAACAACCGTCCTCCTCTTAAACTCATATGATCTCTTCTGACTCAAAGGCCAGGAGAGCCCTTCATGCTGATTCAACTTAACATACTCATTTTACAGTAAGGACAACAAGGTCACAGTGGTGTCTTGCCCAAGATTTCACAACTAGGTATGAGCAGGGTCCAAACCAGACTCAAGGTCCTGGCTTCCAGACAATTTTCCATCAGTACTACAACACTGCCTCTTAATTCTCTTCTATTATGTTTTATTATTAACAGTTTCATGACTATGCATGTTATTTCTGCTGAAAATTTTTAATCCCTTCAAGTGCAAGGACCATATCTTATGTATATTTTGCCCTCTAAAAGTAGCCTCAATATAGCATAGCATAGCCCTGAGGTCATGGTTAATACTAGTAAATACCTATTTGTTTAAATTAAATTTAAAAAAATACTATTTTTAAAAGCATTTTTAAATAGAGAGGGCAAGCTGCTAAGATAATGGGTATATCCTGGCAACGACTATTAAATAAACTAAAAGCCAAGGAAGTAGAGAGACCACAGAACACATTTTGCCTAGTGTTAGATGTGAGATTGTGAATTTTCATGCTTTTTTGACTGGTGTGAAGGGGAGTGTGACATCATTCTTGAAACGTAACTTTAGAGTCCCTGATGAAAAAAAACCCCACAAACTATTTCCATTATCAAATCAAATGTTCACCTTTTCCACAAGATCCTTCTTGTTATAAAGATCCTTTACTTTTCAGAGTTTAGAGAACTTTATTATGGCTTTCGATACATGTTACAACATGGATGAACCTTGAAAATATTAAACTAAGTGAAATAAGCCAGACATAAAAGGATAACTGTTGTATGATTCCACTTACATGAGGTACCTAGAATAGTCAAATGCATAGAGACGGAAAGTAGAACAGTAGTGGTTACCAGGGGCTAGGAAGAGGAGGGAATGAGGAGTTATTGCTCAGTGGATATAGAGTTTCAGTAAACTAGGTTTAAAAAGTTCTGGACATGGATAATGGTGATGGTTGCACAATAGTGTAAGGAATACCACTCAACTATGCATTTAAAATCGTAAAAATGGTAAATTGCATAATTATACATATTTTACCACAATAAAATAATAAAATGACAGAAATTATGATGAAAACCAGGGGGGACTTCCCTGGCGATCCAGTGATTAAGACTCTGTGCTCCCAGTGCAGGGGACCCGGGTTCGATCCCTGGTCAGGGAACTAGATCCCGCATGCCTAAACTAAAATATCCTGCATGCCGCAACTAAAACCCAGTGCAGCCAAATAAATAAATAAATATAAAAAAGGAAGGGAGGGAGGAAGGAAGGAAGGAAGGAAGGAAGGAAGGAAGGAAGGAAGGAAGGAAGAATGAAAGGAAAAGAAAACCAGGGGGAATAAAGCATGTATTTTAGCTATTTGGAAGCAACCTTTTTGTTTCATTCCATTGTTCATCATTGTGTAAACACAGCCTCTGAGGGTATGTTATTGATGAGCATAACAGACTCCCTAATAGGTTTTCATAAGGGCTTCTCAACAATAAATTATTTTAATTGTCAAGAGACTAGACAGATGTTTTATGTTTAACCGAAGGTTACATGGCTCCTTAGACATTAGAACCTACTTTACAGAACAGAAGTTGGACCTCAGGAACTTAGTTGCTCCCATTTTTTTTCTCCATTTGGAAGTCTTTATTTCCTTCGGACAATCAGTTTTACTGTAGTCTTCCATAATTCATTTTGGGTGCAATAGGTCACACATGTTTATCTGGAGCTCTTCCTTGTGGGATGAAACACTAGCAAAGCTATGGACTTTTGAAATATGCTAAACATTAAATATAATGTGTTTATTATACATATAAAAATACTGGCCTCATAACAGATATGACCTTAGCAATGGGCGAAATATTTTCCAATCAGATAATCTCTCAGATGGGATGAAAGAGACATAGACTTGGATTTTCCTGGAAACTAAAGAAATAGCTGAATTTTTTCAGGCGTTCCCAAAACAATTTTGATAATCAACATAAATTAACCTATTTTTTACTATGAAAGTATCTACTTATATCTATTTCAAGTAGTAATTAGAAATAATGGCAATAAATGCTAGTTCAGTTGTAGTAATTGATTGCTATTAACATTGAAAAAGTGGACACAAGTCTCTCTATAAATATAATAATAATAACAATAAAAATGGAAAAGTCTCTTCACTCTTCACTTTTACAAAAGACCAGAAGTGGAATAGTGTTTTATAAAAGCATCCTACTTTCATATCCCTCAGGTCACACAGACCTCTAAAGGAGGCTTTAAACCGATATGAATAAATAAATAATCTCTTGGCCAAAATTTGGTAGTTCTTTCGCTTTTATTTTTAAGTGGAACAGAAAAGCATTGAAGTTGAAAGGATTATAGGTTAATGCTTTTAGGGTGAAAATGAGAAAAAATTTCTGAGTAGTGAGAGAGGAAAAAGATCATTTTTCCAGTTTTTTAATCTTCATTTTTAATTGGACCAATGTATATAATATAAACTAATTAAGGGAACTTGCAGAACCATACTAACAGTTTTTACTATTGTTAATCATTAGTATTTAAATAGTACTACAGATTCTTTGTATTGCTATATTGTACCTAGGTCTTCCAGCCATTTCTGATTGGGAACGACCCATTCGAATCATCAGGATAAAAGTCAGCTATGGCAACCAGCATTCTCTATGTGTTTATGTGGTTTTTAATTTTTATATACATTTGGGGAAAATTCTCTCAAATTTGCTCTAAATCAAGTCACACTCAAAAGATGAGGTTTTTTTAAGACTGCACTTCATGCTGATGCTCATAATTAGCACAGTTAGAGACAAAATTGTGAGGAGATAGTTTGATTTTTCATGCTACTTCATTATGCCCCTGTACTCCTCTTTCTCTTTTACCTTAATAAAAATATTTAAAAGTAAACTTCCAGGCAATTATATTTGGAACTAAGGGGAATCTTCTGGTACCCTGCATTCAGGTAAGGAATACATCGTTATCTAATCAGATTTTTGGATTGTAGATTTAGGAATATTTTCCATGATATTTATTTGGACCAGAGAGAGAATTTAGAGATACTGTATTCATTTATTTACTTAGATCATAAAGAGACCCAAGCCCAGCGCCTTCATTTTATTGACTGTATGACTGTTGAATGTATGAATCATGACTTGAGTCCTAGTTCTAAATGAAACAGCTATATAGAAGGGCTGCCTAAGTGCAATCATATCTTAGCATCAACATAAAATTGAAACGAATTAACTAATTTTCTAATCTATTACATCTCCAGCTATATGGGTGAGGGCAGCCAGACCAGGACTTGCACCGACATCTCTAGGATCAACATACTAGTGTAATTTGCATGTAGTCAATCATGGCAAGGCTGTGAACTGCAACATCTCTAAGGAAACCTTAGGATAAAGGGAGTTCCCGGTTCACAGGCTATGAAAACAAAGCTGGAGCTTTTGTAGTCAGTGAGGACACTGCTGTCACTGCAGGGGAGTATGATATCCCTCCACATTCCTATAGCTGGAAAGTCAAGGCTCCAGCCCAAGGTTCTGGACTGCACTTTGAAAGGAGTCTTCTTCCAGGATCCAGTCCCCCTGGGTGGCCCAGGCAGTAACAGAAAAGAGACCAAGAGCATCCCCACATACGAGGCCACTAAAGGATCATTGCAGGTATTTACCTAGATAGATATCATTGCCTTTAACCCTTACCTAAAAGGAAGTTTTAGCCTTCATAAAGTAAATGGGTTAATGGGTAATTCTTTTTATATTGAATAATCCTATAATAAATATAAGTAATTTGAAACGGTTCTCTCTAGTCAGTTTTATTAATTAAATGGAAACGAGTGAAATAAATATAATGTGGTTAATGGTAAATCTGAGGCTCCTGTACCCTTGAAAAGACCCAAGGGATTTCAACCTGACTTGCCTGAATATCACACATATAGCAGAGCACACACTAAAACCCCAATTACTTGCTTCCCAATTCAGGCTGCTTTCTACTCCATCACACTGCATCCTGTAAAAATATTTCCTCATTGCTAAGATGAAATTACATAAATTACAAACACATAATTTTAATTGGAATTCAGTGAGTGAAAATATTTTCTAGAAGACAAAGTTGAGGCTTTCCCAGGATTATTTTATTATGGCATCCAAATTTTATTTATCACATCATGTAAGAAGCTTCCACCAAAATATGAAAACTAAGTAAATTTAAATTTATTTTTGACAGATCTAACCAGAATTTCAATAGTGAAAAGTAGTGAGCTAAAATGATGAAATATTAATATTGCCTTTCATATAAAACCATACTTCCTTGATTCTAAGTTACATTTCAATGTCTTGAAATCAGAATGTGTCTTAAAATCAATGTGTTCACTGTCATGCACAAAAATGTATGTAAATCAATGATTACAATACAATAAATGTAAAAATGACAATCTGCTAAGCCATTAAATTTGAACCCAACTACAAAACAAATGAAGCCTCATATCTGAGATCCTGAAAAAGTTCCTATAGCTGCAGACAAAGAGTTTAAATTTCTCATTTAAAAAAATTAATCATTATTCTCTTTGTGTCCTTAATGTCATCCCGAGTCAATGAAGGAAGTTGAGGTAGTCAATGTAGAATATATCTCACATGTTTTTCCACTGCAGTCTTTTTGCTTTCTAGTCATAATTCTAATGTTGATTTATAGAATTACAGAAGATGTCCCTCAGGTCCCACTGAAGAAAGCCTACTTATTTTTCTCTTCAGCACACTCTGGCCTCATTCTCTTTTGGAATTCAAAGCTAGCCTGGCTCCTGGACATACTCAGAAACCACTCAATGCTAGTGGTGCTGTTATAGACCAAGATCAGAAGAGGCAATCAATAAATCTCCCAATGCTGAGAAAAGAGAGGCCACTCATTTTTTTAAGCTGGGTTTGGACTCATTTCCAAATATCACCTCCCTGGAAGCTACAAGAGATGATTACAAAAAGAGAGAGAGAGAGAGAGAAAAAAAAAAAACCCTTCCAGCTACATATAGTCAGTCCCCTTCCCCTACTAAAATAGTCTCCAATGTTTTTCTCCCCATCCCAAACTTCTCTTGCCACAAATTCTCCCTTGGCTAAGGGAAGTGTCCTAACATCTCTAGATTTTATCTTTTCCTCATCTTTCTCTCCAAAGTGGATTATATGGGACAAGTCTAATGATGGCATGAAATGAAGGAATGGAAAGAGGGGAAAAATGTGAGCTCAGATGAATTATTTCTTGACACTTCCCTGCTCATCATGCTGCCTTTTCTCCAGCACCGCCATCTGGTCTACCACGCTATGCCCCAGGCCAGTCCTTTCTCACCCTGCTCTGCCCCTGAAATGAAAAGCCTGGCACCATCAAGTCTACTTTTCCATTCTAATCCTTTATGAACCTAAAGTGTTATCAATATGCAACTTTGTCTCTCCTTTAAGATCTAGGAGGTTATGGAAGAAGCTTTACCATACCCTTTATGTTATGCCTTATTCTAAGTAAAAGAAAAACAAAAACAAAAAAACTGAATGGGGCTGAGGAAATCGGAGAGCATTTACACACACACACACACACACACACTGTCTTAAACATAGTGACAGATTTTGCAATTCTATTAAAAGAATGCTTCATTTCAGGAGCTTAATATATTTAAAGGCCCTTCTGGGGGAGGCTGAAGACTTAATAAAAAAAACTCAGCCTTTACTAAGTGGCAGAATCATCACCACTTGGGTGTATTATGCTCTCAAGTCAGGATAGGTTTAATTCTTGACTCTTCTATTTGCTATCAGTGTGATCCTTAGAAAAGTTATTTCATTTTCTTGTGCCTCAATTTTAATAATCTGTAAAAGATGGTGCCTACCTAATATGGTTATTAAAGAGGAACAACTGAATTAATACACACTGAGCACTTAGAACTATATCTGGCACATGGCAAGCATACAACAAATACTATTATCATTATCTAAAACACTTCTACAGGGACTTCCCTGGTGGTCCAGTGGTAGAGAATCTGCCTTGCAATGCAGGGGACACAGGTTCGATTCCTGGTCAGGGAACTAAGATCCCGCATGCCGCGGGGCAACTAAGCCCACGCACCACCACTACTGAACTCGCACGCCTCAACTAGAGGCCTCGTGCCGCAAACTACAGAGCCCACGTACTCTGGAACCCGCGCGCCACAACTAGAGAGAGAAAACCCGCACGCCACAACTAGAGAGAAGCCCGCGCACCACAGCGAAGAGCCTGTGCGCCGCAACGAAAGATCTCGCGTGCTTCATTAAAGATCCCGCATACTGCAACTAAGACCTGACGCAGCCAAAAATAAATTAAATAAATAAATAAATCTTAAAAAATAAAAAATAAAACATTTCTACATAGCCGGCAAATTTCCAAACATCCTTATGAACTGGAATCTGTACACAAATTGGTGACTCCTATAAATTCATTTGACAGGAAATTTTAGGAATATATCCAATTTGTATTGAGTAGAATGACAGAGTGTTTATGCACAGCTAATGAACGGTAAGAAAGAAGCTTGACTTTTACAGCTAGGATTTTAATTTCACACAATATATCTTTGGAGGGCCAAAACATGGAATTAACTTTCAGGGGATTATGTGTAGTGTTTCCCTCTGAAAATATTGAGAAAGGAATAACTAATTCTCTTTCCAGGATAACCTAGTCACCTGCTTAAAGGCAGACTCTTAAACAAGTGAATCTTATGAAGTCCCTTTGAGTCCTATTATTCTGTTTTTATACAGGGTTTAGTAATCAGGCTCTTAAGAGGATACCTCTATAGCCTTCCCTGTTTTGAGGCCTCATGAAGGCTTTCTTCAGTTCACCCTCCCTCTCCCTAATACAATTTTTCAGGGAATGGATAACACTTCAACATCAGAAGTGACTGATGGCTTCCAGGGCCTCTTGTGGTTAATACTATATGATCTTGCTGTGGTGGGCCAGGCCCAGGCCTCCGTAACTAGGTGATACGGTGAGGAGACCACTGTAGTATGTTAACTGGTGTACAGCAAGGAATCCTTTATATGGCAGTAGATTCTGTGAGTGTGAATGGGTCCCTCTCCCAGCCTGCTGGTACAAAAGGTAGGAGTCTGCATTAACCCCATTCAAAGGGGTTAATGAAAAAGGGGCAGTTTCATTGCCCTCGTGACCTAGTGGGTTGCTGTCAAGGCTGCACTGACCCCTCCACTGACCCTCTGCTATGTCACATCAGGGAGCATTAAAGACACAGTCTATTCACTGTGTCCTTCTCTGTTAAATATCCTGTTAAATATACTTCTTGGTTTGATAGTAAACCAAAGGGAAAGAACTCGAACAAATGGAAGTTCTTCTAACCCAAACTGACTTTTTGTTAGCGTGTCGTAATTCACTTACTATTTGGTGTTAAGAATGGATTTGACATTATGCCAGTCCAACCAGATACATTCATTATGGTCTGTTTGGGTTTCAAAAGTAACGTATATGCCAGTCCCTGCTCCTCCCACCCCCAATGCCATTTCAGTAACACCTGAACAATATTGACAAGATGAGAGCTAGCCAAAGCAAGCTATTATGTTTCTATAATCCAGGCTCCTTTTGTGATGTTCAAGGACCGCTCTTTTTCTCCAATAACACCAAAGTGCAAACTCAATTATTAGAAACCATTGTCTTCTTTTAATGTGAGAACCTCTCTAATTCGATGGAAACCCCCCACCTCCCGCAATATATCATGTATTTAAGCTGTAACTATGGGCCAAATTCTATAAAGGATATAACATCCTAGTATTACCTACCGGGTTCACATCTACACTACCACTGGCTGTAAGAACTAGAAACTGTCACCTGATAATTTTCTGCACTTGAAGGTGATCGAATGAAAAAATCCTTCCCATCAAGACTGTTAAGTCCAGGCCAGCAATATCTCCTGGAGAACACTTGTTCAGGTTACATTTTACCATTGCAATGATAGCATTAAGGGGATACAGTACAGAAAAAACGTCAATCCTAAAAATGCCACAAATTCCCAGAGAATCAGAGCGCCTGCCTATTTACCACCTGACAATCATAGCCTGTGACAGCCTAGAGCCTGTCCCTTCGGTCATGCCTTGGACCATTAGCTGCCTAAGTCCCTGAAATTAACCTATGAAAGGGGCATCACGCTTACAACGCACAGGGCAGATCCAAATTAAATCTCTACTGAGACCCAAAGTGGAAAATTCTGAGCCCCCTCCTCTTCCCTCCTCCTTTCCCCTTTTAAAATTGCCAGAACAATAACAAAAAACTGCTTTCCTTGGTATTATTTCATGTTGTCCCTCTGGCTCTTCTCTCCCCCTCCACCTCTCCACCAAGTCTAAAACACTAGGGAACTCTGGCCTCAAGGGTGCTAGTCTGTTACCTTAGAGGCTATTTCTTTACAAGGCAGTAGAGTACAGAGGGCATGCCTTTGCTGCTTACCTTGGCAACCATGAATTGCTGAATGCTGTACTCATGAATGCAAGTCATTCACTGCCATCTGGATATGCCCACAGGTATAAACATTTTTTCATGAAAGGACCAGGGAATACACATTACATCAATAAATCTCTTGAATGACAAACAAAGTCATCCCATATGTTGGAACAGCCATATCACATTAAAATTAATATAAGACTCTAATGGTATTGCTTCCAGACAAGGTCAAATTAAATGTTCGGTGTATACATCCTTCAGCCTTATCAGACAAACAGCATGAGTCAGGTTAGGGAATGAAATACGAAGAAGGGGGTAGAACTGTAAAACGGAAGACCACTGAGTTTGACCCAAGAATAAATATACTACCTTGAAGAGTCTAGGAGAGCTTATTCATTTCTCACTAGCATTTCTCTAGGTGGAAACCAAGAGTAGGAATTTTTTTCCCTTGGGTTGGTGAAAGAAGATTGGCATTTACTCCATTCAAAGGCATTTTTATGTTCTTCATAGACAAACATTACAGATGAAATTCTTAACATATTTATAAGAACACAGACCTTGTACTTCACTGGGGGTCAGAGGTGAGGAAGAGGGTGTAACAAGGGCTCTCTTATGTTTTCCTGTAAACAAAGTTGCTATGAACCTTGGAATTCAGTCATACTCAGCCTTAAACTTCAATTCTTCCATGTGTCTACTTTTTTATTTGGATGCTGTTACACTTTGGTGTAAAACACTTTAATAATTTACTAGTGTCTCATATATGATGTCTTTTATACATCTATATCATACTCATTCACACACACACACAAACAGAAGGAAAATAAATAATTCTGGTCACACCCAAGCTTATATAATCAAAATAAAATTTCTCCCATGAACCAAGACTTCCCATGGAAAGAGATGAGGGGAGAGAAATCTTTGCCAAAAAACAGTTGGGATATTTCTAATACTACAAATAATGGGCACAGGGAAGGAAAAGCCAAGAATGGTGGGCAGGGGACAAGCAGGTGTCAGAGTTTTCCTAATTTTGCCACTTTTGAAGAAGACACATCTTCTAAAAATCATTAGGGCCAATGAAAGAACCAGGGAGACAGCCAGGTAAATTTCTACAAAAATTACATCACTCCTAACACCCCTGCCATGACCACTGATTAATCTGGTCTGGTCTCAAACAAGACTTGGGATGGAATTGGGAACTCTGGAACTACATAACCTCTTGCCATAACAAGAAGTGATATATATTTTTTTTCCTTCCTTGGCGATAAAGTTTTCCAGTTCCATAAAAATCTTTGTTTACCAGATATAAAAGTGTTCACTTTTAAGCTGTTAAGTTGACCTTGAGCTTTTTCCTCTCTCCCTTCCCCCTCTGCCTTGTGCCCTTAAAAGTTCAGAGTGTCTCCAACAGTAACTGTTACATTCTGTCTACAAGCCTGGGCTGCCACAGTGATCTAACCTCTTGGAAAAAACATGGAGTTCACCCAAAAAATGAGAGAGACATTCTCTCGCCCCAGCGCCAGCTCGCAGTTTTCAAAGCTCTGGGACAGACCTCATGAATGGCTTGGGGCTCTAGCACGTAAGGTGGCAGCGCCAACGCAAACACTGAAAGCACTTCAGCAGGTGTAAACAGCAGCCGTACACCAGGCCAGGCCCCAGAAGGCAGGCAGTGAAGGGGGGGAAGCCAGGCCACGGGCCCCTCCCTGTGTCACTCTCCTTAAGCTTTCTCCTGTGTCTGGGGACACATGGAAAAAGAGAAACTTCCCAGTTGGACTGAAAATTGAGGAAATCAGAAGTCTCACATTAAGGGAATATAGAAATAGCTTTCCTCTTGGAAAGAGAAAAGTCTTGCTGATGTGTGTACACTTACACATACACACACACACACATACACACAAAACATCTTTGCAGCAATAAGTCACCTATAATCATTTTGATTTGCTTGAAGGCAGCAAAACTCACCTTTGATAGGTTATGTGAAAAATAAAGCCATTTCTTTCTCCTTTGGAGATTTTGCTCACTGGCCTTCAAATATTCTCAGCGTCCACACTTCAAGGACCCACCACACTCTTTTAAAATATACTTGGCTTTCAGTATATGAACAGCAATTGCTGCCCTCAAGCTTTCAACACCG
This sequence comes from Balaenoptera musculus, assembly GCF_009873245.2. Classification (NCBI taxonomy): domain Eukaryota; kingdom Metazoa; phylum Chordata; class Mammalia; order Artiodactyla; family Balaenopteridae; genus Balaenoptera; species Balaenoptera musculus. Next base: position 31,517,709 of record NC_045796.1, read on the forward strand.
ACACAGTCATTAATCTCAGTGGTTCTGATTCAGGATGTATGATTGTGCATTTGGAGAACAAAAGGGAATGGCCCCGCCGCTCAAAGAGAAGGTCATCAAGCTTTTTGAACGTTAAGGTACATGAAGGGCATTACCTCTGCCTCCTAAAATTTTTAAGCTGGACTATCAACCATTATAGACGTTACTCACTTACATAACAATTTTCTAACAAGATTCCCCTGAGTTTATTAGCTAATCTATCTTCTTGTAAGGGAACTATTTATTTTTAAGTTTATGCTTCTTTATACTTTACCCTATTTTATTTTTAATTGCAGTTCACTCAATAAACTTTGTTTTGATAGCAATCAAATAGTTGTTTTTCACAAACCACTCACTCAACTAGCGTTTGTTGCTATTACAGACACGAGTAATTTATATCTCTATCAACAAATAACATAAAATCTCTTTGGAAAAACAAACTTCAAAATTATACATTATAAAGTTTGCCAAACTCCCTAAACCATTCACATATTGTTTTCATTAACTGCCATTAAAATATTTATGGAAGCACATATTGTGTTCTGAATTCTCTGCTGAATTTTACGGGGGTACAAGTCACAGAAAGCGTGGTCTATGCTCTAAAGGGATTCACCCACCTACCTGGGTAGATTAAAACATGTTTCACATATTCCAAGTTTTATATTTGGAAACTGAGACTTACCTGAAGTGAGCATTTCTCTAAGAGCCACAAAATCACAGTATCATTCAATGTTGTAACTAACAACTAATAGAGTGTACAACATGATTAATATAATCAACACTGCTGTATGTTACATATGAAAGTTGTGAAGAGAGTAAATTCTGAGTTCTCATCACAAGGAAAAAGATATTTTTCTTCTTCTTTTATATTTCTATGAGATGATTGGTGTTCACTAAATTTATTGTTATAATCATTTCATGAGGTACGTAAGTCAAATCATTATGCTGTATACCTTAAACTTATAGAGTGCTGTATTTTAATGATATCTCCATAAAAGTGGAAGAAGAAAAAATTAAACTCCATCTGATGCTGAAAAAAAAAACAAATAATAGGTATGTGTGTAGATATTTGCCACTCAAATTACAAATGACAGGATGGGACTTGCCCAAATTTGAAAAACTGTGTAGGGCCATTCAAACCATTATGATAATTAGCTGTGACTAGAGCTCAGTAGAAGAAATAAACTTTTGTCCATGTGGGGACTGGCCTCTGTCCTTCTAAGTTATCAAAATTCGAACATGTATAAAGTACCTCATAATAGGCTCATTTGTTTCTTTTTTAATTATATTGATTAATTTAGCAGTAACTTGTCCCTAACAACACTAATAAACCTTCATAATAAAGTGACCCTTACCTTGGATTCAAACACTCCTGGATGACTTCTCAAATCTTGATGAAGCCATTTGGACCTTAAAATAAAAAGGTTTACTGTAATGAGATTTTTTTTCTATTTGTAGATATACAGAGTTGATCAACTTTATACAACTCTGAAAGATATTTGTGTTTCTGATATATTTGTAAATTTTTAAAAATTCACACTTAATAGGCTCACTCATTTGTTGTATAATTGATTTAGTTACAGTGTGGAGCCAGCCTTAGAGATTCCATTTTAGCGAAATTAAATGTGCAATACATTATGTTAGTAAGTCATGTGCTCTCAACAAAGAGTGGGAGGATAGAAGGAATACAATAAATGGTGTCCTGCTTTTTACTTGGCTTTCTCTGTTGCCCAAGTCCTCTGGGATCCGGATGGGAATCTAGATTTATTGAGTCCAACCTATATCAAGCATTTTGGGAGCTTGTTGACATATCTCTTTAATTGCTCATAACAGAGCTATCCTTACGTGTATCGTTATCTTCCTATTTTAGATGTAGAAACAGATTCAGACAGTAAAGTATCATTCTCAGTATCATATTGCCAGTAAGTGATGAAGCCAGAATTCCAAGCTCGTTATTCTAAGAGCTGAGGTCTTTCCAACATATTGTGCTCAATTCTTTACTCTAAACTTTGATATGCTCACATATACCACGGCTGTAGTATAAAAATTCTTCATCAGCTACTAGCAAAAAACACCATGTTAAGGATGAAACATTAAAGGCATTCCCATTAAAGACAGGAAAAGACATAGATATATGTTATCAACATGGCTATTCAACACTACTCAGGAGATTCTGGCTAATGCAAAAAGATGGCAATAAAAGAAGTATACACATTGCAAAGAGACAAGTTACTTTTGCAGACATTATGATTATACAGCAAGAAAATTTATGAGAATCAAATAAAAAATTCATTTCAGTAAGCTACCCATGTTTGAGATAAATTTTTTATAGTCTTTAATTTTTTAATACAATTTTTAAAGCCTACTTTCCATTTAAAGTTATTACAAAATATTGGCTATATTCCCCACATTGTACAATACATCCTCGAGACTATCTTTCACCCAACAGTTTGTACCTCTCACCTCCCCACCCCTGTATTGACCCTCTCGCCCACCCCCAACTGGTAACCGCTAGTTTCCTCTCTATATCTGTGAGTCTGCTTCTTTTCTGCTGTTGAACTAGCTTGTATTTTTTAGATTCCACATATAAGTGATATCATACAGTACTTGTCTTTCTGTGACTTATTTCACTCAGCATAAGATAAATATTTTTAACAGTTAACAGTTTTTCTTTTCATACTAAAAATAACTGGTTACTGGAATAACTGGAAAATTTTCATTCACACTAGCAAAAATAATTTAAATGACTAGAAATAGGCTTAGCATAAATGGGGTAAAACTTATATGAAAAAAAAGAGCTAAATAAAACATTAATTAATCACACACAAAGAGACCTAAATAAATGGGGATACCTTGTTCCTGGATAAAAGGTCTCATTATTAAAAATATATAAATTGGCTCCAAATTAATCTATAAATGCAATGAATTCCCAGTAAGATTGTAGATGATACTTGACAAGTTGATTCTAAACTTCAATTAAAAATAAAATACATAAGAAAAGTGGAGATAGCTTTTTAAGAAAAAACATTATTTTTAAAACTCACAGTAAATAAAAAAGTGTTATATTAGCACAGAAGTAGTCAAGTAGGTCAGAACAGAATGCATACAAATAGAGCCATGGCTAAAATATAATGTGGTATATGATAAAGAGGACATTTCAGTTGAATATGGAAAGGATAGAAGTAGCTATTCCAACAAATTTTCGGGGCAGAATATAGTCTTTATCAGCCCAACAGAAAAATGAGTGAAAAATATGGTCAGACAACTCACAGACATAGTAATACAAATAGGGGAAAAGGTAGTAAAATATAGCAGTTTTAACACATGTACAAAAATAAATTTTGGAGGTCAAAGAACTTTATGTAAAATAAAATGTGTAAAATTAATAGGAGAGGGCTTCCCTGGTGGCGCAGTGGTTGAGAATCTGCCTGCCAATGCAGGGGACACGGGTTCGAGCCCTGGTCTGGGGAGATCCCACATGCCGCGGAGCGACTGGGCCCGTGAGCCACAACTGCTGAGCCTGCGCGTCTGGAGCCTGTGCTCCGCAGCGAGAGAGGCCGCGATGGTGAGAGGCCCGCGCACCGCGATGAGGAGCGGCCCCCCGCTTGTCTCAACTGGAGAAAGCCCTCGCACAGAAACGAAGACCCAACACAGCCAAAAAATAAATAAATAAATAAATAAATAATAATTAAAGGTGCTAATAATTAAAAAAAAAAAATTAATAGGAGAAAATGAAGGAAAATATATATATATAATCTTAGAGTAGGGAAGCCCTCTTACTTAAGATGTATATTAAAAAGCAATAAAGAAAAAGACTGACTTTACTGTAGCAACCATAAAACTTCCGTATGGCAAAAGATATCATATACAATATTAAAAGACAATGGACAGATATTTCGGGGTGGCATATTTTACTCGGCTTGACATGGATGTATGCCAATTTGCTTATGCGTTCCTCTATTGAAGGACATTCTGATTTCTTCAAGATTTTAGCCATTATGAGTAGAGCTGCTGTGCATAACCGCATCTTTGTTTGCATCTGGACATAGATTTTCAAAGCAGTTGCCTAAATACTGGAAGCACGATTGTTGGCTCCCAAGGTAATCCACAGGACCCAAGATATGGTAGCTACTAATATAGTCTTCCCACAGTGCCTCTTAATACCGTGTGGACTCCTACAAGGGAAATAAGTATCACCACTTTGGCTGAACTTGGTTTAGTCTCAGGTTTACCTGATGGTCACAACTCACTGTTCCTGCAGAACCCAGAGATTTCTCCTTGAAGAAAAGGTTCTGGAAAAATCGAAGGGATAAATAAAGAATGCAGCTGATTCCTGCCTTGTGCTGATGCCCAAGAGGGTGATGAGAGGTCTTGGTGCTCCAGCCTGGTATCAGGCCTGAGCTCCTGAGGTGGGAGAGCTGAGTTCAGGACACTGGACAACCAGAGACCTCCCAGCCCCATGTACTATCAATCGCTAAGAGCTCTCCCAGAGATCTCCGTCTCAATGATAAGACCCAGCTCCACCCAGAGGCCAGCAAGTTCCAGTGCTGGACACCCTATGCCAAACAACTAGCAAGACAGGAACACAACCCCACCCATTAGCAGAGAAGCTGCCTAAAATAATAAGGTCACAGACACACCAAAACACACCACCGGACTCGGTCCTGCCCACCAGAAAGACAATATCCAGCCTCATCCACCAGAACACAGGCACCAGTCCCCTCTACCAGGAAGCCTACACAACCCACTGAACCAACCATACCCACAGGGGGCAGACACCAAAAACAATGGGAACTATGAACCTGCAGCCTGCGAAAAGGAAACCCCAAAACACAGTAAGTTAAGCAAAATGGGAAGACAGAGAAATATGTAGCAGATGAAGGAGCAAGGTAAAAACTGACCCGACCAAATAAATGGAGAGGAAATAGGTAGTCTACCTGAAAAAGAATTCAGAGTAATGATAGTAAAGATGAAAATCTTTACTATTCCAATATCTTGGAAATAGAATGGAGAAAATACAAGAAACGTTTGACAAGGACCTAGAAGAACTAAAGAGCAAACAAACAATTGGGCGATTGGGATTGACATGTATACACTGATGTGTAAAAAATTGATGACTAATAAGAACCTGCAGTATAAAAAAACAAACAAAACAACTAATACTAAACTTTCATTGGGTTATTTGTATGGAAATATGTTAATAAAAATGTTTCAGACATTACATGAAATTTCTAAAAATCTTATATGTTCTGGTATAATGTTATAAGTCATAATTCTAGTTATTACTTTAAAATGTATATCTCAGAAATAACTAAATTTCCTTGTCAATTGCAAAAAAAAAAAAAAAAAAACCGAAACGTTTGACAAGGACCTAGAACTAAAGAGCAAATGAACAATGATGAACAACACAATAAATAAAATAAAAAATTCTCTACAAGGAATCAATAGCAGAATAACTGAGGCATAAGAATGGATAAGTGACCTGGAAGATAAAATAGTGGAAATAAATACCACACAGCAGAATAATGAAAAGAATTGAGGATAGTCTCAGAGACCTCTGGGGCAACATTAAACCCACCAACATTCAAATTATAGGGGTCCCAGAAGAAGAAGAGAAAAAGAAAGGGTCTGAGAAAATATTTGAAGAGATTATAGTTGAAAACTTCCCTAACATGGGAAAAGAAATAGTCAATCAAGTCCAGGAAGCGCAGAGAGTCCCACACAGGATAAATCCAAGGAGAAACATGCTGACACATATTAAGCAAACTATCAAAAATTCGATAGAAAGAAAAAAATACTAAAAACAGCAAGGGAAAAGCAACAAATAACACACAAGGGAATCCCCATAAGGTTAACAGCTGATCTTTCAGCAGAAACTGCAAGCCAGAAGGGAGTGGCAGGACATATTTAAAGTGATGAAAGGGAAAAACCTACAACCAAGATTACTCTACCCAGCATGGATCTCATTCAGATTCGATGGAGAAATTAAAATCATTACAGACAAGCAAAAGTTAAGAGAATTCAGCACCACCAAACCAGCTTTAAAATCAGCACCACCAAACCAGCTTTAAAACAAATGCTAAAGGAACTTCTCTGGGCAGGAAACACAAGAGAAGGAAAAGACCTACAAAAACAAACCCAAAACAATTAAGAAAATGGCAATAGGAACACACATATCGATAATTACCTTAAATGTAAATGGATTAAATGCTCCAACCAAAAGACACAGACTGGCTGAATAGATACAAAAACAAGACCTATATATATGCTGTCTACAAGAGACCCACTTCAGACCTAGGGACACATACAGACTGAAAGTGAGGGGATGGAAAAAGATCCTCCATGCAAATGGAAATCAAATGAAAGGTGGAGTAGCACTTCTCATATCAGACAAAATAGACTTTAAAATAAAGACTATTACAAGAGACAAAGAAGGACACTACATATGATCAAGGGATCAATCCAAGAAGAACATATAACAATTGTAAATATTTATGCACCCAACATAGGAACACCTCAACATAAGCCAAATGCTAACAGCCATAAAAGGGGAAATTGACAGTAACACAATAATAGTAGGGGACTTTAACACCCCACTTTCACAAATGGACAGATCATCCAAAATGAAAATAAATAAGGAAACACAAGCTTTAAATGACACATTAAACATGATGGACCTAACTGACATTTATAGGACATTCCATCCAAAAACAACATAATACACTTTCTTCTCAAGTGCTCATGGAACATTCTCCAGGATAGATCATCTCTTGGGTCACAAGTCAAGCCTTGGTAAATTTAAAAGTTGAAATTTTGTATCACATACCTTTTCTCACCAAAACGCTATGAGACTAGACATCAATTACAGGAAAAAATCTGTAAAAAATACAAACACATGGAGGCTAAACAATATGCTACTAAATAACCAAGAGCTCACTGAGGAAATCAAAAAACACCTATAAAAAATGACAATGAAAACATGATGACCCAAAACCAATGGGATTCAGCAAAAGCAGTTCTAAGAGGGAAGTATATAGCAATACAATCCTACTTCAAGAAACAAGAAATATCTCAAATAAAAAATCTAATATTACACCTAAAGCAATTAGAGAAAGAAGAATCAAACAACCCCACAGTTAGCAGAAGGAAAGAAATCACAAAGATCAGATGAGGTCAGATAAATGAAAAAGAAATGAAGGAAACAACAGCAAAGATCAATAAAACTGGAGGCTGATTCTTTGAGAAGATAAACAAAATTGATAAACCATTGGCCACACTCATCAAGAAAAAAAGGGAGAAGACTCAAATCAACAGAATTAGAAATGAAAAAGGAGAAATAACAACTGACACTGCAGAAATACAAAGAATCGTGAGAGATTACTACAAGCAACTATATGCCAATAAAATGGACAACCTGGAAGAAATGGAAATATTCTTAGAAAAGCAAAACCTTCCAAGACTGAACCAGGAAGAAATAGAAAATATAAACAAACCAATCACAAGCACTGAAATTGAAACGGTAATTAAAATTCTTCCAACAAACAAAAGCCCAGGACCAGATGGCTTCACAGGCGAATTCTATGAAACATTTAGAGAAGAGCTAACACCTATCCTTCTCAAACTCTTCCAAAATATAGCAGAGGGAGGAACACTCCCAAACTCATTCTACAAGGTCACCATCACCCTGATACCAAAACCAAACAAAGATGTTACAAGAAAAGAAAACTACAGGCCAATACCACTGATGAACATAGATGCAAAAATCCTCAATAAAATACTAGCAAACAGAATCCAACAGCACATTAAAAGCACATGATACGCCGCAGAGCAACTAGGCCCGTGAGCCACAACTACTGAGCCTGCGTGTCTGGAGCCTGTGCTTCGCAACAAGAGAGGCCCACGCACTGCGATGAAGAGTGGCCCCCACTTGCCGCAACTAGAGAAAGCCCTCGTACAGAAACGAAGATCCAACACAGCCAAAACTAAATAAATAAATTAATAAAAAAAAAAAAGCACATGATATACCATGACCAAGTGGGGTTTATCCCAGGAATGCAAGGATTCTTCAATATACGCAAATCAATCAATGTGATACACCATATTAACAAATTGAAGGATAAAATCCATATGATCATTTCAACAGATGCAGAAACAGCTTTTGACAAATTCAACACCCATTTATGTTAAAAACCCTACAGAAAGTAGGCATAGAGGGAACTTACCTCAACATAATAAAGGCCATATATGACAAACACACAGCCAACATCATTCTCAATGGTGAAAAACTGAAACCAATTCCACTAAGATCAGGAACAAGACAAGGTTGCCCACTCTCACCACTATTATTCAACATAGTTTTGGAAGTTTTAGCCACAGCAATCAGAGAAGAAAAAGAAATAAAAGGGATCCAGATCAGAAAAGAAGTAAAACTGTCACTGTTTGCAGATAACATGATACTATACATAGAGAGTCCTAAAGATGCTACCAGAAAACTACTAGAGCTAATCAATGAATTTGGTAAAGTAGCAGGATACAAAATCAATGCACAGAAATCTCTTGCATTCCTATACACTAATGATGAAAAATCTGAAAGAGAACTTAAGGAAACACTCCCATTTACCACTGAAATAAAAAGAATAAACTACTTAGGAATAAACCTACCTAAGGAGACATTAGACCTGTATGCAGAAAACTATAAGACTCTGATGAAAGAAATTAAAGACAATACAAACAGATGGAGAGATATACCATATTCTTGGATTGGAAGAATCAACATTGTGAAAATGACTATACTACCCAAAGCAATCTACAGATTCAATGCAATCCCTATCAAACCACCAATGGCATTTTTCACAGAACTAGAACAAAAAATTGCACAATTTGTATGGAAACACAAAAGACCCCAAAGAACCAAAGCAATCTTGGGAAAGAAAAACAAAGCTGGAGGAATCAGGCTTCCTGACTTCTGACTATACTACAAAGCTACAGTAATCAAGACAGTATGGTACTGGCATAAAAACAGAAATATAGATCAGTGGAACAGGATAGAAAGCCCAGAGATAAACCCATGCACATATGGTCACCTTATCTTTGATAAAGGAGGCAAGAATATACAATGGAGAAAAGACAGCCTCTTCAATAAGTGGTGCTGGGAAAACTGAATAGCTACATGTAACAGAATGAAATAAGAACACTCCATAACACCATACACAAAAATAAGCTCAAAATGGATTAAAGACCTAAATGTAAGGCCATGTAGTATAAAACTCTTAGAGGAAAACATAGGCAGAACACTCTGTGACATAAATCACAGCAAGATCCTTTTGGACCCATCTCCTAGAGAAATTGAAATAAAAACAAAAATAAGCAAATGGGACCTAATGAAACTTAAAAGCTTTTGCACAGTAAATGAAACCATAAACAAGATGAAAGACAACCCTCAGAATGGGAGAAAATATTTGCAAACAAAGCAACTGACAAAGGATTAATCTTCAAAATATACAAGTAGCTCATGCAGCTCAATATCAAAAAAACAAACAACCCAATCCAAAAATGGGCAGAAGACCTAAATAGATTCTCCAAAGAATATATACAGATTGCCAAGAAACACATGAAAGGGTGTTCAAAGTCACTAATCATTAGAGAAATGCAAATCAAAACTACAATAAGGTATCACTTCACACTAGTCAGAATGGCCATCATCAAAAAATCTACAAACTATAAATGCTGGAGAGGGTTTGGAGAAAAGGGAACCCTCTTGCCCTGTTGGGGGGAATGTAAATTGATACAGCCACTATGGAGAACAGTATAGAGGTTCCTTAAAAAACTAAAAATAGAACTACCATAAGAACGAGCAATCCCACTACTGGGCATACACCCTGAGAAAACCATAATTCAAAAAGTGTCATGTACCGCAACGTTCATTGCAGCTCTATTTCCAATAGCCAGGACATGGAAGCAACCTATGTGTCCATCGACCAATGAATGGATAAAGAAGATGTGGCACATATATACAATGGAATATTACTCAGCCATAAAAAGAAATGAAATTGAGTTATTTGTAGTGAGGTGGATGGGTCTAGAGTCTGTCATAAAGAGTGAAGTAAGTCAGAAAGAGAAAAACAAATACTGTATGCTAAAACATATATATGGAATCTATTAAAAAAAAATGGTTCTGAAGAACCTAGGCACAGGACAAGAATAAAGATGCAGATGTAAAGAATGGACTTGAGGACACGTGGAGGGGGAAGGGTAAGCTGGGACGAAGTGAGAGAGTGGCATGGACATATATATACTACCAAATGTAAAACAGATAGCTAGTGGGAAGCAGCCACATAGCACAGGGAGATCAGCTTGGTGCTTTGTGACCACCTAGAAGGGTGGGATAGGGAGGGTGGGAGGGAGACGCAAGAGGGAGGCGATATGGGGACATGTATATGTATAGCTGATTCACTTGTTATGAAGCAGAAGCTAACACACCATTGTAATTATATTCCAATAAAGATGTTAAAATAAAAAAAAAACTACAATGAGTTGTCACCTCACACCAGTCAGAATGACCATCATCAAAAAAATCTACAAACAATAAATGCCTGAGAGGGTGTGGAGAAAATGGAGCCCTCTTGCACTGTTGGTAGGAATGTAAATTGATACAGTCACTATGGAGAACAGTATAGAGGTTCCTTAAAAAACTAAAAATAGAACTACCATAAGAATGAGCAATCCCACTACTGGGCATATACCCTGAGAAAACCATAATTCAAAAAGTGTCATGTACCACAACGTTCATTGCAGCTCTATTTCCAATAGCCAGGACATGGAAGCAACCTAAGTGTCCATCGACCAATGAATGGATAAAGAAGATGGGGCACATATATACAATGGAATATTACTCAGCCATAAAAAGAAATGAAACTGAGTTATTTGTATTGAGGTGGATGGACCTAGAATCTGTCATACAGAGTGAAGTAAGTCAGAAAGAGAAAAACAAATACTGTTTGCTAACACATATATATGGAATCAAAAACAAAAACAAAATAACAATTGGTTCTGAAAAACCTAGGGGTGGGACAGGAATAAAGACAAAGACCACAGATGTAGAGAATGGACTTGAGGACACAGGGAGGAGGAAGGGTAAACTGGGACGAAGTGAGAGAGTGGCATGGACATATATACACTACCAAATGTAAAATAGACAGCTAGTGGGAAGCATCTGCATAGCACAGGGAGATCATCTCGGTGCTTTGTGACCCCCTAGAGGGGTGGGATAGGGAGGGTGGGAGGGGGACATAAGAGGGAGGAGATATGGGGATATATGTATGCATATAACTGATTCACTTTGTTATACAGCAGAAACTAACACAACATTGTATAGAAATTATACTCTAATAAAGATGTTAAAAAAATTAAATTAAATTTAAAAAAAGACAATGGACAGCATGAGGAAAAATACTTTAATTATATATATTAAAGATAAAATATTAATACTCAAAATGTATAGTGAAAATCAACTGGACCAAATCAATGAGACAAAATGAACAATTAAAACAACGACAAAAACAGAAAAACAGGCAAAGTTTATAAACTGACTTTTTACTGACACAGAAATGCGAATTACCAAATGAATAAGTAAAGCTGTTCAACCATACCGTAACCATTAAAAGTAAAGTAAAAACAACTATCAGATTATTTTTCTTTTTCTCTGAATGGGCAGAAGTTTTAATGATAAGCCTCTTGACTGTATAAGGAGGTAGAGCTATGTCTATTATTGCCTTAGGAGTATAAAATGGGATTGACTTCCTCAAGGATAATGTGATAATAGTTTGAAAATTCAAATGTGCATATCCTTAAACCCATCAATCTGCTTTTTGGTAGCTTCCTTCTTAAAAAAATGTGAACAAAAATATGTCTCAAAGTTTCAGGACAATTTTCTTGTAATATTGAAAAATAGCGATAACCTAAAGGTCCATCAACAGGTTAACCATCAGATAAATAAAGTACACCTATACAATGGAACTCCCGGTGGCAAATAAAAGGAATGAAGAGGATATTTCTGTATGGGCATGGACAGATCTCAAAATAGAGACATTGAAGAAAAATACATGCCGTGTATCATTCAAGTTTTTTTAAAAGAAAATTAAAAAAAAAAAAAACAAATTAGATGAGTAGTATAAAGAAGGCTCTCTGAAACAATAGAAAATATATATATTGGTCTCTGCCTCTGGTTCCTGACATAGAGCTCTCAAATCCCTCGGAACTTCCTGGGTGATAGGAGACTCTCTTGTTCTAACAAGGCAACTCTTGGTGTGCTCCTGGATAGCTTCAGGATGGGCGCTGGTCACCAGAAAAACCAAACCATGATTAGAAGTTTGGTACTTTCAGCCTCCCCCGCCCGCCCCCCCGCCCATCCCCCAGAAGGGAAGAGTGCTAAGTTTGAGTTAATGATCAATCATGCCTAGGTGATGAAGCCTCCATAAGAATCCCCAAAGCACAGGGTTCAGAGAGCTTCCAGGAGGGTGAACACATCCACGTGCTGGGTGGGTGGCGCACCCCAACTCCACAGGGACAGAAAAGACTATGCTTGGGACTCTTCTGGACTTCACCCCATGTACCTCTTCATCTGGCCATTCATCTGTATCCTTTACCATATCCTTTTTAATAAACCAGTAAACATAAGTAAATGTTTCTCCGAGTTCTGTGAGCCATTCTAGCAAATTATTAAATCCAAGGAGGGGGTCCTGGGAATCCCAATTTATAGCTGGTCAGTCAGAAGCACTGGTGAAAACCTGGACTTGTGACTAAAGTCTGAAGTAGGGTAGGTGGTCGTGGGACCCATCCCTTAACCTATGGGATCTGTGCTAACTCTGATTAGTGTCAGAATTTAACTGAATTGTGGTACACCCAATTAGTATCACAGAATTGCTTTGTGTGAGACAAACACCACATATTTGGGGGTCATAAAGTATCCTGTAAATAGAGGAAGAAACAGAGTTTCTACAAGACAACATCAAACTGGAAAAGGACTGGGATATTTAGAAAAGGGGGCCAATATTAGTATTATTTGGCTCTTTTACAAAAAAATATGTTACACAGATGATGTTTTTAAAGGTTTAATGTTAATTCTCCACAAATCAAGTAAAAATGCAGTGCAATACCAAACAAAATTCCATTTGTCTTCTTTTTAGAACTTGACAATTGATCATCTGGGGAAAAAAACACTGAAAATGCAGCCAACACATTTTTGTAGAAGAGTAATGAGGGAAAGCTTGTTTACCAAGCCTCAAAAATGTACTATAAATTAAAATAATTAAGACAGTTTGGTATTGATTCAGGGAAAGGCTGGTAGATCAAAGGAATATTATAGAGAGTCTGAAAACAGATCCATGCATATTAGTTGGGACCTTCTTGGTTACAAGTAGCATGCTAAGTCTAATTTGTTTAAGCAAAACAAAAAATGCATCAAGAAAGCAAATTAAAAAATGCAAAAAACAAATTAAAAAATGCAAAAAACAATCCATATACACACATAATCCTAGCAGTATTACTTACAATAACCAAAAGGTGGAAGCAATCCAAGTGTCCATCAGCTGATAAATGGATACACAAAATGTGGTATGTTCATATAACGGAATATTAGTCAGCCTTAAAAAGGAAGTAAATCCTGACACATGTACAGCATAGATAAACCTTGAAGACATTATGCCAAGTGAAATAAGCCAGTCACAGAAAGACAAATACTATATGATTCCATTTACATAAGATACCTAAAATAGTCATATCGATACAGACAGAAAGTAAAATGATGGTTACCAGGGGCTGGGGGGATGAGGGAATAGGAATTATTGTTCAAGGGGGAGGGAGTTTCAGTTTGGGAAGATGAAAAAAATTTCTAGAGATGGATAGTGATGATGGTTGCACAACAATGTGAATATATTGAATGCCACTGAGCTATACATTTAAAAATGGTTAAAAGGGTAAATTTTATGTTATATATATTTTACCATAATAAAAAATCCATAGGAAAAGTAGATGCAGCTGGGATTACTGAATAACTGGAATCAAGAAATGAAGCATAGCCCACTCTCTCTTTCCATGCCTTTTCACTGCATTTCTCTGCATACTGATTTCATCTTTACTACAAAATACATTTTCCCACATGGTAGAAAGTACAGATGTCAAGTAGTCACAGTGAACCAAGATGATGGCTGCCATATAACTGATGGATACAGTATGATAACTTTTTGGCCAGCAAACTAGCAAATAATAAAAAGGTAGCTAACAACCAGACTTGATAAAAGTGTACAGAAACATCTACTTCTGACCATGATGGAGTACTTTGCATCAGACCAGTACTTTTACCAAGATAATCTAGATAAGATTGATAAAATGTATCTGAAAACAGCTTGAAGGTGTCACAAATCAGCCAATACTTGGTGCAGGGATCCGAGGTCAAGCAGAAAGTTGTGATAAAAAGATTTTCCCATTCTAATAGAGCTGATGAGACAAGCATTGGAGTTCAGAGCTATCAAGAAAAATAGAACTTGAGGATCTAAGACTCCTGAAAAAAGGGAAAATCAGATAAGCAGAAAATGATGAGTAGAATTAAACTATTTTAGGTTCCTTACATTTTCCACAGTGTGGTAATGTCATAGCTCTATTAAGTTAATGATGAATGTTGTAAGTTCTAGGCTAACTTCAAAGAGAATAACAAAAGGCATAAATAGCTTGCTAAAAAGGCAAAAAAAGATATATTTCATCTTAAAAGGTGATAAAAGAGAAAAAAGCAAAGAACCAGTCAAAAAAAAAGAAAGAAAAATGGCATTATAGTAGATTTAAACCCAGATATACTGGTAATTTTATTAAAAGTAAATAAACTAAATATTCTAATTCATGATAAAGAGTGTCAAATGGATTTTAAAGTTCAGCTATATACTGTTTAAAAGACATGTCTTAAATAAAGGACACAAAAAGGATAAAATAAAAGGATGAAAAAGACATTACCATGAAAAAGTTAAGCAATGAAAGTTGGTGTATCGATATTAATATTAAATGGACAAAGACAAAGATGTTAAAAGAAGCAGAATTATTTCAAATAGAAGCTATAATATATAATGATAATCCAAAGCAAGGTAAAACAATCAAAATATTTGCGTGCACCTCGTAAAATAGGCTCAATATACGTAAAGCAAAAACTTCAAATAGAAATAAGAAGGGAAATAGACAAATCCACAATAATATATGCCGATTTTAAACACCTCTTTCAATAACTGATTTTAAAAATTGACAAAATAATAGAGATACAGACTGTAATCACAGGATCAGCAATTTGGAATGTCAACAGAACACTCTACACAACAACTGCAAGATATATATTCTTTTCAACTGCAAATGGAACATTCCCCCAAATTTACTATATTCTCAGCCATAAAGCAAGTCTTAAACTTTTAAAGGGATAATATCATGCCAACATGTTTACTGACCATAGTAAAGAACAATTTATTGTTATATACTAGCAGAAAACATATATTTGCTAAGAGAGTAGAACTTATATGTTCTCGTCAAAAAAAAAAAAAGATAAATATGTGAGGTGTTGGATGTGTTAATTAACAAGAAGGGGGGAATCCTTTCATAATGCATATATATATCAAATCACCACAATGTACACTTTAAATATCTTACAATTTTATTTGTATTATATATGTCAATAAAGCTGAAATTTTAAAAATATGTTAAATGTATAAAATATTTAATGTAAAATATAAATAACATTGAATATATATCTAAGAATAAACATAATGAAATATATCCAAGACCTCTACTAGCTCTACTACTTCAAGACCTAAGTAAATGGAGGGTTATACCATGTCATAGACTAGAGGACTCAATCCTGTCAAACTGCAAATTCTCCCAAAGTGAGTAAATACATTCATGTAATCTCAATCAAAATCCAAGAAGGATTTGTTGTGGAAATTGCTAAGCTTATTTTAAATTGCACGTGGAAAAACAAAAGGCCAGGGGTAGCAAAGACAGTCTTGTAGAATAAAAAAGTAGAGGGCCTGCACTCCTGGATATGAGGACTTGTTATCAAGTATATGGTTTTGGCAAAAAGACAGATAAATCAACTAATAAAACAGAATAGTCCAGAAAAACAAATATATACGATCATCTGATTTACAACAAAGATGCCACTGTAGCACTTTTCAATAAATAGTGCAGTAAATTGACTCTATATGGGGAAATATGAGTATGGACTGCTTTCTTACACCACGTAAAATCAATTTATAATGGATTATAAATCTAACAAAGGAAAGTAAAATGACAAAACTTCTAGTAAAAACATAGAGGATGCCTTCACGGACTTGGGTAGGCCAAGATCTCTTAAGCAAGACACAAAAGACACTAATTATAAAGGAAAAGGTTGAATAGGCAGAGTTCATTAAAATTAAGAACTTGCTTATTTATAGACATGATTAAGAGAAAAATATCTCTAATTGTATATATTAAGAGGAATTATATATATCAAGGGACACATAACCAGAAAAAGAAAAACTCCTACTAAAATAAATAAGAAAAAAACAAGCTAATTTTTAAAATGGGCAAAAGACTTGAAAAAGTACTTCATAAAACAGGGCATCCAAAAGACTGATAATCATACGAAAAGGTGTTAAGCTTCATTAATTATCAGGAAAATACAGTTAAAACCTCAATGATATACCTCTACACACCCATCAGAATGACCAAATTTTGAAAATTAATAATACCAAGAATGGGCCACGACGTACAACTGGTACTAGCATACATTGCTGCCATTGTGATAAATTGGCATAACTTGGAAAACTTTTAAAGCTAAATGCACACCTACCTTATGAACGAGCAATTCTGCTCTGAGGTAACTCTCCAACAGAAATGCATGTGTGTATATCATGTTTATGTTATGTATATATAAATTATGTGTGTATCTATACACATATATATATACATACACACATACACCAAAAGGCATGCAGAAGAATCAAAATAGTCTAACTTGTAACAAACATAAAACAGTCAAACACATAAAATGTCCATAAACAGTACAATGGATAATTTACAATATAGTCTAAAATAGAGTAATAGAGATGATTGAACCATTGATATCTGCAACAGTATGAATGGTCATAATCATCTAATACAAACATGATGTTGAGTGAAAGAAGCTATATATAACAGTGCAAAACTAATCCACAGTGATAGAAGGAAGACAGTGCTTAACTTTGGGGTGGGAATGGCAAATAATGACTGGGTCATGACTCAAGGGAAATGTTCTCAGATGAAAATGTACTCTGACTTGATCTGGTGTTGGTTACACATATGGATTCACTTTGTTGAGTCAATACTTATCAAGTGCATTATTCTTCTATATGCATATTATGCTACTATTGAAAAGTTTAATTTAAATAGTGTGGGGAAACAAATATTCTTTATTCACTGATGAAGGGAGTATGACTTTGTAGAATCTTTTTCGAGGGCAATTTGGTAATATTTATCAGCTGAATAATTTCATTTCTAGGAGTTTGTCACACAGTCATATTCACTAGTAATAAAGAAAATAAACAGAATAATAAATAAGTACTTTTTGAAGCACTTACGTGTCATGTACTCTTTTGACACTTCAAATTTAATAGTGTATTTGTTTATTAATTCCAATAAGCCTATGAGATTGGTGATGTTATCCCATTGTATAGAGGTGTGAATAGCAGCATTACTTACAATAGTAAAAATTAGAAATGTGAATAATTTCATCAATGATAAAATAAATATTAGCTCATCCATACAGTAAAATCAGTGAGGTAAATATATATGGAAATAGGTGCATAATTTACCAACAAAATAAACACAGAGGCTAAAATGACTATATTAAAGCTCATTTTGTTTTAAAAACTAAAGACAAACACACATACACACAGGTAGAGATAAACCTGAAAGGGTACAAATTGAACTACTAAATTTGGTTATCTCTGGGAGATGGGACTGTGGGGAGGACCTGTTCTTTGTAGTTTATGCATTTCTCTGTTGATAGAATGTTTTACATGAGCATGTATTATGTATATGATTAGGAAAAGCCATTCTCTATCAAAAGTAGTAATAGTAATAATAATTCTCCATTTTTCCATTCTTGATCTCAGTCAAAACTCAATGTAATATAAATAAATTCAAGAAAATAACTCATCTTAAAATATATCTAATAAGGAATAATGGGAATATATTCTAGCACTCCTGCATCTAAATCCCTTCACATTTTTTTCAGCCAAATCTTAAGTGATATTTAAATCCTTTTCCTCTTAACACCAACACCAAAAAATGTGTGTGGTATGAATATTTTTGTATCCTCTTTATGAGAAAACTATATCTATATTTCTTGCTTCTTTGTTGGTGATACTGAATGGAAACTTTAATTTGCAAGATTTAAAAGTAGACTTTGTGAAACAACCCAAGTGTAAAAACCATTAGTGGCAACAGCATTTGCTAAATACTGACATCTGATGGTGTGAAAGATCAAGTTTAGCAGCTTTGAGGTATCTAATTCTAAAAATGAAGGTATATGGAACAAAAATAAGAAGTATTTGGCACCTAGGTCAGTAGAACTTCTGACAGAACTGCTGTTTTTCACACTTACCTAACTAAAAAGGCATGTTTTGGAAGAGTTGGATTTCCAAATAAGTGGGCCAAATTACAAGACATAAACAGTATATTTACATGTACACAAAGAATTTATGGAAATCCATAGCCAGGAGAAATGCATTTTACAAAATGTTTAAAATCTCTCTCTCACTTTTTCTCCCTCTCTTTCATTATGACCTTCTGATTAAACAATTCAGCAAGAAGATTGATTACAAGTCCTTTAGTAATTGTCCCTAAAAGGCCAGAACACTCTGGCAAAAAAAGGAGAATGAAAAGAACAAGAAAAAAGAAAGAAATGAAAACTAACAAGGGACTTGAAGGAACTGTGAGCATCCAAACCCTGGCACTAGATTTGGCAACAGGTGAATTTTCTTTGGAGGGTATTAATTTTGTAAGTCAAAGCTATTAAAACCTGACTTCCCGTTTCAGGTCTGGAAGGCATAATGCACAGGTCTCTTGCTCCAGCCCTCCCTAGGGGCTGTATTTTATCCAACTAGCCCCACTCCCTTCACTGGCACATATTATAAGTGCAAAATCTACTGGCCAAGACCATTCATTTAGTCTTGCCACATACCGTGCGGAAGTCTACATCAATGTTAATCTGGTCGTCCCAGATAAGTATACCTGGCTCTGCTAAATGCACAAAGCTACGGTTCCCAAAAATGTCTCATGACACTTCTAAATCTCAGGGAAATGTTCAATACCCTCTTGCCTTACAACTCAATGGGAAACAGACTAATTGCCACTCAATCTATGACAGTTATTCACCACCCTATATTTTCATCTTGCTTTTTCAAGATGTCTGATTCCAACAATCCTTAGACCACAATGGAATCCATCCATCATATTTCAGTAGTATGTAGATTCTCCTACTCTCTTCCTTTAAAAATTGTTTCAAACCTTCTCCATTTTTCTTCTTAAACTCCAATTCCTCCATATTCCCATCAGTCTATGAACTGTCTGTGATTCTTTGATGCCAACCCTTCCACTTGTGCCCAGCTCCCATCTCCTCTTGTCCAAATTTCCTCTCTCTCCTTCAGCACCCATTTTCCCCATTCTACTCATTATTATTCAAAAAACAAACATCCTAGTCCTCTCATCTTTCAAAACCCTCTCTTAATAGCACTTATCCCTCCAGGTACTACCTTATTTCTCTTCCTTCTGTCACAAAAGCCTCCCCAGTGTTGTCTGTACTTACTGCCTCCAATTTACTCCTCCCATTCTCTCCATCTCACTTCAAAGAGCCCCTTCCCACCACCACCACTACAAGAAGCTGCTTGGGTCAAGAGCACTAAGAACCTCCACATTGCCAAACCTGATAGTCATTCCTCAATCCTCATTTAATTGTACAGGTTTCAATATCTGACAATCACTGCCTCCTACTGGAAACACTTTTCTCACTTGACATCCAACACAGGGCTACTCTTCTGGTTTTCCTCCTACCTAACTGTCCGTTTCTTCTCAGTCTCCTTTTCTTCATCATCTCTCCCAATAAACAGCTCATCGGGATTCAGTCCTTGGTCCTCCTTTCTGTGTTTACTCACTTTCTAGGTCATCTCATCCAGGCTCGTGTCTTTAATATCATCTGTTTGCTGAGCTCTCCCAAATATTTATTTCCTGACCTCTTTTTTGACTTCCAGACTTAATATCCAGCTGCATACTTGACACCTCCACCAGGATATCTAACAGGGATCACAAATGTAACTGGTAGAAACTGAGTTCCTCCCAACCCTGCTAAAACCTGCCCCTAGTCTTTTCCACCTCAGTAAATGGCAACTCCATCCATCCATTGGCTCAGGCCAATAAATCCTAGAGTCTTCCTTGGTTTCTCTCTTTCTTTTACTGCCTCCACCAGTAGTGAATCCATCAGAAAGCCTTATTGGCTCTAGTTGCAAAATATATCCAGAATCTGACCAGTGTTTACCACCTCTGCTGCTATTACCCTGGTGCACATCACTATTGCTTTCACTTGGCTTATTGCAACAGATGCCTAACTGGCCTTCCTATTCCTATCCTTGTCCCTTCACTCACTATATTCTCAACACAAGTGACAGACTAATCTCATAAAACACGTTGGATCATGTCACTCCTCTGCTGAAAACCTTGAATTGGCTCCTTATGTCACTCAAAGTGAAGGGCAAAATCCTTACTATGATCTTCCCTTGTCACGCCCCCTACCACATCCAAGTTTCCTCTCTCCTACTACGTTACCCTTCTCTGGCTCTGCTCCAGCCACAATGGTCTATCAAAAGTTTCTTGAACAATCCAGGTTCACTCTCAACTCAGGGTCTTTGTACTTGCCATTACCTATTGCCAGGAATACCCTTTTAATCTAAGAAACATGGCCCACTATCTCACTTCCTTCAAATCTTCACTCGGTAAGACCTTTCCTGAATCCCTTAGTTATAAAAGTTCAACCCTCCACACTCTCCTAGCTCCTCTTCTCAGTTTTTCTACAACATTTACCATCACATAACATTTTTTATAGTTTATATTCAATGTTAAGTTCCATGAAGACAAGATATTTGTCCATTTTGTTCATTGCTGTATCCTCAGCACTTGAAATAGTGTCTGGGACACAGTGTTTAGTAAATGAATTGAGTGAATAACGGCATCAGCTTACTAACAGCTTATATGCTTGCTAGGTACGGTACTGTTTTACTCCTGTAACTGCATCATGGTTTCTCTCTAGTCAAAATTTCCTATTTGGATATCTCTGAAATAATTTTCATTCCAGAAAACATACCAAGTGAAGTCTTTTAATTACCAGACTTATGTTTCATACACTTGCCAGGATAAGGACCTTTGTTACTGAAATCCTCATAGATCTGCCTAGCAGTGTTAAGCAAAGCATTCTTCTTTTTTTTTTTATTGAGACAAAATTGATATAACATAGCATTATATTAGTTTCAGGTGTACCACATAATGATTCAATATTTGTATTTATTGCAAAATGATCATCACAATAAGTCTAGTTAGCATCTGTCACCATAGAGAGTTACAATTTTTTTCTTGTGATGAGAACTTTTAAGATCAACTTTCAAATATACACTACAGTATCATTAACTACAGCCTCCATGCTGTACATTACATCCCTATGATATTTATTTTATAACTGGAAATTCGTATCTTTTGACCACCTTCACCCATTTCGCCTGCCCCCAACTCCCCCATCTCTGGAAACTACCAATCTGTTCCCTATATCTATGAGTTTGGGTGGGTTTTGTTTGTTTGTTTTAGATTACATATAAGTTAGATCATACGGTACTTGTCTTTCTCTATCTGACTTATTTCACTTAGCATGATACCTTACAGGTCCAACCATGTTGTTACAAATGGCAAGATTTTAACCTCTTTTATGGCTCAATAATATTCCATTGTGTATATATATACCACATTTTTTTTTATCCAGTCATCCATCAATGGACGCTTAGGTTGCTTCCATGTCTTTCTTGGCTGTTGTAAATAATTCTGCAATTAACATGGGGTGCATATATCTCTTCGAATTAGTGTTTTCATTTCCTTCCGATAAATATCCAGAAGTAGAATTGCTGGATCATATGTTAGTTCTATTTTTAATTTTTTGAGGAAACTACATATTGTTTCTCATAGTGGCTGCACCAAGTTACATTCTTACCAACGGTGAACAGGAGTTCCCTTTTCTCCACATCCTCACCAACACTTGCTATTTGTTGTCTTTTTGAAATAGCCATTCTGACAAGTGTGAGGGGATATTTCATTGTGATTTTGATTTGCATTTCCCTGTTGATTAGTGATGTTGAGCATCTTTTCACATATCTGTTGACTATCTGTATGTCTTCTTTGGAAAAAAATGCCTATTCAGACTCTCTACCCATTTTTTAATTGGATTGTTTGGGTTTTTTGCTATTGAGTTATAGGAGTTCTTTATAGATTTTGGATATTAACCCCTTAAAGATGTATGATTTGCAAATACTCTATCCCATTCGGTACGTTGCCCAGAGCCTCTTTTCTTAAAAGCATATTTCCTAAGAAAGCTATAGAAGAAAGCAACAACAACTAACCCTCTACCTTTTTTAAAATTAAGTCTAAGAGATACTATATAAACAAACTCAATAAGAATGCCATTTTCTCAATTTTTCAGTGCGTATAACCTGAGTTTTTATTTGAGTTTTGGCACCAGGATTCCTACATTCTGTGAACTTCTTAGCAAAAACTACATGGTATGTTTCTCTAGGGAGAGTTCATTACATCTCTAGACTTGTGTGATTCACTTTTCAAAATTTGAAGGAAAACTCCTTTATAACAAAAGTGAAAGAAACTAAAGAGAAGCCAAAGCAAAGAATTATTTAATGAGCTACTTTATGATTCTGAAGTCTGAATTTTTAAGCACAGCACTGTTAAAGCTACTGCAGTTGAAACAACAGGTTTTGGCTGGTTGCTATGACCTCTCTGAGTTCACCAAAACTCTTTCCTTCTGCCTCCTGAGCCCACAGCTAGATGACACTGCCATTCCCCTGGAGCTTGGGAGCATGGCTGCATGACTGGATCGTCCTGTATGATTCTATCCTATAGTTCAGGCTGAAGCATTAAGAAGCCTCCCATGTGATTTTCTCTGTTACCGCATTTTGTGTCTTGATGTGGAGGAGCCATTAGAAGACTCTGAAGTCCTAAAAGATGGTGGAGGAAGATGAGATCCCTAAAGGACCACAAGATAGACTGCTTGCTGATCCACTCTGGATCAGGTGTGAGCAAGAAGTACACTTTTATTGTGTTAAGCTGTTGGGATTTGGGAGTTTATTGCAGTAATCGTTGTTATTTATCTCAAGTAAAATACTACTAGAAACTGTGCTGCCCAGAGGTGACTGGCACATAGTCCTATCAAAGGCATATCTTGCAGATATCTGGCAGGAATGCATGTAAAATAAACATACTGGACAGCATCAAGAAAAGCTGTTTTCATCTATTTTACTCAATGACTACCACAGCATGACAGAAGTAAACTAAGGCTTATCAGAACGAAGGAATGAGTTCTTAAATGCAATTTAAAATGACTTGGAATGCAGTTGTTTAGTGAATAAGACCCTTTCTTCCTTCTTTAAATCAAATGTAAGCGTAATTGTCCCGCTTTTACTCCCAACAATAATGAATCTAATAAGCATTTCTGAATTCTTCTTCACTGATCAGAAAAATCTTCCTGAGTTCTCTGAATATTACTACCACACCATAACATATTTCCTTTTAAAACTATAAAATAAATTCATTCACACATATTTTGTGAATGTCTACTATGTCCAAAGCACTGATATTAACCTGTGGAGGAAGGAAAGAAGAATACACAGTGCCCACTCCCTCCTAAACCTAACTTTCATTAGGAAGGTGAGGTAGGACCAGCTATTAACAAATGAAGAAATTAACAAGATATTCTGCTATTAACAAGATACCCAGCTATTAACAAGACATTCTGAGCTGTAGTGGTTTCCGCACATCATATAGGTATTATTCAGCTCTGTGGGTTCCTGAATACTTCGGCCTTGAAGTTTCTACACAGGTATTACCTAGCTCCATGACTGATAAATTACACTCTAACCTTGGTGTCTCTTGGACCAAGGCTGAGTTTACTGGCTAAAGATCCTGGGAATAGGCCCAAGTTCTGAACCAGGGCCTGGACAGGGCCTGGGTTAGGCTATGGCCTGTGAAGAAACCTAAGCCTAGGTGTTCTTGGAAGACAAAAATGGAACCCAGCTTCTGATTCCTTACAACTCCCAGTGGCATTAAAAAGATGGAGGTTTGCATCCTTGTCCTACCCCTTTTGAGCTGATAAGGTTATTTATATGTCTAGTCTCCTCAGCTGTAAAATGGGAATGATAAAAGGACATATCTCATAGGGTTATTATAAGAATTAAATGAGATGATATATGTAAAGGACACAGCACAGTACTTGGGACATAGTAAGCACTCCATAAATAGCAGCTGTTTAATTATTTCAGTGCCTCATATTTGTAAGAGCCAAGATTCTTAAGAGAAGATCCTTTATCTACCCCTTCAACCAACCAGAAAATTAAAAACAGACATACAAAAACCTACTGCATTAGCTGAATTACCTGGTTATGAACTCATCTAAAGAATGATCTCAATTATTTTTGAATACAATGAAATGCTTTAAAGACTTAACAAACGGCCTTCATAAACATGTCCCCAAACTGTATGGCAGAGATGAATAAGAAATTATATTCCCTCTCTTTTATGGTCATTACCAAATAACCTGACTGAAAGAATAGATTCTGGATTGGGTAGCCAATCCAGACAGATTGCCTGGGTAGCCTGAAATAAGTTTGTTGAACAAAAGTCACATCATTTTGGCTAGAAATTAATTTTCAGTATCCATTCAACTAAGATGTTAACCTTTCAGCTGCTACAACGTCAGGAAGTACGTGTGTATGTGGTGGCGAGGCAGCCAGGGTAGTGGAAGGGTCGGTAGAGGGTGGGACATTCAGACAGCTCAAAGAAATGGCTAATGGCCAATCAGCATGGGAATACTTAGCCTTAACCAACCAGAATGGTTTTACTAGTACTTACCAAATGGTATCTGCCTTGCTTATCTTGCCTCACACCCCACAAGGAATGGTTAATAACAAAGGGAAATGAATTTAGAACGCTTATGTACTTGCCTCTCCTTTGCAACCTAATCCTGACCCTCTTCTTTGCTCTTTCTGGAAGATTCTTACATTATAAAGGCTATGAGACCCACTCCCATTGCCACAGAAGTACATGAATTATTTAAAATGAATAGAAGCTTAAAATTATTATTTTCAATTATTCATGTACAATACAGGTTCTTTGTGAGTTATACTTGTCAGATTATTAACTGAAATAAAAGACTTTCTGCTTTCAGTAGGGGTCCAGTTTTCCCTACACTACACAGGCAGACAGTTCACTGAGAATACAGTTACATTTACTAGGTTCTAAATAAAATCAAAAGATAAACTCCTGGCAAACAAACCCTCTAAAATATATTAGCTATTTGACCTTGGATGAGACATTTGCATTCCCTGGGGTTCAGTTTCCTCCTCTGAAAAGTGAAGGAGCGGGACTAGACAATTTCTGAAGTTCTTTCCAGAAGTAATATTCTGAGATTCTCTCTTGAAGCCACTGTCCTCCACTAGCTATGAATCATGGGAAACTCCAAAATAATCTAGTCAAACCTAATCAAACGTTGGACTCCCCACTACAACATCTGTTTGACCATCTCCATTGACAGGAAATTTACTAACTCCTGAGGCAGTCAATCAAATGTCCAACAGTTATTTTCACCAGAAGGTTCTGCTTTCTCCTAAGTTGAAATCTATATCTCTGAACTTGTTGCATATAGATCATGAAAACTGAATATTCTACATAATTACACCTCTCTATATCAGGGTTACTGTACTGAATGTAACAACTTTTTTATCAAGCTTTAAAATAAAGTGTACATGAGTAATACAACTTTTGTAGGCTGCTATAGCTGGAGAGTAGGGACATCATTTCTTTTTTTTTTTTTAACTTTTTATTTTATATTGGAGTACAGTTGATTAACAATGTTGTGTTAGTTTCAGGTGTACAGCAAAGTGATTCAGTTATACATACACATGCATCTATTCTTTTCCAAATTCTTTTCCCATGTAGGTTGTTACATAACATTGAGCAGAGTTCCCTGTGCTATACAGTAGGTCCTTGTTGGTTATCCATCTTAAATATAACAGTGTGTACATATCAATCCCAAACTCCCTCACCGTCCCTCCCTCCTCCCAGCCTTCCCCCCTGGTAACCACATGGGCATCATTCCTTAAGTCATATGGTTTCAAACTAATCCTCTATATGTTCTACTTTCCACATTGGGCTGCATTCCAACAAGCGCAACAACAATCACCTAGATGTTCGGAAACATACCATATAGATTAAATATCCTTATAAATACCTGCATTTTCATGTGGATTTGCTATAGATGCTTTAAGAATAAGTGACTAAGTAAAAGGTATACAACATATACATATATTCACAAAGAATGATACTCAAATATTTAGAAAGCACTGTCATATTGATTCAAACATAATATATTATCACACATAGTAATAACATCTCTGAAATAGTATCATACTAAAAACATGTGAGAGAGCTCCTACAAACCAGGTTTTAAGCTAATGAGTTCTATTCAGTTAAATGCTATGAGTAATAATGTATCCATTTTTGTTTATTTTCATTTGCCACAGCTACAGGCATCCACAACACTCCTATAAATGCTGGAATCCAAATCCTACTTCATTCTAATCCTAAACTAATCACTTTTCTAGGAATTTGGATTTGTCTGATTGCTTGTATACTTTCAAATCAATATTAAATTATAATTCTGTATAAAGTCAGAAATAGCAGAACAACTTATTGACTATCTTGATTCTAGGAAAGTACAGACTGAGCACAGCAACATGCATAGGTAAGCACTGAATACATCTTTTTGTAGATTATTCATAAAGTGAAGAGTTGCATTTGTATTCACAAATGGTACTGGGAACAGACCTCAGTACTTCTGAGTTTCAGAATAACCTTTATCTACAGCTAGACCAAGAAATTTAGAAGCATTTATGAAAGCCTATGAGTTAAAAGGTACCGTACACAAAGCAACAAAATAAACTTTGCTATGAACATTGTGTTTAAGTTTTCTAATTTGTAAAACAGAAGTAACACCACCAAACTATTCTGCCTGATACCATGTTTGTAGCCACTGGAGGAAGAAAAAGCATGTGAAAGAATATTGAAAATCCTAGAAAGGAACCATATAGTCAGTAAGATGTTCAAATAGTTGCAATTATGTTGGTATCCATATAAGCAAAATTTTATTCAAATATGAGCCTAAATGTCTGAACCCCATGTTTTTAAAAAAATTCAAGCTAGAATTTTCTTGGGGACAAACTTTCTCAAGACATTTTAGAATTTCCTGCTTATTTTACTTCTAGCCAAAAGTACTGCAAAAACAGCCACTCTCGTAATTCTTTCACACCTCTGTTTCCAATCCTGGCCAGAGTCTCAAATACGAAAAAGGTGTGTTAAGATAGTCAGGGGAAAAGTTCAGTGGATGCTACTGAACCTCTAAAACAAACTGTGGAACAAAAGTGACAGCAGTTATTTTTTGGTAGTCCGTTTGTGGTTCTTCAAGCTATTGAGATGGTCAATCTGCCCTAATTTCTAGAGTTTAGGTGATTAAACATTTTAATTGCCTATCATGTTTTCCCTATATTTATAATCCTTATTCCCAGAACTGAAATCCTATAACTGCCTAAGGCAATGGAACTTATAGAAGCATTCAAAACCCTGCCAGATTTGAAAACAAGTTCAAGCCTACATATTTAATATTCATTAACTTCAGTAATAGAAGCGCTTGAGAATAAATCATGTTTTACTTATTTCCTCTAACACTTACTCTAGTAAGAATTCACGGGAGACTCAGGAAAATGTGGAAAGGGAATAAGGGCCAGCCTCTTCGGATGGAAAAATCTCAATATTCAAAAATTTCCCTCTAGTTCGCACTAAGATCTTGGCGTGGTAAAGGAGTTTATGTCAATCTTCTTCAGCCCTTCTAAAGAGAGAAGGACTTTATAAGATACACAAAGGGTAAGATGGCGAATAACAGCAGGAAAAAAAAATAGAATTCTTGATGGTGAAAAATCCCCACAAACAAAAAATGGAAACTAATATCCAGGTAGATTAATTTTAGGTGTTTTGATGATGTCATTTTTCAAGGGCCATTAGAAGTCAGTGAGTAATTTAAAAGGAGAGGTTAGAAGGGTTTAGGGAAACTAAAATCCCACAGTTTCCAGGAAATAGAAAGCACACGTCTACCCTAGTATGCCTTTAAGCGTATAATTAAAAGAAGAAAGCTTTAATGTCTTTCTAGTCATGGCAGCCAGGACTCCTGTGCTTTATTTTTTTACCTAAAAGAAGAAAAACAACAACAGTGAAACTAAAACCACCAAGTTCAATTCCATGGGCCAAATCCTAAAAATAGGTCAGACTCAGCTTTCTTACGGAAATAAATACAAAGAAGGAAAAAACCCAGAAGATCTGAACTGCTTCTCAAAGTCGTCTGAATTTAATGCCAAGTCCGCAAAGCGGCTTGGTTTTTAGGGGACTCTTGTGAGCTGTGTTGAGCTCTGAACAGTTACCAGTGACCAAGTTGATGATGCTGGGATGTGGTAGGAAAAAAAAGTGTTATTAAAAAGCAGATGGGGACTTCCCTGGTGGCGCAGTGGTTAAGAATCCGCCTGCCAATGCAGGGAACACGGGTTCGAGCCCTGGTCCGGGAAGATCCCACATGCCGCAGAGCAACTAAGCCCGTGTGCCACAACGGCTGAGCCTGCGCTCTAGAGCCCGCGAGCCACAACTACTGAGCCCACATGTCACAACTACTGAAGCCCACGCGCCTGGAGCCCATGCTCCACAACAAGAGAAGCCACCACAGTGAGAAGCCCGCACACGGCAATGAAGAGTAGCCCCCGCTCACAGCAACTAGAGAAAGCCCCCGCGCAGCAACGAAGACCCAACGCAGCCATAAATAAATAAATAAATAAATATTTAAAATAATAATAAAAAAAGCTTATGTGCTTAGATCTTTATGCTAATGTTTAAACATCCAATTTCAGTTATTACAGAAAAACTTTGTAGCTGTAGTTTAGAGTTTTATATGTTAGTTCTCCATAAGCTCACACATAAAATGGTGGGACTTAACATATAAGACAGTTCATATGCTGTATTTTGAATATTACCTTCAGTATGTTTTTCTGCATGTATCGGAAGAACCATGGTTTAAATAAGCACAATCACCTGTGACCAAGTTCGCAATGCTGGGAACTGATTTAAAAAAAGGTTATTAAAAAGCATATGTGCTTAATTCCTTACACTAATGTTTAAACATACGAATTCAGTTATTACAGAAAAAATTCATAGCTGTATTAGTTCTCTGTAAGTTCACACACTAAATGGTGGAATTAAACATATAAGACAGTCCGTATTCTGCATTTTTAATATTGCTTTCAGTATGTTTTTCTGCATTATCATAATGACCATGGTTTAAAATAATCAAGAGTTTATTTTACATTTGTATGATATATAAATATATATAAAAGAAAACACTTCAGGATTACGATTCAGAATTTTTCTTCAGTATCACATCCTCATTCACAAATATCCTCCTCAGTTTAGAGTGTAGTCCAAGACAGATATTTGGATTGGAGTACTTTTCCTAATGGACCAGCTCAGCCATAATTTTCATA
The DNA here is from genome assembly GCF_009873245.2 of Balaenoptera musculus. Lineage (NCBI taxonomy): Eukaryota > Metazoa > Chordata > Mammalia > Artiodactyla > Balaenopteridae > Balaenoptera > Balaenoptera musculus. Next base: position 31,547,669 of record NC_045796.1, read on the forward strand.
AAAACAATACATCTATTCAGGTCAAGAGAGGAGGCACAGAATCTCACGTTCTACGTGCATTTGCATTCTAGACTCATCTTTCAGCAAACACTTACAGAGTATCTGCAACTGTGCCATGGAGTATGCTGGACACAAAGATACATGAGTAATCGGCATGCATTAGTGGAAAGAGCTTAAAATAACTTATGTAGCATGCTTAGCTCATTGTCTGGAACAGAATAAACCCGCAGTAAGTATTAGCTACTGCAATGATGGCAGTGCCAATGACGACCCTTCTACATAAGAAAACATTCCAGAATTTCTGTGCTTTCGGTTTTCACAAATACAGTGTGCCATTAATTTCATTTTTTTTTTAATTTCATTTTTAATAACAACAAGCTTTCTTCCTGCCAGGGAAGAAGGGTCAGACAAATGCACAAAAACATACAACACAATGTGTGACACGATTAGAGAGGTGAAACCAAAGTATCGTCGTCCCTCCAAAAAGGGTGTGGAAATGAGGAAAGACTGTCTTCTTTTGGGGGTTAATATTTGATCTGGGTTTTGAAAGATGGGAAGCACTTAATAAAAGAGTTCAGCTAGATTACAGAATACATAAATGGAGTTGTCAGGTAATATAGCAGTTAATCTTGAAAACCAAGCTTAGAGTTTATTTTAGATTTTATTCACCAAAAAATAGGGAGCCTGTAAAAGTATTTGAACACGGAAGTAAAATATACATATTCATATTTACATATATGTATGCATGTATGTGTATGTGTGTATATATATTGTTCAAAGTACATCGCTACCCTACTCCAAAATACTTTCTTCCTTCTTGGTCAGTAATTTACCCTTACATCCTGGGGAGGTGATGGTCTGGCTGCAGAGGGCAAGCTAGAAGAGCTGGGTGCACGCGACGTCAGGAACTGTGTTCTAGTCTTGGCGGGCTGCACACTGGCCTAAGGTGTGGAGGCTGGGTGACAACCTGGACCCTGCAGAGCCTGGAGGAGACTTTTCCTCAGGAGACCTGTGGATACCCTCGGGGAAGCTGGAGGGTGCCTTCCCATGTCTCACGAGAGACGCCTCATTTGTTCTGTAGCACTTGCACAGGAAGGATTGTACTAGAAGACTGAAATGCTACCTGTCCTAGAGGCTGGGAGAGAGAGAGAGAGCTCCTGCTTAGATCTGGAAAGATCAGGGAGCAGAAAGTTTGTGTGTCTGTATCTTAAGACTGGGATGATTCTTTTTCTACTGCTTGGAGTATTAGCTTCCTAGGACCGGCATAATGAGCTGAGTGGGTTTAAAACAACAGAAGTTTATTCTCTGCAAGTTCTGGAGGCTGGAAGCCCAAAATCAAGGTGTTGCTAGGGCCATGCTCTCTCTGAAGACTCTAAGGGAGGAATCCTTCCTAGTCTCTCCTAGTTTCTGCAGATTGCTGGCAATTCTTGGTATTCCTTGGCTTGTCTGCAGATGCATCACTCTAATCTCTCCCTCTGTCTTCATATGGCCTTCTTCCCTGTGGGTGTCTGTGTCCAAATTTCCCTCTTCTTGTAAGGATACCAGTCATTAAATTAGGGCTCACACTAACACAGTATGAACTCATCTTAACTTGATTACATCTGTAAAGACCAATTTCCAAATAAAGTCCTATTCATAGGTTCCAGGGATTGGGACTTCAACATACCTTTTTGGGGAACACAGTTCAACCCATAACAGTTGGCTTGTTTGGTCACCAAAGAGAAAATGCTGTGTCTCTCACCATTCTCTCTGATCTAGAGACCTAATATCCTAACTAAGTAAGGACTTACAGAGCCATGAGCACACTGCATCCCAAGAGGTGGGGACAGAAAGCTTCACAAGTGCCTGAAAAAAAAAGCTTCCTATCTCACAATATTCCTGCCCTCCCCCAGAAACGTTCCAAGGGTCCAGTCTCAAGATGAAAGGGAGCCATCATTAGAAGTGATGATCCACCGAAGTAATGAAACCTTTAGGAGAACCCCATCCTGCTTCACAGCACTGTTTACCTCAGTCCCCACCTCTCCCCCACCCTGCCCAGAAGGTTCCCTCTCATTGCTCAGACTCAGCTGAACAGTTCTCAAAAGCTTAGGCAGGTATGCAAGGGTGAGAGCCCTGGAGACCTAATGAGGCTCACCTACAAGGAGGAATGTGGTTGAGTCACTTGTCCTGAGGTAGCTGAAAGAAATGCTCCAGAAAGGAGCATTAGGACCATTACTGGCCTGTGCAGAAATAGCAATGTTGGCATACTTCTACTTTATTCTTTTGCTTAACATAAAAAAAGAGAAATGAAAGCTTTGCATTTTTCTCTAAACTAAAAATAAAAATCAGTAGGGTTTTACTATTGTTTTTCTTGTCAGCTCAGAATCAGCAGAATCAGAATTTCCACATGTTAAACATATGGGTGAGAGTATTACAGATAGAGACTTCAACTCTCTTCTTAGGACATGCTTGTGTTTACATTGATTGACCCAGGATGACAGCTAATGACAGCTGATGGGATTGATCATAATTGTAATAAATTCTTTGTTTCTTACCTAAAGTAAATAAATTGTAATCAATTCTTTGTTTAATAACTTGTAAAAATTATTTCTAGTCTGCTCACCTTATTGTTAAGCTCCATGAGTATTGGGCCTCTATTTGATTCACTTCTATATCCCCAGTATGGTCCTCATTACATAGTAAAAACTCAAGAGGTATTTGGGAAATGTTTATAGGCCAAAAGGGCTACCCTTATAGAGAAATGGAAAGGGAGATCCAATGAGTCATTCTGCAGTTACGGACCGCATCATCAAATGAATATGAAACACTATCGGCTCCCAGAATTATCGAGCTGGGAAACTGTTGACTTTGAAAGTGGAGAGTCATAGAGTTGCTTGATCTGTATCCCACACAAAATTAAGGCACCAAATCCAATGTCCAGCATTAATTTAGAACATAAGTGGCTAAAACTTTGCTCATATCTTTAATTCAAGTCCAAAGTTTACCAAAGAAAGTGATAAAATCTGTATCCATCTGAGTTTACAGAAAGTTCTTTTCCCATCCTTGCTAGCCCTCCCCTTAAAATAGATTACCACAACTTCTAGTTCAGAGGTTTATAGACAATATGAACATACTAATTTTTCATAGCTTTATTCATTAAAATTGTGTGTTTTCACTGTATATTTCTTTCAACTTTCCTGTATGTTTAAAATTTTTCATGATAATATTTTGAGAAAAATTATTTAAGTTATAAAGGAAGAGTGAATATGGGTCACTTATTGTCACTGTTTGAGTAGACCGCAGGCACTTAAAATGTTTATATTTATATGTTTATATGTTTATTTATAAAATGTATATATAGTAATGAAATGACTATCTATGCATATGTATGTACTTTTGCTTTAACATTTATAAGCATGCTTTACCACTTAATAACTCTGTGAACCTTAGGCAAATAATCTCTCTGAACTTCTTCTGTAACATAAGAATATGTCACATGCCTGAAGGCAGTGGGTTGGATCAGATGATTTCTTGATATCATTTTCTGATGAATGCTAATAGACGCAGCTGTAGTATAAAACTTAAGTTGTTCACAGATATACATGTGTGTGTTGAACCAAGATTGCTACTTCTGTAGTAAAAAATTATCAAAATCAGCAGTTTCCTATGATTCAACCTAATACATACATATATAATATAATACTGGGTTGGCCAAAAAGTTCATTTGGGTTTTTCTGTAAGATGTTACAGAAAAACCCAAACGAACTTTTTGGCCAACCCAATATCTACCAGATAGTCTACTTATCCAATATATACTTATTGGCACCCACTTTGTGCCAGGCACTGTCAGTTTTTAAGATACAAAGAGGAACAGTTCCTGCACTAAAGGAGCATATAGTGCAGTCTCTTTCTCCCAAGGTGTTTGCTCTAACAGCAATGTTTGTCACGTGCCATGGAAACAGAGAGACTTCACTGCAGATATGATAGGAGGCTCCCAGAAGAGGAAAAGGATGTTAATGGCATTAAGACACTGCTAAGAGATGGCGTGAGGGTATGAAAGGATCTGTCCTGTCAGGGAACGATGAGAAGCTCATGGTAATAGAAGCACAGCATACAGGAGAGAGGTATTAAGGAACAGAGGCGGGAGGTATAAATTGGGTCATATTGCAAAGACCGTGCTGAGTTTAAGATTTTACCTAATTTATAATGTCACTATCAGCTTTGATTTTGAAAAAGATTGATTTTATTTATTGTTTTTTTAAATTTATTTATTTTTGGCTGTGTTGGGTCTTCGTTTCTGTGCGAGGGCTTTCTCTAGTTGCGGCAAGCGGGGGCCACTCTTCATCGCGGTGCACGGGCCTCTCACTATCGCAGCCTCTCTTGTTGTGGCTCACGGGCTCTAGAGCGCAGGCTTAGTAGTTGTGGCTCACGGGCTTAGTTGCTCCGCGGCATGTGGGATCCTCCCAGACCAGGGCTCGAACCCGTGTCCCCTGCATTGGCAGGCAGATTCTTAACCACTGCGCCACGAGGGAAACCCAAGATTGATTTTAGATAGGTAACTCTGGTGAAAATGTGGAAGACAGACTAAAACTGGGAGAAGCAGGTTTCCAGGTGACCAGATAGGAAATTATTGCAGTAGTCCAAATGAATGGCAGTAGGAGGGTAAGAGAGAGGCTGGATTCATAGAGATTTCTGGCAACAGAACTGGCAGGATTTGGTAACAATACCAAATATACCTTCCGTCAAATTTGGGAACTTCTAGTTCATTATTTCCTTGAATCTTTTTTCTGCATTGTTTTCCATCTCCTTTTCAGACTCCACTTATATTCACATTAGACCTTCTGATACTATCCTACAAGTGACAGAGTCTCTGTTCATTAAATGTGGGAAACTCACTTAATGCTATTCTCCTCTTTGAAGTATCAATGCTTCTTCTGTTTCTGCCCACCTTTGTTTGTCCTCCAATGGCTTCAGATAGTTGTGATATATATATATACATATATACACACACACACATATATACATATAATTACACACACAATATGTGTGTATGCATCTATGTGTGTGGGTATAAAATTATGTGTATATTGTGAATTTATGTATATACTGTGTATGTGTGTAATTGTTCTCATTGGGATGGTTGATCTGATCTGAGCTACTCTGCCATTACTAGAAGAAGAACCCATACCTAACACAAGATTAAATGTATTCCCTGTTTAGAAAGTAATTAGAAAAAAATCAATAAATTATAAGGTCCTTAAATGAAAAATGAAACATATAAGAAAAAACAAATAACTCAATAGAAAAATGAGCAAAAGAATGAATAAACATTTCATAGAGGGGAAAACACAAATGGCTGATAAACATATAAAAATTATCAACCCTAGGAATAGTCAAGTAACTTCAAATTAAGATAACAAAATTATACCTATTTTAACAAAAATTAAGACAAATAACAAAACCAAGAGATGGATCAATGGAAATTGATCTGCTTGTAGGAATATAAAATTGTACTTTGGAAAAGAACTTGATATTATCTTGAGAAGTTGATCATTTGCTATGACTCAGCAATTCTGTTCCAAAGTATAAACAACCTAGAAAATCTCTTTATTTGTGCATCGGGAGAAATGTATTGGAATGTTTAGAGAAGTGTGTTTCATAATAACAGAAAAAACTGGAAAATCAACTCTCCATTTCTAAAATGACAAATTTTGATACAATCACAAAGTTAGTATCACACAGCAATGAAAACGAATGACCTACTACTACAGACACTAATATGTATTATCGTAGAAACAACATCAAGTAGAAAAAGACTAGACAGATAAATATAAAACCATTTTTATAAAGCTCAAAAAACAAGGAAATAAATTACATCTTATTTCAATTCATATGGATATGTGGTAAAACTATTTTTTAAGAGAATGATTAATGAAAAATTCAACATAGAGTTTACCTCTGGGAAGGAAACAGGAGATGGATAAGTAAAGAATAAAAAGATATTGGTATTTTTCTAATTCTTATGGAGGTGATGGGTTCACAGGCATTCATTTTAAAATGTGCTTCATAAAGTATTTATATTTACATATAATTTTTTAATGTATAAAATAAATTAAAATGTAGAAGAGGCAGAAAATGGGGTGAGCTTGGAAAAAAGATGAATAATATCATAATAGCAGGGAGAATCTCTTGCTGCTGTTTTCAACTGAGTAAATACTACTTGGCTAAATATATATTTTTGTAAACCCCAATTTGAATGACATTTAAAGAATTAGGTCATCAGATGCCTTTTAGAATTAGCCTGTCTTTCGGAGTTACGAGGCTTTAAAAGTCATATTTCTGTTAAAAATGATATTCTGAGTATTTATAACTAGTAATTTGTACAAAACATATTTTTTGATAAAATAATTTTGACTTCAATTTTATGTACACTTGTACATAGTACTAGCACTTATAAATTAGTACTTAAGGTTATTATTTAAATTAGCCCTCCCCTTTGGTTTACAAGTAGTTTGATAGTATATACCAAATAACTATTGAGACAGAAAATATTAAAACTATTATTTCCAGATAAAGTTTCTGAGTCAAATCCTCTCCCTCAATATCTCATCTAAACTGATATGTGCTTTTTTTCTTTTTCAAAATGTGGGTCATTTTGAAAGAAATGCTTTCAGAAGAAAAACATGTATGATTAATGCTAACATGAAAAGATACCCTAAAATTCTGTGGTCTTCTGAACATCACATGTTGAATAAAGCTATTTGGGATCATATGATCATATTTTAGATTTCCCAAAAAGGCCACAGAGCCTATTTCTAGTAATGTTATAGAGTTCATCTTGAAAGCAGCTGGGAATATTTAGGGAAATAGTCACAATCTGGAATGTAATTAGATTCTTAGTCATTAGGGTAAAGAACATACCAGACAACAATCAATATGCCAGGTTTTCTTAGACCAAGAACAGAAAGTGAATTATAAATCTAGAAATAAATTCCAGAGGGGGAAAAAAATTCCTTATTTGTTTCTTCTACTTACCAAGTATGTTTTAAATTCCACTGGGTCAGTTTCTCCAATCTGATGATCCTGGAACACTGAAAATTAAAAGTATAAGTGATTAAGAGCAGGGACAATGCCCATTTGGAGTAAAGTTGAGATCTTTCCTATTCACATGTGGTCTGCGGACCTGGTGGGAGTTTGGTAGAAATGCAAAACCTTGGCCCAGCCCGACTCACTGAGTCAGAATCTTCATCTCCACAAGACCCCTGTGCGATTTATGTGCACATTAAATTGAGGGACTCACTGGTGTAGATTAAGTTTATTTCAAATAAAGTTACATAAAAACCATTTGCTTTCCTTCAGGTCATTAAATTCCACAGTAATGCATATGAATGACACGAGAAAGATGTTGCTGTTGCTATTTTCTTTTACTCTCTCTTCTACTAAAAAATAATATCTATATTATATCTCTTTTTCTGGATATTTGTTTTTGTGAACTGGAAAAAACAGAAAAGGAGGAATTCCCTTTAGGATGAAGGACACATACAAGATCTTCAAGGGCAAATACCAAGCTGGAATTATTGTTCTGCTAAAAATCCTTTCCTGTTGTTGTTGTTTTTTAATTACAAGATAAAAGAAAACATGGGGGCTTCCCTGGTGGCGCAGTGGTTGAGAATCTGCCTGCCAATGCAGGGGACACGGGTTCGAGCCCTGGTCTGGGAAGATCCCACATGCCGCGGAGCAACTGGGCCCGTGAGCCACAATTACTGAGCCTGCGCGTCTGGAGCCTGTGCTCCGCAACAAGAGAGGCCGTGATAGTGAGAGGCCCGCGCACCGCGATGAAGAGTGGCCCCCACTTGCCACAACTAGAGAAAGCCCTCGCACAGAAACGAAGACCCAACACAGCTATAAATAAATTAATTAATTAATTAAAAAAAAAAAAAGAAAACAGCCATCCCAGTTGATGTTAACATTTTAATGTATGAAGGTTGAGTTAAGAAGAACTGGAAGTACCCAGTTAAGATTCTGCCATTAGAGTTTACAGGTAACACAAAACTAAAAGTTTTAAAAATACTTGGAAATGAGGCTTTTCCTCATTTCCCTGTATAATCCATCAGCGAGTGCTGTCGGTTCATGCGCCCCTGTATATTTCCAGGTGTTCTCCATTTCCTCTGAAACCCTTTTCATCCAAAATCACCATCATCTCTCTCCTGGGCCAGAGCATTAACCACCTAACTGGTCCTCCTAACTGGTCTCCCTACATTCCCGCTTGCCTCTCTCCAATCCTTCTCAGATGGCAAACAGAGGGACCTTTGTAAACATAAATCAGACCATCACCTTCATGACTCAAGGCACTTCATGACACTGGCTCCTGCACGATGGCCCGATGGGCCCTACGTGGAAAGGCCCCTGCTTCTTTCACCACAGGGCATCTCCCTGCTCTTCCCAGGGTACACCTCCCACCAGCCTCAAGCCCTCATTTCTGGCCCTTTTCTGTCTCTGGGTCTTTGTACCTGTAACTCTCACCTCACCCCAACACATATACTCTGGGTTTTTTCATATTCTCATCCTTCAGCTCAAAGTTTCCCTCTGCAGATAGGTTTTCCTGGCCTGGCCACATTATTTGAATAGCACCTGGCCCCTTACATCCCAGTCACTTTATCTCATCACTCTTTCTTTTCTAGTATCCCATGGTTCAACCTATAATAATCTTGCTGCTTGGGTCTCCTGTTTGTATTTATTTATTTATTTGTTTGTTTGTTTGTTTATTTTTGGCTGCGTTGGGTCTTGGTTGCTGTGTGCGGGCTTTCTCTAGTTGTGGTGATCGGGGGTTACTCTTCTTTGCGGTGCATGGGCTTCTCATTGCGGTAGCTTCTCTTGTTGCGGAGCACAGGCTCTAGGTGCACGGGCTTCAGTAGTTGTGGCGAATGGGCTTAGTTGCTCCGCGGCATGTGGGATCTTCCCGGACCAGGGCTTAAACTGTGTCCCCTGCATTGGCAGGTGGATTCTTAACCACTGTGCCATCAGGGAAGCCTGGGTCTCCTGTTAACTGCCTGTCTCCCCAACTGGACTTTGTGGTCTGTGAAAATAGAGACTGGTCTATCTTTTTCACTGCTCTGTCCCTAGCACCTAGCACAATATCTTGCACAGAGAGGTGCCCAATAAACATTCGATGAATGAAGCAATGAATGAAATGAAATGAATTAACATTACCAAGATATGGCTCTTAGATGGTTATTAAATATGTGTTGTAGTTAATTATTTCTTAGTAACTTTTTTCAAATAGAAAAAAATCTTAAAACATCCTAATGATATCATTGAACTATAAATCGTTAATATCACCTTCATGTTTCTCATTAATATTATAATCTCTAGATATCATGGCCACTAAACTTAGGAGAATATATTTGTCAACCAAATCACCTAGCCCCAAATCAACTTTGGTAGTGCCCACAGGTATTTTCCTAAGAATCACATCTAATGTCACACCTATGGTAGACACAGATAGTTGTCTACACAATCTGTTCTCCCTTCTCCCTTCCTAATAGAACCTCTTTTGTTTTTGGAACAGAAATGTGTCCAGATAGCATTTCTCAGCCTTCCTTGAGGTAAGGTGAGTGCCATGAAACACATTTCTGGCCAGAGAGACAGAAACTTTAAATCTTTTTTTTTTTTTTAATAATGTTTACTGGTTTATCTAGGATATTCTTTTATTTTTTCCTTTTTTAAAAAATTTATTTGGTTGCACCAGGTCTTAGTTGTGACAGGCAGGCTCCTTGGTTGCAGCTCACGGGCTCCTTAGCTGCGGCAGGCATGTGGGATCTAGTTCCCTGGTCAGGGATCGAACCCGGGCCCCCTGCATTGGGAGCACGGAGTCTGAACCACTGCACCACCAGGGAAGTCCCCAGAAAGTTTAAATCTTTAGAGAACGTTTTGCATTCTTCATAAGGACTCCACTAATTGCTATGGGATGCTTCCACCAATTTCCAGTCTGAGACTTGAACATGGTGGCTTGAGCTACAGCAGCCACCACCCAACCATGAGGAGAAGATGAGAGAATCACAAAGACCTTGCCCCTGACACCCTCGAGACATCGAACCAAAACCAGCAACTACTAGCCTTCAAATTTCTTGGTGAAAAACAAACCTGAGTTTGTTTAAGCCACTGTTTTACCAGGTTTTCTGTATTACTTTTTTTTGACGTTTGAAATTATGCTGATTGGCTAGCATAGGTTTTTTTTAATTTTTATTTTTATTGAAGTATAGTTGATTAACAATGATGTGTTAGTTACAGGTGTACACTCTATTACTTTAAAACCTGCAGTGTCTCTACTGACTATATGATAAAAATCCAGACTTCTTCCTGTAGAACCCAGGGACTTTCACAGTCTAACCCAAGCCACCTTCTACCATCACTTCTCATTCCTCAGCCATGACTTATTACAACCCCTCAACAACCTGCTCTCACCAATGCTTTCTACACATCAAATGACTCTGAACTTCTCCCCTTTTCCTACTACATCGCACATCTCCAGACCTCTGTGTCTACTACTCCTCTTACTACCTCCTGCTGGAATCTCCAGTTCCAGCATCCTGCCCTCCATAAGCCTTCCATGTCTCTCTGAGTCAGTTTCCTTGCCCATTCTTCTCTGCCTCCCAATGTCATTACAGTACTTATGACATTGCGTTGTAATTGGCCCATTATGCATCTGTTCCCTCTAGTCTGTGAGACATAGGCCTGGTATGTTAGTCATCTTAGCATCTTAAACACCTAACATTCCACCGGTTACCATAACCCCTAAAAATCATTCATCAAATAAATGAATGAATGTCTCCCAGCTCACAGTTACTGTTGTTTTAAAATCATTATATCTCACTGTGTCTCTCCCTGAATTATTACTTTTTTTTTTGAGCACCTACTATGTGCCAGACTCTATACTAAGCATTAGGGATAAAGCACTGAACAAAACAGACAAAATGTTGTCCCTGTAGAGATTTTCCTCTATTGAAAAAATTTATGGAAATGAAGTGAAAATCAATTCAAGGATATTACAATAAACCAAATCTGAGCAGTAATAAGTAATAAAGGTAGGGTTGGTAAAGTGACACACCAAGGTGCCAGTGTAGTGCAAAAAGTATCATTCAGAAAATAAAAAATAATTCTAAGCCTACCTCATTAGAATATGAAGAAGACAGTAAGTAATAATCTAATTTCCACTGTTTATGCTAGATACAATTACTACTAAGGTATAAAAAAAGGAAAATGAAACAAATGTTTCTATGTATACATTCAGATATATGTGCAATAAGGCTTATTACATTATTGTTTACAATAGTCAAGCTTTGGAAACAATCTAAATATTCCTCAATAGGGGATTCATTAAATAAAATATGGTGATTTCATATGGTGGAATATTATGCAGCCATTAAAAGAATAAGAAAGTCTTATAGCTACTGATATAGAAAAAAAACCTCTAAGATATGTTACTAAAAGATAAGGCAATCCACAGAATAACATAGGTAACATTTATTTCTTAAAGGTATGTATATGTATGCAACGTATTTACTAAAGTTATAGAAATAGAACTGCAGAAAGAAGGAAAAACAGAAGGATGGAAGGAAGGAAGGAGGGAAGGAAGGAAGGAAGGAAGGAAAAAAGGAAGAAAAACTGACACAAGAAAAATGAAGGATCTCAATAGTACTTGTATCTGTAAAAGAAATTAAATCTGTAATTTCTCTCCCAGGAAGAAAACTTTAGGCCCAGCTTACATCAGTGATTCCTTGAAACCTTTAAGGAAGAAATAACACCAGTCTTACGCAAAGTCTTCCAAAAAAAAGAAATAAGGAAATATTTCCAATCTCATTTTGTGAGGGCAGCAGGTTGATATCAAACTCTGACAAGAATTTTATAAGAAAGAAACACAACAAGAACAAGCCAGTTTCTCCCATGAACACAGATATAAAAATCATACACAAAATATAAGCAAATCAAATCTAGTAGTATATGAAAAGGATAAAATACCACAACCAAGATTTGTTTCCACTAGAAATGCACAGGTGATTTAATACTTAAAATCTTTTAATAAAATTCAACAAACTTAAAGAAAAAGAAAACAGAAAGCTCATATGGTCATCTCAAAAGATCCAGGAAAAAAATAATCATTTGATAAAACTCAACATTCATTCATGGTAGAAAAACTTTGTAACAAATTAGGAATGCAGAGGAACTTCCATAATCTGATAGTCACAAAAACAAACCAAAACAGAAAAAGCCTACAGTAAACATCATAATTTATAAAGGAAGGAGCTGTCTTTAGTCAACTGGCACATACTAGGTACTTAACAAAGAGCTGTTGAATGAATAAATCAGATTTAATTTATTTTATTCTAAAATAGAAACACTAAAATATGCTTGTTACAAAATAAGATTATCTTAGTAAGACAGTAACTGCTATTAGAAAATATTTCCAAATTATCTGTTAAAAATAAATAGAACATCTGGTAATGGCACCAGTTCCTGAGAGTTTACCATGATCCAGTCGCCTTACATTCGTTACCTTATTTAATCCTTACGAAAGGATTAATAGTATCTGCCACAAGGCAAATACTATTAATATACACATTTTACAGATGAGGGAAATAAGGCTTAGAGTCACACAGCTTGCCTAACTCACATAGTTACTAAAGTGCAGAAGGATTTGACCTCAAACAATCTGTCTCTCACAATACCTTTTTCACCACTATGTTACACTATCTTCAATTTTTAAACCACTCTTCACTACAGTATGTAATTTTGGAAAGCCAAAAAGAAAAAAGGGGGAAAAAAAGCAATAGGCAGACTCCTACTTCCTAAAAGGAGATATGAGACATAATGAAAGTGCTTGAAATGGCACATATTGGAGCCAAAATGGTGGTTGTTAATAAAACTGAGAAAGGGTGGATTGCTTTCCCACAGAAATTGTGGAAACACAGATGCTGTCCAACCTTAGAAATGTAAAATTGTTCATGTTTTTGATCTCTGGACCAAAGGAAAAACTACAAATTCCAATGTTTGGAACATTTAATGGAAGAGTTTTAAAGGAAACCATTATTATAATCATGGTACCCACCAGCATTATGAGAATCCAAGCTCTGTCAACATTTCTTTATAAATTCACTATTAGGACTCTCTAACTCATCCAGTATTATTCAGTTAGAGCTTAAAAATCTGAAATGTAAGATCTTAAATTGTGAGTGATATTATTCCAAGAATTATGCAGAGGAAAATGGATATCATGTGATACAGACACAATAGAAAAATGTTTGGCTTATGCAGGATTTTAACAGGTATTAGCTGTCTTTTACTTTGTTTTTCTTGCTTTGGAAGAAGGTTTAGGGGAGAAAGGTTGACCTGGGATGGAAGATTGTATTGTCAACTCAACCATGAGCAAAATTTTTAAAGTTTAGTATGTTATATACAGTTTGATAAACTCTTTAAAAACCTAGATATTGTCTCCACTTTCTGAGCCTACACAAAGGCTTGGAATCTCATAAAGAGAGATTATTTTTAAGAACTCTGGCACTTTGCTTTTAGTCTAAACCATAAAACAAACAAAACAAACAAACAAACAAACAAAAAAACGAAAGAATAGTCATTTCTAATCCTGTCCAGTACATTCCAGCTAAATGGAAGCAAGAAGACAGAGAATAAAAGGAGCTATTCGGTCATTTCAGAACTTCAACAAATATTGAGTTAAAATCTTTTCTCAATAAAGGTTAAGGCTGAAGAGCTCTGATTCCTCTGAAAATGCTTCTCTTATCTCTAACCTCCATGTTCCTTGACATTATTATTTTTTTCATCTCCCTTCCTTGAGATGACTTGTCTTTAAAACTAAATCAAAGGTGAAAAAAGAAATGTAGCAAATTGTATCTCACAAAGGCAAATGAAATAAACTTTAATGACTCAATCTGGAATTATAGTTCATGTCACCATTTATCACGCTTGAAAACCATGATGAACGTTTTGTAGGATCACATTACATGGCTAAGTCAGAAGAGAATGAATGAAACAATGCAATCCATCTGATTCATTATGGCCAATCTCCCCAGTCACAAATATGGAAGAAACCAAGAAAACTTAGGCCCTTCATTGACACTGAAAAATAACATAATGAATTGTCCAAGGCCACCCCATTTTCCTTGAATCACATAAATGTAACCTTATGTGGCTTCTTTTGCTAATCTATCCAATTCAATTTTTACCTCACTGGATCTTGAAAAAAATACAGTGTACATGAAGTTCTAACTTTAAACTCCCTCTGCCTCCTAGGATTACTAAAAATCAATTGGTTGATTGTTTAAGTGCAAAGTAATTTAGATCTATTTTCTGGTAGGGCCTGGTGTTCCTTACCAAAAGAATTGTCTGACTATTTTACCTAATCTAGCATTTTTTGCTTCTGGATTTATTTTACATAGTAAATTTCTGCATCAAATGCTCACTTAATGGGTAAAGCCTTAAAATAATAGACCCATTTTAAATAAACTGTCCAATAAGTAAGGAAAGTCTTGAAACTATGGGAAGTAAGGCTATTTCTACTATTATCCTTTAAATCTTATGGTTCACACAATTTTCTTATGTACACGTTTTGGCTACAAGTACATCCTAATATTAAATAAAAATGGTTTCAAAGCAAACTGATTCATGTGTCAGCATAATCTAAATACAGAAGGTATAATCTTATAAGTACAAATGGTGCTAAAATTCTGAAGTTAGAAGGTTTACTGTAAGTAAGAAGCCAAAAGTTCAGACACTCAACCAAAGTTGATCCAAACCTCTTGGGTTGGAAATATCACAAAAGTGAGCTTTTCCACAAAATGTCCTGTATTTCCTGTTTTTAGCTAAGCTGGAAGTGCAGTAGGAACAATACTTATTATGGCATGTCATTGTGTCTACTTTGGGTTTGAAAACACCAAGCAGAGCCTATAAGCATGACGAATCAAAAGGAAAAAAATGAGTGGAGAGGTGTTCTGGGCTAAGAAAGGGAGAGTTAATGGAAACAGAATTTCCTTACCACCAGTTAACCATAGCTTGGATGTCCAACGTGCTATGAGTCACGAGCAACTAGCTCCAAAATAACACAAGAACATCTTGGGCTAGATCATTACTGGAGTATATTGTTAATAAAACTTCCAGAAGAAAAATTAGCAGACATAGTTATTCAAGGGGTAAAATGGTACTCATGTAAATTCCTTTTTACAGAATAATCTGGAAATGAGATAGCGCAAACAACTTGCTAGACAGATAGATAGACAACTTGCTAGACATTCACCACATTCATTTAGAAATTTTAGGCAAAAATCAGAGCTCTCATCAACAGGGTTGATAACTCTTCACAGGAAGAGTGTGGAATTGTTAGACAGAACACAGGCTGAATTTTCAAAAGCAAAGTCTCAAAAGTTTCATGGATTGTGAATACAGAGGTATATTTTCCAAAAGACCACTTAATGCTGTTGTCTCTAACATAATTTCTTACAGTCTTTAACCTAAAACTTCTTAGTTGATAAACCCAAACTACTAATATTCCACCATTTAGTTAACATATTTATTGAATCTGTGCAATATTGGTTATGCATACTCAGTTAAGAAAGAAAATTTGGGAGCTGTTCCTCTTTTCTACTTGATTGCTCCATAATGAAGGGCATGCTCTGAAGTTGGACAAGTCACTTAGTGATGCAATATCTAAGGGTCCCCTTAGAAATATTACTTGCCCCCTAACAAATCAATTCTTAAAGATGAAAAAACAAAAAAAAATTAGTAATAATGAAAAACAGGAAAAGAAAACAAGTGTTTAGGATTTGCAGCCAGGATGAGAGAGTCTTAATAGTATAATATATTGACACTAACTATAAAGGAAGTTTGTGAGTCCTTGCAAAGAAGACTGAAAAGTAAGAAAACAATGAAATGAGACAGCAGAACTGAGACACAGGTCTGGGTGTCACTAACTTCCTCATCCATCCGTTTGTGGAGGCCTGTCAGTCCCAGAAAAAGGAGCAGGCCAAGTGGGGTGGTCAGGTTGCCATCCTGGGTGTCTAGGGCTTGGCGGTGCAGTGACCCAGCCAAGGTCAAACAGAAGAGCAGAGACTGCAACACTCAGAACTAGCCCTGGGGCAAGTTCTACTCTAAGACTAGGGTATGAAGCCAAGCAGGGCAAGAGTCAGTAATTCTAGAATAGAGAGCTATGCCAGAATCACAGACCCAAAGATGCTGAGAGGGCCTAGACCTTTGTAGAGAGAAGGATGGCAGGCCTAGAATCTGCACTAGGACATGTCTTAGAGTCTGGGGCAAAATCCAGCACACGAGGGTGCTGTTTTGTTCTATTTCTGTGGTTTTGGCAATCTCCATTTTTCCACAGTTCCTGCCTCTCCCCTTTGTTTACACCCTGGACACTTCATATGTGTGTTACTTGTGTGCCCCTAGGAGTTTGTACTCCACGTTTGAGTGACACTTAACATGAAAACAGATTAATCAAGTGCACATACTGTGTGTCTATTATTCATTTTTATGGCTGGATTAATAATTTAGTAACTTTAGTTAATGGTTAAAAAAGGAGAGAGATAAAGAAATAATAAGTGTCAAAGATGGCAGAGGAGTAAGACATGGAGATCACCTTCCTCCCCACAAATATATCAAAAATACATCTGCATGTGGAACAGCTCCTACAGAACACCTACTGAATGATGGCAGAAAAACTCAGAATTCCCAAAAGGCAAAAAGCTCTCCACGTACATGAGTGTGGCTGACAGGGTCTTGGTGCTCAAGCCAGGTGGAGGCCTGAGCCTCTGAGGTGGGAGAGCCGCGTTCAGGAAATTTCTCCACCAGACACCTCCTGGCCCCATGCAGTATCAAATGGCAAAACCTCTCCCAGAGATCTCCATCTCAACGTTAAGACCCAGCTCCACTCAATGACCAGCAAGCTACAGTGCTGGACACCCTATGCCAAACAATTAGCAAGACAGGAACACAATGCCACCCATTAGCAGACAGGCTGCTAAAATCATAATAAGTTCACAGACACCCCAAAACACACCACTGGACTCGGTCCTGCCCACCAGAAAGACAAGATCCAGCCTCATCCACCAGAACACAGGCACCACTCCCCTCCACCAGGAAGCCTACACAACCCACTGAACCAACCTTACCCATTGGGGCAGATACCAAAAACAACAGGAACTATGAACCTGCAGCCTGTGAAAAGCAGACACCAAACACAGTAAGTTTAGCAGAATGGGAAGACAAAGAAATATGCAGCAGATGAAGGAGCAAGGTAAAACCCACCAGACCAAATAAATGAAGATGATATAGGCAGTCTACGTGAAAAAGAATTCAGAGTAATGAGAGTAAAGATGATACAAAATCTTGGAAATAGAATGGAGAAAATATAAGAAACGTTTAACAAGGACCTAGAAGAACTAAAGAGCAAACAAACAATGATGAACAACACAATAAATGAAATCAAAAATTCTCTAGAAGGAATCAATAGCAGAATAACTGAGGCATAAGAATGGATAAGTGACCTGGAAGATAAAATAGTGGAAATAAATACCACACAGCAGAATAATGAAAAGAATTGAGGATAGTCTCAGAGACCTCTGGGACAACATTAAACCCACCAACATTCAAATTATAGGGGTCGCAGAAGAAGAAGAGAAAAAGAAAGGGTCTGAGAAAATATTTCAAGAGATTATAGTTGAAAATTTCCCTAACATGGAAAAGGAAATAGTCAAGTCCAGGAAGCACAGAGAGTCCCATACAGGATAAATCCAAGGAGAAACATGCCAAGACACATATTAATCAAACTATCAAAAATTCAGTACGAAGAAAAAATATTAAAAGCAGCAAGAGAAAAGCAATAAATAACATACAAGGGAATCCCCAAAGAGTTAACACCTGATCTTTCAGCAGAAACTCTGCAAGCCAGAAGGGAGTGGCAGGACATATTTAAAGTGATGAAAGGGAGAAACCTACAAACAAGATTACTCTACCCAGCAAGGATCTCATTCAGATTCGATGGAGAAATTAAAATCTTTACACATAAGCAAAAGCTAAGAGAATTCAGCACCACCAAACCAGCTTTACAAAAAATGCTAAAGGAACTTCTCTGGGCAGGAAACACAAGAGAAGGAAAAGACCTACAATAACAAATGGAAAACAATTAAGAAAATGGTAATAGGAACATACATATCGATAACTTCCTTAAACATAAATGGATTAAATGCTCCAACCAAAAGACATAGACTGGCTGAATGGATACAAAAACAAAACCCATACATATGCTGTCTAAAAGAGACCCACTTCAGACCTAGGGACACATACAGACTGAAAGTGAGGGGATGGAAAAAGATCTTCCATGCAAATGGAAATCAAATGAAAGGTGGAGTAGCACTTCTCACATCAGACAAAATAGACTTTAAAATAAAGACTATTACAAGAGACAAAGAAGAACACTATATAATGATCAAGGGATCAATCCAAGAAGAAGATATAACGATTGTAAATATTTATGCACCCAACGTAGGAGCACCTCAATACATAAAGCAAATGCTAACAGCCATAAAAGGGGAAATCGACAGTAACACAGTAATAGTAGGGGACTTTAAAACCCCACTTTCACCAATGGACAAATCATCCAAAATGAAAATAAATAAGAAACACAAGCTTTAAATGACACATTAAAGAAAATGGACTTACTTGATATATATATAGGACATCCCATCCAAAAACAACAGAATACACTTTCTTCTCAAGTGCTCATGGAACATTCTCCAGGATAGATCATATCTTTGGTCACAAATCAAGCCTTGGTAAATTTAAGAAAATTGAAATCGTATCACGTATCTTTTCTGACCACAACGCTGAGACTAGATATCAATTACAGGAAAAAATCTGTAAAAACTACAAACACATGGAGGCTAAACAATACGCTACTAAATAACCAAGAGATCACGGAAGAAATCAAAGATAAAATTTTAAAAATACCTAGAAACAAATGACAATGAAAACATGATGACACAAAACCTATGGGATGCAGCAAAAGCAGTTCTAAGAGGGAAGTTTATAGCAATACAAACCTACCTCAAGAAACAAGAAACATCTCAAATAAACAACCTAAAGTTACATCTAAAGCAATTAGAGAAAGAACAGAAAACCCTCAAAGTTAGCAGAAGGAAAGAAATCATAAACAACAGATCAGAAATAACTGAAAAAGAAATGAAGGAAACAATAGCAAAGATCAATAAAACTAAGAGCTGGTTCTTTGAGAAGATAAACAAAGTTGATAAACCATTAGCCAGACTCGTCAAGAAAAAAAGGGAGAAGACTCAAATCAATAGAATTAGAAATGAAAAAGAAGAAGTAACAACTGACACTGCAGAAATACATAGGATCATGAGAGATTACTACAAGCAACTATATGCCAATAAAATGGACAACCTGGAAGAAATGGACACATTCTTAGAAATGCACAACCTGCCGAGACTGAACCAGGAAGAAACAGAAAATATAAACAGACCAATCACAAGCACTGAAATTGAAACTGTGGTTAAAAATCTTCCAACAAACAAAAGCCCAGGACCAGATGGCTTCACAGGCGAATTCTATGAAACATTTAGAGACAAGCTAACACCTATCCTTCTCAAACTCTTCCAAAATATAGCAGAGGGAAGAACACTCCCAAACTCATTCTACGAGGCCACCATCACCCTGATACCAAAACCAAAGACGTCACAAGAAAAGAAAACTACAGGCCAATATCACTGATGAACATAGATGCAAAAATCCTCAACAAAATACTAGCAAACAGAATCCAACAGCACATTAAAAGGATCATACACCATGATCAAGTGGGGTTTATCCCAGGAATGCAAGGATTCTTCAATATACGCAAATCAATCAATGTGATAGACCATATTAACAAATTGAAGGAGAAAAACCATATGATCATCTCAATAGATGCAAAAAAAGCTTTTGACAAAATTCAACACCCATTTATGATAAAAACCCTCCAGAAAGTAGGCATAGAGGGAACTTACCTCAACATAATAAAGGCCATATATGACAAACACACATCCAACATCATTCTCAAAGGTGAAAAACTGAAACCATTTCCACTAAGATCAGGAACAAGACAAGGTTGCCCACTCTCACCAAATTATTCAACATAGTTTTGGAATTTTTAGCCACAGCAATCAGAGAAGGAAAAGAAATAAAAGGAATCCAGATCAGACAAGAAGTAAAGCTGTCACTGTTTGCAGATGACATGATACTATACATAGAGGAATCCTAAAGATGCTACGAGAAATCCTAAAGATGCTACCAGAAAACTACTAGAGCTAATCAATGAATTTGGTAAAGTAGCAGGATACAAAATTAATGCACAGAAATTTCTTGCATTCCTATACACTAATGATGAAAAATCTGAAAGAGAAATTAAGGAAACACTCCCATTTACCACTGCAACAAAAAGAATAACATACCTAGGAATAAACCTACCTAACGAGACAAAAGAACTGTATGCAGAAAACAATAAGACACTGATGAAAGAAATTAAACACGATACAAACAGTTGGAGAGATATACCATGTTCTTGGATTGGAAGAATCAACACTGTGAAAATGACTACACTACTCAAGACAATCTACAGATTCAGGTCACTCCCTATCAAACTACCAATGGCATTTTTCATAGAACTAGAACAAAAAATTTCACAATTTGTATGGAAACACAAAGGACCCCGAATAGCCAAAGCAATCTTGAGAAAGAAAAACGGAGCTGGAGGAATCAAGCTCCCTGACTTCAGACTATACTACAAAGCTACAGTAATCAAGACAGTATGGTACTGGCACAAAAACAGAAATATACATCAATGGAACAGGATAGAAAGCCCAGAGATAAACTCATGCACATATGGTCACCTTATCCTTGATAAAGGAGGCAAGAATATACAGTGGAGAAAAGACAGCCCCTTCAATAAGTGGTGCTGGGAAAACTGGACAGCTACATGCAAAAGAATGAAATTAGAACACTCCCTAACACCATACACAAAAATAAACTCAAAATGGATTAAAGACCTAAATGTAAGGCCAAACACTATAAAACTCTTAGAGGAAATCATAGGCAGGACACTCTATGACATAAATCACAGCAAGATCCTTTTTGGCCCACCTCCTAGAGAAATGGAAATAAAAACAAAATTAAACAAATGGGACCAAATGAAACTTAAAAGCTTTTGCACAGCAAAGGAAACCATAAACATGATGAAAAGACAACCCACAGAATGGGAGAAAATATTTGCAAACGAGTCAACTGACAAAGGATTAATGTCCAAAATTTACAAGCAGCTTATGCAGCTTGATATCAAAAAATCAAACAACCCAATCCAAAAGTGGGCAGAAGACCTAAATAAACATTTCTCCAAAGAAGATATACAGATTACCAACAAACACATGAAAGGATGCCAACATCACTAATCATTAGAGAAATGTGAATCAA
The DNA here is from genome assembly GCF_009873245.2 of Balaenoptera musculus. Classification (NCBI taxonomy): domain Eukaryota; kingdom Metazoa; phylum Chordata; class Mammalia; order Artiodactyla; family Balaenopteridae; genus Balaenoptera; species Balaenoptera musculus. The sequence goes on from NC_045796.1 coordinate 31,569,170, forward strand.
AACTAAAATGAGGTATCACCTCACACCAGTCAGAATGGCCATCACCAAAAAATCTACAAACAATAAATGCTGGAGAGGGTGTGGAGAAAAGGGAACCCTCTTGCACTGTTGGTGGGAATGTAAATTGATACAGCCACTATGGAGAACAATACAGAGGTTCCTCAAAAAACTAAAAATAGAACTACCATACGACCCAGCAATCCCACTACTGGGCGTATACCCTGAGAAACCCAGAATTCAAAAAGAGTCATGTACCACAATGTTCATTGCAGCTCTACTTACAATAGCCAGGACATGGAAGCAACCTAAGTGTCCACTGACACATGAATGGATAAAGAAGATGTGGCCCATATATACAATGGAATATTACTCAGCCATAAAAAGAAATGAAACCGAGTCATTTGTAGTGAGGTGGATGCACCTAGAGTCTGTCATAAGGAGTGAAGCAAGTCAGAAAGAAAAACAAATACTGTATGCTAACACATGTATATGGAATCTAAAAAAAACAAAAAAATGGTTCTAAAGAACCTAGGTGCAGGACAGGAGTAAAGATGCAGACGTAGAGAATGGACTTGAGGACACGGGGAGGGGCAAGGGTAAGCTGGGACGAAGTGAGAGAGTAGCGTGGACATGTATACACTACCAAATGTAAAATAGCTAGCTAGTGGGAAGCAGCCGCATAGCACAGGGAGATCAGCTCGGTGCTCTGTGACCACCTAGAAGGGTGGAATAGGGAGAGTGGGAGGGAGTCGCAAGAGGGAGGGGTTATGGGGATATATGTGTATGTATACCTGATTCACTTTGTTTTAAGCAGAAACTAACACACCATTGTAAAGCAATTATACTCCAATAAAGATGTTAAAAAAAAGAAAGAAAGGAAGAATCGGTCTCTTGTTTGGTGGCAGTCAGGCTCCCCTCCTGGAGCCGTGCTGTTGGCGGGTCTGAAACAGTCCTGAGCTCCACTGTGAGGCCACGTGTAATTGATGGTAAAGCCTAGAATAGCCTTGCTGGACTTGAATCTAGAAGATTATGTATATTTATTTATTAAACTTTGATTCCTTGACAAAAAGACTGTGTTTGATTTCTTCAGAAGGACTTGCCTAGCTGAGGGAATCCTGACACAAAGGAAACTCAAACTACATAGAAGCAAAACAAACACATACGGTGTGGCTCTCCTAATTTATCAATTGCATGAAGATGAAACCCTGATAGTGAGTAATTTACTGGGGCAAAGACCATGTCTCATTCATTTTTTATTTCCCAGCATCTAATCATAGTGTCTGGCATATGGTAGGCATTCTGTAAACATTCAGTGAACTGAACTGGACTGTGTTGTTTCATATCTCCACTGCTGGTCTCCTTTCATCCAGGTAACAACTGTATTTGACCTTGGCTCAGCCTTCACTTCCTCAGAAAGACCCTCCCTGACCTCCCCAACTTGATCCATTCCCCCTAGTATTTACAGTTGTATTCTTATGCACTCTCCTTCAAAGCACCTATCACAACTATAATTTTATATTTATTTACAAGGCTCTTTGAGATAAACAATACAAACCATAAACAATAAAGTCAAAGGAGGCATCATGCCGGGCGAGGCAGCCTCAGACGGCCCACGGAGCTGCAGCCGCCCTTCGAGCCTTCCTTGCCGACACATGCTCCAGTTCCTGCTTGGATTTACTCTTGGCAACGTGGTGGGAACGTATCTGGCTCAGAACTATGACATACCAAACCTGGCTAAAAAACTTGAAGAAATCAAAAAGGACATGGACACCAAGAAGAAACCCCCTAGTTCATGAGGCCAACTCCGGCACTGCCTCCTGGATAAACTGATTGTATTCTTGAGGGCCTCCTTTACCATCTGAACCAAAAGCTTTTGTTTTCATCTCCAGCCTCAGCAATTTTCTTCTTTGCTAGACCCTGTATTGCTTTACAGCACAAATGGGGCCACAAGTTAAGAACAACCCTTACTTTTCAAACATCCTTACTTCTTCCCTTCCTCCTTCCAGCCACTTGGGAGGTCCTGAGAATGGAATTATGGTGCTAGATTAGTAAACATGACCTTAAATTAGTAGTCTCTCCCTTATTTTTTGGGATTTCTACTACCGTTTTCAAAAGAAAAATTGATGAGTTTTGTAGAGCTGATGAGATATAAATAATGCTGATTTCACAGTCTAGCAATTATATTGGGTGTTTAAACCTCTGGTACCAAATTACGTTGTTTCAAACTAGTAATTAAAATGAAAATCTAGAAGCCAGTTTCTGGTGAATTATCCACTAATTTTATGTTGTTGTCAGGAAGCTCCATAGTTGCTAATTTAACCAATAAATCAATTTGCTATTCATTAACCAAGAAACTCTGTTCTGAGAACCCTATCAGGAACTGGAGAATTTAAAAGTATTTAAAGTAATGGCCTTTGTCCTCAGTAGAATTCATAGTCTAGTATGCATATTTTTCCTTAATGATGCATTTGATCTGGCTCTATTCTCGCATAAGAATCACACTTATTTCATGGGATTACAGGCACATTTGACACTACATGGTAGATAAATGAGAAGTTGTCTATAAAGGAAATTTTATGCCTTTTTACATTAAAAGAATTGTATTTACATTATAACTTTATAGTGATTCTCATAAGAAGACTTTTTGTGTTTTTCTTTCTGCAACCATAAGTTACTCTTGTAATTTTTCAAATGTATAATAGTCCATTATTTTTTTTAATTGAAAAAAAAGTGTAAATACATAACTTTCCCCCTGGGTCAATACAAAGTGATCTGCGTTGTCCCTCACCTCCTTGTTTTCTCCCTGGATTCAGGCACTCGCTAGTTTCCTATATCCTTTTGCCAAAGATTTTGTGCCTGAACAAACACATGTACGGGGGTGAATGATAGCAAACTATATACGGTGTTTTCCCCAGTGGAGGTCATTCCATATCCTTAGGTAAGGAACAAAGAACCACTTTCCTTTTTTGGTTACATAAGGTTCTACTGAATGAATATACCATAATTTATTTAATCTGCTTACATATCTGTGCAGGGGGATAGCTCCAAGCTAAAGTCCTGGAAGTGTAATTTGCACTAAATATAAATAAAGGCCCATTTCATTGGGTGTTTTGTTCCAGAGGGCTTGTTGGGCAGCTTCACTGATGATGCCATTTCTGAAGACATTTTAGCAGAATTAGTAAACTGGAAGAATGGTTTAGAGACCTTTTTTTCAGACAGTGATGCCACTGATACTAAATGTGATTATAAAATGAAGTGATTCTACTTCTGTTTGAAAACATGGATCTTTCATACATGGAGATAAGTTTTGTCCCTGTCAGGTTGTACTGGTGCGTGAGACAGGTTAGGATCATATTATGGTTTGGCTTCTCCCTTGCAGTGTGATCAGGGGCAAGCAGCTTATTTTTCTGAAACTGTTGTGTTCTCTGTAAGATGTGGATGCAATGCCTACCTCATAGGGCTTCCATGAGAAACAGGTGAAATAACGCATGTGATGTGTAGCACAGTGCTTTGCAAATTGTCCAATAAATAGTAGATATTAGTCCAAAAAATTTAAAAAGTAAAAAATAAATAAATAAAGTCAAAGGAGGCAAGAACTGTGTCTTTTCGTTTTCCGCTCATACAGTAAACATTGTTTTTGTTGGCTCTCAGTAAATATTTGTTAAAGCAGTGAACCAAGAACCCATAATTTTCATGGTTTCCTCTCATTCTAATAATACTCACAAGGCCTCAAATAATATGAAATACATTATCCAGCACACATTCACATAATAGTCAGAGCTGGGAAAGTAAGTTTGTGCCACAGGCCATCCAGTTAGGAAGAATTCTGATAAGGCAAAGGAAAAATGCAAATATCTTTCATTATAGCCAGAAGTACACCAACCTGGAGAATGCCATAGAAATTTTTGTGGAGAAATTTTTCTTCTTTTATAGGCATCTCAGTTGTTTTATTAAAAAAAAAAAGAAGAAGAAGAAGAAAATAAAGCATAATCCATTAAGTTTAACCACTAAAGGTCAAAAACTCCCTAATATTGTCAGTTACATATGACCCAACCTAGCAGACTACGTATATTTACATAGTTTAGTTTATCACATGTGAGCAGTTTTTCTATAGTATTGTTTTCTGTACCTTGGAAGTAAAAAAAAAAGAAACACTGTCCTGATCCAAAATATAGTACTAAAGGAATATGAAATGTGGTGAATGACAAAGTTCTTTTCTGGTTAGAGAAAAAGAAAAAGCAGAAACTGAAACTTAGTCATGTTTAATCTAATATCTGAACACTTATAATAAACCAATATATCCAATTTTTCCAATCAACAACTTAAGTAAAATTCCAGAAGAATGATTAAGGCAAAAAAAACCATCCTAGGAGGCTAGTGATTCAATTCAGTTGGACCATAGTTTTGAAGCAACTCCTGTGTATCAGGCAGTGTACTCAGCACAAACGATGCAGCCATGAAAGACGCAGGTACAGTCCCTGCCCTCAGGAATTTACAAGCACTGAAGGAGTCCCCAGTCTGTATCTCAACCCTTCACAACAGTTCTATCTTCTTCCAATTCTTTGGGGAAAACTCCTGGCCTCAGGCAGGTCCACAAGGAATGCTCTCCTTCCCCTAAGGGGAATTACTTCTCTTCACTTAGCCTGAATTCTTAGGAACAGTGCTATGTACCAAATCAGGTTTCAGTAAATATTCTTAGAATAAATGAAAGAAGAAATTAACTAATCACCCAACTGATATGAGAGGGAGCTGTGTAAATGAGGAGTTGGACGAGAATACCCATGGCTTGCTTTCCACAAAGTTCAGGTTTTCTGGCTTGACTGATCTTTTACCTGATCCTGAGACAAAGAAGACATTTTTATGGCTGATTTAAGTTAGCCTTACCCAAAAGTAAAAGTTCAATTTTCTTCTTTAACCATGTAATATGTGCACCAAATAACTCTAGCTCTTACAAGGTAGAAGAATCTCAGTTCTGTCACTGTGTGACTTGAGAAAAATTACAAACTCTCCCTGTGCCCATTTTTATAACTGTAAAATGTTGGTAATCATGTAGTAAATTTGTGAGGATTAAATAAGGCAATATATCTAAAGCGCTTGGTACAGTACCAGGCATAAGGTAAGCTCTCGGCCAGTATTGGTATTATATTATACATGACTTGTAGCATTATTATCCCTCTTTCCATGTATTTTTTATTGGGGAAATCAAGGTACTGGTTAGATTGAAGAGCTCTGGTTAAAAGGCTCAAAACAAGATCCAGTACCTCCATTTAATCATTCTACAAATATGTATTGAGCTTCTGTAAGGCATCAGGGTTGACCAGCTCCCAGAATCAAATGGGTGACTTACTGGGGGCTTGGAAGGGAGAAGGGAGAACTGTGGAAGAATAAGTAAACCAGAAGTTAATGGGCCCAAACTAAGGTCTAAATCCTGAAGACAGAGAGCGTAAATAAAAGGGGTCAGGCACAGAAGTGAACCTCAGAGTCCTTGGGCAGCATTAAGTCTTAGAAAATTGTATTAACCTTTAACAAGAGGAGAGTCCAAGGTTGGAGAACTTTCTTACCCATGACTGGCCCCTACCTAATCTAGAATGCTAAAAAAAATTCCCCATCTTAAATGATCTTAAAAAATAACAGAGATGGTTTGTTGTGTTAATGTCCATCATCATAAAAAATCAAGAGAGAGAACACAGTTATCTTGCCAAGAACTGGAGGGCTATGCAGAAATGGAAGTCTAGTAATGAGCTAAGGATGAAAATCCAGCCTGGTGAGGAACAACGAGGATAATTTCCAAATATGTTGAGCAATAAAATGGGAAAATAAAAGCAGTTCCTCAGACTGAAGACCTATATCCCAGGTTGGCTCAAGGCTGGTCTTAAAGAGACTGAAGTCTGCAGGGGAAGAGGAGCAGTGAATTATCTAAGAATCCCCAACTTCTCTGCAGTGTCATGATTTGCTGATTGGTCTCCACCAACTACGTATCTGGTTTCCACAGACAATGTTCATTGTGAAATGCCAGAATCATCCTGCTAAAAATACACAAGACTCAGGAAACCACATTCATGGACTCAAAATGTCTTGTGTTTGTTTTTTGTTTTTTGCACTAGACCAGAGATTAGGAGAGGAGGAGATGGCTTGAGACATGTCAGAACTGTGCGGTGAAGGCTATTTGCAAACTAACATTCATACTTTTACAGATGCTGGAAGAATATGTGACATGCCTGTGTCAGAGACAATTGACTTTATTCCTCTCAGCAGTAGTGGTAGCCAGAATATCATTATTTTCTTGCACTAGTTCCAAAAGAGCCAATTCCCATAGGGCAACACAAAGAGGGTCAGGTGACACCTGTACATACAATAAGCATTATAGGAGAGGGACCCTGAGCTTAGGGAACCTGAATCTTTTATACTGGACAGTAAGCATGCCTGCCCTTTGCTCTGAAGGGAGACACTATCTACATCTTCTAAGGCTGTTCACTGCACAAACATTCTGGAAATAATAGAGTGGGATAAAGTTAGTTATTTCCTTTGCTCATAAGACAGGGAGAAATGTGAGACTCCAAGACACTCCAAGAATTGTCTCCCAATATGACCTTGACACTAAGAGAATTCACAGAACATGCTTTAGTGCTTGGCGTCCTGTTGGTCCACGTCTTAAATACCTGTGGATCTGCAAAGTCCTTTCTGATTCAGGATGTCATCTAATCTGAACAAACCATTATTGCACATTCCCAAGAACATTTTCCTGAGCTTGTCAAACCACTTACGGGTATTCATTTCCTCTTTATTAAGGTCAGCACAAATTTCTAAAACTATTGTTTTTTACCATTTCCCAAAAGGATTTAGGGATTCATATTGTAAAAAGCTTCTGCAAAGTAGAACATCTCTCTCCCACTAGAGCTAGAACAGTAATCAAAATATAGTCTATACCTATCATGGATTTAAGGTAGGCATAGTCCTTCTTTATACTATGAAAACATTTCAATAATAACAATGCTCCTAGCATCCACCTACCATTCCACCCAAGCCTCCTAAGTAAGGATGTCAACGCTGAAGAGTAGCAAAGGCATGAGTCCTGGCTTTAAAGCTTACTATCTATTGCCTTGGGTGAGTCACTTCGTCTACCTTAGCCTCCTTATTGTGAAATAGGTGTAATAATACTCACTCTCCCTACCTCACACAATTTTTGAGGAAGTCAAATGACTTAACATCTGTGAAAGCATTTTATGATCAAGAAAAAAATCTTAGCCTCAGAAACTGGGTCATGATAGTATCAATATATTAGGCAGAGTTGTGGTATAATCAGTTCTTTGCAATTGGATTCATGTGTTATTGGGCATACAGAGGAAATCTCTTTATCATCAAGGATTTGTGGGGGAGGGGAAGGGATGAGGCTGTTGGGTGAAAAGGGGAGGGGGTGGGAGGGAACACAATGTTATTTCTAGGTCAGAAGCCATTTCCAAATATATAAAATAGCCAAGGTTTTATGATACCAAACATTGGCTTTGGGTTAATTTTTAGTTGAGAATCAGTGAATAGAAAGAAATAAAATATACTATCCACTTTTCATTAATATCTTCATTAATCTGCCTTCCACGTTTTTGTCTTTTTCCAAGACACCAGTAAGACTACTGTCAGAGTATATTATTTTCCCCCGACAGTGTCAGGGTGGGCTACAAAAAATGCACAAAAGTCTCAAGAAAAAACAGTTTAAAACCCATAAAAGATGGATTGCAACTGGTGAAACAGTTCTCATGCTGCAAATTACAAAGACTTGGATCAAAAATTCTGTTCTCTGCCTAATTTTCCAGAAATGGAAAACCTTATAGACTGTTAATATAGTAAAAAGGCACAGAGCACAAGCACTGACAGATCAAAAGTGGGAAGTAAAGAAACCAGGAGAAAGTAAAAGGGACAGAGATCTGCTACTGATCCAAATAGTTTTGAAATAAAAACTAGAATAAAAATGAAAAAAAAAAACTAAAACATGAAAATACATTCTTATGACATTGCATTATTTCCTTTGGGAAGAAAACTTGATCTCGATTATTTCTACTCCCTAAGATCTCGTACTCTGTTCTCTTTTCAGAAGTTGTCAAATTTTGGTAAAGATACCACTTAAAGGAAATAGATTTTCCATTAAAATTAAAGTTAACAAAAGCATCTCTCAGTTCCCTAAGTTCCCTTGAAAATGCAAATGCTTTGAATCAGCAATGGAATTAGATATGTCTAAGTATGTTTCTAGTAGCATCCAATAGTCTAGAAAAAAGCAATCCATAGAGCTTCCAAGTATGAAGTCCCTTTCTGGAGAACAGTGAGTTCAGAAGTCAGTTTGTGTACCATGTGTCTTTTATGTTCTATTCTGTTTCCATTCTCTCTTAGCTTATTTTGACCTGTCTTCTATTTCATCAATCCTGTGTCTTCTAGTTCAATAATGTGTTCACCTGGCTGTTCAAAACATCCAAAGTTTTTAATATTAAATATTGTATTTTTCAGCTCAAGAAGGTCCATTTGATTAATTTATATGGATTCCAATACTCTGTTGAAGTTATATTTTCATCTATTTTGTACATCATTTTCTCCATTTTCTTGATCAGATTAACCATAGTTATTTTAAAGTCCCTATCTGATAACAGCAATATCTAAATCATGTATGGGTTTATTGTCTTTTTTCTCTTGGGTTTTGGTCTTTTTTTTTTTTTTCCTGTTTTAAAGCACATCTTGTAATTTTTTATTGACTGCTGAGTATCATAGAGACTCTGATATGGTCCTTAAAAGAGAGTTAAATGGTTTTCTGAAATTCAGGAAAAAAATGCTGGTGGATCAACTGATCCTGTCTAAGCTTGATTTAAAGCTCTGTTGTATTTCCTTTTTCCTAGGGTAAGGTCCCTACTCCTAGGGCTTGACAGACAGGGTCTCCACTGAGATCCTGAGGTTGTTTACCAATGCCCCTGTACTTTGGCAGCACTTGAATTCCTATCTCTCTCCCCAGTGTCATGAGGCTAAAATACCCCAGAGATCTGTTTTTTAGCCATTCAGATGTCCTTTTGTGCTACATTTCTTGAGGTCTTCGTCCTGCTTATGTACAGACTAGTAGTTGACAACTGACTTGAACAGAATTTATATGGAGATATTTGGGCTACTTTTCTGAGGCTTACTCCCCTCCAGAAATTTTCCCCTCTAGTTCTAGCCACTTTGTTTGCCCCAAAGTCTGATATCATTCTCCTTAGTCCAATAACAATTGCCACTTTCTTCTTATACTTCATTCACCTGTGCTAAAATTTAGACAATGCTCTCACAGGGGTAGCTAGGGAGAATTTAAGTGCAGCCAATGCGTTTCTCTTCTCTCAAGGATCATAACCACCCTTGTGTCCCGACTATGTCGGTTGCTCTCCAATGTCTTCAATCTATTATCTTACATATTCTGTCCAGCTTTTATAGTTATTTATTGCAGGAAGGTTTGTCCGTTACAAATGACTCCATCATGGAAACTAAAGTCTACAATACAAACGTTATTACAGAGAATGCTTAGTGCGGTAAGCTTTCAGGTAGAAGCAAGCACAGATACATGGATCATGATACAAAAGAGAACCAGATACCCTCCTTAAGGTTGGTAGAGCAGTAAACGTTGTTCGACATGGTAGAATAAAGTAAGGGAGGATTCACTGTATGGTGGGCAGCCTACTATGATAGCAAGCGATAGAGAAATGCTGATTTACTGTAACGAACAAAAATAAGCACAATTCAACATCAAGGTAGCGACAATCAGGTGAGCACTTGTAACAGGGGCTAGGTGATCCTCAAAATTCTGAACTTTAATATGAACAAGGCTTCTAGAAGGCAAGGAATCCCGAAGTAAGGCCTAGCATAGTTGCACGGGTCTCTGGTGCCATTAATTTTCCCTGCCAAAGGAAGTCTTTTATTTTGTCTTGATCATGGCTAATCAGTCAAGCTTAATCATTGAGAGGAACCACTCTAGGCTTAAAGCAACTTTGACTAGTTAGAATAAACAGTGACCTTGGCCATCAGTAATTACATAAGGAGATATATTTCTATCAGGAGATCTATACTCCATTACCACCCGTTCAGGTTCCACTGTAGGATTAGACTACAGGAAAGAACCCTCCATCCTCAGCATTATTCAACTTCATCAGTGACCTAACCATCCAACAGAAATCAGGAGGCATCCAGCCCATGGGATCTGTGACTCACAGCAATAACTAAATTACTTACTTAATAAAAAAATCATTAAAAATAAAGTAACTTTTTTTGCTTTAAAAAAGTTTAAATAAAAATATAAATTAATAAAAATTAATCGAAATCCTGCCTTTCCTTCCAGTATGTAAGTATTGCATTTACCATGAACAGAGCATTATATAATGATTAATATTTAATGTTTAAAGAATTAATATTTTTCACACAATTTTTACTTTCTAGCTAAGCCACTACAAGAGACACAGTATTTATTTATGCATCTCTCTCTACATTCCTCTTCTACCTATGAGGGAAAAGATGGCGTTTTCATCAACTTGATATTCCCAGGGCGTAATATGGTGCCCAGTAGGTGCACAGAGCAGGTGATTAACAGATGATTAATGAGTTAATCAATTAAACACTGGGATGGATTTGCACTGATCCAAGGACATGCCCGTCATGCTGATATCAAGCTAAATGGACTTTCTGTCAGGTACAACTCTCTAATAAAAGTGGAGAAGAGAAAAGGATCTGGATTGTTAAAGGGCTCTAATTTACAGATCCTTTACTAGGAAGGATACAGTGTAAAATCAAAAGAGCAGAAGAGGAGAGGATATTTATTCAAGAACTGGCTCCGCCACTGTCTGTCTGAGAGTGTGTCTTTGAGTAAGGCGCACATTGCCTACGGAGTCGGTTTCCTCACCCGTTGAAGGGGAGGTGCGCTCACGGGCTTTGCAGAGTTCTGCAGAAGCAGTGAGCCCAGCTCCAACCCCCTGTCTTGAGACAACTACAGCTTCTCCTCCTGGTTTTTATAGGTTACACTTTTGTAATTAGGTGCCATGGTGAGAAGCTGGAAAAGCATAAGACCGCACGATCAGAAGTGTTTTCTTCCAACTTTACCAGTTTCTAATTCTATATATATTTAACTAGCTGAGAAAAAAAGAAGCTGTCAGTTTCTCTAATCAGAACCAAAAATTAAACTACTACTTTCACGGTGCTTACTTTTGGCAGATTTTCTAAGACAAACTCCCAAGACTTCCATAATTTTTAAACTCACATACTTAGTGAATATTTAGTCCATGTCTTAAATACCCAGAATTCCTGACAGCGCTTATTCTGAGAAGTAATGCCACATCTAAAGGGACTTCTTAGTCTATTTAACAAATATTTCTTTCTGAGTTTCAAAGCAAGATAATTTAATTTAGTAACTAAGCTGCTAATTTACCTTGTTTATAAAATTTTTACTAATTGAAAACATTATTCTTCTGTTTCTCATTCAATGGCCCTTAGCGTGAACTAACAATGCTTATGAGATCACTGGAGCACTGAGAAGCCCCTCTGCGGAAAGTGAATTTCCCCTGATCCCTAATTTTTTTAGTTTTTTAATTGGGGAAAATAAATCTTTCATCTTCCTTGATAATCTTAATTATTAAAGTAAATATAATAGTCTCTAACATTTGGGGAGCACTTACTATGTACATCAACGCTATTATAAACACTTTAAATAAACTATACTTCATTGAATTCTCACAACAACCCCCAAAGGTAGGTTTCGCTATGCTCTCCATCTTCCAAAGGGGCAGCTGAGACACAAGCTCTCACACTTAGTGAGGGGCAGAACAAGCCCCACCCAAGCGCCTGACTCCTGAGCCCAAGCCTGGAGCCTCATTGCTGCATGTCAGCAGCCAATGCAGGGCATTAACGTCCTGGGAATGAAACAAACCAGGATGCTGAAAATTACTAAAATAACAGCCTTAATTTAGAATTCATGTTATTCTTTTCCGTTTATTTTTATTTTCCTCAGAATATATTTCCCCATAGTAAATTAAATAAGATAGGATGAAGTAATGAGAAAAACACAAAACAATGGAGATGGAGCTAAAGTCAGCAAACCTGTCCTTAGCACCAGTTCTGCCACTAACTGGTTATGTGGCTTTGGACAAGTCTTTAAATACCTATTCCAAGCCTCAAGGGGAAAAAAAAAAAAAAAAACAACTCTAATTGAACCTACCTAAAATTCATGGGGTTTTTAGGGAGCCATATCAATAGTATTATTAATCACCAAAACATGTGTGATAATTATTATTATTAAGGGAATAACTGCAAATAATAGGCATGCTTTACTCTATTATACAATCCTAAACTGAGCTTAAAAAAAATATTCTAAGACAGTTTAAAAATGGTTTCCTTTGTTTCATGGGACTTTTCCTAAAGATAACAGTAAAACTGTCACTATTTCCTGTAAGACTCTTCATTACTCTGCAACTTCCTGAGGATGAACCACATTAAATAAACTCTAGAGAGGCCACAGTTAGAAGACATGGCACTTAGCAAACTCTACTTAAGTTTATTCATTTTATAGAACAGATGCCTTGCCTTTTGTTTTTCAGAAAGAAAGAAATTTAAATTAAAAGCACATATTTTTTGATATATTTATGTCAAATAAAATCTAGTCTACAAGTGGAAATACTAAATAGTAAGATTTGGTCGGTATGTGATCTTATGGTAGAATTTCCACTGGGATTGTTCCTTTCTTTCATACCTTACCTTTTTCATAGTAGGAAGTCAGGCTCTGGCAGTGACTTCATCCTGTTACCTGAAACCAAAGACATGGTGTTATTTCCACAACAAGCTAAAAAGAAACCTCCTATTCTTAAATTTGCTAGTTGTATGTTCCAAGTCGAAATTACATTTCCATCATATTCAGGATTTGCCCATATAAAAATATGTGCTAACACCTTTATGTGTAGACATTTTATAACCATTTAGGTCAACTGAGCTTTAAACAAATCAACACAGTAAAATGTGTAAGTTAAATACTTTTAACTTCCTTCTTTAGGGGTGGGGAGTGGAGGCGGAAATTTGATCTTTGTATTTGCTTTTCAACTTTTGGCTAAACATATGCATCAAGAATTAGTCCACAAATTAAATGAGTATAAAATTAAAAGAACTACCAATTTTCAGTTGGTTTACTTTCGGTTTAATGTCCTAGGTCTTTTTTTTAAATACACAAAATTCACAAAACATTAACTCTATATTGTTTTACCCATTCATCTTCTGATTCAATTGTTGTTTCTCTTGATTGACTGTTAACAACAATCACCCCCCTTTGTAGCATTCAGACTCTCTACTTTGTAATGCTCTCAATGAAAATGACTTCACCACTTCCAACCATATGTAAACACACCACATGAAAGACAAACTATTGACCCAAATAATCCCAAGAATGTAAGAGTTGATGTGGCTTAGAGTTTTGCGTAACTCCTGAAGTTTTAACTCCTGATACTCTACTTAGGGATGAAGGGAAGAGAAATCTGACAAGGTTGGCTGAGTAGGTCTGTAATGTCCTGCTTTAATATCCAGCCATTTTCCACACTTTGTGACTGTCTGTAAGAATTCCAGGAGTTACACAGAGTAGGAAATAGTTCCACAGATTAGTTATTGAAAAGGACTGCTCTGTCTCCATGCCTTTGGGGTGCCAGTTGCCTCAAGAGCAGCTGGATCCCACCAAGTTTAATTCAATTCAAGTCAACTCACACTTACTAATATGCAAAGTACCCTGCAAGGGCTGTGGAGAAAATTAAGACAAGCACAAGCTGGGCCTAAGGCATTTCTAGGGAAAATAATACACTTCAGCAAATCTCATGAGACAAAAATCCACTTGTGCTAAGTCTTCCCCCTCATTTTGCATTTGTTTTAACTGCTCTTCCAAATAGCGTTCTGAGGATGAAATGGCATCATTGCCTTCACCCAATCCAAGACTTGTGAGTTGTTTCTAACTTCCAAACGCGTAAAGGCACATGTCTGATTATAAAGCAAATTTTACTTTACACGTAGATTCTATTTATTCTCAAAAAGTTCTGGTGGGGATGGAAAACTCACAATCAAATAAATAAGGACATGCTAGTGGATTCCATTTTATTTGTTACAAACAACATTGCTAAGTTTTTGAAAAATATTTTAAATCTAATCAGTCTCCACTTCTAGCCTAAAGATAACAATCATTACTTATTTGATTTGAGAGTGTCAAAAATAAATTTTTGAGTGTTATTTAAGTTGGTTATTTAAAAAGACAGTCTTTATTAAATCATACATTGAATAAACATCACCCCTTCATTAACAATTATATTTTAATTACTAGATACACAGTAAAAGTTTGCCACAATAAAAAATGTACATACCCACATAATATGAATAGTTTATTAATGGTACATTTCATCTTACATTTTATATCATATTTTTGTGACTTTTTAATTATTCTTTCTTGTTGACTCACATTTGTCTCCAAACTGTTATAACTGTGGCAGTTTTGTTTTTTCAGTTAGTTTTCTGAATGTGATACTTAAAAGCCAAATTGCCAATTCAAAGCCATACATCTGACAACACCATCATTAAAGATTATATTTGTTCTACAAACATTTACTCAACAAACTCTCATCAAGTGACATCTATAAACAAGGTATTGGGCTTGGTACTAGGGACCAAGAGGTGAATGGCTCACTTCTGCTCTTGTGGAGCACCATCTGGAGCGAATTACCGTACAGTTAGAGAATATGGCTATGAAAGGATAAGCACCTAACCCAGTCTGGAATGCTAAAACAGAAAGTGACATGTGTGCTGAGAGTTGAAGGATCAGTAAGAGTTGGCCAGTCTGTAAAAGGCATAAAATCACCCTCAGACTAAAAGTTCTTAGTGCAGTGTCCTGTGAATGCACCCATTACTGAGTGGCTGAATGAATGAAAGAATGCTCGAGACAGTTTGAGCAAGTAATACTGGTTTCAGTCATGTTTGTTTCTCGGTAACATAAACATTTTCAATACTTTATAGTTATGGGATGTTCACTGCATGCATAACGCCATATAGGAGTCATGGAGAATCACAAAAAGGAAGAAATATAATCTCTGCTCTCAAGAAACATGCATTAATTCAGCAAATGTTTATTGTGCTTTGTGTTTTTTCCACATGCCTGGCGCTTTGCAGGTTGTGGAGAGAAAAATAATAGATACTATTTAAAGCCAGAAGAGAAACAGAGCATAACAATAATTTCAGCATTACTAACTCTGAGTTTTGAGACTCTCTTAATCATTCCTTATAAATCTGCAAGTGTATTCTTAACATTCTCTAAGCCCTGAAAACTATTATAAAGCAATATATATGTTCCAAAGACTAGAGGACTAAAAATAAAAGTGATATATTCAATATTAGAGTAAAAGAAAGAAACTAGGATTGCAGTTCCTGTACTGTAGTCCCTTCCTTAATCCTTCAAGTTCATCCCCATGTTGGCTCACGTCCAAACAGCCCGTCTATTCTCTTCCATATATGTCGCAACATTCACAAAGTCAAGACTGTTCACACCATTCCTAAGGTCTGGAATGCCCTTGCTGTTCCTCTTGTCCTCATCCTTTAACCCAGCTTATATCCGTTAAAAGGTCACGCTGGGTTTTCCACATTGGTTACTTCTCCTTCCTCTTCACTTACAGAACACTTAATGCTATATCCCTCCGTGACCACTTAATGACTCACCACTGACCCACTGACACTTGAGAAAGAGCTCTTGAGCCTCATAGCAAATGGTTCTATCATTATCTATACCTCAAAGTTCTTCAAAGTTCTAATAAACTTTTGGGTCATGAAATATGACATCACACCAATCCTCCAGAGTTTTCAGTGTCATGTGGTTACCATGTTAGAAAACTGTGAAGATCATTGGTTTAATGCTTAGTCCATGTGTAACTTGCTTCTGCAAATAGATCATAACCTCCTTGTAAGAACTAGATATCTTTTGATACCCCACTGTGTTTAAAACAATGTTAGAAATATATCAAATGCTCAAAATATTTGTGAATTATTTATTTCACTGAAAGGGAAACAATAACAAATGTCTGACTGAGTTTTAATTTAGAGCATTTGAATAAATTTATTAGCTTGCAAGAATTTTCCACTAATATCTTCTTATGCCTAAGGTTAGGCAATTTTGACAATTGCATTAATTTTTAGAAAATACATCAGCCAGTCAACCAGCAACTTTTCCTACATACCTAGTATCCAATTTTTTAGAGAATTTACTTCAATAAATTATGGCTTGAATGAAATAAACACTGTATTCGCTAGTATTCTAAAAACCACAAACTTACCAGATATGAATACATGAGCCTCAGATATTTTATTTATATGATCAATAAATAAATTGATAGAAGTACGCTATAATATATATCACCATAGTTCCTAAAACCTTAGTAATTGTGAGTTTTAGCTAAATATAGCATATTTATAGGCTATTTTAAAGTTCAAGCTAGTTCTCAAACTTTATATAAGGAATTCATTCAATGGTAGATTTGTTTGTACTCGATGCTGTGTGAGAGGTTATTCACAAATACTCAGAAATCAACTTCCAAGAAATACCTTAAATTACCTAAAAACTATTTTTTTAAAGTAGCAATTTTCCAGCAAGCTTCCCTATGATCTTTGATATCTTCAAACCAAAGGAATTTCTATACCTTTACCATTCCAAAATTTTAGAACTTTTAGAAAGCCTTTGCCCAAAAATGCCATAAAAATATTATCATTTTCTATGTATTCCATTATGTCTTTTTTAAAAGGGGTGGGTTAGAAAGCATTGTTATATCCTAATACTATGAAAGAATTAGGAAATGTTATAAGTAATTACATTAGAAAATATAAATGTGAAAGTAAAACTACTCTCTCTCTCACATTAGTGAAGTCTGTATCAGCTAGGACATTTTGGAGTACAATAACCAGATCCCATTTAAAAAAGCGGGCTGGACGTATTGGCTCATGAAACTGATGACACTGATTAAGTACCAAGAACCCAGGTTTTCTCTGCATCTCTGCTCTGTATTTCACTTGCACTCCACACATTGGTCTCCCAGCAACTACCGGTGCTCTTTTAATGATCCCCAAATGTCTACAGCATCCCCAAACCTCACATCCTCACACGACCTTCCACCTCCCTCCAATGCTTATTCAGATAGCCTATCCTGATCACCTGGGATTGCAACGCTATATCTATATATCTTATTTCTAATGTGTGGGTTCTATTAGACAGTAAAATAAGCTTAGAGATTGCAAGGGTTCTTAGACCCAATTCCAGTGAGTGTGCTGTGTGTGTGTGTGTGTGTGTGTGTGTGTGTGTGTGTAGGCTTCCCCACATTAACAAACAATTCAGATTGAACAATTAAAGGGCTCAGTCTCATAAGACTGTCCTCCACTTCAGAGATCAGTTGCAAGGCCAGGCTGTTACCTGTGCTTTTGACTGACGGGTTATAAATCAAAGGTTCCCATGACCCCCTCCTTGCTTTCTATTAATTTGCTTGAACAGCTCTCAGAACTCAAGAGAAACATTTTACTTAACAGCCAGAAGGAAGAGACACATAGGGCAAGGTATACGGGAAGGCACGCTGAGCTCCACGCCCTCTCCAGGCACAGCACACCACTCCCCCAAACCTCCATGTGTTCACTAACCCGGAAGCTCTCCGAACCCTGTCCTTTTGTGTTCTTATGGAGGCCTCATCACATAGGCATGGTTGATTAAGTCATGGGCCATTGGCAATTGATTCAACCTCCAGCCCCTCGCAGCTCCCCAGAGGTCTGGTATAGTGGGTCCGTGAGCGGGGGAGTGGACAGAAAGTTCCAACCCTCTAACCTCGTGTTTGGTGCCAATGGCAACCAGCTCCATGCTTAGGTGCTTCCAAAAGTCACCTCATTCATATAACAAAAGACACCTTTATCACTCTCAACACTTAGGAAATTTCAAGTGTTCTGAAAGCCGTGAGCCAGAAATGGCACAAAGACTGAGTATATATAAGAAATACATTTTGGTCATCTGAAGGACCAAATATATTTCTTATAAATCACAGTATCATGGAGGTCAAGATCAGCATTTTTTTAAAACGTAATGTAATCGATTTTAAAATACCAAAGCTATCACATATAGTAACAATAAATATTGTTTCCATAAATTTTTTATTTCACTGTGTGTGTGTACGTGTAAGTGTATATGTACTGGAACAAATATAAAACAAGCTCCTACTATAGTCAAAAGTTCATTTGGTGTAAACACACTTTACAGCTCCTCCAGGTGCAGGATATGCAAGATTAGTAAGTTATAACGGCATGATTAGCATGATGAAACTACTTTACTGAAACTGACTGGAGCAAAATAGGAAATGAAAAAGTTATAAGGGCAGGGGTGGCGGGTAGTGATAAATAAGAATGGGGAAGATAGGAACCAGACAAAGGGATTTATCTTGGAAGCAATGGAAACCATGTGAAGGTTTTAAGCAGATGAGTAAATACTTTGCAGTGATAGATTCTTCAGGCAGCAGTGCAGGCAATAAATTGGAAAGGGCAAATAAGGCAGATCAAAGATCAGTTAATAACAGGAAGACTAACGCAGTAATTCAGACAAAAGATGCTAGTGGCATGATATGTTGGGAAGATATCATGAGAAGGTAGAGTCTATAGAGCTTTGGGACTGACTAAATATAGGAGGTGAAAGAGAAAAAAGAATATCTAACAATGTACAGGCTTCAGTATGGAGTGGTATGGGGGTTCCAATCACTAAGACTGGGAAACATTAAAGGGAGCAGATTTGGGGGTGGGGGCGATGAGTGTGGCTTTGAACATGCTTACTTTAAGGTCTGTGTAGGACATTCAGATTAATATCCTGTACATGGCACAGATGTTTCTGGTCGAGATCCAGAGAGCAGGGGACCATCAACAATGTGGCCGTGGAAAAACATGTAAGTAAAAAGAGGACCAGGGACAAAAGACCACGGGGCATCCACATCAAAGGGGCAGGCAGAGGGAAATAAGACTTCAAGGGACACCAAAGGAAATGGCCGAAGAGATGGAGAGAGGACAGGGCTCAACTACAAAACCCACAGAGAAATCAAGTTATATAAGGACTGAAAAGAATCCACTGGATTTGGCAATGAATAGGTTGTTTGGTGGCAATTTGCAGTGCTAGAATCAGAAGCCTTATTGCAGTGGGTTGCCTGGTAAGTATTTGGAGACAGTAAATACAGAGGGTTTGTGTGTGTGTGTGTGTGTTTGTCATCATGTGCTATGAGTATGTGTGTGCTTCAGGAGCTTCAGAGTATGAAAAAGCACTATATTGAGGGATGTGTAGGACAAAGGGAAGGTTGTTTTATTTTGTTTGGGGATTTTGCTTTTTTCTGTTGGAGAAACTTACACGTCTTTATAGGCTGAGAAGAAGCTACGAGAAAAAAAAGAAATTGAAAGATGAGAAAAAGTGAAAGTGTTCCACAGTAGACAGGAGAAAGGCCAAAAGCACAAGTAGAAGTCTGTCTAAATCAGTACCGTCCAATCAAGCTTTCTGTATGATATTAAGGTTCGCCACTTCAACCAATTCAGTGGCCACTAGCCATATGTGGCTACTGAACACTTGAAATGCAACTAGAACAACTGACGAAATGGATTTTAAATTCTGATTAATTTAAATTTAAATGGTCATATGTGACCAGAATCTGCAGAACTGAACACTGCAGCTCTAAGCTAGAGTGAATGTGGGGCTGAGGACCCATCAGTCCTGGGGAGGAAGGCTTGAGTGGCTCATGCCTGATGGTCTCGTGTAGGAAGGAGGACTGATGTGCTGGGAGAGAGAGGGCAGGGTAGGAACCTTGAGGGAAGCAGGGAGGTTTGGAAGGGACACCAAGGAGCAGATAGGAAAGGGCTGACCAGAAAGACTAAAAGCACAGCATAGCAGAACTGAGGGCCCGGCTGAGACTGGAGACCACGAATATATGGCAGGCAGTGTAGGAGCAACTAAGGCAGGGCAGTTGGCTGGAAAAAAGATTGGGAGGCTGAATGCCAGAGGTGCTAGCAAGAGACCGTTGCCCTAAAACATGATGCCATAGAGAAGGAAGCCGTGTGTTTAGAAGAAAAGGAAGGAGGCAAGAGATCCCGGTCTCAATCACATCAAAGAATAGACATAAAGGGTAAGTGAGAGAGAGAGAGAGCAGGAGACAGCAGATGGTTTAGGACCTGAGGGGATTGAGCACTTCTAGGTAATGGCAAGGTTTGGGGCAAGTCTTGGTTGGCTTTAAAGAAGCAGGCAACAAGAACTGAGAAGTAAGTTCTGGTGGATACTGGGTGAAAACCATGATGGTGGCAGGAGTTAGGGTTCAGTGGAAGAACAGAAGCCAGGTGCAAAGCCTTCGACAACTCAGAAAATCAGTAAGTGTGCTGTAAAGACACACAGGAAGATTGCCCATAAGAATAAGAATCTTTAGGACAGGGTTTCTTCAGAACTCTGCACCAAACTGGAGAGGGGGGAAAGGCAGGCAGTGTGGGAAAGGTGGTCTCATCTGTGGCATACCAGGGTCCTGAAGGAGGACTTCAGGGGAGAAGCAGAGAGATAGAAAGAAGGTTGACAAACCACCTACCAAAATGACTATTTCCCAACAGGCAAGGGTCACGTTGGTACCATTATCAACCCTACCCAACCTTTAAGTTTCTCTATTCAGCTTCCCTAACACTTCCATTGTGCCTCACTTTCTCCAAAGAGACAGAGGAAATACCACATTTTTGACTATTACTATTACAAAATTAGGTCACGTCTTTTGTAGCTATTAAATGCAATTATATCATTCAAAAGGATATTTCATTTTCCACTTGCACAGTTCTCTCTATTTTGGAATTGTCTTTTCTAGCAATTGAATTCCACTAAGTTAAATTTTCTCATATGTACAGGGTAGGTTCAGTATCATTCCTGATGTGAGGCTGTGTCATATTATCATAGCCACGCCATTCTCATCCTCGTGTTATACATATTAGCACTTCCTTTCTCTCTTTTCCTCTCTTTCATTTCATGATTTTAATGGCAAAAACTAGAAACTTAAATTTTCTTCCCTCTCTTGCAGTGCCAATATTGCCCATGTGTACACACACCCACACACACACACACATCTCTCCATGTCCCACAGAGACATTTTCCAGGCACTATTTTTTCAACTATCATAAAATCATTAAATCCAAGATGGAACAGCAGCCTAATTTATTATTTTATCATAAATATTTCTACTTTCTCACGGATATTAATATAATCTGCTTAGACGTTTTAGATATGCACACTCAGTAATAATTGGTATCAAATTCCTTAACGGTATTCTTTGCTTCTTTCAAGAACTTATACTCCCAACTGTGGCAATTTGATGGCAAAAAAAAAAAAGAAAAGAAAAGAATGGGATCCTAAGGACAGAATCACAAGTCATAAATCATTCACAAGTGACATAACAATAGTATGTGTTTTGCTAGAAAAAGTCTGTCAACAGAAACTGTTACCACATTCTTTTCTTTCCATGCAATCTGCATAGTGCATGACCCCGAAACCTACTGGGCTAAGGGGCTAATAATTGGTCAATGTGCTAATGCAAAAAAGTTAGATATGAATGAAAAGGAAAATTTTACCTTAACAAACGTTTACTGAGTGCTTATTCTGTGACAAACATTGTGCTTGGTACTTTGCAAGATTTGAGGGATTTAATCCTCACAAATTGTCCCAACAGTCTTATAAGGTAGGGTACTAGTAATATCTCCAAGTTAAGAGGAGCCAGCTGAGGCTCAGATAGATTAAGTAGTTTGCATGATGTCACACATTTAATAAAACAGCTGACTGGGGCTTCCCTGGTGGCGCAGTGGTTGAGAATATGCCTGCTAATGCAGGGGACACGGGTTCGAGCCCTGGTCTGGGAGGATCCCGCATGCCACGGAGCAACTAGGCCCATGAGCCACAACTACTGAGCCTGCGCGTCTGGAGCCTGTGCTCCGCAACAAGAGAGGCCGCGACAGTGAGAGGCCCGCGTGCCGCGATGAAGAGTGGCCCCCACTTGCCGCAACTAGAGAAAGCCCTCACACAGAAACGAAGACCCAACATAGCAATCAATCAATCAATCAATCAATCTTTAAAAAAAAACAAAAACAAAAAAAAAGAAACAGCTGACTAATGAAGTAAAGAAGAAAAAGAAAAAAAGATCTCTCCTGAAATAGTCAAGAAGAGAAATACTAAGTCCAGCAAATTCTATATTCATGTCACTTCTGTATAACCTCTATCAATAGAACATTTGAAATCAAGATAACAAAAGTTGCCCTAGTTAAATCTAAAATGGTGGCTAATTTTAGGAACTGCTTTCCAATACAGAATTAACTTACTTTAGGTAATAAATGTTCATACTAGAATATCAAACTAGAATTGTTGAAAATCATCTTTAATTAAATATGAATCAAGTTTACTTTGTAGGCTTTATTCTTTTTTTTTTTTTTTTAAACTTTGGGTTTATTTATTTATTTATTTTTATGGCTGTGTTGGGTCTTCGCTTCTGTGCGAGGGCCCTCCCCAGCTGCGGCAAGTGGGGGCCACTCTTCATCGCGGTGCGCGGGCCTCTCACCACCGCGGCCTGTCTTGTTGCAGAGCACAGGCTCCAGACGCGCAGGCTCAGTAATTGTGGCACACGGGCCCAGCCGCTCCGCGGCACGTGGGATCTTCCCAGACCAGGGCCCGAACCCGTATCCTCCGCATTGGCAGGCAGATTCTCAACCACTGCGCCACCAGGGAAGCCCTATTCTTGAGATCTTAAAATGTAAACACCAAAGGTTTTTAAAACATGATCTATTGGTTTCTTTGTTTTTTCCTTTGCTTTCCTAGGCTTGACTGAATACTGGGCTGCCTGAAATAGTAGAACGGTAGTATTTCCCTACCATCACCACTGCCAAGAAAAAGAAGGAACCTAAGCAAATGACCTTCAGCTGTGCTTGTCTAAAGGACGCCAGGTGATGCACTGTCAATGCACTTGGTCACCTGCCCTCGATACACACGGAGTCTGAGAAATCCCCTAGTCTTTGGCAGTTGTAGACAGAAGTCTACAGATCACCATTTCTGCTCAATATAAGGTCATTTTCCCTTCTTGGAAAGTCGGATGTGAAGCACGAACAATACAGGAGTTTGGAGTTCCTGAGCCCTCTTTAGATTAAGGCCAGGCTTCCGTGAGCAAGAAGAGAACATCAGAGAAGCAGAAGAGGTACCACCACGCTATGGGGCCCCCCTCACTGGCAGCTCCTCCAGAAGCTGGCCAGGAGGAATCTGCTGGACTGGTGAGGAGGGGCCTGCGCAGATAGAGTCAAAGCCAACAGGGCTTTGTGCTTAGTTCTACTACAACAGTGCGCAGCCCAACAGCGCCCAGCACAGTACCTAGCACAGAGCCCACCATGTTACCCAGCACAGCACCCACCACAGTGCCCAGCAGAGCACCCAGCACAGCACCCACCACAGTGCCCAACACAGTGCCCAACACAGCACCCAGCACAGCACCCACCACAGTGCCCAATACAGTACCCAGCACAGCACCCACCACAGCACCCACCACAGTGCCCAACACAGCACCCAGCACAGCACCCAGCACAGTACCCAGCACAGCACCCAGCACAGCACCCAACACAGTACCCAGCACAGCACCCAGCACAGCACCCAACACAGTACCCAGCACAGCACCCAGCACAGCACCCAACACAGCACCCAGCACAGCACCCAACACAGTACCCAGCACAGCACCCAGCACAGCACCCAGCACAGCGCCCACCACAGTGCCCCACCGGGCACAGCGCCTAGCAGTGCCTCATCCCACTGCAAAGTAAAGTTGGTTCAAAGTCTATCTGAAGCTGGGCCGGAAGTTTGCCTGCTTACCTACAAGTTGAAAGCAAGCAGTGGGAGTCTCAGGAATCAGCCATATTTGGAAACAGCAGGGCAAAACACATGAGCAAGAAGAATCAACAGAGAGCAGTTAGAAATGATGAAAATGCCACAAAAGATTCATTTGGACAAAATCAGCTTTCATCATCTATATGTGAGAAATGGCTTAATGGTGAAATATTTCCAGATGTGAGCAAGTAAGTCCATGGTTCCGTGAAACTTTATCCTGTAGTTGTTCACTTCCACACACACGCACGAGTCCGTACGAATATCCCCACATTACAAACCTGCCTCTCCTAGACAACAGCATTCTCAATCTCTGCCACGTGCAGTGACGACATAGACCTCATTCCATTAACAACGTGAAACTCATCAGGATTCAAATCAAATCATCCCGTGGCAAAAGAAGGGGAAAGCTGTAAGCCTGAAATACACACTGTATGAGGAAAGTGCTTTTTCACTGAAGATGAAGTTCATAAAATAAGCACTATGTTAATAACACGCTGAGACATGCCTATTAAGGGATACTTGTGAAAAAATTCTGTCTATGGTAGATACTGCTTCAATGCCAATGGCCTGTCTGAGAGTCTGCCATGGTATTTATGCACAAGGGTTGCTTATCAGTGAATGATGCAATTATTCAAGAAGACTTTTTTGATGCCTGTGGTTGGTCCGAGTCTCAGCCTAAACAAGACAGCACTGAGTTAGAGACTGAACATTTTCAGTGTGGGCTGCCGCTGATGTCATAGAAGTACACACCCTGATATTAAGCCTCCCAAAGCATACCCATCATCTTGATTCATGTTTCCTTTTTTAGCTACATCAGTTCCTTAGTGGATAAGAAGCAACACATCTGCCTACACAGCAAAAATCTTAATTGTCGGGGGGGGAAAAAAATCTTTGTCTAAACCCAAGAGTCTCTCCTAATACAGATCAGTAAACGCTATCTTTCTACTTCATGCTTATCTCAGACCGCAGCATAATACTGACTATGCTAATTAGCCCACAGTGTTTTATATGCCTTCTAGCGTTTGTGCTTTAAGAGTTTTAAGAAGCTCTGAGATAACTATCTTAAGAACATACATTGTTCAGAGATCAGTGTGTATAGAATGTGAAGAAAAAGAAGCAGTGGAGTTTGAAAGAAGTGTTCCCTTAGAACCGAATTTAGACTCACATGTCCCTGCTCCACCTCTGCCCAAGCTTATGTAATGTTACTTAGCCTTCTTGGACCTCAATTTCCTCACATGCAAAATGGGGAGAATAATCCCTCACAGGGCTGTTAGGAAGCTGAAGTGAGATGGTGTATGCGAAAGGGCTTTTGTAAATTTAAAATTTCTACATAAACGGAAGGTGATACAGCCATATAGGGTATCCATTTCAGGCACCCTGACAGAGCACTAAGAGGCATTCTTGTTAAATTGATCAGACAAAACTGGCATTGTGAGTTCTAACATCAGATTAAACAATGCATTAGTTCACATTTACTTCAAATCTGATGATGTCAAGAGTTTAAATAGAGTGGCTTTTCTTCCTTTATGGTGTAAGCTCTGACCTAGAAGCCTGATGCCTTCGCAAAAAGCCTTATCCATCTGTTCAGATTTTAATATATGATTCCCATAGGCAAAGTTATTTAAAAATTCCCACATAGAGGAATATTTTAGAAACTCTTTGTACAATTTGAACAGCTTAGTTTTTAACACTTTAGCATGTACTGGCTACCAGTTTCCATTCAATTTGAAAACTTGCTTGTCACTATCATGGTAGCATAGTTCACATTTAAAATTAAATGAAAGGAGAAAGTCTAATGTAGAGTGTAAAATGTCTGTGGCATTAGGTTAAGCAAAAAAATACCATCTTGGTTTCTGAGGAATAAATAACCTAAAGAAAACATCACTGAAACAGGCAATAATAATAAATTTTCAGTTGTCTCTTGAATATTTACACATGATATTTTTACCTAAAAGTTTCATTTGTTAAATGTCTCTACCAATTCTGAGCACCTAATCTAAAAAATGAAGAAGTCAGATTTGATGTTCTCTAAGCTCTCGCGGAATTTTAACACTCAGAAATCCCTGCAAAGATGAATGGTGTTATCAAGTCAGACTGCAATGGGCTTTTTAAAATCAAGGCTTAGTTGGACTTAAGAAGAGGAAGAGCCACTGAAAAACAGAAGAGATGGGTACATTTAAAATCCTCATACATTATCTAAAAGTACTTTCATAAACATGGTCTCCTTGGGCTGAAAAATAACTATGAGCAGGTGGGAAATTGGGGGCTCAGGGAAGATTAGGTCTGACCCTGAGCTCCCATGGCAGGTAAACGGCAGGTGTGGAACTCACACCTCCACCCTCCTAGCCAGTTCTCTGGGTCCTACCTAATGATTTTCAAAAAGTATTCCAGGAAGCCCTGAAGTTGTGAGAAGGGGCTTTCAAAATATTTATCCTTTCATTTACTCCCATTCTTTGAAATAAATTCTCATCTCAATTCTGTCTTCCTCTTAAACCTATTGATTTGCTTTCCCCAAATCACACATTTGAAAGAATGGTTACCTCCACTCTTTTCATTCCTACTCACTTATCACCTTAATTATCACCGAGGGGACTCTACCTGTTTAGGTAGAGAAAACAAAGGGTTGTAAATACTCCTGGTTGCTATGGTTGCTAATCTGTCAGGAAAAGTGTTAGAGAGACATCTCCATGTAGAAGCATCTGTATTCTCCAGCACCATCTCAGACTAATGCAAGCAGACTACAGGCAACACAGGATTCTAACTAAACTAACAGAATAAGTGGGACAAGTAGCAAACTGAAGGAAATAGCATATTTTTTAAAATTCTTTTCCTTCCTCACCCCTCTAACCCTCAATTCCATTTACCAGCAAGTAAATGAACAGGCAAACATAAAACACAGACCACATGCAACAGTCTTGACTACCTTCTGACAAATAACTTTGCATCAGAAAACATCCTAAGAAAGTCAGAGAACTAATTATAAGGAGGGAAAAGCATGAAGGAGATGAATGTAATTTAGATAGTAAACATCCGTGCTTCTTTCCCACCTCTGAACTCCCAGGGAGTACGCCCTCTCTTTAACCTTCATCTTAAGCAAATACAAGGAAATGTAAGCCAAGCCAGGGTCCCTGAAGATTTTAGGATAATATTTATGACTATTTTTCAAAAAGCCTTCTGGCACACCATGTTTTTTGCTGGAATTCATTTACATGATTGGATTTGAGGCATGTCAGAAATATCGGAAGCCCACTCCCAACCGACCATCACGACAAATCATTCCCCGTCCAGATGTCCTTATACGGCCAGACTTCCTATAAATCTGATGGCTTAGTGTATGCATTGCGTATGGGTCTTGGCTCTGAGTCACATTCCCTGGGAGCTTTGATTTCCGCTTTGAGGGCTGGCACAGACTCCTGCTTGCTCTTATAAGAAAATGTCTACGACTGAAAGCTGAAATGTGCAAGATTCCTTCTTCAAGTACACAAACACTCCAAGTCTGGCCACTTTCCTGTAGTCCTGCCAGGTTTTCTCTATGTCTGATACCTGATCAAGTAACCTTTTTTTCAGGGAAAAAAACACAAAAAACATAAGAGAAGGAATGTAGTACATCCGCAGCTGAACATCTTACAAGCCTTAACCAAACGACCTGTACAAATGATGCCTGAGTAGACACACACATACCTTATATAGCTCTGTAAATAGGACTCAGTGGCCAACTCAGTGAATTCCTCATTCTACCAGGAAAAAGAAAAAATGCTCTCTAAAAAGCATTTGCTAGATAAACACTTGCTTACAAGACAAAATTAGTGCATCTTAACCATTTTACACACAAATTCAAAGACCTTTTTCTCCCAATTCTGACCTGCTGTCAATCAAAAGGGTTGGGATAAGTCAGAGCTGGAAGAAGTTATAAGAAGCCACTATTTCCACTTTACTGCCCAGGCACACACAAACATTTGCTGAGTCATTTATAATAGTGCAAGAATTCAAATCCCATGGCATGAGTGAAGGACAGAGTGTCAGCCGTTCCCTTTGAATTTCCTGGCATTTGATGGTCCATATCACAATATAAACATACTTTTGAGTCTGTGAATGTCTTGGGTGTATTCATTCTTTCTCTCCCGCCCTCTTTCTGTCACTGTCTTAATAATCTTTCATTTTAAACCTTTCAAAAGAGTTTTGATCATAAAGCCCCAATCTAACCTTACATGCACAGCATATTTTTCTATTCTGAGATTCCATGTTCTGTATATTTCAATATGCTTATTTTCTCTTAGCCAATATTAAAACCATCCAACTGGAGCTAACTATGGACTTCTGAGACTTTGAGGGACCACGTGAATTTTATTTAAACCAAATTCTTTTTATAATACTTCCCGATATTTTAACAACACAGTAGAATAGGAATATACTTGTTATGCTTGTGGAGAAAGAGAAAATCAAGAAAGATCAAAAAGATAAAATTAAATTAAATTTAAAAATAAAGTAAAATAAAATAAAGCACCAGTTCTCTGAGAACTGTAGTCTAATTAACTATCATTAAACCAGCATTTTATAAACGGAAACTCAGGAATATGACTCCTACTTATGACTTCCCTACGATTTGTGAATGGTAGCTCCAAGAATACAACCCAGGTCACCCAACTGTAACCCAGTCCAGCAATTTAGCCCCTCCATGAATGAGAGTCTCCACTCTACTGGACATGAAGTGGTGGCTCTTAGACTCTCCAGAGTATTCAAAAATTCCCAACCAGTTCTCCCATCTACCTCACCCTGCAAGCCACAAGAGCTCATGGCTCAGGCCACATGTCACTTTGGGTGAGGTCCCAGCTTCACATCCCTCCCCTTCCCCATCCACCACACCTTTCCAACCATTAGTGGTAGATATAATTGGGGGTTTAGGTCTTGAAAGATTTCACTGTGGCTTCCCACATATTTTGGACTTTTAAAATCATCCACAGGGGAAGAAAAAGTTGGGGGCCAAGTTGCCTTTAATACACATGTGGCTATTAACATAACTCGGAATGTTCCTTCTTTAAATAGGAACTTTTAAGGCCTCTTCTCTTTGAGGAATGCTTGGAAAGAACATGAAATAACAATGATGAAAATTCTTCCTGAGCTTCAGAGACCCTCATCGTTGGCTGGCCATTCCCACTGTTGACATGCAACTACACTGTACAACATGTGGACTGCTTAACAAGGTAATTGTGCACAGATGATGTGGTCTGTGCTGAAGTTGGAGTAGTTATTTTTTTTCTTGGCTCTTTTTCAACAGAATGAAATGAAACTTGAAAAAATGTGGCCAGTTTAAACAGGCTATTTTCAAATTATAAATCTATAATGTTTCTGAAAGCTTGCCTTTGCATCTGAAACAGATAGGTTAATCTTCCACCTATACAAGGAAGCATCAACAACTAAAATGAATCTACTCATGGGTAACACCAGCATCAAAGGATGTGGCATTACAATAGGAAAAAATGGCACAGCCCTGGAATCATTCTCTTTACATAAAGTGGAAACTGGAGTTATTAACAAAAACAGAACTAAACTATAGATTCTAGAGGGAAGCACAGTTAATTAACTGACTCCTTAGTGAAGCTAAATAGCAATATTAGGAAAGGGACATATGTTTAGACTTTATTGGCCATATCTGACATCTGCACACAAGCAGAGGGAATAAAGCCTATTCTTTCCTTGTCCTGATCTCCCTCCTTTAGGCTACAGGCTCCTTGGGTAATAAGAAGTAACAATCACTATTCACAGGTATGTGGAGAGTCACTAAAATATATTACTTACTGACACTCTTAGTTTATAACCAAATATAATGGGGGTACAGTGTTCTCGTTATATAATCAGATTTTCTTTTTAACTGCAACACAACTAAATCTTCACATTTGAAGATTATAGGTTTTAGCATAAGAAAAATCACTCATTTCTCAAAGACCCACAAATGTGTTTAAAACTCCCCAAGTGAACCCCAAGCTTCTTGCTGCTCCCCTCCTGTATGGTTCCCCTGTCTTCCCACCCCTTTTTCCATCCCAGCACCCAGGGCTTCTACCTACCCAACACATAATCACTTGCTCTGACATAACAATAGATGGATTTTTCTGGAAGTGTTGATGTCCACTCACCCCTTTTCCCTCTCTATAGCCCCAACCATAAAACTGCTACATATATTAAGAGAAAACAAAGCAAGAGTGGTGGAAATCCCTCCCAGAAAACTGCATCCCTACGCAGACCCCTGGCTTTATTCTCCTTCTCGTCTGGCATGGGCATCCAAACCGTTACTCCAAGTGACAAATGATCAAATTCCTGCATCTCCAATGTGGGATTCAGGGATTTGCAGGTATGCTTCTGCTTCTAGGGGATTTCAAGCAGTTAAAAGCAACGTACCCCTTTTCTGCTCTCTGAAGAGTTTCAAAGGCAGACAGCCTCTAAAACTAAAAATCATTATCAAACCAATAAAAAAGGAAACCTTTTCGAATTTTTTAGGAATCCCTGCTATTAGCCTCTTCAGCTACCTACCTCCTACAAAGGATTTATGTCAGTGTGTAGAACAAGCACAGCTATTAGAAACAGAAGTGAGTGGCATAAAAATAATGATAATCGCTGCCGATGTATTTTTTTAAATGATATAAATCAGGAGTGATGCGAAGAGGCAAGAGGAAAAAAAAAATCCTATTTGGTGGCTGGAAATACTGAGCCTTTTTTTTTTTTTTTTTTGGTGAGCTGGAGTGTGCCAGCTTTTTCAGACGGGAGGAATGCTGAGTGTCAAGGGGTCAGGATCAATCCGGTGTGAGTTGATGAGGCAGGAAGGTGGGGAGGAATGCGAGGAATGTCCCTGTTTGTGTAGGACTCCATTCAGCTCATTGGCGAGCCGGGGCCGCCCTGAGCGTATAAAAGCCTCGGGCTGCCCGTCCTGGCCTCACACAACAACTCTTCCCCGCCGAGAGGAGGCAGCCAGTGCGACTCCCACCGCCGACGACCCACTGCCTTCAGCCCGACGGCAGCCGCCCAGGCCGACAGCTCCCGAGACAGCAGCCCGGCGCGTCCCGACCCCGCCTCCGGCCCGAACTCGAGCCGCCCGCCCGGCCCGCCGCGCCACGCCCGCCCCGCCGCCGCCCGCCGCCCGCAGCGCCCCGACCATGTCCGCCGCCGGCCTGGGCCCCGTCCGCTGCGCCTTCGTGCTCCTGCTCGCCCTCTGCAGCCGGGTAAGCACCGGAGACCCCCGCGGCGGCCGGGGCCGGGCGGGGGACCGGGAGGGACCCCGGCGGCGCCGAGGGGCGTGCGCCCGGCTGACAGCCGCCTCCCTCCGCAGTCCGCGTCCGGCCAAGACTGCGGCGGCCGGTGCCAGTGCGCTGCCGGCCCGGCGCCGCGCTGCCCCGCCGGCGTCAGCCTGGTGCTGGACAGCTGCGGCTGCTGCCGCGTGTGCGCCAAGCAGCTGGGCGAGCTGTGCACCGAGCGCGACCCCTGCGACCCGCACAAGGGCCTCTTCTGCGACTTCGGCTCCCCGGCCAACCGCAAGATCGGCGTGTGCACCGGTAAGACCTGCAGCCCCCGTCCCCTTCCGCCTCCCCGGGCCCCTCGCCCCGCGCCGCCGCCACCGCCACCGGGGCGCCGGGGGACACTCGATGACCCACCACCTCTTCCCTCACGCTCACCGTCCCGCCGGAAAAGAAAGCCGCTCCAATTGCGTCCCTTCCTCAGGCTGTTTCCCTGGAGCCCTGCTCCCAGCTCCCATCCCCGACGCGCTTCCGGTTCAGGCTCGAGAACCGATGCTTGACCCCTGCACGTCCCCTTTTTCCCTTCCTCTCCTTCAGCCAAAGATGGTGCCCCCTGCGTCTTCGGAGGGACGGTGTACCGGAGCGGAGAGTCCTTCCAGAGCAGCTGCAAATACCAGTGCACTTGCCTGGACGGGGCGGTGGGCTGCGTGCCCCTGTGCAGCATGGACGTCCGCCTGCCCAGCCCCGACTGCCCCTTCCCACGAAGGGTCAAGCTGCCCGGGAAATGCTGCGAGGAGTGGGTGTGTGACGAGCCCAAGGACCACACCGTGGTCGGCCCTGCCCTTGCTGGTGAGCTGAGCCTTCCTCTAAGTCAGCCTCGTGATTCTCCCCCCTGGGGCTGAATCCTGACTTTGCCAAGGGCAGGGGGAAATGTCTTAGCCTGGCGTCTTACCTCGTGTTTGCGTGCTCTGCTCTCACAGCTTACCGACTGGAAGACACGTTTGGCCCAGACCCAACCATGATTCGAGCCAACTGCCTGGTCCAGACCACAGAGTGGAGCGCCTGTTCCAAGACCTGCGGGATGGGCATCTCCACCCGGGTTACCAATGACAACGCCTTCTGCAGGCTGGAGAAGCAGAGCCGCCTCTGCATGGTCAGGCCTTGTGAAGCTGACTTGGAAGAGAACATTAAGGTACGTTTTCTCCTCCTATTAACTCATAATCATGGAACAAGAGTGGACAGGACCAAAGTTAGGACAGGACCAAAGTTAGGTCTCTTACCACCCTTGTTATTATAGGCCTGTCATCTCCAAAAATATCCAACCATTGAGCTGTTTTGATGGAATGAGATGTTATGTAATAGGAACCACCAATTTTCCACTCGGAAATCCTCCGCAGTGTTAGTTCATTCAAGACAGCCCAGAAGAGGCCATGTCTATTTTTGGAAAACTGGCAAATGAGACTCAACCTTCCCCTCCTCAAAACATAAACAGAAGTCAGACAGCCCTAAGGCGAGAACACACAGAGGTTGAAGAAAGCCACACCCCTTGCAGAGTCATTCATTGATTTTTCTCTCCTCCCTTGTCTTCCTCAGAAGGGCAAAAAGTGCATCCGGACCCCCAAAATCTCCAAGCCTGTCAAGTTTGAGCTTTCTGGCTGCACCAGCGTAAAGACATTCCGGGCTAAATTCTGCGGCGTGTGCACCGACGGGCGGTGCTGCACCCCGCACAGAACCGCGACCCTTCCCGTGGAGTTCAAGTGTCCCGATGGCGAGGTCATGAAGAAGAGCATGATGTTCATCAAGACCTGTGCCTGCCATTACAACTGCCCCGGGGATAATGACATCTTTGAGTCGCTGTACTACAGGAAGATGTATGGAGACATGGCCTAAAGCCAGAGAGAGTGAGAGACATGAACTCTTTAGGCTGTCACTTGAACTGATTCACATCTCATTTTTGTGTAAACATGATTTCAGTAGCACAGGTTATTTAAATTTGTTTTTCTAACTGGGGAAAAGAAAAATTCCCACCAAATTCAAAATCTTGTGCCATATGACATTCAAACAGTCTGTCAACCCCAGACACTGGTTTGAAGGAAGTAAGGCTTGACCGTGGGACTGCATTAGTGCATAGCACCAGCATGTATGCTAGGAGCAGTGGGAGGGGACCAATAGAAAGCCTTGTCATCTTACAGTAGTGATGTGCCTGCTATTTGGAGTGTCACTGGGAAGGAAGACTCACTGACCTGCCTGTAGCTCCAGTGACAGCTAGGATGTGCGTTCTCCAGCCGTCATGAGGATGAGTCAAGTTCTTCTCTAAGTCATAACAGCAGATTCAGCTCTGACCTTCTGATTCGGATGACAGTGTTCAGGAATCAGAATCATGTCTATTAGACTGGACAGCTTGTGGCAAGCTAATTTGCCTGTAACAAGCCAGATTTTTTTTTTATTGATACTGTAAATACTGTGTGTATATATATATATATATATATATTTGTACAGTTATCTAAGTTAATTTAAAGTTGTTTGTGCCTTTTTGTTTATGTTTTTAATGCTTTGATATTTCAAATGTTAGCCTCAATTCTGAACACCATAGGTAGGACGTAAAGCTTGTCTGATAACTCAAAGCATGAAATGGATATTCAAATGGAAATTCTGCTCAGTTAGAGCAGCAGTTCATCAAAACAGGTTTTTTGCTAAAGGTGAGGCAGCAATGTCCTTGGAAGTCCGATTTGTAGGTTGGAAATGTGGTAGGCTCACTTTTAATGTACAAATGACCTTTATTAAAAAATGAGTGGCTCTGTATAGCTGATTGGTTTTTCCACCTGGAAGCATTTGTTTCTACTTTGACTATGACTGTTTTTTTGGACAGTTTATTTGTTGAGAGTGTGACCAAAAGTTACATGTTTGCACCTTTCTAGTTGAAAATAAAGTATATATTTTTTCTACAAAGGGCTTGGTTATTCATTTATTCTCTAAACATTTCTGAGTTTTCTTGAGTAAAAATGGGAAGCTTTTGTTTGTCTTAAAACAATTCACTTATAATTTTCTAGATATCTTTTATCATCTAATCAATTGGTTAATCCCTTCAATAGAATTTTTACATGAATACACATCACACTGAATCAGGTGTCACAAATTTGCAGGCATATACACTGTATTGAGTACACAGGCATTTTTTGTTATCTTCACAGTACTTTATAAACACTTCAATTCTCTCTAGATTATTTCAGTCTCCACTAACCCCTGTTGTATTACACTTGGTCCTGTTTACATTTAATACCTCTCTGGCCATTGTAGGCATCTAATTTCCAACCTGTCATCACACAATAGCCCATGTGCCTTGCACATAGAAAAATGTTTTGAATTTGTATGCTCTACTGTAGATCACACACTAGCCTATGTGCCTTGCACATAGAAAATTTTTAACTATTTTTTGAATTTGTATGCTTTACTGTAGATTTATTTCTGAACTTGAATATCTTACTGTTAAATCTGAAAAAGTATAAAATCTCCATTAAAGTGGAACAACTTAATAAGTCTTATTTTGCATCGTTCTTTCATTTGCCAGATAACAAATCACAAATACATGATGGCATAAGTAGAAAAAGAAGGATAAGCAAATCTTCCATTCATTTGTATCATAGAAATTTGCCTGAAATTAAAAGCAACTCCTCCATTTCTCCTGATAAAGTTTTTCACTTTATCAGATCTCAAAATCAATAATTTACCAAGTGGTTTGACAAAATGAAATTGTTCAAGAAGCCCTGTGTAGAAATGATATTGGACCTCACCAGGTTTCCACTGAAAAATCAACTGACATAAGTGGCAAACAAAAGGAACACTCCAGGGACACCTAAAAGCCCATTTTTTTCTAGATCAGAATAGCTGTGGATTCTAGGGAAAAAAAAATAGTTGCAGACAGACCAAGCCCTCACTAGGTAATTAGCAATGTTGTAGTGCCAGTGTCATTCTAAGAGACAGAAATACAACCGAAAATAAAGACTAGTTCTACAAACAGTACCCATGCCACAAACCAAAGGGAAAGCTTCCCATGTTCAAAATGTGAAAAGTATTTCTGGTCAAAACGTTGGACTTTTAGGATACACCTACATACGTATACAGCAATGCCATCAGTAGCTGCACTCCACTTCCCCAAATAAGCCCGCATGCAAACACACACACACACACAGAGCACACTGTTTGCTTTACATTTCCTTTCTGTCAGTTGACTCCTAGCTGCAAAGATGAAGGGCCATGGTAAATGAGCCTAACTGTTTTAAAAGGAATTTGAGAATTCTGGGAAGATAGAAGTAATAATGGAAGCATAGATTTTAGATTTTCCAAATCTCCACATAAAAACAGAGTAACTAGAGTGCAAAATCAAAACACCATGAGACATATTTACAACAGAATTATATGGCAATGTATCCCTTGCCCCAAGATAAGAGAGGGGGAAAATCATCAACCACCACAAGATCCGCACTATGTCAGCATAAATGTGAGAAAAAGCAAAGGAATGCAATAGGGTATCTGATGCTTCTGAGAAAGGGAGAGCTCCAAAATATCCAACAGTGAAATATAGGAGATCAATCTGAGGATAGCTTATGAAACTGGTAGGAGTTTTGCCCATTCCAACAAAACTTAGAAACCAAGGCTCTCTCCCAAGGGAGGACTCCACATTCTTGGGAGTAAAATCAAAATTAAGCAAGTCAGAGACAGCGAAAACATTGAGAGAGAAGGTCCAGGTAAAAATGAGAATAGAAACAGATTCAAAATCTCAGGAAGCAA
The DNA here is from genome assembly GCF_009873245.2 of Balaenoptera musculus. NCBI lineage: Eukaryota > Metazoa > Chordata > Mammalia > Artiodactyla > Balaenopteridae > Balaenoptera > Balaenoptera musculus. Next base: position 31,605,107 of record NC_045796.1, read on the forward strand.
ATGACCATATTTTTAATGCTGCATGAAAACAACCAAAGAGGGAGCTCTATGAAGTCAGAAAAGCTATTTAAACCAAGCCTCCTTCCTAAATAAAGTCCAGGAAAACTAATTTTACCTAAAAAATAGAAAAGCAAAATTATCAAAGCTAAATCCATAATGATAAAAATCCTCCAGAAAGTAGGCATACAGGGCACTTACCTCAATATACTAGAGGCCATATATGACAAACCCACAGCCAACATCATTCTCAATGGTGAAAAACTGAAACCATTTCCTCTAAGATCAGGAACAAGAAAAGATTGCCCACTCTCACCACTATTATTCAACATAGTTTTGGAAGTGTTAGCCACAGCAATCAGAGAAGACAAAGAAATAAAAGGAATCCAAATCGGAAAAGAAGAAGTAAAGATGTCACGGTTTGCAGATGACATGACACTATACATAGAGAATCCTAAACATGCTACCAGAAAACTACTAGAGCTAATCACAGAATTTGGTAAAGTAGCAGGCTACAAAATTAATGCACAGAAATCTCTTGCATTCCTATACACTAATGATGAAAAATCTGAAAGAGAACTTAAGGAAACACTCCCATTTACCATTGCAACAAAAAAAATAACATACCTAGGAATAAACCTACCTAAGGAGACAAAAGACCTGTATGCAGAAAATTATAAGACACTGACAAAAGAAATTAAAGATGACACAAACAGATGGAGAGATATACCATGTTCTTGGATTAGAAGAATCAACATTGTGAAAATGACTGTACTACCCAAAGCAATCTACAGATTCAATGCAGTCCCTATCAAACTACCACTGGCATTTTTCACAGAACTAGAACATTTTTCACAATTTGTATGGAAACACAAAAGACCCTGAATAGCCAAAGCAATCTTGAGAAAGAAAAACGGAGCTGGAGGAATCAGCTCCCGGACTTCAGACTATACTACAAACCTACAATAATCAAGACGATATGGTACTGGCACAAAAACAGAAATAAAGATCAATGTAACAGGATAGAAAGCCCAGAGATAAACCCACGCACATATGGTTACCTTATTTTTGATAAAAGAGGCAAGAATATACAGTGGAGAAAAGACAGCCTCTTCAATAAGTGGTGCTGGGAAAACTGGACAGCTACAAGTAAAAGAATGAAATTAGAACACTCTCTAGGGCTTCCCTGGTGGCGCAGTGGTTGAGAATCTGCCTGCCAATGCAGGGGACACGGGTTCGAGCCCTGGTCTGGGAAGATCCCACATGCCGCAGAGCAACTAGGCCCGTGAGCCACAGCTACTGAGCCTGCGCGTCTGGAGCCTGTGCTCTGCAACAAGAGAGGCCGTGATAGTGAAGAGGCCCACGCACTGCGATGAAGAGTGGCCCCCGCTCGCCGCAACTAGAGAAAGCCCTCGCACAGAAACGAAGACCCAACACAGCCAAAAAATAAATATAAAAAAAATAATAATAATAAAATAAATAAATAAATAAAGATTACTATTTAAAAAAAAAAAAAAAGAACACTCCCTAACACCATACACAAAAATAAATGCAAAATGGATTAAAGACCTAAATGTAAGGCCAGACACTATAAAACTCTTAGAGGAAAACATAGGCAGGACACTCTATGACATAAATCACAGCAAGATCCTTTTTGACCCACCTCCTAGAGAAATGGAAATAAAAACAAAAATAAACAAATGGGACCTAATGAAACTTAAAAGCTTTTGCACAGCAAAGGAAACCATAAACATGATGAAAAGACAACTCTCAGAATGGGAGAAAATATTTGCAAACGAAGCAACTGACAAAGGATTAATGTCCAAAATTTACAAGCAGCTTATGCAGCTCGATATCAAAAAAACAAACAACCCAATCCAAAAATGGGCAGAAGACCTAAATAGACATTTCTCCAAAGAAGATATACAGATTACCAACAAACACATGAAAGGATGCTCAACATCACTAATCATTAGAGAAATGCAAATCAAAACTACAATGAGGTATCACCTCACACCAGTCAGAATGGCCATCACCAAAAAATCTACAAACAATAAATGCTGGAGAGGGTGTGGAGAAAAGGGAACCCTCTTGCACTGTTGGTGGGAATGTAAATTGATACAGCCACTATGGAGAACAGTATGGAGGTTCCTTAAAAAACTAAAAATAGAACTACCATATGACCCAGCAATCCCACTACTGAGCATATACCCTGAGAAAATCAGAATTCAAAAAAGAGTCATGTACCACAATGTTCATTGCAGCTCTATTTACAATAGCCAGGACATGGAAGCAACCTAAGTGTCCATTGACAGATGACTGGATAAAGAAGATGTGGCACATATATACAATGGAATATTACTCAGCCATAAAAAGAAACAAAATTGAGTTATTTGTAGTGAGGTGGCTGGACCTAGAGTCTGTCATACAGAGTAAAGTAAGTCAGAAAGAGAAAAACAAATACTGTATGCTAGCACATATATATGGAATCTAAAAAAAAAAAAAAAGGTTCTGAAGAACCTAGGGGCAGGACAGGAATAAAGACACAGATGTGGAGAATGGACTTGAGGACACAGGGAGTGGGAAGGGTAAGGTGGGACGAAGTGAGAGAATGGCATGGACATATATACACTACGAAATGTAAAATCGATAGCTAGTGGGAAGCAGCCACATAGCATAGGGAGATCAGCTCGATGCTTTGTGACCACCTAGAGGGGTGGGATAGGGAGGGTGTGAGGGGGATGCAAGAGGGAGGAGATATGGGGACATATGTATATGTATAGCTGATTCACTTTGTTATAAAGCAGAAACTAACACACCATTGTAAAGCAATTATACTCCAATAAAGATGTTTAAAAAAAAAAGCCAAATGCATACAACGATATTATACAAACAAATAATAAAGGACAGAATAACATATCTACAGATAATAAAAGCATGCCAGAAATACATGCCCAGAAAACATGTCAAAACTATAACCTACTATTTCAAAAGAACATTAAGAAAATAACACTGGACATAAATGATTAAAAGGTAACGACTAATGACATAAAATAACAACATAAACGAGTTAGTAAAACCTGGAAATATGGTGATAAAAACTCAAGAAGGAATTAGAAATTAAAGAAATATTAGAAAAATAGAAGGAACACAAGAGTGAACAAACACAACAGTTAATTCCTTAAGAAGAAGAGATAATGAGGAGAGAAATTTTTTTAAATAAAAAAAGAATTAAAAGGTTTCAAGAAAAAGTGGTAAATATTACTGATAGGCAAAGAAGGTCTCACATATGAATAGTAGGAGTTCCTGAAGAAGTACAAAACCAAAAACTATAAATCAAGAAAACTGAAATAAAAAGTGATTTGAAAGAGATACTGAAAAAGAAAGAAAGAAAGAAAGAAAGAAAGAAAGAAAGAAAGAAAGAAAGAAAGAAAGAAAGAAAGAAAGAAAGAAAGAAAGAAAGAAAGAAAGAGAGAAAGAAAGAAAGAAAGAAAGAAAGAAAGAAAAAGAAAGAAAGAAAGAGATACTGAAAAAGCATGCCATATACCTAATAAAATCAACCAACACTAAGACATATTCTAGTAAAATTGCTGCACTATAAAGAAAAAGGAAAAACTGTTGGGACATCTAGGCAAAAAGAACATAAACCTTATAAGTAAAAGAAAATTAATTCATTATTCTGATAATGACAGCAACACTTCATATCAGAAAAATTACAATAACATGTTTAAGATACTGAAGGAAAGAAAATGTGAGCCAAGAATTTTTACCCTTCAAACACTGATATTCAAGAATAAAGGACACAGACAAATCATCAAAACCATGTAAGAACTCAGGGCATATTGTTCCTATGAACACTTTCTGAGGAGCTACCTGAGAAGAAGCTAAAAAAACAAAAATGTCTGAGAGATGCTAACGGAAGGACCTGGTGGTGAGCATTAAATATAGCTTGTCTTTAGAACTAAGACTAAATAAGGCTAAAGAGGAGAGAGTATAGTATACAGTTGGCTATATACTCTGATAGTGCGGATGTGCAAACATACAATGTTTGGGGAGAGAATGAAAGTAGCATATGCCACACACCACACATTTAAACTCCTTTTATTTGTGGTGGTGGTGGGGTATTGTTATTCTGAGACTATGGGGTGTGTAATGTGAGATCAGCAAATTAGCCATTATGGACATTCTAACACTATCCCAAGTGGTGGTGAGTTCCTAGAATTCTTAGTGAGGAAGTCAGAAATACAGATGTAATATAAATTGGTTAAGTTAGATTCTGTAGTCCTGAATTTGAATTAGAAATATTCAGCGTAAACTTATGTATGTATTTATCTTTTAAAACACACACACGTATGTTACATGTCTTTCCTTACAATCTGCTCACTGAAAAAGCTTAGCCACAATGACAACTAAAAGCAATGAGCATCCCTAAGTCCAGATGTGCTCTTGTTATTTCCACTAAAAAATCCTAAGGCTTCTTGGAGAATGGCTGACTCCAGGACTGGGGCAGTAAATGTGTAAGGTAAATACATTTATGCAGGGAACACCTTTATATATTGGATAATAATGAAGCTAACAAGGACCATTAAGATCATACTGAAAGGATTCAGGAGGCAAATTGAAGAGACTCCTACTAAAGATGGGGCAATTTGAGCTTCTATGAGAATAAGAATTGCAGTGTATTAAGCCTATCATCTATCCTTAAATTGATTAGCTCATTATGATAGCTAAAGAAAAAACCTAATTGGCCACCTGAGAATATTAGGGAACCTATTCATTATACACTAAATGTAATACATCCATGATGACTTTGGTTTCATATCTTTGTTCACATCTTTGTTTTTCTACACAGCTCATAGTGCTTCAGGAGAGATTGGTCTAATCTGTACCAACTCCAGACATAATCCAGAGATGACTTTTAAAAGAAATAAATCTCTTAGTAGTATTCATCTCATGATATTCAATTTAAAGTAATTTTATATTCTTTAAAAATAATTTTCTATAATTTTCCAAAATGAACATGCATTATTTCATAATCAGAAAAAGTTTTAAAAAATAAATCTTTTAACTCATTAAAAAAATGGCAAGAATATGCCAAAAAGTGTTAGAGTTTTTCATGATTTCAGATTTAGATAAACAGCTCACGATACTAAACAGATGGCTAGCCATTCAAGTCACTATTCTTTAATGTGCCATGTGCCCAGGAGCATGTGCAACACACATATAACCTCTAGGCTACATGTATTCATGTATATTAAGTGTATTCTCTTACCTCATTTTCCAATTCCGTAAATAAATTCATGGAAGATTTTCTATTATAAATTTACAATAACTATTCTTTATCTCATGAATCATACTGATTATATATAGACTGTTGCTAGGACTAAGAATAAAGTATGCAATGTAAAATGTATTCTTAAAATACTGTCACATTCCAAATCTAAATATAGGATCCAAAACAATAAACATGGAGACCCTCTTCTATATTAGATATTTAAAAGACAAAGAATAGTAAGAAATGTAGAATGTCACTGATTAATTCGAATTTATGTCTCAAGAATGTAAAACATATGTAAGATTTGCATTAGGTCAACAAATTCTAATACAGTTTTTGTCAGCACAGTTAACACAATTGGGTTAATTCAAATTGGGAAACTGAGATCAAAATTTAAATGTATACTTCTACATTAACTGCTAACAATGTTTATATTCTCCATTTTTCAATCCAATATATATTGATTTATTCTATGTTTGAGATTGAAGTCCTTTAAAATTGAAACCCTTAGCATTAAAAAAAAAGACAAACTATTATTATTTAATTCTTTTTTCAAATGTTCTTTTATATCATTCCAGAGGATTTTTTTTTTTTAACTAAGCATAGGCTCAACTCTTTATTTTTCTCCCCAATTCCTCTCTTCCTGGATTCTTTCTGATCTGTGGTCAGTATTTGTTGTATCCTCTCTAGTGAGTTCTTACAAAATACTGAAAATGACATTAAATCTAAGGGCTTAGGAAATATTTTCTACATGACTGTTTTTTTTGTTTGTTTGTTTTTGCATTTTGCTTATTTGCTGGTTTTTAAACTTTACCCATAATTTGGGCTGATGAATCTCAATATGAAAATTATTTCATGTCACTGATAATTTGTAACTCAAGGCAAGTTTCCATGTTTATATTAAGGAGCTCTGAGAAGTCTGAGAAATTCCCAGAACTCCATTTGCATAAACACCTTGAAATAGGGATGTGGTGAGAGAAGGGACATGTGCGGGGCATGAGCCAAACACTAAAATTGCCTAGATTTGAGGAGGGAGTTATGGGATTTATAATGTGACCATTGGGAGATACATTTTAAGGAAGACAGGAGCTTTGCTGGAACTCTGGGGAAGTCAGTTCATGTGTTCGGCCTTGGTGAACAGCAAAAGAAAGTGGGAAAGGCAACTAAAAATGGTGTCCTGTATACAGAATAGTATACATATTCTCAATTCTCTCATTTCTGGTTTCTGGTAGCTTTCATCCTTTTGAGTTTGAGTCTTTGTCAATTTTCTAACTATCTTTTCGAGGTATTCTTTCTGTTTCTCTGCTCCAAACCTGATTGTCTAGTGACCTCCTACACCCAGAGATTTCTCAGCTAACTGGAGTACATAGAGGACCCCACAATGAGTAAACACCCATCAGTCCTTCAAGCCAGAAGCCCAGCATCTCTGTCTATGGGACTTTTCTACCAGGTATGTAGAGTAACCAATGGAGATATAAAGGACTTTGAAAGAACAGTGTGCCATCTTAACTGCCCCTAAAGGGCTTAATAGAGAGCCTATTGAGATCTGGTCTTGAGGAGTGATGCTGGAAGTCTAATGCTCCCATTAGTCACTGAGGGAAACCAGAAGACTTTTGAGAAGATGTATGGGATTGAGGTCCTTTACAATTAAATCTTTTAGAATTTAATGGGATTCCAAGGATAAGCAGTCAAGAGCTGCTGGCAATCTCTTGGAGCCGTGTTCACCAGAAGGAAGACCTGCTAGGATGTGTTGCTGCTGGTTAAGATCTGTGACAATATGGGTGGCCACTGGAAGCTCCTGCTATGGAAATTCTTGCTGACTACTGTTGGAAGTAGTGGCCAAGAAGTGGTCATTGCCAAGAGCAACAGCCAAGAGGCTCTCCTGGGCGATGTTGACTGGAGGCACCCTTGGGTGTTTTTAATAGAGAGCTGGGTCCAGGGATCATCTGCTTGAAGAGCTTTTTGAGGGAAGATGTTGTTCATTTTGTGTAAATATGCTTAGGTGAATCATCCTTGATGTTAGGAAAAAAAGAGGAATACTATTGGTCTTATTATGCTCCTCACTAAGAGAACATCATAATTTCTCTCAAAATCAACTTCTCCATGTGACTCTGCATTTCTATTAATAGCACTATTAATCTACTTGTTACCCAGGTGGGAACACTCCATTATCATGGAATCCTCCACTTTCCTTTTACCCACACTCAAATATTTTAACTTCAATTTAGAAATTTATTTATAGAGAAAGTAGTCCCAGACCCAGTCATAAGGAGAGTCCCATGCTTTTGTGAATCTTACCTCCAGGAGCTCTATGAATATTGGAGGAAAATCCCCTCTTGCTTCATGCAGGGGAAAGGGAAAAGTAACCATTTAAAAATACACCAGAGCCCTCTGTTCTTCTTAACAAGGCCAGGCCCAAGGAGAAATTATTTTACTAGAGCCTTACCTATTGGGATTTTGTTCGAGTCTAACCTACCTGGAGGAAGGAAAATACTTAACTTCAGCTCCCTCTAGCTATGTGGTCACACCAAAGACAGGGGGGACTGAAAGTACTGGTGATGTTTACAGGGGCACAAGCTCAGCAAAAGACTGAGGCCCAATCATAGGACTATAAAATGCTTCCCCTCCCCTAACACCTTACTACTACATTACTAAAGGCCTATTTACTGCAGTTCCTTTTACTCAGTACATCATGTCTACCTTTCAATAAAAAATTACAAAACATACTGAAAGGCAAAAAACAAAACCAAAGGGCTTCCCTGGTGGTGCAGTGGTTGAGAATCCGCCTGCCAATGCAGGGGACACGGGCTCGAGCCCTGGTCTGGGAGGATCCCGCGTGCCGCGGAGCAGCTGGGCCCGTGAGCCACAATTGCTGAGCCTGCGCGTCTGGAGCCTGTGCTCCGCAACGGGAGGGGCCGCGATAGTGAGAGGCCCGTGCACCGCGATGAAGAGTGGCCCCCGCTTGCCGCAACTGGAGAAAGCCCACGCACAGAAACGAAGACCCAACACAGCCAAAAATAAATAAATAAACTTAAAAAAGAAAAAAGATGACTACAAACAAAACAAAACAAAACAAAACAAAACAAAACCAAAAAACCCACAAACAAACAAGAAAAAACAGTTTGAAGAGATTGAACAAACATTAGAACCAGAGTCAGATATGGTAGAAATATTGGAATTATCAGACTAGGAAATTTTTTTTAAACTATAATTAATATGCTGAAGAATTTAATGAAAAAAGTAGACAACATGCAAAAACAGATGGACAATGTAAGCAGAGAGATGGAAATTCTACTAAAGAATCAAGATTAAATGTTAGAGATCAAAAAATACTGTAACAGAAATGAAGAATGCTCATCAGTAAACTTGACACAGCTGAGGAAAGAGTTTCTGAGCTTGATATGAAATAGATACATCCAAAACTGAAAGGCAAAGAGAAGAGACTGGAAAAAAACCCAGAATATCCAAGGATTTTAGGACAACTACAAAAGATGTAGCATACACATAATGGGAATACCAAAAGAGAATAAAGAGAGAAAGGGACAGAATTGATATTTGAAGCAATAATGACTGAGAATTTCCCCTAAATTAATGTCAGACATTAAACCACAGACCCAGGAAGCTCAGAGAACACCAAGCAGGATAAATACCAAAAAACAAAAACAAAAACAAAAACCCCAAAAACTATACCTAGGCATACAATATTCAAACTTCAGACAATAAGAGATAAAGAAAAATTCTTGGGAGAAGCCAGAGGAAAAAAATACCTTACCTATAAAGGAGCAGAGATAAGAATTACATCTGATTTCTCCTCAGAAACCATGCAAGCAAGAAGATAGTAGAGTGAAACAATTGATGTGTTTCCAGAAAAAAGCCCACAAACCTAGAATTCTGTACCTTGTGAAGCTATCTATACATAAAGAAAGACCATCAAAGAAGAAGTAAGTAAAGTAAAATTAAAACTTTTGCTTTTCTTTAGTTGATCTAAAAATAATAATTTGTCAAAATGTAGTATGTATGCTTATGTTTATGAACTAAATAACATCAATGATAAAGAGACTGAAGGGAGGAGTTAGGATTATTTTATTATAAAGTACTACCCATGAAGTAATATGGTGTTATTTGCAAATGGACTTGGATTATTTTAAATGTATAGTGTACTCTATGGCAATTACTAAAAAAAGTTTAAAAAGAAGTATAACTGATGTGCTAAGAAAGGAGGGAAAATGGAATCATATAATATAGATAATCTCGTTAAAAGTCAGTGTTCCAGCCAATTAAAAGACATAGATTATTAGAATGAATCAAAAAACAAGACCCAACTATAAGTTGTCTACAATTAACCCACTTTAACTATAAAGATATATGTAACTTAAAAGTAAAGAGGTGGAGAAAGATAAGGCATGCTAACACTAATCGAACGAAAGCAGGAGTAGGTATATTAGTTTCAGACAGAGCAGACTTTAGAACTAGGAAAGTAAGGAATACAGAGAGGCATTATGTAATGATAAAGAGGTCAGTAGTCCAAGAAGACATAACAATCTTTGATGTGTATGCACCTAACAACAGAGCATTGATATGTGTGAGGCAAAAACTTAATAGAACTATGAAAAGCAATAGATGAATCCACTATTATACTTGGAGACTTTGATACCTCTTTATCAGAAATGGACAGATCCAGCAGGCAGAAGATTGGTAAGGACATAGTTGAACTCCACAGCACCATCCATCAACTATATTGATTAATTGATTAATTGATTGGATATAATTGACATCTCTAGGCTACTTCATCCAACGACAGCATATTACACATTCTTCTCAAGCTCACGTGGAACATCCACGTATAGACTAGCATAGACCATATTCAGGGCCATAAAATATTCTTTAACAAGTTTAAAAGAATTGAAATCATATAATGTCTGCTCTCAGACTACAATGGAATTAAACTAGAAATCAAGAACAGAAAGATAGCTGGAAAATTCCCACATACCTGGAGATTAAACAGCACATTTTTCAATAACACATGGGTCAAAGAAGGACTCTCAAGAGAAATTTTTAAATATTTTGAATTAAATGATTCTCTCAGTAGGGCTTCCTAATGGGGCCCAAGCAGTCACTGGGTAGTTCTACTATTTCTGCCCCTTCTCTAACCTCTCAGATGCTTCAGTGAACACTGGAAACTACTAAGTCCTCTTTTCCTTCTCTCTGAAATCTTCGTAAACTGTAATTGGGTTGCAGTTCCCTCCATCTTATTCCCAGGTGCCAAAATCCCTTCTCACCTTGATGGTGACAAGCTACTACTGCATGCCTACCTCACAAATCTCTATAGACAAATGGTAGGTACCAATTTCTATCACATGCCTCCAAACTTAGAAAATTCTAAACCATCTCCAGCTTTCTATTTCTGTCATCTTATTACAGATTTCACTATTTTTGCCAGCAATATTTGTATGAGTCTGCTAATTAGTTTTCCTGTTCCTCCACAATTCTTCTTCTTAATTACTGCCATCAGATTATCATCTCTGGTCACATAAGTTTTGTGCTCCGAAAAAGATGCAAAAGTTATTCTCAAGGTAAATACCATCTTTGCAGGACTGTATTCAAGATCTACAAAATAACATCAAAGCATCTACTCAGAATAAGTTCATATTACTTTGTTTTTTGCTTTTTTTTTTTTTTGGTTGCATTGGGTCTTCTTTGCTGCATGCGGGCTTTCTCTAGTTGAGGCAAGCATGGGCTACTCTTTGTTGTGGTACGCGGGTTTCTCATTGCGGTGGCTTCTCTTATTGCAGAGCACGGGCTCTAGGCACGCGGGCTTCAGTAGTTGTGGCACATGGGCTCAGTAGTTGTGGCTCGCGGGCTGTAGAGCTCAGGCTCAGTAGCTGTGGCACATGGGCTTAGTTGCTCCGCAGCATGTGAGATCTTCCTGGAGCAGGGCTCAAACCCGTGTCCCTTGCACTGGCAGGCGGATTCTTAACCACTGTGCCACCAGGGAAGTCCAAGTTCATATTACTCTTATACATAGTTTTTATGCCAAAACCAAACTGGGCTTACCATGTTTTCCAAATAGTTTCCACACTTTGCCTTCACTCAGTCTAGTCCCTCTGCCTGAAAAATTCTTCCCCTGATTCTTCCATAATGTGTATGTGTGTAAATGCATAAATACATTTATATATGTCAACCCTACACATCTTTTAAAACCCTTCCCAGAAGTCACTTGCATAAATCCTTTCCTGGTTCCCCTGACCTGTCAGCAGCCATCTTTTCTTTAAAACATTCTAGCAAACATTCTGTTTATATCTGTACTATGTCACTTATGTCAATTTTACCCATATTCTAGTTCTTTGCTGTCCAATAGACAAATGTGGCTATTAAACTTAAATGAATTAAAATTAAATAAAGTGTAAAATTCAGCTTCTCTCTCACATTAGCATTATTTCAAATGCTCAGAAGCCAGTGGCTTCCAGATCGGACAATGCAGATATCACAAACATCTTCATCGTCACACAAAGTATCTTGAAAGCACCATTCTAGTCGTTCATAGATTTACTTTCTCAACTCCAAAGTTCTTGAGCTCAGAAACTCAGCTTCGACATGGAAGATTCTCAATAAACATGGGTTAAATTAAATGGGTTATTTAATTATGCTAGTACATAAATATATGGGTCATATCTTTAAATTAATCAGGTCTCATGTTTATTTGTGAATAATTTTAAAAATTTAAATATCTTTCTAAAGAGTTGATCATTTTCATTTAAATTCCAAAGCTAGAAATGCAAGACAAATCAGGCATAATATATGTAAATAGCTTATCGAATAGACTGAATTCAGTAGAGTACACTTAGGAAATAGTTTAATTTCTCACCCACCCCCTAACCCCTAGCCATTACACATTTTTGATAAGTATCCTGATCCTGTTTCTTTATATTTTAGGTAGATCCCAGAGATTTGGTATATTTTTAGCTATTATACAATTTTTATATTCAGGTATTTAAAAAAAATCTATTCCAATCTAAATCAAAGCTATAATCTGCATCTAATTTAAATATCCTCTCCTTCCAAGTAGGGAGCAAAGTTTGCAGGGGTGGTGGGGAGGGAGTGGCACTTGTTTTCTCTTTCACTCACCTTGTTCTACTTCGTTTTGCCTCATCTTTAATTTGTAGCTTCAAGTTAAACTGTTACCAAGGTGCACTCAGTGATTTGCTTACCACCTTTTAAGTCCTTACTATGGTAGTGCTATGCGTTGTGTTAGGTTCTAGGGGAGATGCATAGGTGAGTAAGATGTAGTTTCTGCTCTCACAGACCTTAAAACCTATGTATAGAGTAGAAATATTTCTCAAATAATCACAAAGTAAGGTAGAACATGTTAAATTTCCCAAGTGTTGCACTGGAAAAAAATCCTATAGGAGAGGAAAGGAATGAAAATTCACTTTCTGCTGAGACTTTATGACAAAGGAACCATTTGAGTTGGGTTTTCTAGGAAAGATAAAATGTCTAAGGCATACATTTCTTAATGTCATCTCAATATCAGACAAATCAGATATATTATGATCCAGCATGATATTCATTTACATCTATTAGGTTTCTTTCAGTTGCAAATGACCAAAAAACTCAATCTAGCCTGGCTTAAGCAAAAAGGGGATTTATTGGAAAAAAAGGAATTTAACAGAAAAGTCCTAGGTACACTGGCTTGAGACAGGACTGGATGAAAGAACTCAAAGTACATGACCAGGGTTTGGTTCTCTCTCCCTCTCTCTCTCTCCCCCCACCACCCTCCTTCTGCACCCTCCCCTTCCTCTCTCTCTCCATCTCTCTCTCCAGAGCTCTTCTTTTCCATCTTATATTCTTTTGTCGCCAACAACCTGTCCCAAGGTACCAGCACTTCTAAACCTACAGCCTTCTGGATTCACAAAAAGCTATAGTCTTTGACCCAGAATTCCAGGCAAAATTCTGAGTTCTCATAAATTAGACCAGCTGAGGTCAGCGCTCACTCCTGAACTGGTCACTCATGCCAGTGGAACGGAATGTGGAGAGTGGTTTAACTCAGGTGGACCTTGGAGTCTATGAGTGGAATCAGCTTTACCCAAGGCACCTGGGTTGAAAGCTGGAGGAGGATGATTCCACCAGTGCAGGGATCAGTGAACTTTTTCTGTAAAAAGCTCCATAATAAACATTTTAGCCTTTGTGGAACATACAGTCTCTGTCTATTCAACTTTGTCATTTGTAGCTCAGAAGCAGCCATGGACATTATGTCAACAAATGGGGATGGCCTCGTACCAATAAAACTTTATTTACAAAATCAGGAGGCAGGCCCTGTACTAGAGAGAAATTGAATACAATTATAGGATGGAAGTCAGGCAACAAAAAAACAAACAGTAGGTATCTACGACATGCATAGTACAATATAGGTACACCTGCTTCTCTGAGTCTTCAGCCCTGCCCCCTCTTTATGAGAATCTTAACAGATGACTTTCAGGAGGCTGCTTTTCCTTTAAGTTCACCTGGCTTCATATTAAAATAGTCTACTGAGTGTCCAGGTGGCTCTTACAAATACTTGGAACTAGGAAGAAAGGCGACAGCCTTCATGATAACAAGTACCAGTTTCAGCAACAGATAATATGCCTCTGGATACAACACTTTCATGTGCTAAGATATATAATCTCTCCCCACTGCCCCACACCCAAATAATTCGTTTCTTCCCCAGTCTTTTCCATGCCAGGTAATGCTACTGCCTTTTAGCCAATCATCCAGACCAGACGCTGAGGTGTCGTCCTTGAATTCTTTTCTGCTCACACTCCACAGTCAGCCAGTCAGCAAGACCTACATCCAAAGTACATTCTGAATCTGATCCCTTCTTCCTACTGTCACCACCACAACTCCAGTCCATGTCACGTCATCATGGTCCCTCTCCTGGATTTCTCTAACCACTTCCCCAGATGTCTCCCTATGTCCCCTTGCCCTTCTACTCTCCTTTCTCTATTCAGCAGTGGGGTGATCTTTGGAAAATATAAATCCTCCCATGGCTTCCCATTATGCTTGGAATAAAATCTAGATTTCTCAGCATAGTTCACAAGGCTCCCATGATCTAGAGTTTCTCGACTTTCCCAGCCTCATCTCCTAACACTCTCCCCTTTTTAGCTCTATTTCAGCAACATTATCTTCTGGCCATTCCTTAAATGGTCTAAGCTCAACCATGCCTCATGGCTTTTTGACTTTCTATTCCCTCTACCGAGGCAGATCTTTTCCTACGAATTTTCTAACAATGTTAAGTCCAATGGAATAAGATGTTGTTTCTCTTGTATATCAGTAGGGTATACAACAGTACTTGACATGTAGTCAATAAATATCTTCTGAATGAATGAATGAGGCAAATGTGGCGAGAAAAATAAGGGCAGACACAGAGACGATGGGATAACGCAGAAATGTTCAGATTAGTGCAAGAATTCCAAGGTTCCACAAGAAGACAGACCATCCCTCTGTATAAAGTTTTACTGTCTGGTCCGAGAGCTACACTAAGAAAAATTAAAAGTAGCATTCACTCAATTAATAAAAGTAAACCAGAAAGAACAACCACACAAAAAAATCTTAGTAGTTGCTACTTTAATTAATGAAAGGTTACGTTCTTCTGAGTCAAGGTACTTTATTTATCTAGAGCTCAGAGAAGAAACAACAGATTTTCACCATAAAGAAATAAGTAGTGTGCTACATTAAGCCTTTGGGAAATGAGTTGATTTAATTAATGCTGATTTTCTAAGTACAGAAAGAACCTTGCAGAGAATTCCTAACACTAGCAAAATTGGCAACAAAAATACTTCACACTTATAACTGAAAAACATAAAATGCCTACATCAGTAAATCCCAGAAGATGTCATTAGGGACAAATAAATAACTTTATTGGAGTTCAAATATCTCTATGACTCCATCCTGACATGGACCCTTGTGGCATGTGACAGGTGGCACAGGAATTATACCTTTAATGTTAATTTACTAATTCTGTTAAAGTGTTAATTACTATAAATTATGCACAACACCATTCTGGGGAGAGTGAAACATGCTGGTTTTCTTTACTGCTGATTAATGCAAAAATCGTCTTTTTCAAATTAGATCAATAAAAGAACAAGGAGAATAATCCTCTTACTTGGAAGTGTCTACCTCCTAAATGCCTATATTAATCAGCTTTCCTGTGGTGACAAGTCCCAAATCTCAGTGACTTGTAACAACAAATGTTTATTTCTCGCACAGTTCCATGTTAGTAGCTTTGCCTCGGCTGCTGTGGCTTTGCTCCATGTGCCTTATCGTGCCAGGAACAGGGCTAAAAGAGCAGCCCCTCTTTGGGACACTACATCATTATTGAGGCCAAGGGGAAAGGGGAAGACGCAGAGGCAAACCACCCAACTGCCCTTAAAGCTGTTACTTGGATGTGGCATTTGCATTTCCATTGGCTGAAACAAGCCACATGGCCAAGTTGACATGGTGGCCAAGTGTATTCAGCCCATAGGGTGGCTCTACAAGCCCTGTGGCAATGGGTGAGAATGCATAATTATCCTACAGGGAAGGGGACTGAGTCGTGGGTACAATGATGCAACTACCACGAGAGCCAATTAACATAGGTATCTTAAGTGTATCTTTCTCCCGGTAAATGATGCTGAATTTTGTAAAGTTTGTGGTTCTGAAACCTCCTGCAGTTTTTAACTCCTTAGTTAAGTCCTTGATGATGAGTTCAGTTTTATTCCTCTGTTTCTGTTCTGCCATGGGACACAAGGATTTAACCCATCTTCTCTCTTTCTAGACCGTCCTACCAACCTACTAGATACTGAGCCCAATTGTCATCTTATGTAATCCTCCCAGGAATCTCTGAATATTCAAATAAATGAAAGGTCTGAGAGGCTAATGAAGTTGCCAACTTTCTCACTGCTAGAAATTGATTTGTCCAGGATGTGAATCTCATGGACTTTCTGACACATCATGCTGTCTGCTATGTGGACTTGTCTTACCCAGGAACAGGAAAGGCCGGGTATGGGCTGGGTGGAGAGGGGTTTTCAGGGTCATTTTAAGGCCTTGGTAGGCCCTGAGTTCTTTTATTATGGAGGCTTCACACTGCATCACATAAAACATATCAAAACAAATCCTCATCCCACACTAAATATGATTTTCAGCTGTAAATTTTTTGAAAGGATGCTTATAATTTTACCTTTGAAGCTATTTGGCTACAGATAGCATTTGATTGATGGTTGACTATGATTTGTCAGCTATCACCATGTATACTTAGGAAGTATTTCAAAGTAAGAAATTCCAAATACCAAAATTATATTCAAAGGCAATGAAATTGGTATAAATACTAAATTTGACAATTAATACAGTTGACGTGGTGCTATATTTGTAGATTTTAGTTAAACACTTATTACTTTCAATTTTCCAGTCTTCTTATATTATTTGGAGCCATATGTATTTTTTTCAGGACTCAAGTATTTTGCGGGGTGGGGAGCAGTCTCTAAAATGCATATAGGCTCCAGGATTTGTGCATACGCCGCCCAGTGGGTTAAATGCTTTATCCTAGAACTATTCTGGGTGAGGAAAAACACATCCTCAAAACGTGGAGCCCAGAGACAGAGCTTTGAGAAGAAATTAAAAGTCAGATATCATCCAAAGATCAAAGAATAGAATCTATGTGTGAGACAGCAGGACAAAAGTGGGAGATTTGAGATTAAACCTGAGGAATATGAGTGAATGGGAGAAGCGTGGAAAGAGATGCTTATGCAGTGAGATGCCTGCAGACACTGGTGCCTCCGTGGCCTCTGGGGAGGTGGGAGCTGCTGAAAAGCTGGCTTTTAAGTCCAGCACATTTTTGTGGTTGACCCAGGGCAAAAATGTGCCTTGAACTTTCTGGCCCCAAATGACTGCTTCCCCAGACTCCAGAACTCCTGCACTGACACCATTCTCACCCTCTCCATCTTTCCAAGAGATCTCTGTAGCTCCCCTTCTGGGCTCCTTGAAGGAGGCACTTCTTTTCCTGAGTGGCCCCAAGGGCTTCTCCCTCGGGCATTTGGCTGTCCTGAACCTTCAATGAAGGGTCACTGACTCTGATCCCAGGAAAGCCTATTTCCTCTTCTTGATTTAACTTGTCCAATGGAAACTGTTCAGTTGTTGAGGCAGATTCCTTCTGTAAGTAAAGCTGCATTTCTGCTCCCAAGATTCAAAGTGATTTCTACATTCCACTCACTTTATTACTCTACCGCACTAACTCTATTACTTTTAGAGTCATACGACCTCAGTAATTAACAGATTTCTCTTACTGTGATGGAGCCTCGCAGCCCCCTGATTTTTTCCATTTCCCATTGAATTCATGTTTCCGGTCTGAAGAAGATACCACTAGGTTTCCTCTTGATTTTGAAGCAGAGGTGATTGATATGCCATTAGTAAAACTGTTTCCATAGCTTCTCTTTAATGATAAAATCAGGTGACTCTTCACCTAATTCCAGCAAGAGAACTTCTGGAATCTAATTACTGTTTCATATTTTTAGAAAAATATTTTTTCACCTTCAGTACCTTGATCGATGAGGACCAAGATTATGAGTCTGACTCCCAGGTCTAATCTCATCCCTTCTTCATCATGGAACATGAGGACATTGTCTCAATCAATTTCTAATCACAGAGCTATTATGGAGGTGTCAGTTCATGTTAAAGAGATCTTCAGAGGAGACACGGCTGCCTGCCCGGATTCTGGGCAGACTTGGAGGAAAGTTGAGGAGCTGGAGTAGAGCACATCACAAGAGAGATTTGATGGAGGGAAAACGTGGACCTGAGGGTGGTCTGGACGGCCCACCCACCAGGACAGTCTTTAGGTGAGGAGACTGACCTACAGCGTCATCGAAGTCCACTAGCAGGGCACTACAGGGTGAGTGGTATCCCCTGGAATTATGCAGTGTGCCATCTGTGTAACTGTATACCATGGGCCTGACAAAGGGAACTGAGTCTGGTAAGAGAGAAATGGCATTGGGAGCAGGCCAAGCTAGCAGAGGGCAGAGCCTCAGCTGTCCTGGGTTTCAGAACAGGAAGACCATCCTCTGCGGTCTGGAAGTGATTATGCAGTCTGAGACTTCATGAAAATAATGTTACTACCGCACCATCCAGAAAGGCAGCCACTAGCCACATGTAGGCATTGAGCACTTGAAATGTGTCTAGTGTAACTGAAGAACTAATTCTTAAAATTTAATTTTAATTAATTTAACTTTAAAATTGACATTCAATTCAGTTTTTGGAAAACTTTTATGTATGACTTATGAAATGGAATAACTCAGTATATGAACCTATTTTTAGCTATAAATTTTATGAAATCTAAACACATCAAATTTAGTGTCCAAATTGAGATGGGTTGTAAATGTAAATACACACCAGATTTCAAAGACTAAGGATGAAAAAAATGTAAAGTATATCTATATATATATATATATATAATTTTATATTGACTTCACATATAAATAAAATCAGTCAATATATCATTAATGTATTTTTAATATATTGTTAAAATGTATTATTAATAGAATAAATTAACATATTTAGATATAAATATAACTATATAGTGTGTAAAATATATAATTACATAAATATATACATGTAAAATTAATATAGTTTAGAACATTTAATATATCATTCCAATTAATTTCACCTATTTCTTTTTGCTTTTTAAATGTGACTTCTAGAAAATTTTAAATTACATATGTGACTCATATTTCTATTGAACAGTGCTGCTGTATTATGTATTCATGTATATCCTCTAGATTGTTAAATAAATGTAATTTTTAATGGTCAAGTACTATGCAAACTTTTTAATAACTTTTTTTCCACTTCTCGATGTTAAGAACATTTTGTCATATGAATAGATATTCATCTATAACCTCATCAGGACTAAAATAAATGAGATCCTTGTTTGCTGGGTGAGCTTATTGCTGAGCAATTGAATCTCCATTCCTTAATTAGACTTTTTCCTAAAATATTGATGGCAGAGAGCTAGCAGGTGGGGGAGCCCTGGACCATTCAGTGAGATGTGTTTTTAGGAAACAGAGTAGAGACTTGGATGAAAGGAGTGTTTGTAAGCTAAACCTTTCATATTACACTTGCCCTAGTTGCAGTAACAATAACAGACTATTGTCTGTCAGTAGTAGCTATGGGCTATTCTCTCGTACAAGCTTATCATCAAGCAATAATTCTATTTTTAGGAGATGACTCTGTAGAGTTGACAAAGCATAAAGTAGCTACAGACTGCCTCTAAGCAACCAGTACAAAGCAGATGATGGGACTTGCTGCATTTACAGTCTTATAAGAGAATGGGGAATAATAAAGTCTCAAAATAGATTTTCCTATAAGAAACTTTCCCCTTAAATGTCATCTTTTGACGTTCAACTCAAATATAGCAAATCTGGACTTCTCATACATAAAGAATAATTATTTTGTACATATGCCTACATATACTGGCATAGAAAGGCTTAGTTACTTCACAAGTTTCCAGATCCCAAAGCAATAGTAAATGGCACCAATATGCCTTGCACGGTAAAAATTGTCCAGAGACAATGTTCACTGTTAATGCTACTTCTCAGAGAAGTAGCATGGTCGTGTGGAAAAATCATGAGTTTCTAGTGTCTAAGACATTTAACTCCTGGATCGACATTTATGGTTGCGTGGCCTTAGAATGTAATTTAACCTTTCTAAACTTCAGTTTTCCCATCCTTAAAAAGAAACAATAGTAAATGCCTTCTTCGTCAATGTGAATATCGAATTTAGTATTGCATTCAATGAATTCTCTCAATCGTCTATTAGGTAGCAGGCACATAGTAGCTGATATAAAGTAAGCAATCAGTAAATATTCTTTCTTTTTCATCTTAGGTTACTTAAACATCTAATGTCATTACATTAGAGAATGCACAGGTAAAAGAGCAGAGATAAGAAGAAAATAGAAATCAAGCATGATACCCTGCCAAAACAGACTAATAGGGCTATATAGTTTGGGTTTTTTTCTCGTTTCATTTGCCTATAATAATTTAGTTTTGAAAGACATTTTAGTGGGAGTCTACTGCAGCATAGTCATTTGTTCTTTCCTTTAATTACACTGATATTTGTGGTCAGCTGAACAGGTCTGGAAATTGACAATTGTCCCTCCACATATTTAACCTTCATCTGCAGGGATGCCATACAGGGAGTTGAGTCTCTATGTTCAAGAAGTAAATAACAAAACAAGACCAAAGTATACACTTATTTTGACGGTGCACATCATATCAAACATATTAAAATGCACCCACATTCCTAATTAAACATATAGATAATCATAAGAATTGAGGTTTGGTTGACTGACATTGTTTTGTGTTGTAGATAGTTACCTATTTATTAATTTTGATTTACAGTTTGGCATTTTCTTTTTGTGACTTGTAGATGAAACTTTGTTTTTCAAATTACAAACGTTGTTGTAGGCCTTCAAAATCTTATGTACCTGGGCAAACACTGTATCAGAGTATCTAACAGATAAAAGACTGTATGTGTTGTGAGGCGGGGTTTCTCATAAGTTAGTGGAAACAGACTGCTGGTCCCCGCACCTAGAGTTTTTGACTCAGCCCGTCTGGGTAGAATATGAGAATTTGCATTTCCAACAAGTTTCCTGGTGATGTTGATACTATTAGTCTAGCGACCACGCTTTGAGAATCGTTAGTGTTGTGTTTGTAACTACTACAATGCAGACAATCAAGAGCAGACCGTTAGTGAGGGGACTACACTTAAATAAGCAAAGATGTGTGAAGGGGCTTCCCTGGTGGCTCAGTGGTTGAGAATCTGCCTGCCAATGCAGGGGACACGGGTTCGAGCCCTGGTCTGGGAAGATCCCACATGCCGCAGAGCAACTAGGCCCGTGAGCCACAACTACTGAGCCTGCGCGTCTGGAGCCTGTGCTCCACAACAAGAGAGGCCGCGATAGTGAGAGGCCCGCGCACCGCGATGAAGAGTGGCCCCCGCTTGCCACAACTAGAGAAAGCCCTTACACAGAAACGAAGACCCAACACAGCCAAAAATATAAAAAAAAAAAAAAAGATGTGTGAAGATATACAGGAGATGTTTGATTTGTACTCAAACAGCTTACTGCGTGGCAAGGGTTAGTGTCTGAAAGACGTGACATTGGTACAGAGAACAGTGGAGTTTCAGTTTTAACAGTAATTGGTAGAATTCTCTTGGGAAAGTCACTTCTTTCTGGGTCCCAGTGCTGCCTGCATAGAGCGGGTTTTGAGTATCAGTAAATTATTAAATAGTAATCACTATATTAAAAAAGTTTTTTTTTCTTTTTTAGTATAAGTGAGAAGTGAAAAGAATGGGAGCTTAATATCCTTGAGAAAAATATACACAGTCTAAACACTACTGCAAAACAGGAGGGCAAGAATCTGAGTGAGAATGCGCCGGTTGGCACAGTGGTTGGCTGAGGCGAAAAGGCCCTCAGGACCAGCTACTCTGTCACAGCTTTAGAAAACAATTGCTGAAAATCTGAGAGTGAACTAAAAGAGCTGTAACCTTGCCGTCCAAATGAGGGTACCAGCGAGGAAGAAATTGTAGCAGTAAACAACCGTCTCTGGACCCGGCAGGACTCAGGCTCAACAGCGACACCATGTGGCAATGACTGACAATAGCTGTGCTGAAGTACAGGGCAGTTCTCTCTGCCTGGGGTTGGAAGAGGACTGACTCCCTTTGTATTAAATAATCCCTCGGAGTTCTTGAATAATTTGCTGGAGAGGGTGAGGCCTCGAAAGAGAGACACTGGACTTTTTCAATAAAGGCAGTTGGATTTAAAGTGATTCTA
This sequence comes from Balaenoptera musculus, assembly GCF_009873245.2. Lineage (NCBI taxonomy): Eukaryota > Metazoa > Chordata > Mammalia > Artiodactyla > Balaenopteridae > Balaenoptera > Balaenoptera musculus. The sequence goes on from NC_045796.1 coordinate 31,627,207, forward strand.
CAGAAAAATAAAGAAATGTGACTGTATTTGTACACTAAAAATTGGTGATTTGGTTCATGCCTGAACTATATTATTTGTTTCTGCCATGAGGAGTAGAAGGCAGGACTCAGTCTTCTATATCTAAACCTGTAGAAGTCCAAATAATCAGACAGGAAGACACTGTCACAGGTCCCATTCTGTTTTCACGTATGTCTATGGATGCTAAGGACGGCTTGAATGATGTTAGGTTTTAAGTATTTGCGAGATGGATTTCTGTTTCTGGGCAGTAGACAATATGAACATTCTCCAGCCATGTCTAAACCTAGAAATTCTGGGTAAAATATAGCCAACAATCTTTAAAATGCATGGTTGAGCTCTCAAGAAAAGAAGGAATTCTATAGGGCCTTCAAATAATAAGATATTAAAAACTAAAGCTATGAGTGCAAAATAACACTGAGGTTATCATGGGAGGGAAGAGGGTTCCAGCCCCAGGAACCATAAGTCTGGGGTCTTAGCACTCACATGAACACAGCATATGAAGCTGTGATGCCAGGAGGTGGAGATGAAAATAAGACCACCACCCCAAGCTCCTCTCCCAGTAAAGCCAGAACACTTGAAAGGGTGGTCTAGAAAAAAAAGAAATCAAACTACTAGCACAAGAGAAACAGTTTTGTCTGCCTGGATAGGAAAAAAAGTCTCTTCTGGCATTAACAGTTGTGGGCTTTCCCATAAGTAGTTTGAGGTTTGAAGGAGCACTACGTATATAGTCTGGGAACCCTCAAGCTAGGAGGTTAATATAAAGGTTGGTCCCCAAATGCTAATATCTTCAGTGTGCCTCACTAAAGCAAACTGGAAACCATTTTGGAGCGGCATATTCCCAAGGCAGGCTGTGGAGAATTTCCGTGGATAAATATGTGTTCACAATTCAAAATTATAAAACCTTGATTAAATAATCTTTCATGAGGGAATGTTAGGGCACAAAAACAGGAATTTTAGACCCCTAAAAATTAATGTAATGGAGGAGTAGACTATCAGTTCTGGAGGGGTTTTGGGGTGAGAAATAGGTCTCTACTCTGTGCAAATGGCAATGGCTGTGAATGGCTCCCCTGAGCTCTGAGTCGAGAGGATTCTGAGGCCGCGTCCAGGCTCAGTGGAAAAGCCTGATTGTCGTATGTAGTGTTCTCTTCTTATTGGAAAAGTTTGTCTATTTTATCTCTCTGGATCAGGGATGCCAGGGCCTAACAAGTAGTTTGAGATAATAAAGTATGTAACTAAAAGAGAAAAAAATAGCAGCGAAGCATTCTAAGTCCTCCATAATGCCTCCCCCAACTTACTCCCTCCTATAAGTCTCCATTGCACTTTGTACATCCATTAATTATAACTTATCTGGGGCTAATATTAGAAGTGTACAGATCTGCCTCCTGTACTAGGCAGTGAGCTCCTTAAAGGAAAAATAGATGATGTTTCATTCAAATGTGTATACCTAGGGCCTATCAAATTACTTAGCACAGAGCATGGGTTTACTAAAAGGGTGCTGAATTGAACTGAGGGAGAGGAGCGAGCGATGGGACATAAGCAACCACTTCATGCTTTATGCTGTCTTGCCAGACAAACGAAAACCATTCACTTTATCCAAAGCACCAAAGAGGAAAAAACAAACAAACAAAATTTGAATCACACATTTATTTTTGTATATCTCCCTCTAACAAATTCTTGATAAGTGATCGATAGATCAGCTTTTTCAAAACAAAGCTCTTTAACTCTTTGCTAATCTACCTGTCTTTCTGGAATCCCAGATTCTATGGCCACGGTAGTGACACCAAATGGTTAGAAGCATCAAAGGCAGCAATCAGTCTTCAGAGGACAGTCCCCGTGGGACACAGGAAGTCAACTAATGGAAGGGTTAGCAGCCCAACTGCCTCATGTGTCACCTAAAAGCTACTATTTTTATTCCTCACAAGATATTTTCCACATCGAAATTGTTGCCTTTTTCCCCTTGATATATCTCTTACTTCCCAATTAAGTTTCAGGCTTTCTTTTTCTTTTCCAGTTTCAACCCCAAATTCCCTTCCCAGAGATATCTCTCCAAACATGGTTTTCTGAGGAAGGCTAACAGTCCTGGCCTGGAGGGTGGTAATGGTACCTTTGATACGGGTGAGAGCACAAATGCCCCTCTCACCTCCAGGCAGGGCTGCCAAACAGGCAACCAGTTTAAAGAGATAGAACTCAAGCCCTGCCCTCCTCCCCTTCATTATACCCCACATCCAAAATCTCTATCTATCACTCACACTCCTGTTTGGTCTGGACAAGGGAGTGACTTTGGCAAGGCTCTCAGAATATTCTTCATGAACTCTGGCATTCCCCTTTGCGGTCCAGTCAACCACAGTGGATTAGTTCAGTTTCCCCTTTTCACAGAATTTTAGGAGTTAGTGGACAAATTTGGAGACGTGCTGTTGAGAGATCAGATTACTTAGAGTGGCAGAATTGAAGGATTAAGGAGAAAAAAAAAAGCTCCACAGAAGATAAGGCATTTGAGCAAGACCTTGAGGGAAATGGATAAAGATACTCCATGGAGACAAGGCAGAGCACACACAAAGATGGAGACGATGGGAGGTGGCCATGGGGTACATCAAGGGTCATGGTTTGAGTAAAATGTAACCAATATAACAGGATAAATGAAGATGAGAAGTAAAAAGTGATGTTAATAATCTGGTTGGGGTCAGATGGCCAACGTAAAAGAATTGCAAAGTTATTCTGTGGCAACAACCAAAACCACAACCATTTGAGTATCTACTATGTGCCAAGTTCTACCATAGCCACTGAGGTTACCATGACGTCTCAGATATGGACTCAAAGTCCCCTTTAGGAACCCACAGCCTAGTATTTACTCACTAGACTTTTGAGAAACACACATTATAAAATAAGGGTATTTTACCCTGTGGCATAAGCCAAGTGTCTTAGGAAGCCAGAGGCATGGGGGGAAGTGGCAGGGGTCAGAGAAGCAAGTTCAGTATTACTGCAGGAGGAGGCGAATTCGTTTTTTCTGTTTTTAGCTTTTGACCCTGTTCGCCTATTTCCCCTAGTCTCCAACTCTGGCAACCACCATCTGTTCTCTGTTTCTGTTTAGATTCAACATATCAGTGAGATCATACAGTGTTTGTCTTTCTCTGACTTATTTCACTTAACAGTATCCATCCATGTTGTTGTAAATGGTAAGATTTCCTTTTTTTTGGGTCAAATAACATTCTACATTTACACCACAATTTCTTTCTTTATCCATTGGAACACTTAAGGTTGTTTCAGTGTTTTGACTATTATAGATAATGCTGCAATAAACATGAGGGTGCAGATATCTCTTCCAGATAGTGATTTCATTTCCTTTGCATATATACCCAGAAGTGGAATATCTGGATCATGTGGTAGCTTTATTTTTGATTTTTTGAGGAACCTCCATACTGTTTTCCATAGTGGCTGTACCTTGTTATCGCTCGCCTTTTTGATGATAGTCATTCTCATTGTGCTTTTAATTTGCGTTTCCCTGATGACTAGCGACGTTGAGCACCTTCTCATGTACCTGTTGGTCATTGGAAAATATCTATTCAGGTCCTTTGCCCACTTTAAAATTGGATTTACTATTATTATTATTATTCATTATTATTGCTATTGAGTTGTATGCTTTCCTTATATATTTTGAGTATTTACCTCTTATCAGATATGTGGTTTGCAAATATTTTATCTCATTCTGTAGGTTATCTTTTTATTTTGTTGATCATTTCTCTTGCTGTGCAGAAGCTTTTTAGTTTTATATAGTCCCACTTGCTTATTTTTGCTTTTGTTGCTTTGTGCTTTAGGTATCACATCCAAAAAAAAATCATTGTGAAGACCAATGTCAAGAAGCTCTTTCCCTATATTTTCTTCTAGGAGTTTTATGGTTTCAGGTCTTATATTTAAGTCTTTAATCCATATCGAGTTAATTTTTGTGAGTGGTGTAAGATAGGGGCCCAGTTTCATTCTTTTGCTTGTGAATATCCAATTTTCCAAGCACCATATTGAAGAGACTGTCTTTTCGGCTCCCTTGTCAAATATTAGTTGACTGGGTTTCCCTGGTGGCGCAGTGGTTGAGAATCTGCCTGCCAATGCAGGGGACATGGGTTCGAGCCCTGGTCTGGGAAGATCCCACATGCCGCGGAGCAACTAGGCCCGTGAGCCACAATTACTGAGCCTGCGCGTCTGGAGCCTGTGCTCCGCAACAAGAGAGGCCGCGATAGTGAGAGGCCCGCGCACCGCGATGAAGAGTGGCCCCCGCTTGCCGCAACTAGAGAAAGCCCTAGCACAGAAACGAAGACCCAACACAGCCATAAAAATAAATTAAAAAAAAAAAAAAAAGTTGACCATGGGAGGAAGTGAATTTAAATTGGGCTTTGGAGAGTGAGATAATCAGAGGCTTGGGAATTGATAGGATGTGTGAGCAAGACAAGAGGTATTGTTAAGGGACAAAGCAAGTGTGTTTGGATCAGCAGAATATTGGTAAATATTTAACAACTAGCTGGAAGAGATGGAAGGTACTGATTTGTAACAATAGAAAATTTCTATTGTAAATGCTTCTGTGATAGACAATTTCAAGCTACCAATGTAAAATCAACCCACTTGCAAAATCTCTGACAAATTATCCATCAGCCTTTATGAGCCTATTGAGGCTGGACACAACACAAAACAGCCTGGTTTGAGCATATTGAATTTGAGATGACTGTCAGACATCTAGATGGAGGTTAGTCACCTAGTCGTAAGAATTACAGGTCAATTGTTCCGATGAGAAGCTGAGCCAAAGCAGGGTCTTCAAAGTCCCAAAGGTCTGCTGTATTGGGGGAGAGTGGCTTCATGCCCCTCTGCAACTAAAGTAGCTCAGCTCTAAATCTGTTTTATTCTTAAACAGTAGGTACCACTTCACTAGTTTAGAGGCACCAAATAAAACAGTGTTTCAGGTGATATTCAAATTAAAAGATACCTTCAGATTAGCATTATGTCCAACATGCCCTTAGAATTACCCTTTCTAAGCAGCCTAAGTAAACTCCTAGGTCCTTCACGCTGATGCTTGTTACAGTATTTCCCATAATCACTTATCGCCACCTGCTGGATGAAGAGAAGCAGCGCTCAAGGACAAATTGTATCTCAAGGACAAACTGAACTCTAAGTAGCTATAACTTCTGGGCTGTTTGTCCTCTGTCACTGTTGTTGTTATAGCAAACGCCAGTTGAAAAATGGTAGTACAGACAATTCAGAGAAATGGCATCTGCCATGGACATCTGCAGCCATCGTTCGCTGTTCTGAGAGCTTCTACATGCCTGCTGAAGGTCTCTGCTGATTGGCCCAGACTTCAGTGACTTGTGAGATACAAGGGGAGGTATTTCTCCTATATGAGACTCTTGCAAACAGTTCCTCTCAGTGGTCAGTGCTCTAATGGATACTCAAAATGATAGGCAGTGCTTCCCAAGGAATTCCAATGGCATCTGTATATTTAGTTCATGAGCATCATATGCCCTTAATATTTCCTAAACTGAAGGGATCCTATGGTAATATTTCACTGTGATCTAATAATATTTTAAAGGTTTTGATTATCCACTTTATCCTATCAATAAAATGAGAGTCACCTCAATTTTTTGGCAAAGTGATTACGGCTTATCAATTCTACATAAACATAATGGCAAGGGCCAACTATAGTTGCTGACTTTTTCTTTTCTTACTTTAATCTAATTCATAAGAATGAGGACTTTGTTATAAGAAGAAAAACAATAACCAAGAGAAAATGCAAAAGATATCTTAAAGTAATTGGTCAGATAATTATTAATGTGATCACTGTTTTTCATATAATCACTGCAAGGTGAAAAATTCTACCAGGAGTATGAGTTTTCTTTGTATTGAAGGGGTTCAGAACAAGTCTCCCCAAAATGTGCCACTGTGGTATGTGGATTATTTTGCACTAAAGGCAATGGAGAATTTGTAGATTCAAGAGAAACTTTGCCCCTCCTGTGAGTACCTGGAAGAATTTAAATTAGGAGTTTTTCCCAGAATTAGAGTTATTGCCAGAGATCAGTTTTATTTGAGTGGCCCATCTGTGTGGCAGGGCAAACATCTAATTACCCAACATCTGCTTTTCTTCTTATTGTCCTGTGAATGACCCCCCTAACCTTGGAAGGCTCAGGCCCCTAAGCCATTCCTTAGCTCAGAATGGCACACAGACTTCATTTTACCTTTCTGTCTTTGAACCTCTCATGTATGTGGAGTTCCCATATATTCAAAGTTAAACTTTGTTTTTCTCCTCTTTATCTGTTTCACATCAATTTGATTATTAGACGAGCTGAAAGAAACTTTGAAGAGTAGAGGAAAATTCTTTCTCCACAACAGTATTATTTATTATTTTTTCTAATTGTTTTATATAAACCTACTGTTTTTATAAACATAAAAAATGGATGCTCATCAGAAACATAGCAACTAACGTTCAGATTTAATCGGATTGAGAAAAATTAAATAAAATGACATTTCTATCAACCAACATTTGTCAAAAAACCTACAGTTAACATTATTGTTAAGGGTGAAAAATAATGTTTGCTTGCTAGGATTGGGAACAAAGTAAGGATGCCCATTCACCACTGCTATTCAACATAATCTTGTACGTTCTAGCCAGTGATATAAAGCAAAAAAGGAAATAAAAGGAATACAGATTGGAAAGGAAGAAATATAACTGTCCTCATTTGCAGATGGTATGATTATCTACATAAAAAATTCCAAGAAATCTATTCAAAAAAATCCTAGAACTAGTAAAAGAGTTCAGCAAAATTGCATGATACAAGATCAATATACAAAAACTAATTGTATTTCTATACACTAGCAATGAACACTTGGAGATCAAAATCTTAAATACAATACTATTTACAATTGCTAAAAAAAAAATGCTTAGGTGTAAATCTAATAAAAACATGATGAAAACTGTAAAATATAAATGAAAGAAATCAAAGATCTAAATAAATGAAGAGACATACTGTTGTCATGGACTAGAAAACTCAACATAGAAAAAATGTCAATTCTCTTCAAATTGATATACAGGTTTATTGCAATTTCTGTCAAAATTCCAGAAGATCTTTTGTTTGTAAGGACAAGATTATTTTAAAATATATATGGAAAGGTAAAGTAACTAGAATAGTTAAAACAATTTTGAAGAAAGAAAAGAAAAAGAATCACATGGGAAGACTCACTCTACCTGATTTCAACATTTACTATATAGGTTCAGTAAACAACATAGATCAATGGAAAAAAATAGAGAACCCAGAAACAGACCCACAAAAATATGCCCAATTAGTTTTTGACAAAGGTACAAAAGCAATGCGATGGAAGAAGGATAGCTTTTCAACATATAGTGCTAGAGAAATTGAATACTCACAGGCAAAAATATAAACCTTAAACTAAACACACATTTTGTACAAAAATTAATTCAAGGTTTTGGATCATAGATTTATATGTAAAACATAAAATGATGATGCTTTAGAAGAAATCACAGAAGAGAATCTTCAGGACCTAAGGGTTGGTGAAGTGTTCTTAGACCTGACACCAAAATCATGATTCATTTAAAAAAAAAAAAAGGATAAATTAGACTTCATCAAAATTAAAAGCATTTTAATTTTGCTAAGTAAGTGCATCAAAAGTTCCTCACAAGACCCTGTTAAGAGGTTGAAAAGACAATCTACAGACCAAGAGAAAAATAATTCCAAGCCACATATCTGATAAAGAATTCATATACAGACTTTTAAAAGAATTTTCAAAACACAACAGTAAAAAAATAAATAAACCATCCAATTAAAAAATGGGCAAAAGACAGGAAGAGATATTGCACTAGAGGATATACAGGTGGCAAATAGGACATGAAAACGTTCAACATCATTAGCAAATAAAGAAATGCAAATTAAGATCACTACGAGATATTGCACACCTATCAAAATGGCAAAAATGAAATATTGACACCCAGATTGTTGGCAAGGATGAGGGAAAACTGGATCTTTCATACATTACATGTGGCGATGTAAAATGGTACAGTCATTCTGGAAAATAGTTTGGCAGTTTCTCAAAAAAACTGAACATACACTTACTATACAACCCAGCAATTGCCCTGCTGGGCATTTACTCCAGAGAAATGAAGACTTATGTCTAAACAAAAACCTGCACATGATTGTTCATAGCAGTTTTACATGTAGTAGCTAAAAACTGGAAATAACCAAAATAGATGAATATTTAAACAGACCATGTGCATCCGTAACAAGAATGCTACTCTGCAATTTAAAAAAAAAAGAACAAACTAGTGATATATGTAACAACTAGGATGGATCTCAAGGACATTGTACTGTGTAGAAATAAAAGTCAACATCAAAAAGTCACATACTATATGATTCCATTTATATAACATTCCTGAAATGACAAAATACCTTAATATATGTATATATCTCCTGAATTTGATTTACATGATTTACCTGTCTATGTCTTTCTATTAGATGTTATCTCTGGGGGCCAATGTCATCTTTTACAGATCAACTGTTGTTAGGAGTTAGGGATGATGGTGGGAGGAGGTGTGTGTGACTCTCCAGGGGCAGCTGTGGGAGGTCTGTGGTGATGGAATACTTCCGAATCTTGATTGCAGTGGCACTTACGAAATCTAAACATCTGATAAAATGACACAGAACTATGCACACACTTTATACCATTATCAACTTTCTGTTTTGAAGATGCAATCACTGGGAAAACAGGATGAGGTATATGTGGGACTATCTGTACTGCCTCTGCAACTTCCTGTGAATCTGTAATTATTTCAAAATAAAAAGCTGTTCTTGAAAAATCCAACTAGAGAAAAAAGAGAATATATTAATGTGCAATTAATATATTAATATTTGTATGATCAGATTACTTCTCTTAGTGAATTCTAAGGGTAGGGATCCCATTTACTAATTATACTTCTGCTGAGTCTCTTTACTGCCTCTTTATGCCCCAATTTTTATTCTCTAGTACACAGACAAATTCTATCACATTTACAACTCTTTACTGAATTTAATGATTTACGTGTCAATGTCACTCTATTAGATGCCAAATTCAGGTCTACACCAGTGTCATCTTTGAAACCTGTGTTTAGCACAGCTCCTGGCACCTATTAGGGGTTAAATAAAGGTTGGTGAATGAGTGAGCTATATCCAAATGAACTGTACGTTCATTATAAAAAAATGGAAGAATGAATGAGTGAATAATTGCAGATAATAGCTATGGGAGTTTAGAGTCTCTACAGGAAATATTTTGGTAAATGAAAGCACCTAATCTTACAGGGAACATGCTTATTCCATCAGTCCTGGTTATTTCCTAAAATGGAACAATTCTAAGATGGCCAGCAGGAGGCAAACTGCTCCTTACTTTAGTGCTGAAATCTACCAAGTACCATGGCTACAGGAGTTTCCTATATTCAGTTTTATCCCATGTTTACATTTACAGAACTAACAATGTTTCTAAAGTGACCATTTTTTTTTTGTTATTTTTGCTCCTGCTATATTTATTTTTGTTGTGAAGCATAACTGTAAACTTGCAAATTCCCCATCTACAATCAGGATTTACCATCTATCTTGTCACCATGTCCTTCCCCACCCCTCGATTGAAAAAAAAAGAAAATGTGGTCAAACAAACAAAAACCACCTTACTTAAAATATACCGTGTTAACCATTTTTAAGTGTACAGTTCAGTAGCGGTGAATATATTTGCACTGTTATGCAACAGATCTCCAGAACTTTTTTGTCTTGCAAAACAGATGCCCGTTTAACATCTCCCTATTTCCCCCACCTACACACCACTGGTGACCACCATTCTACTTTCTGTTTCTGTGAATTTGACACTGTAGATGCCCCATATAAGTGGAACCACACAACACTGCCTTTTGTTGACTGCCTTATTCACCTATGTCCTCCAGGTTCATATATGTTGGAGCATGTAACAGATTTTCTTTCCTTTTTAAGACTGAGTAATATTTTATTGTATGTATCGACAACACTTTGCTTATCTATTCATCCATCCATGGACATTGCGGTTGCTCTCAGCTATCGTGAATAACGCTTCAATGAACACTGATGTGCATCAATGTGTCCTTTCAAATACGGAATCAACACTCGCACACAAATGCCTTATGTCTCAATTTTCAACTCAGCCTTGTCCCCTTCAGAGTGTTTCACGAACAACTGGAGACAGATTGTGAAGAACAGCAACATCGTATAACACATAACACAGGTAGTCCTTTCTTCTACCTTCAACAGTCTCTACCATTTCCAGCCTCTGCCCACTGCCTGGTCCCAAAGCCAATGTCACATGTTTCAAGTTGGGCTTATGATACCATCCATGTTCAGGTATCAATTATATATTTTTGCATAAAAACCTCCTTAAGACATAGTAGCTTAAAATAATGATTTACTATTTCTCATGATTCTGTAACTGTGATCAGCTGGGTGGTTCTTCTGATGGTTTCCTTTGGGGCCACTCATGCAGCTGCAGTCATCTGGCAGCTCCATTGGGGCTAGAGGCCATCAGACGGCCTTATCCTCTCATTTGGGCCCTTGGAACAGGCTGTGAGCTGAGCCTCTCTCCTACATAGTTTCTCATCGTTCAGTAGTTAAGCACTGACTTCCTTACATGGTAGTAGGAGCATTTTCAGAGCCAGAAGCATAAGTGGCAAGGTGACCTCATTGGTGGACAACCTCATGAGTGGAGAAATGTCACTTCTGCCACATTCTATTGGTCAAAGTAAGTCACAAGGCTAACCCACGTTCTAGGGATGGAGCAGCAAAGTCTCATTGCAAAGAGGCATTCAGAATGGAAAGAGCCAACAATCTATTATAATGGTTAAATAGGGACATAATGGGAGGAAAACCAGTGAAACAGAGAAAGAGAAAATACGGTTGACAGATATGTGAAATCTCCTTGGTATGCACTAAATTGGAGAAATAAGTCAAAGTCTAAAATTATCCAACATAGGATTTTTTAACCTAAGGTGAAGTGTACCTTTCTCTGAGACACAATCTCTGAAGAAGGAAAGATCTCAAATATCCTAGAAAGTCTAAGACAACCTCAGTCCATCTTTCCTCCCATCCCTACACTACCCTTGGACTTCAGAAAATTGGATAGGACATAAAATATTCCTCCCTAACAGTTTAAAGGAAAACACAAACAACTCTCAGACACAACTGGAAGATGATCGCTTCATCTCAGAACAAAATAGGATGAGTAATATAAAAAGAAATGGCATTAAACTCAGCAAATTACTACAGGATAAAAAAGGAGGAAGGCTGGAAGGAAGGGCAGGAGAGAGGAAGGAAAGAAAGGAGGGAGGGGGAAGGAAGGAAAGAAGGAAGGAAGGAGGGGAGGAAGGAAGAGCTCATTACATCAATCCCATCTAGAAGAAAAACACATAGGTCAAAAGAAATGTTTCACATTACAGAACAGGTTAACAGAAACGTGAATCCAAAAAATAAAAATAAATTTAAGGAAGGTATAATAAAATAATAGAAGGAGATTTTAAAAGGGGGGATAGTAGGCTCAAAGAAGTAATAATATAGAAATAATAAATTACAAATAAGAAAGAAGAAAATAAACATTACTGAAAAATGGAATCTGGGCCATGTAAGGAGGCTTAAGATAATCATAGTGTTTGAAAACATAAAACACAAAGATTAATGCAATTATCAATAAGTTAATAAACCAGAAAGGATGTTAACAGTGGGTGACTGCATCGGATGATTGTTATTTTCCTCCTTATATTTTACAATATATTTTTTAAATTGCCAAAATAAAAATAAAATCTGTCAATTAGGGAATTGTTATTTTTTTTAAGAGAGGTTATAAGAAGTAGTGAAGTTTGGAGACGTGGTCTGAAACCAATTTATTGGACTTTACAAAAAAGGGGAGAGGTTGGTGAAGAAATAACATCAGGAAATAAAAACCAATCACTTATCTGTCCTTTCCTACAGTGAGAGGAGAAGATTGTGAGGGAGCCAGAGGGAACAGATGCCACAGGGTAAATACTTTAGAAAAATAGAAGAAGGACACGTGCATAGTCAAAGCAGAGATGTGGAATCAGTTCAGAGGTAGGAATCGCAGATGTGTGTGTGAGAAAGAAGCATTAATCATCAAGAAAACAAAGCCCTGGAGGAAGTGAGGAGTCAGGTCTGGGGGAAAAAGAAAAAGAATCACACTTCTTCTATGATGGATTAGAAGGAAGTTGGACCAGGTGTGCACACAGAAAATGGGAAGGAAGATGATAAAAGACACATGTCTTGTGCAGACACATGTCTATGGCAGAATTCAAGTCAGAATGGGCCTTTTGGAATTGTGTTAGCATCGCCATGGCAAATAGCAATGCAATGAGGGAATGGCACGTACACACTATTAAGCTGTACCTATTCAATATCCTTTGGTACTGGATACTCTCTGCTGTTCAGACATTTATTACCACCTATATAGACATGGATAAAGACACTTCAAATACTTTATGAATTTTCAAAATATTTTTTGCCTAAATGAATTTTACTGTTTTTTTCCAGATTATAAAATTAATGCATTATAGAGGAACAAGAAACTGAAGATCACCCCAAATCCCACCACTCAGATACAAATATTGTTAATAGTTTAGGGCATTAACTTCCAGAGGGAACAATGAGAGGGGTGACACTGAAGAGGAGAGAAAGAGAAGAAAAGGAAGAAAAGACAGAAGGAGGGAAAAGAGGAGGAAAAGGGATTTTATTTTTCCTTTCACCAGAATCGGTAAATTATCATATGCTATTTTAGAAGCTGTCATTTTGAATTCCTATGGTGTGAAGTTTTCCACTTTAGTAAATTTAGATAAGCATCACTTTTTAAGAGTTTACTCTATTATATGAATATACTATACCATTACTGTTTCCCTAGTAATAGGGAACCATTTAGATTGAGCATTACTTTGTATCTTCCAGCAGTTGGATCACAGCTTCTTCAGAACAAATTTGAAGAACTGAAAGTTCTTCATACCGAAAACTGAAGTGTTTGTGGACAATTTTTAGACTTTCAGAACACAGTTGTCAAATTGCCGTCAGAGATGTCATAGCATCTTATGTTGTGCTGCCCTCCTCAAGGTCTGACTGCCTATAACTTTGAAACACTGGAGGTCTGCATCTTTTTAATCTTTTTCCCACAAGGTAAGTATAAAAATATATTAATAAATGAATTTAAACATTTTATGCATTTATGTTTGCTCTTTTCATTTCTTTCCTGTGCATGTCTTAATCCAGACTTTTGCCCATTTTTCAATTGAGGGTTAACGTATCTTTGTTTTGTTTCTAAGTGCTTTTTTAAAAAATTGGTGATATGTCATACTATTAACACACTATTAATAAATTTATTTCAAGAACTGTTTCAGAGTTCAATTACTGATGGAGTAGAACTTGATGAACTTGAACATTTTCAATGTGTTTATTAAGAAGGCAATATGACATACTCCTTAAATGTATGAACTTTGCCAGGACCTGGGTTCAAATCCCTGCCAGGGATAACCCACTAGCTATGGTTAGATGAGTATTTTCACATTACAGGATTGTTGAGAATATATATGTAAATCATTTAGCACAATGTCTGGAACAAAATAAGTACCCAGTAATGGGTACTTATTGTAATTAACATCATATTTGATCTCAAGATCTTTATCATAATAATATTACTGATTCATTGGTTATTCAAGAATTTAAGTTTAATCATTTGTCAACCTTCCATCAGAGATGGATGGGATGATTTCACCCACCTCTAACACTTCTTGGTTCACTACTATCTTAGCCACTGCTAGATTCCATTGCCCTAGATTTCAAAGATAGGAGGAAGGTGTGGGAAAGAGGAAAATCTCTCCTCTTTGGTAAAGGGAAGTTGCCTGAAGTCTGTTTGTTCCAGAAGCTCCGGTGTGGTCCCTACCACCTACTTATTTCTTCCAGGCTGATTTGCTTTCCCCCACAGCAGAAGGTGTTACCTGGAGTTGATGAACATGAGAACTAAGATATTCTCCTGTATGAGATGTAACGACCCCTCTTGGGGCCCTTGCTGAACCAAGGCCCCACCCCGCCACCCCCGAGCTCGGTCGGGGGCTTCTTTCCCACTCAGGTTCACGTTGCCAATAATGAAACTGAGTTTGGTGCAAGCAAGACAGGCTTTTATTCAATGGCCAGAGAATGGAGAAGGGGAGCTCATGCTCTAAAGGCACCATCTCCTCTAGCACTTAAAAAGGGAGGGGAGTAAGGGAATTTTAAGGGTCAGGAGGCAGACAGGTCATCAAGGCACGAGGAAAGGGGTGGAGATCTCTAGGGGCAGCCCGGGCATGCACGGTCTTCCACACTCCTTTGCACACGGCACCAATTGTGCAAGCAGGGTACAAATCCCCCCGTTGGGTGAAGATCTTAGCATGGGGATGAAGCAAAGGTAATTCTCAGACTCCTCCAGGCTTCATCTGCACAGGTGCGGTCCTGTGGTCAAGTCAGGGCCAGGTTTGGAGCAGCTGACTGCTGTGTTTCTCTCAAAGCATGTATCTCTCCTAGTACAGCTGCAAAGCACCTCTGCCCAACACCAGGTACTTTTGAAACAAACACAGAGATGAGTCGGGGGAAGTGTCTCTCAGCTTTCAGATGTTGGTATGGAAACACAGAGATAAATCAAGGCAAGGAAAGTGGTGACATTTAGCCTACTTTGTCCATCATCTTGGATCAAGCCAGTTCCGTCTGGTTTGCCTCAGGCCTTTGTGGCAGCCTGTTGATAAAACACAACTAGCCTGTATAGTAAAAAAAACAGTTTTGCTCCTGGGGCCTGGGCTACATAGCATGGATGACATTCCCATGCACCTTCACCTTTGCCATTGAATGTTTATGACAGCAGCTTGTTACCGGAGAAACACTGTGTGCTTTATGGAGAGGTTTTCGTTTGACATGCCAAAACTCTGAAGAGTTCCTTTTTTCCTTTTCAGTTCACCAGGCATCATACTTTCCACAGGATGTAGTCAATGAAACAACTGTAAGTGACCCTTGAAAGGCATTCTTGATCTTTTATTATTTTTTTAAAAAATCTGCGTTGTGCACTAGAAACATATCTATAGATGAACTCTTTTTAAAGAATATCCCACTGAAAATTCCATCTGGCGCTTAAAAACTAAGGAAACAAAGAATAATTAATTTCAGTGTGCTTGTCCTCCAGCTGCATTTCTGTAACCTGTGATTCCTTGGCTATCTTAAATGGATGTTTTGTTAGGATCATCTCATTGGTTTTTATTCACCTGGGCATTTTTTAAATTGAGCAACTACTATGTTGCCAGGCATTGTGCTAGAAACAGAGGATATAAAGATTATTTCTGTTCTCAGTGACAGATGACTTTGCAGACAAGACAATAAATACATGAAAGGAATATATCAATTTAAGAAACATGCTAAATACCAAACGAGAGTTATGTGAAATAAAATTCATATTTATGGCAAGACAGGAAAAATTTAAACATAAAAATTCTTTTCTGCCCTTTGGCCTCCCCTCTCCCCCCACTGTGCATTGTGCATCTGCATTATGCATTTACCAAACCTTCCCCTTCAGCAGGAATACCTGCTCAACCATAAACAGCAACATTCTCCCAGCATCAACAAGACAAGTCTTTAGAAGATAACATTCCTTCTTAATCTTGTAAAGGATCACATGACCCACCATCATGGCACTTAAATCTGGATTATGTAAACTGTCAATAATGCATCATTTAATGTACAGCCATCTGTCTCAAAAAACTTATATAAACTGTGTCTTGACTTCTAACAGGCGGAACAGTTCTCAGAGCTTTCCGAGATGCTCTTCCCGGGTTATGATCCCCAAATTTGGCTCCAATAAAATTTTCCAATTCTTTCTTAGATTGACTGATTAGTTTTCTTTTACGGTTACAACCACTGGGAGGAAAGAAATCCCACAGTATAGAGTTGCACTCCTGGCGAAAGAGCACATTCAACATCACTCAACATATATCTCATCAAAGTTACAGTTTTTGGGGATAAGCTCAAAGGATACAGTCTTAGCAAATTTAACAGAAGATCACAGGCTGGGAAAAGTACAGATGATGCAGCTTCTTGGGACTTCTCACTTTCCTTACATGGTTTGTGGTAATGTGTTCTCTTTAGGAGACAATCCTGCCAGGTCCCTCCCTGGAAGCCCCAAGTAGAAGCCAACAATCCTCTTATACCTATAACCACATCACTTTAAAATCATTTTATTTCCTTTTATGGTTGCAGGTTGCCTTTAGCAAGCCATGTATTTAGACCTAGCATGGGGTGGGGGGGCGGGGCAGTGGGGGGAAGAGAGGGGCTGGGGACAATCTCTTAGTAGGTCTCAATGCCATCTAGCAACACTGTGCCCAGGTTATGGAATATGGGCAGTTGGGTGCAACTACGTAAGAATGTCTAGCCTTGAAGGCATGTGCTATTTATAATCTCCAAAGTCTAGGAGGGTATGATCCCATGATGGATCCCTTAGGGGGATAGAGACGAGGTTTCAAAAGGACATGTGCATTGGGCTAGAACTTAAGAGGTTGATAAGTAAGTACCAAGGGGGCAGGCCTCCCATCTGTCCTGTTCCCCAATTTATCTCTAATGCCTAATTCCTTGACACAGAGTAAGCACAGCTTTGAAATTTATTGTCAATCTTGATCTAATTGAATCTAATCTAGTTGCAGTGTCTTAAGCGTGCTATTAAGTTAAACAGTGGCGTTATCTTAAAAACAAGTAAGTACACAAATAAAAGCCCCATAAATCTACCAGCCTGTTTCCGTTTTGACCTTAATAAAAGTGAGTAACTCTTCAAAGAGTGAAATTGTGTCAAGGTATAGAGTAGTTTATGATTGAGAATTTTGAGATTTCTTAAATTGTGGAAATTTGAGCAATGAGATCTACTCATTGGACTGAGAAAATGTTGTTCTCATTTATTTAAAATTGTTTCAAGTTTTTATTAGCTTATAAACTTTCAGTTCTGAGACCTGTTTTGCTTCCTTTATTTAAACCCAGCGCAATGCCATCTAAGTGTAGGCATAAACGATTTTTGATAGTGAAAAATACCTGGACATCATGGGGCAAAATTATCAAGAGATGTAAAAATCTCATTTCCTGGATGTTTATTAAATTGTTTTGTATCTCTACTCTGTGAAAGCCGAAGTCTATTCTGAGTTCTGAATTTCTGATATATAATGAAATTGGATATCAGTTTTTAAAGTAATGTGTTAGATATTTTTACTAAAATCCTCAAATTGTCCCTTGAATTGAGGATTTGAGTGAAAGTATGAAGTTAAATTTAAAACAACCACGTTGGGGTAGGATTACATTGCTTCCTTTTGCCATCCCATGGGTATAATACCTATTCCAGAGATTCTTTCATTTCTAGTACACTAAAACGTATTTCATACCTCTGTGGCTTCTGGTACAGATATGATTTCTAGCAAACACCTTTTTTTTCGCTCATTATTTATCTATCACGGAAAGGATAAATGCAAAAATTTTATGTTGAAAAAAATCTATGGAAGTTACAAGTTGGAGACTTTCCTCCTGGTTTCAGACCATTTGAAATACTGGAAAGATATTTATATATGCCTGTCACTCGTTGTTACCTAGAAGTACGACTAAATGTAATTAAAATACCACAAACAAGGATATAG
Organism: Balaenoptera musculus; assembly: GCF_009873245.2. Taxonomy (NCBI): domain Eukaryota; kingdom Metazoa; phylum Chordata; class Mammalia; order Artiodactyla; family Balaenopteridae; genus Balaenoptera; species Balaenoptera musculus. Next base: position 31,644,932 of record NC_045796.1, read on the forward strand.
GTCACAAATCAGAAATGGTTAACTCTGTGAACCTGAAATGAGCTTCGGATCTTTCTTCCTCCTCCTGACAACACAGCTGGAGTTAATTGTCTACAACCCTTGTACTCAGCACCAATCCCTGGAGAAACACCATCACCCGCCCTTCCTGACCCCACCCTCCAAACACACATCCACATCCAGGCAGGAAAGCAGCCAAGATTCTGTATATACAACTTTTATTTGTAAATTCACATTTCTTAGCTTAGAGACACTTAATCTATAGAAGTTTTTTTTTTCTTTTTTTCCCCTACCTTACAATATTTAGACTGGCCAAAAAATCAGGGAAAACGCCCTTGGACTATAGCCATGATAAAATTTAACTTGGTGCTTATGAAAGCACCCACACACCAAATTCCTGCAATAGGCTTCAGCGTGAAGTATAATCACATTTAGTTTCAAAGTTCAAACAACAGTTTCAATTACAGATAAACACGTACCCACAGATCTGGGCTGGACAGTTATTGCAGCTAATGGCAGAAAATAGTCACGGTGTGGGGGTGGCCGTAGCCTATCCTGGAGGACTCAGTGATTCAGCCCTATCCTGGTGGGTCTTATCTCCTTAAACAGGACCAGCCAGGCCAACTGGCCTAACCACGCTCTGCATATCTCCTTACCCTGCCGGAACCTGAACATTCGCCTTCTTCCCGCTATGGTTTGCCCTCTTTTCTCTGATTCTTGGAAATATTTTTAAGTTTCACCTGATTTTTTGCTCTGCCGTGAATAAACTAACCAGCTAGAAAATTATGTATGAGAGTTACTTACCTCATTTAACAAGTACTGACTGGAGGCATGGCAGCAAAATTAGGGATAAATAAAGGTTTTGCTGTGCATTTGAAAAGGAAAGAATAGCCTTTATTGAAAAAAGTAGGATACATACATTTCCATATATGATCATGTGAATTTACCATTCAAACCGGGGACTAGTCACATGTCTTAAGTAGATGAAAGAGTGCAAGAAAGGGTCTCTTTCAAGACAAGAGAAGAAAAAAAAGCATATTGTATAAGAGCAACTGAAAGCTAAGTAGGAACAGATGTGGATGCCTTTTCCTTTAAAGAATCAGCGCAGAATTTATAGTCTGACATTTCCTTTAAGAACAGGAGATTAACAAAGTAAGAAAAACGAAATAGTTGTATATTGTAAGTTGGTCACAGTGACACTTGTAGAAAATATCGGAAGTAGCAGTAAATGGAAAAATGCCCCAAATGTATCCACCCAAGGGAGGCTAGAATGCCGTTTTTTCACTTATTCACCTGCAGAGCTCCAATTCATCCTTCATGTCCTAGCCCAATCATTACCACCTCTGGGAAGCCACTGCTGATACTGCCAAGCAGCACCCAGTGCCTGCTTTGTACTCCCTGGCACCCTGCCCATGGCTCCATTATAACATTTACCATCTTTTAGGGATCATTTACACTTCTGCTGCCTCCTCTCTCTCACCAAGACTGGAAGGATTGTAACTTGCTTTTCTCTGTATTCTTGCTGTCTGGCAAAGGAGAAAGGCATCTATCCATTTAATTAAGATCTGCTAAGATGCTCTATGCAGAGGCAACTGTGTCTGCATGTGTTTTGAAAAATATATAAAAATCAATGAGACACTTCTATAAAGAAGTAGATATCCTTCTGCTAAGTGCAGATAAAAATCTTCGTTATTATATATAAAACAAACATAGCAAGATTCTGAAAGGTGGAGAGGAGAAGGCAGACAGGCTAGGGATCTTGGGACCCAAGGAACAACACTGTAATGAGTTCTGCTGGGTTTTCTTTTAGTTCATATATGCCAGACTTGTTGCTGAAGAAGTCAGCAACCTGGAAATGTCAATGAGTACAGACAAAAAGAAGCCCCAAGAAAGGCCTGCTATCTCACCAGCCAAAGGACAAGAAGAGGAGTGGCCTAGCAAGGGAGAAAAAAATAACTGCTCCACTTGAACTAAACACCACATAAAAGACCATGATCCCACCCATGCCAGCAAAGACAGAGGTTTGCCAGGTTGTGAAAAGGTGCCCCAAGTCCTCTGCCAGGATAGCATCAGAGAAGACTGAGTAGGAAACTGGTAGTTTCATTCCCACCTAGTGATAATAAAGTTTTCCCTGCCACCCCTGTCCACAACATCAGTGGAGACCACATGGGGGCAGTAACAAGGTGCCCTGCACATCTCAGCCAGGGAAGCATCAATGGAGACCCAGTGGGAAGCTGAATTCTCACCCTGCCTAGTAACAAGGGTCCCCTCTTACCCCATGTCAATAGAGGCTGAGTAAGGAACCTGGCAATAATGAGACAGTGCCTCCAATTCCCCTGCTAGGGTGATGACAGAGAAAGTCAGCTAAAACAGAAGGTTTAAATAAGATCCATAGTTTCATACATAATCCCTAAAATATCCAGGTTTCAGTTGAAAATCATTCACTACCACAAGAACCAGAAAAATCTTTTTGAATGATAAAAGACAATAGATGCCAACACAAAGATGACACATGTAGGAATTATCTGACAAGGATTTTACAACAGCCATCATAAAAATCTTCAATAAGCAATTATGAACATGTTTGAAACAAATGCAAAAATGGAAAGTCTCAGCCAAGAGATAAAATTTCTCAGCAAAGAAATAAAAGCTACAAAGAAGAATCAAATGGAAATTTTAGAAATAAAAAAACACAATAGCTAAAATATAAAAATCAGTGGATGGGCTCAACAGCAGAATGGATTAGACAGAGGAAAGAATCCGTGAACTTGAAGATAGATAGAACAATAGAAATTACCCAATCTGAACAACAGAGAAAAAAACAGACTGGGGAAGAAAAATGTACAGAACCTCAGGGATCTGTGGGACTAAAACAAAACCAATGAGACTTTCTAAATTAGTAAATAATTTTCAGATGCAAATTGTATTATCTAAATTAGGTCTTTGTGGCCCCTCTGCTTTTGAAGAACAAGTATCATATGAAGGACAAATACAGATCTTTGTTGTATTAATATAAGACTTATATCAGACCCAAGTAGCCTAAAAGTGAATGTAGCTTTTGAAAGTCCACAGGTTGGTACTAAAGGGTATAGTCTATGAAGCAGAGAAATCAAGTTCATTTATCATGACTACTGAGAAGATATAAAATGATGGTACCACATTCTCTTCAAATCAATGGAACTTCAAAATGAACAGCTCAGAACAGTATACCTCTGCTGCTGGTAGCGTCATTTTTTGTGCACAGAGGAAAACGTTCCCACTATCTGGATGAAAAATGCCACCTTGCATGAGTTGACAAGCTCTGTGGAGCTTCACTAAGACAAGACACACTTTTAACAGTCTAAAATAACCATTTTGGGAGTTATTTTCAACCTATGTTAAATACCAGTGAGAAGGATGGGAATATTTTTCTTCTTTGGTAGAAATGTAGAGTAAAATTTTATAAAAAATGTACTCAACACAGGTCTTCCCTCAAAGTTTAACTTGAAAGAATCATTAAATCTGAAGAAGCCCAGTCACAGTTAAAAAATAACACAGGATTACATACTTTGGCTTTTGAGGGGCTGTACAGAAAAGATAGAAATAGGGCCTCAAATATTTCTGCTTCCATTAACTTTTATGATTAAAATTAAAATAAACTCTAAGTTAAAAAGAATCCAGAATCACTTTTAAATTCTTGGGAAGAAACGAATGAAACAGGGCCTATTCCAATCCTCCTCATCAGTCTAGTGTTTGCCAGCATCATCGAAGTTTATTAATGATAATAAGATTCAAACATCTGGTGTCCAGAGAATGTTCACAGCTACTTCTGCCCTTAAGAGAAGTAGAAGAGCAGTTTTAGGTATGGTCTGTCTTTATTCCCCAATCTGAACAATTCTTACACATTCAGACACGTGCGTGACTCAATAGGAACACTTTCCTACTGTTATGCGGAGGCCACAAGTTTCCCTGAGATGGTTGTGTATCACAAGAGGATTCCCAGTTCTAACTCCGGTCAACAGTCTCCGAACAAGGCAATAGTGTAAATAGAGGATGTATAAAACAGAAGGTTCTTTCAAAAAGATTTACGGCGTGGTTTTGGAATGGAAAACATCAGTCTTCTTGGTTAAAGGTTGGCAAATGTGTTTTCAACTTTAAAATGTCTGAAATTGGCTCTTTTCTTTCTTGATAGAAGCTGAGTCCAGTGATGTGTTCAACATCTGCGATTCGAGCTCTGTGTCGCCTCAACAACTCTTCAACCCATGAGGATTCATGCTTCCCATGCTATGAGCGTGGGAAAGGAAGAAAAGTCACTGGAGAGCAGTCAATCAACCTTCCCTATGAACTTTCCATCTCCCCCATTTTAATCAGCCGAGACACCTCGGCTCTTAAATGGCAGATACCACGAGAGTTGTTAGGCATAATCCCTGCTCTTGAGTAGCTCACTATCTAATACGTACCATGCATGTTTGTTTAATAGATGTATCAAATTTGGGAAAAGTATATGTGGAACAGATGTTCCTCTATTACTTTGGTGCAAGAAACGTCAACAGTATGGGGTTAAAAAATGTTAGAAAACAGAAGCAACATGCCATGTAGAAAGAATATGGAAATTAGCATCAAGAAACTTGGATTCGGGCTTCCCTGGTGGCACAGTGGTTGAGAGTCTGCCTGCCAATGCAGGAGACACGGGTTCGAGCCCCGGTCTGGGAAGATCCCACATGCCGCGGAGCAACTAGGCCCGTGAGCCACAACTACTGAGCCTGCGCGTCTGGAGCCTGTGCTCCGCAACAAGAGAGGCCGCGATAGTGAGAGGCCCGCGCACTGCGATGAAGAGTGGCCCCCGCTTGCCACAACTAGAGAAAGCCCTCGCACAGAAACGAAGACCCAACACAGCCAAAAATAAAAAATACATATATAAAAAAAATAAAATAAATTAAAGAAACTTGGATTCAAGTCCTGTTTCTACCATTATCCTACCAGGTAAACTGAGGCAAGTTATTTAACATCTGAATCCTAATTCTCTTACCTGCACCCTCCTTACTGGGTTACTCTGAAGATCAAATGTAATGATGTATGCAAATGCACTATACAAACGCTAGTTCTTATCCGAATCAGTTATCAATGTGGTTGCGATGAAGAAAGGATTAGGGGAAGTGGTAAAACGCACTTTCATTTCTGGTGAGGTAGTGAAGTTTTAGCTAATACGAGATCAAAAAAGAATTAAAGCCTTATGCTCTGGCACATGGAAGCAGAGATGGTAGCTAAGGCAGGTAATAGGGACGGAAATCATACATCCATGTGTTGGTATACATTTTTCTGAAAATGGCTAGTGGAGAAAGTCAGATGAAGAACATATCCACTGGTTGGTGTACTATGATTATACTTTAAAGGCATACTTCAATAAAGGTTCATGTACCCTTAAGATATCATTAGTTGGAAATGGTAAATATAGACTTTTCACATAAAAAGGAACAGACCAATAATTTCCACTTTCCCATTAGCCTCCAGTCATCCACTACCCAAAACTGCTGTTCCACTCAGTCTCCTCCTCTGCAGCAGTCCTCACTCTGGCTTTCAGGGGAATAGCCCTGACTCAATAGACTACTTGGCCAGTAGATATCTGCCATCTGTTCCAATATTTACAGGAATAAATAAAAAGTACATACAAGGGATCTGTTCTCTCAGGCCAATATCCAGCTAATCCTTAGTCACTATTTCCGTAAGTATGTGTGATACACCTTCAAATAATCCTCCTTCTGGTTCACGTTCAATATTTAGTGTCTTCTAATTACACTGCCATTATAGAATTTGTTAAATGCTTGTATTTAAGATATCGGTACAATAGCTTTTGGAATGGTACAGATGGAAAAGGGACTCAATGCCTAATTCATGGCACTTAACATCATTGTGGTCAGTGAAGTGTAAGCATAAGTCTATTGCTGCCTTTTTTTGCAGGGGAGGGCCCAGAATTCATACAGGGATTTAATGGCTAAGCCATACGAAGTCACTAAGTTTTGACATTTTGATCTTACTGTTAGTGCTTTTAACAGACAAGAATGATCTTCTCTGAAGATATGTCATCTTAGAGGATCAAATTTAAAACCATCCTATAATTTCGAAGTACATGTATATACCAGTTATGTTAGATATGACACACACAAACATATTTATGTGTCAGTGTTTAAGGTAAATTAAAAAAGGTTACTTACAGCACAGCTCTCACTGTTATCAGTCCTGTGAGGCAAAATGAAAGCCAAGGTATCTAGATTTTCACACTGTGAGGGAGTCTGAGATGTATTTTTACAACTTGTTAGCACAATGAAGAAGTGAGTTGGAATCATAATTTCTTGATTACGGATGATTCTGCTGTTTCTGTAAAATATGGTAATATTCACTTTGAGAAAGAAATAACTATCTTCTTCTTATTGAATATTTCACTCAAGTATATTGTTAATACAATACATCCCAAAATAAAATTCAGTCAAATAATTAAACATACTGTAAGAGGCTAGTTATCATAATACCTCAACATTTTCTGCCAGATGGAGAAAGAATAAGAATTAGAAGACAGCTAAACACAATCCAAATAATGCGATTTTCTATAGAAATTTATTAAACTTTGGATTTTTGGGGGTAATTCTACATTAACAAACTGAAATTGAGACACTAAAGAGAAAAATATCAATTTTGAATATGTACAACCAAGACTCTAAAGCATTACTGATAGTCTTTTATATTCTAGGCAGTTATGAACAGAGAGTGAAAGAGAACTGGTTTGGGATTTTTTTATTCTAGCTCCTTCAGAGAACCTATGAATTCTCCTATGTTTTACCTGGATCTTCTTTCCTATCCCATAACTTTTTTTTTTTTTTAATTGAAGCATATTCTCAAAGATGTCCCAAGTGACACTTTTACCTCATCTTAATTCTGCCATTTCCTTTGGTCTCAAAACTAGATTTGTTTGAAATTAAAAAAAAAAACAAACTAGATTTGTTCGGGTGGTATTTTAGCATCTTTCAAAATTTAAGGTAGTGGTATCATTGTTTTTAAACATAATCGTATGTGGAACCATGATACATAAATAGATGGAGACAGCGCTCTGGTTGAAGCTGTGAATGGGAAAGGTATAAGTTCTCTTCTTTACCCATTCTGCTGCTGTCATCTCTGAGGCATTTACATGGGACCCTTATGCCTCAAGGGATATAGTAAAAAAAAAAAGAAAAATGTAATTTTACAAACTAAAGATCACAGGTGTATGTGTGTAAACAGTAATCCCTAAGTCTGCCTGAGAGAGTGGTTCTCAGAAAGGGGCTGAATCTCAGTGGATGTTTCACTCTCTTTTTCTTATAGTCTGAATAGAAAAATTGCTTCCAAAAATCTTGTCATTATTGTTCTAATAAAGATTAACTAGTCTCTAAAATGTTCTTCCCCTCTCCTTTATAAAACAGCACCACTGATGGTTTCTCAAGAAGGTCACTGTATCATTCCCCTCCCGGCAGAGTTGGGTAAAAGCTGTGACATTCGACCAGGGGCAACCCTGGGGCACTACCGCTTTATAAGCCTCCTGCTTCCTTGACTCAGGATGCCTCCAGCCACACTCTATCATTCTTCATCTTCTAATTGGCAGTATGCGAGTTAAGACAGTATCTTAAGATAGCCACACAGAGAGATTTTCAACACTGATGTTATCTTCTTAACAAAGGCAGAGTTCAGTATTTAATATGAACTACAGAATTATTCATCTGAGCTGAGTGGGCGATAAACACTGCTTTCATCTAAAGAATATTTAACACTGAGCAAAACATCAAAATTAATCAGATATTTCAAGGGGCTTCCAGCGTAATCAGAAATGTCGTGTACATAAATATGAATAGTATCAGATAGAAAAGGTTCTGCTGACTCAGCTGGATGGTTATCTCACTTGAGAGCTGTTTTTAAGAGTAAATGAAATACGTTCTTACTGTTTCAGAATCTCCAAGGAATCATAATGTCCGTCATAATCAGAATCAAAGACGGGACCACTGACAACATTGAGACCATTTCTTTCTTCAGCATACCTTTGCAGCAGGGTGCCATGAAAGTAGTGCCATATAACTGAAACAAGAAGGACGACAGTACAGTTTCAAAAGAACAAGGTGCCATGTTGTCATGTGAAATAAATCCACACCATGATTCAAAATTAGCGTTTGTCATAATTAGGGGTAAAGTCAAGTTTGGCTAGGAATCCACTGTTCAGCTTTGGCCCTTGGAAGGACTAACCAGCAAATGCTGAATTCTACTCTACTTGAGGCATCCTTAAACATGTGCATTATCATGAAGCTGTGATCACACATCATCATTAAGCATAAAAAAAAATCATGAACACAAACAAGGCAGGTTATTCAAATTTATTGTTAATATCTGAATTTTTTTGAAATATTCAAAAGCATTCTAGATGTAAATTAGAGTAAAAATTTCCTTGTATGCTCTATATTTTGAAATTCTATATGTCACAAAGTATAAATGTGTATTTATTCTTATAAGAGTCAAGTATTGCAATAATTAATAATGATGTAAAATCTATTCATTTTAAAATAAAAAACAATTATCAAGAACTTCCAAATAGTTAAATAGTACAATAGACTGAAATTTAATATATGTTAGTAGACCGTATTAGCTACATAACATAGGAAGAACATTACATACTTTTTCCACCAAAAATGTTTGTAAACACTTAAGTACAAAGCATAATAATAACTATAGGAATATATCATAATTCTAATACTTGCAGAATTTTTTGTGTACTGGTATTCTCAAAGTTAAACAAACCTATAAGAACATATCTGATATTTAGTCATTGAATTTAGAGCATCAGTCTTATTACATATAAATCATACCTATAATTTAGGGAAATTCATTGAAATTATGAGACATAAGATTAAAATTTTTTACCTTGAAAACTCTGGTACATGGGCACTATATTAGTAGTAAGCAATGCCTCAGAATATGCTTGACTTGAACCTTTATTTAATTCTACAAAGAAAATAACAGGTCAACTATTTCATTCTTCACAAATAACACTAGGAATTACACTTTCTCATGGGAGACATTTAAAAACATCAGCTGAGTATCATCTTAAACTTGTAAAACTTTCCCAGGTACTGGGTCAAGGGGAAATGCAATGTGTTTGGTCAAGTCCCTTAAAAAAAACAAAATATTTGGATCTTTTCTTCTTCAAGATGAATTTATCAATGAAACAGAATCTTTAATATGAAGGTTTCAAATTAAACATATTCAAATTTTACCTCATTTGCCTTATTTCAACTAAAGTATATTGTGTTGACAATCTTCTTTCCTAAAACTCTCTCACAGTGAAAAGAAAAAAGAGAATATCTGGCTTCAGAACAACACCTACTAACTAGAAAAAACATCACAGGATGTCTGCCTCAAAATGCTGTACAAGGCTTCTTTGTATGGACTTTTGGCTTAGACCTGTCTATTTTTATAATGCAATAGCCAAGTTCTGACTTCAGAAGCTTGCTCTGGGGACTCGATTGGATATTGGGTGTATTTGAGCACCTGTAGGTTTCTGAGTTTTGCCTTTTTAGGACGGATTCAAATTGTCTTCTCATTAACATACAAGTCTGCCACTTGAAAACACAGAACACTTAACTTCAAAAAAAGCCATTCCCTAGGGGCTTTGTATCAGTGAAAGAACAAGCACACTTAGGCTCTCCCTTTACCTAATTCTTTGACAAGTCACATTTTTCTTTTCAAACAACAAAATGATATCTCCTTCCTAAGAACCCTGATGCATCCTTCTGACCTGAGTTTTCTCAAATTCTGTTTAAAAGAAATGCAGAAAAGTGAAGAATGTTCTATCTACAGTGCCTGCACTAAATCCATCACCCTCCAAACAAAAGTAAAAAAGGTTTCCAAAACTCAAGTTTTAGACACTTGAAAATTTTCCCTAATAGTTCTATTTCCCATTCACAATTTTCACCAAAAAATAAACAAGACGTACACTGCCCCATAAGAAAGAAAAGGAAACGCAAGAGAGAAAGAAGGGAAAGGGAAGGTCAAAGAGGAAGAGACTTACGTGGTGGGGAAAGGAACCCATAACTCAGTTTAGTGTTATTTTTATAAAACGAACATTTATGGACAGGTCTAAGAGGAATTCGGAGATCCTGGTAAAGACAATTGGAAAAGTCTTCTGTAGAGAAACTATCCTGAAGAACAAAATGAAAAGGACCATCAGGGATCAGGCATACGGAAGAAAAACAGAGAGTTTTATAAATAGTTAAAGGTGAACCACAACATAAAGTCATGGAGTTCTGGCTGTCGGTTCATGTCCTTCACCATTTTCCATTTTTCTACGAGAGTATTCATCTTGCTTCTAACCAAAGTGTAAGAACTCTTTACAATATTAAGGGTATTAATCATATATGTGCAAATATTTTCCTACTATGTTGTGCTCATTTTGTTTATAATGTTTTTGTCTACTCAGTTTCAAACTTTTGTGTAGTGAATTGCTGATTTTTAGAGATAGACTCTTTCATATCCAACACAGCCACAACAACAAAAGTAGTGGGGCTTAGGGGGTGGAGAAAAGCCACTGAACAGCAATTCGATATGAAAATCTCAGGAGTAGTGATGACTCTGAATTTTTGCAGCTTTCATTATATAAGAAAACTGAAAATTCAGAGTCCAAGAACACCATAATTAAGGTATTAAACAACAATAAATAGGATGGAGACCTACAAAACACTGGGTAAACTGCTATATACTACAAAGTCAAGTAAAATGTGTTTAAAGTGTTTGAAGATGCTCTTTAAAAATTAAAAATCAAATTAAGGTAAAAACATGTTAATAGCTGAAATGTCTGTGTGTATTCAATATATCTATATATAGACACAGAAATTACATATATATATATACATGTCTCCCTATCTTTTTATTTAGCAGCCTTAGTGAGTAGTAACAAAAGCTCTGTTTTTAAAATCTAACTGCTACTAAACTCTCTCAAATCCCCTTTCCATCCCTTAAGGGCATCCTATAGCTTGCCAGACATTTTCAGTTTTTGAAAATCTGGTCAGTCTAGTTTAAAACTTCACTTCCAGATAAGATCTAAATCTCATCTCCTCCCCCCATTCTCTTTCTCATCATTTATCTTTCTACCACAGCACCCAAGGGACGAGAGTGAGGGGGAATGGTGGTCTTATTCTGGGATATTTTCCCCTACTTCTTTCAAGGCCAAACTCTTCTGGTCTGGGTGGTAGACAGGATCCCTGACCTTTCCCTGGTTTGGTCTGGGTGTCTTCCTATAGGTGGTATATACAGTGAGGTAACTGAGCTTTAATGGCCTTCTCCATCACTGAGGACCCCCTACGATTTGGGCAGCCAAGGGAAATCCTTGTACTTACACAGCTATGTACTTTGAGATAAACTGATTGTAAAACTGAGTTCATTAAATTAGAAATTAGAATCATCAAATATTAAAACTGAGAAAAAACAAAAGCAAGGGAGAACTCTTCACTGCACACCCTCATTTCACAGAAGAAGTTTGCTCTGAGTGTCAAAGTCACGTAGCTAGTTAGTAGCAGAGCTAGAACCAGAATCTAATTTTTCTGACTCTCAGTTCAGTGATCTTCTAATTTGGGAACCAATTACAGAGCCAAGAGTGACAGTGAGAAACTATGCTTTCAATGTTTTGCTTAATGATAATATAAAATAACCACACAGAGGTAAAGAGGTGACAAATACTTGCATTTCGGTCGATGGTGTAGGCTGTCCAAAGGGGCATCAGGATGTCATGGCTGTAGCCACTCACAAACTGGTGCTGGTAAAGCAGACAGACGGTGCTGTTCTTCCGGAGAACTCTGGGTCTTCCATAAGGTAGAGTGCCACGCTTAATGGCCTTCTCTTGGGTCATAGGGGGAAAATGAAACCACCATTCAAATATACTTAGTGTGCATGATATGATAATACATAATGATACACTGATCTAATTCTTTCCTCTACTTAACCCTATTGAAAAATTATTTGTAACTATAAATTAAACTAATTACAAAGAGCAGAACCGTAAACAATTTTTAAAAAAAGGAGTTCACTGCAGTTTTTGCCTATGAAGATTCTGAAAGATCAATGTAATACTAAGATATCACAAGATACTACATGAAATTGCTAGGATTTTCAGCAATTAGGCCTTAAATTATATTACTAAAATTCTTTAACATTGTCTTTATTACTTATTTTCCAGGATATACTACAGAAGGAAAATTTTCTGGATGATGTGTGTACCTGGAAAGCAGAAGTTCAAAACTGAAATTATGAGACTACACTGAATGAAACAACAATAGTATGTATACCGTTTACTGCCCCTTTTCCCAAGCATCAGATGCTTTTTTAGAGTTCTTTGTATACATCGTTGAATTTAATTCTTATACAGCCCTAAGAATTAAGGTTATATGCCCATTTTATAGATGAGAAAACAGCAATTTATAGGGAGTAAATGCTTTTTCCATGGACATACGGTTCCTAAGTTCATATTCAAACCCATATCTACTCAGTTCCAAGGTGTCACTTTTCACCACAAAACTTGGCCACCTTGGGGCCATCAGAGATTTCTCTAATCTGAACATTTACAGAGATTTTATAAAGAGAAGTTCTACATGAATAGAACGTCATTCATATAAATGAATGCAGAACTTCATTCATATGCATATATGAATGCATAATTCACCTTTTTATTCCAGCAAGAAAAAGCTGTGAGCCAAGTAACTTAAGGATCAGAGACTGTGTCAAAGTGATGCTAAATATCCACATTTCATCAGCTGCCTGCATATTCTTAATTTTCATTCAAAAGTTATGAAGAAATAACTTTAGATAAATAAATCAATTTATACTCCCTTATAATTAACTAAGAATTAGGTAAGATAGAAAGCTAATGGGTATTTTAAATGGAAATCTGAGGATCTATTATTATAATATTGTATAAACCTATAAATATCTTCAAAATCTCAAAACACTCCACTAAGTTCATAAAGAGTGATTCAGCTTCCACTAATTATATTACATGCTGTTTCCACTGTAAACATGCCTTCTTTCCTTATGACTAATAGTCTAGACTATCAAGCTAAGAAATCTCTCCGGTTCATCAGGTCGTCCTCCATTACTACCTTATTTTGTTGGTATTCTCAAACAATGACCCAAAAACTAATTCTGTGGTTCACATTGTTGAGAAAAAGCTTGCTTCCACATCCCAGGCTCAAGACTAAGCATGCCTTACCTTCTGCCATTGTCAGATTCAACTGTGTCTGAAAATCCACAATTGGCAAAATCTAAAAAATTAATGATACAATTTTTAAGGACTGAGAAACATGCTTTCATTTTGTAATAAATGAATTTTACAGTTTAAGTATTCCACCACAGAACAAAGATAAATTTAAAATCATTTTGTGCAAGTGAAAGTTATTTTTTTTGAAGAAGAGATAAAAGAATAGGGATAACAGTTGCAAAAAGACAAAATTGTTAGCATAGCATAACACAAGTCATCGAAAACAAGAATGTAATTGCTGCTTTATAATTCTTATCTCTACTCTAACAGTCTTTTTACAAGTCTAAATTAAACCTAAAACAGAATGGAAAGCGTAAGATAAACTACTCAAATGTCTATTTTTATGGACACTATCAATTTTGTTCATAACTTGTCATGTATTTTCATCTCCTTACAACAACTGTATATTAAGATAGGAGTAAAAAACAAAAAGTGTCATAAATCCATTTCATGCCAAAAAATGATATTTTCCCTCTAAATTTAAAATAGGTTGGGATGTATTTTAGAAAAGGAATATTGTGACTGGTTCATAAAAGACCTCACTGCTAGGATATCAGCACGGATTCTGGGATTCAGTACATTTCAGGACTCAGCTAGACCTCTCCCAGCCTACAGCCAAATCAAGTCTCGACACAGGGGGATAAAAATAGAGTGAGAGTGCAAAAACCCGGAGCAGGAAAAATAAATAATAAAAAGGTCGGCATGTGTCACTGGAATTGAAAATAAATATATGTTTACTCCCACTCATAAATTTTAATTTAATCATTATGTATTTCTACAACATATGCTATGCAGAGGGTGTTAAAAAACCATACCCACTGGGCTAAACTTCTTGGGACTACTTACCGAGGGATCACACAAGCAATCGAGGCTCTCCCTGGGGGCTCTTGTGAAGGGGCACTGGACTAAGGAGCGGAATTCTCTGGGATGCTTTGGGGTATAAACAGGATTCTTTAGAAGGTGGTTAAGGCTTCCATGAGTTCCATTATTAGGAGCTGGTGTCAAATTCAGTAAATCTGCATAATTTCAAGAATGGTAAATAAAGATTTACTTAGAAATTTCAAAACTAAATAAATAGTAGACTTGAACTATGAATTTTATCTTTTAAAGCCAAATCTATTTAAGAGTCCTTAACTCTTTACCTAAAATAAAACTATAAATCTCTCTCTCTTGGGTTGTAGAGTACTTATGACCATGCTATTCTCCATGGAAATACTGATATGCATGCTGTACTTCTCTATAAAAATTTCTAAATTTTAATGTATACAATAAATATAGTTATCTCCTGTTGAATGCTTATTATATGCCAATCAGTATGCTAATATATTTTTCTTACTTAATCCTCAAAACAATTTAATAAGTTATTGTCAATATTTGGTAGATGAGTACAGGCAGACCTCGTTTCACTGTACTTCATTTTACTGCACTTCAGAGACACTGCATTTTTTACAAATCGGTTTGTGGCAACCCCACATTGTCAGATGATGGTTAGCACGTTTTAATAATAAAGTACTTTTTAATTAAGGTATGTATATTGTTTCTTTAGACAGAAGCTATTGCACACTTAATAGACTACAGTATAATATAAATGTAACTTTTATATGCACTGGGAATCCAAAAAAATAATGTGACTTGCTTTATTACAGTCTTCACTTTATTGCGGTGGTCTAGAACTGAACCCGCGATTTCTCTAAGGTATGCCTGTAACCAGAGTGTTTAGCTTAAGATTTCAAGCTACTAATGGAGTAGACCTAGGATTCAAAACCAGCTCTGTCCAAGTCTAAGACTCACGCTCTTAATAATAATGATGGCAAACACTTATACAGTAAAGCGCTTACTATATGCCAGGCACTGTTTAAGTGCTTTAGGATATATTAACTCATTTAAGTATACAGGCTCTCACTAAAATAATTATACTTAGAACATATTTAAGGTTTTACAAATGCCCAGTATTGTTATCAGAAAAAGGAAGTAATATTTAAAATGCAATACTCAACCATAAAAGTACTAATTTGGAAGGTACAGAGTAAACTAAGAACATAGTCAATATGTCCTCCTCCATTTCTATAATCTTGACATTGCCATCAATTCAACTATTATTGCTACCAGAGGATCCACCTGTTTTGTCTTCCTTTCACAACCCCAAACTCTTTTCTCTGGCTTCCACCCTGATCTGGTTCAACTGTCATCTAATGAAGTCCAGGGCTTGGCAAAGTACTGGGCGCTTGGGATGTACAGACCTCCCTACTCTGAGTGTTGTACTTTACCACTGTGCAGTCTAGTGGAAGGAACAGGTCAGTCATCAGATGATTATGTTCTGCACATTTTTTCAATGACTCTGGGTCAGGAAGAAGAAAGGTGGAAATATAAGGGTCTGTCTTGCCATATCATCACTTCCAGAAAGGTGCCCAACATGTGACCTACTTTTCATAATCCTATTCCAGCTCTGTGTTCAGAAGGGAGAAAAGATGCCTGTTCACACTTACCACACATTAAGTTATAGACTTCAATATTTTCAAAGGAGTCAACTTCAATGCCATGCTTGAATCCAGGTCCGTAGCCAATAAAGAGGGCCTACGTTGGCCAGAAAAGAAACAGTTTATCTACTCATTTCAGTTATGTATGGAGTTGGTCACCAAAAAGGTATTTTATATCTTCCCCATTGTACATATATAAACTGGTTATATTAAGGTAAGTGGAAAAATACTGTGCCCAGCGGACTTTCTAGGATATTATTTTAACCCCTGTTGTACTTTTAATCTAAGGACATCTAGGTTATTTTTCTTAACTGCATTATAATTCCTAACGTGACAATCAGAACAGAATGATGATGAAATCTTTTTTCCACTGTGAAATGGGATCTAAACCTCATTCTTCCCACCACACACAGTGCCATACGGATCAAATCAAAAAATTATTATGAGTATATTTTGAAAATTTTAAAGTGCTAGGTAAGTGGAAGGCATTATTATTTTTGGGGCGGCCGCGCTGCGTAGCTTGTGGGATTTTACTTCCCTGACCAGGATTGAACCCAGGCCCTCAACAGTGAGAGCACGGAGTCCTAACCACTGGACCACCAGGGAATTCCCGGCATTATCTTTATTTAAAACATAACTATGATATCTTTTCACCTATTAAATTACTGGCTTTCATTTACTGTGGAGCAACATTCTTAATGAAGCACAAATACATACAAAATAATTATTAGAAATTTAGTATGAGGTATAAGTAACATTCATAAAATATGAATATAAATATTTAACAAAATTCTATTAATTTATTTAATGTCCAAATAAAACAGCTATATGAAACTAAAAGCTTCATTAATTCTCATTCGAGACATATAATGACAGTCCATGATTTTAAGTCTAAAACTTTATATATCAGTTTTTTCTTCAGATATAAACTATAATTTTTACTGTATACTAGGTTTACTCACTTGCATATTTGAAAATGCATTGTCAGAGCCGTGAAATCCACCTCCACAATATT
Organism: Balaenoptera musculus; assembly: GCF_009873245.2. Classification (NCBI taxonomy): domain Eukaryota; kingdom Metazoa; phylum Chordata; class Mammalia; order Artiodactyla; family Balaenopteridae; genus Balaenoptera; species Balaenoptera musculus. The sequence goes on from NC_045796.1 coordinate 31,661,718, forward strand.
TCCTTTCTGAAGGATTCCTAATTTTCACATAATATAAATTAACAATGTAAAGTCCATTCATAAAGCAAAACTGACAATCATGACATTATTTCCATTAATAAAGAGTAACTATTCTTTAATATTCAATATTTTTCTTTAATACTTTTGTACACTTTTTAATATTCTTTGATCAAAAATAAGTAACTATTGTTAAGCAAATCAAAAAAAAAGTAAATAAAACCACTTGTCTTTGAAAAGCATTAAGGGGCAGCCATGTTTATCTTTCATTTTGTAGACAAATCAATTATAAGCAATACGGTATAAAGGAGAAAACCATTAGCATGGTTTTGAACCCTAACCATAATATTTACTCAGCTGTGACTTTGGCAATTTAATTATCTTCTCATGGTTTCAATTTGTCATGCTGGGTTTATAAAAATTAAATGGTTTGTACTAAAGAAATGTTTAGAACACAGTAGATGCTCACTAATATTAGTTCTCCCATGAAGGTAAGGACCTCCTCTTCTTTCATATTCTTTTTCTAAACACTGAAAGCACAGCTCTCTAATAAAGGAGAGACAGTGCAATTCTGTTGACTGAATTCTGGTTCCCTGCTAAAGTTTTGCTGGACAGAGGTATTTATCAGCCCTGGCTTCCTGGCAACCATACAGAGTTAATGATCAAGTTTTGAGATATTAACAATACGAACCATCCAAAAAATTTGCTGAACACACCAATAAACTGAGGTTTATTAATGGACTAGGATAACAAGAATGAAAAAACAGCTTTGTCTAATGAAGAAGGTAATGGCTCATTATTATAAAGAGTTTTGCCAATTATTTGTTAGACTCTGAAGGTATTATTAGGCAAAACTGTAACATGCAGAAGACATACAATGGCAAGTGGTTACACAAATGTGGAGCATAAGAAATAATCAAGACAGATGTGAGGGGACAGAGCAGTGGTTCTCAGCTGGAGGTGACTCCCCTCCCCAGGGGGCTTCAGGCAATGTCTGCAGATATTTTTGGTTGTCACAACTATAGAAAAGGTGTTTTTTCATCTAGTGAGTAGAAGCCAGGGATGTTTTCAAATATCCCACAACAGACAGGACAACTCCCCAACCACAAAGAACTATCTGATCCAAAATGTCAATAGGCCAAGGTTGAGAGACCCTGGGATAGAGTGAAGAGAATCATATTTGTAGTTTTCATATAATGACATCATTGGAAAGGGCCCAATGGTTACCTTGAATTACTACAAGATCAAGCTAAGTTTACCTGGGACATTGTCAGAACTTACAATGCAAGTTGCCACTGAGGGTCCAAATAGAATGTCAGGGGCTCAATCCTGTCACTTTTGGCGAAGTGCAAACGCTTGGGTAAGAAATGTTTCAGGTAAGGTATGAAGTGCTGGTTTGGTTCCTGGCACTGAAATTGTAGAAGGCAAAGAAAAACCATTATTTCCATATTTTCTTAAGTGTAAACTTCCCTTGAAATTGCTTTCTAACGCCATATGAATTTTTTCTCACAAACATTTAATCAGTATGCCCAATAAGTCACAGATGCAAATAAAACTGAGTTCTTACTACCTATATAAAGTACAAGTTGAATATTCCCAACTATTGAATGTTCTTATTTTTATAGAAAAATCATAATTATTACATAAGAGTCCCGGGATGCTTAGATTGAGTCACTAGTTTGCCTTTGTGTTACTACTGATGATCATATTTTCAAACACTCTTATAACAATTTTAAGAATTTTCTTTAAAATTGTAAGAATTTTCTATCAAGTAAAAAAATGTAGCATAGATAATAAATCAGCACTAGGACAAAAACTTATTTTAAAAAATAGGCATAAGAAAGACTGGTAGAAAATATATCATAATGCTAACAGTGTTTATGGTAGTACAGCTATAGGGTTTTCCCTTCTATTGTTTTCAGTTATTTCTTGTACTGTCATATAAATTTAACAATGTCAATAGATAAATAAATTCTTAAAATTTAAAAAACCTACATTATTGGGGTTTGTCCTTAAAGATCTTTAAAAACTACAGAGCATTTAAATGTTGGCCCAGATACTCAAAAAATTAGATTAAATTCTACAATCCCAAGAACAAATACTGAAACTTTCTTCTAAATATATTTTATACAAAACTAGTAATAACAAAGTAATGGGGGAAAAAAGATACTCACAGAAAGGTTTTTGGCGATGCCTTCATAATTAACTGAAGGGGGGCAAAGATAAGAATTAATAGTTGAATGGTATGTTACCATTAGAAATAAAAATAATACAAAAAATATATAATGTCAGACTCAAACCCTATATTTAAATACCAAAGCTGGTTTCAAACAGATCATTTAAATCAGGGGTCCCCAACCCCCAGGCCACGTACCGGTACCAGTCTGTGGCCTGTTAGGAACTGGGACGCACAGCAAGAGGTGAGCGGCGGGCTAGTGAACAAAGCCTCATCTGCCGCTCCCCATTGTTCCCCATTGCTTGCATTACCACCTGAACTATCCCCTCTCCCCATCCATGGAAAAATTGTCTTCCACAAAACCAGTCCCTGGTGCCAGAAAGGTTGGGGACCATTGATTTCAATTATTATATACTAGCCATTGACAGGAATAAGACAGATCTTTAGGAACCAACCAACCTCTACTACCACCATGCCTGTGAAATTATGTCCTATTGTCAAGTGAAAAGGCAAGTTATAGAACATCAATTTATCCATCCATCTGTCATTCATATGTGTGTCCATTCATCCATCTGCCTGTCCATCTGCCTATACATCCATCTGTCTCTCTATCTGTCCATGCATCCAAATATCTACCCATCCCTCTATCCACCCATCTAGATCCTGTATAATGTCACTTTGTAAAAATAAAAATGAATGTGTTTTACATATACATAGCAAATACCTGGGAAGACACATCCCAAATCTAAGTATTTATCTCTAGAGAGAGGAACTGAGTTGTGAATTAGGGGGATTTAGGGTGGAAAACTATTACTTTTTACATACTTTGATATTCAAGGATAATTCCAGAATTTCCAAATAAGGACATAGGGGAATTTAGAAGTGAGGGCAGGTAGAAGAGCTTTGAAACTGAATTTGCACAGCAAGCCCACAGTGTACTTACTTAGTGTACTCTGTGCTGCAAACAGTAACTGCCTAGCTCCCTACGGTTCTTTTAGCTATACTTTACATAAGTTTGAGAAAATTATCCAGATAAAAGAATATGTACTGCATATATATTTGAATGTATGAATGTAGATACAGAGATATGTAATTTTTACTTTAAAGTGGGAAACTTAGGGGCCTAATTGAGATAAGGGTGTGGCTAAGCTTGGCCATCCTATCCTAAACATCTCTGGGGACTGCCATTGCCTGTATAGTTTTATAACAGGTTTTGTAACAATCATGTACTACTTTAATAAATTTTTTAAACACTAATTAAAACTTGTTATTGTACAAGTTAGAGTCTGTGCTTTGGGTTACTATGTTAATATATTGGCATAACTATTTTCCTGCAGGGAAATCTACTTCTTCTCATGAACATTCAACAGTATCTACTGAAACATATAGCACTGCATATACCCAAACCTAATCCAATGCTGATGACTGCCAGAAAAGCTCTTTTCTCTTTCCATTTCAAAGGTAATTGTAACAAAAAGATAAACAAAACTGCCCTTAGTATTTGAGAATTACCAAGGATGGTAATCAAAGAGGGGTACAATAGAGGTGCAATCAGTTCTGAAATAGGCTTGACTTTCAAAAGAATGAATATTTAAAATTTCTTGGTAGTTTAGTTTGAGTACAACATGGGGTCAAGAGAGAATGTGAAATTTCTTCTTCTCTGTTCAAAAAACACATTCTCATTGTTTTTTGGAATAGTTTAAGAAAGTCATTTCTGAGAACAGAAATTAGTTGCTTATAGAATTAATCATCTCTGCCAGCATTCCTCCTCATAATGGAATATTATCCTATAACATCTGTTAATTATTTTAATGAAATGACATTAATCAAAGTTGAATAAATGTAACTGAACTTTTCTCTTAAGTTTTTATTTTTCTAGTACAAGTAATCTTGAACCCAACACAAGCAAAAGACACAACAATAACATAAAATTGTACCAAGTTCATCAAATAATATTCTTAGCCATGAATAACAGATAAGAGGTTAGACTTGTGCCCTCCCATCTAGTTCCATAAAATCCCTTTGGGTGCAAAAGATCAGCTCTGGAGATTTAATCATGAAAAGGAAATTAATTGATCCCCTTTAATTTAGAGACATAATGATTCCGAGGAATGTATTGTGAATATAATCATATTCAAAATTAGCACAGAGATATACTTACATGAATAGTATTTATCTGGTACATCAGAGGGTCTCAATCGAGCTGCAGGTCCATATATAACTTTAACATTTTTAATATCCCCCAGATATTTACTCAGATACACATATTTCTTACAACTGCCTTGTTCCATGCCTAGGAGAAAAAAATCCCCAAACATGTTACAACTATAATAAAAAACATTTAACATGTAGGACAGAATTTCTTTCACTTCCAGAATTTAAATCAATAAACATGAGGTCAGCACTCATGACAGTTGAACATCTAATAGGTAAGACACAGAATTTCATGTATATCTACCAGGTCACTTAAAAAAAAATCTTTTCCCTTTCCTTCATCCAAAATTAGTGTTTCTTCTTATTTATATATTACAATATCTTTATGTGAGTGATGAGGAATATCACAGTTTTAGACTGAATATGAAAGCGTAGTTACTTTCTCAGAATCACCTAGCATATTAACTATGAGTATAAAACTCTCAACCTCATTCCAGGACTGGGGGCTTCTTTAGGATACAGATTCTTAGGACTGTTTCTAGAAATAGTTTTCAATAATTATTTTTGAAGCAAACAATAATAACAACAACAAAAAACAAACAAAAAGAACCTCTTTCCTATTTTCTTGTATATACATCGCTTTTACAGTCCCAAGGCTATACACATACATGTTCTAAAGGTCACAGTAAGTAAAAGTTAACTTAAAATATTGCCAAAATTAATACATACTGCTTTTAAAAGTCAGCTTTATCATGCTAGAGAAAACAGAAGCAGCACATAATAATCTATTCAAATTACACCTAAAATTTTGAGAGTAGATTTACCAAAATTTAATGTTAAAAAAATTGTTTTAACTCTCCAAATTCCTGGTGTAAGCCCTCCCCAAATCAGGAGATGAGTGCATTGTGGTTAATAGGCTCTTAGGTTTCTGTGAATTCTACGTTTCACTTGTGATTTGTATTTAATGTAGTATTTTCTAAAGGCTTTCTACAAGAAATCACATTTAAAAGAAAGAATTAACTATAAAAGTCAGAGGAAATAATAAAACAATAATCAATCAAGTAAACTTCTGCGGGCACCATTTAACCTGAAGGAAAAATGATGCAAATTCAGGTTACCATGATCTGAGATAAGGATGAGGTTCAAGCATCTATGCAAGTTCAACTCTTTTAGACCATCCATCAGCATGCCAACCATGTTGTCAACCCTCTGCAAAGCTCTGATGACCTAAGAAAGGGAAACAATCTCATGTCACGCAGTTAAAAGTATTCATGAAATGCTTCTTATAGTTCTATGTACTTAATTTTTTAAAATTAGAACTTCTAGGAATACAACCCATTGTTTCCATACAAACTGTATTATTTTGCATATGAATATCACAAGGACACAGAATGGCGCATGATTTTGGCAAATTACCTATGGCTCTTCTCTCCTCCTCTCTCCGGGCAAAACCACCAGAGGCAAATTCTTGTGCAGTTTTGCCTGTGTCTTCGGTACTGTATCAAAACAGTCTAACCTTTATCTATAGTCTGTGTATTTCACTGTATTATGAAACAAGCTCTTTCAACATGGTCTTTCTTTCACTCAAAGATATCCAAGCAACATGGATTGGAATTTTTAAGTATGAAGATAAAGTGGGTTTCGACGAGCCAATAATACTAGCGTTTAACTGAGTTTATAAATTGATGAATATGATTTGAAAAGCGATGGGCTCGACCTTGAATGAAGATGAAAGAGAAAAGCAGGTACTTTGGTAAATCTTTAGTGAATAGAAAAAATAGCACTGGTCTTAAAACTTATGTGATCTGATAATCAATTACAAAATGATCCTTAGACTTACTTGTAGCCAAACTGACCTAGACACGGGTCTTAATAGTGAAAGAATAAAAATTATACTAGCATCTGGCCAATTGTTCAAACCAAGATAAGAACTACAAGAAATTTCCATTTGTCTAATTATGACATGGCCGCATTGACGGCCACACATCTCCCACCTCTAAGAAGGAGCATTTCTACTTAGCTGAAGGACAGAATCAAAGCAAGGGCATGTGGGTTGTTAACTACACTGAAGTTACTGGAGATAGGTTTTGATGGAAAGAGTACAAAGGGTGGAGTGTGACAGGTGTCATTTGAAATTGAAAATATAGAATTTAACTCATCATTGGTTCAATTTAGCACTGTAGATAGTGTAAAACAAAACAATGCTTCCAACTCTTTTTGATTAAAGTGCATCTTTTGGTTTAATAAAAATGTGCTTAATACTCACTCTTTCCAGAAATCATGGATTCCTTTAGAATGGTCTAGAAACCTGCTTCAAAGCAAGGTTCAGTTAGATATTACCAGGTTTAATGAAGTAATCACTGATAAAAATGTACTTACTTCACTGCTGACTGGTCCATAAGAGTGACCTGAAGAATCTGGTTCTTCTAAATACAGAGTGTAAAAGTGTGGTCTAAATCAAACAGTATCAAAATGTAATATTTTACGAACACATTGTAAAACAGAATAGAAAGAATAATTCAACAACTGATAGTGAATAAAAGTTATACAACACTGGGGTAACATTTCTAAAATTGCTGAGAAATAATTTACATGTTTAGAGTTCTTCAAAATGTGGCTGTAATAGGGCACTAAAGAGTTCATTTGGATATAAAACATCATAGCCAATAGCAAAGTTTTCCTGTCGTTGATTTAAAATATTCTGACATTTTTATAAAACAAAGGAGTATTTTATGACAGAAATTAATCGTCTACATACCTTTCATCTTTAGGAAGCTGCAGCCACTTAAGAACAGCTAAAATTCTTTCTTCAAATGGTACTGAACTAATATGAAAGATAAACAAAATGAAAACAAATCTGTGACAACTGTTTGGGTTTAAGATATAAATGTGTGTCTCACTGAAAATTGCATTCAGAGAGACTAAAACAATTCAAGGCATCACATGTGTTCCAAGCAATGTAAGAGTTTCATCTGAAAACTTAAAATTGTTTTCCCGACAAAGAAACAAACATTAAATTTTACACATATGGAAGTTGTAGCCGGGTTTAAAGGATTTGCTTCCTATACTCTACCTGAGGATCTTACTCCTGGACCCGAGAATAGCAATTGCTAAGGCATGAATAACCCATGTGTCAATACACTCTTCAAAGAGGACCTCATGAAGAACTCACTCATTGACGACTCTTAGTAAAATTGGGAAGTGGACACCTAATGAGCAGACAGTTCTCCAGGCAACAATTTCTGGGCAGAATTAATGACACCTTCCTGTGGGCACAGGATTTTGCTTACAGGTCTCCATCAGAGTGCTTGCCCAACCCCAAGTACACTTAGTTGTACCTTGAGAAGGTCTCTGTCAGACCCTGAGAAGCCAGAGAACATATATCACTACTCTTCAAATCCCCCAGGCCTAGGACAGTGCCTGGCACATAGAATCTCAATAACCATCTATGGAATGAAATTAACGGCAAATAACAAGGTGCTCGTGTGAACCATAAGGAATAAACAACAGCATAAGGTCATCAAGAAAATCATTATGCATTTCTTGTTTGGAATTTATGAACTTTTCCTTTCATCCCTCAAATACATTATCATATTGATTTTATGACATAAATTTCCCAAGTGAAAGACAAAATTATTTTGCTATTCTCCCTAAAATGATCCAAAGAGAGTTTTCCAGAAAAAAGTTTCTGTTTTATTCGTGGTACCTCATGGATTTTGAATATCACAGGGAGGCCACTCCAATCAGTTCTCACATTAAATGGAACGTTTAACAAAGTAATTTGAAAATGCAAATCCAGGGGTGCCATTAATATCTTCTTTTAAATAATATTTCCAGATACCAGAGAGTCACTCCTACCTGTGTCCCTTTAATACTTTCACTTCCTTCTCCTCGTTCTTTCTCCCTAGAGTGAAAATGTGCAGGACCTCTACTTTCACCAGGACTTCAATTCTTATTCCTGCCCAAAGATCTGAATGCAAACCTAACATGTTACCAGTGCTTTCTAGAAAACCTCCAGGAAAAAACTCGTCATAGTTTTACTGTCTATCTATCATCCATCTAAAACTCTTTGAGACAGAGTTCTTATTCTGACAGGTCTCACTTTTCAAACAACATATCATTCAAACACTAGAACTCAGGCTATGATAAGAAAATCAACAGTTCTATGTTATAGGTCCTAGAAAAAGTACAGCTATACATACCCATTATACATCTTATAGATGTCTGGGAAAATTCCATTAATTTTCACATCTGATCCTGGCCAAAAAAATGTGCCCGTCTTCAGGCCTTGATATTTAGCTGTAAGCCAAATCTGGGGAAGCCAGTGTAGGAAAGTTAGGAAATTATGCAAGCATTCATTTCTTAGAAAACCATGTGTTCATGCAACACCAATGCTTTCCTCCCAAATGCTAGAATGTTTTTGACGTTAATAAGCTCCAGCAGTTAGACTACAAAATAACAATGTAATATGACTTTGAACAGCAGCAAAGAGAAATTAAATAATCAGAAATTAAATTAACCTAAAAAATATGAACAGTTGATAACTCCTGCAACTTTTATAGTCATACTTCTACTTAATAGGTTCCTTCTTAAAAGAAGAAAAATTCATGAAAGGAAGAAGAAAAGAAAAATTTACAAATATACATATCTTTAACTTACAGACATTTTTGCTTATGTAACTAACATTTATTAAGCACTTATTATTGCCAATTACAGTTCTAAATAGTATTCCTACAAGCATCCTAGATTATTAATTCAACTAATCATCACAATAACTCTATGAGGTAGTTAACAGTATTTACAGTATTATTTACAGTACAGATATGAGAAAATTGAGGCACAGAAAGAATAATTTACCCAAAGTCACACAGCTTTAAATGTCAGGGCTAAAATTTGAATTTATAGCTTGCAAATGCTCTTCTCCTTCCAAGAGGAATATCAAGACTATCCAAATAGACCTTATAGAATTGTCGTGGCAATTTATAAAAACTCAAAAGGAGAACACATCTAAATCACAATCAGAGAGAATCTTCTAAGTTAACAAATGCAAACAAAGTCAAAGTTTACACCTGTACAAACAGTTAGCTTTGTGTAGATCAAAATATTACCCCCAGACTACTGCTCTTCGCTACTAGGACAAAAAGGTAAAATCAAGCAGAAAAGAAAACTGGCTCAGCATAACCCAAACCCCACTCTGGAATAAACTACATAATGATACAAGCTATATTTAGAGTTACCTGAATTCATCTCTGTTTGCATAAGGATGGCACAAAACATAGTAAATTAAATGAGTTATTAAAAGCTCCAGGGAATCTGGTATTTTACTCTGATAGAAACTGATGAGAATAATAAAAATAATTTTAACAGAGAAAACAAACAACTCACTGGTTCTCCTTTGTACCACTCAGGATTAAATTTCTCTTTACTTTTAAGTGCAAAGTAAGCATTCATTTGGGGATCATACATTTTATTGTCAATGAGGCCATGGGATTCTGGATAAAGTCCCTAAAAAATATAAAATACAAGTTTTATGCAAGTTTTAAGTTTTTAAAGTTACAGAACAAAATCATCAAAGAGAAATAGACAACTTAAGCTACACGGAACTTCACCCAGCTTAAGGAGAGAAGAACAAAACAATGGGTATTGTTAAAACACAACCAACCACTCAAGATTTTATGGAGTATTTGTGTTTTAATTTATGTAATAGGAGAAAATAAATTAGGAATGATATGGATGAAGTTCTATATAAAGAAGCAGCCTAATTTTGAAAAAAGTACTGTGTTGTCCTTTTGCATTGCTCAGTGAAACATTTCTGTAGAACAAACTCCTTTTTGGTTGGGTCCAAGAATAGCTTGTACCAACGCAAGCTAAAGCATTAATTCTCTGGCTTCAAGCCTAAGGCCTAATGAATTCTACTTTTTTTTTCTGGATTCAAATTAAATCTGCAAACTTTGAGTGAAACAAAAATAGAGCTGTAATCCTACCTAAAGTCAGGCAAAGTGGCTTGCTTAGTCTCATACATCAAGATGATTGGAAAGACAGCTGAGAACATGTGAGTGTAGACAGTCTGGGGTTCAAATAAAGTAAGATAAAAACTAATCAGAAAAAACAGGACCCAAGAATCAGAGACTCTTAAATTGAAAGGGAACCAAGAAATCATTTCTTGGAGTCTTTAGTCACCTCTTTTCACAGATGGGAAATGGAGACCCAGAAGGTAAAGTGACCTGCCCAAGGCCACAACTAGTTAGTAGAAAAGCTAAGACCAGAACCTAGGTTTCCTTGCTTAACTACACAATGAAAAAGAAGTTTTTTTCTGATCTGAAATCTACTTATTCTCTCGAAAAACGTTACACTTACATCTCACTTCTGTGAACATATAAAAGTTGAAATGCAGAGCTTACTGTGACAATGCTGTAGTGATTGGGGAAAGTTTTTGTTGGATATACTGGTCTCATGTTTTTAGCATATGTTCCACAGGTTTCTACAAGGGAAAAAAATTAAATATTGTTATTAAATACAACTAACAATCTGTTTCCCTTATTTAGCTTTGGTACCACAGACTTCTAAATAGTACTAAAAAATGAACCCAGAAGGGATTTACAACCATATAAAAGTTCAGGGTGAATTACAAAGCAACATTTTGGATTCGAATTCAATGTTAAGAGTTAGTTTTTTTCTCTTAGTTAGAAAATGATTAAACAAAACTGTTAAGCCAATGAAATAATTATCCCATACTTATCAATAACATTAAGTTCCAGATGGACCATAATGATTCTTGCTAGATCTTTGTCTGCTACTACTTGGTGGTAACATACTAAATTATAAGATGTAGTTATATTTTAACAACAAAAAACTGCACTAGTAGCTAAATCTGCAAAATTAAAACAAGAATGAAGCAGTAGCTGGGACGACAGTGCCCCATCCCAAAAATCCAATCTAGCTAACTCTAGACAAGTTCAACACTGCTCTAAAGATAAAAAGCATCTTCTGGCGTCAAGTACAAGGAAGGACAGAAGTCAAACTGTTCCTGATTTAGCCCTAGTGTCACATTCCTCTTCTGCCTCTACCATTGAAGACAGAATACATAACTAATGATTCTAGCATATCAATACGCCATTGCCTGAAAATATTCCTCAGATTGGCACGTGTCTATCTCACTGCCTTCCAAATAGTTCAGAATTACAAACTACATTCCCCAACTACCCAAAGAGAGGACTTAGTCTAACTGTGTATTGATTTCCTTTCAACTTCATATATAGGTACCTACAGCTCCTTAATTCTGAACTCAGGTTCTGAACTCATATTTGGTGCTATGGAAACAAACTTTCCTCCTGATGATAACAAAGGGCCATATTCAAACCTCAAAGCTCATGAGCTTGGCTGGTAAGAACAGAGCCTTCCTTGCCCATGCAAGCTCTCTGCTAAAGACTTTTTATGTCAAATGATTATTTATAAAAACTATTTTCTTCCCAGGAGAAATTAAAAACTGAAATTTTTAAAAGTTCTCCAAATATTATTTTCGCTTGTTACAATAGAAGTACAATAAACAAACCTATGTATTTACTGAGAGTGGCTGTGATGTTTAAACCAACCTCATATACTCAAGTCCAGTAAATAATGTCTCAGAGCTCCAGAAGAACACCAAAACAGTGTATTTACTTACTTCTAGTTCAGTCCAGCATTACACTGTGGCTACTTAAATACTGATCACTGATAACAAGCAATGTTCTACAGTTTTTATACCTATATTTAATTTTTTCTTTTTTCAGTAACAATGATGATACAAGTGATGCCCATATTACTGGTGGTTAATGTGATTTAAAACTTTGGCATTAATACTAAGAAAAGACTATTCTACTATTGCATTAGTAACTTATACAATAATCAATTAAGGCTTTATTGAGATGAGGAAGTTGGAAGGATGCTACACGATACTATAAGATAAATAACAAATATTCTATATCTACACTACTAGAAACACAGCAGAAATACCTTCAGTTTTTGAAATGCTATTTTAAGATGTAATACATATTAGATAAATAATTTGTCCATAAAAGGAATCCAAAAGTCTAAGAAAAACTAAGTATCTCTTATCTCATCCTTATATCTACCTCTATCACCAAGGGATAAAAATCCTAAAATAACTACTATTATCTCAGAATTATTTAAGGCAGTTTCAGAACAATTACAATATTAAATACTAGTTCCTTATCATTAGGTTTAACTCTTTTGCAATAGAGGAGTTTAGTAAAACAGATTCTGCCAGCATTTTTCAAAAAAATGACTCCCTCCTTAGTCTATCTCACTGAAACTGTGGCACTCCAATAGTAAACTCTGAAGTTACTCACTCAGCTTGCTAATAACAGGAAGAAGTCCACCCCAAGTGTGTAAATATTCTGCCCTGAAACCATCCAAAGAAAATAAGAGGGTAGGAGGCATTTCAAACCTGGATAATGAGAAAGAAAGAAAAAAAAATTGTTTAAAGAAGAAGAAAGAAGACACAGATCCAGTGAAGATTTTCCACTGAGGCTGATATGTAATCTAAGGTAAACTAACAAGCTCAACAAACATCCTCATAAAGAATATTTTGTAAGCATCTATATTCATATATATGCTTTTACATTTTATTATATATATCATCAAATAGTACTGATTAAGCACTCATACCATTTTGAGCCACCATACAGAGACCATCATTTATGATTCCTGCTATTCCAAAAGCTAGACCAAAAGCGACTAAAATGTAATAATATTTTCCCAATTTGCAAGAGCATAAATGTTAACAAACAGCATGTTCTAAATTATGTTCTTGTTTCCACTATTTTTTTTCCTGTAAAAGCATTTTCTGATATTGTCTCTACTTGAACCTAATAGATAGTATCTCATATCACATAAATTATATACAATATTCAGCTTTTAAGTTTACCATATTTAAAAGATATTAATATTTAATAGAGAAGTTGGTGAGGTATTTACTACATTCAAATACATAAACAACAAAGAAATGATCCAAAGCTAGAAATGAACAAACAATGAAGGTACACATACACACACACACACACACACACACACACACAGAGATTTACATGTGTGGTATGGAAATCCAAAGAGGGAAGCAAAAAAACATGTGTAATGATATACTCAGCAAAAGAGAATAACTATGGACAACCATTCCATGGCTACACCAAAACAGGCATGGTTCAGAAATTTTGCAGCTTCTAATGACATCTGATAGAGAGTAGGAAAGTCGTATATCATTGGATAACCATGAAAAAACTTTCCACTGAAAGTTTACTCAGTAATTTAAAAATCTGAGCACAAAGATTTACCTTACCTTGCCTTTTCCAACTCTACTGCCTCCCCAGCTTACTCTCATACCCAAACACAAATGGAAAAAGGAGGAAATTTGTGTATAATTTCCACTAACTAGTATTTGTACCATAGTTCTGTTGGGAGACTCTGCAGAATCAGCTGCATATAGTCTCAATGGTCCATGTCTGTATAAAATTATTTCTATTCAATCAACAGAAAACATAAAAACAGTTTGCTGGGCCTCCAGGTAAATATACGGGTATAATAATTTCCAGTATAATAAAATATGTCCTAAATTACGGTCTTCTTGTAAAGAAAGGAGGGCTTATATTTTCCACTAACAAGAGTCAACATTACAATTGGAAAATAATAGTCAATGTTTAGAAGGAAAAGGAAGATTCAAAATTCATTAAGTGTAAAATTTCCAATATACCTTGGACTTAACAGATATCTTACGATACATGAGAAGTCCTCTTTGAAAAAGTCTCTTCTGTTGGAATTTTTTGGGTTTAGTTTTTGCTGCTGTTATTACTATTGTTTTAAACAGAAAAGAACTCTTCCATCCAACAGAAAACAAAAATACATATTTAAAAAACAAAAATAAATTATATACATAAGTAAGCTAAAATACAGCTTTAAAATGTTTAACAGTCTGGAAAAATCATTATTTTAAAGACATAAAAATATATTTCTGAAGATTAATAATTCAAAGTATATGAATTTGAATTCATATATCTTTGTTCAAGTGGAGCAAAGATAATTATGTTTAATACTGCCACCAAATTTCCACCTTCTGAATTCCACACAAATTTTTTTTGATGACCTTGTAAACATAAGGTATTGTAAAAATACTCTAAATACAAAAATAACAAGTATAAATTATAAAAATTATGTAACATCTTCTCACAGACATGTTATCCCAAAAATATATAAATGAACCAAAACACAAAAAAAATAAAAAGAAGCTGTAAAGTAATTCACTATAAGTTCAACTTGAAAAACTTCAAATGAATGTAAAGATCCTTCCTTCCTAAGAAGGAAAACACAAATACTTTCACCCAACACTCATGAATACTAAATATTCATGACCTCTCTTTTTTCCACTAGCTTCCAGAGTGGGGAGTCATGCCATAATCATCTCTATACCACCAGTGCCAAAAGAAGGCTTAACTAAAAATAATATTTACTGAACCAATGAATAATTATTATTTTTATTTGGAAAGAGAAAAAAATGGTACTCCTAAAAAAAATTAGTATCTCAGAATATAATCTTACCCTGCTGGACACTGTGGATCATTAATACTCTCACATGTTTCTTCTGCCCAACTTTTCTCACCTAAAACATTTTCAAGAAGTACAATGAGTTAAACACACTCAATAGAAACAATGATTGTGATGCTTGTGAGACACATTAGGACAGATTCCAAAAACAAAATACGTTAACAGATACATAGATAATATGGGACATGATTCTAGGGAAACAAAACAAATAAAGGGAGTTATTCTGTTTCAAAATAAAAGTTAGCTGATATCAGGAATTAAAAAATGAATGTATGATTGCAAGGCTAAAACATACTACTGTATTTGGGAGAACTTGAAGGCACCTTTTCCATTTTCAAATTGTTAATATTTTCAGCCAAAATTTACAACCCTGCTTCTATCCACCCAACAAAATCTTCTGGTATTAAATCCTTGATGTCTTAGTTCCTCTCATACAGAGCCAGGTTCTGTCAAAGAATTTCAAGGAACCCTGTTAACACCTAGACGAGACATCATAATAACATCAGTTTACACAGAATCTTATGCACTAACTTCACGTCCACTCTCTCAATGCACAGCAGACATCGTCCTCACTTACTATAAAGGAACCTGTTATATAGTCAGCCAGGACTGCAAAAGTGATCTTTCCACAAGTACAGCGTTAAATATGCAGCTAATATCAAAATAACACGAGGGGGTTGTAGCAGGAGAGTGAGTGACTACAGATAAAACAACATTGGCCGTGTTAGATAATGGTAATTATTAAGCTGGGTGACGCAAGCTTCATCACATATTCTCTCTATTCAGGTATATATATTTGAAATTTTCCTTACAATACAATGTTTTTAAAATATTTTTTCAGCCAATATGGTTGGTCAATAACTATGACTTCTAATGTAAAAAATACATCTGTGCTAAACCCCGCTAGGACCTAGGAAGATGTAAGCCTGCATGTGAACCCGGCAAGGGCATGACCCCCTGACCTCGGCACACGGAGCCATGGTTGACGCAGCAGTCGCCCTTGTCCTTGCAGTCATCCGAACAGGAGCAGAGGCTTCGGGACAACCTTTTCTCACCACACCTGAATTTGCTGCAAGTCCATATCCGTTCTAGGAACAAGTATCAACATAATACATTTCAGGGTCCAAATTCAACATGTCCAAAGTGAATACAGAAATGCCTCTGGAACATGATCCATGAAGAGACAATGGACCATTTTCTAACCCTTAGTCAGTCACAGAACCTGCCACCACAGTGGTAAATCTGAACTAAGAGAAAATATGCAGGCAGCAATGATTATTCACTAAAAAGCCAGAATCTCATCGTTTTAAAATGTAAACAAACATAATTCTTATTATACAACTCCCACGTCCATCTTGGCTTCTTCCACCAGTCATTGTCAGAGTTCTCAAAATTTAATCTAAACCTGGCTCGCTCTCATTTAAATGTTATTCCATGTCATACGTAGAGAAGACCAAATCAAACTGAGAAAATTTCCATAGTCTGATAGTTTTACTTTGAAGTTTAAGTGGACATCTTAAGAACTCTTGCTTTAATAAGCCCATAGAAATATTCATATATTTTAAGCAGCCTTTTTGAACTTAGGTGAAATGCAAATTAGCCTACATAGGCTGTCAGCATACATTAAAAACAGGCAGTTTTGCTATCCATAAAACTTTTAACAAGGCAAAATATGTAAATGTTTTTTCTCTCAGAAAATATAAAAGCCAAATTTTTAAAAATCTCAAATGGGTTAGGTAAATCACATACCTAAAAGATGCAGAACTTTTCTTTGCTCTTTTACCAAGGCCCATGACTCCATCTGTTCCCCTGCATATTTTTACCTGGTTCTATACACGTCTCCTGGTAATCTAGACAGCAGTTTCCAAGGTCAACGCAGGCAACATCACAGCGACAGTTCCCAAATGTTCTCTCAAAACAGCGACCCTTGCAACTTTTAACTGAAAATATTGAAGGAGTTAGATGTTTCTAATCATTATATAATTACAAAGCAAACATCAATTAATACACCTAAGTTAGTTATAGTCAGGTTCAAATATTGTTTTAGAAAACACAGATGGGGTGGGCAATGAAGTTAACCAAGAATCTTTTCACAAATACATGTAGAAAGTAACACAAACAGAAGGCAGTAACCTTATAGAGTTTGCAATTTTATCTCTTGCCATAGGAAAAAAAGATGACTTTTTTCTTTTATATATTATAAACCCTACTGGGGGTAATAAAACTTAAATACTTTTGAATAATAAAGAAAAGAAAAATAAGAAGACCTTGTTCTTAAGATTTTATGCAGAGTTGTCTAAAAAGTGATAATCGATGAATATTTCAGAAAGACAGAGAATACCTGACTTACATCATTCTCAGTCTGGTGTAAAGAAGTAATGTGTTTGTACAGAACATGTTCTGCGGGACCCATCTCCCACCATCACCTAAAACATCCATTGCACTTTCAGATCCAGCCTGCTCCCTTTGAGAAACTTTCCCAAACTCCCAGTCTAGGTCCTTTTTCCTTTTCTTAAGTTTGTATAAAACCTTATCCTTCATCTCAGTCACTTACTTTCATTTGTAACTAGATCATTTGGTTAATATCCCAGTCTCACCCTAGAGCACAAACTTCTTAAGAACAAAGACCACATCGGGATGTTACCCAGTTCACTGTATCCCTGGTGCCTAGCAAGAGCCTTGACTAGAGCTGGTACTAATAAGTTTTTGTTAAATGGATAAATGGCAGATATGGAAGGAAAATACTTTTCATTAAAAACAATTTTACATTATAACTCTTCACTAGTTACCTAGAATAAGCTAGGTTTTTATTGGATTACTAAAAATCAGGATGGTAAGAAAAAAAATCCACTTATAAAATAATGGAAGTCCAAAAGAAAAAAATGAATAATCCTAGCTCTTGACTGCAATGGTCTCCTGACCCAAGAAGACACTGCCACAGAGTTTAACTCTCATTTAACGCTGGGAAACTAGGCAATTTTAAGGACATGAAATGACAATAATAATTCCTAGGATCAAAAATATTAACTTTCCTGACCCAAGGGGGGAAAGCTATTATAATAATAGCTATTACTTGGAGCTCACTAATATGTTCCTAGTCATTTAAAAAATAATATGCATTCCATGTTGAGTTTAGATTAAAATTGCTGTTTTCAATCATTCGGTTTTATTTTTACATGCCAAACTAAACTCAAGGGGAATTACTTTGTGTCTAAAGGCTACACAGGTGAACACTAAAGTCTATAGCTTTTTAATCTTATTAAACATTGATAGTTTGCTCTGAATAGTTGCTGACTAAATATATAAAATTACATTTCATTCATTTCAACAATAAATGACAGCTTAACAATCACTAAAATTTTTTAAATGACTAATATTACAATTACAGAATAGTTGAACAGAAGGATTTGTTCAATTTTCAAAACCAAATTCCCTAGGAAGACCATCAATGATTTTAACAGGGAAAAAATAAAAACTACCTCAGAGCCAAAATAATGACTGCTACAGTGTACTGTTATTCATAGTTTTATTATTCATAGTAATCTTGTCAGTGTTGGCTAGATTTCTGCACTCAATAAAAAAAAAATGTATATATATATGTAAGCTTAAAAATATCACTGTTGCTTTGAAATGTCTGCAATTTTAAAAGACTTATAAGCATTAAGGATAAGTTTCTGGTTGCCCAGGGATGCTAATTGGTTACCTAGTAACCTCAAGGGCTGCTCCAGCACCTAACTCCTTAGGCAGAAAAAGTGTTTGGGAGTCACTGGAGGAAGTCAGGGAGACAGGCTCCAGGAGCACAGCAGCAGAACCTGTCAGCCAGCTGCTTGTTTGTGTCTTTGTTCTTTATTTTTTGTTGTTTTGAGGTTTTTCTGCTTGTTTGGTTGGTTGGTTTTTTGATCATAGCCCCTCTTCATCGTTTTGGGATGAAGTTCTGCAAGTAAATAAAATAGTATATGGCTAAAATAATAAAAGAGCTTCAAGAAAAAGGCTCAAACCAGCATCAAATTTGCACTGTCTATGGAGTACTCAAGGGATTAGGACATAACGCTTATCTCAATCACATTCTGAAAAAGGCTGACTAGTACTCCTACACACACACACAAACACACACACTAATTACCTTCTTTGGCACAGCTTGGTTTCAACCCAAATATACAACCAAGGATTGTCGTTAACACACAGACTGACAATACCTGTGGAGAGAAAACAAAAATGATGTGGTTTCAAAGCCCTTTTATTTCTTCAAATGTTTTATTTCTTTAAATACTTCTAAACTTGTTGGTGCTGCTCTGTTTCCTGATCTGGTGCTGGTCACATGATGTGTGCACGTTGGAAAAATTCAAACTGCACATTTTTGCTTCAGGTACTTTTCTGTATGTACGTCATACTTCAACAAAAAGTTTACTTAATTAGCAAACAAATCTATGCCTTCCTAGGTTAATGTTGCCAGAAATTTCCCAGTTGATGTAAATGAATCCAGTCCAAAAACGTATAATAATTAAGGTAGGGAAAAAAGAAACCTAACAATTTTCTACTTGTTAATCCATAAAAGGCAATATGAGAATATCAGATGCCTCTTCTAACAGTTTAATTACACAGACCTAAACACTATTCTCATATTCACTGTGACAGCTTGTGGGAATGAGCAACAGACAGGGTTGGATGACTACATCCCGGACCCAAATGTTACCACAAACTGGTTGTGTAGAGATTTGGAGCAGGTCACTTTAACATTCCAGACATCAATTTACTCACTTATAAAATTAAAGGGCTGGACTCCTTGGATCCCTAAAAATCTTTCCAGCTCTAACATTTTGCAACTTTCTCATTCTCCACTATTCTGGACTTTGACATTTGACTTTAACTAGATCATTTGGTTAATATGGTGTGAGTGATTACACCATATAACTCCTAAGAACAATGACAGAAATTTATTTGTGAGTTAGAAAAAAAAAAAAAGGAGCAGAATAATCTACAAAATAATCCTCAATATTTTTCAGTGGAATGGAGTTCCCTTGGCAGCTCTCTGGAATGTCACATTTCAGGACAATTCAATAAAATATGCATTGAGCACCAACTATGTGTAAAGACTATATTATGCATTGAAGGAAAGAATAAGAGATCCCCCAGGGAGCTTCTACTTTTTGGGAAAAGGCACAAGCAACAGCACAAATGGCTCATATTTGGTAGACTCTAGTTGCAGAGTTCTATAGTTGTTTAAAGAAGAGAGGCTGGGGTGGTTGGTGAGAAGGAGATCAGAAAAGATTTCATAGAGGAAGCCTCTGGGCTGGACTCTGAAAAGGGGAAATGACAGCATGATATTGCCAGGCAGAGTTGATGGAAGGGAAGAGAGGGCAGAGCAGAGAAAAACCAGTATAAGGAAAGGCTTGCAGGAAGGAAGGCATATGGGAGGTGGCAGATGAATAATGAGCAGACTACTTCGGCTGGAACCAAGAATATGAAAAAGGGAATGGACACAGTATGGAAAGGTGGCGTGGCATTTCCCCAAAGCCAAGATGAAGAGATACTAACGAGAGGAGGAATGGGTGAATGGGACAGGGTGGGTGGTGGGTAGAGGCTTTTATGTTTTCTGAACTCATTCCCTCACATAAAACATACTGAGTATTGACTGTATGCTGATCTGTAGTCTAGGTACTGGGTCCTCAGTAATAAAAGAGACATGACCTCTGTCCTCAGCATGCCTACTGTCAAGGGACTGCAGAACTAAAGAGGAAGTGAATGGCAAATAAACTGAGGAAGCAGGTTTAACTCATTTCAAAAGAAAACGAAGGTAAAGGAAAGAAGAGTGAAAGTACAGTGGATCTAAAATACAACAGGGTCTAGGTCAGGTTCTTTTTTTAGGAAATCAAAAATCTAAATGTATATATGTCCAGTAAAATAAAGAGCCATCAGAAGAAGAGCTTGAACAAATAAGTAAAGAATGGCAAATAGAACAAGGTCGTAAGAGTACTAATGGATTCTCCTAAGCCTTTAATGGTGGTGTAAACTAACACAAACTTATGGAAGAGTAATTCTAAAGGATCTATCAAAAACAATAAAAACTCTCTTACTGTCAATTATAAATATATAGGGAAATGAAAAAATAGTAAAACTAATCTGTATTTAGTATCCTGTAATTTAAACCATGGAAAATTAAAGTTTTATTTCTTTGTAATAAACCTATCAAGAATAGTCTGAACAGTGCTTTATCTACTTCTCACAATACAGAGTGAGAATCTTTTATATGCCTTGGCAAATTGTCATATTCCTTTCTAAGTTTAGATAAGTTTCCAACGTTTTAACCTTTGTACTTTTAATATCATGAAATATCTCCAAAAGTTCCATTAATATGAATCTTTGTATCACTGTCACTTCCTCTGGGACATCTTCATCCTTTTCCTCACAACCATGCTTCTCATGTCAATAAATTCGCTGTCACTAAGTTCCTTTGGCTGTATATCTAGAGTCTGTTGAACGGCAGCAGTGTTAGCCTACCCACAGTCAGCTATCTCTTCCATAACCCCATTTACATTTGATCTGAATTTCATTTCCGGCATTATCACTTTTCTTTTTTTAACTGCACTTTATCAGCCAATTCCCTCTTTCAATTATTCATTTCTATAAAATGTGATGTAGGTCTACCACTGGCAGATAAAAAAGCAACACAAGGGCTTCCCCGGTGGCGCAGTGGTTGAGAGTCCGCCTGCCGGTGCAGGGGACGCGGGTTCGAGCCCTGGTTTGGGAGGATCCCGCATGCCGCGGAGCGACTGGGCCCGTGAGCCACAACTGATGAGCCTGCGCGTCTGGGGCCTGTTCTCCGCAACAGGAGAGGCCGCGATGGTTGGAGGCCCGCGCACCGCGATGAAGAGTGGCCCCCGCTTGCCACAACTGGAGAGAGCCCTCACACAGAAACGAAGACCCAACACAGCCATAAATAAATAAATAAATAAAATTAAAAAAAAAAAAAAAAAGCAACACAAGTACTTGTTTTTCTGTCTGTGCTGAACTGACCAACAGATGCATAGTAACCAATCACTGACACACTTTAAAAGAAGTGACATTGGTCACTGACCATGATATGCATCTGCTATTTGCATAGTGTTTTGTGGACTGAAAAAGCTAGTAGCAAAGATTGTACTTTATGCAATTACTCACAGTCAATAAGTCTTAGTTACTGAAATTTGAACCATGTTGTTGGGAGACTGGTGTTATTTAATTAAACTGTGGGAACTGAAATTGTACATGTCAGAGAACCATGCAAAGCTAGCACTGCCTGTATTCTCACAAGTGGGCAATAATATAGTATATAACATAATAATATATATATATCCAAGGATGTTTAATTCAGAACTGTTCGTATTTAAAAACAAAAAACAAAAAAAAACAGAAACAACCTAAGCTCATTATAAGAAACTGGCTTAAACAGTCAGGTTAATCATACAATAAAATACTCTCAGGGGATTAGCCTCAGAGATAGGTGGGTGAGAAGAAGGCTTAAAGATACAAAAACCAAAAAAAGCTGAGGGGCAGCCGTAGGAAGTTAGAAGCAGCCCTTCAATCCTTTTCTGTAAGTAAGAAGCATCTGTGGGGAGTGAGGAAGCCAAGGTGGGGCTCTGAAGTGATGAAGGGGGCTTAGGAGACCCCACGTGAAGGATGGCAGCAAATCAGTAGGGACAACAGAGATGGAGTCAATAATGGAAGAGTGAAAAGACCCTCCAGCTCTGGGGGCCCAGCTTACTGAGATCATGAATTGTTTGTAATAAGACCCAGAGGCCTCTAATTCCAGGAGTGGGAGTGGAGGAGTGGGGTGAAAAGATAACATGGCATGGGGAGATAGAGACCCCACGTGAAGGATGGCAGCAAATCAGTAGGGACAACAGAGATGGAGTCAATAATGGAAGAGTGAAAAGACCCTCCAGCTCTGGGGGCCCAGCTTACTGAGATCATGAATTGTTTGTAATAAGACCCAGAGACCTCTAATTCCAGGAGTGGGAGTGGAGGAGTGGGGTGAAAAGATAACATGGCATGGGGAGATAGGAAGCGAGGGGAAACAGAAAAGGGAACAAGAGAGTCAAGGTGTGACTGCAACAGCTGACCAGGGAGGGTTAGGACCATGTGAACATGGGTATCTGGATGGAGAACTGTGAGAAGTGAAGGATCGAGAGAATGAAGGAGTGGGAATGAGGGAGGGAGTGAGGAAGGAAGAAGAACAGAAGTTACGGACTCTGAAGAGAATTTCAGCGTCTGAGCTCTCAGAAGTGGGACGGTGTGGAGTGGAGGTGAACCCACAAGTAGAAACCTGAAATTGGCATAAGGTACTTGCTGGAAGTAAGAAGACGAAAAAGTTCTACTACTTTTACTAGTAATCGGAGTTAACCTTTTGACAATGAATGAAAATCATGATAAGAGAAGTTATTTATATTCTCAAATTTATTGACTTCCAATACATATTCCCTCACTGCTGAAGAAATTCAGTCATGAAGATGTATTACCAATAACCTTACTGTTCTAACTAAATATAAAACAAAACTTGTGAACAGTTCTGCTAAAATAAGTCTCATCTTGAAGAAAACTATGAAAAGATTTAGTGGTTAGCAAGCATTTAAATTGCAACCATGAGTTTAAAGCATACATGATACATGAAAATCTTTGCCCTCTTGTTAAGCTACAGAAGAGGCATGCTGATTTTTTTAATCACCTCTTTGTTACTAAAAGATGTTATTTAGATTTACGTTTTAGATAATGCATAGCATGAAACTGAAACTAAAGTATGACCATAGAAGCAATCATTTCACCTCTGTAAAAGATGAAATTTAAATTACCTACCACTTTGTTACACAACACCCAATCAGAATAGTTTTTAGTAGGAAATTTCTCACCAACGATTATCAGAGCTGTGAAATCTAATTCAATTTGAATTTCCTTCTCAAAGTAGTTTAATCCAACAATGTCAAAATCCACCATCCTTTTATACCTCTATAACAATTTAGGTAGTTTTCAAGTTTTGATATTTTCTTAGAAGCTATAGACAAAATATTTCATCTTAGAAAACATGAAGCTTGCAGACATATAAGTAAAAGTAAAGTTGCTGGAATGTTTTGCCTCTATGTTAGAACAATATTTATTTGGAGTTTCCTGCTTGTTTAGAGTCCCCGAATCATTTCTTGGACATTTAGTGAACCAAAACAGGTATAAAGAAATCACTCAATTTTTTTTCTCACAAATTCCCTCAAACACAGTGGCGTTAACATAATCAGTATTATTCTTTCTTTATCAAGTATTCATACAAATATGTGTCTACTGGCCTTTGCTAAAGGCCAGAGATGCAAATGAAAGCAACTCCTCCCCTGACAGAGAAAGCATGTGGACATGAAAATGAATGATTACAATGGAACTGGACAAGAGCTACAGTTGAAATATGTAAAAAATGTTAACATGCTACCAGCACAGTGGAGAGAAGAAAAGGAGAGAATGCTTACAAAAGGCTTCACAAAGAGAGAGGTGGGAAAAAAGGAATTTCCCCTTCAGTCAATAAACAAATGTTTGAGTGCCTGCACTATGCACTGGATTTCGATTCTGTGGAGAAGTACAAAATTAAAACAAAAAGAATTTGTGGTGAAATCCCTAATCTGAGTTGATAATCTACTCAGGGCAACAACTCTAGAATTTGTTGATGATAAAGACATGAGACAGTGAGAAGTAACCTAAGAATTAAACTACATAGTGACAATGTGTCACCCATGCACCCATGCATAAGTACAGAAACTATTTTTTAACTGTACAGGCTAGTTGTGTTTTATCAACAAGATGCCACAAAGGCCCGTGGCAAAACCAGACTGAACCAGCTAGATCCAAGATGGCAGACAAAGTAGGCTAATGGTCACCATTTTCCTTGACTTGATTTATCTCTGTGTTTCCATATCAACCCCTGAGAGCTGAAGGACACTTGCCCTGATTTATCTCTGTGTTTGTTTCAAAAGTACCTGGTGTTGGGCCGATGGTTTGCAGCTGTACTGGGAGAGATACATGCTTTGAGAGATACACAGTGGTCAACCGCTCAGAACCCGGCCCTGACTTGACCACAGGACCGCATCTATGCAGATGAAACCTGGAGGAGTCCAAGAGTTACCTTTGCTTCATCATCATGCTAAGATCTTTGCCCAACGGAGGGATTTGTACTCTGCTTGCACAATTGGTGCCATGTGCAAAGGAGTGTGGAAGACTGCGCATGCCCGGGCTGCCCCTGGAAATCTCCACCCCCTTCCTAGTGCCCTGATGACCTGTCTGCCTCCTGACCCTTAAAATTCCCTTACTTCCCTCCCTTAGAGGAGATGGTGCCTTTAGAGCATGAGCTCCCCTTCTCCATTCTCTGGCCATTGAATAAAAGCCTGTCTTGCTTGCACCAAACACAGTTTCGTCATTGGCAGCGTGAACCTGACCGGGAAAGAACTCCCTGATCCAACCAGGGGGCCTCAGTTCAGCTAGGGCCTCAAGAGAGGGGCCTGGTGTCTAATTCAGTAACAAATCTATGCAATGGTGCTTTGTGCAAAGCCAGGGAAGTACAGAAAATAACACCAGTCTGGGAAAGAGAGAATAACAATGATTACAGTAATAGCCATCACTTTTACAGAACAATAGCAACCATCCCTTCTGTAGTACTTACTATGTGCTAGGCACTTTTCTAAGAGTTTTCTATCAAATCATTTAATCCTCACAATAACACTGTGACACAGATTATTGTATTTACCCAGTTTAAGGAAACTTAGCTGCAGAGAGGTTAGCAACTTGCCAAGGATCACAGAGTTGATAAGCGACATGGGCAAGATTAGAACTTAAGCAGTCAGATTGTAAAGGGAGTGGGGCAGGAGCGGGGACACGGGAGTGGCTGAAAGGTAGCTGTGGCCTTCGGGGCAGTCAATGTGGAGCTGTTGCGGATTTAAACATGAAAGTGACATGACTGGATTTATAAATTCTAGAAAGATCCTTTGGTGACACTGTGAAAGGTTGTGCCATAAGTCACTCACCTGCCTGTCTTCTCTCAGGAGATGCTCTGTCCTCCTCTGGGTCTTTCCAATTACTGCAGCCCTGACCATGCTCTGGGAGGTTTGTTTATCTGTCTGTCTTTGACCGGACTGTGAGCTCCAGGGTGGCATGGATTTATTGACTCATCTCTGTATTTTCTAGGTCTAGCAGAGTGCCTAGCACATAGACATTCAAAATAACTGCTGACCTGAAAAATCAGTAAACTGATTTAATTAAACAATTTGGGGGGAAACTATAAATCTCCCCCTTTTCTTCATCTGAGTTGACAAAGTCAATCAGTTTGTTCAGTGCCTTTATATAAAGGGTGCCTATAATAAATATAGGCGAAAAGCATTTTTTAGGAAATGGACAATTGCTGGATTTGGTATTCAAATGTGACAGATGCCTCTCCAATTTGAAGATGAATTAGCCGACCACATTGCCTATCAGTCCTCTGACCTTTTACTCAAGTAGCATGCTTTCTGGAAACGACTCTGTGGGAACTCAGACCTACGCGTTGCTGGAGTCTTCGGGGGATTTCCTTTCCTAGAGGATGAGGATTAGATCCTAATGCAATAAGCCCAGTGCCAAGAAACTCCCACCAGAGACTCAGAGGGATGTCATGCTCAAAGATAATGTCTTGTTCTTGAAGAACTTTGAAGTGTTACAGAGTTCAGTGTAGAAGTTAGAACAACTGCTTGAGTGTATTGAGAAGTTTTTTAAAGACGAGGTTCTAACTTTTTCTTGGCTTCTTATATACTCAGTATCGTTTTAGTTACATTTGACTTAACCGAAGATTCTCCCAAATGGCAGTGAAATTTCATGGGAAGCAATTTATATAACTGGTCAAATGAAAATGGGGGAAGGAGATACTATGCACTGGACAAGCACATCACTTAGGGGCAAACCTCACACTCAACCTCTCAGTGAAACCTGAACACGCTGAAAAAGTTGACATCTACCTGGCAGAAAGGGGTTCAGTTTCAAAATGGCGAGGGTTCAAATCCCACCTCTGTTCACTCATTTTTTTCAGCATTCAACAAATATTTCCTGAGAGGCTACTACATGTTAAGAAGCGTCTCGTGCTGGGTATACACCAGGAAACGAAAACATTTCAGTGCTTTCATGGAGCTTACCTTCTTGCGACTTATAGACAACCACCAACTATGTGACTTAGAAATGTTTCATATCCTTGCTAAACATTATTTTTTATCTATGAAGTGGTGATAATACACACCTCAAAAAATTGGCACAAGCCTTGGACATAATTTACAGAAAGTACCCAGATTGGTGACTGGGGCGCTGAGGTACTCCATAAATGACAGTTCCTACTAGGAATATCCAACTCACTTAGAGCACTGAGACATTACAGATTCTTCCACAGGAACAATATAACCTTATCCATGTTTAATCAAACTTCAGGGCATTCTTTCTTATTTGCTGTTAAAAGAAATGCCAAAAACCAGTATACTAATATTTCCCTTTTTTGGGGAGGGGGGGTTTAATTCTGCAGTAATCTGTTTAACAGTGGTTGAAGACCATGCACTGGTAAAGAAAATATGTCAAAAAGGTGTAATAGAGAAGAAAAGCAAATTATTATTTTGCAGGTAACGGCTGTACTGGTAACTTTAGTTATACCTATACAGCAGCTCTCCAACCCATGCCACTGAAAAAGGGATCCATGTAAACACCAATCTGTGTATTAGAGATTACTACAGATTCATATCTGCACACTTAACAAAGATTAGCTGTGGATTGATCCAAGCACTGTGCATATAAAAATCTCTAGAAAAAGTCTGAAAGAAACACCTTAAAGTATATATACTTCTCAAAAACTACACTTCCTACACTTTATCCTAAGGCAAAAAAATTATGTACAAATATTTAGATACAAATATATACATGCAGTACTATTTATAACAAAAAATAGACATATGTACAATGTCTAATAGTAGGAAAATGGCTAAAGAAAATATGGACTGTATATAATATGAGTATTATACAGCCATTAACAGTTATGATTTAGAAGAATATTTAATGACCTGGGGAAAGACATTGTTGAGTATGAACTGCAAACTATAAAACAGAATAGGCAATATGGTCCTAATTTTATGTTATACATAATACATAGTTTACAAATAGTCTTATCTCTGGCTGATGGGCTCACAGTGATTCTTGTTATCTTCTTGGTACTTACCTTTATTTTCCAGTTTCCACAATGAACCCATATACTTTTAGAATCAGTATACTGGAGAACCCAGGGGGCTAGCATGGATAATAGTGACCCAGAGAAAAGTTTACCTCATTCTGGCATTTTAGTGATCTTCAGCATAACAGGAAGTCCTCCCTGCCCACTTACTCTAAGCAAACTCTAATCAACAAATTCTGCCTCCAGTTAACCTACCTAATCCCTCATTCTTAAATATCAATGAACCACCATGATTCACCAGTCATTTGAGGTAAGCCTGCAATATGAGATCAACAAAAAGAAAAGGTCTAAGATCAACACAAAGGAAAAACAGGGAGGAGAAGAGAGAAAAGCATTTAAAACAAACCCATCTAAATAGTATTCTCAATAGGATTCAAGAAGTTACATACAAATATTGAAATCAAAAGGCTCATACTACTAATATCAAGTAACCAGAATAATAAATCAAAGGCTCATACTTATTCACATCACTATAAAATACCAGAACACTAACAATAAAAAGATCTTCAAGTGAAAGGTTATGCCAACTTCACTTCACAATAAGCAGTAAAGAAGTATAAGATCAGAGTTAGTTTTTCCTTGAAGGATAGAACTAACTGGGGAAGCTCTCTGGGCCTAGAAAGGTCTGTGCAAGAACTTTATTGACTTCTGGTTCAATCTCTTCATTGATTATAGAATTACTTAGATTTTCTAATTTTTCTTGACTCAGTTTTTCTTGGAATTTTTCACTTCATCTGCATTTTCAAATATATTGGTATAAAGTGATTTACAATAATCACTTGTTATTTTTTCAGTGTCTGTAGCACTGAATTTGTGTTCCTTTTTTTCATTCCTGATGTAATTTGTGCCTTCTCTCTTTTTTTGCGTAATCAGGCTCACCATAGGGGATCATACCTTTTCAAAGAATTTGCTTGTTACTTTGCCAGTCTCTTTTTTATTTTAGTGATTTCTGGTCTTATCTTTATTTTTTTCTTTCCTTCCATATCCCAGGTCTAATTTTCTGGGTTTTCTTTTATTAAGTTGTTGATATGGACGCTTAGGTTTTAGCTTTTATAGACTTTATTCTCTTTTAATATTACTTTTATTCTAATTTGTAAACCCCTAAGACATTGTTGTTTTATAAGTTCATTTAGGTTTACCCAAATATTTACAAGTTTATGCATTTTAATGCATTTTTCCTTTATACTTTTCATCTGGAAACATCTGGAATCAGTTTCCTTCTGCATAAAGAAATCTTTTAAAATTTTCCTCATGGCAGATTCTGTCCGTGTTTGTTAGTATATACATGTCTTTATTTTGTTCTCATTCTTGAACGGTATTTCTGCAGGGGTATACAATTCCAATCTGGCAAGTGTTTTCTTTCGGCACAGTGAAGATCTCATTATACTATGAGAATTCAGCTGTCAGTCCGTCACACTTGAAGAAAATTTGTCATTTTTCTCCTATACCTTCCATGATTTTTATTTTTACCTTTGTATTCTGCAATGTTATTCTGTTGTTTTTTGACATATATTTCTTTTATTTATTCTGCTTACGATTCAATGAGCTACTTGAATCTAAGGACTGATGTCTTTCGTCAGTTCTAGAAAATTGTCATCTCTTCAAATAGTGTTCAAAATAAAAGGTAAAAGGGATAATACTATCAGAAATCAGTAAACCTAGAAAGTTTTTTAAAGAACCAAATAAAATTTTTAGAAATAAAATGAAAAATAAAATGAACAAAATTAATTAAGGGATTAGGCTTCACATCAGAAGAGATGTAGAGTAGTGGAAGACAGAATTTGTGAGCTGAAAAATAGATCAGAAGACATTATCTAGCATGTATCACAAAGAAAGATCACAAGAAATTATCCTTCTAATTCAATTCACTATTATTTCTTCAATATTTTCTTTAAAAAGGACAAGAATTTTATAATCTGTGTCTGATAACACTACCATCTGAAGTCATTGTTTGTTTGCTTCTGCTGTGTGATACTTCTGCTGGTTTTTGCTCATGTTGCCATTTTCCTTTGTGTGCTTAGTTGTTTTTAACTGTGTTCTGTTCATTGATGTTAAAAATTTTCAGGATTCTTTGAAGCTGAGGATGACGGTGTTTTCCTCCAAAAAGGATTTATGTTTGCTTCTGCCAAAAACATTGGTGAAATTTCAAGTTTGAGACCACCTTCACAACTTGAGGTAGATAAAGTGAGATCAGCTTGTATATATCTTTATATATGGAGGACACGCCATAAATTACACAATACCTATGTCCTCCACAGGATGTTCCAACTTCATACAACATATTACGTATATAATTCACTTATAATACATAGCTTATAAGGTATATAAGCATGCACAATTTCTTCATAAAATGAAATTATGACTTCAAAACCATATCTCAATTTCTGATTTCTGATAGTTTCCAAAAACATATCTTTTATATCTCTGTCTCTCTGGCCCATGCTCCACCTCTTCAATTTCAATTTAAGAAATATTAGTCCCTGCCAGTACTATTCCAGGGAATATCTCATATGACAACTGTATTAGGCTGAATGTCCTTTACCCTCACAATTACATCAGCATTGGCCATTAAGAAAATAATGATAATATTTATTCTCTCATTGACAGGTCTCAATTAGGAGTCACAGAAATCATTATCGCAATACCAACTTATGACTAGCATAGGTTGAAGATTACAATGACAGAGAGAAGAAGAGGTGCTAAAATAAAAGTGTAATGGGGGAGTCATTTTATGAAGTTTCAAGCAATAACTAGCAATTTCTTTATAATACACACACACACACACACAAAGAATGCCAACAAAAACCCAAAAATATCCAGGGTCTTGGTGATCAAGGCAATTTATCAAACCACTGCTTATAAGAGTAACCAGAAGGACCAATCACAAGGCTAATGACAACATAACAGAGAGGAACACCATGGTGGGTTCCTTTGACTCTGGACAGATCCATACATGTAGGGTAGAACGTGTCACTACCTGCACAAACCCAGCTGCTAAAGCACTTCTAGGATCTCTATATGAGTTATAAGCAAGCTAAGATCACAAGCCATAGCACTCCCCCTCAGAGAGACTCTTACTTCTACGGATAGAAGGAACCTCTGCTCTGCGGATACTGTATTTTCCACAAACATAAAAGGGAAAATATTACCTTTAAAATGAGAGATGCTAAGACAGGAGTCCACAAAAACAAGCTTCAAAGACGTATCACAGAAATTTTGGTTGACTTTCTAAGAATTCATCATCGACACATGTTTTTACAATAATGATTAACAGAACTGCTGGATGTATACCATCATTTCCAACAGTACTTCTTCCAATTTATGTCAGAAATATTGCCATGAAATCTGGTACATTTCTTAAGATACAAACTACTTCTCATATTTAGTGAATGGGGGAAATCAGTAGCAGGCTGAGTTTAATAGACTTTACCAAAGTGAATTCTAGTCATGAGTAAAAAGAAATATATTCACATTGAGAAACTACACACTCTTCTTTGGTATTCTTTTTTCTCATATCCTTTTAAAAAAGAACAGAGGAGAAATAAACTTAGAAGGCAGTAGAGCAGTTTTATGAGGTACAAAATATCATTAAATTAATATTTAAATATTTAATGTAATATTTATATTATTATTATTTTAAATACTGGCTCTTAAAGGCTCCCCCATCTGTCACTCAGCAGCTCTGAGCTTTTAACCTTTTCCTAAGTGAGAAAGAAAGATAATGGCAGACATATTTTTTTACCATTCAGATATGACACTATGTACATGAAAGATAGAGAAGATAATGCCCTCAATCAAATATAAATCTGTTAGGAGTCACTGATAATAGAAAGTGCAGTTCAAAACAATTATCTTGAATAAGCACAGTGCTGTACACACTTGGTTGAACCAATTCTTGGGCAGATAAAACTATGAGAGTCTTGCCTAAACTATAATAGTCCAGAGAAGGGTTTTGGCACTTTTAATATTCAAGCAAATAGTCATTTCATCATTTCCCTAATTTTCAATGAATTATCCTGGTAAAATAAGTATTTGAAGAAAAGTCTCAAAGAAAGCTCAAATCAGTAGCCCATGGGAGCTAGTAATGATAATTGGAAAATATTTTTTTAGGAGAACAGGTTAAAATGAAATATCAACTCTGTTGATGGACATTTCCGTTGCTTCCAAGTGTTGGCTATGATAAACATTGCTGGAGTGTTAAAAAAAAAAAAAAAAAAAAAATGAAATATCAAATTAGAACTCTAGCTTAAGAAAACAGAAACAATGTTAGAACTTTACCATAAACTGTAAGGAAATCATTAAAATTCTATCCATTTTCGATTAAAAATATAAGGATGGCAAAATTGTAGCCCTAATCTCAAAGAGACCAATAACTCTCATGCCTTTATATCCAAATTAAGATGTGAGTTACTGCTGGAGCTCTGTGATATTGCGAAAAGCACGTTATCTATAGCCCCTTTATTGGGTTAGACTGGG
The DNA here is from genome assembly GCF_009873245.2 of Balaenoptera musculus. NCBI lineage: Eukaryota > Metazoa > Chordata > Mammalia > Artiodactyla > Balaenopteridae > Balaenoptera > Balaenoptera musculus. The sequence continues at coordinate 31,694,348 of NC_045796.1, forward strand.
TATTTTCTATTCTCCCTAATAAATCTAAAATATCTATGAATCTACTTTCCCCTGACATTTGATCTTACCTTTATTTGGATCACCCCTAACCCCACATCCTGTACCCTCCTCTCTTAAGGAATATTACCCCCAATATATACATGTATTAAGATTTCTTGTTGAACCCAGGCCATTGGAATAAACTATTAGGCCTGTCATGAGAAGTACCTGAAACACTAGCCTGCAAGCCTTACTTTCCCAGGTGAAGCAGAAAGGAGGTCAGAAACTCACCTGAGCCATATCCTCCATATCAGAACTTTTCCTGGGGACCCTGCAAGGCCTCCAGAGAACTGATTTATCTAGGCCAGTAAGTCTCCTTTCCTATAGTGTTCATTTTTTTTCCCCCAGTTTTATTAAGAAATAATTAACATATATCACCGTATAAGTTTCAGGCGTACAGTATGATGGTTTGATTTAAATATACAGTGAAATGATTACCACAACAGGCTCAGTTAACATTCATCATCTCATACAGGTACAATAAAAAGAAAAACATGATCATTTATTTTTGTTTCCAAAAGTACCAAACATTTTCAAAGGAAAAAAATCCAGTACTTATAACTTCTGCTTGAGTGAGCAAATCACTTCTCCCAGATCGCAGTGACTGCTTTCACAGACCGTTTCCCTCTGAAGTTAAAGGTCAAAGGATAAAAGTCCATTTGGTAGTTTAAAGTAATGGTCTCAGCAGAGATTCAGCTTTTTTTTTTTTTAAATAAATTTATTTATTTGTTTGTTTTTACTTTTGGCTGTGTTGGGTCATTGTTTCGGTGTGCGGGCTTCTCATTGCAGTGGCTTCTCCCGCTGCAGAGCATGTGGGCTCTAGGCACACGGGCTCAGCAGTTGTGGCGCACGGGCCCAGTTGCTCCACAGCATGTGAGATCCTCCCGGACCAGGGATCGAACCCGTGTCCCCTGCACTGGCAGGCGGACCCCCAACTGCTGCGCCACCAGGGAAGTCCAGAGATTCAGCTTTTTTTTTTTTTTCCAGAGATTCAGCTTTGATGGCAAGCTTCCTTCCATGACTCCCACACCCTCACTGAATCTTGAGACGCAAGCACCTAATCAACAAGATCAGTAACAGCAAACACCTCAACACAAGGCAGGGTCCTCTTAAAAAGCTGGTGGGTGACTCCTCAGATATAGCCTCCTGCCCCTAGAATTTCCATTTACATCCACAATTGGGTAATGCCCACAAGGGATCACAGAATTATTAAATATCAACACTGTTCTTAGTCTGATGGCTTATTTAACTGTCTTCTGTCCTCAACAGGACTGTTAGTATTGAAAAATACATTTTTGTGGCCTCTCTTTATCTAATCTTCAAAATTACCTTAGCTTCTTAAGAAAAGCAATCTATTGAGAAAAGAGATCTTGAGGGAAGTATATAGTAAACTGGATTTCTATCTCTTGCCTTACAACAAAATAACATCTGAAATAAATATTTAAAGGTTTAACATGAAATCACTAGAGGAAAATATAGGGAAATATTTTTATATTTTTAGGGTGATAAATATCTTTACAAGCATGGCACAAAATCCAAAAATTATAATGGAAAAGCTGATATATTTGATTTCATAAAAATTAGGAATTTCTGTAAAAATTCCAAAAAAAAAGAACCCCTACCACAAGAAAAATCGGGGTGGGAGAAACTAAGGTAAAACTTTCCAACATATGACAAAAAGTTAATTTCCATGATAGATTATGAGTGTATAAAAGTTAAGTAGAAAAAGATAACTCACAATTTTAAAATACCAAAAGTAATAAACCAGATATTTCAGGAAATAAAACAGCTAATAAAAATATGTCATAGGCCTTCATTAAAAATCAAAGAAGTATAAATCAAAGAGTCCCTTTTTTACCCAGTGAAATCGATAAATGTTAAAAAGATTGATAATTACAAGTGCTGGCAAGGATATAAGGAGAGACAGGCACGTTCATACTGTCTTCATAGAAGCATAAGTGTCTTTCTCAAAGGTCATTTAGATGAATCTATCTAAATTCAAAATGTACATATCCTCCACTCCTGCAATTCCAAGTCTCTTAACTTATCTGATAGAAATGTTCACATAAGCAGATAAGGATATGCACAGAGATATTTATTTATTGCAGCATTATTTGTAATAGCAAAGACAGGCAAATAACCTAAATTTCTGTTAATAAACAACTGAGTTAATATAATGCATTATGGTAAACCCAAACAATATAAAATACTATCCAATTACTTTAAAATTATGTAAATCCATCACTGAAATACTTACTCTTAAAGCCTTCAGTCCCCATGCTGGCAGTCTACTCTGAGGCCATCATGTTGCGAGTAAGCCCAGACTATCCCAGGCACAGAGACCAGTGGGGAAGTCCTGAAACTACATGAAGTGGGAGAGAGATGCCTGGCCAGCATCTAGGTGCTCCATTCCCTATTGCAACTCCAGCCACCAACTGACTGCAACTGCATGACAGACCCTGAGCCACACCTGCCCAGCCAAGCCTTTCCTGAATCCCTGACCCATCAAAAACCACGAGGGGCTTTTGAGTCTACAGAGCTGATGACCAGATGCTGAACAGAGATGAATTTATCAAGCTGGTAGTACTAACCAACAAGGCTTCCTGACCACATAAGAGAACATGCTTGCTTTTCTTTCTCCCAGACTTTATGCCTAAACCATTCCCACAGCAAAATGGTAAATGAAGGAATCTAACAGCTGATTCTGCGGAAAGTGCACAGCTGGCCAGCTTCATTCAGAGGTAACCACCTGGTTCTTCATCACTTCACAGCGAAGGGAAATGTCTGAAAACTATTCCACAGAGTGATAAAGGGATGTGAGTGGTGTGATGTGTACTTTTCTCCCTTTGGTAAATGCACAGAAAGTTTAGGCATATACGTTTACATACGTCCACTTCTAATTTTCAGGTGGAGAAGTGGACTTTTGGTTACACTCACTAGTTTTATAGCAGCAAGAATGTTAGTAAACATTTAGGGGAAAAAAAATAGGACAAGAGGAGCCTAAAAGTCCTATCCCAGAAAATAAGGGGAGGCACACATACACTCACATACAGACACACACACTCACATACAGACACACACACACGCCCACACAATGATGGGGTACGTCAAAAGGTATAAACTCCCAGTTATAAAATAAATAAGTGATAAGTGCTGGAGATGTAATATACACTATCGTGACTATACTTACTAATACTGTAGTGTATATTTGAAAGTTGCTAAGAGAGAACTTAAAAGTTCTCATCACAAGACAAAAAACTGTAACCATGTGTGATGATGTTTCAGACTTTCAGACTCATCTTCTAGCACCAGAAAGTAAGGGAGTGCTAAACACATATACACGATGATGGGGGTATGTCAAAGGGACACAGGAGCCAGCTCCCAATGGCCAAAGCTGGAATAATTTGAGCAAAAATACGAACAACATATTATTAGGTTATAATCCAAAGTGTAAAATAAATATCAATGAGTTAATACTGATATAAATATATGATTGAATAAATTAATAAGAGTAAACAAATCTCCAGTACAGAAGAATTCCAAACAATCTGTGTAGATACCCCACTCTCAAGGTGAAGCAGAACTCTCTCCTCTTTAAGTGTGGGCTGAACACAGTGATTTCCTGCCAAAGAGTACAGAATGGAAAGGCACAAAAGAGAATATCTTCGAGGTGGAGAAGCCTGATAAACACTACCTCAGCCAGGTAATTAAAGTTAACATCATCGATGATTAAGTCATATTAATAGCATAGACTCTTGATATGGTATGTTAAGAATGACACTTTACCTCTGCGGTCTGTCTCCCAAAAGCACATGATACCCATCTCAGCCTGAGGGAAACATCAGACATTCCACAAATATACATGACCAGTCCTCCTCAAAACTGTCCAGGTCATCAAAAACAAGGAAAGTCTGAGAATGTCTGAGAAACTCAGCCAAGAGGAACCTAACGAGACGTGACATCGAAATGTAACATGGTATTCCTGGGTTGGATACCAGAACAACAAACTAAAAGGACATCAGGAAAAAACTAAGGAAATATGAATAAAGTGTGTACGTTAGTTAATAAGGCTGTACCAACATTGGTTCATTAGTTGTGACAAATGTACTATACTAATATAAGATGTTAGTGACAGGGAAACTGGGTGTGTGGTATATCGAAACTCTCTGTACTAGCTTTGCAACTTTTCAGTAAATCTAAAACCATTCTATAAATAAAAAGTTTATTTAAAAAGGGAAGGAAAAAAAGAAATAGGCGTGAATCCATAGTATTCCACCACAAAATTTCCACTATTTAAAAACGTTGGCTACTTTCCTTTAATTTTTAAAAAAAATGCATGCACACACACATAAATGTACACAATTTTTTCTATATACATTTTTTTCATCAAGAAATTATTCTATACATAATTTTGTTTCTTTTTTGCATGTAATACTATTTCATAAGCATTTCTTATTTTATCAATAAATTCTTTAAAATATATATATTTTTAAATTTAGGTAGAGCCATAGGTTGGGATATGGACCCATTTAAACAACACATGGTATTGTTAAGTGAAAAAGCTGAACCTCTGCTTTATATATTTCAGTGCTGTATGATTTTTAAAAATAAACAGTGTGCAGACGCTGCTTTCACATCTGCCGCCGTCAGTGGTGGAGACTGATAAGCTGCCTGGATTTGCCTTCGGGAAGGAAGGAATTACTCCCCTGGCTGCTGGGGGTGCCACCCGGCAGGGCCTGCCTCAGCTGAAGAGAGCACTTGCCCAATGCCACACCCCTTCCCAGGAAAGCCAGCTCCCTCTTGGACGGCTCTAAATGGCCACGCTAGTAGGAAGAGCTCACAGAGTGGGCGACGGCCTCCACTGAGAGACCGCCTCACAGCTCACCTCACCCTCCCCACCGCCCTTTTCCTTCCATAGGAGCTGATCTCGAGGGCACACCTGTTAAAACCCCTGGGATGCCAGTCTCCATCCCAGTGTCAGTTTCCTGAGAAACCCAAACTCTGACACTGCCTTTCTCCTGAGCTTCTATCTCAGAGAAATGACCTCTTAGTAAATATCAGTATATTGCCCAGGCTCCCTGGCTCCAGCATCAGAGCAGGATAAGCCAATGGGAAACACCGACAGAAGATCGGAGGGTGGGAAGACGGGAGAAGTCAGAATACATCTTCCCTGTTCTAGCCTCAGACAGGACCCCTGGCAGGGGCTGCATCTCTCCAGGGTCCCAGCTCCTACAGGGAAGTCCTGGCTGCCAGCTCTGGGTTTCATCAGCTTTTCCCTTCGCCTTTCCTGCCCTCAAGGTAGTACAAGCTTCTTTCTGGTACTATTCCCTGGGTTGCCACATTGCCATACCATCCCGTTTGGCTTTCAGCTCTTCCAACACCTTTGTAACTGGTTTCTTATATTAAATTCTCTTGATTAAATTACCAGGTATGGACTTTTATTTTTCTAATTGGCCGTATAGCAAATGATCAGACATCAGATAGACACATACATATAGCCCAAGGCATAAACGAAGCTAAATTAAATATAGGCAAAGAACTTTTCATTCTGAGGGTTTACTTGTTTTTAATTCTCAGTCTCCTAGATGCAAAACATATTTTAATTAGATCTTGCTTCAGTTGGATCTCAAGGGGAAAAAAAAAAGCACTGCCAAAATAATCCTAAAAACAGTTTGTTTCATTAGAAGCTACAATCAAGAAAGACATGACTCACTAAATAAAAGGAGTATTAAGTCATTTTAGGAAAAAATGTTTTAAGTTTTGTTTTAGCTCATAAGACAGGAAAGAGAGGAAACCAGTTTATTAACGGTACAGGACAGCCCTTGCCACCCTCAGGCGGAGGATGAAACAGACGGACTAAGAGGTAAAGGGCTATGGGCTTTGTCTAAATGACATTGTTTTTCTTGCCTAGGCAGGTCTCCTGCCTATGCAGGTGGTAGGTCAGAGACGAAGAAACACAAAAAGAGAAAGAACATCATGTTCAGTTAAGTTTATGTGATTTATTTCTAGTTTTTTTCTGAAATAATTTTTGGAACATAATGACTACAGCACCTTGCATTTATTCTCGAAAAATGAGCTCAGTGGAAATAGACAACAAAAAGATAGCTTCCAGAGGATTTTTGGTATTCTTCCTGAGGACAGAGAATGGGATTAACAGGGAGATTAAAATGACCATTTACTTTCTTTAAAGACCCAGTGGTTAGGTACTCAATCACAATTACACTCAATCACAATTACAGTGGCAACTTAAAGACAGAACTTAAAATCTGGTAATGGATATAGGGGTTTATAATTTAGGAGGGAACCATAATTTTAGAAATGTGTCACCTTTTAATGTGTATATTTAGGCTTAAGTCAACAAAATTACATGCGTTCATTTGGATAAGGAATCTTAAAATTATATTTGTAAAAACATTCACAACTTAACTCCCTTAAGCAACTTCTTTTCTTCTATCAAATGTTTCTTCAACAAACAACATTTGTTTTATGCACATTTTCATTATTACTTGCTGGAAAAAAACATAAAAGTAAAAAACCCTATGATATCATCATCTTTGGCATGATTCAATTCAAGTTTTTAAGATGATAAAAATGTTCCCTCTGTCTGTGCTCCCCTACAGGGTGGTGCCAGCACATCACTGCTGAGCACTTAAAAAGTGGCCAGCATGATGAGGAACTGAATTCCTTTTTATGCTTTTTAACTTTAATTCATGCAAATTTTAATTTGCATAGTCACATGTGAAACTTAAAAATCTAGTAGAAAAGAGAAAGTAGTTACGAAATAGCCAAGTAAAAAAATAAGACGGTGCTCTTTCTACACCCAACATGCTCTCTTTAATTTGTTCTTGCCGTTAAAGCTAAAATGACCTTTCCAAAATGTAAATGAGACTTTGTCACTATGAACAAAAGTGGAAACAAAACCAAGCAAACAGAAAAATATGTCAGTGAGTTTCAGTTGCTCTTAAAACAAAACCCAAAAGCCCTAAGATGGTCTGCAAGGCCCTGCCTGGCCCTGGCCCTTGACTACCTTTCCTGCCTCATCACCCATCACACATCTCTCTGCCTACCAGCTACCTGGTCATCTCCCAATTCTGGGTCACACCATGCTCCCTGCTACCCCAGGCCCTTTGTATGTGCTGTTGTCTCCCCTCAGAATCCTCTTCTGCTTGCCTGTCACCTCCTCCTGGACACCTTCTTAGACCTCTCTGACTAAGCCAACTCCCCCTCACTACCCTCTCTCACAGCCCTGCATATAATTCTAGGCAGCACCAATCACTGCTGCAGTGAGAGACACTCTTGCGGGATTTTTTGATAAACATCCAGTCCTGTGGGGATGGACCATGAGAACAAGGAGTAAGTCTTTCCTCTCCCCTCACCACCATTTAGCCCCCAGCCTCTTAACCATTACTGCCCACACAATAGGAACTCTAAATATTTGTTGAAAAAGTTACTAACCATAACCATAATAATAACAATAACCACTAATCTAGCCTCTACTATCTTTCAGGCACTTTTCTAATTAGTTTGCATAGATTAATTCATATAACCCTCAAAACAAACCTGTGAGGTAGCTACTATTATTATCTCCATTTTATAGGTGAGGAGACTGAGGCATAGAGAAGTTAAGGGACTTGCCCAAGGGCACACAACAGTTATGGGCAGAGACAGGATTCAACTCCAGCAGTCTGGCCCTTAACCACTAAGCTCTATGGCCTTTATATGATTAAGTGGCAACTGCGGTTAAGTGATCCAGGGACAGGGGATACAAGCCAAAGAGCAGTAAAGGAGCGTTTCCTTGGGAGGATAAATTCAGTTGGATCCCAGGGGGTACCTGATGTTGGGTGAGAAAAAAGGAGGTGAAAGACCACTTCTGGGGTAGAGAAAAGAAATGGTCCCTGTAAAGTGTATCTGGCGAACAGTAAAAATCTGAGCTGTAATGGAAGGCGTGTTTCAACACAGCTGGAACTTTTGTTGTGAGATAGGCATCTTGAGACCCTTTCTGACCCTCTAAATTGGCAAAGTACCACCACAGCAGAAGTTGAAAAATAACCTGAACCCTTTGAACTTCTAAATCCAAGTTATGCATATAACATGTGCAAGTCCCCTATAAGATATGGGACATAGAGTCCCCCTGAGGTGTGGGTTCCATACCAGACTCACTCACCAGCCAACACGTTTGCTCCCTCCTGCCTCACACAGCTGTGCCAATTAAGCAGATAAAGGGCTTAACACAGGGTCTGACATAGAGTAAACTCAATAGAGGCATATGGGAATTCAACAAACACACAGCACTTACTATGGGATGGGTCTGCTCTGAGTGCTTGACAAATATGGACTAATAAATGGCTACACATCTATGTCCCAGGCCTGCAGGACTGCTATGAATGGATGAAGCTGTTAAGTGTTAAGCCCTCAAGTGGTAACACTGTTACTTGAGTAATGAGAAATAAGGCTGAAAAGAAGAGTGCATTTAGGAGTACACAATTTCCCACATGTGTTGTGGCAGTCTCTGAGAAATTCTGAGTGGAAACAAAGTGCAAGGAAGTAATTATTTTCGGAAAACTAATAATCGAACCATAAGAAGAGACATAGGCAATGGAGATGGAGTTGAGGGATGAATAAAACAAAAACTGTGTCCTAAAAAATATTTAAATTCTTGGGGAATGATTATGTCTGAGGTATGAGTAGAGATGCTTTCAAAGATTACCCCATGAACTAAAGTTGATAAAAGTCTCAAAATCCCATTCATGAAAGGTGCATTAAAAAGCTGTCTAGCAGGACTTCCCTGGTGGTCCAGTGGTAAAGAATCCGCCTTCCAATGCAGGGGACGCGGGTTCAATCCCTGGTCGGGGAACTAAGATCTCCCATGCCGCAGGGCAACTAAGCTCGAGTGCCACAAATACTGAGCCCGTGCGTCTCAACTAGAGAACCTGCGTGCCACAAACTACAGAGCTCACGCACCCTGGAGCCATGCGCCACAAATAGAGAAGAGAAAACCTGCACGCCACAACTAGAGAGAAGCCTGCGCACCCCAAGGAAGAGCACGCACGCTGCAATGAAAGATCCCACGTGCATCAACGAAGATCCTGCGTGCCACAACTAAGATCCGACACAGCCAAAAATAAAAAATTAGAAAAAAAAATAGCCATCTAGCAATGGGAAAATTTCATAATGGAAATATAAGTTAAAAAAGAAAATAGAACAGTATATGCAGCATGATCCCATTTTTGTTAAAAAAAAAAAAAGAAGTGATACACATAGAAAAGTCCTGAGGGAAAAAACCAAAATATTAATAACAGATAATAACAAGTACACAATCTTTATTTTCTCCTTTATACTTTTTTTATACTTTCTGAAATTTTTGCAATACGTAGTATCTTTATAACAAGGGGAAAATATTATAAGCTCTCTATACAAAGATTTAAAACCTAGAAGAAACCCACCTAATCCAAAACCCTCATATTATGGTCACAGAAAGTGAAACAACTGCTCAAAGGTCACACAGCAAATAATTCTTGTGAATCCAGGTTTAGGACCCTTCACATGACCCGTCTCTCAAGATCTTTGAAGCTTCCCAGAAAAATCAATGTTCTCTTTTTCTTTGAAAGTTTCCAAGAAATGACAAAGGCAAAAAAATACTTTCCTATGTCAACATTCTTCACATTCACTTCCTGTGAGCTGATCAGTAAGGTATTTAAATACTGTACAAGCAGAGTTGTTTTGTACTATTTCTCTGGTTAATCCAAAAAGAGATAAGATCAACAGTCTATTCACAGTGCTCCTAACCCACACCCTTCCCACCTGAATATACTTCATTCACCTATTTCTCCTGGTCTGGAAGTTTCTAATCTAAATGGTGCTGGGTGGCACTTTATAGGAAGCCAATGTGTTTGGACGATGAAGTATCATGGAGTAAACTCTGTGCCAAAGACATCAAACCTGACTCAATACCTCAACACCACCTGAAAAAGCCCTGGTCTAAGACTCCTTTGTTTTGGTATTATGTCAAGTATATTGTAGATTGTTGAGAATGTACTGAAGTGGAAACTTTGAATTGAAGAGTTCTATTGACAGAGCAATGTAAAGTGAAATCTACTTGATATTCTGATAGATGGATGGTTGAATTGGAAAGAACATTGGAGTGTTATCAGATCACAGCAAAGGCAGAAGACTGGCACAGCGGACAGCAATAGAGAGCAATTAAAGGACAAGCCAAGGCAGGGTAAGGAAAGGCAATTAAAGAAACAGACTGTGTATGAAATGTCCTGTAGACGCGACAAAAGCGGTGGGGCTACTTTAATCAATGTGCCTCTTACGTTCAAGGAAGGAAAGGGGCAAATGCAACCAGCAGCAGCACCACTTCCACCCAGCGCTAACACAGTTGAGGTCATTAAGGAACATTCAGTAATTTTTTTTTAAATCATAGCAACATGTATGAAGTCAATGGCAGGAGAAGGGTTGATTGGAACCCCCAGCTAAAGAAATCCAGGTTGGGGCGCCTTCTGTGCCTCCTCATAGCCCTATGGAGTGCTGTTCCTCAAAGTTCAGTGTGCAGACAGATCCCTGGGGATTGTGAAAATATAGATTCTGGTATGGTAGGTCTGGGGTGGGGCCCAAGAGTCTGCATTCTGTAAAAGTTCCAAGGAGATGATGCTGATATGCTAGTCTACAGACCACACTTTGGGTAGCAAAGATGTAAAGTGTCTTCTGAATAAGGAAAAATTTTTAAATTCAGTAACACTGAAGCTTATCAAAAATAACAAGAAAAATGACCACTTATTCAGGGCACACTATGTGCCACTTTGTATACTTTATCTAATTTAATTCTCCTAACAACACCTAACAGGGTTTTATCAAGCTTATCTTATGGTTGTAGAAGCTGATATTCAGGAAATTTAAGTTATTTGCCTACCTTCAGAAACAGCTAATAACAGTACCAGGATTTAAATCCAATTCTGTCTGACTTCATTTCTCAATAAGCTATAGCAATGAGATTAAGAGAATTATTATACTAGTTTTGTGATCTTGGAAAGCCCCCTTAATTTCTCTGAGCATGATTTTTTCATCTCTAACATGGAGATAATGGCAGAGCTGTGGTTTAGACCAAACCAGGTGGTAGATGTAAAAGTATTTTGAAATTCATAAAGGACCTTACCTAAATAAGACACAACAACTGTTGTAAATAGCTGATTCTTTTTATATGCCTTAATTTCCTTTCCCTCTCTTCCTAGTACTAAAAATAGTATTGAATGAACACACCTTTCCTTAAAGCAGATATTCTCAAAACTGTTGGTTTCAGAATCCCTTTATACTCTTAAAAATTACTGAGGACCCTAAGAAGCCTTTTCAGATAATTGTGTACATTCTTATTTAAAACTAGACTAAAATTCTTAGTTATAATTTCTTAAAGGTGAAATGCAACATGAAACTTGAAACAATATTAATGAACTTTTCATACCATTATATTAAAATTCATTAGTCTATCTTGCAGTTTGATTGGAACTTACACCCATGCATAATTTTGTAAATCATCCATTGGTCCTTTGGAAAATATTGGTTCACTGAGATACGTATTTCTTCTAAATGTTGACACGTCATTGTACCAGATGAAAAAAATCACATTCCTTACTATCTCATCTATTTCATCAGAAAAATCTTTAAGGATTGGGACGCTGTCGAGCTTACAGTGGCAGAAACAAGTTCTCCAAAATTTCAATTTTTACCTAAAAGATCGAATTTTATGACAGGCAGCACGTACCTCATTTTGTTTTCCTGGAAGTGACAAGCTAACGCTTTTCATTTTTGCGAAAGTATGTGCCAAATACCCAAGTCTGAACCACCGGTTTGTCAGCTGCTCTTTCCAATAAAAATGGTGTTCCATGAAAAAGGCAGCTAGTTCAGCTCACAACTCAAACAGCAGCTCAACTGCTTTTCCTCTAGAAAACAACAGTACTTCAGGCTGCAGCAGACGTGCTAAAGGCAGACTCCAATGTTGCTGCACAGAATATTAAAAAGGAAGGTAATTTAGGTTCAAATTTAATAAAATCTGCTTCATTGAGGACATTTTTACTGCTTCATTAAGTGAAACTGGCTTTTTTGGTTTTAACTGCAGATGCATGAGGACTTGTACAGTTGGTGCCACTGCCCTGATTCCTGCTGAGGGGCAAGCAGTTTTCCAGCAGTGTAAACGGCAGCACAGTGAGAAGGGTGAAAAATGTCTATTAATGTTCAAATGGTTTAGACTTCACAGTCCCCTTGAAAGGCTCTTAGGGACCCCTCAGGGATTTACAGACCACACTTTCAGAACTGTTGCTTGAAATACTCTGGCTGAAGCTTTGTTCTACCTGTCTTACCTTTTGCTTCTAAACATATTTATCCAAAATCACTTACAGGTACTCTAGAGTAATATGAAACTCTATTTGGAAAAAAAAAAAATCACATAATAATAGCTAAATTTATTTTATTGTATAATAGCATCATAAAAAAACTGTTGAGTTTTTCAGTCCTCTCTCTCCATGAGAGACCAAAGGCTCCAGATGCTTGCTAATGCCAAAAAACTTATCAAGGGAAAGAAATCAGCTCTAGGAATAAACTATTGGGCTGGCCAAAAAGTTCCTTCGGTTTTAAGTAAACATAAAAGACATTTTTCATTTTCACCAAGAACTTTATTGAAAGGATTCATTAACCGAACGAACTTTTTGGCCAGCCCAATACTTTCTCAGGACTATTCCCTGAAAACCAAGATACAGTGATCTTTAAGGGTCTCAAACCACATCAGTGATATGATATTTGCCACCTAAATCTGTGTAAAGTCCTAAGGTATGGTGAGAAAATGATTGACCCACAAATGAGATATGTGTGCGAAAATTCACTCACTCCAAAACGACTATCACGACTCTATTTTCCTGTTGTAGTACATCTAAAGATATATTAAGAAGGAAACTCAGATTAAGAAGAAAGTCACTTTCCCCCAAATCTGTATACATTGGAAGCTCACAATAACATGATTATTGACTTCACACTGATAAAAGGGAAATAAATGGGGGTGGGGGTGGGGGGTTTCGCCATTAGTTCAGAATAAAAATCTGTAGTTAAAAGTCCTTTCAGTTGGGCTTCCCTGGTGGCGCAGTGGTTGAGAATCTGCCTGCCAATGCAGGGGACACGGGTTCGAGCCCTGGTCTGGGAGGATCCCACATGCCGCGGAGCAACTGGGCCCGTGAGCCACAATTACTGAGCCTGCGCGTCTGGAGCCTGTGCTCCGCAACAAGAGAGGCCCACGCACCGCGATGAAGAGTGGCCCCCGCTCGCCGCAACTAGAGAAAGCCGTCGCACAGAAACGAAGACCCAACACAGCCAAAAATAAATAAATAAATTAATTAATTAAAAAAAAAGAAAGAACAAAAGTCCTTTCAGTTATCATAGTCCATTACTTACACGTGATGTGACTTATGTCTATAAATTTAACCCACTGTTTCTAGAAGTGGAATAACTGAACCAACTACATCTGAACAACTTGAGGTACTTGTTTAAAAAATACAGATTCTTTAGATCCATTCCTATCTTAGTCTGCTCAAGTTGCTATAACAAAACGCCATAGACTGGGTGGCTTAAATTACAGAAATTTATTTCTCACAGTTCTAGAGGCTCAGAAGTCCAAGATGAAGGAATTGACCAATTTGCTTCATCAGGTGAGGGCTCTTTCCCTGGCTGGCAGATGGCTGCCTTCTCACTATGTCTTCACATGGTCTTTCCTCTATGGGTGGGTGCGTGTGCTCAGATCTCCTCTCTCTCTTCCCCTTTTTATAAGGCCACAAATCCCATCATGAGAGTTCCATCCTCATGACCTCATCTAAATCTAATTACCTCTGAAAGGCCCCACTTCCATATATCATCACATTGGTGGGTTGGGACTTCAACATATGAATTTGGGAGGGACACAAACCTTCAGTCCATAATAATTTCAGATCTTCTAAATCACAATCTCTGGGATTGGAGCCCTGGAACCTATGGTCTTTAACAGTTCCCAGCTGGTTCCTATGCAACCTAATGTTTAAGAAACACCTCTGCGAGCCTCAGTTTCCTTATCTGTAAAGTAGGATTGACTGTCACCATACTTTCCTATTTCAGAGTTGCTGATATGCCAAGGATCAATTAAAAATATACAAGAAAATGCTTCTGAAAGTGCAAAGTGCTATGTAATAATCATCTGAACTTTTACCGCCTACTTTTCCACCAAACGTTATTCTAAAAACCAAAAGTGGGAGGATAAAATGAAAAATACTATCAATAATATCTTAATTCTTGTAATCAAACCTCATACAATTAAAATACTCAGGAAACAGAATGTTCCAGTTAATATTTAGCTGAACATTCTGGTCATTCTTTTGAGAAGCCCTTTTAAATATATTATTATACTTTCTCTCCTTGGTAAATACAAAACTTAGCTCTTGTTTGATGCCAGAGGGTTTTCATATTGGGTCAGCACTCTGAATATCAGTTTTTGTTGCACAGAACTTAGAAGAGTAATCTATGTTCTGCCTTGGGCTCATTTGCTAAAAGGTTTCTTGTTTATTTTTGTTGTTTGGGGGATATTTCATGGTTGATGGAGGCATGTTTATTTTAACCATAGGCAGATCTCTAATTACAAGTTGTATTCCAAAAGGTTTTTGTTCCTATGTTGTTTGAAACTTGAAGTGGCTTTCCCCCTACCTACCTTCCCAAAAAGTTATGAATCATGATTAAGTTCTTTGGCTTGTCTAAAATGTCCCTAATATAGATGAAATACATTTGCTATGTCTTAAAAGTAATGCAGATATTTTGCAATGGAATTTATCAAACTCAAAAACAAAACTGAATTTAAAACTATTTTCATTTGCCTTTAATACTGATATCTGAGAAAAAGAGTTGCCTGGAGGAAGATAAGAAGCCGACAAAAAATTCCTATAAGTATTCTAAAAAGGTTAATGGTCCCCAGATCTTTGTTATACAAAATGCATAAGGTCTCTCAACATGGCTCTAGCGAGAGTCATGATTCACAGTCATGATTAAGATATGATGGGGCAGGAGACGGCAAAACTGAGTGCCCAGAGGTAACTGGAAAAGTGGAATAGAATGGAAAAAAAAAAGGGTTGAAAGGGTGCCTGTGTATTCCTAAGAGGCTGCATGAAGTAGAAACAGCTGAAATATAAATGGTGAGAGAGAGAAAGACCAGAATATGACTCAAAGCAGAAGAAAGGAAGTCACAGAAAGCAATGCTGAAGAAAACAGTTCCCTACAAGAGCCACAAAGACTTCCAAAGAATTTGGGGTGTGACAGCAAAGTCACCAAAACAGAAGATGCCTTGGTATAAGCAGGGAGACCCATTTGTACCTGAAGGATGGCCTTATTTGTACCTGCCAAACGGCTGCACCTGCCTTGTTTCTTTCTGAGGGTGTGCCCAGTAGCTAGATCTTGATTCTGAATCCAAGTTATCATGGAGGCCCTGCTGGCCTCTTCGGTATGCTGGCCTTAGTTGGGAACTTTTATCACTCATTCACTGCCTCTTCCATCTCCCTATGTGCTAAACAAATGATATTCCAGTTTGATCTTATCCCTGAATTGATACCCAATGTCATCTCTATTAATGCACCTATATTTGGATTCCTGACTTTCAGCTGGCCATACGGGTATGTGGTTGTGTATTTAGTCTTCCCATCTTGCCCTTTTCCAAGTCAAAGTGTTACTCAGTCTAAGTAAAAGTGCACTTCATTCGTTCGACCAAAAGCTGACACTGAGTGTGAGGTACCATCTTAGGCCCAGAAGTAAACACAACAGTGTTGCTGGGTTCCTAGAGACCTTGGGTACATGTTATTAGAACACGTGCAACAAACACCATAAGGGGAAAACAGGAGCTGTCTCTGGCCCCTAAGATGTTCTGGTCATTTTTGAAATAAAATGCTCCACTATAGCTGGACAGATATAAAATTTTAGAAACCAAAAAGCAATGTCAATTCTGAGTCAGATTAAGAGCAGAGGACTATCTTGAATATTCTCCATGCTGTATTCTAGAAATAAGATGATATGATGCAAGAGGGAGAGAAAAGCTAACAGAATTCATAACTTTCACACTCAAATGTCTGATAAACAAGGGCAACTTCTGCCACTTACAAAGAACTCTTTCATCAAAAGGTGAAAGTTGTCTTCACTCACAGCCACCCACACACAAGGCCCCTTATGAACACACACACAGGTATATGTATTCATAAGGACAGCAGAAGGTCACAAACACAAAATTATGCCGTGTAAGAGCTTACTGTACAGTGGAGAAGTGTACTGCAACGTGGTTGAAAATACCTGCCAGGGAACAGGAAAGTTATTTCAAATAAATGTCCGTGGCCAACCTCAGTGGAAGCTGACATTTCAGTTCAAAACTTAACTTGGAACCAGTAAAGGCATCCAGATCTAACATATCTACTGAAGCATGTACTTATTTGCCCTTCTGGGGTTTTCCACAGTCTGGCTCAGTGCCTAGGCATGAGTACTTCCAGAGCCCAGGGCCAAAGCCTCCAGAGCAGAGCCTGTGGTCTTCCTAGGGATCAAATGGGGAGAAGCCAGGGTAGGGCGGGATCGTCCCTTCTGCATCTACTCTCACATACCTCCGGCATTTAAGTTTATCTGAAACACTTTCAGAAAAATGCAACAGTCATGTCACCACTGCTTATCTCTCCAGAAGGCAACTCTTGTGTTTATCCTACTAGATAACAACCTTGTGGCTGAGGACCACCTCAGTGGTTGGGCTCTTGTAATCCCAATCCCAGATGCAACTAGTCAACCCATTTCTTCAGGTTTATGAAAAGCGTGCTGATGTTTCACCTGAAAAAGGAATCCCATAATTGCAGCTTCTCTCTGGAAGACATGTCCCAGAGCTCTTTGATGACAACTGTCAAGCTCCTCTTGGAGACTTTTCCCTTTAGAATTGCATCATTTGGGAAAGTCTAGAGGGAAGAAGGGTATTGAAGTAGGGAAGGGAAAGAAGAATGGGTAAGAGGTTTCACTTTCACCTGAAACCATTAATTAAGAGTTTCAAAAACACAGCAGTGAGTTTTGGTGTACATTAATGGTCCACTGTATTTCATCAAAAGTCATGAAGTAAGAATTCTGTCCAATTCAACGGGTGTTACAGCAAGAGACCCCTCCTAATGGCATAAAAAATATTCATGATTGTCCTACTTGTAAAAGTACTAAAGACACTTCCATGTCAAAGCCCAGAGTTGCATCATCAGAGCATAAAGAAATGCTTTTTGACCAGATGACTGCAGGTGTCAAAGACTGAAATGCATGTTGCAAAGGCAGATGTCTGCTGATACCTATTGTGGATTTATAAGTAAATGAATAGGAAAGATTTTAAAATGGAATTTAGCAACTGATAATTTACCAAACTTTCAAGACTGTAGATTGGCATGTAGAAGTGATTTCACACGGGAGTTACATACAGATTCGACGTACAATTATTGAATGCCTGCCAAACACTGAAAAGTACTAAGTTAAGTGATAGTGTTGCAAAAGCTAAGGTCTTCCATTGACAAAAACAAAAAAGGTGACTCAAAAGACTAAAACTAAGTTCTCATCAATATCAGGTGTTCTTAAACAGTGATATATGATGCAGAAATGTATCTTGAGATACAAACAGTATGTGTTTTGGGACACTTACCCTTTGAATCTTAGGCTTATTTTTAAGTACTAATTATATGACACCATCTCTTTAGTCTAGGAATGTTGGTTCCTCAGAGCACTGTATCATCTCCACGATACCCAAGACATAGTGAAAATGGAAATGCTTATGAAAGGAAAGACTTCAAAAATCAGAAAAGATATCCTCTACACCGCATTGTTTAATCATAATATGTAAGTGATTATATGCTTTAAGGTACACTATACATAGAATTGTCGCTTCCATATAATACAATAAAATGATTATATCTCCTTGTAGTTTTCAAATTTACTCCCCCACATACAGTGTTGCACAGTGACCCTCACAATAATCTTATCTGATGCACATAGAAGTGATGTTGTCCTCATTTTAACATAGAAGAAACTGAGGTTTGGGGAGAGTTACAGGAGGCCCCAGCAATTAATAACGGCCATGAAAGCAAGAACCCAGGCTTCTGACTCTCAGCCCAGCACTTCCTACCATACATGTAGAATGAAAAGCCACCCCACATTTCATAAAATTGACTGTGTATCCTGCAACTGTCACGACAAAATAGCAGAGGGAGAGTGAGTACTTCTGTTAGCAACCAAAACCGTGTAACCTATGATTGAAAGAGTAGACAAAGAATCATTAACTTTTCTTCACATTCACATTAACATGAATATTGACGGAATTTCTGAACAGCTGCATGGAAATTCCTAAACAGAGCCAAGAGAAAAAGTATTTTCTAGAGTTCCTGATACAACTTAAAGAGCTCTGTTAAATCTTTTCAAGTGGAATCGGTTAATGCAAGGAAAGTCATCAATACTGCACCCAGATTCCCCCAAAAGAGGTAAAAATTTAAATTAAAAAATAAAATAAAATAAAAAAGCAGAAAAAAACACCTTGTCGGTCCTTCCTAAGACCAACAATTTTCGGGCTGGTCATTTTTCCCCACGAAAAAGCTTGTGCTCTCTTGCGGGGCGGGGCGGGAAGAGGTGGGATTTCTAAAGATCTCGATTTTTAACAGCCTGGTTTCATAAACAGGCCCTTCTGAGAATCAGTAACACAAGTGAGAGTGAACTATTCCCCCGGGGGGAAGAGAAGGCTCGGCGGTGATGAGCACTGATAAAAGCCCGCAGAGGAGAGCGAGAAGGCGAAGAGGAGCGGCACAAAAGCTGTCTCTCTCCGGGCCCCGGGTGCTGACGGCGCGCGCTCGGAGCGCAGGAGCGGGTGCCGCCCTCCCCGCCCTCCCGCGCGCCGGGCCGGCCGGGACCTACCAGCGAGAGCACTTTATAGGTGTTGGGGTCCTTGGCCGTGCGGGCGCGCGCCGCCTTCTCCAGCGGCTCCTCCCCCAGATCCATGGGGGCCAGCAGGGACGAGGCCGCCTGCGGCTCCCCGGGCGCCTCGGCGGCAGAGCCGCGGCCCGGCTCTCGGCCGTTCCCCGCCGGGCCCTCCCGGGGACCGCGCCCGCCCTCGCCGCCGCGGCTCCCACCCCCCACGCAGCCGTCGCGCTCCATCGTGGCCCTGGACACTCGGCTCCCACCGCCCCGCCGCGCCTTTAATAGGCTCCGCGCGGGCCAGGCCCCGCCCCGTCCCGCCCGCCGCGCCCGCCCCTTGCCGCCAGACCCTTGGCTCGGCGCCCGCAGTCCGGCGCTACGAATGAGGGGAAAGCAACTCAACGCCCTGGATTATTTGGCTTCCTGTCTGATGGCGGGCGCTCTGCGTGTGGGTTATTTTGGGTCCTTTACGTGGGCGCGTCTTTAACTCCCCCCCGCCGCCCCCCCAGCCTTCCCCGCCTCGAGCCCCGGCCACCAGCAGAACACTTGCAGGAATCGCCCTGCGTGGCCTCGCGGCGCGGGCTGGACTGGAATTGCAGAGCGTGGTCTGCAGAGGGCATGAGATCATGGGGCCCCGAAATAGAGCGTAGGAGAGGGAGGATGCGGCCGCCGGGCCAGTGCGGCTTCTCAAAGGCGGGAGAGTGCATTCAGGACAGACCTGTGTGTTTCTGGATGGACAAGCAGAGAGGCTATGGGGTCAAGCGTTGGGGGAAGCGACCTTTGTCTCCTACGTAGAAACAGACAAGAATTCCCTCAAAGCCCTGCTATCCACTACCTACGCTACTCAGGACTATCCAACCTTAAAATACCTGAATTTACAAATGCACACATAAAAGAGATTTAATTTTCTATGGTTTTCTGTGGTTTCTGTGCTGGGGGTGAGGGCTGCTCTTGCTTTATTTGTTTATTAGTTCTTTTAGACTTTATACATCGAAAGCTTCAAAGTGTCCGCGCTGCGCTCTCCTGAGGTTGCTGCCGATACTTGTTAGCAACGTCAAAAATTTTAACAGCCTGGAATACTTTGATACTTTGTTTTTGAACTAGGACACGAACAGTAGGCTATAATTCTTGGTGGGTTTTGCTTCACCTTTGATTCTACAACTTTTACATTTCCTTGCTCATCAATTAGAAAAACCACAAGTGTGTAGTGACGTGAGTCTCGGTTGTCAAGCGGAAAACAATGACTTTCCATACCCGGAACTGACTTTAGTGACCAAGGAAATTTATACCATCCAATATCAATTAATTTTCAATTCATTTTGATTTCAGGAATATATACAAATATTTTTTTAAATGAGAATGGATGCTTAACAGATATAAGATGTGTGTTGTCCCCTTTAAAATAGTTAACTTGCGATGCTTTCCATTTATATTGATTGATTCATTCATTCATTCAATAATGAATCCTTCAGTTCAATCTCTTGGCTTCCAACAATGTCAGTGGTCTCCAACAATATCAAAGATGCACAGAAGTATATCTTTCCCAAGTGGCTCTCAGTCTGATCAAACAGGGTGAAGGCAGTAAACAAAAAACTAAAACCCAAATTATATATGCATAATAGAATCACACATAGGATATTACGAGAGCTTAATGGAAAGGGTACCTGACATCTGGAAGAAGTAAAGGCCATCCCTCAAAGCACTATTGAGCTCTTTTTTTTTTTTTTTTTTAATTACCTTTGAGTCAGCTTTCAAACCAAACCACCCAAGAGAAACAGGTTTTCACTATTACATAGTCACACATTTTTTTACCCCAAACATGGCTCTAAATTTTCCTTTGACTGTTTCCAAAAATCAGAGTCAAGGACAAAGATTTACGGAGACTGTTCAAATGAGTGTCAAAAGCAACTCAACAGAGTCATTCCAAAATGGCTTTGAACTTGAGAAAACAAATGAAATAAGTGTATTGTCTGCATCCCAAGTCAACAAATCATTTTAAAGACTCCACCCATTGGTGCAGAGGACTGCAGGGTCACAAATGCAAACATCCAGGGACCAACAGGAACCATAAAAGAGTGAGGCAGCCCCTAGGTGAGTGTGTGTCCTGTTAAAGGCTATGGCACTAATTCAGAAGGACTATGTGCCCATTGTGGCCAGATGGTCAGAGTTTTCAAGAGAAACAGGAAATTTAGATGTTTGTGTGAATTCTCCAGATTGTAAAAGTTTGTCTACAAAATTCAGAAAAACAATTTCATTAAATACTTTCAAGTCCAAACAAAATGTAACACATCAGCAGGGTGGGCCTGGCACTCAGGCCACCAGGATGTGGCCTCTGCCTTATGCTCAGGCCTTGCCTGTGCCAACTGGGACTTTTATGGGTAACTATAAAAATCCAGTTGAAACCCTAAAATTAGAATAAAAGTGGATCAAGTAGGCCACTCATGTTGTTTAGCCATACGCTGAGCTATAGACAAGTCTTGTCTCCATCTTGTTTATATTCAAAATGATCTGAGGGACAGCTTCACACTCCAAAGTACAATAAGGTCAAGAGACAGAAACTGCAACAAAACTCCGGTTAGTGTAAAGGTGAACAATGAACGTGTCATCCTTAGTCCTAAACCATTCTGCCTCTAATGAGTGAGGACTCTAATCTAGTACAGCAGAAAAGATGAGGGTGTAAGATTTCATGATTCCTTAAGTTGTACTGTACAAAAATATGTAAACACTTCCCCCTTGGTGCCTGAAACTTTGGATATGAGTAAGGCCAAAACAGCAAACACAACCAACTTGTTATCTATGTTTGAACTATGACTTCTCAAAATTGAGAAACAACTCTTCTCAGCTTCTAGAAAATGAAATATACTATAATTATTTTAGCACCTGCTCCAGAGCTTCTCCAGCTGAAGTCCCTCCAATTCTCCAGTGAAACTTGGAAGACATCTAGCCCAGTCTAAAATGAAAAAACAAGTTTCTTTCATCTTTATGAGATCTAGAAAAAAAATTTTTTTTCCACGGCATTAATTTATTTTTAAGACTTTGCCTGACATCCTGATTTCTCTTTCTTTTTTGTAAGTGCAAAAATACTCCCCCTGGAAGAAGCTTGGATTGCAATGTGACCTTGTACAGAGTACAAGAACTCTCTGAGCCTTGGTTGCCTCATTTATAAACGGGTGTTATAAATAATACCATAAAATTACACTAGTATCTCTAAATGTCAACAAAATGTTTTGAATTTTCCCAACTTTACATAAAAATTTAAATAGATCCTTTCCATATTTAAATCACCCAAATTTTTACATAAATTATGCACAATTTAAATATTTAAATATAATAACTATAAATGATTTAAATATAATTTAAATATAATTTCTGGGAAGGTTTGAGAGCTCCCATTGGATATATGCATCTGCAAAGGGAGAGCCCATGGAATCAGGAAGGGATACTGACCCCTCTGTGATGGAGAAAAAAACACCTCGTTGTCAGGTAACAAAATCAGTGAAGTGAGCGCAGAAAGTGAATGCAACTGAGTCATAGAAACTGTGGGAAAATGGCAAATGCAGACCCCATCTAAAGGGAACTGCTGTCCAGTCTTCACTTTTTGGTGGTCCACGGCCTCTGCCACCCCCCATTGTCTCTTTTATACCTCATGTCAAGCAAAACCTGGGGTTGCCAGATAATCTGAATTCATGCCTGCCATTTTGCTATTTGTTTTCTCTATGCCTCGTGTCTTTTTTTTTGTCCTTCTGTTTCTCCTTCACGTCTTTAAAATTGTATTTCAAATATGTTTTATTATACCATGTTAATTCCTCTGTTGAATTTTACCTTTTCTAAAGAGTTATTTTCTTAGTAGTTGCTCTAGAGGTTATAATATGCATCTTTAATTTACCATCTACTTCAGATTAATACTGACTTCATTCTGGTAAAATATAACATTGTTTTCTGTAATAGATCTCCATTTTCTGATTCCTCATTTCTGCCATTATTATCATATGTATTAATCTATATGTTATAAAGCCATTGATGCAGTGTTATGATCATTGTTCTAAACCTTAGGTTTTTTTAAAGAAATTAAGAAAACAGAGTATTCATACAGACACACACACACACACACACACACATACACACACACACTGATTTTTTTTTCATGAATCTGAGTCAAACTTTCTTGCTTCCTTGCAAGTACTATAATTTTTGGTTGAAAACTGGACTTGTAGGTAATATGTTATAGCTACTCTGGATTCTGATTATTTTTCTGAGAATTTTTTCTTTCAGTACTCTCCTGGACTTAAAACTTCAGATTCTTCCTGCTGTTTTCTATAAATTTTGCCATTTTCACACTCCACCATCACCTCACGAAATCAAGTCTGCCCCTCTGATGTCTAAAGGCTACAAACTCCCACTGTTCTTATCCAATCCTAGCAGTTTTTCGAGAATAAATGCTTTCTCAACTTGTCTGCCTTTGGTCAATTTACGGAACCCTGAGATGATTGTTAGGGTCATCTTATCTTTGACTATAAGGCCCACTGGGTAACTCCACTGACTCTCAACTCAGGTAACTTCCACATCCCCAAAAGGCATGCGAGAAATTCAGTATTGCTCCCTTCCTACAGTAGAGCCAACTTCCATCCGCTATATCAGATTCTGCCTAGCCACAGGGTGTAAACATTTTTCATTTGGATGAAGCCCCCCCATATCGATGAGGGGAACGTTCTGCCCACAGAGGTCTAATCAGGAAGTAGGGTAGAAGCATCTCTGCTTCAGGCTTTCTATTCAACCTACCTAACACTTACCTTCCCATCCAGGATTTCAGCTCACAAAAGGTAAAGCCATCATAAAGGTGTCTAACTGAGCACTTCCCTCTCACCCTTCTCCTTTCCACACTCCACAGAATCCAAGAGTCAACTTTCTCTCATTGCAGTGTAGCAGGGACTTTTCATGCATCACTTCCTGAGTTCTGTATTCCCACGGTTTATAGTACACTGAACATTCAAGTCTTTCAGGCCTCACACTTAATTTGTTTGTGGGAGCTTAAAAAATTTAGAAATTGTTTTGTCTCTTAACAACACCTGGCTTTGAAGTAGGTGTTACATATCCTTGAAGTAGGTATTACAATTATATTTTTGCAGTTGAAAACTGGTAGCAATTCCTTTATCTTTGTATATTGGTCATAATAAAGTCAAGGCTGCCCACCTTATCTTCCTCTCCCAGCTCTGAGGCAGGTGGATAATTCTAGTTGGTCAGATATCAGATCCCTCACACAGAAAAAAAAAAAAATTTAACTCACCATTCTTTTCAAAATTATTATCCATTTTTACTCTCACAAGTATATAATCGCATATAACATGTATATAGGAAAGATCCTGACATTTTTCTGATTCATCAATATGGGGAATCCCATTTTTTCTGTTGATGTGGTCATCAAAGCTGGTTAGGTATGATCATGGGACACACGGGACCAAGCCTGAGACAAGCACATGGCTTTCCTTCTCACTCATCTGAGAGAACATTTGCTACAAAGATGCCATAGTTGCAGGATAGTCTAAAATCTTGGGAGACAAGGAGGAATGTTGCAGCTGTGAACCCCAAAGAGTAAGAATTTCCTCTTCCTCACTGTGCTGGTGACATCATCCAGAATGTCAGATGCTTAAGTCTGGCCCAGTGTAAGACAGATTTGTTCATTCTTGTAATATGGAGAATAGTGGGGAAAAAAGCTTTGTACTTCTTTATACCTTAAGCCACCTAAAACCAAAATATTGGAAAAACAGTATAAAAAAAGATATCTCATATTTTATTCCAGTATAAACTTCTAAAAGATAAAAATGTGAACATAAACACATGCACAAAAAACCCTCAAATGCATATGAAAAAAATATAGGTGATTATCAAAAATTACCTCATAGCTCCTGGTTTTTCAAACAAACATTTTTTTAGAAGAATGAATAAATGAGGGAGATAAAGTATGATCTTCCTTAATATACAAGGAACTTTATAATCATTTAAAGTTAATGATATTTTTAAAAACTTAAGTATTTTAAAAAATGACAAAAAACCCAACTCTTTTTATTAAAAAAAAAAAGGCACTTACCAGAAATAGAAAAGCATATGGCCAAGAAAACATTCAAAGCAATGCCCTAACTAATAATAGGAGAATTGCCAATCAAAGGAATACTATATTACCAATAAAACAAAATTAGACAAAACATATTAAAAATGTCTTTTCATCATATTAATAATGGGCAGCTAAGGACTGTTATCTTTTATATAAAAGAAACAAACATAGTGAAGAATAGAAATTAATGAAATCAAAACCAGAAAGAAATGGAGAAACTCAATGACACCAAAAGATATTTCTTTGCAAAGCTTAATAAAATTGACAAGCCTCTAATTAGACTTATTGGGAAAGAAAGAAATTCCTAATATTGTGAAACAGGTGGCACAAACACCACAGATTTTACAAACATTAGGAGGATAAGGGAATATTATAAACAATTTTATGTGAGATTCTAGAAGGACAAAACTGTAGTGACAGAAAGCAGGCATGTGTTTGCCAGGATCAGGGTGAGCGGAGAAAATTGACTATAAATGGGCACAAGGGGACTTTTTGGAGTGATAGAAATTTTCTACATTATGATGTTGGTGGTTATATGACTGCATATATCTGTCAAAATTCATTGAATCGTAGACCTAAAATCAAAGAATTTTACTATGTATCAAATGTGCCTCAATAAAAGTGACTTTTAAAAATTAAAAAAAGGAAATCATGCAAACAGGGACGTCTGGAAAAAGATGATGGATCAAACAGGTACATTTGCTTTCACTTTCTCCCCAGACCATACTAAGACAAAAGAATGCCTTTTTTAAAGGCGTAAGTCCTCGGGGACAAAGAAAATTGGCAAGACATGACGAGAATAACACAATAGTGGATGGAAAAACAGGTGGACACTTGATAACTGCTTTAACAGACCAAAGAAAGCTTAACCCTAAACCAAAAGTGAAGAAAGCCAAGATGTAACCAGACTTATGTGCAAAACGGGCTACACCAGGTACTTCTGTTAGAGGCTGTGAAGGTAGGACTAAAAAACAGGCAAATTGGTTCAAAGTCTGTTTAAGAAGCAGTTAGAGGGCCAGATCTTCTCCCCAATTCCATGCAGCTGGTGACTATCTCTTCCCCCTTGTCAGCAGAAAACTGGAGGTTTATTCTGTGGAGAAAATAAAACAGAGCCTTTGGACTCTAGGGCTCTAGAACTGAAAGGCAAGAAATTACCATATCAACATATTTGGCTAATTACCATATAATTACCCAAAAAATATAGTGTGAAAAATAGGTTGCAAATATGCACACTGAATGCTAATCCGCCTGCCCTCTGGAACACACATTTATTGATTACTTACTGTATACCAAGGACTGTGCCAGAAACATGGGATAAAGAAAGAAAAACAAGAATGGTCCAACCTCACGAGAAGCTCCTAGCCCAGTGTGGAAGGCAGAAATATTCACAGTTAATACAGTATGTTGAGAACTATGAAAGGGCAGCACAATGTATTGGGAGCCCATAGAAAGGTACCAATCCCAAATTGGAGGGCTATAGTCTTTATGACTATCATTGCTTATACCTCCTGTAGCCCACTTTAGAAAATCTATTCTCCTGAGAGCCACTAGAAAGGACAGCCTTACATATCCTGGGACATGGCCCTGCTCTTGTGGTCACAAATGATTTGATCAGATGCCTCACAGAAATCCAGCCCATCCATTCACTCTGCTGTGACTGGGGTTTTCTCTGGCTTGAGCTCTAAGGTTTGCTGTCGCTTGAGAATTTTGCAATCAGACAGAGTCGAAAGTCACAATGTAGAAAGAGCAGCTGACAGAGACCACGCTGGACACTGTGCAAGGTGCGTCAGCAGAGGACTCTGGTAGATACAGAAAGGGAAGCATGGAGTGGGCACTTGGAGAAAAGCAGAGTCAGGAGAAAACGTGAAGTGACCTCCTGATTTTCAACACCCTAACCCACTACCTGTGTGGCTCAGCTCTACCTTACTTACTGTCTTTGGATCTTACCTGTTGTATTCTCAGAAGAATGCCCCTCCTTTTGGCCATGATCTGATTTTAGTGGGTTTCTTTCCTTTCATACAAAAAGAATAGAACAGGGGTCATGGAAGACTTCCTGTTATCAGTCTGTTACTTCCAAGGACCAGTGACAGTCAGGCAAAGAATGAGAAGGATGGTATTTGAGGATGAAGGAGCAGCCCACACAAAACTCACAGGTACAAGAAAGAGTACTTGCAGTGAAAGCACTTGAGTACAGCTGAAGCACATCGCAGCGGGAAAGAGACCAGGGATGGCATCTAGGCACTGAATGAGAAAGATGATGGGGTGAACTAAGAGCCCAGCCATATATGACAAATTTGTTTCTACAACTCAAAAAAAGGTAAATAAGTTTCCTGGAAAGTTTGACAAGCCAATTAAAAGACAGAATGAGTTGTGCCATTCTGGTTCCAATAGAAAAATTAATAAAAGTATTGCTGTGTGTAAATGTTCTGTTTAGAAAATAATTTCAATGGGAAAAAAGTGCTTTCAAAATATCTTCATTGTCTATGAGCTATAAGTAAATTCATTTTAAGAAATCAAATGTAATAATGGAATGGTAATTAATCACAAGTCTCAAACTTTCCATGTGGATCTAATACCACGTAATTCTGAGTCCTTGCTATCACTAAATTGAGAAGCAAAATGAAAATTAACTTTATTATAACAGAAAAATAACTAATTATCCAGAAATCCCCATATAATTGAGATTATCATATTTTATTCTAAAGAAAAATGAAGTCTTGAACTTGCAAATTTTATTAAAGTGTTCAAATTAAAAGGAATAAAATCAAACTTTTCAAAAAATGCAAAAAATGTATAAGTAATTAACCTTGTTTACTTCTGGTCATATATTCTTGATTTTGGAAATCCTGATAGGAATTGATAAAACTTATACTAAAAATTTAACTGTTTTAATAAGAAATTAAATCAAGGTGTATATACATTTTAATATGCATGATTACTAAATAGAAAAATTATTTCACATATTTTTATATCTAAAAAATTATTGATTTATTCCTTATTAACACAGTCACATGTACACATACACACACGTGTCTCTTTCTATCTCTATCTACATATTTGTCTATTGCACAACTATAGAAAAGAATTCAACTGTAAGAAACCACGTATTTGAAAGAGCACATAACTTTGTTTCTGAAGCCACAATCAAGACTTCAACAAACTAAAATACTCAGCAAATTGATTTGATCTGGAATGGAGACCAGCAATAATAATATCAACTATTATTTTATTGAATGCCACTGTATACTGGTCACAGTTCTGGGGACTTTAGTCATTCATTCATTTTTTTCACCTCTATTTATTCATTTATTCACTAAATATTTGTTGAATCCCTACTATGAGCCAAGCGTTATTCTAGACTCAGGATACATGGGTAAGAGAATATCAGTCTCCTCAAGGAATTTAAGAGTCTAGTGAAGGGAGATCGATATTAATCAAATAAATGCTGAGAACTATAATAAAAAATGGTAATAAACACTATGGTAAAAAAGTATAAGAGAGCACAATATATAACTGGAATGTCTGAACCAATCTGTGGTAGGAGTAAGATGTGGTCAGTGAAGGGTTGCTTGAGGATGGAATGCTTTCACTGAGATTTGAAAAATAAGGAAGAAGTAGAAATAAGACCACAGACCTAGATGATTTTGAAATATGGCTTTTGCTAGTTGTGTAAGATCTGTGTATAGGAAGAAATGAGATATATTGACTATGAGTCATAAACTGGAAACTATTTGGACATCAGTTCTTAATCCACCAGTTTTATGGGCTCCCTTTTATAAATGAGAATAAGTCAAGATCCCCCCTGACAACACCAGAAATAGTTTGGTAATTCAGAGAATAGGGAAGCACTGGAATTGACAAGTTAAAAAAAAAAAAAAACTTGAAAGTGATGATAACAATAATATATATTTGAAATGTGATTCAGGTATGTACATTTTGAACATAGGAAACAGTAAATTAGAAAACCGATTCAAATATCTATTTGAAAATAAGGTTTTATCCCAGTAAATGAGGTGTTATACATCTGAAAGGAGATTTGAAAAGAAAGCAAATCACCGAATGATGTTGAGGAAGGAAATCAATAAAAATATTTCTTGTTTTAACTTGAGTTCTAAGACACTCTAAATAACAAGTGATCTATAATAGGTTATAAGGAAATTGAAAGTTGTGCCTTTTCTCCTCAATCTTACAAAAATCTTAAACTTGCAAAAACATTTCAGAGGGATGCGTGCTTGACAAAATGAAAAACTACAACATAAAGATTCATCCTGCTTATTTTTACACTTTCTTCAGACTAGAAATATCTGAACCTCGTCCCAAATTGTAAAATGTATCAAAATTTTATTTCCGTAAATTATTATGTGTCTTTCCAACCGGGGTTGGGGGATGCGGACTCTGGGGGTCACAATGTTAGGCCTTTGTCCACAGGGATGCGATTGGCCTCCCAGCTGGGAGCAAAGGTTGCCGCATGAGCAGAATGGGCAGCCCTGCTCTCTAGCAGTTGCTGTACTGTAAACAAGAGTGAAGCAATCCCAAGCAGAGATGAAAAGAACTTTAAGGATTCACTCAAGCATGCTCCCCTGCCCCCTGGCTGTAAGCCATTACTGGGACTGGCTGGGAAACAGCTACTTGTGACAGACCCGTCTGGCAAGCAGCTGAGAGATGCTTTTTTTTTTTTTTTTTTGAGCAAAGGCTTAAAGCCAATGATATCTCTAATAGGCATTGATACAACTCCAGGTGCCTCGTGGAGCCCGTGGCAAGGTGGCTCTATTATATGGAGAAAATAAATGATGACAAATAATAAAACAATACCAGTCACCACTTTGGGGGCCTTTACAATACACTAGGCACTGAGCTGTGCAATTTACAGACTGCTTTTGCTCCCTTCTCTTCACTGTTTACAAGACAGTGACAGCTAGAGAGCTGTGCCCTCACCCTCCCTCCCTATGCACGAGGCAGTTCTCATCATCTGTTTACTCGTGAGGAGGCTGAAAGGTTTTCAGTAGTTTCACAAGATTTTATTTGTACCAAGGAACCACATTTTTAAACCAATTCCCTGTGGATGGAGTGGGATATTAGGCTGTCTCTAGTCTTGCCACTACAAACACTGTTACAATGGATACCTTTGCATATACCTTGTTTCCCAAATGTGGACCACATTTGTAGGATATATACTTAAACACGTGGACATGCTGGATTGTCACTTCTTTTAGTTGCTAAAGATCCTGGCAAATGGCCCTTACATTGGAGTAAATGAATTTACTCTCCCACAAGCAATGCATGTGCTCCAGTCCCCACCCCCAGCCTCTCAATTTAGCAGTAATAACTGCAATCCCTTATTGATGCCTATTATAATGCTGGATGCTGTTTTAAATGGCTTACATACATTAAGTCACTTAATCCTCACAAAACCCTAAGAGATAAATACTATTGTTATCATCACCATTTTACAGATGAGGAAACTGAGGCAGGCAAAGATTAACAAATTTGCCGAAGGTCAGCCAGGCAGCTTTGGATTCCAGGGCCCATACTTTTAATTCCCACATTCTAGGGTTCAAGTTTTATT
The DNA here is from genome assembly GCF_009873245.2 of Balaenoptera musculus. Lineage (NCBI taxonomy): Eukaryota > Metazoa > Chordata > Mammalia > Artiodactyla > Balaenopteridae > Balaenoptera > Balaenoptera musculus. Next base: position 31,725,010 of record NC_045796.1, read on the forward strand.
TTTGTCAGTCTGTTGGGTGGAAAGGGGTACCTCATTGTAGTGTTTGTTTGCATTTCTCAGATAATGAGTAAGATTGACATTCTTTATATAAGAATTTGCCATTCTTTCTTCTGTGAGTTGGCTGTTTACTCCTTTTGTTAGTCCCCTTTTCTACTGGGTTGTTGGTTTTTTTCTTACTGACCCATAATATAGTCAAGATCTTTTGACTTTACTTATGACTCTTGCTTATGATTTTTTCCCAAGCAACATATTATTTTTTTTATGTAGTCATATTTATTGATCTTTTATCATTTCAGAGTTTGATATCACACTTAGAAAAATCCTCCTTCTAAGCTTTTTTTTTTTTTAAATTCTCCAATGTTATCCTAGTAACATTTTTGTTTAAGTTTTTGCATTTCACTCTTTGACCCATCTGAAATTTATTTTGGTATGAGATATGGGTTTTATTTTTCAAATGGCCACCTATTTATTTTCCAGAACCATTTAATGAATACTCTATTTTTCCCCTACCCATTCCAGTTACCACTGCTGCTTAATAAACCACCCCCAAATTAGTGGTGTAACTAAAAAACCATTATATTGTGCTCACAGGTTCTTTAGGTCAGGAATTCAGAAATGTCACAGGAAGAAAGCTTTTCTTGCTCCACGGTGTCTGGGGCCTCAGTTGTAAAGAAGTGAGGGCTGGGGTCCCTAGACAGCTGGAGACTGGAATCATCTGAAGGTACTCTCACTCATCAGTTGATACTGGCTCTTAGTCGGGACCTCAGCTGGGGCTATCGGCCAAAAGGCCTCTTCGTGCTCTCTCATGTGTCTGCGTGGGCTTCCTCAGAATATGGTGGTTGAGTTCTGAGAGCAATCTTCCCAGGAGAGCCAGGGGGCAGTTACTGAATTTTATGACCTAGCTGGTAAGTCACGTAGTGTCACTGCCACACTAGACACGAAGCCCACCCCATGTACTGCCTAAGAAGTCAGTACAAACTTACCCCTTTGACTAATACAAAAGAAATATACCTGGAGGAAATAACTCCCAAATGCAACAGGGAGTGGCAAAAACAGAACATTGTAAAAATGTGTTAGTGTTCAAAAGCAGAATGAAGAATAAAATCTAATGGACAATAAAATAAAAATAAAACAGATTCAAGGAAAGGAAACACAGACTCCACCTCTAAAAGTGAGGTGTCAGAATCACATTATATATATACCTGCCCCCAGTTCCTAGTGTAAGAACACTAGGAGTATCTCTTGTTCTAATACTTGGTCTCTGACCCTGGGCCAGACACAGGGTTCCTAAAACCCTACTAAATTCCTAAGAGATAAGAACACTAGAAGCATCTTTTGTTCTAATGAGTTGACTCTGAGTGGGCTCCTGGATGGGGGCTTATCACCAGAAGGACCAAGCCCTGATTAGAAGCTTAGAATTTTCAGTCCTGCCCTCCTCACTTCTCTAGAGGGGAGAGGGGCTGGAAATGAAGGTAATAATTGATCATGCCCACGTGAGGAAGTCTCCATAAAAATCCCAATAGTATAAGGTTTGGGAGCTTCCAGATTAGTGAACACATCCATGTATCAGATGGCACCCCACCTCCACGAGGACAGAAGCTTCTATGCTCAGGGCCCTCTCAGACCTCACTTTATGCATCTCTTCATCTGGCTGGTCATCTGTATCCTTTATCCTATTTTTGATTAACTGGTAAACCTAAGTAAGTGTTTTCCTGAGTTCTGTGAGCCTATGTAGCAAATTAATCTAACCCGAGGAGGAGGTCACAGGAACCTCCAATTCATAGCTAAGTCGGACAGAGTTTTTGGGTAACCTGGGAACCTATTACTTGCAATTGCCATCTCAAGTGGGGTGGATTGAGTCTTCTGGGACTGAGCACTTAACCTGCAGGACTTGATACTGTCTCCAAATAGATAGTATCAGAAGTGAGTTTTACCGTTAAGAGACCCAGCTGGTGTCACAGAATTGCTTGATGTGGGAAAACCCCACACACATCTGGTGTCAGAAGTGTTGTGAGGACAGTAGTAGTGTGAGTGTAGAGGAGAAACCTAGGAAGATGAGTGTAGGCTCTTCCTACATGAACATACAGAGAGAAGACAATATGAAGACACAGAGGGGAGACCATCATGTAAAGCTGGAGGTTGGGATTACACAACTGTAAACCAAGGAACACCAGTGATTGCTGGGAGCCACCAGAAGCTCAGAAGAGGCAAGGAAGCATCCTCCTCTAGAACTTTCAGAGAGAGCACGGACCTACTGGCACTTTGATTTCAGACTTCTAGCCTCCCAGAACTGTGAGAAAATAAATTCCTATTGTTTTAAGCCACCCAGTTTATGGTACTTTGTTACAGCAGCCCTAGGAAACAAATACAGCAGCTTAGACCCCATATCTAGGTTTCTGAGCATTAAAACTCACATCATCAGAGAATAGACGCCACCATCCATTCACAGCCTTCAACTTTAGCTGGATCCTCAACATCAGTCCACGTACTCGAAGACATCTCTGGTATAGCTGTGCAAATCCTTATCAACTCCCTTCAAACCTCCTAAAGCAGTCCCCCTCCTCACTACCACATATAAACAGCAGCTGCAATTGTGGTTATAACTTGTTTATGTTTGCGGTAGTCCACTGTCACCTGCCAGGATCTATCTGGCTTATGTAGGGGCCATACTTTTAATTGCCAGTAAATTAAATGTGGACATGAAAGGGACCACCACCCAGAAATCCTTTAGGTCTTTAAGGGTTGCACAAATTTCTGCCATTTCTCTTGAACTGTGAAATTGTTTTAGGTTCCACTATTTTGGCCAGAGGAGTCAGTTTTAGAGGTTTGTACTTGGCCTTCCCACTATGTGATAGTTCTTACCAACTGACCAAGGAATCCAAAGGAGCATTTTGACAAATACCAAGTCTGTCCACTCCAATTCTACATTCAGGGACTGAGGAACTGAGCACTTTGTCAATCCATGGGCCCCACATGAGCTGGACACAAGCCAGGACTCCATTTATTGCTGGGCCAACATGCGCTCCTACTCTATTAGAGAGGCCTCAGGTCCTTGACTATCAATATCAAGTCAGACCTTAGGTTCGACAGTTCTCACAATGTCTGGGTGTATCCCTTTTCCCAGAGTATAGTTACCTAGCAAATGGCCGTAGACCCCTTTGGGAAATAACTGGAAAGAATCATCAATGCATCCACCTGCTGTGGTGTTGCAGTGGTCCATCCTTATGGGGACCCAGTTTGTCCTTGACTCAATATGATACAGGTCTGAAAACTAGCTCAGTTCTGGAAAACTAGGCTAGGGATTATGACATTTTGTTGGGCTGTTTGCCCTCCTCCCCTAATTTTCTATCCTGATTTCTTTTGTAGTTTACATTGGACAATATCCTTGTTGTCTGCCCAGCTATCTTGCCCTGGGAACATCATGCTCCATTAACCATCTTCATAGCTCTTGGTGGTTCAGCCTCTTCTAGTTGCTACTCCTGCAATGCTGTTCATTACGCTAATCACATCCACTTTGCTTCAGAAGGTTAACTGGCATCACCTGGTTTCCATTATCAGCACGGCTTTCAAGGAGCCCAGTTCTATAGAGCTGCTCCTGTCCTCAGCCCTGGTCTCCTGAAAAGGACATCACTGAGCTCCACACCAACACTGCTTCCCAACAACAGCTCTCCCTCATTGGTACATCCCTTATGGGTTTGGTAAACTGCATTCATCTGGGCTCTCCCACAGCTGGTGGACTTTCTGGCCTTACGTAGTATATCCACTCTAGCATGCCCACTTCTGTGAGCCTCCCTTGCTCAACCATTTGCCGGGAAGTTCTGGAATTTCTATTTCAATACGTGTGAGCCATTATTTCCACAAAGTTTCCAGAGTCAATCTAGCAGTGTATTAGCATCATCTTCAGTGGACCCTACCAACGTTAAATCCTGCGTCGGGAGAGGGGGTTCCTGTGTCAATAAACTTTTATTTTATTATATCAAATATTATATGTTATATTCCATCTCACTTGACTTGTCACACTCTCAAAAGTTCTCTCGTAGAGACTGCTTGTATACGTTGGCTAGATTCTACATCTCATTTGTTGTTAAGTCCCTTTCCTTCCCTAGCAGGTCCAGCACCTCCCCAACCAGATATGATTTCCCCAAGTTGTGATTGGACCCTAGTTATTGGTCTGGTGGTCAGGTGGCAGGGGAAGTGACTTCCTGAGGTGGACTTATGTTTTCTCGCAAGGCTTCAGCACCATCCTCAAGGTGGGAGTACTAGCCTTCAAAAAGGAAGAGTGAGCTCACTCTGTAGGTTTGAAGTCCTGTTTTCCAGCAGAGAACAGGTAGCTTCGAAGGGTAGTAAGAGAAATACTTCTGAGGTAGCGGGCATGAACCCAAAGCAGAATATAGACACATCATGTTAAAAGCTGTTGCTTAACTGTCCTGATCAACTCTGCGAAGAGTGTGAAGCTACATTTATTACATTTTGAAGCAACAGAAAGTAAAGTTATTGTTGAGTCAGGATGCTTGTATTACTGCTTCAGTATTTCACATACTATTTCATTACATCATTTCTACAATGTGCTAAAGACATGCTAAGTACTTATGTGTCCATCTGTTATGTGGAATCCAGAGTAGTCACAAGATCTTTTAAAAATGGTTGTTTCTCAGACTCCAACCTGTTTGGAAAATCTGCTTCCTAAATATATGTAATCATACAACTTCCTCTGTTGGTTGCAGATATTTTATTAGAGGATTTTTGTCTGGAAAGTGGGTGAAGAGAAGGGGAGGTGATGGCAGTAAGGAAGGGAAGTGTATGATTAGATTTTGCCTGATATCCATGGGTCCCGACTGGACCGCACTCCAATATGACCGTTTTGAAGGGTCTGCAGCTGTTTGTAAAGGTAGTTAATATCATTTTGTGGTGAGAAAAGCCTTCGGAATCAGAATACCTTTGTTGAAGCCCTCGTTTCTCTATTTGATGGTTGGATGACCCTAGCGAAGTCATTTAACTTCTTTCTGCTCTGGTTTCCATATTTTAAGAATGAGGATAATACTACCTGTTCTGCTAATCTCAAATAATACTGTTTGAAATATTAAGATTCTGAACGTAAAACACTTTGTAAATTTTAAGGGACCCCTAGGGTTGGTGAGGCTGTTCCTCTTGTAATTACTATGGAGTAGCTGCAAACCAAAGGCGAACTGTTTATTCCTAAAGGGTGAATTTGTCTCTTTGGGGTGGCGGTTTGTTTCCTCTAAAATTCCTAGGATTTCATTTTTTTAATTTCGAACTAAAGAAGTATTGGCAAACATAACTTGTAAACGTTACGTGCTTTAAATGAATGCTCATTTCTGATTTCATACCATGATTATTTGAAAACAACTTTTTTACTTTGAAAAAGTATCTACAGCTTATAACCACAGAGAAGGCAAACTGGTTTTTCTTAATTGCTCCAAAGGACATTCTATCCTGAGGTGATAAATGTGTAAATTTGCAGACATGTTTGAGGATCCAAAGTAAATTTCTAAATCTACAGAACTTTATGCAAGAAAATGTCCTTTTATTTCAAAGTAAAATTTGGGTTTAAAAATAAAAGTCAGTGTGCCACAAAAACAGAAATATAAATCAATGGAACAGGATAGAAAGCCCAGAGATAAACCCACACACATATGGTCACCTAATCTATGACAAAGGAGGCAAGGATACACAATGGAGAAAAGACAGTCTCTTCAATTAGTGGTGCTGGGAAAACTGGACAGCTACATGTAAAAGAATGAAATTAGAACCCTCCCTAACACCATACACAAAAATAAACTCAAAATGGATTAAAGACCTAAATGTAAGACTGGACACTGTAAAACTCTTAGAGGAAAACATAGGAAGAACACTCTTTGACATAAATCACAGCAAGATCTTTTTTGACCCACCTCCTAGAGTAATGGAAATAAAAACAAAAATAAACAAATGGGACCTAATGAAACTTAAAAGCCTTTGCACAGCAAAGGAAACTATAAACAAGACGAAAAGACAACCCTCAGAATGGGAGAAAATATTTGCAAACGAATCAATGGACAAAAGATTAATCTCCAAAATATATAAATTATATATATAAATACATAATATATATATTATATATAATATATATAATATTGAGCTCATGTAGCTCAATATTAAGAAAACAAACAACCCAATCAAAAAATGGGCAGAAGACCTAAATAGACATTTCTCTAAAGAAGACATACAGATGGCCAAAAGGCACATGAAAAGCTGCTCAGCATCACTAATTATTAGAGAAATGCAAATCAAAACTACAATGAGGTATCACCTCACACCAGTTAGAATGGGCATCATCAGAAAATCTACAAACAACAAATGCTGGAGAGGGTGTGGAGAAAAGGGAACCCTCTTGCACTGTTGGTGGGAATGTAAATTGATACAGCCACTATGGAGAACAGTATGAAGGTTCCTTAAAAAACTAAAAATAGAATTACCATATGATCCAGCAATCCCACTACTGGGCACATACCCAGAGAAAACCATAATTCAAAAAGACACATGCACCGCAATGTTCATTGCAGCACTATTTACAATAGCCAGGTCATGGAAGCAACCTAAATGCCCATTGACAGACAAATGGATAAAGAAGTTGTGGTACATATATACAATGGAATATTACTCAGCCATACAAAAGAACAAAATTGGGTCATTTGTAGAGATGTGGATGGACCTAGAGACTGTCATACAGAGTGAAGTAAGTCAGAAAAACAAATATCGTATATCAACACATATATGTGGAATCTAGAAAAATGGTACAGATGAACCGGTTTGCAAGGCAGAAATAGAGACACAGATGTAGAGAACGAAAGAACAAATGTATGGACACCAAAGGGGGAAAGCAGCGGTCGGGGTGGTGGTGGTGGGATGAATTGGGAGATTGGGATTGACATATATACACTAATATGTATACAATAGATAACTAATAAGAACCTGCTGTATATTAAAAAAAATAAATAACCGGTGGCAAACAAAAAAAACCCTGAAAAATAAATTGCTGACATAGGCGAAAGTAAACAAATAAAATTATGGTTAATTTTTAAGCTAAAAAAAGTCAATGTGCCTTTTTATTTTTTTTTATTTTTTATTTTTTTAAAAAGGCATACTTTTTTTTAAAATTTTATTTATTTATTTATTTATTTATTTACTTACTTACTTACTTATTTATGGCTGTGTTGGGTCTTCGTTTCCGTGCGAGGGCTTTCTCTAGTTGCGGCAAGCGGGGGCCACTCTTCATCGCGGTGCGCGGGCCTCTCACTATCGCGGCCTCTCTTGTTGCGGAGCACAGGCTCCAGACGCGCAGGCTCAGTAGTTGTGGCTCACGGGCCCAGTTGCTCCGCGGCATGTGGGATCTTCCCAGACCAGGGCTCGAACCCGTGTCCCCTGCATTGGCAGGCAGACTCTCAACCACTGCGCCACCAGGGAAGCCCTCAATGTGCCTTTTTAAATAAGATCTGTAGTGAGATAACAGACGTGCCTTTCCTCTCCCCTCCCCCAACCATAATGAACTTCATTTCTAAAGAAATCACATAAGATGTGTTTGCTGCTTGATATTACTTCTTTTTGACCCCATCCTGGTCTATTCTTACTCCCTTGAGTGTGTAATTCCAAGGTGACAGCAGTTTTCAGGTAATAAGCAACATTCAAACATCTTTCATAAGGAAGATTCTGGATATTCCTTGATCCTCTTTCCCCACAGTTAATATCCCCTGTTGCTTTCCTTCCACGGATGTGTTATTATTTTATGATATATATATAATTAGACATAATAGTACAAAGATGTATTATTATTATTATTATTATCATGAATACCTAAAGATTTTGCTGATTTTAAATTATTCTTTGGCTAGTAGTAGAAAGAAATCTTTGAAAGATATTACCCTGTTAAAGAAACAGCACTTTGAAATGATTCTCCTGCATGTATAACCAGCTTACAATGGAAAATAATTAAGCTCATAAAAAATAATCACCTGGCTTGCATAACATTCTATGTTTCTAAACTTTCCACCAATATTAGAACTAATTTGTGCACAAGCTTTAAATCTGGGAACCATCTGCTTTATTCCACAAACAGTAGGCAAACTAGAATGGAAGAAAGAAAATATGCTTATCAAATTGAAGTATCCCAGTTGACTGTTCCACTTAATCAAATCACCGGGATAACTGCCAAATACATTCCCTTGGGTGGCATCCCACATGCTCCTAATAGAACCAAAATACCAGGAGTTTTTATAAAGATGAGCCCCCTGTAGAGCAGGAAACTGGGCAATTCCAGTGGTTCTCTACCCCCCAGTCCCCAGCCCCAAGCCTCAGGATAACCAGGACCCCTGGCGAGATCACCCATACTTCCGAGAAGAGATTTTCTGTGGTGTAGATTAAACTTTCAGTGAGGTATGTGTGTTTTGAAAAAAAAAATCAGTACTATAATATAATTTTATATTTGGAAAACCAAATAAAAATGCTTATTTTGAAATTTTAAATCATTTATTGTTAATTTGGTTTTCCAAGGGGGGCACAAAGTTTGAAATGTTGAAATTCTGTCCAGACTTTTTCCTCCTTTCTGCTCTTTGTGAGAATTTGCCTGACTTTCACGACCGAGCCAAGATCCCTGCTGAGAGTAGGTGTCAATGAGACCACCAGCTTCACAGGGTGCAAGAAAGAGAAATCCAGCCTCCATCACTGCTCCAGCCCAGGGCACAAATGCCCACGTTTGTCTCCACACCTCTCTTCCTCAGTCAGCCTGCCTGTAGGAACTGTAAACCCAGTGCCCAAGGGTCACAATGAAGCTTGAGTCATGTGCCTGGAAAATGAGCTGATGGAGCTCTGGATGAGAGTTTGAATACAAGGAGAGTCGCCATCCCAGACAGAGCAATTTTCTCCACACCAATCTCCTGGGAGAGAAGTAGGATGGAAGAGGAAGAGAGGAAGCCTGGCCCACATTTATCAGCATGAGCTTACTTAAGCCTTTTGCTAAGTAACCATAGAAAAATACATTGAAACCAGACTTCACTACTGTAACCAGAAAGTATTTTTCATGATTAATTGCTTCTTAGTCTCCAACTCCTGGAATACATCTCTGCTGGTGAGAATGCACTAACAGCTCTCAGAAAACCCATGAGCAAGGTTGAAATCACATATGCTGGAACAATCAGGAAATGTTAACACATACATGTTGTGATGTTGACCTTTTCTTATGGAGAAATAAAGACGGAAGTCAGTTTGCCACACAGAGTAACCAATGGGAATTGACCCAAAAAATGATGAATTGTCTAGCTTTACTACACCTAAGATTTATTGAATATTTACATTTCTTCTTGATCAATGGTGATTCCAGAGGAGTGAAGTCTAAAGATTTTATGGTCTCTACATTCTCTAATCAAAAGTAAAACACCTACTGTACATGAATCAATCTTTCAAGGACCCTGAGGCTCCCCAGCCTTAGGAAGCACAGAACTGAAGGTGTCAGCAAGGCTGGCTGGCTGTATCTTGTCTACTTGCTCACCAACCAAGACTCTGATCTCAGAAACCAAAGCCTCCAGGTTCCAGTATCCACCACCAACCAGGAGATGCTGAAATTACGTACTTACTGCATTAGGAATGCCTTTGATTGGCTTAACACTTTATTTACCTATATCTACAATTTATTTACCAAAATGCAAATATTCTTGAGAGGGATAACAGAATTTGTTTTATCTAGTGTTTATAACTTAATGGAGAAAGATTTATGACAACTCGAGAGCTGGTTCTGACAGAGAAGGAAGCGAGAGAGGATGAGGGCACGGAGCATCTGAAATGACTGTGACAAATGAGGGGGCACACAGAGGGCACTGGGGACTCTGAAATCAGTTTGCTTATTTATTTTCCAGCCTTATTTTAGTGAACCTATCCCTGACAGCATTCCCCCTTCAGGATAGCATTCGTTATCTGGATAAAAGAAAGCAGAAACTAGTGAGCTAGATGAACCAGGATCCCGCATCTGATGAGGCAAGTGGAACAAAATGGAACATCCCTTGGTCAATAGGGATGAAAAAATCCAGGGTAATTGGCCGGGCACATCTGGAGAAAGTGCTACAGAGGGCACACGTGGAAACGCTCTAAGAACACACACAGCCTTGGCATGAAATGATGATCATATTCCCAAAGTCTTCAGGTTGCCCTAGTTTCTACTGCATCTCAGTGTTCTCCCTGCTCTCCTACCCTCCTAGGGCTGTCACATCTACACTCCGACAGCTTATAATGTCCTCCATCCCCATGACCCTTGGATTCCTGGGTTGTCCTCCTCAGGGTTCTGTTTTCAGAAAACTGTGCTCTTGCTTAATATCAGTGACATGATGGCCCAGGAATTGTCACCAGACGTCTAATCTACTTCCAATGTAGAACTAGGTCAGAAATATGTTTAATCTCACCAGGCCCGTCAGGCCTTCTCAGTCTCTCAGTCTTCCCACCTCATGGTCAATCTGCCCACCTTGCTACCTATTTGAATCTATTTGAATCTCTACTATTACCATCACCACCACCATCAAGGCCCTTACACCCATTTTTTATTGGGCATCCATCCCTGTATCAGACAGAGAGATATTGGGAGCCTGCTACATGGCTGGCACTGGGAATGTAGCAGCGACTGAAGGAGACACAGATCCCTGTCTTCCTGGCATTTACAGTTTAGTGGGGGGATGCAGACAACAAGGAAAATAAATAAATACGACATCTGGTATATTAGCAAGGGGTCAATTCTGTGGATATAAATAGGTGGGGAGAGAGAGGTGGCTGCAGTTTTAACCATGGTGGCCAGGGAAGGCCTCACAGAGAAACTGACAATTCAGTAAAGACCTGAAGGAGAAGAGGGGGGACATCTGGGGACGAGTGTTGCAGAAAGCAGGAAGTGCACAGCCCTGAGGCTGGAGCCTGCCTGGCCGGTCCCAGGGGTGCTGGGGAGGCCGGTGTGGCTGGAACAGAGTTAGTGAGGGAAGATCAGAGCAGATGGGGTGGAAGAGATAAAGATGATGGGCCCTGGAGGTGAGAAACAACTCTGACCATCCCCAGATCCCAGAAACGTGGAGCATTCCTCTAGGGAGCCCTCCCCAGGGACTTTATATCCTTTATACCTGAGAGCAGCCAGAGAATTTACTGTTCACTTCTAGACGTTCTGCCCTCTATTTGGAACCTCTGCCAATTTAAGGCAAAACACTTATGCATTTCTTGGTTCCTTCAGTGGCAGTTACGTTGATAGGTTTTGTCAGGAATTGTTTTGCTCACAGTTGCTACAAAGATAGAAATTTGTGGAGATTTGTTTGCTGTTGACTCTTCAGTCAATTAATTCAAGATCAAAGGAAGCATACAGGACGATTCACAACCAGAGATATATGCATTTTTCAGCCACGTCACTAAGAATATTGAGGTAAGATAGTGACCCACAGAATATGGGAAATGCGGTGATGCGTTCTAAAAGGAACACAATGGGCTTACATCTGTTGCTAGTGGTCCCCAGTGCCTAGATCGCGTCACAATGATGTTTCATACAGCTTCTCTGTATTAAAAACAACTACTTAGAACACTTAATCTGTACCAGATGTTTTCATAAGCATATATTTTTACATATATTAATCCATAAAAATGCCTGATGTATTCTATTATGCCATTTTAAAGATGAAAAAATCGATGCTTAGAAAGTTACAGAAATTTTCACTGTGTTGCTATGTGTAACTGCCAAAGGCACACATTTTCATTCACTCTGCAGAGGGAGGCATGGAGAACTGGTAAAATATATTCAAATCTCAATAAGCAATACCATTATCATTAGATAATGATACCAATATCATTAGATCTGTCTGTGATATTTAATCTATCAAGAGTTTATTCCCTGATGAATTTCTCTGATGGATGAGGGAGATATTCCCTTAAGGAGCTGGGTGTAGGTCAGGAAAGCTGTAGGAAATCTTGGCTTGTTCAGGTTTTACAGGCCCACGAATTGGCCTGAAAACCTTGGAAAAATAGATACAGACACATTATCTCACTTTTTCCACATCCAAGTCCGGTTTCAACCAAGGTCAGAATTGTGTGCTTCAGGAAAAATCACGGAAATAAGCTAAATGAACTGAGATACACCGAGGTACACCGTTGTCCTGCTGGGCCTCATGCAGCACAGCTCCTCTGGGATTTAGCTGTGCTTTCCTTATCTCAGGATGAGGAATTCAGAAATGTCTAAGAAGTGAAACAAGTAGGATGTACTTGTTTCACTTGGGTCTTGGCCATTCCTTTCTTCAACCTCAGCAGACGGAGAAGTGGCTCTGAGACTCCAGAAAACTCCCCTGTGGGGACACTGGTGAATCCAAGAACACATTGTTTACTCTCCTTGTGGTCGAGTCCCTCAGAAGCACACAGAGGGCCAAGTATCTCAGAATCCAAACTCCCCATGGCTTCTGCATCAAGACCCTCCACCCACTTTACCCCACACCATTTCCTTGTCCTCTTATTTCAGTACCATCTACTTAAATCCATAGCATTTATATAAAGTGAGTCTTTCTTTACAAGCTTGTAGCATTCTAGAAAAGTTCTGATTTGCTTATTTGCAATTTTTATAAATCTTATTAATGTTTTTCCCTGGGATGCATTGTCATTTCAGACATGCCATCTCACTTGAAGAGGACAATATATACGTATACATATATCTTTTTGATTTATATATTTATATATGCAAATGTTTAATATACATATATTAATTTACAAGCTATATTAATAGTCACATGTCCTGATGCCTCAAACTTGTCGAAATCTCATCTCTAGGACAAATATAATTTCTGATAAAATTGTTTTTTTAGTCTTGAATTAAAGTTGGTGGATACTTCTGGTAAAATAGCATGGTAATGAGATTTGAAAAATTCAAAAAATATTTTGTTCTTATCTCCAAATATTTACAGATCAACATCCCTCTTCCAAATTAAAAAAAAAAGTTCATTCTTTTAACAAATATCAATTCATTCAACAAATACTTACTGGGTGGTTGATATGTGCCTTGAAACGTACCACCTGCCAGGCACTACTGCTAAGCAATGGAAATAGAGTGACCAAATGAGCACAAACAAAGGTGAGCCCTGCCCTCCTGGAGTTTAGAGTCTAATGAAGGTGTTAATAAATGAATCATACCAACAATATAATTATAAGCAAATAAGGACTATGAGGGAAAGGTACTCAGGGCTTACCAACAATTCAAATCATATATATGGTAAATGACTTTTATTGATAAACTGTATTAGGATGCATAAAATTGACTGAGATGTACCCAACTGCTTACTCAACTACTGCATTTTGATGTCTGATCAACATCTGAAGCTCAAGGTGTCAAAACTAAGCTCCTCGTCTTCTCCCTAGCCTTTTCTGTTTTAGTTAATGTCAACTTTATCCTTTGAGGTAGAACAAATACTTTGGTGTCATCTTGACTTTTCTTTCTACTTCAATCCTTTTATCTAATCCTTCAGCAGATCTGTGGCTCTATTTTCAAAATATATGCAGAATCTGACCACTTATTCCCTCCATTGATCCCACTGACGTCTGGATTATCAGAATACAAGCGATATTAAATCTTGCCTGGGTTTTGCAATACCTCCTAAATGGCCTACCTTCTACATTCTTCCTGTTAGCAGTCTGTTCTCAATGTGGATGATGTAGTGACCCTGCTCAGAGTTAAGGCAGAATGTATGACGCTTCCGCTCAAAGCATTCCAGTGCCTCCGACCCACCCATTAAGTTCACAGCCCTACATGGAGGCTCATTTCCCCTCTGACCTAACCTCTTGCTCCTCTGTCCTTCACTCCCTCTACTCAGCAGCCTGACCTCCTTGCTGGTCCTCAGACTGGCCAGGCACATCCCTCTGCAGAGCGTTTGCTCCCACTGTCCCGCCTGCCTGGAAATCCTTTCCTCAGAGATCAGCCTGGTGCTCCCACTGTTCCCCCTGCCTGGAAATCCTTTCCTCAGAGGTCGGCCTGGCTCCCCCACTCCCTCACCTTCCAGGCTTGGCTCAAATGCCACCTTTCCAATGAGGCTCACTCTCTAATATGGCAACCTGCCCTGGCTCGCACTGCCCAGCGTTCCTGATTCCTCTGACTGTGCTCTTCTTTTTCCTTTTGCCCCAGCACTTAGCACCTGTTAACGTGTATATAATTTTATATGAAATTATATTGTTTCTTTTGTCTGTCTCTCCCACTGGAATCTAAAACTCATAAGGGCAGGAAACTTTGTCTTTATTCACTGGTGTATCCTAAGCACTAAAAACAGTGCCTGGCATCTAGTATGCATTCAATAAATATATATATATATATATATTTTTTTTTAATTAATTAATTTATTTATGGCTATGTTGTGTCTTCGTTTCTGCGCGAGGGCTTCTCCAGTTGCGGCGAGCGGGGGCCACTCTTCATCGCAGTGCGCGGGCCTCTCACTATCGCGGCCTCTCGTGTTGCGGAGCACAGGCTCCAGACACGCAGGCTCAGTAGCTGTGGCTCACGGGCCCAGTTGCTCCGCGGCATGTGGGATCCCCCCAGACCAGGGCTCGAACCCGTGTCCCCTGCATTGGCAGGCAGATTCTCAACCACTGCGCCACCAGGGAAGCCCTCAATAAATATTTTTAAATAGATAAACAGAAGTCAGTAGGCAGGGTCATGTAATGGATGAGTAGAAGCCTTGAGGAAGCAAACCTGAGTTCTAATACTGACTGCATTTTCTAGTTGGGTGAGTTACTACATACTCTGAAGTTTCAGTCCCCACTCCCCATAAAAACGTAAACAATAGCGTCATTATAAGAATTACACATGAAGCACTCAGTGTGACATAGGCTTTACAGGTGTAGTAATGACTGACCACAATATTTTTATTTGAAATAGTTAACAAAAGATTTAATGCTCTATTTTTTCAAACAATGTTCTATAAGTCATAAAGATACCTTGAATACTTAAAAATACTTGCTCATTTTGGTCCTGTAGGTACTACTCAAAATGTGAAGCTCATCAATTGTGTTAAATTCTTCTGGGTTTCTCTGTAAGAACTTCAGCAGTTCAGTTAGTGGAAGGTGTAGGGGAACAAAATGTCTCTTTGGCATGTAGATTATTTCTAGCTGAAAACAATCAAGGCCCAAAAGACTCCAAAAGAAACTCTGACCTTCCCCCTAACTGCCTAAAAGAATGTAGATAGAGGAGCAGTTCTAGGAAGGGAGCTGTCACCATTCATAACTATGGTATGAGCCAGGTGTTGTAGACAGGGTAGAACCCAGCAAAGCCTGTTAAAATTTCTCTCTGTGTCCCACTGTCTCTGACTGGCCCAGCAAACATTTGTTTACCAAACATTTGCTTTTCCATGTGAATTGCCTTCCTCCCTTTTGAGGTCCCAAACCACTACCTCCAATATCCTCTTTTGTCCTTAGCTGAAGGTATTTAAGTCAAGGGAGTCACCATTTTGGCGAGTTACTCAGTTTTTCTCAGTCTCTCCCACGTATACATGTTATTAAACTTTTGTTTGCTTTTCTCCTGTTAATCTGTCTCATATCAATTTAATTCTTAGACCAGCCAGAAGACCCTAGAAGAGTAGAGGAAAGTTTCTTCCTTCCCAGCCTAGGTAACAGCAGCTGAAAGACACACAGAGTTTCTTAAGCCATAAACACCTAAGGACAAAAAATAGTCTCATTAATAGTATTCAAAGTTAGAAAATTAGAGAAAACAGGCCCAGTCCTTGTGGCACATAGTGAAATGTTAACAAATGACAGAGAGGAAGACAGAGAATAAATGACAGATGACATTGTCATTTATTTATGTTAAACGTTAACAAATGACAGAAATAAAAATTTGTTCGATTTTTTTTTTTTTTTGGCTTTCTTTCAGGAAGAATGAACTTCAGGCCAAGAGTGGTAGAACAAACATCAATGAGAGGATGTAGATGCCTAAGATATGTGAGGTTGTGAGAGAGAAAGGGACGCTATTCTGAACCAGTTCGTCCCCACAAGGTAAAGTGGTGAGCATCCAGGAAAACTGCCTTTAAGATTTCTGAGCCACTTTCAATTACTTTTGAGAAGCAAAAGGAAATATATTTTCTGAGAGATGGAAGATGAGAGTGGGGCCGCTTTAGTTACAATTTCCTAAAGTAAATTGCATAAACCATAGCTTGACTTTAAAGCATATATGCTAAAAGCTAGTCTGAGTGAGTAACAGAAGCCAATATAATTCATGAAGTATTAATACAAATTCATTCATTCATTCATTCTAAAGTCACTTATTGAGTGCTTACCATGGGCTAGGCACTCAATAAATGTCTTTTTTTTTTTTGGCTGTGTTGGGTCTTCGTTTCTGCACGAGGGCTTTCTCTAGTTGTGGCAAGCGGGGGCCACTCTTCATCGCGGTGCGCGGACCTCTCACTATCGCGGTGCGCGGGCCTCTCACTATCGCGGCCTCTCTTGTTGGGAGCACAGACTCCAGACGCGCAGGCTCAGCAGTTGTGGCTCACGGGCCTAGTCGCTCCGCGGCATGTGGGATCTTCCCAGACCAGGGCTCGAACCCGTGTCCCCTGCATTGGCAGGCAGACTCTCAACCACTGCGCCACCAGGGAAGCCCCAATAAATGCCTTTTGAATGAGAAAAAATTCCCACCCTCATTGAAAATAACACCCTGTTCCTTTTTTGGAGACTGGTAAATAAAGGCAAGGCCATAAGAGCACAGCTAGATCTCCAAAAAGCATTTGATAACACCTTTTATGGGATACTAATAACGTAGTTATCTTCTCAGCAGACTGAAGGACGAGTCCCTGACCAATGAACGGTGAAACGTGTAGGTAGACTCTGCGACTTGATGTAGATCAGTAGCACATTGAGTGAACCAAGAAAGTGATTTTGATCTGCTTTGTTAGAGAAATCCTGTTCAGAAAGGATAGAAAGGCCACCTTCTGCGGAAATCACCTCACCTTGGGTACTGAGTTCAGTTCCAGGTGTCAAAATTGAAATGGAAAGAAATATTGTTAATCTGAGGGCAATATAAAGATGCTGAGGAAGTACAGAGACTCATATCGGGAGTGACTGAAAAGAAGAAAGCCCCAGGTGTTTGCCCTGAGAGAAAAGAAGGATCAGGGGACACATAATAGCTGCCTCTATTATAGAAAGAGTGCTGCCAGGGTGGGCTGGAATTTGAGGAACAGGCAGACCATTTGGGGCCCATCTCTGAGTCAGGCACTCCTCAGGTACATTATCTCATTTAATCCTCATATTTAGCATTAAAGTGCCTGATCCCTGATGCACGCACGCACCTGACATCTCTCCCCAAGTACATCGGGAACACTGGAAGTCATCACTTCTGTACATCCAGGCTCATCTTCCAAGGCTTTGAATTACTGCTTTTGTATTAACAGAATCTCATTGTTTGTAAAATTTCCGCGCAGTTAAGGTCAGTGAGGATTCCAAAGAGGAAAAAAAAAAAAGTATTTTAGCCTGAGAGGCAAATATTTAACTGAGGAGTGGAGATAGAGAAGCCACTCCAGCCATCAAAAGTGACTTCAGAATCTGAAAGGACACGGGTTGTGTGTGCTGCCTGAAACGTCACAGGTAGAAGCCCAATCTCACAGAAAACTATAGACACGTAGCACTAGCCTGTGTACAAGGAGCTGTTGGCAGATTTCTTAAATGGGACTTTAAAACATGGGGTCTGCTTTGAAAATGAGAAAAATTGGTGTTTCTGGATGGGAAAGTCAGTTGGAGTTCTCCAGTTCGATAAACATTTCTGAATCAGGCTTCTGTTCCTTTAAGAACCATGTTTACCTTCAAATTCATTTTGGTTTATAGAAATCCTCCTAAATAGCAATGTTCACGAAGAAAGGAATCCTTTCAGGGAAACCTCAGAAAATATATGAAAAGGTTCTTTGAAAGCTATAACATTTTGCAACTGACTTTCAAAGAGCTGCTGCCAGCTGCAGTGATCAGTTTGAGTAGATTCAATGGCTTTTCTTTATTTTTAGTATTTCATAGTTCACTTTTCCCTACTATTCTCAAATAACCTAAATATTCTGAGCTTTCTGGTATTCGCTTTACCAGGAAACTGACAGCATGAGAAGAAGCATTCTTTTTTCCCTAGTAACGTTCCCAGCAGATTTCTGCACATCTGAAGTTCTGTGGTTAAAGAACATAGATTTATAGGCATAAATTTTAAGAACTGTTCAAGAAAACAGACATCCAAACATAACCTCCATGAAACAGTAGTGCTGTTTGAAATACTATGGTTTGGGGTTTTGGAATAGAAAGAAGTACATTTACTGAAGACATAAGCACCTAGATGACTCCACTGGAGGGGAGTGGGGTGGTCACATTCCCCAGTGAGATGGAGTCTGGTCATAAACTCAGTCCAGTCTGTCCTTCCACCACCCCTCAAACCAGAATCAGGCCAATCCTGAACTCCCTCACAGCTGTTCTTTGCTAATGTCGACTTTTGTTAAATACTTATTATATGCCAGGCATTTAAGGACACAATTGAATTTAGTCCTCACAGTGGCCTCTTGAAATGAGTACTGTTTTTATTCCCATTT
Organism: Balaenoptera musculus; assembly: GCF_009873245.2. Lineage (NCBI taxonomy): Eukaryota > Metazoa > Chordata > Mammalia > Artiodactyla > Balaenopteridae > Balaenoptera > Balaenoptera musculus. The sequence goes on from NC_045796.1 coordinate 31,743,594, forward strand.
CACCAAGACAGAGACTGAGGCTTAGAAACTCTGCTTAAAAAATTGCTGGTAAGTGGTGACTCAGGCTCAGAGCCCTAGTCCTTCACTGTTACCCTAAAATGCCTCTCTCCGCCTTGTTCCTTCTACATACACTGGGTCCACGGATGCCCGAATTTAATCAGAAGTGTTCTAATGAAAAGGAAAATCCCAGCTAGGCAATGAGTTAGTGGAACCTGAAATCTCTGGCCACTAGAAACAGAAAGAACCCCCTGGCAGGAGTATCAGAGAATACCACGTGTGAGATCAGTTATTCTGGCAGGTTCACCCCCCAGCCTTGGCTTGAGAGAAGAGCGCAAGGCTGGCTGCCTAAGCCCTGAGAAAAGAATCTAGTCTTTTTCTGTTCATTTTTATTTTTATTTTTTTTAGGCTTCTGGGCTTTGGGAATCTGCCCGCAAAGCCTGCAAACAGCCTTAGGAGACCTGCTGGCAGCACCCCTAGGAGTTGTTAGCCAAAACCTTCCAGATCCTCTCCTCATCACCGAGACGTGTCCATTGGGAGTAGCTCAAAGATACTCTTTCAACCAAGATAATTAGTTTAGCAAAAGGGAGCCATTGTGGTTTGGAGAGCTCACCATTGATTACTAGGTTGAGATAAAGATTGTTCTCTCCTTTTTTCCCTCTTGAGACCTTAGATAGTAAAGCACTTTTGACCTTGTGCAATAGAGATCTTCTTTCCCATTGAGAATAATGTGGGGAGGAAGGGGAGGGAGGCGGGAAGAAGTACATGTCCATTGTGCTGCTTCTCGGCACTTGCGTTTACCCCATCAGCCTTCACTAAACCCGCAGGTATGTGGCCCTCAGGGGAAAAACATGGCAATCCTAAGGCCAGTGATGGCCCTGAAGGGGTTCAGAACATGCCACCCCAAAATATGCTGCTTTGACATACTGATTATTTTGAGTTGAAAGCACTCAAGAAATAGCAGGTACGGGAAGGGCTCTCTGACCTCCTTTTTCTACCTAAAAGCACATGATAAAATTTCCCATGAGGGAGGTGCCCACCCTACACCAGGAAGAGAAGAATATCCTCATCACCAGAGACTGGTGTACAAACAAACCTACTAAATTAACCCTTATCTTCCATTAGTTCCTGCATGCATTCTCTATCGCTGTCTCACAATTTACTCCCCCAGCCCAAACCCCTTTGTCTTATTGTATTCTTACAATTTATCATTCTTTGCTTAAAAAGACATATAAGCTTTGGGGTCCAATGGCTTCTTCTGGTTGTCATTTCCCTTTGGAAGACACCCGTATACACATAAAAATATGTATGCTTTTCTCCTGTGACTCTGTCTTCTGTCAATTTCAGTCCACAGAACCTAGGAGGGTAAAAGCAAGTTTTTCCTCCCCTATAGCCCTCTTGGAATGCATGGAAGCTTTTTTTCCCAAATAATTTGATGACATAAACTAGCCAAAGTTATAAAATGCCTCTTTAAACTATTTTTCTCCTTTTCTGGCCCTTGTGTATTCTATTCATGATCATTGAAGAAAGTTTAGAAAATATAGATCAACAAAAAGAAAATAAGTAAATTAAAACCACTCAAAATACCACCACCCAGAGGTAATTATCATTAATAATTCTGTGCCAATTCTTCCAAGCCTTTTCTATTCAAATATAAACATATAAAAGTTAACTCTTTTAAAAAAAGTGTCAAATTCTACACATGGTTTTGTAACTTGCTTTTTACTTAGCAATAGATCTTTTCATATACAAATTAAAATTTCTTTTATTTTACTGCCATCTATATAGATGAGCATACCATCATTTATTAATTTGTTCAGTATTGTTGAACATTTAGGTAGTTCCTCATTTTTCACTATTACTTTAAGCTACAACACAACAGCATCATTCATACATTTTCGAGCACTTGCCAATTATTCAAAATACATTGCCAGACTCAAACCGGCACATTTACTGAGGTTTCTGAGACATTGTCCTCCAGAAAGATGATCTCCAACAACAGTTCACTAGCAATGTTTGAAAAGTGCCATAAAGCCTTTTCAAAGAGCAGAGCAAACCAATGATCCCAAAAACAATCCTAGGAGAGGGAAGAGGCAGATCCACTGCTTTGCCAGGAGACCCTTCCACTGGGGCTCTGATAATTCACTGAGATAATGTAAATGATTGTCACTCTGTTGCCCCCATCCCAAGCTTGTAAAATGAGAAAACAGCAGAGTTAGATTATTATCCAGAACAATGGAGAGTCCCGGGGGCCTTCTGAGAAGGCATCGCTTCAGTGCGCAGCGTTGTTAAGAAAACAGAGGAAAAGCCAGCATTTGGTGAAAAGCTCAGTGGCAGCAGTTGATAAAAGCTGACGCTTTGGAGGTGCAGAAAGAATTTATTAATCAAATACTTATACAGCATTTATTATGAGCCAGCCACTCTAAGTGCTTTATAAATCTCAAATCATGTAATTCCCCTAACAATCCCATAATAAGGCAGATACCACTTTTAGCCTCATTTTTACAAGGAGGTTAAGTAACATGTTGGGGATAGTTTTCGAGTCCGTGAGTCTAACTACAAAGTAATGTTGCCCGTTAGGGAATGTCCCCAGTCCCACTAAGAGCATCTCCAACTGCTTCCACATATACAGGATGGTAAGCACTCAGTTTTCCAATCAAGCAGGAAACACCATTTAACTGGTATTGCCACAGTAAAAACAACAAAGACCGAACTTTGCACACAAAAAGCCACTTAATACCTAAAATAACTAAGATAATTTTAGATAGCAACATGTTCCCTGTACCTGATTTAGCCCTGGTTTCATTTGTCACTTATTAATTTTAACTATTTATTTGTCTGGGAAGATTCATTTTTCTTTAATAAATCATAACTGGACTATGTAAGGTCTTATACTTTGCAAAGACCTGTGACATATTTCATCTCATTTAATCCCCAAAACAACCACTTTGGAAGGTATTGAGGCTTAGAAAGGCTAAGTGACTTGTTTGTGGTCACTCAGCTAGATAAATAACAGAGGCAGGACATAATGCATGGCGTCTAACTACTTCCCCACTCTGTCCTAGCTACTAGCATCCATAAGCTCACAGCAGACGTTGAAACTAAGGAAAGATGTGAGGGAGCATGTTAATAGGTTAAAAGATACAGGTAGTTATATAGATAGATAAATATCTAGACATACACATCATAATATTTCATGTATTTTGAATTCAACCATCTGGGGAACTCACCTTCCAGAACTCAAAACCACCTGGTTGGTCTATCTATCTATCTATCTATCTATCTATCTATCTATCTATCTATCTATCTGCTTACCAGTAATAAGCTTTCTTTTCCAAGCCCCACAGAACTATTCTTAAATTTCACACATCTCAAGTCTTCTGGATTCTTTTCTCTCTGTAATTGACAGAGGAAGTTAAGGCCACTTTTCATTCATTTATTCATATGTTCACTTCTATAAACCTGCCCTGGTGTCTTCTACACAACTTACCAAAACACTCTCAGTCTCTTTCAACATAAACACGCGCACACACACACACACACACACACACACAGGCCCACAGGTGCACGCACGCACCTATTAGTTGTAGCTAATTTTTGCAAATTTAGCTACACATTTAAAGCATGTTTGTCATATCTTATCCAACATACCTAGGTGTTACTTAGCAAAGATGTTTCTGGTTAGCTGGTCCTTCTTACTGCCTGAAAAGGGAAGTTATTCTTTTTCTCTCTAAACTTCCCTTTTCTTTGATGTGTCCACATTTTATTGCTTCTCTTCCTCTTTGTTTCTCTTCTCATTTCTTGCCCCTTCAATATCAGAATTATCATAAAATCTGTCCTGGCCCCTTTATCACTCTAATGTGCACTTCCTGTGTGATCATTTTCATAGATAAAACTGAAAACAGTGTGCTGATGACTCACAAATCAGGAACACAGAATTCCCTTCTTGACGTCTAGAACTTTATATCCAATTACCTCCTGCATATGTTCACCTGAATAGGCCACTGGAACTTTAAATTCAGCATTTCTAAAGCCTAACTCTCTCCTCCCCCCAAATCTTCTCTTTTTCTTGTACCTCTAAGAGACAGGCAATGTCATCCACTCAAGTGAAAAAAACTTAAAGTCACTCTTGACTCCTCCCCTTCCCTCAGTTTCCACTTCTGTCTCCCACCAGAATAATCAACTACCTACCGTATCCAATTAGGTCTATTTCCCTTCTCTTTTATTCAATCCTCCACTTGCCTACCTTTTCAGGCCTTTGTCATCTCTCTCTGGGAAAACACAACAGCAGTCTCACCTCTGCTCTATGCTTTCCAACCAGGACTGACAATTCTAGTAAATAAATATACAAGATGCCCAATTAAGTTTGAATTCCAGATAAACAATCAGTATTTTTAGTGAAAATATTTTCCAAATATTGATGGGCAGACTATAATTTATCCAGCAACCCTACAAACACATCTTCGATATTGTCATCCAAGTGAGCAGAAAATTTACTATGGTATTCCTGGCTTAATATCCTCAAGCATTCCCCATTGTCCACAAGATTGTCTTTGGCATGGCACACAAAACTGTCCATAACCTCGCCACTCTATACCTCTCCAATTTTTCTCACCTATCTCTCCCTTTATTCACTGTGTTGCAGCCCCACTGGCCTCCTTCTGGGTCCTAGAATGCATGGAGCTCTTTTCTGCCTTGGAATTTGCAGGTCCATCTACCTGGACCACTCTCCCTCAGATCTCTGAATGGCTGCCTGACTCTTATTTTTCAGAACTTAGCTAAATGTCACTCATTCATAGAAACTTTCTCTGGGCATTCTATCTATAGTAGCCCCTGGTTACTCTTCACCTCATTCTTGTTTCTTTTTTTGATAGCATTTCACAATCTCAAAGTATCTTGTTTATTTGCTTACTAGTTTATTATACATTCATTAGAATATAAATTCTGTAAGGGCAAAGACTTTGCTAGTTCACCACTGAACTCCCAAGGTTTAATACAGGTCTTGACACATAGTTGGTGTTCAATAAATATTTATAGAACAAATGAATAAATGCATGCATGAATGAACAAATTAATGAACAGTTAAGCCCTCTAGCCATGAGTTTCTTTTGACTGTTTGCTTATGCCCTGTGCTTCATGCCCTGTCTTAGTCAATTCAGGCTTCCAAAACAAAATACCTTAGACTGGGAGGTTTAAACCATAGAAATTCATTTTATCACATTACGGAGGCTAGAAGTCCAACATCAATGTACCAGCATGGTCAGGTTTTGGTAAGAGCTCTTTTCTTGGGTTATAGATGGTTACCCTTCTTACTGAATCCTCACATAGTGGAGAGAGAGAGAGTGAGCAAACTCTCTGGTGTCTCTTCTTATAAGGGCACTAATCCCAACATAATGGCCCCACCTTCATGAACTCATCCAAACCTAATATCTCCCAAGGTCCCCACCTCTAAATACCATCACATTGGGGATGAAGGCTTCAACTTATGCATTTTGGGGAGACACAATTCAGTCCAAATCATGCCCCAAGTGTGATTCCCTCTTTTCCCTTCTATGTGCTCCAGAATCACCATTTCTATAGACAGATTTCAAGTAAAATAAATCACTTCGTCCTTTGAATCTTGCCAACATCCTATGCACCTGTAGTGCTTTACTGTAACTAGTTTCATACATGACCATCTTCCTTTCTGAGACTTATAAGCTCCCTGAAGGTTGTACAAACACTTCATTGTGCCAGACATGTCTGGCACAATGTCTGGTGCACAGAAAGAGTTCAATAAATACTCACTGATTAAATACATAATTGGATGAATGAATATTAGCATCTAAGAAGGCAACATAATGTGGCTAGGACTCAGGGTAGCCAGTATTCATATCATAAAGCTCATAAGAGCTACTCACAGAAGATATATTCTTTCATTCCCTCATAGTCTATTTATAGCTAGTTTTCATGGTATTAATGATTTCCAAGTCAACCTGTATTAGTTTGCTAAGGCTGCTGTAACAAAGTACCACAGACTCTGTAGCTTAAACAACAGAAATTTACTTTCCCACAGTTCTGGAGACCGGAAGTCCTAGATAGGATGTCAGCAGGGTTGGTTCCTTCTAAGGGCTCTGGGGGAAGGATCTGTTCCAGACCTCTCTCCTTGGCTTGTACATGGCCATCTTCTTTCTCTAGCTTCACATCATCTTCCCTCTGTAAGTATCTGTGTCCAAATTTTCTTTGCTTATAAGGACACCAGTCGTATTGGAGTGGGGCCCATCATAATGACCTCATCTTGACTTAATTATACCTGCCAAGATCGTATTTCCAAATGAAATGACATTCTGAAGTAACAGGGGTTAGGACTTCAACATATGGATTTTGGGGAAACACAATTCAGCCTATAAAACAATCTCTGTTATGCTAATGAGAAAAATGGCAGGCAAGTCTGGTCTAAGCAATCACACAACAGCAGAAAGAGAAGTGATATCCAACCACCTGAAGCCAAGGGAGAGAACATGGTGGATGTGGGGACCATAAGGGGGTGGGGGAAGAACACAATGAAGAACAAACACAAGACATTAATAAAAGGATACCGACCAAAGGGCAGCGTGCACTGCTGTTCGTGAAAATACACAGGGTCTTTAGGAAAATATTTGGTTATGTGTAGAGTAGCTTATTTAATGGAGCAGGAAAAGCTGTAATACATTTTATAAAGCAATCCTTCAAGTATGGTTACATGGTTTTAAATATTGCTTCTTAAAGGTAAACCTCCAGGCACGTGAAAAATTTAGCTACTTAAAAAGACCCAGCCCCTCAGTGGTCCCATTGTTTCCTGATAACTTCCATCTTAAAGTAAATTACCACAGATCATAGAGTAGAAACGAAAAAAACCAAAAGATCAAGTAGTTCCCCCAAATGGGTGAAAATACCAGGAACATACATTCAGGTGAGAACCCATATGTGTAAAATAAGACACATATACTCTTTAATTCTTGTTCTTGCTCTTAGCTTCTCTTCTTTGCCACCCACCTTCTAGGACATCCGCTTAAACATCCTGGAAGAGTGAATCACCATGTGTATGTAAACCCAGTATTGGTTTCTTGGAAGTCTGGCAGGTGAATCATATTTCATAAATTTTGCCTTTAACAATTTCATTTGGAAAGAAGTTTTCATGTTTCCCAAATGTACAGTGTGTCTGTTAAGAAATTGAAACATGGTAAAAGAATGCAGAGCTTGTTAAAGCTAAAAAGTGTTATGTTATATACTTTTTGTAGCATAAGATATTTTCACATCATCATGTTGTCTCCATATTCATTTCTTAACCACAACTATTATTGTAATTGCATTAATTATGGTAATGCTAACTGTTTTAACAAATATCCCAAAATATATATAAGGTTCAAACACACTGTCTTGAGTATTTGGGATGGCTAAGCTCCTCCTTTGGCAATCCTAACACTTTCATATTTGAAAATGAGTCAAGTATATGGATATTATATTCCAATTCCAGTTAACAAAGAGAGAACTCTTTGTATGTTGGATATTCCCAAATTCTTTCCTCAGTAGATTAGGAGATTTGGATTTGGTCTGAATTTCTTTATATTCCTGAAATCTCCTTGTGGAATTCTTCAACTTAGACCAGTGTCTGGACAGCTAGAATTATGGTGAGCACTGCAACATAAGTGACAACAAAGCTTACCTACTTAATGTGCCATAGGCCATAAATAAATAAGACTGCTCTTTGGAAAACTTCCAAAGGGGTTAATTTCTACCTCTTGGAAGAACCAAGTGCTTCCATTTATGTAAGATCACATTTATTTCATAGTATAGAAAGAGGTTTAATAAAATATTGTATGTAGAGCACTTAGCTCAGTACTTGGATATAGGAGACAAATAATAATACACAGAATATGGCCTTATACAAGCAGCACTCGAAGGATATGCATTCAGATATTAGGAGTGATTTGCTCTGCTTGGTAGTATTTCGAGTATTACTTCTTTTGCCTGTCTATATTTCTCTGTTTACAGTAAACATTTATAGGTTTATAACAAGTAAAATTAAAAAGCTATTTTTAGCTTTTAAGATAATATTTTAAATTCCGTGCTAGTGTTTATTAATTCATCTCTCTTTACACCTGAAGTTTCCCTGTTAAGTGGATAGTCCAAAATACCCATTTGCAAAAAAGGGTCCTATTACCATTAGGAGTTTAACATGTGTTTAAATTTTTGTTAGTGACACACAGATAGAACCATAAAGCATACATGAAAGAAAATACTTTCTCATCTAAGAAAGAAGTCATTTTTTGCTTCAACATTCTAGGTTGGAAGACAAGTATTAATGGCGGATAACCTGATAATCATAACAACATTTTCAATTGAGAGATGGATCACTGCCTGAAAGTCTGAGTAACCCAGGCGTTCCTGAAATTCTGTGGTGGCTTCTGTTCTCACCCTGTGTCTACTCTGAAATTAAACTCAGCTCTTTGCCGCATCCCCAAAAGAAATCCGACACTAAAATTCATTCATAAGTAATGCCAATTTTACTGAAGATTTCTAGGGGAGATGAAGAAAGGAAATTACATCATATATCACCCAGAAAAACTTAGTAAAGTTAATCTTCACTGTTTGCCCCCTTCTCCTGTGTCAATCAGAAAATCCTCTCTACTGTCTGAAACCCAGCCTTGGGCTTGTTGCCAGCAATACCCTCCACAAACAACAGCCCTCACCATTGCCATAAAAAACAGACCAATAACTACTTAGCACAGGTTAAGTCTGGTCCATGGGTGTTTTATGTTCCTTCTCAGGCAGTTTATTAAAATATTCACCCAATAAAACAGGTATGTGTGTGTGGTGGTGGTGATGGAAGTGAAATTTCGTAGCTAAGAGAATATTATTTCCACCAGATGGATAAATACACAAAGTCATTGTACACCCATAAACATATATGAATAAACACACAATATGAAAGTGACAAGGACTCTTTCAATTCTGCTCTCAGCCTGTCCTTGTCCCAAGCTTTGGCTCCCGAGAAGAAAGAGCTGGCCATTCCTGGAGCCCTTGGTGACAGGACTGGGGCTCCTTAACTTAAGTTCCCTCTACGTGGGAGCCTTCGGTATGCCCTCTCAGAAGGCACATTGCAGTGGCTTCCGAGAACACATGGAGCCTCCCAATGCAAAGTATTTTTTAAGAAAACTTTTTTAGAAATCTAAAAAAAAATTTCCTCTATACTTTTGTATAACACTTGACAAATCAAGAAGAATTTTAATTGGAAATACATAGCAAACTTTGACTTTCCTTCAATAATCATGTGTCCTATTAGTATATAAACTGTAACATGAGGGTAGGAAGACTTACCTTGATAGCTGTCATGAATCCAAATTCAAGCTTTTTTCCAACTATTTACGCCATCACTCAGCAACCATTTAGTAATTGCCCAGTTACTGTTTCCAAGTATGTGGGCTCTGGCTTGTAAAGTCAGAGTGGGAAAGAGGAAAACCCAGCCTACAAAGTTTCCATCAAATAAGTCTAAACTCCAGACGTGTCTTGAGTCACTCTGACTCTGCTTGGTTATTGAAATTCTATGGAAATTTTTTCTCCTCATTGGCACTACTCAAACCTCCAGACCACTGGTTTCCAGCCTTATGGTGCACTGTGCTGTTTTTCCCTATTGCTTTTTGAAACATAAGAGTGTAACTCTTCCACTTTCATCCTTGCTGTTTTGGGGGTTTCAAAATTTATGCTCACATATTATCTAGGTTATTCTTATTTTAAAATAAGGACAATCACAATTTTAGGTTTTAATAGCTGAATTCTTCATATGCCATTGCGTCTCAAAACCCAAGTTGCCCACTCTGTCTGAGGCGGCCACATTCCACGGTTGTCCCAGAAGTACCTAATGAATACAGCTTTCCCCCAGCAAATCTGTGAAGGCGGAGAGCATGTTAGCCCTGGATAGCCTCTGACTCCCCTTTGCTAGCCCTTCCCCCCATTATCATCAGCATCTTATCCTCCAAGCGTTACCCACATCTCAGACATCTATCATTTCTTGAGATCCCAGAAAAAAATAAAGAACTGAGTGAGTTAATTTCTTAGGAATAGATGCAGTTCAAAAAAGGCGCAAAGGTTTCAGGTAAATTTAGCAAATCTCTGATGGGCATAGTTAAGACTCCAGAAGGAAATTGTCTCAGGGCAGGACCCTTAATACCAGTTGGTTTCACCCTTTTGGCCACCATATACTCTTCAGAGGGGGGCATCATATTGGACTAGGGACAACACTCTGCATTCTCTGAACCTCACTTGCTGCATCTGCACCTACTCTCAGGGTTGTGTAGAAAAATGGGACTGTGTAAATACAAACAAGTAATATTTTATGAGTGCATGTGAAAACTGGTGAAATCTGAATAAGGCCAATGGGCTAGTTAACAATATCGTACAATGACATTTCCTGGTTTTGGTATTTTACTATAGTCGTGTAAGATGTTACCGCTGGGGAAAGCTGGGTGAAGAGTATACTGGACTCTTGTACTATTTTTTGAACTTCCTGTGAGTCTATAATTATTTCATAAATAATTTTTGTGTGTGCATGGAAAAAAAGTGAGAAAGGATTTTAAAGTCTTCCTAGAAAGGTACAGTGCATTAAAGAAATACTAAAGTTTTACCTGCCTCATTTCCAATATCTTTTATGTCCCCAAGTACTGTGTGCAACATTTTTAAGTAACTAATAATAACTACCCCCCCATAAACTCATTAAGCAAGAAGCATCTTTAATTCTCCAAAAATATCATTTTGAAAAGCATTAAGGTGATTTTTCTCTTTTGCCTATTTTGAGCACAAGCCGTCATCCTGACTTGCCCAAATGTGGATACGGGTGAAGTGGAGAAATTAATGTTTTGCATGCTTTTATCAAATACCAAAAGAAAGGCTGGTGTTCTAATATTCAAAAATAGGACTTTGCATAAAGACAACTAGACCTTTATGGCAGATTATTATTTGGGGAAACGATTGTCTAAATTCCTCCATCTCCCCTTGAACATATTCAGGGACTGACTTGATTGCCAAAACATAGAGTTTTCATTGAGGAAGGTCCAGAAGGAGAAAAGACTGCTCCTTTTTGGCCTCGGTGAACTGCAGAAAGGAGGAGAAAAAAGAAAGTGTAGGAGAAACCATCAGATATTTGTATCCGTTTTTATGTCTCCGGCAGCCCAAAACATGTTAGGTTCATGAGACAATAACTTATGGGGGTACAGGGGAGGTGGTCTTGCATTGTGAACTTGGGGAGGAAGCTATCCTGATCCAATGTAAGGTGCAGTCATAGACACAGAGCAGAGTGGTAGACAGATGGAGCCCCTGAAGTTAGCTTTCCTGAGCTACTCAGTTTCCCTGTGGCCTGGATCCTGAGCTCAGGGCCAGCAGTGTGAGAGAGGAAATCCCACAATAGGGGATAAGACTGGATTTCAGGGCCAGCCAGATAGACGGAGGATGTCGTGAGAGACTCAGAGGCTGAGGTGGCTAAGCCAGATGGATGGACCTTGAGTTCACCACTGGTAGATTTCAAGCTTGGAGATGAATAGGGCAATTCCATGAAAGGCAGAAAGGAACTTACTTCTGAGGCCAGAAGATGTCAGCCAGTGCACACTCACGGACAACAGGAGGTCAGGGATCTCTCCCCCCCAGCCCCACAAGGTCAGAAACTCCACTTCTTTTAAACCTGGACTCCAAGCAATAGAGAAGGAGGGGGGAGACACTCTATGAGAACTAAATATTTTCATCCTAGAGCGTCTGAACACTACTCCAAAACATCACTCACATTGTAAGGTCACACTAGCCTTTAAACAGGACTAGATTTTGGTTAAATTTTTTCCCTGTCAACCAGCATATGGTGACTCTTCTGCATACCTGAATATAATGCAGTTAATTATGAGATAAATTTTTTAGTCTGCTGTCCATGTGTCTTGTAAACTACAGGCAATCTACATGGTACCTGGGTGGCTAGAGAAAAGAAGAAAGATCAGAACTGAGCAGAATTTGTTCTCACTCAGGTTTAAACATATGGCAGGACAAATCATGTTATTACATCCTTACATCTAAAGTCTCTCTAAGCATAGTTTAGTGTAGCCGAAGCCCTTAGCATTTTTCTAACATAAGCTTAAACAGGTCCAGATAAGTTTAACTTAGCATTTATTGAGCCCTTCTCAATCAGACACATTGGTAGTTACTGGTACAAAGATGAGTAAGACAAGGGTCTTGCTCTCAAATTGCTCACAAGCATCTAAGTAAATCATTGTGATACAATATATGCACTAAAACTACTTTAAAAGACAGTGATGTCAACGTACGTTCTGAAGTTAAGGTCCATCAGAACAGAACAAAGATCTATCAGCCAGTCTTTCACTAAGACTCTAGTTGACAATGTAACTGAATCTCAGTAATGTGTCTAATAGTACCTCTACTGTGGTTTAAAAAATTATATTTTAAAATTCATGGGTTGTTTTACATGGTCATTAAAATGCTTTTTTTCCTGCAATCTAATTTTTAAGACTAGTCTGAATTCTATCACATTGGGACCTATAGGCTTGCTGTAAATTTTCAGAGCAAGTATCAACCTATAATTGAAGCACTTTTCACTTTTCTAAGCATATTTCATGTGTTATTTCACTTAATCCTTACAACGGGCATTAAATTATCCTGTTATCAATGAAAATGAACAAAACAGAGTTCACGCAACGTGATGCAAGGGTCCGCCTCTGACTACTGTGCACACTTCCTCTTCCCTGTGCTTTTCCTAAAGCACCTGGCAGGTCTTTCCATGTAGTACTAGTTTATACAAATTGGCTTTGTTGCTCCACATTTACCAACGTGTATTCTTTAGAACACTAGAACTATATGCATAGGCTGCTGGTACTTTCTGTTTTGATTAAAGTTTTTTTTAAGTAAAACTAATCCTTGAAGCTTTTGGTATATTAATGTGTACTGTGTATATTTCCAAAGGACATAACAGTGCTTAGTACTTTCTAAGCGTATAAACTGTTTTGTAATGGAGCTTTCCAGGTCTATTAGGTTTCTCTAGAGAAACAGAACTAATAAGATATAAATAACATATATAATATATTACATATATATTAAATATGTATAATATTTATTGATTTATTGATTTTAAGGATTGGCTCACACAATTTGCAGGCTGGCAAGTCCAAAGTCTGCAGGGTGGGCCAACACTCTAGGGACCCAGGGAGGAGCCAATATTCAGTTCAAGGCCGAAGATCTGATGTTGTAAAGGAAGTCTTAAGGAAGTCTTCTGGAGAAGTCCCTCTTGCTTGAGGATGGCAGACTTTTGGTCTATTCAGTCTGTCAACTGATTGGATGAGGCCCACCACATTATGAAAAACAATCTGTTTTTCTCAAAGTCCACAGATTTAAATGGGGCAAAAATACCTTCACAGAAATACCCAGAATAGACCCAGGCAAACTAATACGTAAAATTAACTGTCACACCAGTAGATTAGGATTCCACAGAAATCACCTTAGAAAACACTGCCCTGGCTGGATTATCATCTCCTTAAAGGCAAGACCTGGGTTTTTAAGTTCTTGTATCCTTCAATATCTTGATTAATTGATAGTAAAAGACTGTAATTATGATAAAATGGAATGAGCACTGGATTTAGAATCAAAAAACGTGGAGTCCAATCCTGGCTCAACATTCTAGTAACTTTGTGGTTTCAAGGAAATAATTCAATCTCTATTCTTATCAGGTTTGTTACATGTGGACTGGGAGTAATCATAACTATATCAAATTAAATGAGAAGATACGTGAAAGTGTTTGGTACATACACTTATGAATTTAAAAATGTTTCATAAAGCAAACAGTTAAAACTCCATGACAATGTCAAAGTATATCTCTGAAAATCAATACACTTCATGTTATTTTTGTCTGTTATCAATACTTATTCATTTTGTTTTTTTAGCCAAAAATGAAACACATGTCATTTTAATGTTACCAAAATGGGGTATAGGACAAACCATATGAAATTGTCAATGTTTAGTAGTTTTTGAATTACAAGAATGGCAATTTCATTTGGTTTATCCTAATACGAATAGGTGGTAAAATGCAGGGTTACACTTGAGGTTATTATAGCTAACAGACTTGTTATTGCTAATTAGGACTTGGTAGGCCCCATTCATTATTGTCTCTGCCTACAAGAAGATTTTATTCTGGGACAGAATGACTCAGAGTGTCAAACAGAACTGAAAGAAATAAATTTGATCACTTATTTGATTTGGTGGCAACTTTTAACAAATCTCCTTTATCTAGGTTTTTATTCTTACCGTGTATTGCAGGAAATGGTTATGAGAGGTCTGAGGGGAAAAGAAACTTCTCTTAATAGCCATTCTGGCTTCCTACTGCTCCTTGAACATACCAGGCACATTACTTCATAGCTTCCCCATGCATCTGCCTGGCCAGCACGTCATCTCCCCCAATTCTTTATCAGGTCTCACCTTCTCAAGGAGGCCTAACCTGACCACCCTATTTATTATTTTTAACAAACTATCCTCCACATTTCCACTACCCATTGTCCTGGTCCTTTTTTATTCTGCCTTATTTTTTCTTTTTATCCATAGCATTTATCTCTTTCTAACATATATAATTTAATTTTCTTATTTGTTGTATCTATTATTTATTGTTTATCTTTCTCACCAGCATATAAGCTTCTCAAGGGCAGGGATCTTTGTTGATTTTGTTCACTGATTATCCAAAGCCTCTAGAACAGTGTCTGGAACACAGTAGGAGCTCAGTAAACATTAGTTGAATAAATAAATTTAATGAGAAGATCTTGAACAGGCAAGACGTGTTGTTGAATGACTAGGAAAAGGTAGTTGGTTCCAGACTCAAAGGGACAGCAAGAGAGGAAGATATTTCGTATCAAAGTAATCGATTACATATTTGATTCTAAATTTCTGTTTTTATTTTGTGGAAAACTCTGCTGAAATGCTGTAAGAGACTGAAGTCACAATCTGAGGTGATAGCTGATGATGAAATCATCAGAATAAGTCCATTTTCTGAGATGACATCCAGACAGATCGGGAGGAAACATATGAATCTACTGCCAAAGCCAGTTGATCAGAGCCACTGTGGACAATCTGTTTCCGGTTTTTTCAGTATCCCAGAGTAACAAGATTAAGCATTCTTTTTTCTTCCCCCTTAAATTGCTAATGTGTGTATAACTTATAAAAATATTCTTGGACCTAACCAATGAATAAGGACTGTAATAGAGGCAGACCAAATTTAAAGATCAGGGCAACCACAAACCATAATGGAGGGTGCTATTAATGTGACTAACTCATTCTGGCAGGAAATATAGGAGTCAAACCTCCAAATCACAGGGCAAAGATCAACCTGACACAATCCACAAATTTGAGTCACTGAAATTGTGCCCAAACCCAAGTGAAGCAGAAACAATTGCCTTGTTCATTCAAGAAGAGTGCTTTCTATGTGATTGAGAGAGGGCAATGCTACCATGGCAGAGCCTCTGTTGCACATATTCTAGATCTGGTAACTTATTGAATCCTCATAACAACTCCATGAGGTGGGTACTAAATGATTCCCCTTTTACAGATGAGAAAACTAAGTTGTAGTTTTAAGAAACTTGCTCCAGGTCACACAGCTAGGAAGCCAGGATTTAAAGCCCGGTGGCTGTAACTTAGGAATTCATGGTCTTATCAATTCACTACCACCTCATAACACAACAGAGAAGAGATGATTCCTTGGGAGACTATTATAAACAAACTTTACAGCTAACACATTAAATAGAGAAGACACTATGCAAATCATTAGGCAAAATTTTTTAATTTCTAGAAATAGGAAAAATTGTTTAAGGTCTTTGTTTATCCCTTAGACGTATAGAACATTATACTTTAGTGGAGTGAGCCATATGAGATGGACTAGCTAGCCGCTCCAGATTTCTTCTACACCTACGCATTTTAATTTACACACTGAGAAACATAATATCGTAGAATAACAGAACCAGCCTAGGTCTAAGCCTGGTGTCATGATTTACTAGTTGTTATTCAGCTACGTTTACAACGTGGATTTGGGACAAGTCAGAATTGTATGAATCCTCTGTCGTTGGAAGGCTGAGGTTTGTTCCTGTCTTGAAGTTTGTTCAAGCGTGAGTCCACTGATTGAGGGAGTGATTGTGGTCTTCCAAGGGTGCTGTGTAAAAAGGAAGTTGTTTCTTCCAACAGCCTTGTTTGTGTTTTTGAAAACTGTTTCAGTTTATGTCCTGTCTCCATTCCCAGGCCCAGCCCTCTCAAAGTAAACAGATGACAAGCAGTAGTGGTAGGGTAGTGGTGATGCAGGGGTGGGGATGGAGGTGGAGGAAGGAAAGAGATGTCCCTAGGGCAAGAAGATTTCCAAAGAACCCAAATGTAATTTGGAAATAAACTCAAGTGCCAAAACCAGATGGGATTTATAGCATCAAGATCAGTCAAATCTATAAGCATAAATATAGACTGAGAGAAATTTCATGTACTTATTCTAAAATGATCAAACACTGATGGACATTCTTATACTAAATGCCAGTTAAATTAATGGCTAAAGATGAATTCTTGGCACATAAATAGGTACACCTCTTTATCCCATTCATCTCTAGCCATCTGCTTCTACTTGCCCAGAAAACTCATTTGTTTCTGATGTTTTGTGGAAGAACAGAATCTGAGCTTCCTTAATTCAGACTATGGCACTAAAAACCATGAAAGGAAAGCAAAGAAGGAAGGAAGGAAGGAAAGGAGGAAGAGAGGGAAGGAGGGGAGGGGAGGGGAGGGAAGAGCAGGGGAAGGGAAGGGAAGAAAGGAAGGAAGGAAGGGAAGAAAGAAAGAAAGAAAGAAAGAAAGAAAGAAAGAAAGAAAGAAAGAAAGAAAGAAAGAAAGAAAGAAAAAGAAAGAAAGGAAGGAAGGAAGGAAGAAAGGAAGAAAGAAAGAGAAAGAGAGAAAGAAAGGAAGGAAGGAAGAAAGAAAGAAAGAGGAAGAAAGAGAGGAAGGAAAGAAAGAATAAAAAGAGAAGGACGAACGGAGAAAGGCATTGAAAAAATAAATTTCCATAATCTTAACTAAATCTGGAAAATAAGCCAACATTTAAAATTTCCCTTCTTTCCAAGTCTGCTCCCAAGACCTTAGCTGACCCCATCTGGGTTAGAATGTTCTCTTTCTACAAACAAGAATTAATTGCAATCCTTGATTCAGTAACATTGGAACTCACAAAAATGTCCCTCTTGTATGCCTGTCTACCAAAACACGTACAACTAAAACCAGAAGTAATATGCGTTTCCTCTATTTAAAAAGCAAGTAATTCTGTAGTATTAAATTATCATTTATATACAAAGCACTTGTCAAAACTTTAGTTGATCGCATACTTTGATGTCAGCAGAATAAAAAGGAAAGACAACTGCATCACCTGAGAGATGATATAGTTCTATTGGCCAAAAGACAAAAAATAACTCAAGAAGACTTGGGGTGATGACTGGTCATGGATGCTAACATGGATTCTTACCACACCCACCTGAGGCTCCACTAATTCTCAGCTACACATTTTGGGTACCAATTTGTAAAAAATCAAGGCATTTATTGAAATATCAAGTAGTCATTTCCTGACTTACTCCAATAAGTTAAATTTTCTGATAGAAAGGGTTTTTTAAATCCTTAAAACATAAGTATTTTCCTGAAAATTTTGAAATTCACCTGAGAAAAACATTTGACTCTGAACCAAAGTAATGTGGATTGACATTTCTCCAAATCCTATGTTCAAATATTACATTCAAAGGAGAGCTATGCCCAGGGGCCATGAATTAATAGAGTTTACTGTTATAATCATTGGTTGATGTGATTATGTGTGATTTTAATAATGTGTAATATATATTATATATTTTTTATATGTAGATGTAGTTTATATATAAAATGTTTATATATGTAGTTAAATAGTACAAACATATACATGTAGTTTGGATAGTGTTACAATGAGTATGTGTTTCTTTTATGGTTTAGAAAAAAATAAATTATTTCCATTCTTGGTGGGGGAAAACTACATCTTAGTAAATTCAGATTTTGAATATACCAATTTAGGAATTAAAGTTGTGCCAATATAGTACTTTAATTTTTAAAAAATAAAAGTGCCATATATATGTTTACCAACTTCTAGGAATTTTCACAGAAGATACACTTTGAACAAAATTACATATGGATTAGGTTATTCATTGCTGTATATTTGTAACTACAAAATATTGGAAACAGTTAAAGGCCCTTACATAAGAGATTGACTTAATTAACTATGGTAGTCAACAGATTTTGACAAAGGAGTGAAGGCAATACAATGGAGCAAAGGTAGTCTTTTCAACAAATGGTGCTAGAACAAGTGGGCATCCACGTGCAAAGAAAAAAAATTAATCTAGACAGAGACCTTACACCCTTCACAAAATTAACTCCAAATGGATCATAGACGTAAATGTAAAACACAAAATTATAAACTCCTAGAAGAGAGCATAGCAGAAAACCTAGATGGCCTTGGGTATGGTGATGACATTTTTGATACAACACCAATAGGCGTGATCCATGAAAGAATAACATAACTACACTGAAGGGGGAAAAATTAATACAAGTCATTTTGGAACACAGAATTGTGATTATAAATTTTTAGTCTAGAGACACAAAGAACTAAAAATATTTCTTGAATTCTACTTAGTAGATTTGTTTCTCTCAACCGTGTTGGTTAGTAATTCCTTCATTCTTCATATTGTAGGATTGAGCAAATGAGTAAATATGTTGATAATGTTGGGAACCAAGTTTCTCACTGTTGGAGAAGGAAGATACCATTATGAAATGGGAAAGAGTTAGAAAGAACCATGTAGTACTGAATGGTAATTGAACTCATTGCATTTTACACATGTAATTATAAATATAAATAGAGATATAAATAGAGACACATAGACAAAGAGATGTAGCTATAGATTGTACTCTTGTTGACTAAAGGAGCCTAGATACAATGATATGCCAGAAGTAATTAGGGCACCAGCACCCACTAAATGGAACCAGGGCTCCTTGGAGAAATGGCTGATTCCAGAGTTAGCACAGATAAGTACAAGATGAGCTTAAAACATTATTTTTGGTATCAGAAATTAAGGAAGTGCTCAGAAAATAATGAGGATATGTCAAAAGGACACAAGAACCCACCTGTAGGAGCTTGCACAGGCCAAATTTGGGGCAATTTGAGTACTTAACTAAACAATGATTCTGTGTATTTTAATCAATTGGAATAAAAAAGAATCCGTGAGTCTATATAAATAAGAAACAAATAATAGGGCTTCCCTGGTGGCGCAGTTGTTAAGAATCCGCCTGCCAATACAGGGGACACGGGTTCGAGACCTGGTCCGGGAAGATCCCGCATGCCGCAGAGCAGCTAAGCCCACGCGCCACAACTACTGAGCCTGCACTCTAGAGCCCGTGTGCCACAACTGCTGAGCCCGTGAGCCACAACTACTGAAGGCCGTGCGCCTAGAGCCCGTGCTCCACAATAAGAGAAGCCACTGCAATGAGAAGCCCGCGCACCGCAACGAAGAGTAGCCCCCGCTCACCGCAACCAGAGAAAGCCCGCGCACAGCAACGAAGACCCAACGCAGCCAAAAATAAAAATAAATTTAAAAAAAGAAGCAAATAATAAACAAACAAAAATAAGAAGGGAAAGCTTTTCCTTACAGTAGAAAGCTAATAAATGTAGAAGGAATAATGGCAGTATTTAAAATCACCCTTTTGCAATTGTCATAGTAAAAATTGAATCAGGGAAGAATTATTAATGGATACTAAAGACAGGTGAAAATTTAATGAGAAACAGAATATTGATAGGGGCTTGAGTATCTCCCCACTAATAACTTCTAAATTATAAGGAGAAAGTACTATCTTTGCAGCAGAGAAACCTGGTGAACACCAACTTAACCAACTGACCAAATTTGGCATCAATAATAATGGCAAAATCGAACATCTTGTGCTTCCAGAAGTGAAGCACCAAGGACACACTATCACTGATGTAGTGTTCCTGCCCAAACTGCAAAACATGTATCCAATCATAAGGACATATCAGACAAACCCAAACTGAGGGACAGCCTACAAAATAAATAGCCTGGACTCTTCAAAACGTTGACATTATTTGGTAAAGGCTGAGGAACTGTTGTACCAAAGAGGAAAGAAAACTTAATGCAATGCATGATTCTGTTTTGCATCCCAGAAAATAAAATCTTTTAAAGGACATTATTGAAAATGAGAAAAAATTAAATTGATCTGGAAATTAAATAATGATATTGTATCAACATTAAACTTCCTGACTGTGGTTGTGTGACTTAATGTCCTTGATCTTAGGAGATACACCTTAAAGTTCTGGGGTGGTAAATGGGCATAATGACTCCAGTGTACTCTCAGAAAGTTCAGGGAAAAAAATAAAGCTATCCATAAACATACATAGAGAGAATATTAACAATCAGTGAAGATGGGTGAAGGTTAAACAGAGTTCTTTATACTATTCTCACAACCTTTCTGTATCTTTGAAGTTCTTTCTAAATAAGTATTTTTTAAATGCAACTAACTTTATTATTTACATTTTCAGATTTTTAAAATAAGACAAGATCATTATTTAAAAAGTAGGCTACATACTGAAAGTTATAAAGTAACGATTGTAAATCCCCTGTAATTCCATGAATTGTTAAATCAGTGGTGTCTTTCCTTCAGAATGATTTTACACATACATATTTCTTTTTAATGGGATAAGATTATACCAAAAAAAAGTTATACAATCTCTATGCAAAATATGCAATTTTAATGTTTCTCTGACTGAAATTTTTATTTCTATGTTGAGCACCCATTTGATCTGATATCAAAAACAATTTAGTTGCTTTAAGAGAAACTCAGAAGCAATGAGGGCAACCACAGTTAAACTCAGTTCAAGGATGTAACCATCCTTCACTTGTCTCCCCCCAAAGTGGAGTCTAAATTCCAGGTTATCTTATCTAGTTTCCAGGCCACAGTGGGGCAGGGGACCACTGATTGGAGGAATTCTATCTGTATACAGGGCATCAACATTTTTGCCACATAGCTGGAAATAGTTTCCAATTTTTGTCTTGTTTTTCAGCTTCTCTGAATTGTACATTTTAAAACTAACTCTATAAGTAGAGTTAAAAAAAAAACCCAATGGCCCTAAGCTAATATTTAAATTACTTATAATTAATGACCATAATTCCATTGAAGTCCTAATAGAAATAGTTTGTTTTTTTGAAGCTCATGCCACAAGATTTTTTTCTCACCAGCAAAGCCTGTGTCCCCTGTATGAACTGGTCTATATATATCAGAAATGAATCTGGAACATTGCCAGTCTGCAAACCAAAAATCTGACCAATGGTATTGCCTCCCAAATGAGTACTGGGATCTCTTTGCTTAATAATCACATTTTGAAAAATTAAAGAGATACATATATAGTTTTTAAAAATTTGTATGCAATGCCAAAAGTCACAAGATAAAAATTTTATCTCCCTCTGTCTCTTAGTATTAATTCCTGCCTCTCTCCACCCTGGCTTTAGTGTACAAATCAAGGTTGACAAACTTCAGACCGTGGGCCAACTCTAGCCCCCCAACTACTTTTGTAAATAAAGCTTTATTGGAAACAAGTTACTCCAATTCCTTTTACATATTATCTATGACTACTTCCTTGATGTAATGGCAGAGTTAATTAGTTGCAGCAGAGTCTGTACAGCCTGAAAAATTCTATTATCCAGCACTTAAAGAGAAGTTTTGCTAGCCTCTGAAAAATGATAGTATACTATACATGCTATTCTACCACTTCTCTTCATTTAACAATAGTCATACAGTCAATATGTAGATCAACTTCTTTCTTTATAGTAGTGGAATCGCATTCCATTGTTTGCTTAAATAAACACCATAATTTGCTCAACAAGCCTTTTAGGTTATTTTCTGGTCTTTGTAAAAGATGATATTTTCATGCATTTGTGCAAAGTATATCTGTTGGCACCACTTTTACAAATGAAATTACTGAATAAAGGTAATGTGTACTTTTTATTTTAATAAATATTGCCTGATTGCCAAGTATAAAAAGTTTTATAACAAAACTGATGTAGAACTGATTCAAAAGGGAGACCTACTTCTCCTACTCTCCCTTCTATTTAGATAATGCTGGGAAGAAAAATATAGCCCAGGATTATAAGAGAGATAATAAATATAATAAGGAAAGAACAACATAGCACAATCTCTGGCAAAAAAAGTGTACCTTTAAAATAATATGTTTTTATTGAAATGAAAAAGAGAAGAGAATAATGAAAATTATACAACATGGCTTTTAGAGGAGTTAAGGAAAAATAGAAAACTTTGTTTTACATTCTCCTGCAGAAAAAATCATTTACAGTTTGCCAAAGTTGTTTTATATATTAAGTTAAATAATGGTTTCAAATGTGGGCAAATATGTCTTTAGTTGCAAAATTTCAGAGACAGGCTGTTCTTTTTCCTGATAAAAGTCAAGCCCAGTAAGAAGTTCCACATCACGGACCCGGGCAACATGTGCGTTGAATCTTTCTTCAATCCAAAGAGCTTCTGGTTTATTTTCCTGAAAAAGAAAAACAAAAGACTATTTTCCCTGGGGCATGATTTTTCATTAACAGAAAGATCTTTTATTACTTAGAAGTTGTCCTTTTTCCTGTGTTTTTTTGGTTGTTGTTGTTTTTGTTTTTGTTTTTTTTACTGAGGTATAATTGACATAAACAGCATTCTATTAGTTTTAAGTGTACAACATAATGATTCAGTGTTTGTTCCTGTGGTTTTTATTGCCTTAAATCTTAATTTGATACAGCTAAATTTTGTTGTATATTAAAAGAAAAAGAAAAAGTACAAAGTATACTATAACAAATACAGACTGCCATAAAGTCATAAAGTACAGCCAATTTTATATTTACTTCAGATACAATTTTTTTTTAAAACTGAGACATTAAAGATGAAGTTAAGTCCCCACATTCCTCTACTCAGAGTTAATCGTTACCATGAGTCAGTGTGAATCCAGTCTGTGTTTTCACACTTTTACTGCACATCAGTATACAATATATAGCATTGATTTATGTTTTCAAATTTATAGAAATCATGTAAGTGGCATTCTATAATTACTTTTTCCTTCAATATTATGTTTGTAATCTATTCATAGTGAAATATCTAGATCTAGTTAAATCATTTGTTTTTAGCTATGGTTTGTGGTAGCACAGTTTATTTTTTTCATTGCCATATTGCTAGTATTTTTGGCATTATAAATAATAGTGTCATGATAAATTACCACATGTCTTCTGTGTTCAAGAACATGAGTTTCTAGGATATAGAAATGGAATTGCTGGGTCATAGAGTACATGTAACTTTAACTTTACCAGATATTAAACCTAGCACTCCTCAAAGTGTTTATACCAATTTATAGTTCCATTGGCAATGGAGGATAATCCCCATTTACCCACATCCTTACCAAACCATGATGTGAAATAGTGCTTTATCCCTGTTTAAGTGTTATTACCCTGAGTTTGACTGAGTATCTTTTCAGATATTTCTTGGCCATTTGACTTTCAATAGGTTTTTAACTACATATAAAAAACAGTATAGTTAAAAATAGTATAATAAATAGTATAGTAAAAACAATTTTGTATACTATATATACTGTATATATAAAGGTTAGTGCAATAATTTAAAGCCATGGATTTCTGTGAAATTCCTTATTCTTTATTTATTAATTTTCTGATATTCATATGATATTGCTAAATTTCCAGTTAAATTTTTAAAAAGTAAGAAAGTTTACAAGTTTGTTTAATTAGATGGGTCTGCTTAAATGACTTTCAGTTGACTTCAGCATACTGGTTCACTTTTTTAAATATGCAAGATTAAAATAGGCAGCTACTATTTGAGCCAGAGAAAGTATAAGACGAAATCACTGTTTGTTTCGAACCTCTAAAGTATTTCTCCATGTGAGATTCATGAGGTGAGTTATTACTTTTTTAAATAAATATGTGATGTACTAATATTAACTCATATTTCTAATGGGAATCCAATTCAGTCTTTTTTCCTTGCCTGCACTATTTCACATTTTAGTAACATTTAATAGTTTTGATGACTTTTTTCATAAAGTTTCCCCCCCGTGGCTTTTATAACTCTATTTTCTCCCAGCTTATTTGGTATCCATCTAACTGAATGTTTAGGGAACACCTGACAGTCTTCACTTTTTTAAAACTGCAATGAAATGATCTTAATGATCTTAAATGAAATGAAATGTACTTAAATGATCTTAAGTACAACATAATTATAACTAGGCAGGGGTGATACTCAAGCTATTCCGTATCAGATAGTTCACCAGCACCAATCAATCTGAACAGAAGCCAGCTGTAGACAACTGCTCTAGCTGTACCACTGCATCCCAAGAGAATAAAAGCCTTGTGTATATTGAGTTTTTATGAGCCATATTTAAATATACGCTTTTAGATTTATATATATATATATATATAATTTATTGATTGATTACATATGTATTAGACCTGTTGCATAAATAGAAGTATTGTATACACCTAAAATACAACTCAATTTGTTCGTTTTTTGAGGCGATACCAGTTTCAGTACTTTTCTCCCCTAACCACCTCCTTAATCTCTTCCTTATTCACTTACAGTCTCGTTATCACTGCTGTCACACTAATGAAACCATTTTGTCAAGGATGACCTAACTGAGTAGAATTTTTGTAGACCTTTCACTTAGCTATTACCCCAAGCTTCTGAAAGTTCCTTCTTTGTCTTCCATAGCTCTGCTTACTTGTTTGATGACACCTTCTGTTTCCTCAGCTGACTTTAGTTTTTTCCATCCTGGAAGAATAGACATTTCCCTCCATCTGATCTTTGGACCTCTTCTCTCTATTTTCTTCCCTTTGGAAATTTTATTTCACTCCCATGATTTAATACCAAATCTATCACTATAGTTCTGTTCTCTTCCAAGTTCCATAGCTGTATTGTCTACCCCTAATTCTATTTACAGTACAACTGTGTACCCCCAATTGCATTTCCAATATATACTAAGTTACAATAATGATAGTCACTTGGAGTTATGGCAGTGTTCTCATTTATCTGACAGGAATTCAGCAATACAAAGTTGAGGGGAAAAAAGAAAAAGGAGGAGGAAAGAAATGATGGAAGAACAAAGGAAGACAGAAAATATATAAGGAAATAAGAATCTAGTTCCCTACATCAAGTGTGAGGTGGAATTGTGACTCTACCATTTCTACAACTGGTATCTGTTCCCTTAAACATTTTATAGTGTGAGTACCTTCCCCCCACTCAGTGATTAGAATATTTAAAAGTGCAGAATTTTCATACAACATGACCCTTAAAGAAAGCCTATTTCCTTGGGTGCTTAAAGCACAATTACCTGTTCTAATGCTGGTGGAAATGTTGGCTGAATTTCACTTATTAAGGTACAGCTTGTGTATGTACAGTACTTTGTGGGTGATTTGATTCTGGGTGATTTTTTCTGTAAACAATTTCACTTTATTTTGACTTTAGAATGTAATTCCTTAAAAAATGTGATTTCTTTATAATGGCTACCATTTGCTTACTATTTATTTAGAATTCTTAGGGGTTTATATGAAATATCTTATTTAATTTTCAAAACAACATCATGAGGGGGTGAGTTTTTTATACATTTGAAGAAAGTGACACAGTTGTTTACCCAAAGAGGCCAAATCAGTAACTGAACCCAGATATCCAACTCTAAAACTCATGCATTTGCATTCTATTCTATACTGCTTCTCACATACCCTCCTAGATATTCAACTAGTTTCTTAATCGGAAGACCACCAACAGCAAATGTATCCTTCCCAAAACAACTGATTGTCTTATATATTTCCTGGCCAATCACACCTAAATTTTCAGTCACCTTTGGCTCTATCATCCTCTCTTCCCTCCCTATATCTAATTGACAGTCACATCTTATTAATGTCACAATCTCTCTTATAATTATAGCTTGGTTTAAGTTTGTTTCATACTCATCATATTATGCCTCATAGTTATCTTTATAGATATCATAGCCTGATTACTATACTGCCAATTCCTTAACATTTTGGAATATGTACAATTTATTAGTGATCATGTCTTATTCAATAGAGATGATGCCCTGTTAATTTTGAGATCATCTCCACGTTGGATGTTCAGGGAAAGCTTCATACCGTTTGTACTTTACCTTGAAGTGTAGGTGGAATTTTTAGCAGATGGAAAAGAAGGGCATTCTAGAAGACAGAAGAGCATGAGCAAGAACATGGAGGTAGGGAAAATCAAGGGGTGTTCAAGTAATTTCAAGAAGCTCAGTTGGCCTGGAACTTGCGTCTGCAAAGTCAGCTGAGGGTAAATGGTGAAGAGCCTTAAGTACAGGCTGGGAGAGTTTTGTTTGTTTATTTTTGTAGTTTTATTCAGGGTAGATAGATAATCAAATGGATGAGAAAGGATGTCATCGTGAAAAACTAAATTTTAAGACGAGCAACTTGATAGTGAAATACAGAGGTGAAGGGGAGGAGGACAGGAGATAGTAAAACTACTTAAGATTCATTTTCAAAAGTCCTGATAGAAGACAATAAGGGCCTAGACCAGGGATAGCAAATCATTTCTTCTTTTCGCACCCATTCTAACCAATCCAAAATGGCTACCTAGAACCTCTATGATAAAGAACTATTTATTCCTGATTCAGTGGAAAAGAGCACCACACCGTATCAGTCACCAAAGTCTGCCACTGGAAGAGGAAGTGAAGAAGGACGGCTTCCCCTTGTCTTGACTAAATAAACTTCTGACAGGACAAATAGGAAGAGATTTAACTACACAACATCTCCTGATAGCTTCTTGTTTGGAAACTCTTCCTCATTCTAGGACTATGAGTGACCCACTGCTTAGCCTCTAAACTTTGCCATCCATCTTGAGTCACTGAAAGCAACCATTCAACACTCAAGTTCAAATCCTATCTTCAAGACTCAGCTAGAATGTCACCTTCCTTACCAGAAAGTATTTTTCCTTTGAAATCCTACTACATTTTATCTGTCCCACTTTGTGCCACTTATTTTTCTTTCTTTTATTTTACTAGGCTTCTAAATGATAGACTATGAGCCTTTTTTGCTAGAATTCATATCTGATTTATCTGTGTATTGCCCATAGCACAGAGTATGGTGAAGGCAGTTATGTGTTGAACACCTGAAATAGAGATGAATCCCAACCTGGCTTAGAACCTAAGCTTTAATTTCCATCTCTACTAGCCCATGGGATTTTCCATGTGAACGCCCATTTCTACAAACCAGGTGTGCCTACACTTAATTATCCTACCTACCTGCCAAAATAATTCTCATTCCTAACTTCCCTCTATTTTCCCCCTAATTACCTGCATTTAAAATCTCTGATTCAGCTTTGAGTCTCCCTTTTCCTTTGGCTCTTGCATCCAGCCAGTTGCCAAGTCCCTCCCTTCTTCATTTCCTCCACAGAAGAGTCTTCCTAATCCTTTCAATCTGTTCAAATTCTGCCCATCCTTCAGGGCCCAGCCCTACTCCCACCTCAATTTATGTAACCTTTATTGGTTATCCCAGCCAAAAGTGTTTTGAATTTGAAACACTAAATACTTACAACAGTATGTGACAACGAATCCCAACTTTGTAATGTCTCTTACTTCTAATTTTTAAAATAATTCTTATATGATCGACTGGCCCATTTATGTGTCTGTATCTCATTTATATATCAAAGTTATATATGAACTCCTTGAGGGCAGACAATGTATTCTTCTTTGGTGCATTCGAAAAAGCTTCTATCATGATACTGTTTACTTAATAGGTATTCAATATATTAGCTGAATGACTTCACTAAAACCCAATTACCAGAATACATATGTTTTTCTATAAAGAACATATATGAAGTTGAAGTAACTATTTACATATAATTTGGCTTGATCCAAAAGGTTTTGAGGTGGCCTAATACATGATGTTAAAAAAGGAATGTTATTCGAACTAACTTATTTTGTAAATATATATATGTATTTAGGTAAATACATATACACATATATATACACATATATATACACACTATATATATATGTATTTTCAGACCTCATGTTTCAAGTTGATGGAATTTTTATATTTACATATTCATTTAAGAAACATTAATTTAGTGCCAACTTTGGGACAGAACCTTAAGGCTTGCATTCAGAATAAAAAGCCTAATAAGATACAACCCCTTTCCTTATTAGTGAATGTGAATAAAATATATCTAAATAAAATATATGACATGCATATATAAACACATGTTCATGTAAGCATATACATGTTTAAGTTGATATTAATTACATAGAGATCAACAGTCTAAGGAAAAGTTCAAAACTGAGGTCATATTTACTACAACTCTAACCCATGAAACACCTAAAAAATATACTGTAGTCAGAGCCACTTTTATGAAAGCCCAGATGAGCTCTGACTAATCGTTTTCTCAGGGCCCAGGGCCTCTCCAGGAGCATACTCACGGGACAGCTCTCCACGTTGGTAGGTCGGTGAGGGATGACAAAGGGTAAGACGTCCAACCACCCAGAGCAGGCGTCGGGGGTTTGGCTCTTATTTTTACAACTGGTCAACACCACGAAGTAGTGTGTTGGGATGGGAACACTGGTGTTGACTACATATCTAAAAACATAATTGAAAAGATTTGAAGTTATTATACTTTTGCTTCTGAAGATTAGAAATGTCTTTATATATTTTTAAAGAAATGTCAAAGTAAAATTATAGTAAAAGAAAGTAAATAAATAGAAAATACAAAATCTTACCACACATTTTTAAACCTTAATGAGCCTGAATCAAGATTTATAGAAGTCCAAGCCTGGTCATTTTAACATCATGGGAAAGTATTAACATACAATGAAAAGCAGAGCAAGGTATTCTGCCTCTCAGCTTTGTTGACTTATACATCACAGTAACGTTTCCTAATAGAGCAGGGGCTGGAAATGAAGGAGCTGGGATTTCAACTCTAGCTGCGCACTTCTACTAGACGTTTGGATGTGTACTAATCCTCTAATAGTCTAAGACTTTCTAGGTTTCCTCAACTTTAACATGGAGGTTTTCCTATGCTACCAACTTCGCAGCATAGACGGGGACAAATCCATACAACTGATATGACAGTCCTTTAGTCTCAGATAACAAACGTGAAAGTGCTTTTAAAAGTTTCAAGTGCAAAATAAAGGTAAGCTATTAGTATGAGTCCACTAAAAGGAAAATGAACTGGTAGAAGTAGTAATGTATTACTGTGATTTAGAATCAGAGCTAGACTGTCTGGGTTCTGGCTTTACTACTTAGTTTTGGAACTTAGACAAGTTAGTTAACCTCTCTGTGCCTCAGTTTCCTTTCCTAAATGGGAACTAATGGAATCTAACATGTGGATGTTTTTCAGATTAAATGAAGTATCTGTAAATTCTTAGAAGCATACCTAGCATGGAGTAAAGTGCTATCAAATTGTTTGCTAGGATTATTAAATGGTGAAAGACAGGATCAATAAACATTGAAATAAGGACAAGGCAAACAAAATTTAAGGCCACACACAGTGATCATGAATGTTATCTTATCAGAAGGTATAAGTAGAAATCATTGCTTTACATAATCTAGGCTTAGACAGTACAATAGTTTAGTACTGCCCATTTTGATAATAAAGAGAAATCATGGATGACACTTCTAAAACTCTCTATTCCTGTGTGCTGGGTTCAAAAGTAATTCTTAGCAACATGTATGACCAGGTTTAGTACAAAGATGTACAGTTTAGTAGGACTAGTTTTCTATAGGAAGCCTACACTATCTCCTGGGAGATAGTTTTATGAATCATCCACTATCCAAAATATTGGGAAGTATTTTGAATAGTCACTTCTTGATTTTTTTTATTTATTGCTGAACTGGTTCTCTATTTACTGATAGCACAGTGAGTCTTCCCTACCTCCTTAACCTTGACAAAACCACGTTTTCCCTTTCACATTAGTTTAGAAATTTTCCAAATAAAAATTTTGCTAAACTATTCCTGGACATTTTTTTCTTTGCCTATTAGTTTAAATCTTTGCCATAGAAAATTTTTGCTAAATATTTAGATAGACTAGTTGAAAATAGTCAACAATTGCATCTCTATATAAATATGTTATGTAATGTTTAGAATACTGAGCTTTAATTTTAAATATTGAGGTTTCCCCTTATGATACCCTACTGCCAAATCAAAAGTCCATTTGGTTTCAAATTACTTACTCTGTAATTTCATCTGGAGCATCAAAATGACCATCGTAATTATAATCAAATATTGGTCCACTAACCACATTCACTCCATTTCTTTCCATGGCATGTTTTACAAGAAGAACACTATGGAAGTAATTCCACATTGCTAAAAATAAAAGAATAAAGCGTTAAAAATGTCTGCCTCTATTGAACATGGAAATATTTTCTATTATAAACAGGTCCATTTAAATAGCATCCAATTCTGCTTTAATACTTGTCAGTGGTCATTGAGTAATACTGCAAAATAACCCATGCGACAAAAATAAACAGCCACATTCATGATAGCTTTTTGTTGTTGATGTAGTTACAGTCTCGGAATGACAGTTAAATATGTCTCCAAATGCTTCCCTAGGGCTGAGCTGCTTTGGGGACTGTATTAAAAAATGGTCAGAACACACATACTGCCTTATTAATTGTGACTCTAAGGACAAACACTTTTCATTTACTTATGGTGAGTATCAGTAAAATTTTCTTTTGTGGTTAGCTCTAAAATTAGGATTAAAAAATTATCAAAATTCTAGCAACAAGTCACCCAAAGTTGAAGTAAGTTGGAAAGAATTTACATTAGACATCCTTCCTGTTTCAATATTTAAAACATTAGAACAGGGACTTCCCTGGCAGTCCAGTGGTTAAGACTCCATGCTTCCACTGCAGGGGGCGCGGGTCCAATCCCTGGTCGGGGAACTAATATCCCGCATGCCACAAGGTGCGGCCAAAACAAAAAATTAGAACAAAATGACTGGTAACAGGAACAAATTGCAATAAAAGATGTGTTTAGTTTAGAAGTTCAAGGAGTCACTTGGGTATTTTAAAATTAATAATCTAAGTATATACTTACTTTTGAATGCTTCATACATAGGGACCAAATTACTTGTAATTAAAGCATCATATTGACTATCAGAAGTTCTATTGTTTGCTGCAAAACAAATGAATTTTATTAAATCTAGCTATAAGAGAAAGTATGACATTCTACATAATAGGCCCATTAGTATTACATACCAATGTAAATTTATTAACACACAAAACACAGAGATACAAAGCACTCTCCAGTGGAAGTCATCAATAATGCAGGCAGTTTTATGCATTTGATTGATACCTATAGTGGGCTGGTGACCCTCAAGAAGATAGGTCCATGTCCTAACCCCCCATTACCTCTGAATGTGATAGGTAGGAAAATAGTGTCTTTGCAGATGTCATTAAAAGTTCAAGATGAGATTATCCTGGATTTAGGGTGGGTTCTAAATCCAGTGACTGGTGTCCCTATAAGGAGGAGGAGGATTGAGAAGAGGAGAGACTCAGGGGAGAAAGCTATGTGAAGATGGAGGCAGAGATTGGAGTGATGCAGCTACAAGCCAAGCAACACCTGGAGCCCCCAGATGCTGGAAGAGGTAAAGAAGGATTCTACCCTAGATTCTCTCTTGCAAAGGGAGCTTGGCCCTGTCAACACCCTGATTTCAGACTTCTGGCCTCTAGAACTTTGAGAGAATAAACCTCTGTTGTTTTAAGCCACCAAGTTTCTGGGTAATTTGTTACAGCAGTCTCTAGAAGACAAATATAATACTGATAGGAAAGCATTGTTATTGAATATACATAAAATAATAATGCTATGATAAATAACACTTCCAAAGTAAAATTTTCTTGAGAAAGTGGGTTTTAACTCAGTGACGATTGCTGACAGCACCGTCAATGGTTGGCTTTGAAGACACATGGGCTTGCCATCTAGAGGAGCGTGTGCTGAGCCTGTATGCGCTGGAACCAGACCGCCCGGGTTCGAATCCCAGCTCCACTGCCCACCAGCTGACCCACTTGGGCAAAGCGCTATGTCCCTCTGTACTTCATTTGTCTCATGTCATCTCTCTCACTGAAATATTGTGAGGATTTAAACTGCTGCACGCCTATGACTGTTTATTATAATGTTTTTTATATTTAAACTACCCTTGGCTACCTTAACTAATACTCAAATGAAAGGCCAATGCATGGGAAGCAAAAGGCAAGGAGAAGCAAGATTTTTTTTGCTTTTTTCTTTAAGACTTCACAGCTGCTCACCGTCCCCAGATCCTCTACAAGCCTTTTCTACTTTTTTAAACTAAACTTTGAAAGTTGTAAAGTCAATGAACATAACATTATCTTCTTTTCAGGAAACATATGAATTTGCTTATAATGGAAATGCTAACAATTTGTAATGGAGAGTTAGAAGGTGGTTTTGTTCAATCCTTAATATTTTTTGAGACAAGCTGTTTAGTTTTTCATTTCATTTCCTTGTCAAGACAAACATTTATAAATCAACCAATATCTTAGGGCTTAACAGATACAATTTTATAATGCCAATTTAAAATTTTTTATTAATAAAATGTTGCAACTATTTAAGGTTTATCCTAGGGTTTACATAAATTTGGTGGCGCTCTAATTGTCTCTAGATATTGTAACAAGATATATCAGTTTATTATCCTAATTCTCTGTCAGGAATTTTACATTGATGTGCTACTTGCTTTCACTAGGCCTTTTTTTCCCACTATAAATCTCAGAACCTCCAAATTATAAATCTCTAAATTGACCTCTTTGGTCATGGCTTCCAGAAAAATGAAGCCAAATATCTGGAGAAAACCCATTCTCAGAAGCTGAAATTGTTGAAAATCTCATGAGTAAATCAAGGAAATGACAATCCCTGCTGAACAGAGAAGAGATTTGGGTTTTAGAAAAATCACATTGGCTTTTGCATGTTCCCAAGAGAGAAGCTTTCTGAAAAAATATTTCAAGTTCATTCAGCTGCTTAATCCACATAAAGCTGTTGGATATACAGCCTGAGCGAGAGGCCCAAATTCCAGCCTGATTTGTCTTCACAGGCACAGCTGCATTCTCAAGGCAAGCCTTAGCTTGGCCAGTCACCAGAAAAAAAAAAAAAGAAAAGAAAAAAAAAAGTTTTTTTAGACGCTTGTGTCCCTCTCCAAAGAATCTTCAGTTTTAAAATTAAACTTAAACCTGCCGAACTCTCTGAACATCTGGGCCAGATTAAAGCTGATATGTGGTTCCCAGTGCAAAATTTATTAGTCTTTATTATAGCTGTTGCACTGCTCCAGGCCAGCCCACAACCACTGGAAGCCTCCTGGGCAGCTAGTTTAGCCCAAGCAGGTAGTTTTGGTGGGGAGCATATGTTTAGGGCACATGCCCACATCCAGCTGATGAGGGCTTTCTAAGCTGCTGCTCTAAAAAAGAGTTATACAAACCAGGAGGATAGAGGAAGCCGTGGGTGATATTCTTGTCTGCTAAACAGAAGGAAAAATTTTGGCTCTCAGAAGGAGCAACCCTGACATCAGCCCGCAGACAGTCTGGGACAGTGGGAGGAAGAGGCGATGTGTCTCCCTGTTGAAAGAGAGAAAAGAAAAAAAAAAAAATGACGCCCACATTGTGGCTCACCCATCGCCTTACTCGGTTTGTAACTTCCCTAGAATGTTTTTCATTTAACCTTTTCTTATTTTCTTAGTGAATCAGGTCTACGCAAGCAATGGAAATGGATGTCTTCAGCAATGTTTTCTTCTGTGGTTCCCTTCTGGTTAGGGACACGGGAAGGGCAAGTCAAATACACCTTGGAAAGGAATATTTGCAGGTTAAAACCTGAATTGAGTGCAGAGGGATAATGGGAGCTACTGCTAAAAACCCAAATCCATTTCAGGATCTAACTTTAGGTGGTGATATATACTGTGCTTGCAAATAAAAATTGAAAATAAAATATAAACTATTTTTAAAATACAGATATGACTTAAGGATAATATTCTTCAGTTGAG
Organism: Balaenoptera musculus; assembly: GCF_009873245.2. Classification (NCBI taxonomy): domain Eukaryota; kingdom Metazoa; phylum Chordata; class Mammalia; order Artiodactyla; family Balaenopteridae; genus Balaenoptera; species Balaenoptera musculus. The sequence continues at coordinate 31,777,720 of NC_045796.1, forward strand.
CAAGAACTTCTAATTAACCTAAGATTAACTCAAAGAAGCTGTATAAATTTACTTATTTGGGGACTTTAATAAATTTGTAGCTATGCTTTATTCATCTTGAAATATAGGAATATATGTTTTATAATTTTCTTTGCAACTTTAAAGACTAATATGATAATTCATTTACTAGCAGGCATCTATAAATGCACTGCCTAAGTACTTAAGGTAATACAGTATTACATAATCATATTTTGATGAGCATATAATTATGAGTATGTAAACATTTTGCTATTCATTTAATTTTTTCAGAAATTTTGATTTATATGCCCTCTACTGCCCACAACATATATATTTCTTAAAAAATTATTTTATAATTTATAAAAAAGAAGTTTAAATTAAATTAGAATGTTCTTCCTCTATTCACTATATTGTGCTAAAAGCAAAAATTAGCTATGGTGTCTAAAACATATGTGGTAATTATTTTATAATATATGCATATATCAAATCATCACATTGTACACGTTGTAAACTTACACAATGTTATATGTCAGTTATATCTCAATAAAGCTGTGGAAAAATAAATAAATAAAATGTACAAGATCAATTCACAAAGGAAAAGGCAACATACACTGTGTGCTACATTCATAGGCAGGAGAGCCCCATGATGAGATATAGGACAGGAGGGAGATGAAGATGAGGGGAAACACAAGCAGAGGATGTACCCCTAACATGCGGCAACACACCGGTTGGAAAACACTATACAGCAGTGGCGTAAATTTCTCAACTTGATTGTACACAAACATTTATCTCTGCTCCCCTCTGAAATCCCATTAAAAGAACAGTAATGATGAAGACACATAAGAGATGATAAGAAATTTTCAGAAACTGGAAGTCAGATAAGCATATCTGTTTACTACTGTAACCTTGACTTGGTAAACCAGTAAACACTGATAACAAAGAGCCTCTGGTTGGGAAAAGCCCAAAGAAACTGATTCCTTCTGTAGAACACCAGAAGTGTAGAATTTGGAGTCTCCTAAAGACAGGGGATGTATGTAAAGTTGGAAAGAAGAGGATAGGCTGAAAGTCTGTAAAAGAGGCCAGACAGAGGCTTTACTCACTGGGGAGGTTGATCCAAAGAGACAACCAGACTAAAGGACACAAGGCACCCTGGAAAGCAGATGAAAGCAATGGAATTAAATTTTAAAATCTATGTACTGAATGGTAAGATTCCCTCCAGTCTCATCACCCCCGTGTATGTTGGTTCACATGAGAAGTGTCCTTTCTTTGAAAAACAAACCAGCCTGAAAAGAAAACGAGATACAATTGGGAGTCCCCAACAAAATGTCTGGTTCTCCTCCTGATTAACATATAATGAAGCCTATCAGCTGGCAAACTCAGCCCTGTAGCTTAGGGCCTTGCCCTTAAAATATGAGCTGACAGCCAAGGACCACCAGATATGCATTGGGGTTGGGGAGAGGAACGAAGAAGAAAAAGAGACAATACAGACAGCAGAAGAAAACTCACTTCTCAGAGAGATGAGAGTATGTATGGCATCCATAGAGAAAGAGCAGAAAGCATTTAAAAAGGAAAGAGATAACAGAAAGAGCTCTTGGGATTTAAAAATATGACAGCAAAAAAAAAAAAAAATATGACAGCAGAAATAAAATTTTCAATAAGCTCTGGAAGATGAAATTGCAGATATTTCTCAAAAAGTGAATTAAAGACAAGAGATGGAAAAAGGGAAGGCACATATAAACACATTAGAAGTCTAATGTCCTATTAATTTTGAAGAAAAACTGTTTCTAAAATTCTAAAGCTAAGCCATCAATTAAGCATATAGATAGAATAAAGACATTTTGAGATGCACAAAGTCTCAAATATGTATCTTCTCTTCTTCCTTTCTTAGGAAGCTCCTCAGTGATATAGTCACCAAAACAAGGAGTAGACCAAGAAATATGAAGATATTAGTATTAGATGCAGTGTATCCACTCCCACCATTTATTTCATTCTCCTTCTGGTGCAGATACTAGAAAGCTAAAAACATTTGTTTATATTCTTTCAAAAACAGATAGTGAACAATTCTGAATGACCAGGTTTCTTCACTTGGTGTAAAGGGGCACATAGAGACGATGCAAAGTGGGAGAACTAGGGAGATTGACAGCTGACCCAGTCAGCCCTATAGACACCCAGAATATTGTGAGTTGATGTTTCCTACCACACACCATTTTACTTGAAGAAATATATAATACATGAATGTAGCCATTGATGCATTTTCCATAATATAAGGAAAGTGAAATGCCTATATTCAATAGTTAAAATTATAAAAATCTTAAGGAGGGAAGTTTATTGTAATTTTAATGAGCCTGCAGCTATGGAAGTTGTGCTCAAACAATTCAGTTGGGCAAAATGTTTACTGTTTTCTCAAAATGGCATAGACTTTGGGTTGGGAGAAAAGGACCAGGATGGCTTTAGTCAGAAAGTACTAAAAAAAAGCTACACGTTTTCTGCTAACTGAAAATCTTAGATGTGTTTCTTATTTTTCAAACTTGAACCCCCAAATATAAGGACATCAAGACTGGGAAAGACAGGGTATGGCCTCCTTTATAAAGGTGAGATCAGGCAGTAGGCAGCTCTCTAGAAGGATGGAGGGGAGGTCTAGTCACATCATTTCTGAATCTTGGGCTCTTGAGAAAAGGCATAGTGAACTACCACCTTACGACCCCACTACTCCCCTACAGACACAGATACACGCACAGACACACACAGACACAGACAAACACACACACACACACACACACAAATAGTTTCATCCTTCCATCTGTTCAGAGTTCCTTAGAGTTTTTTAAGCCAGGGGATAGAAAGTCAGGAAAACAATAAATAGAATTCAGACACTCAGATGAAATCTGAACTCTAGCTCTCAAAATTCTTCAAGGGAAGTAGATGATAAGCACAGACAGGAAAGTGGGATACTTTCATTTCTAGTCTGGCATGGAGACAAAATAGAACTTAAACAAGGGATAAAACTATTTTTATTGAAGTTATATAGACTCTCCTTATCTGTAGACTGAATGTCAAAGCTAAAACGTATTTATTTGAAGATTGGATAATTGTGATCTTGCCTTACGGTAAGGATAATAATTATACACACGTTTAAATTATTTTTCTGGTCGTGATTTTTTTCTATAGGGAAAAATATTTATTATAGTTCAAAAAACAAAAAAAAACTTTTGCAATACACAATAATGTCCCTAGTTTTTAAAGACTCAGAAAACACGTTTGGGTCATAATTTACAATATCAGTGCTAACAAGCTTTAGAAACAAAAAAGACTTTGTGAAAATTTAGTTATGGGCAATATATACATATGTATATATAGAGAGAGAGGGAGAGATTTTTCAAAGTGTACTAGATTTTCTTCTCTGAAAAAGCCCTTCGACTTCATACTCAATTTCTGAATTAGATATGCTAAATAATTGTAATTCTTGGTATTATTTTTAATTTTCCACCTAGCAACAGAAAAAACAATTCTCATCTTCCTACTGAGGAGGGCCAGAAGCAAAACCGTTATACAGTCTGATCAACCTTAATGGTTTTGAAGCAATTGCTGTAGGACCGTGATTTCAAATCACAACTACTTCCCCCAAACTCTTCTGAGATAATAACAACAACAACAATTAGAAAACCCACCAAAACCACAGAAAAACAAAAGTTCCGTAAAACTTAAAGACACAAGCCAATTGGGTCCATGCTCCAAAAAGTGCTTATTTAAAGTCTGATTTTTCAAACACAGAGCTGATTTACAACATTTCTATGTGAATCTCAAAACATCCTTGTATGTAATTTTCTTGAACCACGACATACTAACAGAGTAATTTCTGAATTAGAAAGCAGAAAATTGCTAGAATTCCATCCTCTCACATGGACAGAGAAATACACAAGTGGTTCTGTGGGATCTGTGAAAGGACAGGAACTTTGGGTAACAAAGAAGCTAGTTTTAAAACAATAACAAAAAAAGAATTGTACTAAACTCTTAGTCTGAGCCCACTTGAAATCTCTCTGCCTTTGGTTTCCGCTAAAGCTCATATAAATTCAGGAATGCAAGACAGCAGGGGAAAGTATTAAAAACATAAACATTCCCCTTAACTCCACAGAATCCCTGGTACCTGGACTTTTCAAAATAGAGAATAGAATAATAAAACTGGCCTTGAATATACTGCCCCTCTCAAAATCAAAAACAAAATAGAAATTATTTTAAGGAATAAATAACTTCATATTATTGTTTCATAGTATGCTTCATAGCATGTTGAAGAAAATCACAGACAACGGAACACTGTGCATATTAAGAAAGTGATGTTGCCGTTAACCATACATATGAACTCAGGTAACTTTGTAAAATATTTGCCCACATTGGAAAACAACATTAGTGCTCTCCTACCACTGACCACAATTAAACCATTGTCAGCGGGAGAGTTGACTTTCAGAACACATAAAGCCATAATTAGTAGTGGGAAAATATGCTTATTCCAGAAATCTTGAATTGGAACAAGAAGAGTAAATAAACTAGATACAACCAATCATTTCCTTTCCATAAAAAGAGATGGAAGATCTGTACCCTTAACAAGAACAGTAATAGGTAGGGGTTTGTCATCAGAATCTTTGTATCTAAAATACTAAGATTTTCTCTACAAAAACAGCTTCCTGAATATTTATTTACCCTTCTGGTTGGAAGTACTGCTTCATCTTTAGTTCTTTAAAAATAATGGTTGGGATTAATTTATCTAATGCATTCACTCAATAACCATTTACTGGGCAGCGGTATTGTGCTGGGGAATACATTAAATAAAACCATTCAGCTCGGTGGTTTGTGACCACCTAGAGGGGTGGGATAGGGAGGGTGGGAGGGAGGGAGACGCAAGAGGGAAGAGATATGGGAACATATGCATATGTATAACTGATTCACTTTGTTATAAAGCAGAAACTAACACACCATTGTAAAGCAATTATACTCCAATAAAGATGTTAAAAAAAAAAAAAATTCCTGCCATGAAGGAATGTTTGGGCTGATTTTTGGCAGACTTTGATTTTTGCTTTAATTTACATTTCCCTGATTGCTAATAAGTTTCAATTGTTTGGTTCATATCCTTTGCCCATTTATTAACTAAGATGCTTGCCATTCTCTTGTTTATTGGTAGAAATTTACTAGCCATTCTGGATCCTAATTAGTATTCTGTATACTCATCCCTTGTTTCTCATATGCAGTGCAAATATATTGTCCCACCCATAACTTCATTTTTTTTGTCACACATTAATGTTAATGTAGTAAATTAATCAATTTCCTCTATGTAATTTTTGTTTTTGTTGTTGTTCTGTGTCCTAAGAAATCCTTCCCTATCCTGGGGTCATAAAGATATACACAAAGGAAAATATGGATTTGCTGTTCACATTTAGGTCTATAAATTCACCATCAATTTAATTTTGTATGTAGTGTGAAGTAGGGATCGAATATTTCTTTTTCTTATGGTAGCCAATTGTCCCGGTGACATTAATTGAAAAGGAGTTTGCCAGATAGTGAAAGAGGTAAGAGGATTTAAACAATTGGATTCTCAACCTCAATCTGCAGAGACCTGTAACATAGGACACCTATACATGTAAGGCTAGCCTGGCTTCTTAGAGTGCTAGATCCTTTAGGGAAGGATTACCTCTTATTCACATTGTGTTTACTGTGCCTACCACGGTACACAGCAGATAGTATAGTGTTTTAAAGTAATCAAATAAATAACAAAACCCTTTATAACTTAGTTACCATCACCTTTTAGGTGCACCCACCATATACTTGGGAAATACCAAATGAAATGTGTGCCTCTGTACTTCCTGTTGCTTCTCTTTGAAATCTTTTTTTCTATCTGCCATACCAATTAGCCAGTTGGCCTGTAAACACTCTGCTTTCTCCAGGCAAAACACAATGTATTCCTCTTTTGCACCCATGTAGCACCTACAAGTACTTGTAAGTAAAACCTGGGACATTGTCTTATCAATACAAGCCACAGGCCCGTTGAGCTCCCTTTGGGATCTCTACTGCAAATCAAAATTCAACTTTTAGTATAGTAAAGAACTACAATTTCTTTCCAGCCTGCGTGAATCAATGGACACAGGAACTTACCGGTTTAGGGACTGTATATGAACTCCAAAGGGGCATCCTGCTAGTTTTGTCAAATCCACTGATATATTCCCTGTGATAAAGAAGACAGTGTTCCTTGTTCTTCTGTATAACCCTGGGCCTTCCAAATGGCAAGTTTAGTTTCTTTGTTGTTGTTACTAAAATAAAAATAACATAAAATAAAAATGTTTGTGAAAATTAGCAAATGTTTCTATGTATAGTAACTACCCATCTCTGATGGATTATTATTTTCCAGGTACTCTGATAACTATTTTACATATTTAACCTCTTTAAAGTCTTACAACAACCCTATGAGGTAGGTGTTATTATTGCATTCTAAAAATTATAAAACTAAGGCTTAGATAAATTATTTAGCTAAACAGCTAACAGTTCACAAGACATATCCGAAGAGATAAAACCTTAAAATCAAAAGCACATACTTTATAACAAAGATGACTTACTTTAGTAATTGTCCTAGGAAAGAAATTGGAATTTTATTAAAAGTATGCCTACTGTATTTATTCATTTTTAATTGTCTGCCATTAGTCTAAATTCCACCAATTACTGATGGTTAAAAAACGTGCAGGGTATTCATGCCATGGAATAACACTCAGTAGATTATAAGAAGATTGTCAAAACAGCCGACGTATTTACTGAACTCTTACTGTGTGCCAGGCATCATTCTAAGTACACACATATGTTAACTCATTTAGTCTTCCTAACAACTCTAAAAGTAGGTATTTCCATTTTACAATGATGAAACAGGCCTAGAGAGTTCAATACAAGAATACTTGAAAGATAACAGGTTGATTGTAGTTAATAACACAGTATTGCACATTTGAAAGTCACTAAGAGAGTAAATCTTAAAAATCCTCATCACAAGAAAAAAAAAATTTTATAACTATGTATGGGGACAGATATTAACTAGACTTATTGTGGTGGTCATTTTGCAATATATACAAATATTGAATCATTATATTGTACACTTGAAATTAATATAATGTTATACGTCAATTATACTTCAGTTAAAAATTTTTTAAAGTAAAAAAATAAAAGGGATAACAGGTAATAATAATATTACTCCAGGGCAGACACTGTTCTACATTCTTTCCATGGGTTAGCTCTTTTTTTAAAATTTTTATTTCATGTCAGAGCATAGTTGATTAACAATGTTGTGTTAGTTTCAGGTGTACAGCAAAGTGATTCAGTTATACATATATTCATGTATCTATTCTTTTTCAAATTCTTTTCCCATTTAGGTTATTACAGAATACTGAGTAGCATTTCCTGTGCTATACAGTAGGTTCTTGTTGGTTATCTATTTTAAATATAGCAGTGTGTACATATCATGGATTAACTCTTTTAATCTTTTCAATTACGTGAGGTGAGTACCATTATTATAAATGAAGAGACTGAGCCACAGAGAGGTTAAGTAATTTGGCCCAGGTTACACAGAGGGGAAACAGTAGACAGAGGACTTAAACCCAAGCAGTTTGTCTCTTCACATCTAAAAAAGTGAATAGGGAACTGTAGACAACGCACCACCATTTCAAGGAATTGTTGTGTGCTTGGGACCATCATAACTATTCCATGCTGCTACTGTTGTTATTAGATCTGGGGTATTTTTCCCTCTTGTATATTGGCAAGAAAATCTTTATGTTCAAAAGGACCTGTAAGCTTATTTTGGAGAACCTTCAAAAGGCAATATGGTATTTTGTTAGGTCTAAACATCGAAGACTTAACACGCTTTCTATTGACTTACTTTCACCTTGGGTGAGATTTAGCATTTGATTCACGCGTTCAAGGTCAGCATTCTGCAAGATAACGTGGGAGATGGGGAGAAAGTGAATCATAGTAACAACACATGTTTTAAAAGGTGATCGAGATTATTTCTGCAGTAGTCACATGAACGTTTTACTATGGAACAAAAAAGCCAGACTAACTTGAGTTTAAATTCCAGTTCTGCCACTAACTCAGAAATATAGAGACATTGCTACTGCCAGGAATACATTTTTTTGTGTGGGAGTATGCAAAGATGTAATTGATAATGGGGCATATCATTCTGACCATAGCTGGAATCAACTACTAAGCTTGGATGACAACATCCCTGGGTTTTTGAAGCTTTAATATATATATATATATATATATATATACACACACACACACACACACACACACACACACACACACACACGCAACTCCCTTGAGAGTCTTGCTAAAACGTACATTCTGATTCAGTGTAAGCCCAAGCTTACTGGGGCCTGAGATTCTGGATCTCCAACGAGCTTGCAATTGATGCAGATGCTGATCCTAGGACCACACTCTGAGCAGGAAGCGACCTTCCTTACAGAGAAGAACTTGGGGTTTTCAGTCACATAGACCAAGCTTCTGTGACATTGGACAATTTACCTAACTTTTCGGAGCCCTCCTTATCTCTAAAGTGGGGAAGAAAACACCCACTTTGTAATATTTATTATTATTACTTTAAATAGTGGTTCCATTGAGGTTATCTGGAGCAGTAGGAAACCCACACCTTTACTCTGATCTTCAGGATGGATTTGATTTTTACTGGGAAGTTTAGACTTTTGCCCCTTTAAATCTTTTTTGGTTGGTAATTTACTTATGCATTTATTTCTGTGAAATGATGTTATTTTGAGGATCAGAGAATGGAAAGTCTTCCATGTCCCCTGGCTCTAAGAAACAATTCTTACCTGAGGCAGCTGGTGTTTATTTAGCTTTACAACCACCCTTGGAACTTGGCATCAAATGTACCTTGACATTAGTTTTAGCTTGATGGACTACGGATAGTGGGCTCCAATTCCATTCCGATATCCCAGCCCCACCCATGTGCTTTAATTCTCACAGCGGGGCTTGGTCCTTGCATTCTGAGCTCCTGTTCTGATTGCTTGCCTTTGGGAGACCCCTCTTAGCGCTGGAATCTCACCTGGTTGAGAGTCTCCTGGGATCTGAAATCCTGCTCCTGAACTCAGCTGGGCATCTGATCCACTAAAGAGACCTTCCCAATGCCGACTGTTTGTCAGCCAGCCTCCAAGCGTCCTCTGATCAAAGGGTTCTTCACTACTACCCAAAAGGATACCTCCCACTTTAGATGCTAGGCTTCCTGCTGAGCAGCCTCCGAAGCACCTACCCTAGTGGGTGTGTCAGATGCCCCATCTCAGTCCCTGCCCCCGCCAGCTATTTCTGCTCTGAAATAACCGAGTATGACCATCTGATTCTTAAGCTGTAAGAGAGATGGTTTATGAGGGAAATCAAAGAGAGCCCCAGGATTCCACTGTTTTGAACGATTAAGGACAGTTAGCTCACCATGGGTTAACAATTGCCAAATAGTGCTTTCCAGTTTACAAAACATATTCACATACTTAATCTTACAATGTTCCTCTCATTTCCAGATAAGGTTCAGAGAAACCACATATTCTCTTAGTAAATATCTGAGCTAGGACACAAACCTGGTTGTTAGCTACTCTGGTTATAGATGAGTTTGCCCCTTTACATTCTTATGGATACATGAAGTTATTACTTACATTTTGTAGCCCGGGGCATGAACATCCTAGAGTATCTGTGGGCAATGGAACAGTAAAGCCACAAACAGAAAGCTTTGACACTTCCTCTGCATGAGATGGTTCATAAAAAGGCACCTTCAGAAGATAGTTTAAACTACCATGGGTACCATTGTTTGGTGCTGGTTGAATGTGTAGAAGATCTGTTTAAAAATTAAATTCAGAGTAGTTTTAAATTAGAAGGCAACAACATCTATGCCGAAGATGGGAGAAAACAAACACTTAGTGTTCACTTCCTTTAATAAATTCTGCTGCATACACCATTCAGTTTAGCAGCTTCCCCCTCCCCTCCCAACTTCCATACCTAGTCTTTCTAGAAAATAGGAACAGTTGCTGTAAATGAGCCACAGGAATGTTTATGAACTGTTTCTGTTCCTCCAGAGAAAAGCATCTTTGCTTAAATGATCACTTTGTGCCTTAAGCATGTCATGGTTTTCTAGCATTAAAAAAGCTATACTTTTAGTAAAAACAAGTTTAAAGAACTTAGATAATTTACAATCTTACTTGTAGTATATTTATTTAATTATAGGAAAATAAGTACAGATACTTTTAAAGTATTAAACTAGTGAATTTTGCTTAAAATTTAGAGAACTTTTTATAGTTTTTCCTATAAAAACAGAACATACAAATATTGCACAAACATAGCCTTGTAAGTGGCTCCTGCTGAGGACTACCAAAGAGATCTCTCCTAGAACTGCAATCCTAACTAGTTCTTTTTAAACTTTTCCTGGAAAGGGCCAGTAGCCCTGACCACAAACTCAGCCTTGGGAACAAAGAATTTAAGTTAATGCTACAACACATTATTTTTAAGTGGATACTCTTTGGTCTCTAAGTTACATTCAGTTACTACAGGCCAGTGGCAAGATTAAGAGTGACAACTGTGAGCTACTTATGTTCCCAGATTCCTATAGCTAAAGGTGAAATTGCAACTCAATTCATTGCCTTGCCTAGCTAAATGATGTGTGGTCTGAGGTGAGCACATAGGCAGGAAGGTAGGTTAGATTCCCCAAAACTCTAATTCTTTACGGTTTTTTAACATTGAGTGTAATGTGTCGATCCAAATAGGACTTTTTTACCATCCTTTTATTCCAGAAGCTTTCTCTCTGTAATTACAAGAAAATACTTCTGTTTTTTGCTGTGTTATCCCTGCTCTGAAAAGTTGGAAGTGTAATTTTATTTATCTAAGTTCTATTAAATTAAATTTTCATGTAGTAACTAACTAACAGAAAAGTTGGTCTCCCAGGGTCCAATGTTTATCATTACTAAAACAAAACAAAACGAAAAGAACTCACATTTACCGCTAAATTAATTCTGAATAGTAAATAATTCTACCTCATCTTTTCTACTTGCCGTCTCCTTAGGACAGAGCATCTACTTCTGGGATTCAATTTATCACCAACTTCAAAATTCATATTTTTAAAACTCAATTCACATATGATTGTTGAAGTTATATAGGTATACTTACCGCACATTAGGTTATAGACTTCAATATTGTCAAATGGTTCAACTTCAGTCTGCTGTTTAAAACTGGGTCCATGTGCCAGAAAGATAGCCTAGGCGGTAATAGTACACCTATTACTAGATGCCATGTAATCTCAAAAACAGATGTTGCAAGAGACACAATTTTCTTTTTCTAACAGCTCTTCTATTTGTATCTTAAGCCTCTTTAAGAATTCCTTTCCAGATTTTTTTTAACAGTATGATTTTTTTTTATTATTGAAGTACATTTGCTGTACAATATTATAAGTTACAGGTGTACAATATAGTGATTCATGATTTTTAAATACTCCATTTATAGTTATCGTAAAATATTGGTTGCTTTCCAGATTCGAAAATGATTTTTGCAACATTTCCACCTGAGATGTTGTACCAAGTCCAATCAAATATAATCCATACTGTGTTTACTTCTAAATCCACCTGCTTCCATAGCACCTCCTATGTCAACAGACTAGGAGAATACACGCAACAGTGGACAACCGATGCCAGCACAATTCTACAACATCTGGACAACAGAAATTAGAAATTCATCATACAACATCATATATTCTTTTTATACTCCTTTCTTATCATTGTTCACATATGTTACTACTACATGACAAAAAATGTTGACATTTCTAAGCATTAAATATTTTTGTACACCTTATACTTGCCCACTGATTTCTCAAAGACATCTCCCATTTACTTTTGGGATGAAGAGACCTAAATATTTTTATTTATGTTTAAATAATTAAAGGTAACTTAATTATATTATTTATAACAGATCTAATTTGTTTTAGATTCTAAATATCTAGAAGAACAGTATCAAACACGGATAGGCAAAATTCTTTTCGGGCAACAGGAATATAAATATACACATATATATTTTCCCAACATAATCAGCAAAGAATTGGAGGCATAGGTTTTTCTTGTAGTAATCAACTCAATTATCAAATAGTACCCTAATTAATAGAGAAGGATGCTGTCTCCAGAAACTTCTCAAGTATTTACAAAGAGATATAATTCATCATGACAATGTTAAGACGTAGTATATTCATAGAGAGCCTAACACATTTTTCTTTCTTTGGAAAGGGGCATGTGTGTGTGTGTGTGTGTGTGTGTGTGTGTGTGTGTGTGTGTGTGTGACAAACGGAACTAGGTAAGACAATCAGGTTGCAAAATCATGAAGCTTTACCTAGGGGGGAATATTGGCTACACTTTACTCATGGGCTCCTTCAAATAGTTTCCTCCCTGGGCTCCAAGGACAGCACACTCTCCTGGTTTTCTTCTTCCCTCACTGGCTCTACTCCCAGGTCTCTTTGCTAGTAACTCTTTGTCTCCCAATCTCTTCAAAGAAAAGTGCTTAAGGCTCAGTACTTGCTTTTCTTCTCCACCTACGCTCAGTCCCTGAGAATATTATCTAGTCACATATCTTCGAAATAATTTATATGCCCAAAACTCAATTTTTTTATCCCTTTAGGTAGACTCTCTAATTGCCTATATGTAACATCTCCACTTGCATGTCTAATAAATATCTTGAATTTAACATATCCAACTAACTCTCCCTCTTTCCTCTCCAATCAGCTGCAGCCATGGTCTAATATCCTAACAGCCTAACGAAAGTTCTCTCACCTCCAACATATCAGACACGTTCCCACCTTAGGCCCTTGACACTGGCTGTTTCTTCTGCCTTGGACACCTGTCCCCTGGATACTTGAAAGGTTAATTCTTGCACCTTCTTCAAGTCTCTGCTCAGCCGTCATCTCAATGAATCTTACCATCTCCATCTTATTTAAAGTTGCACTCTGCCCCCATGTCACCCCCAAACACCCCCAATTTCCACCTACTCTGCTTTACTTTTTCTTTATTTCCCGTAGCACTTATCTCCTAACGTACCAACCATACATTGCTTTGTTATGCCAATTGTCTATATCCACCTGTTAGAATAAAAACTTCATGAGGGCAGGGGTCTTTATCTGTGTTGTTCACAAAGGTATTCAAGAGTCCTGAACATTGCCCGTCACAAAGTAGGTGCTCAATAAATATTTGTTTTAAAAAAAAAAAGCAGTAAGTTACCTCCATGCTCTTAAACTCATTGTTATAACCATGGTTGCCTCCTCCACAGGAAAATGCTTTAGTCCTATAAAGAAATAATATTATTACACTCTGATCAATCTATTGATATGAGACCTTATTGCAAACTGAGCTTTAATGGATTTTGATGTAGCCTCTCCTTTTATATAAGTAAAATTTTCTGTCAACAACAGCATAAATATATTTATTTTCATGCTCAAATTCAGAGCCACAGAGGAACAAAGAGAGTGGTAGGAGAGAAGGAAGGAGAATTCCAGCATCTATAAATAGAATTCAAAAGTATTTGACTTTTAAACATTAAGAGAAGGATATACAAAGGCATGGATTTTTTAAAAAATTTGTCTTTGGGCTTACTGTACCTTTACACATCCATGTCTGTGTGATTAAGAGTAGTTTGATTAATATATTATGTTAAGCATTTCAGTGCTTTAAAAATAAATCTTTGGAACTGGGAAAAAAATATCAATTCCTATTTTATGTCAGAGATGTCTAGGGAAATAATATGAAAATATGAATAGAGAATACTCAGGGCAAGTTAATTATAATACTTGGAAAGGAAAAGCCAGTATATTCTGTAAAGTCAGAGTTTATTTTTAACTTTTGGGATTTTCTTCCAGAGGTTGTTGTTCTATTACTTGAAAGACTTTTCAAATTTAATTCATTTGTATTTTGCCTACGTTTCCACATTTTAGTCTTTGAATTGAGCAGTATTAGCAATTTTATATGTAGTTAGTTTTTATACTTGAAAACAAAATAGTGATAAAGGAACCTAGATTTTTTTAAAGCAATAATGTTATACTGGTTCAAATTAGGTCCCTAAAGGGAAAAAGACTAATATTTCCAAGTGTTGGCCTTAAAAATTTTCTCTCATTTGTTTCCCCAATCCCCAGCTCCCAACCCCTGGGCAAATACACACACACACACACACACACACACGCACAGTTTTTGTTTTTTACATTGTAACGTTAATTGAGAGCAGGACTTTAGTGTCTTAAAAAATCAACTTTAAAAAAATTCATAACTGATTCTCACTCAGCTTAAATAAAAAAATAAAAATAAATCACAAAATAAAAAATAAATCACAAAATTCACCAGGCCACACTCAAGTCTACCCAATAGAGGGAAGAAAGGAGAAACTAAGTACCACCTAGAATGGGGAAAGCAAGAGTAGTCCTTTTGATAGGGGGTTTAAGTTCAGTTACTCTAAGGTGTCAGTTCATGTCATCTTAGTTAATGCCAATAAAATTCTTGGTATGAGGTAAAACTTGTTCTAAAAAATATTTTTATACTTATTCCATAGATATTTGGTTCCCCAAGATTACTGGAGCTATTTGATTGAGGATAATTAAGTTTTAAATTCTGTGTGGGGAACTAGAGTATTCATTAATGAAAGAAAGGAAAAGTCTTTTGAACTAAGCCATTGGTAAAATTCCTAAAATTGATCCTTTATTTATCTTTCTGTTTTCAGATAAATCTAGTTTTTGTTGGTTTGTTTTTATATTTCCAACCCCTAACCCATCTTCATTAGAAAACTTTAGTATTACAAAACCATATTTGGAAGCAAAAGATAAAAATATTGTTAGAAAAACTTCTATTTTTTATTGCTTTCCAAGTGAAAACTTTAGAAGTCTGCTTTTCTAATTGCTCACATTCAAGCTTTCCAACCATTAATTTGGCTCTGGAAATTACATATGGAAAAATGGAAGCTGGCACTTGGAAAAGATGAGTTGATTTTATCTTTCATAATTTAGCTCAACTTCCAAGTACTATCTAAAATCTTTTGGAACAAATCGTTTTTATCTTCTCCATGTTTAATTAATAAAGTCAAAATTAAGGCCCCGTTTCTCTGCCACAGCTGGGACATGACACACATGGGCAATAAGCAAGCCTTCTCTCCTGATACCCAGTTAGTTGCCAACTCCTATCTTTCTCTGTCGTACCTGTCACATTTCCCTCACTTTCCTCTACTGCCACCATTCTAAGCTAGATCTGACCTGAATTGGTTATCCTGGCTCTGAACTCCAAAATCTTCCCACATAACTCGTACACATACACACACCCCTAATTGTATTTAACCCTATATGTCCCTGCCGGAAATGGAAACATATGTTTTAATGAGTACAAATGGAAGACAGAGTATAATGAACTGGTACTATCCTGGAAAATCTGAGGCATAAGTTCACCATACTTTCCCAATAGTGTGCTGACTAGTTTTACCATCCCCTACAGCTCCACAGCTCCCTTGGGGCTGTCATCACGCTGAAGACTGGGTCACAACACATCTTTCTAACTGGCCTCCCTGCCACTTGCTTGACCGTCCTCCTCCATATGGCAGCTGGAGTGAGCTCTCAGAAATGCAAATCCCAATATATTCACCTCCAGCCACCTTGTATCTCCCAGTGGTCTCCTACTCTTTTCACAAAGTCACACTCCTTAGTCCTGACAGATAAGGTCCTTCATGCAGGAGGACCTGAATGAAGGCAGCTTCATTCACTAGGTGCTCTAGCAAAACGGAACTACTTGCAATTCATGGAATCTAGTCCCTCTGCTTGGAAACCTGACCCTCTGTTTCTACCTTTCCTTGCCCCAGAGCTGCTACTGACTTAAAAGAAAAAAAAAAAGGGACTTCCCTGGTAGCGCAGTGGTTAAGTATCCACCTGCCAATGCAGGAGACACGGGTTCAAGCCCTAGTCTGGGAAGATCCCACATGCCGCGGAGCAACTAAACCTGTGCGCCATAACTACTGAGCCTGCACTCTAGAGCCCGCGAGCCACAGCTACTGAGCCTGTGTGCCACAACTACTGAGCCTGCACTCTAGAGCCCGCAAGCCACAACTACTGAAGCCCGTGCGCCTAGAGCCCGTGCTCCGCAACAAGAGAAGCCACTGCAATGAGAAGCTTGCGCATCGCAATGAAGAGTAGCCCCCGCTCGCCACAACTAGAGAAAACCAGAGTGCAGCAACGAAGACCCAATGCAACCAAAAATAAATATAAAAAAATAATTAAAAAAAAAAAAAGGTGCTCCACTGCTCTGAGCAGAGCATTCAGAGAAAGAAGCACCTCTGAGAAGACACAGCCTGGCAGTGCTCAAGGCGTGGCAAGCAGAGGGGTGCCTTCCAGTAAGGAAAAGGGGTCCTTCTCCTCTGCAGACACGGCCTGTCCAGGCTTGGTGAGCGGAACAAGGGTTAGATTCCCACTCCCACTCGTCTCCTTGGTTGAGTGCCTCTGTACAATGCACAGACTAGACAACTGCACAGGGAGACCCACTTATGTGACAGCATTTAGCCTAACCCATCCTGAGCCTTCAAAACCCAGAGCAGGAATCACACCCACGAGGAAGCGTTCTCTGACATTCTCTGGCATTCGCACCTGGGGTGTGAAATCACTCTTTTTGTTTCCTTGTGCCTTGTACTTGATCCCAGTGCAACAGTTGTTACACCTGATTATAACTGTTGCCATCCTCCCTCCCTGGGTGAAGATCCTTCGGGTGGGGACTGTGTCTATCTCCATTTCTCAGAAACGTGCCTGGACAAACCGATGGTTTGTCAGTTTCCAATCATAACATAAAAAGCTATTATTCATGTTATCTAAAAGGGAACTTTAACATTACTTCAACTAGTTTCAAATAATTGGGTTTCCCCAAATTAGTAAAATCTAACACATTTTATAAAGGGCAAAATAAGGAGGAGAAGGAGGAAAATAGATTACACTAAATGATGAAATTTGCTATAATTTTGAACAGGGAATCTAGTTATCAAATATTGAACATTATAACTAAAGATGACGTATTTTAACTTAGAAAATAGGTAGCCTGAGACTCATGTGTTAAGGGCTGGAGATAGAATACACCCAGGACTTAATCAGATGAGACTTCCTGTTGCTCTGATTGGGGCTGTAGTCAGCATTCCCTCTGATGTAAGTTAGTTTACGTTGTATATGAATAGCAAGAGATTAGTAAAACCAGGTTCGTCTTGTGTTACAGATGAGACAGATGAAGACCTGAGATATTTATCTGTGCAAGTTCTCACAACAAACTAGGTGCGGAGCCGGGGCTTGAACTCTGGGGCTGCTGCTCTATTTACATCTGACTGCTAGCTAGTAAATGTACAAAGCTCACAATTTGAGACTGAGAATTAATGTGTGAAACCCAGAGGTATCCTGGTGGCTGGGCTCTCCTTCTATAACCCATAGTCCATGTTGTTGAACTGATGGGCACCTTCTCATTTTGTACCATTGGTCTCCTAACTCCTTTGATCTCATACCCTTAACAGTAAATATTTGGAGAACTCACTCACATTTATATATGACATACACACACTACTAAAAATCTTATATATTTAACGTTAGTAAAGCTTAATTTATCTCACGTAATTTAATCTTCTTTTAGAGAATGCTGTCCTGACCCACAGGACAGCCTACTGAGCCAAAGGGCTCTGAAACTCCAATTCCAAGAAGAAAGGCTAGTGTCATCTAGTGGCCACGTGTTAAACTGCACGCTCCCTGGCCTAGCGATGCACTGCTTGGCTTTCCTGTTATCTCGGAGAATAGACTCTACCAAATCTCCATTTCCTCATCCTGCACACATTTATTATGTTAGAGCCCAACTTCCTCTCTTCCTTTGTCTCCTCTTCCTTTATTAAACATATCTTCTATTTATATCCACTTATGCATATGGAAAAAATACTGGAATAAAATACAAAAATAGGGAATGCGAGTTAAACTACCAGATAGTGTGTATTTATTTGTTTACTGGCTTATTATCAGGCTTTTCCATTTGACAAGGAGGGCAGGAATAATTTCTGTATCCCAAATGCCTTGAACAGGGTTTGGTACACACATAGCAAGCATCAATAACATTTTTTTGAGTCAATTAATTAATTGGTTATTTGGGGATAGAATGATTCAGAATGCTTTATATTTTCTCAAAATGGCCTTATATTTTGCAAATGCTCAATGATCAATATGAATTACAATTACAACTAGAAAAAAAGAAATGTTACAACTAATTGGTTAGCTTGGCCTTACAGCCATAAGCATGCTCTTTCAGAAAAACCACAAAGGTGACAAAGATCTTAAAGAGCTATCTAATCAATTACTCATTACCAGCCTGTGAGACAACTGAGGCCATCTTTATATCCTGTCTGCCACCTAAAGGAGACCACAGTGGTCTCAGTGGTTAAGAATGTGCTGGTACTGATAATCTCTGCGACAGTCAGCCTTCTTCCTCATTCTCATCTACATTGTAAAGATTAGTAGGCTAAGATGGGCAACCTCGTAACAGTCATTTCAAATACAGAAATGCTAGATAGCATATAAAAGGTCAAGAAATTGTCATACTCAGGAAAATTCATGTGATCATAATAGCAGGGTAAGGTCAAGGAAATTTATAATGAAAGATGGCTGTTAAAAGTATTATGAGATAAATTAATAGGCACACAGACCTCACAGCCAGCCACTGTCGATCCACCAAAAGATGAGCTTTGTCAATTCTGACATTTTTGGCATAGTGTAGGCGTTTTGGCAAATCAGGAGTCAAATAGGGTGTGAAATGCTGATCAGGTTTTCGGCACTGAAAAAGAGGTAAATTATTTCCTCATGACACCTATAAGATATGCAAACTAATTCAACAATTTCATCTCCTAAGATGATTTGTTAAACACTTTTTAAAAGTAAGAGGATTAAAAAAAAAAAAAAAAAAAAAAGCCTCGCTAATAAAATAGCGATATAAAACCTGAGATGCAAGAACCAATCAAAAGCAGTTACAATTATACTTAAGGGAGTTGATTTTTCTGACCTGTACAAAAAGATCTATAATATCTGTGCTTCACTATTTTCCAATATTAAATCATACAAAAAATATGAAAAATGATGCCACCTGAAGCTCACTAGCCCAGCTCCTTTGAATGAAACATCAGCCCATTCAATTCAGGAGTCAGTGCCTCTGATACCCAAACAAATTTCCAATAGTGGTGTCAACTCCAAAATAAAAACAGATAAGGTAAAACCAACTGACAGGAATTTTCAAAAAAGTTGATGGAGGTTTAAGAAATAAATTACAAATGGCTTGGACTCGAAAATATAGAATACAGCTTTCTTGAAACTTAGATTAAAAACATCCATTAATTTAAACATATGTATTAGAAGACTGTATACTTACACTGAGGTTCCTAACAATTTCTTCAGAATTAACTGTTTCAAAAGAAAAAGAAGTAAATCACATTACAACTGCAAAGAAATATAAACAATTCAGGTGAATTTGACACAGACGCTTATTAATGACTATGATCTGGTAAAATTAAATTAAAAAGTACTTTAAGCAAAGAATTATTTTAGTATTTAAGAATGGAGTATATTTTAACTTAACAATATTAGATATTACCATAGACTTTAACAACAGACTGTAATTAAACATGGGATTTTCTCATTTGCTTCTGTGTGGTCTTCCCAAGAGGTCAGAAGAGGGGGCCTGGTAATCCCTGCATCCTCAGAATCAGGAGGCTATGGTTATTCGCTTTCAGTATTACCTTTATTTTTTTATGTGGTCATCTTCATACTTACAGGTAAAAAAATCATGAGGTACATTATGACTCCTGATACGGGGGGCAGGTCCTTCATACATGTAGAAGTTTACTTGGGAAAAATAATTAGTCATATATTCCACTTTGTCACAATAAGTCTGATCCATTCCTGAATTAAAAAAAAATTATTCACTGAATGTATAAGATGGTAACAATCGGTTGTCTTTGATCAGGTCAAATAGGAGATATTTTATGTTACAGATCTCAAACCAAGTTTGACTGAGAACCTTTACAATTTACCCAATTACTTTATTCTAATTAGCAGGCCTTGAAAATCCTGGCAGTGGAAGAGAAGGATCATGTTTATAAGAGAAGAACAGATAGGAATTATAAACAGATCATCTGTTCAATGCAGATCTATTAAGGTAATTTCAAAGAAGAAAGTTCTCTGTAGGAAGCTAAATAAATCTTTATAACATCTGATTTTACATAAAGCAACATGATATATTTTTAAATCAAAAAATAACATGCATTTTTATAAAACAATACATTAAGCAAGAGAACAAAGCCTAGAGAATTTTTACTTTTCATAAGTGTATTATTTAAATTTATATAAGAAGCATATGCTTTAAAAAAGAATTGGTAGTTAAACCTTTTTTATTTGAAGATTCTTCAGACTCCATCCAAATTTTTATTTTTATTATTTTTACTATTCATTTTATTATTTTTATATTTTATAATTTTTTTAACAAAATATGCATTAAAATATTTTCTTTAATTTTAAAACAATAGGTCAAAGTATTAGGGAACCATTTTAGAAACTTTTAAAATAAATTACTGTGTCTCACATTATCTTGATGTAAGATATAAACAAAATTCTGCAGATGTGTTCCTTTTCCTCTTCTCACCCCATCTAGACTACCCTGTCTAGAAAAGGTCCACTTCTGCTTTATGTACTTCCTACCACACCACATCGAGCAAAATACTTGGCATTGAGTTAGCAGTTTAAAAATGTTTGTTGAATGAATGAGTACTTTAAAAGTGAGGTTGCAGAGGGCATGACATCTGTCTCACTTCTTTTAATATTCAGGTTGACTGAAATGGAGAGCTACCCTCAAGCAGAGAAATGTGGAGTGACAGGGACTTTATAGAAGTCTATTCACATGACTCAAAAGAAATACACAGAACATGGTAAAACTAGCCAATTCAGTAAACAGCAGCCAATCTATATGAATGAATCATTCACTGAAAAGAAGACATTTTTTATGATAAGAGCCCAGCCACATCCTTGTTAAGTACTACTAACTCCAAATATATAGAAAATTAAGTGTATGGATAGATTTTTCAGAATGAATGTTAGAATAATTAAACTAAAAGTATAAATTTTAGTCCTCTATTCATCACAGCCTACTACAAAGCTCATTCTTTGCTCATTCAAGAGCTTCTAGGTCTAGAAATAGACTTTAAAAATCTCTATTTTTTTTGTATGCTCCCCGAAGTGATAAGATTTAATCAACGATAAAATACAATTTTAAAAAAAGCACGATAAAATATGATTTAAAAAAAAGCATACCATGGTCAGCCAAAAGGATTATATTGACACAATTGACTAAGTTTCTCTGCTTTAGGCCTTCCATCAACAATCCAAAAGTGTAATCTACTAACTGTAAGGCTTGAATTACCTAAGGAAAAAAAAATTGGAGTTAAGATTATCTTCATGAATTAAGGCTTAATTAACCAAACCATTACCTAATCGAGTAAAAATTAAATAATTTCCTTCTCTGAAATTGTTGGGTTTTGAAATAGGATATCAGAGCCCAGCACCCATACTACATTTACCAAATACCAATTCCCTATATTTCTATAGCCAAAAAAAAAAAAAAAAAAAAAAATTAAACCATATTCCCTACAAAGGAAAATAGACTACTGGCCAATAAATACCTGAGAAAAAGTGTTCAACTTCAACATTATTCAAACATTATTTAACTGCAAAGGTTTTCATGATAATTTCCAATGCTGGGGAGAAGAGTCCATAGACACTTCTATAGGAACCTAAATGGTTACATATGTTCCAGAGAATAATGTGACAATGTGTAGCCAGAGAGTTTAAAAGGGGCATACCCTGTAACCTAATAATTCTGTTTCTGGGCATTTGTCCTAAGTAAACAGAGTACAGATGGAGATTTACATACAAGGATATTCATCACATTATTTATTTACAATTTAAATACAAGAAAAAAAATTATACCATATCCTTAAGTAGGCATACTCAATAACCATTAAAAAATATTTAAGCAACCTAAATGTCCATCAACAGACGAATGGATAAAGAAGATGTGCTACATATATACAATGGAATATTACTCAGCCATAAAAAGGAACGACAATGGGTCATTTGTAGAGACGTGGGTGGACCTAGAGAGTGTCATATAGAGTGAAGTAAGTCAGAAAGAGAAAAACAAATATTGTATATTAACGCATATATGTGGAATCTAGAAAAATGGTACAGATGACCTTATTTGCAAAGCAGAAATAGAGACACAGATGTAGAGAACTAATGTATGGACACCAAGGGGGAAAGGGAGTGGGGATGGGAGGAATTGGGAGATTGGGATTGACATATATACACTACTGATACTATGTATAAAATAGATAACTAATGAGAACATACTGTATAGCACAGGGAACTCTACTTAATACACTGTGGTGACCTAAATTGGAAGAAAATCCAAAAAAGAGGGGATATATGTATATGTATAACTGATTCATTTTGCTGTACAGTAGTAGAAACTAACACAACATTGTAAAGCAACTATACTCCAATAAAAAATAATTTAAAAAATATTTTTAAAGAACAATGGCATAGGAAGATGATCACAATACAATGCTAAAGTTAAAAAATTAAAGCCAAACTGTATGCACACCCATACATATTGCATAATCCAATTTTGTTTTTAAATACATTCAGCATTTCATAGTAAAGTCACATATATGGAAAACCAAAAGAAAATATATCAAGGTACGGTTAACAGTGATTGTCTCTGAATAATGAGTTGGAGTTCATTTTTATTTTATTGTTTATATTCTTTTGTATTTTTAGATTTTTCTACACTTTATCGATATAGTATATTTAACTGACTTAAGGTTTAAGTGAATAATTTTAAACTAACATAACCTCATTTTTTTTCAGTGAATAAGAAAATGTAATAGCACTTTCCCCACGGGATTGGGGGAAATGTTTAATCTTCTTAGTACTATTATAACAATGATTGCCTTTTTTTTTCTTTTTTGAGAAAGGATTTTACAATTTTACAATTTTATTTTATTGGCTTTGAGAAAGCCAATTACTGTTAAGAGTGTTAGTGCATTACCTCATGAAATCTCTCAGCAAACATTCATGGAAGGTGCTACTGGAATTTCCAGTTACAGAGACCAGGAAACTTGAGGTTTAAAGCAGTTAAGTGACATGTTGGTGATCCCACAGTTACTAAGGGACAGGGCAGGACTTTAACTCCAATCATCTCTATATACTGCTAAGTCTATCATCAACTCCATGACACTTTCCTGACCCTCATTCTCAGGGTGACCACGCACTCTGGTTTGCCAGTGAGAGTCATGGTTTCCACCTGTCATCACAGCCTAATTATGTTCCCTTTCACATACGCCACCTACTCACTCCTCCTGGCTG
This sequence comes from Balaenoptera musculus, assembly GCF_009873245.2. NCBI lineage: Eukaryota > Metazoa > Chordata > Mammalia > Artiodactyla > Balaenopteridae > Balaenoptera > Balaenoptera musculus. The sequence goes on from NC_045796.1 coordinate 31,801,208, forward strand.
CACTCAGAGCCCTTCCTCCTCTGTCCTCCCCTGGCATCCTGGCATCCCGCTACCTTTGGACTCTCCACAGTTTAGAAATCATCTGTGCCTCTGCCTTTCTCCCCAGGAGCATGGGAGCTCCTGCAGGGAAAGGACTGTGCAACCAAACTCATCACCTGCTTCCTAAGCACAGAGCTGTTCACAAAGTACACACTCCATAGATGGCACGTTGCACTGAACGTGAAGTGAGTAGATGCCAGCCTCCTATTCTAGCCCAGACAAAGCTAAGAAACAAGAAATGCCTATAACAGGCAATGAGTAAGATAATTAACAGGGATAGAAAGCTCTGAGGCAAACTAAGTTTGGGTAGAAAACCCAACTTCTTTCACATGCAATCATGATCACTCACTTTCACAGGGGACACTGTGGAAACAGTAAAATCAATCCTGATATAATTAATTAACTGGAAAGACCCTCAATGAACAATTTTTCTCTGGATCTGGAAATCCCCTTGGGTAAAATGGCATTCAAGGCTGCTCTATGCAGCAGAGACATAACCTGTTTTTCAAAAGGTACAACATTCCTCCTGTCTTGTTCCAGCTCCTTCCACATGCTTCCCCCAAAACAGAGTCCTTCGGTGCTCAGAAATTTTCCCATCACGTTCATGAGCATTAGCAACATGTCAGTCAATCTGTTCTTAATTTCAATTTTCTTTTCAGAATTAAATTTTTCTTCCCAACTTTTCATTCCATCTAAGATTAATAATTTGTTTTTTAATAATGAATAATTACTGGATCTTATTAAAGTATTAGACCATTATTTAAAGTTACTGGAACCAACCAGGACACTCTGTGCCTAATTCAACATCAATCCTAGAGACTCATCGGAGCAAATTTGTTATTAAGAAGTTCTGATTTTATTATACTTCAAATGCCTCTCCCACCTCCTCCTACCTCTCCAAATCCTGTCACCCTCTACATCCCCATTTCATAAAGCCTTCTCCAGCTATGCCAGGTCACAATAATCTTCCCATCTAAACACTATTTAAGCTATGAAATTTTTTTAAGGTTTCTTTGAGAAAGAATCCTTTTGTGCATTAACTCGTTATTTCCTTTATCTGCCCTTTCAACCTGGTTTCTGGTACAGGAGCTTCATCTTCTTCACCTCTAAGAATGCCTGGCATGACATCAGGCCCACAAGAAACTGTTAAAAGTAGGTCTTAGGGACTTCCCTGGCGGTCCAGTGGTTAAGACTCCACGCTCCCAATGCAGGGGACACCGGTTCGATCCTTTGTTGGGGACCTAAGATCCCGCATGCTGCGCGCCAAATAAAATAAAAAATTTTTTAAAAAGTAAGCCTCAAAGGGATAGCAGGGCAAGAGCAAGGGTACTGATAACTGAAAAACCTAGAACTAGTTAATAAGCTTTCAATATAGTAAATCATCTTTTTACTTTCAAATTATGTCATAGTAACTCTGAATCAAAGTATGTGATTAAAAGTAACAATAGCAATAACAAAGCCATAAAGCTTTCCAGTTTCTGCATCTGTTTGGCCTCTTCTTAAGTTTTAAATGAGGCTTTGTTTTAATCCTTCTATTTTCACTGTTCACTCTTTCTTTCCTTAGGACATCTCCGCTTCGATGCACCATCTGTATGCTGCCAAACTGCCTGATCTCCATCTCCTTTGAGCTTTAAATCCATATTTATTTGCCTTCTGGACATCTCCATTTGGATGTCACAGGCACCCCAGTCACAACATGATCTTCACCTCCAAGAAGATGCCCTTCAGTGGTCTTATTGGAGGAACCTGCCTGCTTATGCTAGAAACCTGAAAATCACCATTGATCCCCCACCCCATCACCTATCTCACACCAAGTCATATCAAGTCCATCTCTTAAATGAATCTTAAATATACCTTCTTCCATCCATGATGGTTGCCACTACCACAGTCCAAGTCACTATTATCTCTTTCCTGAAACATTGTAAAAGCTAACTCATGTCTCCCCACTTTCCCTTGCTCCCTCTAACCCATTCCTCTTACATGATAAAAGTGATTTTTAAATTCACATAGATCTGATCATGTCCTTCCCTGATTAAAATGCCTCAGTGCTTCGCATTGCACGTTTTATGGCCTAGAAGAACTCGCGTGGTTTGGTGCTTGCCTCCTTCTGTAAGCTTCCTCTTAGCCCTCTCCCCTGGTCCACAGTGCTCCTGACATTAGTGAGAGATAATCCTCATATAGCAATTCAGACAGTACCTGGCACAGAGCAGCACACAATAAGAGTTAGCTGCTATTCTTATTTTTACCATTATCATATTATCTATTTGTCTAGCTACCTGTCCATTTGTCTGTCCATTTGTTCCTCTAATGTGCTCAACTCCTCCCTTAACCAGGCCATTTGTGAACTTTTTATCTTTTTTGTTATTCAGAGAACTTTCTAACCAGCCCCAACCCAGACTAGGTTAGCCCCTAAAGACCTCTCAGGGCATTCTGATTGTTCCCTTGGCAGCACTTTTCCAAATTACACTTAAAATTTATTTGGGTACTAAACTAGAGCATTGGATAGAAGAAAAAGATATGGCACCTAAAGTCAGCTGTAGGGGTCAGACAAATGCAGATTAGAGTATCCCCTCTCAAATCATATCAAGCAGGGATAACAATTAAAATGGAAAAGAAGAAATGGTGAATATGCTTTAGATAGTTACTAAGCCATTCACCCTTAGAATAACCTGATTAAGTGTTAGATTCTGTGAGACAGTCAAGGGTGGTGTAGGAATATAAAAGAGGACAAATGGGTTCATAGTGGTCAGACATGAGCAGGGCTTATATTAGAAATCATTTTGATTTAATGAGAAGGAAGAAGAAGGGCATTTCTGGCAAACACCTAAGTCATGCTGCCAGAATGAATATGCTTGCATTCCAACTGAGGAAAACTGTTAAATGAGTTTCCGTGGGGTAAGGAAACGCCATACTCATGGGGACCTTTGCAACTTTATATCATGTCCAAGACAATGCAGCCTTGAGTGGGTTTTAGAAGAGAATCAGCTTTTTAAAAAAATCATATTTAAGAACTATATTTCTGTAGTAAATACAAAATGGTTTAGATAATGAAGAAACAAGTATTGAAGGGTCTACCTCAATTATAATGGGGGCCTAGAAGGCGAATAACTCTGACTGATGCAATAATATATTGTCCAATTATAAGGAACTTCTGATTGGAACTGTGCTTGAATAGACAGCCGTATATTCTACGACGGACTTTCAGGTGACATGGCTCGAAATGGGCTACATTAACATGTTAAGTTGACACACTGGATCTAGCCTTGATGTTCTCGTGATGTGACATAACAATGCTGCATCTAAGCATTCAATAAGTGTTATCAAATTAATTAAGATGTGCTTAATAAGGCAGATATTGTTTTTACACGTTTAACTATTTTGTGGTTAATAAAGCAGATAATCATTTAGACTTTTAACTATTTTTATGTCTTCATCTATATCAAATACACTTGTATTCAGTGGAAATTAAAGAATAACATTTCATGCTGTGGGTGAAGGCTAGATGATTTTAGCTTTGTTTAAAAAGAAAAACTTACTGCGGCACTGACTGGTCCCTGAGCATGTCCTGCAGAATCAGGTTGTTCCACGTATATGGTATAAAAATCGGGTCTAGGAGTAAAATTGAAACAGAGAAAGACGTTACCCATTTGGAATAAAGGTACAAGTTGGGTGTGGGAGATTTGTAGGTCTGGAACTTTGTGGCAGTTTCCTCCTCTTTTTCTCTGGTCTTTCCTTCTCTACAACCAGGCCCAGTGGTTCAGTGGTTCTGCTTGGCTTTGGCAGGGATGGTGGTCTAGCAGGAAGTAAATGAGACCTTCCAGGATGTAAGCACTTGTCTGACTCAGTGCTGAAAATCTGTCTTGTTCTTGCTGTTAAGACCCCTCTTGATGAGCCTCGGCCCTCTGTATTTCCTACTTTATGACTTTCTGCTGACTCTTTTCTCTGCCACACTAGTTCTTTCTTTAAATGTCTGGTTTTAAGAATAATTCTTGAAAAATGCCTGTAAAAAGGAAACGCCAAGTTTTTTTCCAAAATGGTAATTTAAACTAAGAAATACTTTCATTTTATGCCCACAAACATCCCGCTGTGCCAGCACTTCCCTGACACTAGATATTACCGTTCAGCTTTGGGCAGGTCCAGCCACTTTAACAATGTAAAGACCCTCTCTTCATATGTGACACTTCTGAAATGAAAAGTAAAAATAATTTTTAAAAATTAATCGAATCAAAATAACTTCATTATATGCCTGCTCAGGAAGGCAGGTTGATATTTTTAGATATTTTGTGTCCATATATTATAAAAATACTGAAAGGGATTCAGTACTACTCAGAGGGATTCCCGTTTTCAATACCTATAGAGAGATACACTCGACTCACTATAAATTCAATGTATATTGTTTTCTTTCCTTCTCATTCATCCTTCCTTCACTGTTCCCCCGATTAAAATAGAAGGCCATTAATTACTATCCATTAGTTCAATTTGTTTATTTTTATTTACTTCATTCATTTATGCATTTATGTGCACTATCTTTTGTCAGACATGATTTCTTCATTTTAAACAGAATTTATCAGTGAGCAAACCAAAGACGACGTCCTTCCTAGAGGTTACATTCTAGTCAAGGAAGACAAACAATAAATAGGCCTAATACATAAATAAATTACAGAGTGTATTAAAAGGTGAAAAATGCTATGGGAAAACAAAAGCAAGACTAGAGCCAGAATATGGGGCACTGAGAAACTGGAGTGGGAGGATTTGAACTTGAAATCTTAGTGTGATGAGGCTAAGACAATACGGAGAAGGTAATTTTTGAGCTACAGCCAGAAGGAGGTGAGGGAGTGGGCTGTACAGATACATGGAGTAAGACTGTCTCAGGCAGAGGAACAGCCTGTGCAAAGGCCCTACAGCAGAAGCAAGCCTGGTATGTTGGGGTCACCGAAAAGGTCAGTATGGCTCGAGTAGAGTGACAGAACCCAGGAAAGTAGCTGGAGAGGAGTCCGAGAGGCAGGGGCACAGCAGGGCTCATACCACTAGGGCCTTGTGGGATTTACTCTTTGCTAAACTGCAAGCCGTTGAAGTTTTTGGTGCAAAAGAGTGCCATAATCGGACTTGTTCTTTTAAGTAATTATTCTGGCTGATAAACTGAGAATAGATTATAGGGAACAGAAATAGAAACAGGGAGACGTGTAAAAAGGCAGCTGCAGTAGTGCAGGCAAAAGAGGATGACAGCTCGACCAGAGTGTTAATGCTGGGGGTAATAAAAAGCTCTCAGACTGCATATAATATTTTGAATTAGAGGCACAAGGGTTTACTGACAGATGGGATGAGGGATGTAAGAGAGAGGAATCAATGTTGACTTCAAGATTTTTTGGCCCAAACAACTGGAAAAATAAAATTACCATCAAGATTAAGACCAAAAAAAAAAAAAAATTCTAGGGGCTTCCCTGGTGGCACTGTGGTTAAGAATCCACCTGCCAGTTCTGGGGACACGGGTTCGAGCCCTGGTCCGGGACGATCCCACATGCCGCGGAGCAACTAAGCCCGTGTGCCACAACTACTGAAGCCCGCACACCACAACTACCGAAGTCCGCACGCCTAGAGTCCGTGTGCCCTAACAAGAGAAGCCACCGCAGTGAGAAGCCCGTGCACCGCAACGAAGAGTAGCGCCCCCCTCGCCGCGACTAGAGAAAGCCCATGCGCAGCAACGAAGACCCAACGCAGCCAAAAAAAAATCGAATCATCCCTGCCTAGACGGGATCACATCTGCAGGTGCTTTAGTACCTGTTGTAAATCCTATATATGGAAGGAAAGGTGCCATTTATAGCCACATCTGATCCTGGCCAAAAGTAGGTACCAGCTTTTAAACCTTGATACATTGCTGTCAGCCAGATCTATAAAGAGAAAATTTCAAATAAGTGGAGGTCAAGAGAATAATCAGTTTGAGTAGAAATGGTGCCATTTATGAGAAACTTGAACAGTATTAACAGTTGCAAAATTTATTCAACTATTAAAATGTATTTAAATTATTTAAAATTTGTCTTTGTCGCAGTTTAAAAAAGTAATTATCCAGGCATCCACTTCAAAAATCAAAAAACATAGGACAGTAAGAAAGATCATTTTTCAAATTGGTAAAATTGTACAGTTCTTCTTTCCCTTTTAAAGATTTATAAAACAGAATGAGTAAAAACGTTAACAGATAATCTTTCTGAGTAACTTCCAGGTTGATACGTTTATAATACAACATCCAAGTTTCAACTGAAGACAATTTAGGTGAACAACTATACACGTTAAAAAGATTCAAATTATAATTATAAATAATGGTGAAACACCATCCCACCCCTAGCCCTTAGAAATTAAAAAGATAATGTAAAACTCAAAGTGGAGAGAGAAGAGAGATCCACTGTCACGTTGGGAAATGAAGGTTACTTTGGAGCCACATGAAGAATACTACATACTGGTTGTCCATGCCACCAAACTGGATTATCTTTCTCCTTTGAAGAAAGTGAAAACTTCTTGTTGAGGTATACGTCATACATATTATTGTCAATGATGCCATGTGATTCTGGATATAACCCCTAAAATGATAATTTTTTAAAAAGATTTAAGGTAAAATAATAAGTTAATAAAACATACATTTAAATTGAAATAGCATAAGACCTATAACTCATATTTGAAAAGATGCCATATACCTTTCAATATAAAACCCCTGGATCTGAACCCTAATGCCAAATATACATACTAGTATTATATATATTCTAGTTCCACTGTGGTCTATAGCTGCAAATGAATGACATTAGGCAGATGATTTGGGCTGATAGTTTTAATATAACTCATGTTATTAATAACTGTTTGCTAATTATAGATTCTATATTATAATAATGATTAGCCATTGGTTTTATTGGCAGTAATAGCAAGAAATTTACTACATGGATGCTTTTAAGTATCAGATAGCCTGGCAAATGGGTTAAAGTGTGTTACCAGCACTTTAAAAGGAAGCCTGCCAAGTCTCTGTACTTCCTCCCTTCCATTCATCCATCAATCCAGTCATTCCTTCAATTCACATATTTTTATTGAATGCCCATGATACCCTATGCAGTTGTAACTATATTTAGAGAGGTTTTTAGGGTCATTATTTCGGAACATTACTATATATATGAATATGGATACATATGCATATGTAGGAAATTAATAGCACTTATGTATAATCCCTCATTTATATATACATGTATAAGTATTAATATACTATGTATGTAGACTTATGTAAGTATGCGTACATATAGTCAATTCTTGCTATTTGCAATAGTTATGCTCTATAAAGTTGCTGCAAACACTGAATTAGTGAATATCGAACCACTGCTCCTAGAGAAAATAAAGGGTTAGGTTCCTGTGAGCTTTTGGTTACAATATTTTTGTCTACTGATCCATATGTAATCTTGTTTTATGTGTGTTTCTGTTTGAAGATCCCTTATTTAATATATATTTTTAGTTCAGTATAACTCATGACTGAACAAATCTAACACACATATCTTTTCCATAAGGTACATCACAGACTTCTTGCTCTTAGGAACACTAGAAAGTACTTGAGCACCACACTTGAGGGCCATTGTAAACAGCAAAATCTCCAATAAAAGAGCACAAACATGTGAAAAACATGGCACTAAATAGACAGTAGACTGTGAAAACAACATTTGTTTATAGAATGAGAGCTAAAAACAAGAAGGCAGAGTAATGCCTTGTTAGACCTCAGCTGGAAACATGTGAGCTGGGTAACTCAAATGTTTAGGTGAATCTGCAAAATGGAATCTGCATTTATACATGCACACACACACATGCAAACACACATATATACATATATACATACATATAATTACTTAAGGGCTAAAATTTAAATAAGTTGTAATTACTGTTCCATACTAATAAATGCAATGTAGTAAAGACATAATATCCTTTGGCAATAAAGGCTGAGGCAGAGGATGCCTTAAGATGTGTTCTAAATCTATAAATATTAAATAAGTTAATCTTCCTTTGAGTTCATTTTGATCATTTCTTGTACGTCTTCTCATACATTGAGAATTCATTTGCTTTACTTGCTTTATCTAAAGAGATATAGCCAGTTTGGGACTTCCCTGGTGGCGCAGTGGTTAAGAATCCACCTGCCAATGCTGGGGACATGGGTTCGAGCCCTGGTCCCAGAAGATCCCATATGCAGCAGAGCAACTAAGCCTGTGCTCCACAACTACTGAACCTGCACTCTAGAGCCCGCGAGCCACAACTACTGAGCCTGCGCACCACAACTACTGAAGCCCGTGCGCCTAGAGCCTGTGCTCCACAACAATGAGAAGCCCGCACACTGCAACGAAGAGTGGCCCCTGCTCGCTGCAACTAGAGAAAGCCCGTGCGTAACAACAAAGACCCAACGCAGACAAAAATAAATAAATATTTAAAAATAAATAAATAAATTTATAAAGAGATATAGCCAGTTTGAATTCAATTATGAAACAAGAGACTTTATCAAATTAAATATAATAAAAAAAGACTAGGAAAGAAAGAACTTTCCCACATCAGAGTGGCTGTCCTCATACATAGCCTACCATTCCCAGCAGACCTTCAGATAAATGGAGGTTAATCAAAAGATCAGAATAGAGGGTATTTCTCACATCCAAGAGGCTATCCTGGCCTGTCACAGAGGTAAATGAATCTAATGCTGGGACACTCATTCATAGTTAACATCTCACAGCCCTGGATTGACCCCATACTGAGACACTCCTTCCCAGCCTGAATTAGCTGTGACTGCCACCACACATGCTCGTGAAATGTGTGACCTGCGGCTTGGCCAGTTCCGCCTAAGCATGTCTGGTGTGGTCAGTCTTGCCACTGGGCTAAGCACTTACCGTGACAATGGTGTAATGATTTGGGAAGGTTTTGGTCGGATAGGCAGGTCTCAGGTATTTTGAATGAATTCCGCATGTTTCTGCAGCAAAGGATAGTGAGAAATTAAGACGTTGTTTCTTCCTCAGAAGTTGTTTGAATAACTAAAAATCTGAACACGAAAGTTTCACAGAGAAATAGAAAACTAACTAAGGGGTGAATTAGATGGAAAGAGGTCGAAATTCTGATGCTTAAAATTCCTCCATTCCAAGGAATGACAGTTTTCAGGAGAGGAGTGAGCTAAATCAAGGGTCAGGAAAATTTTTCTATAAAGAACTAGATAATAAATATGTTAGGCTTTGCAAATCCATATGGTCTCTGTTGCAACAGCTCACCTCTGCTATTAAGGCCTCTAAGCATCTATAGACAACATGTAAACAAATGAGCATAGCTGTGTTCTAATAAAACTTTATTTATAGACATTGAAATTTGAATTTCACATTTTTTTTTTGCATGGCACAAAATATTCTTTTTTTCCCAACCATTTAAGAATGAAAACAATTCTTAGCATTAACAGGCCTTACAAAAACAGGCAGAGTGGGCGAGATTTGGCCCGTAGGCCACAGCTTGCTGACTCCTGAGCTAAATGTACCCTACTTTACACAGTGCCAGCTTTGTTTGCTTTTGCTGCTCCCCTTTTTCTGACCCAGGTCATTACAACAAGAATTTCTGTATAACATCGGCTTCTTAGCTAGTTCTTATACATAAAGTATCCAATATAACAAAAGTGAACACAACTATCTAGATAACTGAAAAGGAGTTTAACTTGTGTAAATGCATAAGCCCATGCCACAAAGCAATGTTACAAGATGAACTAACTTTCCCACTTATTATTTTCAGTCAGTACAGTTTCCATCTGATCAGTGAAGTTTCCTGTGATCTGTTTTCCCCAAAGCATGGCATCAAATTGGCTTTCAGTTATTCTGTTGTTTTCATCTGTGCAATAACTCTGCTCAAGGAGGTCAGAACCACTAAGGCACACTGATATTTCCTCTGCAGCAGTGAAGTGTGAGAAATTTTCCATACCAAAATCCTACCAACTCTAATTCTAAAAGAGAGCTTCACCATTAGAGATTCTATTTAGGTTAAAACAAAAAGTGCAATGGATTGTTGTCCAGAAAGCAACAAACATTGCAACTGGAAATAATGAAGGTTTTCTCAAATAGGCTTGGAACTGGTCTCCTTCCCAGCCTCTAGAACAGTGTTTCCAATATTTTCCAGGAATTTCCTCCTTCAGAAGATTCTTGGATCCAATACCAAGTCTACTAAATAGGACTCTGGTGGGGATGGGGGAGGTTGAAAAGTGGAGGAAAAGGAGCTCAAAAAATCTGTATTTCTAGCAAGCACCCCAAGTGGTTCTGATGTACTCGAGTTTGAGGCCTGCTCTAGGACATAACGTATAATCAACTTTTTTCGTTCTCAGTCAGTACCCCCAGTAAATAAATCATGTCCTCAATCAGGGAAAGAAACATTTAATATTGTTAAGAAGTCATATGATAGGGCTTCCCTGGTGGCACAGTGGTTGAGAGTCTGCCTGCCAGTGCATGGGACACGGGTTCGAGCCCTGGTCTGGGAAGATCCCACATGCCACGAAGCGGCTGGGCCCATGAGCCACAACTACTGAGCCTGCGTGTCTGGAGCCTGCGCTCTGCAACGAGAGAGGCCGCGATGGTGAGAGGCCCGCGCACCGCGATGAAGAGTGGCCCCCGCTTGCCGCAATTGGAGAAAGCCCTCGCACAGAAACGAAGACCCAACACAGCCATAAATAAATTAATTAAAAAAAAAAAAAGAATGAAGAAGTCATATGATAGAAAATAAAATGAGATCACATCCACTGATAAAAGAATTTAACTGGGGAAAACAATCATACAATAGAGAGAGATATAAAGTCAGTCTCTGTTTTTATTTCCCTGAAACATGGGTAACGCGTTCAAATTCTTAAATGCCTAAAGTCACAGAGTATAAAATAAAAAACAAAGCTACCAGTGATGTAAAAACATGACACCTTCGTAGTTTTAAACAGGACACATCTGTTGACTATCTACAGATTCAAGCTACCATTTTCAATCACCTGCCTTTGAACCAGAGCTATTATAGAATAACTCATCAAAAGCAAGATCTTCTACCATTGTTTCTTCCAGATCTTAATAATCTAAATTATGACTGAACAGAATAATTCTGGAAGGACACACAATAAACCAATGAGAATAGTTGCTTCTACAGAGAAAAATGAGGAAGATCAGGAAAGAGAGTCTGTTGGTTGGTTGGTTGGTTTTTTTGTTTGTTTGTTTTTTTACTGTATACCCTTTAATGTCACTTGTAAAAGTTTATCATTTGCATGTTTTACTCCTTAAAAAACATATTTTTAAAAAGAAAGTACCAACCGAAAAAAATTCTGAAGATATAAATGGAATAAATATATATCCATAGTAACTATAAACTATAAGAAGAAGTGGAAGACTGAATGGATGAGTAGGTGAAATAGCTGAAGAATGTACAGATGCAGCAAAAGCAGTACTAGGAAAGAAGTTCATAGCAATAAACACCTACATTAAAAAAGAAGAAATTTCAAATAAACAACCTAAATTTACAGCTTAAGGAACTAGAAAAAGAACAAACAAAATCCAAAGTTAGTAAAAAAGAAGAAAACAACAAAGATTACAGCAGAAATAAGTGAAACAGAGAATAGAAACAGAGTTCTAAAAATCAACAAAATTAAAGTTGGTTTTTTGAAAAGATAAACAAAATTGACAAACCTTTAGCTAGATTAAGGAAAAAAAAGACTCATCAATAAAATCAGAAACCAATACCACAGAAATAGAAAGAATTATAAGAGACTGCTATGAACAATTACACCCCACGAACTGCATAACTTAGAAGAAATGGATAAATTCCTAGAAACATACAACCTTCCAAGTCTGAATTATGAAGAAATAGAAAATCTGAACAGACCAAAAACAAGTAATCAAAAACCTCCAAACAAAGAAAAGCCCAAGACAAGATGGTTTCACAGGTTAATTTTACCTAACATTTAAAGAAGAATTAATGTCATTTCTTCTCAAACTCTGCCAAAAATTTGAAGAGGCAAGAACACGCCCAAACTCATTTCATGAGATCAGCATTACCCTGACACCAAAGCCAGAGAAGGATACTACAATAAAAGAAAATTCCAGGCCAATACCTTCATGAATTTAGATGGAAAAATTCTCAACAAAATACTAGCAAGACAAATTCCACAGCACATTAAAAGGATCATACACTACTTTCAAGTGAGATTTATCCCTGGGATGCAAGGATAGTTACTACTAGTCTTGTCCTATCCCCAGTTTCATATCTAACTTTCCAAGAAATCTGACTTCTAGTTCAAGCTAAATCACTTCTATCTCACCTGACAGTTCGTTGATTCCTGCCCTTCTTTGTCTGCTCCCACCCACGTTAGGACAAGACAACAACCTCATGTTCTCACTAGAGTCCGTGACCCCTTAGTAGTCACTGATATAACTCACTGCACTGTGGTGTTAGCCCATGCTCAGTTTCCAGGCAGCTTGATAAGACACTAGAGATGAGGTTCTAGACTTCCTTAAAGTAATGCCTGCTGTCACATACCTCACCTCAACCCTACCATTCTCGGGAGGTCCTAATCCTAAATCTTTTAACACATCTACTCTTAATTGGACCTCCTAGAAATGAAGAGCCCATTTTGCCTTGGTAGACCTAATTAGTTATGGCTTCACACATTAAAGAATTGAGACGTTGTATAAATGACTTAAAAAATATTTTAAACCTTAGAAAGGAAGGCTCTTAATGGCCCAGTATTTCACTGGTGTCCTTTCCAACTCTCAAGGGGATGAGCAAATAAAATAATTCCACTTCTAAAGGGGTCCAGTTCAACCTGGCTAGATAAATTCCCTTTTGGACACAGGGTTTGATATCCAGACTACCAAGGGAAATGCAGATAAGGAAATAGAAACTGAGAGTGGTTCATGACTTTTCAGGCTAAAGTAACTCAGCAGTAAGTGACAAATCCTGAATTTGGAGCCAGTACTGTCAGAGACCCAACATCTTAATCTCTTTGCTAAAGATCTGCCTCAGAGAGTGTAGGAGAACCTGAAGAGACAAAGTCCCTGATGCTGTAGGGGGGAAGTAATTTACCTTTCTACAGTCAAGGAATTTTAGTGCTGGGATTAGTAGTAGAAATCATTAGGTCTAATCCTCTCATTTTACAAATGAGGAAACTGAGGCCCAGAAAAGGTGATCACCTTACTCAAAGTCAAATGTTATTTTTTAATAATTTGGAAAAAAATAAAACCAGGAAACCAGTAAAATTGTCAGAAATTTTGAGGACCATGGAGGTAAAAGAGGGTCTGGTAGAAGGGGGAAGTAAGAGAGGAATTGAAGGGCAGTGAAGACTGTGCGCCCTGGAGCTGACCGTCTGATACTTCTTAACTTTGTGTCCTCGGGGTTCTCCATTCTTCTTTATTATTGACTTTATAAAATTGTGCGAAGTCCAAGTACCCTAACTCAGAAGTACATCATGATAAAGATGACAATAAAAATAATAATTATAGTAATAACTTAAAATCATCCAATGTGCACTATGTACATAATCTCACAGTATTTCTATGAGGTGGTAAGTGACCATTTTACAGAGGAAGAGACTAGGGCACCAACCGTGGAAGTAAACTTGCCGAAGGTCTCAGAGCTAGTAAGTGGTGGAGCCAGGTTCCAGGCACTTTGATTCCAGAACTGGACAGAGATACTGGACTTTTCACCTACTGGAGCCTTGGTATATGCTGATTCTGCCCAGTCTGCACAGGCTTCTTCACGCTCCCATCCCTACTGGGCATATCCACCTTGCTGAGACCCAGAACCCAGGTCTGACAAATGCCAACTTTGAGAGAGTATCCATGAACAGATTTTCACAGAGCAGAAGTTATATTCAAATACAGAACAAATCAAAATAAACAAACAAAAAGATAAACACGCTGCAAAAGAAGGAAGGAGGAGCCAAGAAGTATGAAAATAGGTATCGTGTAGTAAACTCATCAGACTCTTGAGAGGACCCAGAACTAAGACAAACCACTGACATTAAAGGTCAGAAAGAAAAGTGTTAGTTAATCTAGACATTAACTAACTAGGTGTCTATCATCTGCATGTCCCTGATTATAGGAGACTTACTCAGTTTATTGATATTAGGTATTAGAGTACCCCATGTCTGTAAATATTCAGCTCTAAATCCATCCATGGAAAACAAAATAACTGGTGGCAGGTCAAATCTGAAAATGCAAAACAAGAAATTGTCCATTATTTTGATTTTTTAAAAAAGACACTTTTCTGTACTACTTATATTCTCTAAATTAGAAAATACTAAGAAAGTACAGTCAGAAATAGTTCTAAGTCAAGTTTTCCTTTCTCTTTTGAAAAATTATTTCCCTTTACAATCAGTATGTCCAGTACGTTATTAATCCATAGTAAAAATGTACAGTATTTTTTAAAAGGTGTTACATAAATCTGGGTCTTTCAACTTGGAGATCTACCACCCTTTGAGTTCTAGAGTTTAAATAATTTTAGCTAACTTTATTTCCATTTGCTCCTTGGCACTGGCTATCTGTGACACCGAGGTATACCATATATGAAATTTCTCTAGCCCTGAGTGTTTACAATGACCAGGCAGTGCACTGTGGAGAAAAAGGAAGGGATTGGCCTCAGAAAGATGAGTTTAATTCTCTGCTTCATTCTTTAGGAGCTATTTAACTGAGCAGTTATTCAACCTCTCAAAATTCAATCCCAACCCACGCACCCAGCACTTTGGAATCATTACAACATGGCACATTAGTATCATTGCCTCACCTCAAATATATGTAGTATTTTACAGGGGCAGGTATACATGGAGCTAATTATTTGTAGTTTTACAGTAGAAGTCAGCAGCGTGCAAGCAGAGCACTAACAAAACATCACCAGAAATGAGATTTTCTATTAGAGACATTTCAAAATCCCAGCTTTGGCTAAGGATTCAAAAGCAATGATTACTGAATTCAATGCTCACACTCAAAAATTATAAAAGTTACAATTATTCTACCACATTTTGGATACAACTATTGTTATTATGATATGGACTTTAGGAACTCTGAAACTTACAAGATGTTTTATTAAAGTTCTACATTTTTTTACTCTTATTCCAATATCTCAGGATATTAATATTAACCTCCAAAGCATTACAATCTCATTTTAGTTGAGTATTTAAGTTACAATGATGAAAGGTAACTTTTGGGTTATAGTCAGAGACTGTCTTTTTTCCATTCAATATCTTTTTTCACTTCTAAAATTTTATTTGTATTTTATATACACACACACACACACACACACACACACCAGAGATGTATAGTTTCATAAATTTTTCCTAACTGAACTCCACTGTGTAGCCATCACCCAGATCAAGAAACAGAATATTACTTAGAATCCTTCCCTCGTTCCCCTTTCTAGTCACCAACCTCTGCAAAACACGCACCACAGACGATCAGTGTCTTGACTTCTAATAGCATAGATTAGCTGTGTCTATTTTTGTACTTATATTTATATGCAAACAGAATCATACAGTATATATTCTGCTGTGTCTAACTTCTTTTACTTAACATTATGTTTGAGATTCATCTGTATTTTTGCATATAGTTGTAGATCATTCATTCTCATGGCTGTCTAGAACTCCAGTGAATGAATAAACCACAACTTATTCATTCTGCTGATGGACATTTGGATACTTTCCAGTTTAGGGCTGTTATGAATAATAACTATTAACAGAGTAAGTTTGTCTTAAATTCCAAACTTAGTGCACACATGGGACTTCTCCGGAGGTACAGCAGTTAAGACTCTTTGCTTCCACTGCAGGAGGCGCTGTTCGATCCCTGGTCGGGGAACTAAGAACCTGCATGCCACATGGTGTGGCCAAAAATAAAACAAAAACAAACATAGTGCATGCAAATAAGAATGCCAAAAGGAATTTTCAACTCAGTGCTCAAGCAGTTTCACATCTAAATTTTTGAACAAGAACATAAGTTTTCAAGAAATTTGGTTAGAATTTGTCTTTTAAAATTCTGACAAAGGCCCAGTAGTATTGTAAAGAAACTTCTGAATGCTGATACCAGCTCAAAGTAAGAAAAATGATTTCAGTTCTTTTCAATGTGTTTGAGTAGAGCTAGAAAAAAATATTAGCATAGCCATCTATTTGCACATTGTAAAAGAAACTGTGAGGAGAGTCTGGAGGATGTGTATTTGGTTTCCCAGAATATGTATTTATTGTACTCATTTAACAAATATTTGAGTCGGACATTGTGCCAGACACAGAATAAAGGCATGAAGGAATTGCAGCCCTTATCTAGGGGATGAAATTGAGAAGTAAACAGAAGTGATTAATGACTAGATTTGGGTACAGGATGCTATTCAAGTACATAGGAGGACGTCAGATTCGATCTTTGTAAGGTGAGAGCAGGCTCTCCAGGGGGTATGACATGTGAACTGACCCCTAAAGAACAAATAGAAATAATATGAAAAAAGAATGGGACCGATGTTTTACTCACAGAGAGCACACGTTGCAAAAGCCCATGTGAGATAAATGATGCATGCAATAACATTTAGGAGTCTCAAAAGCATTGGGTTAAGCAAAAAACAAAAGAACACAAAAAGAGACTCAAGAGGATAGATGGTATGATTCCATTTATATGAAGTTCTAAAACAAGAATCTATGGTGATGAAAATCTGAACGTGACCTCTTTCTGTGGAGATGGAAATATTCTGTATCTGTGGGTTACACAGATTTCTGAATTTCCAAATCTCATTATACTGTACACATAAGTGTGAACACTTCAGTGTATATGAACTACACCTCAAAAAATCAGAATGGAAAATTTTGACTGTTTTAACCACAATGTGCAAAAAATTCATCACGAAATTAAAGTGACATATTGCAATTTGCGTTGGAAAATACTTATTTTTTCATAAAGTCAGTAGCATAATGCTGATTTTTAAATTTATATTTATAAATATGCCATCAAAATAACCACGCAGCTTAAAAACAGGGTAGGGGGTTTTTAAAAAAAAACTTCTGTAAGAACAGCATCTGCACTAACTAGGATAAAACTATAAGGTCTCTCAATCTTGATGCTGCAGGCTAACATCAGATCACCAGCTGAGCCAGCCAGAAATGCTTCCCAGTGTTCTAGTATTGCATAATTGGCAGTGTGAATTCCAGGGTTCCCAGCTTCAAATGCAGGGCTTGGTGCTGGTCACTCACCAAGGGAAAACACTGAACAAATGGTCTTTCCAAAGATTTTAATAAAGTCTGACACATTGTTCACATGATTTCAGGTTTGGGGGTAAAAGAAATATAAATGCATCCGTACGTGTGTATGTCTACAACTGCTCAGAAGAGTCCTCTATTTAAAAAAAAAATTTTAAGCGTGGAAAAAAAAAAAACCAGGGTCATACATCTATGTGATCAGGATGCTGATTCAATTCTCATATGAAATCTTCTGAACTTGGCACATTATCGTTGTTGTTATTATTTTTACTGTTATTCTGATTTTACAGATGAAGCTTAGGGAAGTTACCAGGGCAAAGTCCCACAGGCAAAACCAGGATTAAAACTCAAGTCTTTTTTTTTTTATTCCAAATTCTTTACTCTTCTACCTAGAAGCTTCTGAAGAGGGCAGCTGGATCTGAGGACTGGTGTAAACCAAAGTAACATGATATACAAACAGACACATTATACACACACATTTTTTTTTTAACGAAATAACGTTATCTAAAAATGTCTCCATCAATTCTTTCTATAGTCAGATATTCCTTTCTCCTTCTTTTATCTCACTGTCATCCTCCCACTGCTTGGGCCAGAAGAGTGCAGCAGGTAAAGGGCAGAAGGGACAACTAGAGGAAAAGGGGAAATCCACCTTGACTGGGAGGTGACGTGGGGCACGTTTCCAGGGGTGGGCAAAGTCCGGGGAGCAACCATCAGAAACGTGTGAAGGAAATGTGTGCCAAGGGTGGGGTGAGGAGGGCCTCACATGTCCATCACCCGTGCCCATCTGGCAGTGTTCTCCTCATCCATTCTTCAAGGTCCATCTTTCCCTGTGAGGCCATCCATGGACAATCCTCTTCCCCTTCCCTCAGTGAGAATAAATCTGAGGTGCCAGGATGATAATAGAAAAGAGTCCTGGCTGGAGTCGTTTAGATCTAAATTCTAATCCTGATCGTAGGACCTTGGGATGTTAGTACAAATATTTCAACCATTTTTTAAGTCATTGTTGTAAAATATGAATATAATAACTTAATGTAAAAATGCTTTTAAAACAATAAAGCAAACGAAAGTATGTTATGAGTTGGAAGCCACAAGGAATCTAATCTTTTGTTAACTGTTTTGTTCTAAGATGTAAACAGAGTGGGGGAAATTCCACCCTGCCTCTCAGCTACATTCCTGCGTGCCTGTTAAAGGAGAATCTGTTAAAGGAGAATAAATGTGCCCATGTCCTTCTCACCCTTCTGGGCACTGAGGCTGCTGGGCTGTGCCACACTCTTCTTCCACCCATGAGGTTTCTCCTGAAAAGCATAAGATCAAAATCTTTAGATAAGAAAAGAGAAACCAATGTCCAATGGACATGCTCTTTCCAAACGACTTAATTCATGTTCCTCCAAAGACGAAATTCTTCCAGAACATGTTAAATGCTACTTCACACGTTGGCAAGGTCAGTGCCTCTAGCGATTTGCACAGATTAGTAATCTACACTGACTGAATACCAGGAAGCCCATCTTTACCAAGAAAATAACGGGAATTCCTTTAACTGGAAAGGGACAATTTCTTCTTTCTTTTTTAAATAATGTTTTTTCCCTCAAGGACAGTGTTTTCCCAACTGCTAGGAAAAATGAGTTTAATAAATATAGGTATATAATCTAAAGAAAAATGAAAAGAAAGCATGAAAAAAAAAAGAGAAATAGCCAATGAGAATAATTGATATTAACATCAAATGGGGAAAATCAAACAAACAAATTTTTAAGATCGTAACTAAAAAATTCTCACTCCATGGTTGTTTCTGTCTATAGAACATTCCCACTAGTTAATGAAGTAGAAATAATAGAATATGAATGTCATCATTTGCAACCCCTAATGGATCTAGGCAATGATCATCAATGGCTAACATGACCAAAAAAGAGACAAGCAAACAAGATGTGCCTCTTGATGGAAGTAACACCACTACCTGTGAAGGGTACATGGTAAACAGGTAGATAGATTGATAGATAGATAGATAGAAAGATAAACACCTGAATCTGAACAGTCCTCTAGTTCTAACTACCAATTTGCAGGAAATATAGGGGATGACAAACTGCTTAAGTCACAGAGGATGCAATCTGCAAAACCCAGACTGGAAAATTCTACAGGACAAGTGACTCCATGTATCCAACATGTAAATTGCATGGGGTGGAAAAAAGGAAGGGAGAACCCACTTTTAAAGGACTTGAAATATATCAGCCAGTTGCAATGTATGGAATCTGTTTGGATCCTACTTCAAATAAATTTTTTTTAATATAATAAAACAAAAAAATCTGAACACAGATTGGACATTTGTTAACAATAAATAATTATTGAAGACATTTTTAGATATATTGATGATATTCTAATTTTGTTAACTCTTCATCTTTTTTAGATACATACTGAAAATATTTATAGATGAATGATATTAACCTTGGGATTTGCTTTGAAGTAATCTAAAATTTTCAAAGAGAGGTTGGAGGTATTTTATTAAGAAAAAAAAGCCCCAAAACTTGAAAATAAGCAAAAGGAGGACTGATCATTAAACTTCATTTTAATGTCATGCTGGGAATTATTTTAAAAGCCCACCTATGGATTATCTAGTTACCTAGGAGTATATACCTTTATCTAGCTTATTCTTTACCACTTATTCATTTTACAACTTAGTAAGGGTAGCAGTTAATTGGTAGAAAACTAATAGCAGTGTAACTGATTCTTATCTGATAGCAGATAAATTGTCCTGTAGCAAAGCAAATCATTTGTGTCCCACCACAAATTACATCTTTAGTGATTTTATTCCAACATTCTCTCAGTTCTAGGTATACTTAGTCTCTTCAATCCTCTGAGCCAGCTTAACATTCATACTGTATTGGTATGAGACAAGATTGGGCACGAGTTGATCACGAATGAAGCAAGGTGATGGACATACGGTTAAACACACTATTCTTTCCATATGTTAGAAATTCATCATATTTCTTTTCAAAATTTTGAACTTAAAATATAAAAGTTAACTAGCTGGTTTCTTGCACAAAAATTATTCAAATTCCCTCCAACTACGGTCTGGAGATACAATTTTGGCAAGAACCATTTAACAATCTTAAAGTGTTGAATTCTTAGAGTGAGAAAACATTTACCTTTGTTTAAAAAATAAACTGAAATGATTCAATGAACACCATCAAAGTGGTTAATTAGTGGTAAAGGTAAACTTCAACACTGCTTATAAAAATTACTTTTGTTTCTGTTAAATTCGAGAAATGTTGTGCAATGAATTCAGTGAGAAAATTTGCCACATGACCTGCGGATCACTACTGAGATAAAAAGTTAAGAGTTATAAAATTAGGACAGAAGGCAGGAGACCACAAAGCTCAGAGGCACTATGCTCAATGAACTTATTAGAGAAATAAGCAAACTGCAAACTACACTTGCCTTTGTGAATTTAGGGGGATTTTTAATGACACAATATTCACTATTAAATATCAATTATTATTTAAAAACAGACTTACCATTTCAGGCTTTTACTTTCCTTTCTGCTTGCCCTTTTTAGTGGATTTTCAGTTATATTTTGCATAAAAACTGATTCATCTATTAGTGTAAAACTTATTTTTTACTGAGGGACTATATTTAATAATGTTTCTACTATAACATTTTCCTCTTATTTAAAAAAAATCAAAATTCACCTTAATCTCTTTTTTTGTCTAAAAATATTACACACGTAAGTTAGTTAGCTCTACTGGGTGTGGTGTTAGGAAAAAGGGGTTGATAGCTTGAAGCAATCTTGTTGCTATGTGTATATGTATGTTTTTCCTAAGTCTCATCAGATGTGTAGAGGGATTGGTGATTTTTTTAAAAATCTACATCACTTATAAAGTGGTAAAGCAGGTGAAATCAGGCGTTGAATAATCTGGATTCTAACCTTGGCTCTCTGCATCACCTCCCTGCCAGTCCTAAATCAGTCATTAAACCACTGAGGACATAGTTGTTTCAACAATCACATTGCTTTAACTACCTGCTATTCAGGCCAGAGAATCTCTTCTGCGATGTTTTAACTTTAGGATCTGCCGTCCAGTGTCTCAAACCACAAGAATGTCTAGCATAGTCATTGGACTGAAAAAGACCTTGCTTTACAGAACATGTGGAATGTTAACCTTTCTCTTCTCTTCTATAATATCTTTGCTATGAGCTCCCTTCCTCTATCGTGCACAAAACCCATTTCTTCCCACAGTAAACACATTGGGTCTTTTCTTCCACATAGAGTGGCTAAAAATTCTTTGACTTGTTTTAATGTTTGCAGCCTAGGCCAGCTCTAGGGTCACTGAACTCACAGAGGCAAATGGGTCAACACCTGCTTACCTTGGCAAACACTCTTATAGTCAGCACAGCAGTCTTTCTTCTGTAAACAGTCATCTGAACAAGAGCAAAAGCTGGATTCCAGTCTGGTCTCCCCACAACGAAATTTATTGCACGTCCATATTCGAGCTGGAAAATTACACAATTCGGTTTTGAGCATACAACTTAATTTAAGCATCCAATAACAAAACTACAAATTCCATGCATTTCTTCTTGTATTATCCTATGGTCAAATTCTTGGTTTATCTGCATTCATAAATGAAAATTCATAATACGAATAAGGGGCAATCCACCACTTTTCTTCGTTTGGCATGGGTGGCAGAGAGAAATGTAGCTTTAGAAGCTGCAGCTCTGGTCTACCTATCAGGTACACCTCTGAGTTTGGAGAAACTCTGAACACCTGTCCTATTCCCACCCAAGGGTAGGAACTTCCAATGGTAAAGAACTACTAACCTTGAGTGACTGTTGCCACCCAAGAGCAGCCTGCCCAGCCTTATCTAAGGACAGACAAGGAAGTGGCAGTGACAACAGAAGTAACAGGAACATGGTCAGGTCTGTAAGAATGTAGGCGGGCAGGGTACCTCCCAGCTGAGAGTGAAAGAAAGGTAGATCAGCTCCCCACCATGCCTCTGATATTTTCCCAGGCTAGGCACTTAATGTGAGATCAGTTTCAATAAATCCCAGTGCTAACAACAGCAAGAGGCTGGACCGAGACTGCTTCCTAGGGCCACCTGCCAGGAAACAGTGACTAAAATCAACATCAGCCCCTGTGCTCAGACAAATGCATTGGCTAGGTGACAGCTGTGTGTTTCAGTCATGCACAGAGTTCTTCATTCTTAATTATATGTTATGTACTTAGAAAGAAAAGAGTTCTGGAGATGAATTAAAAGGAGTACAGATCTTATCCATACTAGGCTATACCCTCCTTCTTGCCCTTTTCAGAGAGCATAATGTAAGGAGCTGTACTGTCCTAATCTTCTCTCCTCGAACCACTAGACATCTCCCCCCACCACCTCCTTGATTTCTTAGAAAATTAAATATTGCAAACTGTCTCTTCCGCCTCAAGAACAGTGTTTCCCAAGTTGTGTTCTGTGGACCGCTGGCATCAGAATCGCTAAGAATCACCAGCTTTCCAGTGGGGTCTTATGCATCCTGAAATTTGAGAACCACTAAAAATGAAACTAAATAAGATGATAAGCCATGAGAAAACTCCCTTGAAACTTGTGTAATTTGACAACATTTCATCTACTGGAGACTCTTTTTCCTCAACCTCAACTAAATAAAGTGTGGATTCTATCTTTAGTACTGAAAGGGGGGTCAGGATAACACTAGATCCTGAATACAAGGCGTAATGGGCTGAATTGTGTCCCTCCCCTAAAATGTTGAAGTCTTAACCCCCCATGACTGTGAATGTGACCTTATTTAGAAAAGGATTTTGCAGATAATCAAGTTAAAATCAGGTCAGTAGAGTGGACCCCAATCCAGTATGACTGGTATTCTTCTTACAACAAGAGGAAGTTCAGACGTGGACACACCCAGAGGGAAGACTGTGAGGACACGGGGAGAAGGCCATCTGAAGATGAAGGCAGAGCTTTGAGTTATGTCTGCCACAAGGGGAGGAACACGCAAGATGGCTGGCGACCCGCCAAAAGCTAGGAGAGAAGCATGGAACAGATTCTCCCTCACAGCCTCAGAAGGAACCAACCCTGCCAAACCTAGATCTTGGACTTCTAGTTTCCAGAACTGTGAGAAAATGAATTTCTGTTGTTTAAGCCACCCAGTTCGTGGGACTTTGTTATGGCAGCCTGAGCAAACTAATACACAAGGTGAGCATTTGCACATGCATTAACGATAGCACAACCAACATGCTAATAAACTTGCTCTCAGGATTCGTACTTGATTTCACACAGGTGTCTTCAAAGTCCCAGCAGCAGTCGCCTCGGCCTTTACATCCCACGTCACACCGGCAGCCCTCTAGTCCTCTATGTGAAGCATCAAAGCATTTTTTCCTGCAGCTTCCCTGCAGAAAGAATTCTGCAGAAACAATAAGGAAATCTGTGCTTAGAAGTTATCCGAAGTCTCATAGCTTGATGGTGCAAGCACAGGAAGTACCTAGCACAGATTAGGACGGACAGTTAGATAATTTTTATTGCACTGTATGACTCATCAGTGCAAAGTGATAAATAATGAGTAATACATAATGAGTGATTTTTCCCCAGGACTCCAGAGAGGTCCCAGACTCAGAGACACCAGGGGCCATAAGGAGAGGGTAGGAGGGACAAGCAGAGGCTAAATGTAGTGGAATTGGTTGAAAGTCTGGATATGAAGCAGCAGCTACCCACCCCACCTCCCACTTCAGAATAGAAGGCTCAAAATTTGGAAGAAATTGGGAGGAGTTGCTTTCATCACAGAGACAGCAGACATGGAGGATGGCCATAATGAGAAAAAAAGATGAACAAGTCTTACTCTTAAATGTGAACAGATGATTACCAGACCTTTGAGGATAGCATCCAACATGAAAGACCAAAACAAACAAGAAAAAAAGAAAAACTTTTGAAGAGGAAATAATGCAAGGAGCAGAAGAGTTAAACACACACACGCTCACGCACACACAAACACACAACTGATATTGAGATGCTCAGAAAAGAAATCGCATCCATTAAATAAGAAAGTAAACTATAATTTTAAAAAGGGAAATCACGTTCAGGGTGCTCTTGGAAATAAAAACATGAGAGCAGTAATGGAAAACTCAATAGAGGGGTGTGGTAGGCAGAATTATGGTTTTCAAGAAGATTCCATCCCCTAATCCTCGAGACTGTGAACATACTGCCTTACATGGCAGAGGAAGTTTGCAGATATAATTAAGGCCACTACTTAGTTGACCTTGAAACAGGGAGGTAGTACTGAAAAGTGAAAACAAAGAAAATGGAAATGATATTATTAAAGAAATCATAATAAAGTTTCCCAGAATTGAAGAGTAAACATTATTATGTCAAAGGTGCTCACCAAATTTCACAGCAAAACTCACACCAAGGGATCAATAGGGATAAAGAGATCTGGAAAGCTCCCAGAGATAGATCAGGAGAAATGTATACAGGATCACAAGTCAGAATGATATCAAATTTCCTAAAAGCAACTCTGGGAGAGGGCATAGGTCAAATGGCATGTTGGATACACGTCAAAGAGCACTATGTATTAAGTAGATAGGTGCATAACAGTAAGGGCATGCATGGCAATTAGATGGCTACAAAGTCCAGTGAGAAAGTAAGGGGAAAAGTTTATATGCCATTTACATAAAAGGTCTTTACATTTTTACATTCACTCTCCTCCTTTGAAACATTTTCCGCACTTGGATTTCAGGGCAAAACAATCACCTGGCTTTCCTCCCACATTCCTGGCCCTCCTTCCTAGTCTTCTGTGTTCTCCCCCCTTCATCTTCCAATCCTTTAAGGTTGGCATACCCTGGTCACATTGCTTTAAATCCCACGTATGATGCTGGTAACCACCATGTTGCATGTCCAGCCAGAACTTCCCCCAAAAGCCAGCCTTATATATCCAACTACTTTTTGACTTTTCTACTTGGACATCTAGTAGGTATTTCAAATTTAACATATCCAAAACTGAGTTCCTGATTATTCTTCCCAAACCAGCTCCTTCTATAGCCTTCCCCATCTGAATTATGGAAATGCCATATTTTCAGATGTTCATGCTGAAAATCTTGAGGTCATTCTTGACTCCTCTGTTTCTCACTCCATATCCAATCTGTTGATAAAATCTATCTACTACATCAAAAGATCTCCAGAATCCAAGTGCTTCTCATCAGTTACAATGCTACCACCCTGGTCCAAGACATATGGCTTGTCTATATTATTGCAATAATTTTCTAATTGGTCTCTCTATTTCTCCTGGTTTCACTCTGCCATTTATTCATAACACAGCAGCCTGAGCGATCATATTGAAAAGCAAACCACAGCATGTCATGTCATTCCTCTGCTCAAAACCTCCAATCACTCCCCATCACACTCAGAATGAAAGCCACAGGCCCTATTTTGACCTACCAACCCCTCTGTGATCAACTCCTCTTTGGTTGATCTAATTTTATGACTACCCTTCCTCTGGTCCTCTTAGCTCTAGCTCACTGATCTCCTGTTATTCTTTAAGTAGAACATGCCAGGCAAGCTCCTGCCTTAGGCCTTTGCACTTGCTATTTTCTCTTGCCTGGAATGTTCTTTTCCAAAATATCCTTGTTTCTTCCTCACTTCCTTTAGCTCTTTACTCAAAAGTTATTACACACACCCCACCCACCCTGACTCAATATTTCATGTTCCCCTTTTCAGTTTTACTTATTCCTTAGCACTTTCCCTATCATATTATATATAAATATATTGCTCAATTTTAATTATCTGTCTCCCATGCTAGAATGTAAACTCTTTGAAGGATTTTTGTCTGTTTCCTTTATCACTATATCCCCAGTAATTAGAATAGTGTCTAGCACAGAGTCAGTGCTCAATTGTTGAAGAGCAGGTAAAAAGGATGTGCACATAAAATGAGAAATTTATCACTCAGACTAGAAAAACTAGTTTAAAAACTCACACTAGAAAAAATATATATTGCCTATGAAAAGTAGGTTAATTGGAGCAGAGAATGGTGAAGATGATCAAGGGTTGGGGTTTAGGAAACAGTTGTGGTGGAAGAATGAGGGGGTAACTATGTTAGGATGCTGGCAAAAAGAGGCTGGCGTTAAACACCCATCCACTGGGTGGGAGGCAGAGGAGAGTGATGCCACACAAGCCCTGATAGACTGAGATGAAAGGAAGAGAATAAGGAACAATGACTGGGGAGCCAGTCAGTAGCTGTACTAACGTAAGGAAGGGAGGGAAAGAGCTGGAATAATTGGAGATTTTGCTCAGAGATTACGATATGCCTTTTGCAATTAATTTATGTGATTTGCGGGATGAAATAACCGAGAAATGATGCCCACCTGCGCACACTAACATCAGAATAATACCACCAAAATGACCTGCCAACCTTTGCTAGATCTAGGACTGGTACTGCAGCTCAGAAACACAACAGCCAAGTGACCAAGAAAAGACAGTAATTTTCCAGCCAATGCCCATCTTTTCAGTTCCACTGTGTTCCCATGTTACAGCAGGGGTACTGAGTGTTTGTAAGTTACTAAGTGAAAACATAATTGGAAAATTGCCAGTTAACCTCACCAAGAGTCTCCTAATGGAGAAGACTTTCCCCATTGGAGTCAAATTAGAAGTTAATCAACCAGATAAAAAAGGAGAATAAATTATCTAACACTTGACCTCATACTTTCCCTTAGTAAAAGTGTCAAAACAATATATAGTAAGATTATAGAAAGTGCTTTTTATTGAATCGCTTGCAAACGGTTTATTTACTGTTCATACTGATGCGATATGGCAAAAGGGATGTGAGGTGTTTTGATACTTTGAGCCACGGATCTCCTATTTTTTTCTTTGCTTCTTATGAGGAAAAAAAATGTGAAGCTTTTATTGTGCACTACATTTCAAGAAAGTGGCACTGCCTAACCAAGAAATGGTGAGATTTCTGGGACGGGGTAATACTAACGTGATATCAAGGTACAAAAGTGGTGGTAGGAAGTCATGGGAGTGAAGCAGCTAAGACTTTTGAAGCCAAGTTTATCATAGGGTATTAATGATTAGAGTAGGAGCTGGGAGAGAAGGAATCTTTGATTCAGTTACCAAAGCCCTCTATGAAGGTGGGAAAAGGGGGAAATACTGGAATGATATGAATCTCAAAGAAGCAGGGAGATGAGGTCAAAGAGGAAGGTCCAGAAGCGGCAGTGGAGAGGGCTAACCACAGAGGTAGGCTCCTGATAAGTGGGGCGTGGGAGAAAGGGGAGCCGAGCCGAGCCTAGCAAGGAGGCGCGTCCAGGTTATAACAGGGAAGGTGAGCAGAAGGAAGAAAGAAGGAAAGTTTCTGAGACAATGCTGAGGGGAGTACCTTGCTCTTCTTGCTGCCTGAGTCCAGCTACCAGGCCTAACGCAAGTGACACAGCCACCAACAAAGTGAGAAGAACCTATTACCAAAAAAATGTGACTTTTATTACCATTTTGTTAAAATATACAAAGACCCAGATAACCGCCCTCCCTTGGTGATTGTTAAGGGAGCACAGCCTGCTAGCTTTTCGGTTACCAGACCCAACAATGATAAGGGGAGAGAATTTTATTTAACGCCTGATTATTTTCAGGCATTAAGTAAGAAAGGTTTGGGAAGAATGTTAAAATACTATTTATTACAGATCTTCAAATTCAAATACAATAGTCCTAGTTAGTTTAACCCCAAATTGAGTTAAAGTACAAATGAAACCAAGGGGCCATTTACCTATGCCCATTTTCCTTTCTTAACTAGATACATGTTTGGAGATCATTTATTTAAAAGCATTCCAAAACTGTGAAATCGTTAACGACCTCATTCCCAGGAAGCAGGGTATTTTTCTCCCACTCTGACCATCAGAGAATAATGAGAATATTTAACATATAAAAATATAATGTCCAAATAATTAACTAGCAAATTATCTGCTTTGATCTGCAGTGCAAACAGATGTTTTAGGGTAACTGGGAAGTCACGTGATCAAAGATTGTGTATGTCATTCATTATCACTACTACTGACAAAGCTCTTCAGTGTAATGGACCTTATACTATGACTGAAATTAAACAGTGATACAAATTAAAGAGAATTCTTCCCACTGACCTCTTTCCCTATCCATTAAGTCCAATGATAAGCATACTGATGATAGAGCTTAAATAATATGTATCACCATAAAGAATACAAATGCAACAGGTACACAGTTTACTTAAAGTATTTTACAATACAAATAAACTTTGTATGTTTCTTTTTTAAAAATCACTTTTATAAAAGAAAAAAAACCAACATCAAAATTTGCTTAGATAATAAAAACCCTACATCAACTATAGATTTTGTCTGTTTTTCTTCTGAAAATCAACTGAAAATTAACATACCTAATTTTTACAATAGAAGAGAATTCAGTGATTGGGAAAATATGGTTAAAATACTGTGAAAACAATTTTTATATGAAGACTCAAAATTAGCCCAAGGGTCAGTGACCTTCCAGCAGGTATTCATTCAGTGGAGAGGATGGAGAGGGAAAAGTAAACATAAACAGTTATTAAATAACATCATTAGCACTTTTTCCCTTATTATGATGCTCAAGAGCCACAGGTGACTAAGGCTACTAATGCTACAAAGCAACAAAGCACTGGGAAACTTTCCTATGGTAAACCTCATATGTCATAGATTTACATTTCGGCTATATCTCAGTTTACATCTTATTTTTGGTCCTTTGGCCATTCAAACTTGCTGGGAGAAGCAGAAAACATCTAGCTGTCCTTAGGATGCTTTAAAACTTTGTAATGTTAAATTTTCATGTCTATTTCCTAATGATTTTGTACTTGTTCCATATATTTATGACTTGCTCTCTGCATTATTCTGTAATCTCCTCAAGGGTAAAAAGGTTCATTTTTAATCTTGTATAATCATTGACTCTAAGTATGTAATTCTGAATAAGCTTCTTGATATTAAGGTGCAAATATATCTTAAACTATCTTATGCTATCTACAAAGTGGAGAGGGGAGTGCTTTGGACTCCAGAAATCACTGAGAAACCAACATTTGGCTTTAGCTTGGCTGAAAAAAAATGCTAGAAACACAATAGATACATAAAAAAATATTAAATAAAACTTATACTAAAATTTAGAAAAAATAGGGTAGCTTTGAAGCTATGATTTTAAACTATTGAGCTTCTGTTTATGTGTACTAACAACCCACTAAAAGGATACAACGAAGGGAAATAAACGATGAACAGACTTTGCTCCCCAGGAGTTGATAATTCCCTGAATAAATAAGGTAGGATAAATATAGTAAATGGCATAAGAGCTAAAAAAGAATGCCAAAGTTCCCAGAATAATGAATAAATAGAATATCTTGAGCGTTTCCTTTGTTATAGTCACTGAGCTCAATACTTATACACACTGTTTCATTTACTCCTCCAAACAATGCTTGCATGACAGAGAGAATGGCAATGACATTAAGAAAAGTAGGGAATTTAGGAGAAAACTGCAGTGGTATAGGTGTGAGAAAACTATGCAAATGGTTTTGGCTACAAGGAAGGTGCTGGATGAGGAGCCAGCAAGCAGGCACTTGAAATGGTGTGATAGCAACTCAGCAAGAGGTCAGAACTAGTGGCTGACTTGGAATTCTTGGTGGAGAATATGCTCTTAAAACCATTAAAAAAGGTGAGATTTCCTAAAGAAAAGATCTTTAGTTAGGGTTTGGTGAAATGCATAATGAGAAGAAAGATAAATCAGCCAATAAAGCAGATAAGGAGAAAAGTGATAAAAATGGGAATGTCAATGCCATCATGAAAGCAAGGGGAGAGAAGAATTCGAAATGAGAAATTACTCCACAATATCTGTGTATTATTGTTAGGAGACTCAACAGGAGAAGGACAGGGGAGAAGGGCTGACTTTTGAGGAGGTGACTTGAGTACAGTAAAAACAAAGCTAGAGAACAAAACATGGTTGGGTGGTGAGAAAATTGAGACAATGGCTAGAGCTGAAAGTTTGATTGTAAAAGGAAAAGAGACGATAATAAAGTCAAGGAAAGTTTTTTATTTTTGTTTTTGTTTTGTTATTGTTGTTGTTGTTTTAGGACAGGGAAGATCTTACCATATAAGGGAACAAGAAAGAGAAAATAGGAAAAAGAGACCATCTCTAGGAGTGAAGTAAAACAGGATAAAATCAAGAGTCCAACAAAGAATATAAGACACGGTGATTTTAATTCCTCACTCTCTTGTCTTAAAATATTCATGCAAAAAAATTTAAAAAGGTGACTTGGGAGATAAATATAATTATAATCATGGTAAAATCAGTGCTGCTAAGTGTTCTGCCACAGATCCCAACCTTTTAGATTGATCAAATATTAATCTGTTGTTACTCAAATTTCTTATTTGCAAAATGTGATTCACTTTGCTTTAGAGTTGTCATAAGGGATAAAACTAAACACAATTACTTAAAACTTTACATTTAAATAGCAACACAAACAAATACAATCGGGAAGTCATACCCCTACCATTTGTTGCAAAGCTACAGAGACGAAAATGTTAAAATGTACTTACAATACAAATTATTTTGTATTTCTTAGCAGTGTTTCTCATAACAGGTTCTTCCGTTGATAAACTCAGCGTAGAATCCATTGTTCTGTTAGCTGTATAAACCTGTTCTACCAGAAAATGGTAGAACTCCTTCCTTTTTCTAGTCTGGCAAAGAGAAACTGTATTAATTACGTGGCTGTGACTGACTTTTAAATGTTTGGGAAGAGCACAGCTCTTTAGTGATTGGGCAATCAAGAGAGAGGAGAAAAGTAACAATAGTGTTGAGAGATGAAAGTTCATTTCTAGTACACTGTTGACAACTGTTCTTTCTCTCCTTATAGTTTCTACTAAATACTAATCAAAATATATGTAACAAGAATAATACAATAATCAAATTTTAATACAATGATCATTGATTTTCTTTAAAAATAAACCAAAACACCTTGTTACCAAAATTCTAGAAAGTTTCTACATTTATATAAACTTCCTGTCACTGTTGAAAACTAACATATTAACCATGTGCTTTAACCATATAAAAACTCCAACTCTGCTAAATCTGTATAAAGTATTAATCATGTGATAATTATGACTTGCATTTTAGAGCATTCACAATCTGACATGTTTTCACATGCATTAACTCATGTCAAACATAACAGAATCCCTTACAAACATTGCATCCCTATTTTGTAAGATGAGTAAAGTAAGGCTCTGATTATTTAAATTATGTGACTTACTTGTCCCAAGTCACATTTACTAGATGCCAGAAGTGGAACTGGAACCCAAGTCTTCTATAGCCCCAAATCCAAGGTAATTTTCACTGACCAATTAAACGTGATCCTTTCTTATTTACATAGACGAGAATGGTCTCATGATACATATATTTCATGCTGAGAGGGGGTTACTGATTTCTGATGAAAGAAGCGAAATTAGTAGCAGTGTGGCCAAAGAGAGTTCTAATAAATGGTGGGTTTTACACATTTCTATTTTAAATGGCCCTAAGGCAATAATTCTCAAAGTGTGATTCCATGGAACTGATAAATGAAATATTTTCTGCCATGTCAGTAAACAAAGGGTGTCACAGTCATCAACGATTGCAACCCTTCAGCATGAGCCGGTGAGCCCTGAGGAATCCCAGGGCTGAAAAGAATATCTGCCATCACGCAGCCATCAGACTGCAGCCACTTCCTGCGGTGAGCCCTGAGGAAACTCAGGATGTGAAAACACAGGCTACTGGCCCCCAGATAGCTGAGGTGCATATCAAAGGAATGATTTCAGTGAGCCCAGACTCTTGCATCTTCCCATACATAGAAAAACGCTAAATTCCTTAACTTGAGATATCTGGTTTTCTTTAATTAACAGTAATTTTTTGACGTTCAGACTACATGCCCTTTGTTACAAAACTTCTATATAAACTGGCTCCCTGCCTTGCCTCTTCGGAGCAGTTTGTCAGAAGCATCTGAAACGCCGTCTCCCAGGCCGCAGTCCTCATTTTGCCCCAAATAAAACTTAACTCGCAACTCTCACGTTGTACATTTTTTTTAAGTCAACAGAACATTAGTCCTATGATAACCTCCTTTATTTAATCAGATAAAGCTTGAAAACTCTCTTTTAGTGTAAAGGTTATAAAAATCCTGTAGACTGCAGTACATTCTTTGGAAACCACTATTCAAATTATTCCAACCCTAAAGACCGTGAAAAGAAATAGGAAATGAATCTATCCTAATATACAATGACATAAATATTAAGAATATTTCTGAAAATTGTAGCTAAATCCCTTTTTCTGTTATTGAAGTGCACTCCCTTCATGAAAAAATCTGCAGCATAAAAGCCATGTTTCCTTTCGTGGCTTTGAGGATTTGTGCTATTCTTTCCCATCACTTTCTCCATCCACTATGCCCCCCACTTCACCAATTCCACCTACAGACCTACTAGTGGAAGCATCTGCATTTGTTGCGGTAACAGAAGGAATTAAGTTTTAGAGAAAATCTAATTCACGGTCTTGCAGACTTCTTTCCATGGAACACAATGAACTACCAGTTCTTTAAAAATTCAGAAATGAACAAAAACATATTTGAATACCTTTGGCAAATGGTTCTTTGTACCGGGTAAACTTAGAAGCACCCAAAGTAGTTTTTTAATTTTAAGTTTTTAAATTCTGAAGCCCAGGCTCCACATTGATTGAATTAGAATCTTCTGGACTTTTGACAAAGGCAGCAGCATTTTTAAGTATCCTTCCACGTGATTCTTTTTATGTAGCCAAGATCAATCTGAGGCAGGAGATAGATGGGCTCCAGGCTAGGCATTTACAACTGGCCTCCTGTTTACATTTCATGGGGCAGCAAAAAGTGGGCTTCAGCCCAGACACTTACAAGCAGCCTCCTGTTTGCATTGCCTGAGACAGGAGATAGGTAGGCTCCAGGTTAGGCATTTACAATCAGCCTCCTGTTTACTCTGAAATGGAAGTAACAACAGAAACAGGGTAAATAGCCAGGCTTTGTCTCCTGTGGACACCTTAAGATACCAGTCACAGGAGCTAAACCCTGTTTGAGTAAAGGCTCAAGAGGTAACATATTTCCCCTCCTTGGGGCAAGGGAGACACTACACATGCAAAGAAAGGCTCTTTGGGGGTCAAAAGTCAGGGGATGCCGGGCCATAATGTCCTGCTTTTTTCTTCCCAGATACCTTTGCATTGAAATCCATCTTGGCTGAGGGGTGCGCGTGCACCTAGGGGAGGGTCCTGAGACAAATTAGCCAAGGGGACAAAACAAGATGATTGGCCAGAAGGAAGACAAAGACTGGAAGAACTGACCTATATAAATGGCTTAACCACCTTTTACGGGGCTCCTGCTCATTGGGGGGACGCCCGTACCCTTTCTCTCCTGGTGTGTATCTCTGCCTTGCTTCTGTCTTAACTAAACAAACTGTCTCTCTGTGTGCTCTCCCACTTGTTGTTATGCTGTGTCTCTAATAATAAACTTTGTACCTGTTTTTAAAGTTTTTGCCTCCTTGAGAAATGCATTTTTCAATGGGGGCAAGAGCCAGGGAAAATTTGTTTCTAGCCTCTACCCCTTGCTGGTCTAGTGGCTAGGATTCCTGGTTTTCATCCAGGCTACCCAGGTTCAACTCCTAGGCAGGGAACTAAGATCTCTCTTCAAGCCACCACTCACTGCTGCCTCTCTGAAATCAAGTCTAAACACTTGCTTTGAGTCCTGTATGCACTTTTGGATTCTCTTCTGCAAACTTTCACTCTGGATTCTAATCAAAATTGATGGTTGTACAGATAAAGCTAGAGGACCCAAGGGACTTGGTCATCTGCCCAGATCACCTTGGTGAGCGATCTCTCAGAAACGAGATTCTGCCATGTCTTCAGGCTCCCACTGCAGAGTATTTTGTTGTTATTGTTGTGTTATGACATACTGATTTTATAAAAGATAGATTAAGTCTACATTGCAATTTGCCTCAAAATTAGGAGATTCCTAGGACCTACGGCTTTTGTGTACTCATCTGACTTAAGCCTTCAGTTTTTCTTGGTTTCTGGGTTCTAATTGCCTATTTGCACTTAGGACAATCTATCTAGTCTCCTTGAGTCTGTTTCACAGTGCTCCTAGCTTTATCTACCTCTCTGTGGTGGTTTGTTTTGTATGTCAACTTGGCTACGTTATCGTAACCAGTTGTTTAATCTCCCACACTGTCAGAACACCCCTCCTCTCTTCTTCCACCCTTGTTCCCCAACCCCCTTCAACCTTGAGAACACAAGAAATCATTAGGTACGGAAGTCAGGAGGCCTCTGATAAAGTCTTATGTCTGTTACAAGTTGATTGACTCAACATTAGATTCTTCATTTTCAAAGTGATCTCAGATTATCTCCATGCTAATAAATGTTGGATATTATAATGGAGAAATATCTTAATCCTTCAGCTCCTGAGGGTAGAGAATCTACCTGGGACATGTACAGGTATGTACAGTAGAGATGTTGGCATTGCCCAGTCTCTAGTCATATTTTCTGCTATAACAATTCCCCTGAGTCCTAAGTTCCAACCTCTTCTGAGTTTTTCAAGTCTTAGAAACTTCTTAACAGTTCTCCTAAACATTGGACACCAGGCAAATGCACAGCTTCTGGGCAATTTAGACTTTGGACTAGACTGCCTGTGTTGTCTGAACCTGCGCTTTCTAAGTTACTTGAACCTTGGAAGCCTCACTATTCTTCTTCCCTTCAGTTTTAGAACAATCTCCACCTTCTGGGTTCTGAAAGCTTCACTCTGCATATTCTAATGCTTAGAACACTTGGGCTCTGAAAGGCAGCTATCATTACATCCCCCACCAATCATAAATATTTTTTACATTCTACAAGGTCCCCCTGTCCACAGATTTCGGGGAATTTTCTAAAATCACAGAAAGCCCACTTGTCAATGTCTTGTTAATGTTAGCCTTCCTGGTTCTCCCACTTGAGCTTGAGTGGTAGTTGGACAAGCCAGACTGGGAAAGTTCAGAGAAACTAGATACTCTGTGGGTGGTGGAGGTGAAGTAGATACTAGGCTCAGGTCCAGCAGAAGAAGTCCAGGGAGATCTCAAGTAACATAAGAGCAGGGATGCGTGGGCAGGTGGCCAACTTCAAGGAGGGCTTATTACAAAAAAAGGCTAACCAGATAGGTAGGTGGTATAGAAAGCACAGATGCTAGCCCTTGGCAAGTGGAGATCCAATATTGGAGCTGAATCTAGACCAAGATGTCCAGGTGGGACTGGTGTTAGCAATGCCGAACCAGAGCCAAGAGGCAGCAGTATATAGGAAGGGACAAGGCAAAATCTCACCATGGACTACAGGACCCTGGCTCTTGGAACTGAAATACTAATAAAGTGCCTGGATTACTAGACATCCAAACAATGATTGATAAAGTAGAATCAATGCTTGTGGACTGATATCAGTATTTTGCATACCTAAGTGTATGAAAGAACCCTTTTCAAGATGAAATACATCAAATCTCATTACCAGTCAGCACAGATGAATATTGTGGTTCAAAATATTGTAATTTTGAACCTCAATTAAACAAAATGTTATCCCCCAACCCTAGGGGAAAAAAAGCTCTATTATTTTATTTTTAATTTTATCAATAAAAGTTTGTGAAATTTGTTTCCTTTTACTATGTAAGTACACACATTTTAAATTTCATACACATACCTACATAGTATCTTTGGTTATGCCTCTTGGCCCACAAAGCTTAAAATATTCACTAACTGACCCTCTGCAGTTTTGGAGGCTGGCACTAATGTACTTAACCAGAGAAACCCACCCCAGCTCATCACTTGAACCATTGATTACTACCTCTGATGATTCAAAAAGTCAGAAACCTGATTTTATGCCTCCAGTTGTGGCAATTGTCTTCTACAGAACAGTCAACTTCTCTAAGGTTGTGTCTGGGGTCTGGAGAACTACTTCTCTTTCTTTGCCTCAAGTGCAGATCTGCCCTACTAGTGTTAGAATTCTAGTGGTCCACTCTTGTTCATTTCAAAACTCAGAAATAATTTTATATCCAAAAAATGTCCAAGCTTTCCTAGGCTCTTGTTGTTTTTAGTGTTTTCAAGGGAGTGTCATTCATGACACAATTTCTAGGGACATCTCCAGAAGAGACATCCCAAAACCGGAGTCCCGCCATGCTACCTGAGTTCACCAGTGTTTGGGAGAGAGCAGCCCCACAAGTGTCAGTCCATGAAGATAAGGGCTGTGAGTTCACTCCACTTCTTTAAACCCTGACAGGCACTGGGCTATTTCCCCAAAACTTGGAATCCCTCTGGCATTCCAGCTCTGTTGAGACAGGGGCTACATTAGTTTAGGCTTGCCATTTTGTTCCATTTTATCTAGCGCAATGGCTGGCACCTAGAAAACATTCAATGAACATTTGCTGAAATTATTTAATGGTTTCAGAAATGACCTTGGAGGTTTAAGTCATAAATGTCTAGTGAAACAAATTGTTATAAATTATGACAACCTTACAGGTATGTGATCCAAATCTTTCTCTACATTCAGCATTTCAGAAATAGCTATTACCTCAAAGGAAGCCTCACCCATGAAATAATGCCACATTGGGTGCTTTTATTCAATGCAGAGTAACAATAATAACTGAGAACCACCAAGCCCCAGATTTTATGCCAGGTGTTAGGAGATGCAAGAATGTTCCAGTCTGGTAGACGACTTCAGTCTGGTAGAAGAAACAGACATGTTAAACCATAATATAATGTGAGATGTGCTATACTAGTAGTATTAATGAAATACCAGGGGAATAGAAGAGGAAATAATCAACTTTTTTCAGGGGATTCAGAAAGGTACCTATATTAGTTTGCTAGGGCTGCCATAACAAGGTACCCCAGACTAGGTGGTGTAAACAGCAGAAATGTATTCTCTCATAATTTTGGAGGCTAGAAGTTTAAGATCAAGTTGTCAGCAGAGTTGCATTTTTCTAAAGCCTCTATCCTTGACTTGCAGATGGTTGTCTTTACACAGTGGTCTCCCTGTGTGTGTACTTCCCTGATGTCTTTGTGTAATAATCTTCTCTTCTCATAAGGACACCAACCATCTTGGATTAGGACCCACCCTAATGACTTTAACTTAATTACCTCTTTAAAGACCCTATTCCAAAAACAATCCTAAGGTACGGAGGATTAGGACTTCAACATATGAATTTGGGGGAAACGAGTCAGCCCATAACAGTACCTTAAGAGGTAACATTTCTAATAAGCACTATGTGACTTAAAAAGTAACTCAAGCACTGTTGTTGAGTAGTGAAAACATGAGTCCCATCACCCGTGCCAATCGTACTTACAGCAGAAACTTTGCCAAGATTTCATGTGCTTACATGGATCGGCTTAAAGGGAAGGTCTGTGGACCACTTGAAATTATGCACAAACTTTATGTGTATATATGTGTAGGTATATGCATAGGTATATGTATGTATTTGTTTTCTATATAGCTTACCTCAGAGTCTCAAAGGCAAGAGCTAAACCTTCTAAAAATAACACTTTTAGGGACACAATAGCATACCTACAGAAAACAAAATATGTTTAACCTGAATATAATCATGAGAAATGAGACAAACCCAAATCGAGGGACATTCTGCAAAACAACTGCCCTGGAATCTTCAAAAATGTCAATTTTATGAAAAGTGGGGGAAAGAATGGGTTAGTGAACTCTTTCAGTTAAAGGAGATCACAAAAACCTAACAACTAAATGCAATGCAAGACCCTTGTTTGGCTCCTGGATGGGAGAAAAAAAAAATATGTGAAGGACATTATTGGGACAGTTGAGGAACTGTGAGTATGGATGTATTTTAGATAATAGTATTATATTGATGTTAAATTTCCTGAGTGTGCTATGGGTACTGTGGTTATGAAAGTCAGGTCCCACATGCATGACTTTCGGAAAGCACACAATGAAGTATTTAGGAGTGAATTATGACATCTGTAAATAATTCTCACATAGTTCATATAAAGATAATAGATTGATAGAGAGAAGATGAGGGACAGAGAGGAGAGAGAGAGACAGGAAGAGACAGAGAGAAATAGCAAATGTGGTAAAATATTTAAAATAACATGTGATGATTGCAAAATTCCTGCCATTTTTCTCTAGGTTTAAATTTTCACAAAATAAAAAGTTGGGGGGAAAAGAAATAGTCTTTCTGAGGAAACTAATGGAGGATATGATCTCTTCCATCTTCAAACAGGAGAGTAAATTGAGAAAGAGGAAGACATGAAACTGAGCAAACAGAAGATGCATGTAAGAGAGAACAGAAGAGAATCTCCAGGACACTAGCCAGGATAGTAGCCAGGAGGCAAGCTTAGAGAGTAGCCAATCCAGACTGGCAGAGGAGGACAGAAGTTCCAGGATGGATGTCTACAAGAGGAAGATAAAATTGGTATATACTTTATGTGTCTGAACTTCCTGAGAAGAGACTAATATCTCAGATGGAGGTTTCTGGATGAATTAGTCATAGGCACATCCCAAACTAAGCAAAGAAAAATCATGGCACAATGATTAACCCCTAAAACAAAATAAAAAGTTGTACAGAAAAGCAAAATATAATCACAATGCACTGTATTGCATTGTGTAAGTAATAAAGTGTAAATAATAGCTATAGAGTCAGAACAATATAAACAGTCTGCAATCTAACCAATAAATTCTGATACATGAGTGGGATAGAGAAGGAGGAAATGTGAGAGGTATTCAGGAACACTAAACGCTCATCTTTCATAGTAAGTCAATACATAGTACCTAGAACTGAAAGAGCAAGAAATGGTGGGATAAAGCATATTATTTAAAAAAAGAATTGAAAGTGGTTAATTCTGGGGCATGGGAGTTGAAGGTGGGGAGGAGTTTGGTTGGAATGGATACACTTTAAATATGAGGTTTGGAGAATGAGTCCTCTCTTTATTGAAGTATTATTGATGCACAATATTATATAAGAATTAGTCATCTTTTAACATTTACATATATTATTGCTTTGAAAAATTATAATACCAAAAAGAAATTAACAATTATAGTAATAGTATTATCAATTGATTTCACAGTGAATAACCAAAAACTAAAGCTTTAAACTCTGGACAGCACAATGATCACTATGGTCTGAGTTAAAGTACTATTTGCATCAAAGTTTCTATAAACAAATAAGATGACCCAGGACAGTGAGGTTTTTACATGACTGAATCGATTATAAAAATCAGAGTTCTTCAGCCTGTAAAATCTATGTGGTATGATTAAAAGAATAATAAATTTGGAGTCAAAAAGCATTTTGTGGCAAAAGAAAGAAAGAAGAAATGAAAAGGTTCGAACTGAAGAAATTGAAATGTGAGTCTGTTGAAAATGAAACGCCAAGGTTGGATTTAGAGGCAGAGAGTAACATGATAAAAGATGTACTTTAGGAACATTTTCCCGGTTCTAGAGAATGGAATGGACCGGAGTGGGGAGACATGAAGGCAGAGGGGCCAGGTAGGTGTGGCTGTCACAGTCCCGTGAGAGGTCACAAGTCAGATGAAGGCTGTGGAAAAGGATAATACATGTTGGGTTTGAGAAATATGAAGCCTGAGCTTGGAGAATGAGTCTAAACCCACGTGACCCAGAGAGGAGTGGGGCCTGAGCAGAGACAGGGGCATCAGGATGCGAGGCTAGTTTTCTGGAAAGCTGACAAGTAGGTTTTGGACCTAATGAGGCGGAGGTATTTATAGAACACACATCTTGAATTATTCAGCATCAAAAGTAAAGAGAATATCTTTTAGGAAAGAAGTGTAAAAATGTCTCTATTGTACTTTTTAAAGTAGTACTTTATAATAAATAGTATAACACATCCAATAATTTCTCCCATCCCTCTCAGGTAGCCAATGTTGATACTTAGGCATTTATATAAGTTTTCTGTGGCTGCTATAGCAAATTACCACAAACAATGGCTCAAAACACCACAAATTTATTATTTTACAGTCCTGCTGGTTTAAAGTTCCATCCAGATCTCACTGGGCTGAAATCAAGATGTCAGATGGGCTGAGTTCCTTTCCGGAGCCTCTTGGGGAGAATCTGTTTTATTGCCTTTTCCAGCTTCTAGGAGCCACCTACATTCCCTGTGACTCCCTTCCTCCATCTTCTAGGCTAGAAAACTTGCATCTTTCTGACCATTCTTCCTTAGTCATATCTCCTTCTGACTCTCCTCTTCAGCCTCCCTCTTCCACTGCTAAAGGCCCTGCGAATTACGTTGGACCTACCCAGATAATCCACGATAATCTCCTTATTTTAGGGGCAGCGGATTAGCAATCTTCATTCCATCTGCAAATTTAATTCCCCTTTGCTATGTAATTTAACATATTTTCAAATTCTGGGGATTAGGACATGGACATCTTTGGGGGGAGTCATTATTCTGCCTACCATAGGCAAAAATACTTTTATGCTTTTGATGAAATAAAATTTCTATTTTAAGGCAGGACAAGATAAATTAAACATAAAATTCTCTGTGGGATTAACCAAGATGGCGGAGTAGAAGGACGTGCTCTCACTCCCTCTTGCGAGAGCACCAGAATCACAACTGGCTGCTGGACAATCATTGACAGGAAGACCCTGGACTTCACCAAGGAGGATACCCCACATCCAAGGACAGAGGAGAAGCCACAGTGAGACGGTAGGAGGGGCGCAATCAGAGTAAAATCAAATCCCATAACTGCTAGGTGGGTGGCTCACAGACTGGCGAACACTTATACCACAGAAGTCCACCCACTGGAGTGAAGGTTCTGAGCCCCACGTCAGGCTTCCCAACCTGGGGGTCCGGCTACGGGAGGAGGAATTCCTAGAGAATCAGACTTTGAAGCCTAGTGGGAATTGATTGCAGGACTTTGACAGGACTGGGGGAAACAGAGACCCCACTCTTGGAGGGCACACACAAAGTAATGT
This sequence comes from Balaenoptera musculus, assembly GCF_009873245.2. Classification (NCBI taxonomy): domain Eukaryota; kingdom Metazoa; phylum Chordata; class Mammalia; order Artiodactyla; family Balaenopteridae; genus Balaenoptera; species Balaenoptera musculus. The sequence continues at coordinate 31,842,392 of NC_045796.1, forward strand.
GTGCATCGGGACCCAGGGGAAGGAGCAGTGACCCTGGGGGAGACTGAACCAGACCTACCTGCTGGTGTTGGGGGGTCCCTTGCAGAGGCGAGTGGTGGCTCTGTTTCACCGTGGGGATAAGGACACTGGCAGCAGAGGTTCTGGGAAGTTCTCCTTGGCGTGAGCCCTCCCAGAGTCTGCCATTAACCCCACCAAAGAGCACGGGTAGGCTCCAGTGTTGGGTTGCCTCAGGCAAAACAACCAACAGGGAGGGAACCCAGCCCCACCCATCAACAGTCAAGTGGATTAAGGTTTTACTGAGCTCTGACCGCCACAGCAACAGGTAGGGAACACAGCCCCACCCATCAACAGTCAAGTGGATTAAGGTTTTACTGAGCTCTGACCGCCACAGCAACAGTCAGCTCTACCCACCACCAGAGCCTCCCATCAAGCCTCTTAGATAGCCTCAACCACCAGAGGGCAGACAACAGAAGCAAGAAAAACTACAATCCTGCAGCCTGTGGACCAAAAACCACAGTTACAGAAAGATAGAGAAGATGAAAAGGCAGAGGGCTATGTACCAGATGAAGGAACAAGAAAAAACCCCAGAAAAACAACTAAGTGAAGTGGAGATAGGCAACCTTCCAGAAAAAGAATTCAGAATAATGATAGTGAAGATGATCCAGGACCTTGGAATAAGAATGGAGGCAGGGCTTCCCTGGTGGCGCAGTGGTTGGGGGTCTGCCTGCCAATGCAGGGGACACGGGTTCGAGCCCTGGTCTGGGAGGATCCCACATGCCGCGGAGTGGCTGGGCCCGTGAGCCACGACTACTGAGCCTGCGCGTCTGGAGCCTGTGCTCCGCAGCGAGAGAGGCCGCGACGGTGAGAGGCCCGCGCACCGCGATGAAGAGTGGACCTCGCTCGCTGGAACTGGAGAAAGCCCTCGCACAGAAACGAAGACCCAACACACCCAAAACTAAATAAATAAATAAATTAAAAAAAAAAAAAAAAAAGAATGGAGGCAAAGATTGAGAAGATGCAAGAAATGATTAACAAAGACCTAGAAGAATTAAAGAACAAACAAACAGAGATGACCAATACAATAACTGAAATGAAAACTACACTAGAAGGAATCAATAGCAGAATAACTGAGGCAGAAGAACGGATAAGTGACCTGGAAGACAGAATGGTGGAATTCACTGCTGCGGAACAGACTAAAGAAAAAAGAATGAAAAGAAATGAAGACAGCCTAAGAGACCTCTGGGACAACATTAAACGCAACAACATTCGCATTATAGGGGTCCCAGAAGGAGAAGAGAGAGAGAAAGGACCAGAGAAAATATTTGAAGAGATTATAGTCGAAAACTTCCCTAACATGGGAAAGGAAATAGCCACCCAAGTCCAGGAAGCGCAGAGAGTCCCATACAGGATAAACCCAAGGAGAAACACGCCGAGACACATAGTAATCAAAGTGGCAAAAATTAAAGACAAAGAAAAATTATTGAAAGCAGCAAGGGAAAAACGACAAATAACATACAAGGGAACTCCCATAAGGTTAACAGCTGATTTCTCAGCAGAAACTCTGCAAGCCAGAAGGGAGTGGCATGATATACTTAAAGTGATGAAAGGGAAGAACCTACAACCAAGATTACTCTACCTGGCAAGGATCTCATTTAGATTTGATGGAGAAATCAAAAGCTTTACAGACAAGCAAAAGCTAAGAGAATTCAGCACCACCAAACCAGCTCTACAACAAATGCTAAAGGAACTTCTCTAAGTGGGAAACACAAGAGAAGAAAAGGACCTACAAAAACAAACCCAAAACAATTAAGAAAATGGTCATAGGAACATACATATCGATAATTACCTTAAACGTGAATGGATTAAATGCCCCAACCAAAAGACATAGACTGGCTGAATGGATACAACAACAAGAACCATATATATGCTGTCTACAAGAGACCCACTTTAGACCTAGGGACACATACAGACTGAACGTGAGGGGATGGAAAAAGATATTCCATGCAAATGGAAATCAAAAGAAAGCTGGAGTAGCTATACTCATATCAGATAAAATAGACTTTAAAATAAAGAATGTTACAAGAGACAAGGAAGGACACTACATAATGATCCAGGGATCAATCCAAGAAGAAGATATAACAATTATAAATATATATGCACCCAACATAGGAGCACCTCAATACATAAGGCAACTGCTAACAGCTATAAAGAGGAAATCGACAGTAACACAATAATAGTGGGGGACTTTAACACTTCACTTACACCAATGGACAGATCATCCAAAATGAAAATAAATAAGGAAACAGAAGCTTTAAATGACACAATAGACCAGTTAGATTTAATTGATATATATAGGAAATTCCATCCAAAAACAGCAGATTACACGTTCTTCTCAAGTGCGCACGGAACATTCTCCAGGATAGATCACATCTTGGCTCACAAATCAAGTCTCAGTAAATTTAAGAAAATTGAAATCATATCAAGCATCTTTTCTGACCACAACGCTATGAGATTAGAAATGAATTACAGGGAAAAAAATGTAAAAAAGACAAACACATGGAGGCTAAACAATACGTTACTAAATAACCAAGAGATAACTGAAGAAATCAAAGAGGAAATCAAAAAATACCTAGAGACAAATGACAATGAAAACACGACGACCCAAAACCTATGGGATGCAGCAAAAGCGGTTCTAAGAGGGAAGTTTATAGCTATACAAGCCTACCTAAAGAAACAAGAAAAAGCTCAAGTAAACAATCTAACCTTACACCTAAAGAAACTAGAGAAAGAAGAACAAACAAAACCCAAAGTTAGCAGAAGGAAAGAAATCATAAAGATCAGAGCAGAAATAAATGAAATAGAAACAAAGAAAACAATAGCAAAGTTCAATAAAACTAAAAGTTGGTTCTTTGAGAAGATAAACAAAATTGATAAGCCATTAGCCAGACTCATCAAGAAAAAGAGGGAGAGGACTCAAATCAATAAAATCAGAAATGAAAAAGGAGAAGTTACAACAGACACCGCAGAAATACAAAGCATCCTAAGAGACTACTACAAGCAACTTTATGCCAATAAAATGGACAACCTGGAAGAAATGGACAAATTCTTAGAAAGGTATAACCTTCCAAGACTGAACCAGGAAGAAACAGAAAATATGAACAGACCAATCACAAGTAATGAAATTGAAACTGTGATTAAAAATCTTCCAAAAAACAAAAGTCCAGGACCAGATGGCTTCACAGGTGAATTCTATCAAACATTTAGAGAAGAGCTAACACCCATCCTTCTCAAACTCTTCCAAAAAATTGCAGAGGAAGGAACACTCCCAAACTCATTCTATGAGGCCACCATCACCCTGATACCAAAACCAGACAAAGACACTACAAAAAAGAAAATTACAGACCAATATCACTGATGAATATAGATGCAAAAATCCTCAATAAAATACTAGCAAACAGAATCCAACAACACATTAAAAGGATCATACACCACGATCAAGTGGGATTTATCCCAGGGATGCAAGGATTCTTCAATATACGCAAATCAATCAATGTGATACACCATATTAACCAATTGAAGAATAAAAACCATATGATCATCTCAATAGATGCAGAAAAAGCTTTTGACAAAATTCAACACCCATTTATGATAAAAACTCTCCAGAAAGTGGGCATAGAGGGAACCTACCTCAACATAATAAAGGCCATATATGACAAACCCACAGCAAACATCATTCTCAATGGTGAAAAACTGAAAGCATTTCCTCTAAGATCAGGAACGAGACAAGGATGTCCACTCTCACCACTATTATTCAACATAGTTCTGGAAGTCCTAGCCACGGCAATCAGAGAAGAAAAAGAAATAAAAGGAATACAAATTGGAAAAGAAGAAGTAAAACTGTCACTGTTTGCGGATGACATGATACTATACATAGAGAATCCTAAAACTGCCACCAGAAAACTGCTAGAGCTAATTAATGAATATGGTAAAGTTGCAGGATACAAAATTAATGCACAGAAATCTCTTGCATTCCTATACACTAATGAGGAAAAATCTGAAAGAGAAATTATGGAAACACTCCCATTTACCATTGCAACAAAAAGAATAAAATACCTAGGAATAAACCTACCTAGGGAGACAAAAGACCTGTATGCAGAAAACTATAAGACACTGATGAAAGAAATTAAAGATGATACCAACAGATGGAGAGATATACCATGTTCTTGGATTGGAAGAATCAACATTGTGAAAATGAGTATACTACCCAAAGCAATCTACAGATTCAATGCAATCCCTATCAAATTACCAATGGCATTTTTTACGGAGCTAGAACAAATCATCTTAAAATTTGTATGGAGACACAAAAGACCCCGAATAGCCAAAGCAGTCTGGAGGCAAAAAAATGGAGCTGGAGGAATCAGACTCCCTGACTTCAGACTATACTACAAAGCTACAGTAATCAAGACAATATGGTACTGGCACAAAAACAGAAACATAGATCAATGGAACAAGACAGAAAGCCCAGAGATTAACCCACGCACCTATGGTCAACTAATCTATGACAAAGGAGGCAAAGATATACAATGGAGAAAAGACAGTCTCTTCAATAAGTGGTGCTGGGAAAACTGGACAGCTACATGTAAAAGAATGAAATTAGAATGCTCCCTAACACCATACACAAAAATAAACTCTAAATGGATTAGAGACCTAAATATAAGACTGGACACTATAAAACTCTTAGAGGAAAACATAGGAAGAACACTCTTTGACATAAATCACAGCAAGATCTTTTTTGATCCACCTCCTAGAGTAATGGAAATAAAAACAAAAATAAACAAGTGGGACCTAATGAAACTTCAAAGCTTTTGCACAGCAAAGGAAACCATAAACAAGACGAAAAGACAACCCTCAGAATGGGAGAAAATATTTGCAAATGAATCAACGGACAAAGGATTAATCTCCAAAATATATAAACAGCTCATTCAGCTCAATATCAAAGAAACAAACACCCCAATCCAAAAATGGGCAGAAGACCTAAATAGACATTTCTCCAAAGAAGACATACAGACGGCCACGAAGCACATGAAAAGATGCTCAACATCACTAATTATTAGAGAAATGCAAATCAAAACTACAATGAGGTATCACCTCACTCCTGTTAGAATGGGCATCATCAGAAAATCTACAAACAACAAATGCTGGAGAGGGTGTGGAGAAAAGGGAACCCTCTTGCACTGTTGGTGGGAATGTAAATTGATACAGCCACTATGGAGAACAATATGGAGGTTCCTTAAAAAACTAAAAATAGAATTACCATATGACCCAGCAATCCCACTACTGGGCATATACCCAGAGAAAACCGTAATTCAAAAAGACACATGCACCCGAATGTTCATTGCAGCACTATTTACAATAGCCAGGTCATGGAAGCAACCTAAATGCCCATCAACAGACGAATGGATAAAGAAGTTGTGGTACATATATACAATGGAATATTACTCAGCCATAAAAAGGAACGAAATTGAGTCATTTGTTGAGACGTGGATGGATCTAGAGACTGTCATACACAGTGAGGTAAGTCAGAAAGAGAGAAACAAATATCGTATATTAATGCATGTATGTGGAACCTAAAAAAATGGTACAGATGAGCCAGTTTGCAGGGCAGAAGTTGAGACACAGATGTAGAGAATGGACATATGGACACCAAGGGGGGAAAACTGCGGTGAGGTGGGGATGGTGGTGTGCTGAATTGGGCGATTAGGATTGACATGTATACACTGATGTGTATAAAATTGATGCCTAATAAGAACCTGCAGTATAAAAAAACAAACAAAACAACTAATACTAAACTTTCATTGGGTTATTTGTATGGAAATATGTTAATATAAATGTTTCAGACATTACATGAAATTTCTAAAAATCTTATATTTGTATTTGTATGGAAATATGTATGGAAATACGTTAATATAAATGTTTCAGACATTACATGAAATTTCTAAAAATCTTATATTTGTATTTGTATGGAAATATGTATGGAAATATGTTAATATAAATGTTTCAGACATTACATGAAATTTCTAAAAATCTTATATGTTCTGGTATAATGTTATAAGTAATAATCCTAGTTATTACTTTAAAATGTATATCTCAGAAATAACTAATTTTCTTGTCAACTGCATTATTATGAACTTTCATCAAATCTTTAACCGTGGTCATTTTTAAGTCTTTTCTCATTTACAGACAGTTCTGGGTGTATTCTGATGATTTTGCAAATATGTTCCTATAAAAGGGTTTCATCTTCAAGAAATTCATGGAAAAGACTCTGACAAGTACAGGTTTCTGGTAACTGACTGTACTGCTGAACTGAATGAATAAGCATTTTCAGAACTCTAATGAAAAACTGATGAACTCATAAAAGTGCTAACAAAAGATCAAGATGAATAAAAAAATGAATTACATGGGACTGAGTGAACTGATGAGGATGAGAATAATTTTTGTGACTTTCTGTCTGAATTAAAAAAAAAAAAAAATCCCACAAGGACTCAGAGGCAAAGAATATACAAATCAATTTTCACTGCAAAGTAAAGGAGCTGTTACAGTGGAGGATTACTGGACTGAATGTCAATATTATGACATAGTATGAGTGTGTTTCATGTTTGGTAATTGCAATCATTGTTGCTTTTGTTGTGGTCATCCATGTAAAATGCTTGGTGTCAGTCTATTTATCTCTTGTAAAAATAAAATACAGTGTGTGTGTGTGAAAAAAAAAAAAATTGAGAAAATCTAACAAAAAAAAAAAAAAAAAAAAAAAATTCTCTGTGTTTGTTTGGGCCTCCTCCCTCCCTAACGTGCTGTGTGCACCTGCATTGCACATCAACCAGAGCTCCTCAAAGATGGGAGAGCCTGTTCAACTGTAAAGATCAATTTTTTTCTTTCTTCTGATGCTAGCAATGTAACTTCTTAAAGAATAGCATGGGGTCATGGTGACTTCCTGCTCACTTTGTACGTGCTTACCTGGACTATGCACCCTTGGTTCACTTTATGTAAAATATTATTATGTCATTTGATGTATGATCCTTTGCCTTGAAAATGTATATGGCTGTGCCTTTGACTTCTAACAGGCAGAAAGTTCTCAGAGCTGCCCAGGTTATAATCCTCAGTTTGGCTCAAATAAAATTCCCTTTTTTTCTTCTTAACTTGACAGTTAATTGAATTTTTGTCAACATTTTCTTGGCGTAGTCGGCAGGATATCAAACCTGGCGTCTACCCTGAACCAGTGCTTGGTTACCAGCATGGGCCCTTTGAGCCCCACCTGTTTACTGGTATTCCTGAGGTGCTTTGGTGAGTTCTCGTGATATCCAGACATCGTTGCTTTAAATGTCCTGAATTTTACTCCTGCTGTTTTTCTTGGGATTTGGAGTCCTAAGAGTATACCAGTACATTTCCTAGGTAGGGACCTAGGGGGAATTTTGGAGTAAACTGGCTGGCTGTCCTTTTTTAAAAGTTGCCTTAAATTGGAAAGATATGTATATATGGTCTGAACAAACTGTTTGCTAGTGAAATCAAAGACTGAGCCTGGTCAAGTCTGAAGAAAAAGAGACAACTGCTCCTTCTGGCCACAACATGTGTAGTGTCTGAGGGTCAATCCCCCTGCCAGGTAGTGGTCCCACAGAGGATCCCACTACAATCACTAAGTAAATCCTGCTCGCCAGGTTGCATAATAAAGGCTAATCGCCTAGTGCCCTGAGCAGTTTTAGACCATTGGAGGGAGAAACTGAGACTCATAAGAGAGTTGAACTGACCCAGGCTCCGTGGGGAGCTAGACTCGGAAACAGCACACATCCAATCCAACTCACTGTCCTCAGAAATTGTTCAGATCATATCTAAATTCGGCCATGAAACTAATAATGGGAAACTGTGCCTCAAAGGCCAAACAGCTCCTGGACGGGCAGCCACTCACTGGAACTCTGGCTGGCTTCATATACAATTGGAACAAAGCCAATGCTTGCAAGCACTTAACGCTTAAATGGTCAGGATGGAGCCCTTTTGACATTCTAGAGAAAGCCAGCTTCATAAAACACCTGTTCAAAATTCTGACCCCAGGAGAATAAAAGTATTCCTAGGAGAAACCTTGACGTTATAACTCTTATTATGTCCTTGAAATGTAAACACAGCCCACAACACCTGAGAGTACAGCGTTAGCTCAGTTAGTAGAATTTAAAACTGAAAGGAAGAAAAAAAAAGGAAAAGAGGCTTTTTAAAACTCAAGCAGGAAAATTATGAGATATCTGTCTGTGTTTGTCTTGATGTATGCTTGTCTGTGTGTATGTTATAAACATGATATGTCCCTACCTCCAGATGGTGTTATCAAAACTAATTTGTAAAAGAACTCTATTTAACTGACTTAAAGATAAGTGCTAAAAAAATCAAATATTTCTAGATGTAACTTAAATTAGCCCAAATTTGTAAAGGATCACATGATCTAGGATTAATCTTTAATGAATAAAAACAAGTTTAAATTGACGGTTTAATTAATTTAGACATGTCTTTAGAGTCATCAACATTAAGTATAATACTTTTGTTGTAACTAGGCTTACTGAAAGTCAATAAGCTCATATTATCTATGCTACAAACTTTGTCAATGAGATAATTAATGGCCTGATTATATTTCATAAGTAATAAAATATAAATGGGATGTAAGCTTTTGGTGAATTCTTTAAGAATAATATGTTTTATGGAATGTCTGCCTAAAAACGGTTTCTCTGGATTTTTGGCAACCTGAAACTTTAGAGTTCTGCTAAATTAAATTAAATTATGGAAATTCATTGAATGTCCAGATCATTTTTAATAAGATAAAATACTGAAACATTAATTGTTAAAGAAGTCTATGTTTACCTACTTTTGACCTCTTATTACAGAGAAACTAAATATGTTTGAAACTATTAATAAATATATTTTGTGCTTTTTAAAAGCATATATTTCTAGAAATATATATTTTTAGAAATCAATTTTAAAAAGAGAATCTTGAGAAAAGAGTTTTATGCATGGTCAAGACTAAGATTAGATTGAATTTAATTAAATAAGTGAATTTTAATATTAAAGGTGAAATGCTGTAAAACTAGAATTTGGTTTTTTTCTCTGTCGAGAAGACAAAGTTTTCTTGAAATATTGATCTGCTTTTGATAACAGATTGTAAAGTTTCTTTACCAGTAACTCTCTGTACTTGCCTTTGAAATCTTATTGTCATTTTGGTTATGTGAATAAGTATTGTTTCACACTGACTTACTTACAATCCTACTTGGCCAAAATGTTTAAAACCTTTTGATATCTCTGACAACCTTTCTGAAATCAAATTCATGAAGTTCTTTTGACCTCCAGCTAACTTTGGGATGCTTCAGAGGGTCCTTGAACATCCCAAAGAAATAGGTAAATATTATTAACATAAAGGTTCTAGAAATTATATGAAGCTCCTAACCTCTGAAGTGTCCTGGTATGTTGTCAGTGTTAATTCTAGTCATTATCCTAAAATGTTGTATGTCGCAGAAATTGCCAAATATCCTTAATGACTGCATCATAATCAGGTCTTGAACAACGCTTTTTAAGTCTTTCATTTATAGACAGTTATTGTCTTACTCTGATGCTTTTACAAAAATGCTTATAGATGACTTGCTTTTATGCTCCAAAACCAAATTAGACTAGGTAGCAAAAGGACTTCCACTTTGTCTGAAGGTTATTTCAGAAAGGCTACTGAAGAAACAGGAATAGGGTCTCCTTTAAGTATTTATGTCCCACACCCAGTTGAGTCTCTTCTAAACTCTCACCACGTTCAGCACAATTCTGAAAGCCAACAAACTTCTTATGAAGTAATGTTGCTTTCTGCACCTCATACCACCTTGGTTTGATGTAATAACATTAATCTTGTAATTTTGCTTCCAGCATCACAGGAAGAAAACAACTATGACTGCGTTTTGTTGATAGATCATCATCTTGCTCCCTGGAATGACTTACAAGAAGCCCCATTGATAAGGCTGATCTAATTAGATTTACAGATGGTTCCTACTTAAGGGATGAGCAGGGGCATTACAGAGCTGGAGGTGCAATCACATCCGTAGAGGATATAACTGAAAGCTTTTATTTATCAGAAAAAAAGTCAGCACAACAAGCCAAATGAATTGCCTTAACTCTAGCTTGTCAACTAGCTAAAGACCAGGTGACAAATATTTATAATGATGGTCGCTATTCTTTTGCAGTGGCACGAAACTTTGGAATGCTATGAAAACAAAGAAGTTTTTAACCTCTTCAGGACAACCTGTAAAAACTAAAATAAAAGGCAGGTTGCAGAGTTATTAACTGTTATACAATTGCCAAAACAGTTAGCAATTATCAAGACAACAGGGCATTCCAGATCTGACACTAGGGAAGCTAAAAGAAACAGCTTGCTGTTGCTGCAGCCCAACAAGCAGCTTTAAATATTTATCCTGTTCAGCCTCGAGAATGCTCTCCGTTAACCCTGCTAACCCAGTAAAAGGTTTCTTTCTACAGGCTCAAGAAATTGCCACCACAGAAGGGAAACGGACACGGCAACAAAAGGGGGGAATTTTGACCCCACCACGCATATATGGTTTAGACCTGTACATTCTTTAATCCATTGGGCATCTGAGAAAATGGTTTTTTGGGAAAACAATATTTTGGAAACTTTCACCCACAATGGTTCAAAGGAAATATATTACATTAATGACAGGGTCTTATTAAGACACTTTAAAAAAATTAGTAACTACCTTTACAGCAAACTCCCAAGAAATGAAAAGGATCATAAATTACAACCTAGAGATTTTGTTTATTGGAAAGGACATCAAATAAAAGATTCTTTGCAGCCACAATGGGAAGAACCTTATCAGGTATTAGTAACTAATCCATGCACAGCCAAACTGAAAGACATCAATTCATGGTTCACATCTCATTTTAAAAAGCCTCCTCCACCTGAATGGACTTTGACCCCTGTTTCTACACCTGGCTTCAACTAAGACAAGCATCCCCAAGCTAGGGGGAGAAGAAGATGACAACAGTAGCAGACAACTGACCGGTCTATTCCCATCCTCCAAAGATTCTAAGCTGCTTCATCTCCATCCACAGCATCTAGGGTTTCCAGCTTTCCATTAGAACTGCTATATCCTATTCCTTAAGGAGGTAGGTGCATCCCCTGATCCTCACATCTCGCCCAGTATTTCTTCTAAACCAAATGCTTATTTGCTAAGAGACAGAAAGAAAACCAAATTTTCTTTCTGTCTCTTAGCTCACTCCATTATTTACAAGCCCAAAGTGATCATCGCATTAGCTGATGACTCAAACAACCCGTCCTGGCTTTCAGGGCTCTCCAATTCTGAGAGGTACTACCCTTGACTCACCCTCCAGGATGATTCAACTATTTGTCCTCAGACCAGCTCTAACAGCGATCCAAATATACTAGCCGTTTTTACAAAGACATCTTGGTTGATCTCACTTTGCCCAAGTCCTGCTGGTCACCTTTACCTCTATTTCTGCCTTAGCTTGTTTCCTGAACTTTTGACATATTTCCTGTTCTCAGCACCAAGCCTCCACTATGCAAAATTGCACTGATAAATCACACTGATGTGACCACTAGTATACTTCCTTAGGTACAGTTTTATGTTCACCCTTTTGCTCAATCAGCTGCTCCACATAATTTTTCTTTCTGCTAAAGCTTTGGTCATGTTTGAGGAACGCTAGGACAGCTCATACTGTATTTATTTCTAAAACTACCTATCTATTAAATCCATGAGTTCATATCAAAATACCCAATTTCAATCAAGCACTGTAGGATTCATCCTAGTTTTCTCTTTCCACATGTGTATACCCCTTCTCCCACAATGTGAAACCAGACTTCCACTGAACTTACTATTTCTGCTTATTTGATAAACTCCCCTGTATGCAACCAGCCTCTCAACCTCACCACCATCCCCTCCCATGCTTGGATGCCCACGTCATGCCACTTAGGTGCCTGCAAACTCTACTGAGCCACCCCCCACCCCACCCCCATCCTGGAGGACAGAGCAAATAATCAAACGGAAAAGGATTATTCTCAAGCCTCAAAATCTAGTGGAAATTGCCCAGCTAGATTTCAGAGTTGCTTGGAACTTGCGACCCCTTTATTCTTTTCAATTTTTCCCTTTTGGAATGGGAATGTATATCCTAGGCTTGTCCTATCATTGTGTTTTGGAAGCAGATAACTTGTTATCTGGTTTCACAGCCTCATAGCTGAAGGGGAATTTTGCCTCAGAATGCCTCACACCTGAAGCATCTATAACTGATTTAGAGGATATTTAGATGACAGTTTGGACTTGGAATTGATGCTGGAATGGTTAAGATTTGAGAGCTGTTGTAATGGGTTGAATGTATTTTGCATGCTAGAAGGACATGCATTTGGGGGCCCAGAGGAAGGAGTTTTGAGGTTGAACTGTATGCCTCCAAATTCACATGTTGAAGATGTAATTTACTTGGACAGAGGGTCCAAATAAAGAGGTAATTAAGTTAAAATGAGGTCATAATGGTGGGCCCTAATCCAATATGACTGGTGTCATTATAAGAAGAGGAAATTAGCCACAGACATGCACAGAGGGAAGACCATGTGAAGACACAGGGAGAAGACAGCCGTCTGCAAGCCAAGGAGAAAGGCCTCTGAAGAAACCAACCAACTGATAAATTTATGAATCATAAATATTTCTTATATATTTATCAAAATAAATAATGATAATAATGGATTTTGACTTATTGAGTAAAATAGGAAACCTTGATTTCAAATTTCTAGCACCTTGATCTCAGACCTCTAACCTCCAGAATTGTGAGAAAGTACATTTCTATTGTTTAAGACAGCCAGTTTCTATTGTTACGGCAGCCTTAGCAAACTAATACCCTCAGCCTAACTCTTTTTTTTTTTTTTTTTTACATCTTTATTGGAGTATAATTGCTTTACAATGGTGTGTTAGTTTCTGCTTTATAACGAAGTGAATCAGTTATACATATACATATGTTCCCATATCTCTTCCATCTTGCCTCTCCTTCCCTCCCACCCTCCCTATTCCACCCCTCTAGGTGGTCACAAAGCACCGAGCTGATCTCCCTGTTCAGCCTAACTCTTGAAGCTACTCTGCAGCAGGAAATTTGAATTCTTTCATTTCAGGTTTTTAGAAGCTCTTACGTGGTAACAAGGGCATATTGTTTTGTATATACTTATTACAAATGTTAGGGAACTAAGTATCTGCCAGGTCAAAGCCACGACAGGAGAATTACTAGCTCGTCACCTAGCAAGTGAACGACATGAGTTCAGCTGTACAAGGTATTCCACAGCCTTCAAAAAAAAAAAAAATTTAAAGGGCTTTTGGAGGCCTATGACTTCCAGCAGTTTTCTTCACTAGTTAAAGTTGATTATTCAAAACAAGGCATGTTTTGTTAGGAGTTGGCGATGATAGTGGCATATGAAAAAAAAATACAATCTCAATAAAATATTAGCAGATAGAATCCAGAAATATATAGAAAGGATAACATATCATGACCGAATAGTATGTATCCCGTGGAAGTAAAGTTGGTTTAGCATTTTGATGGGGTTCAGGGCAGGCTGCCCCAAGATGTGTCACTCTGGCATGCTGAAAAGGCTCAGGAAGAACCTTTGAACTTCCCCCACTTATTGTCTAAAAGAATTTAAGATAGAAGACCTGTTTGAGGAAGGAGTCAGCACCATAGATACTATAGTAAAATATCAACTAGGTGTAGTAGACAGGGAGTAACCTACCAAGGCTAGTTAGATCAAAGTCCTGTCTGTGTTCCACTGTCTCTAGATGGCCCAGCAAACATATGCTTACCAAATATTAATTCTTTTCATCTTCCTGTGAATGCCTTACGTCCCTTTGAAGTCCCAGACCCTTACCTCCTTTTCTCCAGTCCAGAGTAATAAATATACCTTATCTTGCCTTACTGTCTTTGGAATTCTTTATGCTTATGAGGGTTCCCTGTATATATGTAATAAATTTGATTTTCTCCTGTTAATCTGCCTTCTGTCATTTTAATTGCCATCCAAAAGAACTAAGAGGAAAAAGAGGGGGAAATTCCCTTCTCCCACAATTCAAAACCCCGTCAATTAAACCCATCACATTAACAGAGTAAAACTGAAAAATCTCAATAGAGGCAGAGAAACATTTGACAAAATTCAATATCTATTCATGATAAAAACTTCCAGTAAACTAGGAATAGAAAAGAAGTTCCTCAATATGACAAACAGCATCAATGAAATGATAATGAAAATCAGTGAAAAACCTACAGCTAGCATCAGACTTTATGAAAGGCTGTTTTCCCCCTAAGATCAAGAACATGGCAAAGGTGTGTGTTCTCACCACTTCTATTCAACATTGTACTGCTGAAGGTCCTAGCCAATACAGTAAAGCATGAAACAGAAATAAAGGAAGAAGTAAGTTGGAAAGGAAGAAGTAAAACTGTCCTATTTACAGATGACCAGTTGTGGACATAGATGATTCTAAGGGTTCTATAAAAAACTACTAGAACTAAAAAGTGAATTGAGCAAGGTCACAGGATTAATGACCAATATCCAAAGATCAATTGTATTTCTATATGTTAGCAATAAACAACTGGAAAACAGAATTTTTAAAATGCTACTTGAAATACCATTCCCCCCAAAACGCATATAAAATACATAAGATTAAATTTAACAGAAGATATGCAATATCTGCACACTGAAAACTACAAAAGATTGCTGAAAAAAATAAAAGAAGACTAAATAAATGGAGAGATCAACCCTGTTTGTGGACTAAAAGAGTTAATATTGCTTAGGTGTCAATTATCTCCAAATTACACTATAGATTCAATTTAATCCCAATAAAAATCTCAGTATTTTTTGATCAAAATTGACAAGCTGATTTTAAAATTTATATGGAAGTGCAAAGGATTTAGAATAACCAAAATAAGCTTAAAAAATAAATTTGGAGAACTTAAGCTACCTTACTTCAAGAATTACTAATTAGCTACAGCAATTGGGACGATATGATATTGGCATAAGGATAGACAAATAGATCAAAAGAACAGAATAGAGAGTCTAAAAAGAGACCCAGACTAATACAAGGCAATGCAATGAAGAAAGAAGGGTAATTTCAACAAACGGTGATGGAACAAATGGATGAAACTAGAGGTATGATTCATCCTTTGGCAAAATTCCTTTCTATGAACATGTGAAACTACAAAACAAATTATCTGCTTCAGAATACACTGGTGAGACCAGCATTCCTATTTCAAAAGGAAGAAGTCAAAAAGAAGGGGTCACATGGGTCCCAAGCGAGTCTGAGACCTGGCAGGGAAAATTCCATTAGATTTTAAGGCTCAAGCATAATTCTCTTTAGCTTGAGGCTCTGTTCTCTAGGCCCATCAGGGTGGCAGCTGAGCAACTCAGCCCTAGGCAGCAGCCATGACCCCTCTGGAAACGAGGAGGAGAAAGTCCTGTCCCACCCTAACACATACACACACATGCACCACACCTACAAAAACTAATTCAAGATGAATCATGGATCTAAATATTTGAACTATATATCTACACTATCTATACTAACTATAAAACTTAGTTCTTAGAAGAAAACATTGGAGGATAGCTCCATGACCTTAGGGTAGACAAAGATTTCATAGGCTACTTAAAACAATAACCATAAAATTTAATCATAATAAATTGGACTTCATCAAAATTAAAATTTTCTGCTAATCAAAGACATCATTTTAAAAATGAAAAAGCAAGCCAAAACAGAGAGAAAACGTTCACCATGCATGGATTTGATAATAGACTTGTATACAGAATATATAAGTACTCCTACAAATAAATGAGTATATAAGAAATCACCTGATTAATAGTAAGCAAAAGACTTAAACAGACCCTTCATGAGAGATATCTGAATAGCTTATAAGATACACATTTTTAAAAAAATCAACATCATTAGTCACTAGGAAAATCCACACCCATTGGAATGGCTAAAAGTATAAAGATTGACAACACTAAATGCTGACAAGGACGTAGAACAATTAGAAACCACACAAATTTGTAGCATCAGAGTGTAAAAAGAGTAAAAACCATTTTGGAGAACTGTTTGCCAATTTATTATAAAGTTAAGCATATACTTACCATATGACGCTAAAATTCTGCTCCTAGAAAAATATGTCTACAGAGAGACTTGTTTGAGAAAGTTCATGGCAACTTTATTTGTAGTAGTCAAAACTGAAAATGTAAATATCCATCAACAGGTGAATTGAAAAATAATCTGTGGTATATTCATACAATGGAATGATATACATGGATAGATCTCAAAATACAAAGTTGTGTGAAAGAAGTTAGACACAAAAGAGGAAATACTGTGTGAATCCAATTATATAAACTTTGAGAACATGCAAACTAATTAATGATTACTTAAATTAAACCAGTGTTTGCCTCTGGGAGGGGGATTGGCTGCAAAAGGACTCTAAGAACTTTCTGGGAAGATAAAAATATTCTATATCTTGCCTGAGGTAGTAGTTAAACAAGTGTCAACATTTGTCAAAATTCATGGAGCTGTATATTTAAAATATGCATTTCACTGTATACAAATTATACATCAATTTAAAAAAATGACTTGGGGGAAACACATGAAGAAGGTCTAGAAATGGATGGTCAACTTTTATTCAATGAATAGAGCATCAGCAAGCATAATATAAAAATTAATTTGTATTTGGTTATGACAAATAATTCTTACCAGACCATTTTACCTACTTAATTGTACAAGTCCTGGCCAACGTCAAGAGTAGCTGGCATTTGCTGAGAATATACCGATTTCTCTGAAGAACCTAGGGGCAGGACAGGAATAAAGACGCAGACATAGAGAATGGACTTGAGGACACAGGGAGGGAGAAGGGTAAGCTGGCACAAAGTGAGAGAGTGGCATGGACTTATATATACTACCAAACGTAAAATAGATAGCTAGTGGGGAGCAGCCGCATAGCACAGGGAGATCAGCTCGGTGCTTTGTGACCACCTAGAGGGGTGGGGTAGGAAGGGTGGGAGGGAGATACAAGAGGGAGGGGAGATATGGGGATATATGTATTTGTATAGCAGATTCACTTTGTTATAAAGCAGAACCTAACACACCATTGTAAAGCAATTATACTCCAATAAAGATGTTAAAAAAAAAAAAAAGAGAGAGAGAATATACCGATTTCGAAACACAGAGCCGAAACGTGGAAATCTGCTAGTAAATGAAAGCTGTCTTAGAAGTGAATCTGGTAGAAGACAATCCACAATAAAATAATCTGTTTAGCATACAAAAAAGAACAATAGGTTGCTAGGGTACTTGGATTTTAATAATTCTGGCTCTGTCACCCTTCTATAATAGCTCAGATATTCTGCAAAATACACTCTGCAATACAGTTCATTGAATACCTAACACCGTGTCTAGCACTGAGGGAACGGTGGATAAATATTCCATAAATGAAGTCCTCTACTATTTATACACAAAAGTGTTATATGAAGACAAAGAAGAGACACCTAAATCAGCTTGAAGAATGAGAGCAAGTTTCTACAAAAATGTCAACTGATGTTTGAAAGAATACAGCGGTGGGGGGCACACTACTCAGTGTATCTGCTCCGACCATGCCACTGAATCAACCTTCCTCTTTGCCACCCTTCTCCATCCCTACCCACCACCAAAGAGGCTATATGTATTCAGTAATTGATAAATATTATTATTTTTAGATGATCATAACTGAAAACAGTATATATTATTATTCGATTATTTTAATTAAAAATCAGTAGTGATGCGTTCATTCACCTTTTCAACCTTCATTGAAAGTCTGCTGTGCTTCTGGCACTCTGCAAGGCACTGAGATAACCATAGTCGAGAAGGCATTGTCCCTGTCGTCTAGAAAAGTGAGCTTTCAACTCCTGGCTCCAGGCTGCTGACGGAGTCCTAGAAGGTCAGCAGCTCGTAGACATCAGGTTGACCCAGGTCGCAAGAGGAGCATTTCCAGCAGGCTCTAGCCCCTGGGTCTCAAGTTTGTTTTCTTCCCGCCGTGCAAAAGCATCAGCACCAAGCAGGAAGCAATTCCCGCTTCAGCCGGGAAGTGGCGGCCTGCAGCCGACCGGGCCTCGGGGTGACTTAGGCTCGAGCTTCCACTTAGGGGCGCTCTCGTCTGGCTCGCGCGCCGCACTTCTACACAGGCGGAACCATCTGACTGGGTCCCTGGTTTCTGCGGGTTTCGTAATCAGCGGGCACCCAGCGCTCCGGCTTCCGTGCAGCTTCCGGTTGTTTGCTGGGCCCTGCAACAAACAGGGGACGGACTCAGCTGGGCGCTTGGGGAAGAAACCGACCCCGGCGAGCTGAGGTTTCCTATAGGCGTCTGCGGCCCTCTGCCCCTCCATTGCCGGATCTCGGGCCTGACCCGGGCAGCGCGCCTGGTGTCCAAGGAAGGCGGGGGAGATGGTCCAGATGGAGACGCAACTGCAGAGCATTTTTGAGGAGGTGGTGGTGAGTGGAACGGCCAGGGATCCAGGACGATGGCTGGGAGAGGGGGTGGCTCGCTGCAACGGCTCAAGAAACCTGGCCCGGGCAACCTCTCCTCCATCTCTTCTTTGTTGTGAAACCGTGTATGTGTGCAAGGGTTGAGCAATTCTCAAACTGCTGTCCAATTCCAAGTCTCCTTTGAAATCCACAACACTCTTTGTTACAGGCCAAGCAGGCAGGTATTGTTTGTTTCTGCGCGTTGCTGATTAAGGTGACTTGCCCTTGTTGCATTGTATTATTTTGCTCGGGGACGCCCCTCCCCCTCCCTTTTTAGAAAACAAAATTCACATCGTTTACTTTTTTTTTTTTTTAACAGAAAACGGAAATTATAGAAGAGGCTTTCCCTGGGTGAGTATATGCATGGCAGATTTTTGTGTTTTTACCTGAGTGTATCTTTGTAAGATTTTATTTAGGTCTGTCTTGGAGGTTTACAAGATCCACTATTCTGGTTATGTTGAATTACCTTTTTAAAACTAGTGGCAAATAATGCTATTTTTGTTTTTTAGCATGTTTATGGACACCCCTGAAGATGAAAAAACAAAACTAATTAGCTGTTTGGGGGCCTTCAGACAGTTTTGGGGTGGTCTTTCTCAGGTGAGCACTGCATTTTTAATACACTCAGCTGATGATTTTTGACCCTTTCTTTTTGCACATTTTCTTTGATGTTGCTGTTAAGGTCTTTCTGGAAAAGGAGAAATAAAATTGTCATCATCTTTTATTTGTCTGTTCTGATTTCCATTTGTTTCCATTTGTATTCTTCCAGTAGAGAATCTGTATTGAAAAATCAGATTGACGACAGCACGGTGTGAGTTGTTTTTAGAAATCTCTCCCAAGTTAGATTATATGAAACCATTTTGATCCTATGCTAATTTATTTGGTGCACTTCAAAACAGCTGTGTTAGGGATTGTAATGGCTAAAAAGTTCATTCATTTACTCAACAAAGGAACTGGCCCAGCATTGATACAAAGATGCCACAATAAGGATACAAAGATATTATAATAAAATTGAGGAAAGGAGCAGTAAAACTTAGTAACAGAGAACATTCACCAGAAAATGCAGCCTTGAAAAAGACAAAATGTGTGATCCTTAAAGAGTTCATAGTACAGTAGTACCTTATCTTCTCATGGTGCATTATAGGTAGGAAAATGAGAACTGTTTGCACTTGAGCTGCTGGTGGTTAAGACTTGCTACTCAGACATGAATCACAGAGTTTCAATACATTAGTTTTTTTAAATTTCTTTTACTTTTAATTATTTTTTTCTTTTTATTTATTTATTTATTTTTGGCTGCATTGGGTCTTCATTGCTGCCCACGGGCTTTCTCTACTTGCATCAAGCAGGTGCTACTCTTAGTCGTGGCGCGCGGGCTTCTCATTGCAGTGGCTTCTCTTGTTGTGGAGCACGGGCTCTAGGCGCGCGGCCTTCAGTAGTTGTGGCACACGCACTCAGTAGTTCTGGCTCGTGAGCTCTAGAGTGCAGGCCCAGTAGTTGTGGCGCACGCACTTAGTTGCTCCGCGGCATGTGGGATCTTCCCGGACCAGGGCTCGAACCTGTGTGCCCTGCGTTGGCAGGCGGATTCTTAACCACTGTGCCACCAGGGAAGCACCCTAATTATTTTCTAATAGATAATATATTCATGCGGTACAAAGTGCAAAGGGTTGGACCAAAAGTTGGACCCAATGATGAATCTGCCTTACATCTCTCTTAGCTTAATTGCTTGTTTCTTTTTCTGTCTGCAAACAGCATTCCCAGTTTATGTTTCCTTCTAGAAGTGTTTTTTTTTAATACATTTATTTTATTTATTTATTTTCGGCTGCATTGGGTCTTCGTTGCTGCGCGCAGGCTTTCTCTAGTTGCGGCGAGCAGGGGCTACTCTTCGTTGTGGTGCGCAGGCTTCTCATTGCAGTGGCTCCTCTTGTTGCAGAGCACGAGCTCTAGGTGCACAGGCTTCAGTATTTGTGGCATGCCGGCTCTAGAGCGCAGGCTTAGTAGTTGTGGCACAGGGGCTTAATTGCTCTGCAGCATGTGGGATCTTCCCCGACCAGGGCTTGAACCCGTGTCTCCTGCATTGGCAGGTGGATTCTTAACCACTGCACCACCAGGGAAGCCCCTAGAAGTGTTTTATGCATAGAATCATTTTTATAGAATGTTCATATGCCGTGTACACTGTTCATTAGCACCTTGCTTTTTTCCTCTTAATATTAAATTCTCAAAGTAATTCTACATCAATCCATTAAGAGTTACTTCTGCCTTCCTTTCTTACTTTCTTATAGCAACATAATATTCTATTATATGGCTGCACCTTCCTTTATTTAACCAGTCTCCTACCAACTGACAGGTTGCTTCTTACCTTATTCACTTTAAATAATGCTATAATGAACAGTTATATGCATGGAACACAGAATAAATTTATAGTATTGCTGGGTCAGAGGGTATGTCTATGTGTAGTTTTTATAGAAATTGCCTAATAGCTTTCCATAAGGGTTTTACCAATTTATACTCCCGATAGCAATGTATAAGAGTATCTTATTCCCTAGAGCCTCACAGTAGAGTGTTAATGAACTTTTTGATCTTTGCCAATCTAAAACAGGAGAAATTTTATTTCAGTGTGGTTTTATTTTTGCATTTCTCTGAGTGATGTTGAACATCTTTATGACATACTTTAATATTTTAATAATTCGTTAAACATTTTATCAGTTAAGATACAGTCTTCGAAAATTTTATATTCTAATGGAGGAGCTGGGAAGAAAATAAGTATTTCTAAGTCAGCATTATATGTTCAACAGTAGAAGTGTGTATGAGGGACAGCGGTAGCACAGAGGAGCAGGACATCTTGAGGATATCCTAGAAGATAATCTGTGATTTGGGTACTACATTCTGGTATCAGATTTAAAGTTCTGCAAGTCTAGAAATTGGATATGTCATTAGATTCATAACTCATTGGGCTCTTAGGGATTAGACTCACGAAATTCTCATGAGGCTGATGTACTAATTCATAGTGGATTTTTCCCCCAGTGACAGGAATATTTATATCTGCCATTAAGGGCACTGCTTACAATGCCGTACACAAGCTTTGCTAGAGTTTTCTATTGATCATGAATATGTTAATAAAATCGTACTCTTTTTGGAGGTGCCATGTAGTAAAAATGGTGGAAGTTTATATAATTGTATGATTTTAAGCTTACTGTAACTCAAGTACTAAATCTGAATTTTTTCAGTTTTTTATTTTAGAATTTGTTTTCATCCATGAATTTATAATGGAGTATCTCATTCATAGTCTTGATATACTCCCAGGTACAATTAGCTATTTGTTAGTTACAAAATGTAAGTTTAGACCTAAAACGTGATCATTTTCTGATTTTCCAGGAGTCTCACGAACAATGCATCCAGTGGATTGTTAAATTCATTCACGGCCAGCATAGTCCTAAAAGAATTTCTTTTCTTTATGACTGCTTAGCAATGGCGGTCGAGACTGGTCTCCTTCCACCCAGGTACGTTTAATGGTGAATATGAGCAATCTAAAGAATTTTCTTTCTTTCTTTCTTTTTTTTTTTTTTTATAAATTTATTTATTTTATTTATTTTATTTTTGGCTGCATTGAGTCTTTGTTACTGTGCGTGGGCTTTCTCTAGTTGCGGTGAGTGGGGGCTACTCTTCGTTGCCGTGCGCAGGCTTCTCATTGCGGTGGCTTCTCTTGCTGCGGAGCACGGGCTCTAGGGCGCCCAGGCTTCAGTAGTTGTGGCGCATGGGCTGAGTTGCTCCGCGGCATGTGGGATCTTCCCGGACCAGGACTCAAACCTGTGTCCCCTGTATTGGCAGGC
The DNA here is from genome assembly GCF_009873245.2 of Balaenoptera musculus. Classification (NCBI taxonomy): domain Eukaryota; kingdom Metazoa; phylum Chordata; class Mammalia; order Artiodactyla; family Balaenopteridae; genus Balaenoptera; species Balaenoptera musculus. The sequence continues at coordinate 31,864,806 of NC_045796.1, forward strand.
GGATTCTTAACCACTGTGCCACCAGGGAAGCCCAGAATTTTCTTTTTTATTAATGTTTAGAAATTGGTTGAGGTTGTTGTTGTAAAAGGATAAGGGAATGAAGAAGGAAGTTGGGCTCAACAAGAAATCCTTTGTAATATCTCAGTTTTAATTTCTAGGATGCAATATTCTTAGAATTGTATACTTACAGTGCTCAAAACCAGGCAGACTTTGCCTTTCAGTCCAGAGACTAAAATCACTCACGTTGATGAGCTTGTTCCAGTTAACTTTTGTTGTTTTTGTTATATTCACTAGTTTGTTTATTGTATTTTTTAGATTCTACATATAAGTGATATCATACAGTATTTGTCTTTCTCTGTCTGACTTATTTCACTTAGCACAATATCCTTCAAGTCCATCCATGTTGTTGCAAATGACACAATTTCATTCTTTTTTATGGATGAGTAGTATTCCACTGTGTGTGTGTGTGTGTGTGTGTGTGTGTGTGTATGTATGGCATGTCTTCTTTATCCATTCATCTGTTGAGGGACACTTAGGTTGCTTCCATATCTTGGCAATTGTAAATAATCCTGCTATGAACATTGGGGTGCATGTATCTTTTCAGTTTAGTGTTTTTGGGTTTTTTTGGCTATATACCCAGGAGTGGAATTGCTCTGTTGGTTCCAGTTTACTTTTGCTGCGTGATGAATTACTTCAATACTTTGTGGCTTAAAACAATAATAATCCTTTTATTATTAACATTCATGATTCTAGTGCTTGACTGGGCAAGTAGTATGTAGTTTTTTCTCAGGTCTCGTGATTGCAGTCAGGTAGTGGCTACGACTGGAGTCATGACAAAGGTTTCCCCATTCATATCTGGTGGATGATACCTGGCTGTCATCTGAGACGTCAGCTGGCACTGTTGGCCAGAACCTACATATGCCTTCTCCGTGTAACCTGGACTTTCTCACAGCATAGTGGAGTCCAAGAGCAAGCATTCATAAGAGGGCTAGGCAGAAGCTTTATCACCTTGCCTTGAAAGTCATACAGCATCCCATTCGCCACTATTAGGCCTGCCCAGGGTGAGGGGTAGAGAATGACACTGATACTTTTCATGGGAGGAGTATCAGTGTCACATTTTAGAAGAGCATGTGGGATCGAAAGTCTTACTGCAGCCATCTTGGAAAAATACAGTTTGCCACAAACTGGTAAATGGTAAATATTTAACCAATAGCTTTTGGTACATATCTTTCTAGTAAAAATATAATGTAATTAATATTATTTAGTTCTACTTTGTGTTTAGTCTTTCATATAAGTAAAAAATGTAAAATACTATATGTAATTTTTTGAAAGTGTGCTTGAGTAATATGTACCTTTATGAAAAATACTTACTGGGACTTCCCTGGGGGCACAGTGGTTAAGAATCCGCCTGCCAATACAGGGGACATGGGTTCGATCCCTGGTCTGGGAAGATCCCACATGCCACGGAGATCTAAGCCCGTGCGCCACAACTAATGAGCCCGTGTGCCTTAGAGCCTGTGCTCTGCAAGAAGAGAAGCCACCGCAATGAGAAGCCCGCGCACCGCAACGAAGAGTAGCCCCCGCTCACCACAACTAGAGAAAACCCCCGCGCACAGCAACGAAGACCCAACGCAGCCAAAAAAGAAAAAAAAAAAAACTTACTATGGCAAATATAATATCCAGAGTACGCAGACCTTGGCTATTAGAGAACTTGCGAAAATTCTGTCTTGTAATTGGAACGGGTATTCCTTTTCTCTAGGATGGTTTGTGAATCCCTGATAAACTCTGACACACTTGAATGGGAAAGAACACAGCTTTGGGCCTTAACATTTAAACTGGTTCGGAAAATAATTGGAGGAGTGGATTACAAGGTATTTTTTTTCCTAATTATTCAATATAAAAAGTAATCGTTGTTAGGTGTGATTACTTTTTCAGTGTACATATCTTAATTTCACATGGGAGAAATGAAGTGGAACCATTTACAAGATCTCCTTTTTTTCTTGTATTTCCTGAAGGGATTTAAAATTGCTCAGTGTTTCTCACAGCTTCTCTGCTCCCCTCCCAACATTCTTAAAAATGCAGGTGGCTGGTAAATTTCTGTGACAAGTAGGGAAGTCACCAAGCAGACTCTGGGTCCCTTCATGCCACAGATCTTATGATGTTGGGGCCCCTTTCCAATGAAAGAGCACAGAGCAGGTGTGTATGGAACTGAGAAGAGATGCAGGCATCAGCTGATGAAGGGAGCAAGTCCTGCTTCACCTTGACCTCCCTCGGACACATTTCCTTCCTTAACTGGTGTCTTCAGCACTCTGCTCTTGACCAAAACCAACAGCATACACTCTCTAACTGTGTCTCATAATGCATCTCAGGAGCTCCATAGCTGCAGAAGCTTCTCCTTCATTCAAGCCACTTTTGTTATTGTCCTTCCTGAAAGACTTGCCAATACCTGACCCTGTGCTTTATGTCTGTATTTTTGCTAATCTAAAATGACTTAACTGATAAGTATTGGTTTGAATCGTGATTTAATACAGAACTAATTCTAAGAAGCTTTTTCTGATTATTTTCTCTGTACTTGTACTTCACTTTTCTCAGCATTAATATGTAGTTTTTACCTCCTTACTTATTTGTATGGTGCTTTATAATTGTTTCTAGTTTCTTTCATATATATATGTTTTGTCTGTCTTTTTTACAAGATTGATCACATTGTTTATACTATGGAATGAAATTTCTTCTCTATATATCAGATTCTGCTCTGAAATAATGCAACTGGTAATAGATATGAGTGGATGACCAGTTAACAGAATGGCCTTATTCAATAAGTTTGAGGGATTAAAGTATGTGATAGATGATGAGAAGGGGGAATAAAGTTAGAATATGCAACGGGAAGGAGTAGAAAAGGTCATCTGCCAGAAAGTTTGTATTATTGTCCCTGTTTTCAGAGTATTTTCAAGTTATATTCAAATATATTTCTGTCTGTTAAGCTCAAATTAAACTTTTTGGACCCTCATAGTAATAGAAACTCTTCTAATGTTGTGAAGGTCAAAAAAAGCTTAGCAGAGTGTGGAAAGTTTAATTTTTATTTATAAGTGACTTTCTTCGTTCATTCATATTGCAAGCCATTCTTTAGAGTCCTGCTTTGGAACATGACACTTCTCTTGGGTTAATGTTAGGGGGTTGAATGTTAGCTCTGGTTCAGAAAAAATCAAAAGTGTGACCTTGAGGGTAACATTTTTTTTCCCAAGTGTATAACCTTGAAAACTTTAGATGTTTTAACTAGCACCGGGGACGTTTTTATATTTTAACCTATGACTTTTTTGTTCTATCAGGGTGTTCGAGATCTCTTAAAAGTGATTTTGGAGAAAACCTTAACAATTCCCAATACAGTGAGCTCAGCTGTTGTACAGCAGCTTCTAGCAGCAAGAGAGGTAATTTAAACATGTCTGCAATTCATTGATCATATCCTAAAAAAAGTCTAGTTTCACATAGTTCTGTGCTTTTAAAACTTATGGTAGTTTGTAAAACGTTCCATTTCTTTACTTCTACAAAAATCGTGTTTTAAAGGTGCTATTTCACTTTCATTGTATTTCAAAGGGAAATTTTATATTTTAATTAATTCATGGTTTTTAACTATGAAAACAACAATATTGATGTTAAAGTATTTTCAGCCATTTTAAAACATCAGCCTGTGGACCACTTAAAAGATCTTTGTGCTTTGTAACTAATGTTGCAAGAATTGTTAGTCTGTTGCCTTCCTATTAGAGTCTACCAATAATTGATGCATTTTCAATGTTTCTTACTATCAGCAGTCATTTTATTATTTATTAATCTTCATTTTTAGATATTCACATATAAACAAATTTTTTATGCTACAGTTTAAGCCCAGTGAATCCATGAAGTAACATCTCTACTTTTTAATACCATAGTTCTTGTTGTTGTTGCATTTAAAGGGCTTATCTGTGGGACTAGTCAAAATAATAACATCACCCTCTTATTTTTCTTAGGTTATAGCATATATCTTGGAAAGAAATGCTTGTTTATTACCAGCATATTTTGCAGTCACAGAGATCAGGAAATTATATCCTGAGGGAAAACTTCCACACTGGGTAAATTTAATATTTTCTAAAATTTTTAATAGAAAGTTTTATTAAAAATCGTTACATTAATCTGATTTTTTGTGTGCTTATTCTTTTAATGGTCACTTTATTCCTAGATAATAATGTGATTTTTTGTGTGCTTATTCTTTTAACAGTCACTTTATCCTTAGATAATATATAATATGTATTTATTTCATTTCTCTGCTGTCCTGCTGAGACAGTTTATATATTATGTGATGAAATATACATAGCTTCATCAAATAGCTAAGAACATGGTGGTATGACCTGACTTAATTCAGGGAGAAATGAACTGGTAAGTAATTGTTTGGAAGGAAGCAAAAGAGAACTAACCTTTGAGTAATTTTATGTGCCAGGAATTGTACTCAATCTTTACATATTATCTCATTTTATGTAAATGATTCTTGTATTCAGAGCAATCTTGATTTTATTTTTATACCTATTTGTTTTCTGTTTTGTTGTGTTTTGTTTCAGTTACTTGGAAACCTGGTATCAGACTTTGTGGATACCTTCAGGCCAACAGCAAGGATCAACTCCATTTGCGGTAGGATCATAATTCAAAATATACTAAATAGTACCTGATCTTTAGTGATCTGACTATTGAACAAAGTTGATGGTTGGTATCTTATACATGTCTTGGTGACCTGTCATTTTAGTATAACTCTAGGAGCTTAATAATGTCCTTTTACTTGCTTCAGGTACTTTGTGTGTTAAGTACAGGGAAGGAAAAGCAACTGTCTGGACTGGTCTAAGTTTCAGATAGAACCATTCTAGAAGATGTGTTTCCTCGTGATTAGAGGGAACTTTTAGTAGAGCTAGTAAAGCACCATGGAATCTCTAGGCAACTGGAAATCGTGGTAGATCTGCCCCTCGATTATCTGACTCTCTCAGCCCATTCCAATTTACACCTTTGCTCTGTATTTCATTTATTTTGTTTTCCATTTTTTCATGTTTGTTAGATTCTCAGAATTTTCTTTTAAAAACAAGCACGTGATTTGCAATTTTTGCAGTGCTCATATATATTCCTGAATAATTTCTAGAAATCATGGTGGCCTCAGAACAGCCTGGAACATAGACATTATTTAGTCAATGACCAAGTTTTTAGCACTTTCTGTGAGTCAGGTGCTATTCTGGGCACTGGAAATACAAAAATAAACTAAAGAGACACTAGACAGATAATTCTTAGGCTTTTAGCTTTTGTAACTGAGTAGATATTGACATCATTTAATGAATTATGGAAGGATTGAGAAGGATGATGTTGAATTTAGTTTAAGTTATGTTGAACTTGAGGTGCCTGTGGGACATCGCAGTGACAGTATTTATCAGTCATTTGGATACATGAACTGATTGATGGTCATAGACTACATCTAAGGCTTCTAGGAGCATCATGTTTAAAGTTACTCAGGTTGACCCTAGATTAAGCGTCTGTAAACTTTTTCTATAAATGGTGATATAACAAATATTTTAGGCTTTGTGGGCTATACAATCTGTTGCAACTACTCAACTCTGCCATTACAGTGCAAAAGCAACAGTGTTCCAGTACAACTTTACAAAGACAGGTGGATTTTGTCCATGGATTGTAGCTTGCCGACCTCTGTCCCTGGACAAATGCAACATTTGTGAGTTTGGAAGGCCTGTACAAATTGGTCTTTAACCACCTGGACTAAAAATAATCAAAGAAAATTCCCAAACTTCTATCTAATTAAAACATATTTTTAACCAGTGCCTGGTTCAGCATAGATGTTCATTAAATAGTTGTAGAGTGAATGAAGGACCAGGCGTTGCTATGTTCACATTTATTTAGAAACATTTTTTTGTAATGCATACAGGCCGTTGCAGCCTTCTGCCAGTTGTAAATAACTCAGGCGCCATTTGTAATTCATGGAAATTGGACCCTGCAACTCTCCGTTTTCCTTTGAAAGGCCTCTTGCCATATGATAAGGTATGTTGCTAAATACGATGGAACTTTTGATCCATCTAAGAGTCTTCATTGTGGATTATTTGATGTGTAATGCTAAATTGTCTCTTCAAAGACTGAAGAAGTAAATATTTAATGAAAGATAGTTTATGGTTTATCATATGATTTCAATATCCAAGTACAGCCTGTGGTTTAGGATATTGCAGGTGTCTATGTTCCAATGGTCCACTTCTGGCAAAGCACTTGGTGTTAGAAAATTGAAGTTTTTAATTGATTCCTTGTTTTCACTTTTCCTTTACAAAGCAGGGACCAAAAATGAATTTGCAGTGTCCCTAAAATTTGAAGAGTGAGCCTCCTATTTGTTAGATTTTTGTCAAAAGGGGAGGACAAAAGTAGAGTAGAAATTTCTCAAAGGAAAAAAATCCACAAATATCCGTAAAATGAAATATGTGATATAGACATAAAGCTATAATGAAATATGACAGATTTATTTTATTATCTTGGGGTTTGGAGTAGTGACAGAGCAGGGTATGGGGAGGGCAAGATACTTTTCATGTAAATGTTTCATGTCAAAAATGACATAGACAGTGATTAGGAAACTTTTCCAAAAGTGAGGAGTGTAAAATAGTGCAACTAAAGTGACAATTCTGGGTTCTTGGCATATTAGTCACCAAAACTTTGGAAGATGAAAAAGTGGTAAACTAAATGGAATTTGCAATAATGATAGCAAGTAATAATGAAAACAGAAACTTATTGTGAACTTACTATGTGCCAGGCACTGTTTTAAGAGCTTACTTTGCAACAACTTTTATTCTTAACTTTGCAACAACTTTTATTCTTAACTATCATCTTAATATTTCCATTATCCAGATGATGAAACTGAGACACTGAGTAGAGTAGTAACTTGACTAAAAGGGCCCACATTTAGGAAATAGTATAGTCAGGATTCGAACTCTTAACCTGTGAGCTATCAAGTCATTTGTCCTCTCCAAATTTGGAAATGATGTTTATGTTTACACTTGTAGGAGAATGATTAGAAACTGCCTCCATTCCTCTTTGATTAGATTTCTGGGGAAAAAAATCCTTTCCCTACACTGATGCTTAAGACTTTCACGTGACTGTAGCTGAAGCCATTTCTAAGTTTTCCTCTATGACCTTGGGCAAGTCCCTTCACCTCAGTTACATCATTTATCAAATGAGGGGTGGGAACAGATTAATTGTAAGCACTAAAATCCTATGATTTTTTTCCACTAGATACTGCCTACTGTGTGAAGGTAACAAGTGCCTTTAGAGGATTTTTTGATCCCAATTTCAAATTATTTGAATTAACATTAACTTTGATCTTGAAGCAATAATTTTCTTTATTTTCTTTAAAGGATCTCTTTGAACCACAGACTGCTTTGTTGAGATATGTTTTGGAGCAGCCTTATTCCAGGGATATGGTCTGCAATATGCTAGGTTTAAATAAGCAGGTACTGTACTGTGCTGGAAACCTAGTAAATTCTGCATAGAATCTGCACTATTCTTTTCTCTTTTCTTTGCTATAGCTAACTGAGCAAAACAGTTAAGAACTATTTGGTGATTTTTTTTTTAAATATATGGTTTATTAAACAATGTATTATTCTTATCATTTATATATTGCTTTAAGAATGTTTAAATTAAGAAGGAGATATTTTAAAAATTGGTTTATTTTGCATTGCTTTTTTTTCTATAAGGCCAGTTTCAAGTATACCTTTTGCCAGAGAAACCTACACATGACTTAACCATAATTTTTGACTTTTTTTGTTGTTCGGGTATCTATTTTTATAACCCTTGGTATTTTCAGCATGGCCTCAATTGCTGATTTTTTTTTTTCTTTTTGGTGTGTGTTTTTGGTGGTTTAACATGTGGGAGGGTTTGTGCTGACTCTGGGTTCCTTGAGGCTGGCCTCATAGTCACTGTTTTGTCTTTTCTTTTTTTCTTCCTTTATTTTTGTTCTGTCCTGTCTTGTCCTGCCCATCCTCCAATGCTCTAGACCTTGAACATTGCTCAGGTATGTTCACAACCTTACTGTTGTATTGTGACTAACGATACGCTGGCCGCTTTGTAGCCACTGATTCCATTTAGAGAATACGTGTATGGTCGGGGCTTGAAATTGGCAGGACCATGCTGAGACCAAGGCCACTAAAATGAATTTCTTCTTGGGATATGAGAGTTGTTTTTGGTGGATTGTTTTTGCTTTTGGTTTTTGGTGTTTGTTTTTTTTTAATATTCTTTTTTTTTTTTAACCAAATCAAGAGACAACACCTGGCACATGATAAAGCCTGTCACTTTTTTGATGGGTTGTTTTTCCTTCCCACTCCATTTTACTGTTTTTCATACTTTAGGGCTAAAGCTAGCCTGGTGGAATTTTCAGAGATGGAAAGATTTGTGGTGGCCTTTATCTTTCCAGACTATTAAAACATAAACAAACAACAACATCAATAAAAATACTTATGTTGCTTTGCCTAAAAACAAAAACAAATTAAAAACAAAACAAAAAAGAGAACAAAAGCACTTTAACAGAGATATGCTACTTTTAAAAGTTGGAGTGGTACGCTTTACATGGGGAAGTTTTTTTGGAAACACGGAGATTGACTAAGAAATGTCACACTCTTAGGTGACCCCACACCTGCTTGACAAACACCCTTCTTTGTCTGTCTTTGCCAGAAGTGTCCTCCTCCTGCAGTGAGCGCCTCGCAGCTGAAGTCCACCTGTGGCAGGAGGAACACGAAATGGCCAAACTTTATAAACCAAACTCTTATACAGTCCCAAGCCTGTTCCAGGACTTTTCACCTTTGAGATTTTAAGCAAAATAGTGGTTCTCATTATTTTTGTTAAAAATTTTTGAGCCCAACATATTAAAATAGACCAGCTTTTTGATTTTAAAAAGACGTTCTTGTCTAGGTTATATAAAATAGCGTTGCTGTTTGCAATACTATAGTGAAGGTTGTGCCAGTGCTTCCATTTATAAAGCCCTATTTTTAAGGACATATAGCTTGGCCATAAAACTTGCTCAGTGTTGAAACTTTGCATGCCAAACCTCACCCTAGTAGCAGTATCTCTTTTATTATTTTAAGTTTTTTCTTCTGAAAAATTTACCAAGTCTCCTTGTTTGGACAAGCCTTTGTTCATGTGAAACTGAAACTGCTTCACACCACAGTATCTGACAGTTAACCTCACATAACCTGTCAATGTAACATCTTAAACACCAAGTCATTAACTCTGATCAGCTTTCACTTGAGTTAGAGGTAAGTATTCAGTGAACCTTGAAAGAATGCTTCGTGCTATGTCTTAAAACTAATTTTTGCAGTGAGCTTTAAGGCATACTTGACTCAGTTTTTTTTTGCAGTTTGGTGAATGAATGTACCCATGGTCATTTGAGCTGCAAGTACCTTCCCCCAGATATCCTTATTAGCCATCCTTAGCTTTTTGCTTTTGAGGGGCAGCTCTTCTCAAACTAGAAATTGACAAAATTTTGAGAAGGGTGTTTCTGATCTGATTCTTTCAGTAACAAGTTTCAACCTAAAAAAAGTTTATGACTAAGACATAAATCCGTAAAAAATAAAGTTTATAATGGAAATGCTGACAGAACATTATTAATATTGATCTCACTGTAGTGTAAACATTGTCAGAAGTTCACAATTCATCATTAATTGTTTTGGGAGAAAACTAGTGAGCGCACTTGTAAGATATATGCTGCATTGACTTGATATATTATTTTTACCACCTGGAGAGTAGGGTAGAAAATGAGAGCACACTGTATAAGAAGCATATGATTAAAAATAAACAAGTTATCTCATCACATCTTTTATCATTACAGAACTATATCCTGCACTATACTTTCTTGTCCTCTCTCTAGCAATGCAATAATTTACTTAAAGCTTTGAAACCTTTTAAGAGCTATCCATATTGCATTTTCCAGTAGGAATTGGGCTATGGTATTTTATCCTAAAATTGGTTGCATTCAGAAGGTCATAAATAGCCCAGTTCTGTGACCAGCAAGGTAGAGTGTTCACAGTGTGAGAATCCTGTTTTGTGTATTTGCACAAGAGTTTGTATTCTTTCTACTGAATAAGAGCATTACAAAACAGATTCACTCCTCAAGCTCTTATGTGGTGGTATATGAACTCTGGCTGCCCTGAGACAGTGAAGTACTAGACTGATCACTCAGTTTATCCTTAAAAGGCACCATTGAAAGTGGTATTAACTGGCATGGGACTCCAGTTCTGATTGGTAGAGAATATGATAAATGACATACAATGGGATTTTTCTTCCCAACCTGTCCTAAATAGATACTGCTTTAAAATTGATTTCTAGCACTGAAATAATGATTTTAAATTAACTTACGCCCACCTAAGTACAATATGTTAAAATTGCACCACATAAGCAGTACCAAAACTGTTATATGAAAATGTCAGAGGCCACTTAATATAGGATATGCTTACTAAGACGGAAAGCATTATCATTTGCCATTTTAAATAGTGGTGGGAAAAAATCAGGGGCATGGATGGGGCTTAATGTTTCTATTAATTCCTTGTGCCTGATTTTCAGCGTTTACCAAAACTGAAAATTTAATACAAGTTTCCGATACAGTTTGAGCTGTTATGCAGAAATTGCATTGTTAAAATACTGAATTTAGATTCTTATTGTTAAAACAGGCTTTAACTAAACATGCATATACATATGATGTAAACTAATTCCATTTGTATGCCTATATCTTGAAGACTTAAATTTATGAAAGCTTTCAGCAAGTTGTGAATAACCATAGACATAGCATCCATTGGCTACCAGAATTATCACACCCTATGATTGATAATTAGCCTTTATTCACAGATCATTAAACTGATTTACAAATTTTCATTTCTTCCACTTTATAAAATAATTTATGTGATGGAGAATCTTAATTTTAATGTAATTATCTTTTAGCAGTTGAAAACTAAAGCAAAACTTATTCTATAGTAGTTAGTAGCACAGATCATTTTATATTCCAGACTTTTCCCTCTTTTTTTTTTTTTTTTTTTTCATATTATTAAAATTGGCAAGTAAAAAAAGGAACATGTGTAAGCTATCCCTAAACTTGGTTTGAGAACTATCCTTGGATTTAACCAAAAACACCTGGGAAATATATTCATTCTGATAGATGTTCTGCTACCCTCAGACTAACCAGTGCATTTGGTACCATAGAGATTCCTGACTGATTTAATTATTAACAGAAAATCTGGGGGTAGTCTTGAGTCATGGTATACACTGAAAGCTTGTCAGCTTTGACTGTAAATTTCCTAGTTGTTCTTACTTTGCCAAAATCTTAGTATTTTTGGTTTTCCTCTAAATCATTAACTATATGACCATCAATCACTGCACTCCTAAAAATATGTAGGTAAAAATCCAGTTCTCTGAAACAAATAGCTAATACTAATAAGGGAAACTCAAAAATGACCCAGGTGCTAAAAACCAATTTTGTTTAGTTTATTCTTTTTTTCCTGAAGCAGACTGACGGAAGACCATCACGGATGGAGGAATAGATGACAAATTGGTTAGTTTCCAACTAGCAGCAAATTCCCATCGCTGAAGAAAAATTCCTACTGGAAATTCTGGCTTTACTTCTTTTCACAAATTTTTCTGACTCTTGTATACTTTGAATGATCTCGCTCTAAATTTGTGTTGTCTGACACATTTCTTAGGTTGTTGGTGGTTGGCAGAACTAGTGAATTTCAAGCCCTGTACACAGTAGTTTTGCATGCTGATTTAAGAAATAGTTTGTAGTGTTGTCTGTTGCACTTTGCTCTGCTTCATAATGATAATTACATTTGGAGGAAAAGTACTGTAGTCCCAACTGGTGGTGTTAATATTGCTCTTCGTAAACCTGTAATGTGATTGAACTGTGATCATGGCATTGTGTTTTTGGAAAAAATATGAAACAACCATTGATGCTTACTGTTTTGGATAGATGTTTGTTTTATTTGCATGCTTTAAGAAAGTGCAGCTATATTGGAGCTTTACAAGTTTGGAGCTGGCAGAAAGCATGCAAAAGAGGGGATGCTATTCATTATGTTTTGTTTTTTTCCAAATTCGTCCCCATTTTGCATTTTTCCCCTAAATTTAAAGAAATCATATCCCTTTTTCATGGCAAAAGACTAATAATCACATCTAAAGTTTATAGGGAAAGCATCTATGTTAGTATTGTATTCATTAGAAAGGCTTCCAACTGCCTGGCTATTAAGTCATATAACATATTTTATTAAAAGTATAAAAATGGCTTAAAATATGGCTTAACATATTTCTTTTGGTAAAAGTACATTTTTTAAAATCACTTTAAAAAAGCATAAATCTTTTTGCCTCTAGAAAGGGAAGTTGCATTTTCATTTTTAGTGTTTAAACTCAATTCGTTTTCTTGTTTTAGATTTTTAAAATAGTCTAATTTAAAATTAAAGCTGCATTATGTTTGGCTTCTAAGAGGGAAGAGCAGAGATTTAACTTTGAGATCAAGTTTTTTTTTGTTTGTAGAGGAAGTTTTCCTTTCAGTATCAGATCAATACCACACATTGAAAAACAGACGTTGAGTAATCTGGAAGCTATTTAGATATACCTCTGTATATAAAGTTAGTGTAAACATGTGGTGATTACTTTTAAATAAATAGATCACACACTACTTTGTTTGCTCTCCTGTCATAGTATTTAATTCCTGGAAATCCAGGGTTTTCATATTTTGAGCTAGATTGCAAAATTAATACTGTTATCCCCATTTCGTTTTTCTTTTAAATGATCTTTGTTCAAAAAATAAATAACAAAATTTTCTACTGTGTAGTGTCCTTTGTCATAGTGGAACAATGATGTCTATAGTGAAAGTCAAAAGTTAATGGGAAGCCTGTTTTGCGTGAGACCTGAAAAATAATTTTTTATGATACTCATCCTCTATGATAATGTAACATGATGCAGCTTTAATAGACTAAATCTAACCTTAACTTTCTAAGTTCAACTTCATTCCATGCTTCTCAGCCTCTTGTTACGATTAATGCCCATTAACTGGTAACTTCTGAAACTAACCGGGAGGCTTTTGGAATACTGTATTTAATCTCTGCCCTACAGCACAAGCAGCGCTGCCCTGTGCTGGAGGACCAGTTGGTGGATCTGGTGGTTTATGCCATGGAGCGATCGGAGACCGAGGAGAAGTTTGATGATGGGGGAACAAGCCAACTCCTCTGGCAGCATCTCTCGAGCCAGCTCATTTTCTTTGTGCTTTTCCAGTTTGCAAGTTTTCCACATATGGTCCTTTCTCTTCATCAGAAGGTAAGTACCACACCCTTTGTCAGAGCCACTTTACCTGTTGATTAGTGTGTTTTAGACTGGTGTGGATGTTACCTAGTGAACAGAAGTTCTGAGCTCTGATTTCTGTTTTGTTCAGTGCCTTTATGGTTTCTTAACTTCTCACTTTCTTGTCACCATAAAAACTGCATTCACTTCTTCATTCCACATATTCACAGTGCAAGGACCAGGAGATACAAAATGAAAAGGCACTAGTACAGTACCCTCAAAGAGCTCTTTACCGGTGGGAAGATATAGGTATAAACAATTTGATTATAATATTATAGTTCACATAATGGAAGCATGTTTCCTTGTGATAGGAATGAGAGAACAGTCCCTATTAAAGACATCAGGAATGGCTTTATCAAAGGGATCTTGAAACTATTACTTGAAAGACAAGTAGAAATTTGCCAAGAGGAAAAGATAGGAAAGTGTTTCCATAACAATAAGATGGTCATTTGGAAAGGGACAGAAGTGTGTGATAACTGGAAAGAAAAATATAAAAGAGAAAGTGTTGGTGAGATGAGGAAAGCAGGAAGGTAAGACCAGACATGGAGAACTTTATATGACCCTGTGTTTGTTCTGAGTTAAATTTACTTTGGGAAGCAAATGAGGAAGGGAATGACATCATCGTATACAAGTTGGAAAAATCAGAAGCAAAGAAATTAGTAAGGGAGCTGTTGCAGTGGTCTGGGTGAGAGATGCTGAAGACCTAAACCAGGACAGAGAGGAGGAGCCAGAAACCCGGTATGCTGGGAGGTGAATACGACTTGGTGACGATAGGTGACAGGGAGTAAAAGGAATCTAGGATCACTCACTGGTTTCTGCTTAGGCAGTGAATGAAAGAGTAGAACAATAAATCCAAAACAGGGAATTCGAGTGGAAGAGTAAGTTGTGGAAAGGGTTAGACACATTGAATGGGAATAAGGCATAAGGCTTTGGACACATTGGGATTAAAATAGTGTTGTTGTATCTATAACATCTTGATAGTCTAGATTATTTTGGGGAAATTTTTTCATAAGAGTTGTTAAAATCCTTTCAACCACCACTTACCCACCACCCCTATCACCACCACTGGTTTCTGTTATCATCTACAGGAAACCAGGAAAAGTGTTTTTGACAACCAGTCCTTGAGGAGTAAAAAAAATAAATTTAATCCTTTTGGTATAATAAAGTACTCCTTGTGTTTTGATGAAATATTTTTAGTAATATTCCCAAATTAAACTTGATTCTCATGCATACATGATCGACTTAATCATGTTTTAAAACATTTAATTTTTGATATGCATAGTTGTTTTGGAGGTCAGGGAGAAAACATATAATATTAAAATAATTTAAAAGGCTTTGCTGGGTGTGCCTTGAGTGGAGAATAAGTAATTAGTAAATGCAAACGTTAGATGCTAACTTTCTGAGAACAAGGTTTCTCTCTCTCTCTCTCTCTTTTTTTTCTTTAAACTTTACTCTATCTGTTTCTTTAACTGGCTGTGTAGATTTGTATTTGAACGTTTTTTACAGTTAGCAGGGCGAGGACTGATTAAAGGCAGAGATCATCTGATGTGGGTTCTCTTGCAATTCATTTCTGGAAGTATTCAGAAAAATGCACTAGCTGATTTTCTCCCTGTCATGAAGCTCTTTGACCTTCTGTACCCAGAAAAAGAAGTAAGTTTTACTAAATAGTTAACAATGTGATTAGAATTATGTCTAATTTATGTTTAAGGATTTTAGTGTGATTTTGTGAGATGAGCACTGGACTTGAAAGCTGGAAACATGGTTCTTTTCCCAGTTTTTGTGATTGCTGTGATCATGGGATAGACATTCAGTTTTTCTTGACATTAGTTTACTCCTGTATAAAGTGCAGAAATTGAACTAGATTATTTTTGAAGTTTATGTTAAATCACATTTGAACATCTAGTATGACAAGCTCTTTCTCTACATTCTAAAGAGGGTTACAATTTTTTAAAGCATGAAACTGTTTTAATCTATACACTTTGAATGACCACATAACATCAGTATCTGTTAATATGGTTTTTTTGGTTGTTTGCCAATTGAGTGTGTCACACTAGTGTTTTATTATATAAGGTATTTGAGTAAAATATGGTATATATTGATGATTGTCATTTTTTTTTTAGAAATTTTGGCTACCTAACATATCTGCTCTGATTTCTGTGACATGATAGCATAGTGATTGGTGTACTTTTTAAAAAATTTTTATTTATTTATTTTTGGCTGTGTTGGGTCTTCGTTTCTGTGTGAGGGCTTTCTCTAGTTGTGGCGAGCGGGGGCCACTCTTCATCGCGGTGCGCGGGCCTCTCACTATCGCGGCCTTTTTCTTGTTGCGGAGCACAGGCTCCGACGCACAGGCTCAGTAGTTGTGGCTCACGGGCCTAGTTGCTCTGCGGCATGTGGGATCTTCCCAGACCAGGGCTCGAACCTGTGTCCCCTGCATTGGCAGGCAGATTCTCAACCACTGTGCCACCAGGGAAGCCCGATGATTTTCATTTTTCAGAAACATTTTATTATGGAAATTTTAAAATGCACAAAAAATGTAGAGTAAATAGAAAAAGAAACTCCTGTCCCATCACCAAGAAATACTCTTTTTTTTTTTTTTTTTTTGGCTGCGTTGGGTCTTCATTGCTGTGCGCGGGCTTCTCATTGCTGCGGAGCACAGGCTCTAGGTGCACGGGCTTCAGTAGTTGCAGCACGCGGGCTTCAGTAGTTGTGGCATACGGGCTTATTTGCTCTGCGGCATGTGGGATCTTCCCAGACCAGGGATCGAACCTGTGTCCTCTGCATTGGCAGGTGGATTCTTAACCACTGCGCCACCAGGGAAGTCCAAGAAATATTCTTATTTCATCTTCTTTCCTCATCTTTTTTATTAATGCCGGATGATTTTAAAGCAAATTCCAGACATCCATGTCATCTCACCCATCGATAAACAATATGTTTGATGCTACTCATTTAGATTGCATGTCTCTTATATGTTCTTGGAAAGCATATATGTGACTTTTAGAAACTCTGTATTCATATTTATCACACTCAGTAAGATAATGATGTGATTAATTTTTTTCATAATGATGTGTTTAATTTTTAAAGGATAAAATTTTTTTTTAATAAATTTATTTTATTATTTATTTTTGGCTTCATTGGGTCTTCGTTGCTGTACGCGGGCTTTCTCTAGTTGCGGCGAGCAGGGGCTACTCTTCGTTGCGGTGCGCGGGCTTCTCATTGCGGTGGCTTCTCTTGCTGTGGAGCATGGGCTCTAGGCGTGCGGGCTTCAGTAGTTGTGGCTCACGGGCTCTAGAGCGCAGGCTCAGTAGTTGTGGCACACGGGCTTAGTTGCTCCGTGGCATGTGGGATCTTCCTGGACCAGGGCTCGAACCCAGGTCCCCTGCATTGGCAGGCGGATTCTTAACCACTGCACCACCAGGGGAGTCCAAGAATAAAAATTTAATGATTATGAATGCTTTGTGGCAGTAGGAAAAGCTTGACTAAGCACCTGTGGATTTCTGTTATTTTCTTGGCAAGTAAAAACAATCTTGTAATAGTTTCAGTATTTGATAGCTGTTAGATCTTCTGATTTGTGTTATTGAACAGTCAAAGGACAGTTGGAGCTAAATTATGAGATACAGCAGAAATGGATTACTAAAATATATATAATTAGTTAATTCTACTCTTTCTTATTATGTTTAAATTGTTCTTTTTTAGTTTATCCCAGTTCCTGACATTAACAAACCCCAGTCAACTCATGCCTTTGCAATGACCTGCATTTGGATTCACCTCAATAGAAAAGCCCAAAATGACAACTCCAAGCTACAGATTCCAATACCTCATTCCCTAAAGCTTCACCATGAGTAAGTTGTTTGTAGCTTGACAGTTCATTTTTTTAATTTAATAAATAGTGGGTTGTAGACTAATATTGGTCTCAGTATTTATGTGAAGTATGGAAATCTTCCCACATCCACTGGAGGTGAGGGTAAATATTTAATGTGTACGTTATAACTAAGGGAACCTGATCAATTGCAGCAGAAAGCAACTAGAAGATTAACCAAGCCTGTTTATATGTATGTGGAGATACATATTTTTATATATATATATATATATTTTTTTTTTTTTTTTTAATTTTCAGGTCTAATCTTTGCTTTTACATGTTTTGCCTTAGTTAAAACACTTAATTTCCAAAACTATGTGAAAATGTTTCAAAATTGCTTAAGTACTTGGAATTTGAGCATGATCTGACTGAGATACCTTTCACTCCCTGGGCTGCCGGGATTGATTGGGCTGATCTGGCTGGCATGCTCCCTTACATCATTTCCAAAGCTGCGATTACTCAAAGAAGATGCCCTCTTTTAGATAGGACTGCGCTTCCGTCAAGGGTGTTAGGAATGGCTGAACTTCTGAAAAGGACTGACTGTCAGATCTCTTCATAGGAGACTGTAGGGTAGTCAGACTTCACATTCCATTTGGCTTTCATTTTATGAGGTAACCCTTAACCATTTTTTCTTAGTGACATCTGTAATGAAGGTATATTATTGTACTTAAGCAAATAGATAAGTAGAAGGCTAGTTCATGAATCTGTGAGTTATTTCTTCATTATCTGAATCTTAGTGCAGTATATATAGTACATACTTAACAACCATTCAGTGTTCACTTATAATTACTTACATTCTTTCTGAAATGCTTCTCAGTCTTTTATATGTGTTAACACTATGTTTTGGGCAGAAACTATAATACCTATAGGAATAAATATATAGTTGCAGGAAATTAAACTTTTTTAGAAATGCAAATTACCTTTCTAGAAATTATTTGCATTTTTTTCTGTTTAATGGAACTTGAAATTTTAGGTTCCTGCAGCAGAGTCTTAGAAATAAAAGTTTACAGATGAATGACTATAAGATCGCCCTGCTGTGTAATGCATACTCTACAAATTCAGAATGTTTTACATTACCCATGGGAGCTCTGGTAGAAACTATTTATGGAAATGGAATTATGAGGATACCTCTTCCTGGAACGAGCTGTTTGGCTTCAGGATCTATTACTCCCTTACCAATGAACCTCCTGGATTCACTGACAGTTCATGCCAAAATGAGGTATGTTCTTTCTATTTATTTGGTCCTATGTCAGGGAATTGATATCAGTGCAGCAAAGACTTGATTTCATGATTATGTGTGTGTATTTTATGGCCAGGTATATTTTTAAAAACCTCTAGGTTTATTTTATTACAAAAATGGTATTGTTTATTATAGGAATCCTAGAATATACAAATAAACCCAAAGAAAATGAAAATAATTGCTATAATCCCTCCATAAGAAATAAGCATTGTAAAATTATATTTATATATATGTATTGAGTATTAATTAAACATATTAATTAAACACATTTTTAGATCTAGTGCTCTTCAGGAACATCTGTTTTAATTGCTACAAAGAAGTCTTTTGTGTGTCTATGTATGTTTCTTTAGTCAGTTCCACGTAGTTGGATACTGAGATTGCAGTGTCTCAGTGTTATAAAGATGGCTATGAAGATTATCTTTCTGGCTGTCTTTGCACCTTTCTGTCTGTCTTTGCACCTATCCATAATTCCATTTTTATTAAATAATTTGCTGGAAGTAGAATTGCTGAGTCCAGGGATGCAAAAACTGTAATATCTTCCCTATGCTGACTATACATAAGAGTGCTTTTAGAATTGACATTTATGGTTTCTAAAAGACGGAAAGGGCTCTGCTGGGTGTGATTCTAGAACCTCAAGTGCCCATAGGAGCCAGGCTGATAATGTAAGTGAGTGATGCCTGCCTGGGGCTGCGTGAAGGCGAGTCAGGTAATAGTGTGCACGGAAGCCTGTGTGTATAGAGGGGTTGAGGCTGAACGGAGCGTGAGGGGCTCAACTCACGGTGCTGCCACTTGTGCTAATTTCTGCAATGTAAGAATGAACACTAGTGTAGCTAGTTCTTGGTTGTTTTTGGAAAGGGCTTTTATTTCTAGACTCTCAACCGTTAAATGTTGGCTCAAACTACAAACACTGCATAGATCAAAGAGAATGTGTGTGTGGGCCTCCAGGTGGGGGGTCATTGGTTCCAGAAAAACCATGCTCTTTTTCAAATGGTTAGCATTGTGCTAGAATTATACAAGCACTTTACTGGCATGTGACCAAATTGAGGAATGTCCCTTTAGTACCTAACATTTGGGTCTTACCAGTGATTTGTTAAGCAATTCTGTAACAAAAGTTAATTTCTTAAATGGTTTTAGTTACATATTTGAAAAAGAAAAACATCCTAAAACCATTCAAGCATGTACCCAAATTTTGAGTTGGGTACATGAGTTGTACCCAAATTTTGCTTTCCCGTGAGCAGAGAGATCCTGAGGCACATTGAAAGCAGCGTGGAAACCAGAATTAGTCTCAGGTTGTACAATGCATCACTACCATGTGTCCTGTACAACCTAAATGATTAAAACAGAGCTGATTCATTTCATATATTTAAGTTCAGATTTATACCAAGTTCTCTATAAGTAGAATAATTCCTGTGTTTATGTCAAAAATAATGAATTTTTATTTTCTTTTATTTTATGTTGTTGTTTCTCCTCAGCCTTATCCACAGCATTGCTACCAGAGTGATAAAGCTTGCTCATGCAAAGTCCAGTGTGGCCTTGGCTCCAGCCCTAGTGGAAACGTATAGCCGTTTATTGGTCTATATGGAAATAGAGTCTTTGGGCATCAAAGGATTTATCAGTAAGACAGAACTTTCTGGTGTTTTTAACCATTAACGCTTCCATTCATTCAACGTATACTTTTCTAGTTGCTAGGGATATAGCAGTGTACAGAAGTCACTGCCATCATAGAGATTACCTGCTAAATGAGGAAGACAGACAAAAAATGTAAATAATCGAAATATGGAACATGTCAGGTGATAAACCTTACAGAGAAAAATAAAACAAAAAAGAGGGATAGACCCTTACAGAGGGTCAAGGGAGTGGGATGCATGTTTTAAAGTAAAGTTATGGTTAAAAAAAAGGGGGCGTGTAATTGTGCTAGGTGCTTGGGATGTAGTGAGCAGGACAGACATGATGCCTGTACTCATATAAAAACCCACAGTCCCATTTGCCTCTCTTTCTGGTTTGCCTGGGACAGCAATGAGTACCAAGTCTGACTGGCAATAGGCAGGGGGTGTTCCTGCATTGCAGAAGACATTGTATGATGTCTGTTGGTTGTTATGCAGTTCTAAATAATAGATATTTTCTAATATGGAAGTGTTTTTCTGATTTGAGGTAATTTTAACTTTTTACTAATACAGTATCATTTTAACCATGGTTACTCTTTTTTCCAGATAATTGAAAGTCAAATTAAACTTTATTAGCAGGGAGGAGGGGGTGTGATACAATTTGTGTGTTAAAAAGTGATCCTCATGCTTCAAAAGGTTGGGAACAGTAACTTTATAAAAGTAATTTAAAAGATAACTAAATAAAAATAAATAAAGAAGTGAGGAAGGTTAGAGTAATTTTTTTCCATATCCTGGCTCTTATTTTACCTTTCCAGATGAACTTGAGTATCATTTGTCAAATTCCAGAAAAAAAAAAAAACAAAGTTGGTATCGTTGGGTTGGCCATAAAGTTCGTTTTGTAACAGAAAAGCTCGAATGAACTTTTTGGCCAACCCAAAAATAAGGATCTGGATTTTCTTCCTTAAAATTAAAGTACAAATTAAGGAGAAAATTTGGAGAATATATGTGTATATATGTGTGCATGTGTATCTGTATGTTTGTATGTGTGTGTGTTCATGATCAGAATCTTTGCATGGATTTTACTCTGTGACTTTTCTTCAGATATCTTTTAATACATAGCTTTTACTGATTGGTGCCGTAAATTGTCTTGTTCCTCAAGGTCAGCTTCTGCCAACTGTTTTCAAGTCTCATGCCTGGGGAATCTTGCACACGCTTCTTGAGATGTTCAGCTACCGGATGCACCACATTCAGCCTCATTACAGAGTTCAGCTCCTGAGTCATCTTCATACTTTGGCTGCAGTTGCACAAACAAATCAGAACCAGCTTCATCTCTGGTGAGCTCATTGGAGACTGTCTTTCCTTGGATTTATTAGAAACTTTGTTGGAGATGGGGAACTTAATCCATTAACTTACAGTATTTTTATTCACTGTCATAAAACTCCAGGGCTTCTGGAGTGTTTTATTTCCAGTATAGAAGAAGTAGAGTCCAGCTTTTTAAATAGAAACCTAGTAAGGTAGTTGAATTATTGCCTAGGGATCTTTGGACTGAGAACAAGTACTTCCAAGACCTTTGACATTGTATTCTAACTTAGCCCTTTAGAATACTGGATTCAAATATACTTCAGATTATGGTTAAAGTATCATGTCATTTTGATTTTCTCTAAGTGAAAATATATTTCATATTTTAAAAGATGTACTTTTTGAAATGCTGTGCATCCAGGTGAAATTTTTTAGTCCTGCAGACTACAAGCTATCTTTTTCAAATGTGTAAAAATGTCAGTTGGTTTTTGCTGTAAAATTTGGCACCTTGGGTTTTTAAAACAAATTAAGCAAAGCTCATTCTCACACAAAAGACGAGTTCATTTGTCTGTTTGTTTTTAATCAAAGAAGGGAAATTTATAGTTTGCATGTTTTCCCGTTGTGATTAACCTAGAATTAGATTTAATTCTATAGTTCTGAGATTTTACCTGCAGCTTAATCTTTTAATGATTGTTTTTGTTCTCCCACTTTTCAGTGTTGAGAGCACTGCACTCAGGCTTATAACGGCATTAGGTAGCTCGGAGGTACAGCCACAGTTTACACGCTTCCTTAGCGATCCCAAAACGGTGCTTTCAGCGGAATCTGAAGAACTGAACCGCGCCCTGATATTGACCTTAGCTAGAGCAACTCACGTAACAGGTACAGTGAATATGCAGCCGCCCCCAACAGAAGCAGATGAGTCAGTGTGCTGTGTCCCTCCTGACTACTAAGGGGCAGGGGGGAGGGTAACCTGCTGAAAAGATTCTTCTCACTTGTTTCCAAAAAACCAGTTGTTGTTTTCATATCTTCACCATTTCAGTAATTAACGTAAATTCTTCTCTGTGTACTACCATTTTAACTAGGTTGAACATCAGTTTTTGGTCATCTAACATCATTTTAAAGTCATGGTTCCTGAGCTTTTTGGTCTCAGGACCACTGATACTCTTAAAAAATAATAATAATAATTGAAATTCCCAAAGATTTTCTGTTATATGGATTACATATATGATATTTACTTTGTTAGAAATTAAAGTAGGAGTTTTTAAAATATTTGATTTATTTTAAAATAACAGTAATAAACCTATTGCATGTTAACATAAATGATGTAATTTTTATGAAAAATAAACCCTATTGTCTCCAAAACAAAACTTTAGTGAGAAGTACCATTGTTTTACATTTTTTGCATCTTTCTTTTTTTTTTAATAGAGCTGCTTTTATTTATTTATTTATTTATTTATTTTTGGCTGCATTGGGTCTTCGTTGCTGTGCGTGGGCTTTCTCTAGTTGCAGTGAGCAGGGGCTACTCTTCGTTGCAGTGCGCGGCCCTCATTGCGGTGGCTTCTCTTGTTGCGGATCACAGACTCCAGGCGTGCCGGGTTTCAGTAGTTGTGGCACGTGGGCTCAGTAGTTGTGGCTCGTGGGTTCTAGAGCACAGGCTCAGTAGTTGTGGCACAGGGGCTTAGTTGCTGCGTGGCATGTGGGATCCTTCCAGACCAGGGCTCAAACCCGTGTCCCCTGCATTGGCAGGCAGATTCTTAACCACTGTGCCCCCAGGGAAGCCCTTTGCATCTTTCTTTAATATCTGATATAAAGGAACATTGCTGGATTCTCATATTTGCTTCTACATCTCACCTATTGCAAGTGTTATTTTAGTAGAAGTAAGTAAAAAAGAAATGGCCTCACACAGATAGGAGATGGAAAGGGGAAGAGTATTTTAATAGCTTTTTCAGCTAATTATGAATATTCTTTGATGTCACACAAAATTGAAAAATTGATAGTTTCTTAAATGGAGTACGAAGTCCTATCAGTGAACTCTTCGTACTCTGTTACATTATAACCCACTGGTCTGTTTTGTACATTTAATGGATTTTGTGTTCATGCATATTTTGTGACTTCATGAATTGGTTTTTTAGAAAACATTGGTTTACTGAGTTCTGTAGATAGAGCTTGTAAATGTTGACGCATTTCATTATGCAGTATCAGAAAATTACATTTTTTAATCTCACTGTAGATTTCATTAGAAAAATTCTTTAAGTTTTGGAAAACTATTAGGCTTGTGGTAGTGTATATAAGTTTTCCAAAATTCTAATTTTCACTTGAAACGCCAAATTTTATCATTGGTAAAAGATGCAGTCATTTGTTCTTCTTGAAGTGACAGACTCCCTTTGTTAATTTTCAAGAAAATGTCTGCCTAATGCCCAAATCCAGAAAACTATATGTTCTTTCAAGTAAAATTGGAATCCCATTGAAAAAAAAGAACTAATTTGACCCAGTACTCAATCGCACAAGTATTTTTCCTCAAGATACCCATCATACTTTGGTGTGTAGGTGGAACACCTTATGCGTACTTCCATTTTATCACACAGAATATTACAAATAAATGTACTTAAGGGCTGAGATACAATCTTTTTTACTACTTTATCAAGGATATTCTTAAGTGAAACTGGCACCTTTTTTTTTTTTCCTGCTAAGAGTGTTTTGTGGTGAAGATTACAGTGGCTATTAGTATTGTTTGGTGCCACTGTTTGATTTGTTCTGAGGGCCAGCAATGTTACCCTCCATTGCTTTTGTGCCATCAGTGCACATTTCAACACAGTAAAAAGGCCAATGATATCTTAGTATTATTATTATTTCAGTAGCATTGACCTCATCGAATCCTTGAAAGGATATTGGGGACCCACAGAGTCTACAGACCACACTTTGAGAATGGCTATTTTAAAGAAATAGTTATTGAATTTAGCAACCTCAAATACCTTTGTGTAAACTGTCTTATTTTACATAAATAAACCTCTTTGGTTTAGAGAGTTATAGTCTATAGCTGTTTCAACCACCAGAAAAGATATGTGGTACTTTATTAGTTCTATTTCCTTGGCTCAGTAAAGTGCTAATACCTCATTGTCAGAGTGAACTAAATGAGCAGTCGTGGTGGGCCTGTACCAATCTTTTATCATTGGTGCTCTGTAATTCAAAAAAAAAAAAAAAAGATACCAAATGTCTTCTGTCTTCTTTTCACTAGTTATGTTCATATTTACCGATGTGATGACTAGTTAAGTAGTGAATGCACTGCAGTGAAATTCTCTGAGTGTACATACTTGTGACTTTTCTGTGATATCATTTATGAATTGTGGCCATGATCTTTTATATCTGGGTTACATTTGTTTGCTTGTGTTCAGATTTTTTTACAGGCTCTGATTCAATTCAGGGAACTTGGTGTAAAGACATCCTTCAGACCATCATGAGTTTTACTCCTCATAATTGGGCTTCACACACTCTTAGTTGTTTTCCAGGCCCACTGCAGGTAATTTCATCTTGAATTATATATTGAATATACAGTATATGAAATCATTCTTCCTATTTACTGTGTTATTCTAGAGAGTTTTGATGATACCCAGAGAAAATTAGCTTTTATTTCTTTTTTTGTAAATCCTTGCTATTACTTCCAAAATCTCTTGAGTTTTTCCTTGTCTTATTATAGGACTGGATATGTTTCTAAAAATTTAATTGTTATGGCTTCATCTTACTAGTTAACAGTTTTAGAATCTTGTGAGATTTAACACATTAACTGAAAAATTCTTTCTCATAGAACAGGAACGGGGAGAAATACAATGTAATGGAACTTCACAGAATACACATCATGTACATTTGACTGATTTTTTAAAATCACACAGAGAGCAAAACTATAAACTTGGCTTTTATAATATGGAGAAAGGAAAACCTCACCTGTCTTCCACTTTTCAGAGAAAATTTTAGGCATAATGAACGTCTGTTTTCTGTTAACTTCTAATAGGGCTGGAACAGTAGGTCTCAAACTTATCAGAATCACCTGGAGGGCTTGTTTAGCTAAAGATTGCTGGACCCCAGCTGCGGAGCTTCTGATTCAGTAGGTCTGGGATAAGGCCTGAGAATTTGCGTTTCTTACAGGTCCCAGGTAATGCTGATACGGATGGGCTGGGGACCATACTCTGAGAATCACTCGGCTAGTGTAATGGATTCTCCTTATAGATATACTAAAATATGTAACCGAAGAGTACTTAAATTTCTTTTTCTTTTCCTTTTTTTTTTTTCCCAAAGATGAGCAGAAGTATCACCAGATGATTGAAGAAAGTTTGAAATTCAGGCTTGCTTGGAATTTCTGTTTAGAAAATCTAGGAAAGAAATCTTAACAGATAATCCAGTCAAGCCTTTGTGTTTTCCCAGTATAGAAGTTCAGGCCTTGATTACTGAGCTGCTTGAGGTCACCTGGAATTTATTAGTGTTAGAGTCAAGCCGGGCCTGGTTTCTTGACTCTGTAGCCATAGCCCTTTTTACTACAACCATTGAAGTAAACTTCTGATCTTCCTTGTAGGCATTCTTTAAACAAAATAATGTACCTCAGGAAAGCCGTTTTAATCTGAAAAAAAACGTGGAGGAGGAGTATAGGAAGTGGAAGTCAATGACGAATGAAAATGACATCATTACCCACTTTTCTGCACAGCGCTCTCCTCCTCTCTTCCTTTGTCTTCTCTGGAAAATGCTCCTGGAAACAGA
The DNA here is from genome assembly GCF_009873245.2 of Balaenoptera musculus. Lineage (NCBI taxonomy): Eukaryota > Metazoa > Chordata > Mammalia > Artiodactyla > Balaenopteridae > Balaenoptera > Balaenoptera musculus. The sequence continues at coordinate 31,890,916 of NC_045796.1, forward strand.
TCATATTAATCAGATTGGCTATAGGTAAGCCAGAAACCTAGATCTGCATGCCATTTGGCAAGCCATTGTACCCTACAGCAATGCAATTTATTTTTTACTCTCTGCTTTCCAGAGTGTTAGAGAGAATTGGAGCTCGGGCCTTGGTAGTCCATGTGAGGACATTTGCAGATTTCCTGGTATATGAGTTCTCTACATCAGCTGGGGGTCAGCAACTCAACAAATGCATTGAAATTCTTAATGACATGGTATGGAAGTACAACATTGTTACATTGGACAGATTAATTCTCTGCCTGGTAAGAACACACTTACTTAAGAACAGATTTCTCAGCAGTCCCATTCTCTTTTGGATCGATGTGTATGACTAATGGATCTTGTGCTGATCTGTTCTATGTTGTTTCTAAGGATTTAATAAATTTATACTATAAATCAAGTATTGCTATCAATTCCCTAAGGGACTAGAGATTCCCCAATTTCTTCATTCATTCAGTAAGCATGTATTGAATATCTACTGTGTTGTATGCACAGAAGGTATAGAAGTAAATAAGACAGATGTGGTCCTGGCCTTGTAATGCCCTGAGTTGCTTCTCAAAGGCTCCTACTAGAGGCAGGAAGTAGTAAAAAGTCACTGAATCTTTTTTGAGTGCTTATAACCATTTCTGTACACTTTGGTAGCCATAGTCATAACTGAGCTGTACTTCTTATAGCCACCCAGTATTCCCCAAGCAGTTTTTTCTCCTGATTTTGATGTCTATTTCAGGCCAAATTTTAAGAAAAATCACTGAACCAGGCTGGAAAATGCTACATTTTTTTTAATACTATAGTGGTGATATTTAGGGAGCTTAAGTGGTTAACATTTACCTCTTAGCTGTAGAGCATAGATATAAAGATGGTTATAGTCTAATAAGGGAAATAAGGTAAGTCTATAAATCAGTAAAATAAAAGGATAAGTTAGAGGTGTAGGGAAGATATTGCCAGGCAACAATGAGAGATTACATCTACCTAGGTGGTGGATCTTAAAAGGTGGGTTAAATTTCAGAAAATAAAGATGGACATTCTAGGTGAGAGCCAAAAATAGGCAAGAAAGGGTCAGATATGTTTGAGGAATGCTGAACAGTTGTTTTGGGGTAGACTAGACATATAATGAAATTCTAATAATCGTGAGTTTTACTGCTTTCAAATTTAGACTCTTTAGAGCCATGCTTTTGCACAGGTTGGGCATTTTCATTTAATTTTTCTGTTCTTCTCCAAAGGCCATGCGTAGTCATGAAGGGAATGAAGCCCAGGTTTGTTATTTCATAATTCAGTTGCTGTTGCTCAAACCAAATGATTTTAGAAATCGAGTAAGTGACTTTGTGAAGGAAAATTCCCCAGAACACTGGCTACAGAATGACTGGCACACCAAGCACATGAATTATCACAAGGTACTAATTAAAATTAGTGCTTCAATTAATCCTTTTTAAGGCCAAACTTTAGGTATTTGGCTAATTGACTTGGCTGTTTTCTCTGCAGCTCTGCTCTTTTCTCTCTGGTCTGTATAGAAGTGAATTAGCTCCCTAAACTTTCTCAAGGTTCTAGAGTATCTCTAATGTTAAGAATAAATTGAAACTACAGTTTTAGTAGACATGGGTACTTACAATACAAAATGAAAAGAGTTATTACCAATCCTTTCGTATGTAAATCTCTTTTGGTTTATCTTTGGGATAATAGAGATTTTTGGTGAGTAAAGGACTCTAGATTTCGTTGCATTGCAGGAACAAACACAGTTTTATATTCTTCGAAAAATGACAGGTTTATTTAGCTCCTTTTTTAAGAAAATTACAAAAGATCCCGTAAACATTTACCATTTCCTCACTTCCACAGAAATATCCGGAGAAGCTCTATTTTGAGGGCCTGGCAGAGCAGGTCGATCCTCCTGTGCCGATCCAGTCTCCGTATCTGCCCATCTATTTTGGAAATGTGTGTCTCCGATTCCTTCCAGTATTTGATATAGTAATCCACAGATTTTTAGAGTTGCTCCCAGTATCCAAGTCATTGGAGACTCTACTAGATCACCTGGGAGGCTTATATAAATTTCATGGTGAGCTTTTTCAAATTTTAATTCCATCTAATAGCTCTGTAGACAAAAGTAGGCTGGGCATGACCATTTGGGTAATAGTAGTTCTAAAGGTTTTATTTTAATAATTTTTAATAAAAGTGTTTTTGAGGGACAGTGCTATGTGATGATACCATGAAGTATAAAATAGAAAACAAAAATATCAACAGTTAAATCATAGCCAAAAAAAAAAAAGTAATATACAAGAGATCCCTTATTTTATATAGTGTGTGATTAATTACCAAATCAGTATAGAAGGAGGGAAGTATGAGTTCAGAACAGACTAATGTTACTATGAACTAAACAGATCTTGGCAGGCTTCTTGGATGGATAGTGTTTGAACTATGATGTATGTGATTTGTATAAAGAGAAAGGAGAAGAGAGCATGATAAGCAGAAAGAATCCTTTGGAAAAATCATGGAGGTGTTAAAAACAAGGCATTTTGAAAACAATTGCCGCATTAGGCTAAATTGTACCTGGTGGTAGATCACCGTAAATGCCAGGCTGAGAAGTTATGATTTTATAACCTGCAGATAATCAAGAGTTAACTAGAAGTTATTGAGTAAAGTCATGGTATGGAAAGCATTCTTTTAGAAAGGTGAATCCAGTTCTAGCCGCAGCATGTCTTGGAAGGAGGAAGCCATTTCAAAGACTTATGTCAAGACGTTCAGGTGTATGATTAGCATCTAGACAAGTGTGGTGGCATTGAAAATGAGAAAGAAGGGACAGATAGTCAAGGAAGTAGGAATTGGGCTTGACTGACCAGTTATGGGGAAAGTATCAAAAGAAAGAAATCAAGGACAACTCTAAAGTTTTGAGCCTGGTAACTGGAGCATGGTGAGGTCAGTGACAGAGCACAGAAGTCCTGGAGCAGCCGCTGTGGGGACAGGGCATACTTATCTGGGGGGCAGTTCTTCTTAGTCCTTGATCTGAGATGTCTCCCTTCAAAGCAGAAGTCTGAATTGCGTTTTAGCGCTGCAGAGTAGGTATGAAGTTCAAGGGAGCATTCCTTTAAAAACGCTTTTCTTCTGGATTGGGTAATATATGCACATGATGCAGTGAAAAGTAGTTAGTCCCATCCCTATCCCCCAGTTAGGCAGTTTCTTTCCCTGTCGGCAATCACTATTACCAGTTTCTTGTGTATCCTACCTTAAATACTCTGGAGTTGGTAGTTTATTTTTTTTCACAAATATTATGTAATATACACATTGTTCTGCACCTTATTTTTTTTTAACCTTTATAACGTATTAGGGTCGATTATTTTGTATCAGTACGTACAAAGCTGCTTCATACATGCCATAATTGACCTAACCAATCCCCTATTTTTCACCATTTATACTGTTTTAATCTTTTGCTAGTATAAACAGGGCTGCAGCAACATTGCTTACACATAAGTCATTTTTGCAGGATAAATTTCCAGGACTGGAATTGCTACGTCAGCATGTGATGAATATCCTTCAGTATAAGCTGTGTATATTGTTAGAAGCCTTCTGCGTTATCCTAGAATAAAAATATTCATTGTACGCACTTGCCCAACATGTGAAATAGTTTTATAACCTTCTGAGCTGTTTTTTGGTAATCTTGAAAATAGAGGATTAGTTTTCCACAGTTGTCAGTAACCAGGTAACATTGTAATGATCTGTTTTCTTCTTGGCAGATCGTCCAGTGACCTATTTGTATAACACTCTGCACTATTATGAAATGCACCTGAGAAATCGCGAAAGTCTCAAACGAAAACTTGTCCATGCAATCATTGGGTCGCTCAAGGATAATCGACCACAGGGCTGGTGTCTAAGTGACACTTACCTGAAATGTGCTATGAATGCACGAGAAGACAATCCCTGGGTCCCAGATGACTCCTACTATTGCAAATTGATTGGCAGACTAGTAGATAATATCCTTTTTACTGTGATTTTTCCAGACTCTTCAGAAATAACTATATGTTGATATGTGTGAACATATATTGTCTTTAAATATTCCAAGATTTTGATACATTCTAAGATTTCAATTTTTTAAGATCATTTTATTTGAAGTGTTTTGAAGGTTTTGAAATCTTAAATTAGCAGCATTATGCCAGATAGGCAGAAATTTACTCCATTAAAATTTATATTTCAAAAAAGACCTTAGAGAAGAGATCTGTTTTAAAGAAAAAAAATCCTATTCCTAAATAAATGTACTATGTGTTGTAGTACATACATCTGTTTGCCACTGGAGAACATAGAATTTTGTTGCTTTAAATAAATCCCTGAATGTTTTTTAAAACATTAATAGATAACAATAAAACCTTATTATTTTTTTTTTTTTAGTGAAAGAGATTCTATATTGGTATTTTTATTTCTTCACTTTTATGTTGTTTTAAATTATTAGCACACTGTGCTTAATATGTCTATACACCATGCCACTGTTTACTAGATAGAGCAATTTTACATAAATGGGCATGATTTCTTTTCCTATGCAAGGAATTATTTCCTGAAGTAAAAGAATTACTCACGAGAAAGTAATGTTCTTATTAACTTTCCTATAACTATTAAAAGAAAATAGGTTGATAAAGCCTACAGATACCTTGGTTGCATCTATAGCTATCATGTCACAGTTACAAGAGCCCACTTATATAAGACCAACCGTTTATACCTGTGGTTGACCACATGGTTGCTATCAGTACACTTCGGTCATGTCAAATTTATTTGTATTTGGTTTGTATTGTTTGCCTCTTAAGCTCTCTGATAAATCACTTCTTGAGGCCTCATAATCAGATGCATTGGTAATCGAATGAGATGTTTACATGTGAAACATTTGAAAACTGTAAAGCACTATACAAATGTGAGCCTTTAATCTCAAAATAATCAAATAGTTATTGCTTTAATCATCTGCACCAATGGCTGGCAAATCTCCTGGTCCATTCCCAAACTGTGACTGGAGATTCAATGAGTTTCCCAACCCCGCTGCCCACGCACTGCATGTTACTTGTGTGGAGCTCATGGCCTTGGCTGTTTCAGGCCAAGATGTTGGAAATGCTCTTCTAAATGTTGTCCTGAAAAGGTGTGTATCCTGTTTCCTGCAATAAGATTCATTGTTTATTTGTAGAGAATGATATTTTATTTGGAGCTGTTTGACAAACCTGTTGTCCCAAGGCCAATGCACGTTGAATAGTGACTGTGTTTTGGGTCCAGATCTTGTCTTTGTAATATAGATGAAATGCAATGAGCCCTGAACAGGGTCAGGAGACCTGGGTTTGTTCCCACTTCTACTCTTTATTAGCTGTTTGACATTTAATTTAGGAATAGTGTTAACTTCTCACTAAAGATAGTCTTTCAAGATTCCCTTCTTAAAGACCAACATAAAGTAGGGGATAATGATTGGAGAAGAAGTATACAGAAGTGAAATAGTCTTTTAGCTCAGCAACCATTGTTAAAGGAGACAACCAAAATAAGAAAAGAAAAGCCTTATTTAGCTTTTGTTTATATTTTTACTCGCTAAAAATCCATTGTAGTTTTATTGAAATAGGTCAGTTGTCACCCCCCAAGTGATATATGTTCTCAAAATAAGATCCATTGTCACTTTTATAATTTCACTCTTTTATTCTTTTTTCCCCACTAATAGTCAGCCTTTAGTGCCAAGAGAGAACATTACAGCATGGATGAATGCAATTGGACTGATCATCACTGCCCTACCAGTGAGTTAATCATTGTGATTTGTATAAGCTCGTCATGCAATTAATGAAATGTTTCATATTTTTTAAGCTTTCGTGTTATTATTGCTTCAGAAATCTACAGTGACTATTTTGTTTGCCTTTTGCATCAGATTTAAATAAATCTACCTGACTTATGGGTCCCTGCATCTCTGGTCCCACCTTACCTATCCAACCTTAGTTTTCCCATTAAAATCTGATCTACCTTCAACCCCGTAACATGTTATGTATCTAGAGCCTTTGCTCCTGCAAATAATGCTTGTTGAGACATGTTTCAGGTAGTTCTGCCATGTAAGAGAATATATCAGAACCCTTATTCCTTCTGTCAGCTTCTCTAAAGCTTACTCATTCTCTGCTGGCTTAGGGCTTGCTTCTTCAGTGAAGTCTTCCATGACTTCTCCGCCCATGTGAAGTCTCCCTTCTGTGACCTCCACACATGTCTAGTCAGCACCACACAGTTGTCTGACATCTTTGAATGTCAGTAATATTGTCTAAACCTGAGCTTTCCAAACTTGTTTGATTATGCACCTTTATGAATCACTTTTTCCTTACACTCCTCCAAAATATATGTACACACACACACATAGTTATGAATTATAAATGTGTACCAGTGTTATCTGTACAATAAATATAGGCAAAGTCAATTTACCATGTAGTAAATATCAGATACTAAATGAACTGGACATGAGAAAGTGCTATTATTTTAAGCTTTGGAGCAGAATACTGGATATGGGGTGGAATACTGGATAAATGCTATTTTTCACCAGGCTTTCTCCTGGTTTTAAAGGAGCCGTATTGGATTGTCCTTCATGATCGAATTGTGAGTGTTATCAGCAGTCCCAGCCTGACATCTGAGACAGAGTGGGTCGGCTATCCTTTCCGCCTCTTTGATTTCACTGCTTGTCATCAGTCCTACTCTGAGATGAGCTGCAGCTACACATTAGCTCTGGCACATGCGGTGTGGCACCATTCTAGCATCGGGCAACTTTCTCTCATTCCCAAGTAGGTATTATGATTTCTTAAAGACATTTGATTTATCATTTCGTTTTTGTTTTTTAATCTCATTTATGCATGAGGTATATATATCATTCAATAGAACAACTTAGAAGTAAAAGTCTTAAGTAGATTCTAGGTATCAGGAAGCCTCCTTTATTTCAGAATTGTTTGAATGAAATTAATTTGTATGTATAAGTAACAATCTGGTATCTTGTTTTCCATTACCATTTTGGGAGGCTTAGTCAAATGCATTCTTTTTCCAGAATATATCCCAAAAGTTGGCTTTTGAACTGCGTAACTAATATTAGGCTATCTTCTGATTTTTTTTTTTTTTGACGGTATAATTGGTATTAATTAGATTCACATTTCTTGAGAATGGCCTTTATATTAGGTTGGTTATTCTCTTTTTATTTCAAATAATTCACATTCTGTCATTCAGTAATTTTACTATTAGGAATGACTTCTAAATCTGAAGTAATTTATTTCAATAATCAAATGAAAATAAGAGCCAGTGAGAGATGTAAGATTAATTTAAAATGTTACCAAAATTAAAGGAAACTTTTAAAAAGATTACAAATTTTGCAAATACTCGGGTAGGCTGTATTAACAAAGTTCAAACAATTCAACTGATTTCAAGTAACAATAAATTTTTATTTTTAAATTTTAGGTTTCTCACTGAAGTACTTCTTCCTATAGTGAAGACTGAGTTCCAGTTGCTTTATGTGTACCATCTCGTGGGACCATTTTTACAAAGATTTCAGCAAGAGAGAACTCGATGTATGATAGAGGTAGAATAAAATCTGGGTTTTCCGTGATAAGATTAAGTTCTAAAAGATATATTAAGATTTCTTTCCCAGTGTTTTTCAAACTGCATATCATTACCATTAGTAGGAAAATCATTTTAGTGGGATCTAAGAGCAATTTTTGAGGCCTTAGTGTCCCCATAACTTAGTATGCCTATAACGAGTTTGATGTGTGATGTGTTGAACTGGAGATGCAGGGGAGAATACCTGTCATCAAGGTTGAGAAGAAAGTTAAGGACGGAGAAGTGCATTTGAGAACATTCTCTGTAGTACAGAGGAATTCATTAAAATCATGGGAATGGTTGAAGTCAATCACCTATCACAAGAGTATAGATAAAAGAAAATGAGCCAGGAGTAGACCCTTAAAGTATGAGCCACCAAATGGAACTAAGAAGGTCCAGTATAAAGGCTCCCTGAGATTGCACATATCCCAGAAATTGAGAGGTGGTTTCTAGAAAAGGGATTGTCTAGCTCTTAAGTTTAAGAGAATACTATTAGAAAGAGAAACTGCATTTAAGCTCTATTAGGAGGCAGTTTGTAGCAGTCTGGATTCCATTATAAATGCAAGCAGTGTCATATCACCCATGTGCACAGAGGTCTGTGTGATAGTGACAGTTCCTCAACAAACATGTTATCCTCTGTGCTAGTCTTGTATTGGAGTCTAGCTGCATCAAGCTGAATTATTCAACCATTTTCTTACCATTTAAATAATTTTATATTATTTGTTAAATAGATCGGTGTGGCATTTTATGACATGTTGCTGAATGTAGACCAGTGTAGCACCCACTTAAACTACATGGATCCCATCTGTGACTTCCTGTATCATATGAAGTACATGTTTACTGGTGACAGTGTAAAAGAGCAAGTAAGTTCACTTTAATTATTTTTTAAGGACATTTAGTTTAGAAAACTTAAATATATGGCAGATAGACTTTTTTGTTTGGGTGAGTGGGGTTTTTTGGTTAATTTTTTTCTTTTAAGGGGACAAGGTTAATAGACCTTTTTAGGCTACGTGACATATTACTCTGGACATAGTGTTAAAGTAAATACCTATTATAATTTCTCACACTTTTCCCCTTGATATTTGCAGCAAAACATCTGAAAAAGACCTGGGGGCTTATTAACAGTAAACTTATTAGGAAGAAACAGTACGGTATGGCTACTGAAAAGATCAGAGAGGCCTTGTGTTATAAGTGAAGCAGGGCCTAGTTTTCCCCCCAGTGATTAGGGTACACTGTGAGGGCGTGAGACAAATCACAGCATGACAAGAAGACTAAAACCGGGAGGGTCAGGAGAATAACTAATGAAGGGTATTTGAAGGAACTGGGGGTGCTTAACTTGAATTTTTAAAATCCTGGGGAATTAATTGTATTCTTACTATTTGGGCGTTGCCATTTGGAATAGGTTTTAAATTTGTTCTGTGTCACTTTCAAAGGTATACAAACTGGTGAAGTTAAAGGGAGGCACGTTGTAACTCAACATATAAAGAGCCATAAAAAATTTAAAAATTTAAAAAATTTTTAAAAAATTAAAAAAAAAAAAAAGAGCCATTCCCTGGGAGAGCTGTCTCAAAGTGGAAGGGACCTCCTTAAATCATAACTGAGTTTCCTGTCTGTGGGAACCAGGATCTCAGCTGTTTTAGAAGGGTGGAGAGAGGGCAGATAGGTGGAATTAAGTGACCTCCCCTCCATACTTCAATGTTATTTCTCTCTAAAATGGGAAAGGAACATAAATTGATAGACGTAAACATAAGACTCCTAGTCTGAGGGATTCGTTCCTTGGAGCTGGCGACATGGGGTGGGGAGGGTGTCGACTCCTTCATGCCTCAGCAAGATTGTCAAGTGGGAACCAATTCAGAAATGTTCTCGTTAGCATATTCCTTATATTTGGGCCTAAGAAACTTTGACACAAGGGGAATACAAAAAGGAAGAATTATTAATGGGCTGATCTTTCCTAGTAAAATCCAAAAACATTTGAGTAAAGCTAAGAAAGCTATGGAACTGCTTGATGTATTTATTCCTTTAAAGTTTTTTAAGTAAGAGTAGATCTAATATTATTTAGTTTGAATTCCAAGTGTAAATCAAAACCAAAAAGTTAGCTTTATAGATAAATGTTATGAACGTAAGTTATTCAAAGAACTTCGACATATAATCGTGCTTTATGCTTCCGTGAAGATGGTATCTTAAAAGGATGATCCCCTTGGTGGGTATGTAGAATTCCCTGTGTAAACTCTACTAGCTATCGTCAGTGGGACGACTGGCTAGCTAGGTAAACGAGTATGTCTTTCTAAGTGTATGCATACATAAATAGACGCGCATACACGTGTATACATATATATATGATGTGTGTGTGAGGGACAACATATGTTTTTTCTCACGTAGGAGAGAAAGAGTTTTATCTGCTTTTGTTAAAACACAAAACATGCAGAGAAACATCTCATCCACCCGTTCCACTCCCTAGTTTATTGTCTCAGGATATGTGTAAATTGCTTCTTTAAAGGTTGGAAATTGAAGTTCTCTGGTTAAAATACTTTTTAATGTTTAATGTTTTCATTTTTTAGGTAGAGAAGATTATCTGTAATTTAAAACCAGCTTTAAAACTTCGTCTTCGATTCATCACTCACATTAGCAAGATGGAACCGGCTGCAGTGCCTCCACAAGCCATCAGTAGTGGGTCTCCAGCACCTCAGTCTAATCAGGTGCCAGTGTCTCTACCAGTGACTCAGTGAAGTCAGGGTGTGCTGTGGTGAAAACGGACTCGAATCTATTAAATCTGAACATGATCGCGCTACATAGTGGTGGAGTAGAGGCAGTGATGTTCAGATTGTTTTATTCTGATTCAAGTGGTGAATCTGTTGACTTCCAACTCCCATCTCCCTATATTTTTGTCTCTAAGAGATAAAGTAAGCTACACGTTGTTCATATCCACAACAATGTACTAGAGCTACCTAGGAATGGGGACATATCTGATCAAATGACTTTTACTAGGCACTCTCAATCTTTCCTATCTTGGCCATTGTTTTTATTTTTTAGTATTAATGACTTATTCAGTCTTCAAATACACTGTTTTAAAGGCACCGCACATGTAAAATAGTTATTACAAATCCTTTTATACATAAATCTCTTTTGGTGTATCTGGGATAAGAGATTTTTGTCAAGTAAAGGACTCTAGATTTCATTGCATTACTGGAGCAAATAGGTTCATATTCTCTTTAAAATGGCTTAAATTTTTTATCATAGATTTCCAAGTAAATGGGCTAACATTTCTAGTGTAGATTGGCAAGTTTTTGCCTTTGCCGTGGACTTGAACTTAACTATATGAAATGAGTTGGAAGTCATGTAAGAAAATAACATAGCTAGAAATGCAAAAACTTACTAAAATCATCCTTAAGTGGTGATTCTTTCATCTCTGTTTTTAAAAATAAATCAATTGCTTTTCCAGGTTGACACTTTTACCTGACAAATGATGTGATTCTTTGAATTTTTATAGTCTTAAGGTTTTTAAGTATTTATATTTTTAAATATCATGTACATTTTGGTTCTTTGGAGTTTATTAGATTTTGAGAGACATACTGTTAATGAGGGGGTGGCATTAAGATTGTAAAAGAGCTGAAAAATAATTAGTAAAATCTGTTGAAAGAATAAACTGTCTGATTAATTACTCAGTTTGAATGAGCATCTGCTGTGTGCCAGGCAGTGTACTGGCTGAATTAGAACAGAGAACTGAGCTACTGCCATGGGTTGTACACTGTAGTTGGTGACTGACATTGACCTAGGAATTAAGAGGTACATATTTTTTAAAAAAGAATTAGTGAAGTTTAACCAACTGTACTTCAAATTTTTATTTCCAAATACATTCCTCCTAGACCTTCATCTTCTTCAGGTTTCATATTATCATAATCACTAAATGTTTATTTGTCATGCAAGGACAGCTTAAAATTTATATAATGGTATAAGCAATTTTTCTAAGCTAATAATATTCTTAAAATTCTCCAGAAATTTTATGCTAGAAATGATTTCAAGTATAACTCTTAACCTAGTCTCAATATATTCTTGCTGCCTCAAGGACTATATTGCTTTGAGATCCTAGAATGGGAATAATTGTAACACTGGTATTATACAACCATAATAAAGGGAAATGAAAATCAATATCACTTTCTTAAGGACATATACATTCCAATTAATTTTATTAAAAATTCAATTTTTCCTCTCTAGCTTAAAAAAAAAATGGGAATATGATTTTCCCCAATAGGCTTTTAAGAGATTATTATTATTAATCAGAGACATTAATAAATACAGAAGCTTTATGTGTTTAGAATGCAGCTGAGGAAAAAATATTTATATCCATTACATCCTAAAATTTTTCTTTTTGAAAACTAATAGTAACTTTAGAGTGGCTATGTTCACTAGGCATTTCTGCAATGGTAGAAATAGTCTATATCTGTGCTGTACAGTACAGTAGTTAGTAGCTCCATGTGCCTGTTGAGCACTTGAAATGTGGAACTGAATTTGTTATTTTGTTAAGCTTTAATTAATTTAGCCACCTGTGGCTACTGTATTGGATAATGTTCTCTAGAGTAAGATCCATTATAATTGCTCTTACCTAAAAGTCATTCAGTAAAATGTTTATCCTACAAAGTCCATAGTGTCAACAGGTTTAAAATTCTGGGTTGCAGGCAAAAAATCAGATGGTAGAGGCTTTTTAACACATAAAGCAATTATAAGAAGAACAACAATAAAAATTCTTTAACAGAGCCTGCTTCATTACCGAGTCCACTTTGAGTTCTATATAAGTTAGAGAAAAGGGGAGGAGTTTGCTTCCCTTGTTTTGATTATAGTTTATTCTAATTTATTTTTCCACTTCCTTCACTATATAACAGCCGAGCTGAGTTTTTAGGATGTTTAGGAGTTCAACAAATGAGACACACTGTAATTGCAATGAGTGAAAGGTGGGGCATTTGGAAGCCACAAATAATTTTAGGTGAAATCCCGATCTGAATTAGCATATCTTAGAAATAAAATAGCAGTTTGATTTCTTTCCTCTTTCCCAAAAGACTATCATCTGAATAGCAGTCATGCTTAAAATATCAACCAATATCACGTTTGAGGCTTAAAAAAAGTAAAACATGGTCATCTAACAATAATGAAGTTGGAGATTGCCCAAGCCTTATGATTACTCATTTTATAGATGAAGGAACCAGAGCCAGAGAGTTTAAATAACTTCACCAAGGTCTTACAGTGTTTTGGGGCTAATGATTTCACTGTGGCTTTTTAATATTTATAGTAGTCTTAAGCAGGATGTGTGTGTATCTATGTCTGTGTGTGTGTGTTTTGCATGTATTTAGAAACCTATGTAGCAGTAACAGAATCTTACAAAGAGATAAAGAGAAAAGAAGTTTCTAGGGATTACAGCTTTGAACAACATGGAAATATGGTCCCTTTTCAGGTTGGGTAGCTTTATCTCCTGAAATCAAGAGTTCCACTCTATGTGCGGGGGCTGATATAGGTGTTTATTTTTAATGCCAGCACATTTTTATTTGGAAATGAATGTGTATTTCTCTAACGATAAGGCTTTTGCCAAAATGGGAATATAAGCTTTTTAATTTCACAAAAGTTAGCATTTCCATATCTTGAATTTCATACCAAGAGGGAATTGATACAGTTTATACTAATTGTACTAATTTTTACCAAGGTAAAACATTTTTCTGAAAGACCAAATCTTTGGGAGGGTAACTAGAAGTTTAACTAAACTAGTGGATTTGCTAATTATGTCGTTAACTGTGAGATTTTTCTATGACGTTTCCGTGTTTACTTAGGCAGGTTAAGGTAATCAGTAGGCTTATGGTTACCCTCCCGAGCAACTCCAAAACAAGCCAAGGTTATTGCTACTGCTGTGTTCACTGTCCGAGTTACTTCTTCTGGTGTCTTCCCCAGAGATGGATTCACTTCCATTATATCTAATCCTGACAGTAGCCCTACAACAACAAATGGAAATAATGTAATTTATTAAATAGTTGACATTTTTAATTTAGTACAGACTGACTTGAAATATTATCCGGGAGTAGAAAGAGGTGTAACAACTGAAAACATCTCAGTCATTGCATCATGCAATGGACATTTAGGAAGTGTCCGTTGGGGCTCGATTTTCAGATTTGGGAGGTATCAATATATATTGGCCAGGTATACACTTCCTTCTTTATTCACTCAGATTTTTACCTACCTGTTTTGTAAATTTCTTCTGTGATGTAGAGACCTTCTCTGTAAGACAGACCTCCCTGGACTGGTGTGCCAGTAGCTGGTGTGAAAGACGGGTCCAGTCCATCAACATCAAAGCTCAAATGAATTGGCCTTTTCTTTCTTTTAAGAGGTGGGAAAGGAATTAAGTTTAAAGTTGGTGGTTTAATATTTCGTAGAAAAATACAGTTCTTACTTTGCTTTATAAAAAGTAACAACCCAGTGAAGTTCCATGATTGTACTTACTGGCTTTATTAATAACTTACATTGACCAGTGTCAGTAGCAAGTCCTTTTCATAATATTTATGTTACACACATACAGACACACATACACACACACAAAGTATCATACCTTCCTAGTAGATAGCTGAATGCTTCTTCCATCACCTTGCCAATTCCCAGTTTATCCACTTCAGTCATTGAAAAGTATTTAATTCCCAGAATTTTCAAAATGTAGCTATGAAAGAGGATATATTAATCTACAATTTATAAGGAGGCTGACCCTATGCCCTCTTGTTTCCTTTTAAAGAAAAGATCAGTGTGGTGAGATTAAAAAAATATTTAAGTTTGGTGAACTGTATGTATATATCAATATATTTTTAAATAGCAAGTCAAGGTAAAAATCACCTGAATACATACACGTATATGTATGTATGTGTATACATGTAAATATATGTAGATATAGATATATAGACTTGGTGCTGAAAATAATTTTTTCTCATCGGCTCGACCAGCACGCCTAGCAAGAGAAAGGACAAAAAGGAAGATAAGTCACATCAAGGAATAAACTTACTGTTCCCCAGGGTCCACGTCTCTCAGGCCGATATACACAATATCTTTGGCAGATAGGCAAGGAGTCATCCAGGAGAATCCTGGGACATCGGGCATCTAGAATTGCAATGGTTCCATTGGGTTATATATGCTTCTCTTGAGCAAATCTTACATTGAAAGTTAAGGACACTTGTTAGATTGCGTGTATCTTGTTTAGAACATAAATCTCAGGGAAATCATTAAAATATAATACAAAATTAAGAATGAAGTGCCTGCCCACCTGTGCTACCCTTGTTTGCTTTGGCCTTACCCAGCTTCACCCTGTGGCCCAGACCTAACCTGAATCACTTGTCAGCATTTACCTGCCCTGCGCCCCATTTCCACTCCGCCCTGCTTTCCTGGAACTCTTCTGTAAAGAAATCAGTGTGCTTCCATTACTTTCATAGCCTCCTTCTTTTCTTCTCTTTCTCAGTAAAGACTTAATCCAGAGGGCGGTTGAGAGCGGCTAAGGGAAATTTTTGATCAGACCTTTGGTTTGACCATATATTCAGATGTCCTGGAGCCAAGCTTGGCTGTTCCCATGAGCTAGCTACGCATTTTGCAAGCCTATCACTTTGGTCATCTGTTTGGAAAACATTGTTGCCAACATTTAACATTAAGGAGGTTTTGATCCCCAAGTATCATCACGACGGCCAATTTGCTACAGTTGAATCAATAAAAATTGTTTTATTGATATGCTACAGCATATCAATAAAATTATGAACCACAATGTTAAATCTTATTCTGGAATTTCATCTTAATGTCTTTTAGAAAAGAAGTTTCCAAGGAGGAGGTAGTTCTTCCTCTTGGGATTTAGATATATGCTTCTCATAGTAAAGACGTTAAATAATAAACCACCATAATCCTCATTTGAAAACTCCATTTTTGAAAAGGCCCTATGATGTGGAGGGGACACTTGGTAAGAATGAGAGGCTATGGGGTTGGTAGTAGAAGGAGGAGGTGCCAGGAGACCAGTTCTGGGCCTTGCTGCATATTTGGTATGTCTGCTAACCTCTGAACCTCTGTTAACTTGCTTATAGAGGATTCCTCTCTGCCCCACCTACTAAAAAGGGTAGTTTAAGAATCAAAAGGGAAGCTACATATGAAGTCAGTTTGCAAACTATCAAGTAAGGTCGAGGTACAGAGCCTCACCACCTCTATCCGCCCACCCATTGCTTATTGGCTGCCCAGAAAAAGGTTTGAGAAATTAATCAAGAAGATGGCACAGGGATTCTTAACTTCCCTTCCGCCTCCTGAACTTCTGCTAAAGATAATTCTTTTGTAACAAAATACCAACCAGCGGTTTACCTTTCCCTTTAGTTCCTTCAGGAGGAAAGATACAGGTTGTCCATGTAAGTTCCCAGTTGTGGTTGTCAGTGGAGTGTTGATGTCCGTGTGAGCATCCACCCAAATGACACAGAGATCTGGGTGGACCCTGGCATGGCCAGAGATGCTGCCAATTGCCAGACTTGAGAGGAAAAGAAGTTTGTATGGACATCAGGTTTGCAGTATCATTATCTATATCATATCATAAATGCAATATCCTCACCTGATTTTCCTTTAAGTCAAAGTGGCTAATATTTCTGAGAGGTTTTAAACTGGAGATGCCAATTAAACAATTATAACAATAGAGAAAGTATAGCTTATACTTAATATTTACTAACAAGTTATATTTATTCACTTCAATGGCATTACTAATAAATTTGTAATGTTTTTCAAAACCACCTTCTAATAAAATTGAAAATTATAGTTTAACTAAAAATTAACTGTGTGAAAAGACAGTAGCCACACAAGAAATTTTTTAGCATGAGACACCACTCAACTCTCAGGGTTAAATCGGGCTCGTTTTCTGTACTCTCATCTCTCTTGGTAAATACTAATTCTCCCAAGTGAATTAGGACAGAGTCCTTCCATTTTTCTTAAAATCCAATTCTTTTACAATTGGGGAGCATCACTCAGAAGGCCTTACATCCACTTCAGCCAGTGTATCCTGGGAGCTCACTCACTCAGATCCTCTGCTGGAACTTTCTAGTCTCCTGCTATGTATTTAAGGACCCGCTCTTAGCCAGATCCAGAACCCTCAAAGTTCATCTCAAACATTCCAAGCTCCAGAAAACTTGCCGGAATGAAAATGCTAAGTAATATTTTACACAAAAGTTAAAAGATCAGGATTTGCCATGCAATGCTTGCATTCTCCCATTTGTGAATCTTCAGGGATCCTCCAGAGAATCGTGCACTTTCAGATTCTCAGAGTGGAAGCAGTCGTTTCTTGATGTTCAGGTATTGATGATTCAGCTTGATGTTTGTCTTTCCCTACAGGTTTCTTTTCCTTTGGCCTTTTGCCACTTAAAATTTCCACTTACAAATTTTTCCACTTAAAAAAGAAAGTGAGCTCCAGTTTCTCAATGGCAGTTTTGTCACAGAAGCCCTGGTAACACTTTGGCTTCAGGGGAGAAAACGGAGGGGGGTGAAGTAACTGACTCTTGCATCGAGAGCTATTGTAATGTTTGTACTTTTTATCTAATTATACTTCTTCCGATAACATATCGTGGGACCTTGAGAGTAAACATGGAAAGACTCGCATGCAAAAATTATCTTTGCCACATTATTTATAATGGTGAAAATTTGAAAATAACCTGAATATCTGAAAATATGGATATATATAGTGATATCATACCTTGATGAAAAATTAAGCAACAGTAAACAATTATGCTTGTATATATCATGAAGTAACATAAGGAAATTTGTAGTGTAGATTAAGAACAAAACAGGATAATATACACAATTATTAAAATCATACACAAGGAAAAAATTACGGCAGGAACGAAGTATGCCAGATTTTCAAAATTCTAGTACAAACGGTTGTTAGAGAATTACAACTGCCATTGTTTTTTCCCTTTTGTATATGTGTGTGTATTTCAAAATTTTTACAATTATTAACTTTTATAATGGGAAACACCTGCTTTAATTGTTGACCTAAATGAGTTGTTTCTATTATCAGTAATCAAGTACAATAAGCTGACTATGAATTTCCTCAGTGCTTATTTAGAAACGTAAGCCTGAACATTTTGCCGCAATCCATTCATATGTCATGTATTTTCTGCTGTTATAAATCTATGTTTCCAAAATAAAGTGGTAACCAATAAAATTAAAAGAAAAAAAGACAGAAATTTTGGTTTAAAATATTGATCAATGCTCTCCCTTCCTTATTTTCTCTCTTCTCATGGTTTTGGTGATACTTCCTTTACAGTATTTGTGCCAGACTTCCATAGAGATAATCATTAAAAAAGACCTGTGGTCTCCACCCAGTACAAGGCTGGTCCTTCCGTTCCTCTTGATTTCTGCCACCACATCAGCCAGCTGTTCACTTGCTTTTCCCACAGACCTTGGATTCTTCACCATTTGAAAGGGACTGTCATTAGGGACATCAGCAAAGGTCAGGGCCCCATAATCTTTCACATCACACTCTATAATTAAAATTAAAAGTTTCAGGTTACTAAGTAAAAAAAGAGATTACAAAACAGCCTGTAGGATGATTCCAACTTTACCAAATAGGTGTATTTGAAATTAAAAAAAAAAAAAAGTCTGGAGTGGCTGTAAAACTTGTGAAGGTGAAAACCTTGTCCACTGTTGCCTGACAGCATCATTCCACCTTTGCTGCACACCCGTGCCTGCTGTATGCTGGGTTCTCTGCAAATATCGATACTTCTTGAATCAAGCCAGTTAGGCTAGACACGAAAGTGTAACAGTGATAAGCTGGTTTGGGCTTAATGGGTGGCATCACTGTCTTGGTCTCTGTCTCTGTTTATGTGCTGTCTACTTTTCTACAATAAGCATGTTTTGTATATGTAATGAAGAAATTGTTTTTAAAAGAATATGCAGGGCTTCCCTGGTGGCGCAGTGGTTGAGAATCTGCCTGCCAATGCAGGGGACACGGGTTCGAGCCCTGGTCTGGGAGGATGCCACATGCCGCAGTGCAACTAGGCCCGTGAGCCACAACTACTGAGCCTGCGCGTCTGGAGCCTGTGCCCCGCAACAAGAGAGGCCGCGACAGTGAGAGGCCCGCGCACCGCGATGAAGAGTGGCCCCCGCACCGCGATGAAGAGTGGCCCCGCTTGCCGCAGCTAGAGAAAGCCCTCACACGAAACGAAGACCCAACACAGCCAAAATTAAATAAATAAATAAAAAATCCTTCCCTCTACTTTAAAAAAAAAAAAAGAATATGTATACATATATATTTATGCCCAGAAGAAAATACACCAATATTTTCTAAATTTTCTTACACTATATTAACAGCCCGTGGTTTCAGTCCAATCTGTCACCAGCTGAAGCAGCTCAGCTCCCTGCTCTGTCCATTGTACCTGCCTCATAGTGGGACTGTCTGAATTAAATAAGAACGAATGATTAGCAACGAGCCTTAAAGCTTCTGTGAGGTCAGGAAATAAAAGCTCTATTATTATACTTCTTTAATAAAGAAATTGCAGCTAGCCCAAAGTTTCTAAGGACCTAGGTCACTCCCTAAAAGGCCCTGTTTAGGCTTCAATTTACAGAGCTTCATGTGATATAAGTACAGTGTTCTGAACTAACCAGTCATTGTACGCTGTAGTCATTAAATGTCCGTGTGTATCCATGATTCAGTAACACCTTCAAGAGATTCAACCTGATATAAAATATGACCAAATTATGCTTGTTAACAGAGGGACTAGTCTAGTCCATTTCCCCAAGCCTTCTGTTCTCTCTTGGGGTCTTTTTTTTTTTTTTTGGCTTTATGAGGTATAATTGTTATTCACTAAAATTCACTCACTTTAAATGTACAGGTCAACCAGTCTTAGAAATATCTACAGTCTTGCAACCATCACCATAATCAAGATTTAGAATATTTTCATCACCCCCTAAATTCCCTCGTGCCCCTTTATGGTCAATCCCTGCCCCACCCTCAGGCAACTACTGATCTTTGTCTTGCTATGCTTTCGTCTTTTCTAAAATTTCATACAAATCATACAGTTGGTAGTATTTTGTGTCTGGCTTCTTTCACTCAGCATGATGTCTTTGCCATTCATCCATGGTCTTGCCTATGTCAGCAGTCTGTTCCTTTTTATTGTTGAGTACTAGCCCATAGTATGGATGTACCACTTTTTATTTATCCATTCAACGGTTGATAGGCACTTCGTTGTTTCCATTTCTTGGCTTTTATAAATAACGCTGCTACAAACATTCAGGTAGAAGTGTTTATAGTATATGTTTTCACTTCTCTTGGGTAAATATCTAGGAGAAGATTTGCTGGGTCAAGAGGTAAATGTATGTTTATTTAAGAAACTGCCAAAGTGCTTTCCAAAGTGGCTGTATCATTATGCATTCCCACCAGAAATACACGAGGGTTCCAGTTGCTCCATATCCTCCCCAACACTTCATCAGAGTTTTAAATATAAAGATGACGTTTACTTTAGCCCATACTTTTAAAATTATATCACTTTGCATTTGCATGCTCGTATATATGTATGTATATGTATATGTGTACACATACACTCATATACACACCATGCAAACACTAGGTACTATTATTATTATTATATTCCTGTTTTATTTTCTCTCCTTTTACAAATAGGGGTCCTCTTGCTAGTAGTGTACTTCCTGCTGCCCCTGGCTTTTCATTTTCGATGCCCCTGACTCCCCTACCACCCACCCCCACTTCTTGCACACACACATTCTCTTATACAAGAGTCTGGCTGGAAAGACAAAATATCTGAGTGAAGATATTCATCCAACAGTATTTACTGAGCATGCTCCCCATTGCTGCTTTTTTAATAGGATGTACTTCTAAGGTTATAGCCAATGCTGCAATTCTGTGGCATAAATGTCACTCCAGACACACCCTCTTTTAGCAGGAGCCTGGTCATTCCTTCAGAGTGAGAAGGAAATCAGGTTGATCTTTCAAGTTAAAAATTACCTTGCTTAAACTAGTGGTTACCAGTGGGGAGGGGCAATGTAGGGGTAGGGGATTAAGAGGTACGAACTATTACGTACAAACTAAGCTACAAGGATATATTGCACAACACAGGAAATATAAGCCAACATTTTATAATAACTATAAATGGAGAGTAACCTTTAAAAATGTGAATCATTATATTGTACATACATGTAACATATGGTACATTAACTATACTTCAATAAAAAGTAATTAATTAATTTTTAAAAATTACCTAGTTCTTTAAGTTTCTCAAGCAGACCAGCCTTCCTCAATACTGTAGGGCCTTCTTCCACCCCTCCTCGTGGCTGAACAATTAAAAAATAGAGTAATTCAGACATTATCATGACCATCTGATGCCCACAATAGGAACCCTTTTCATTAATCAATTGAAGAGTAACTATCAATTTTTGAATACCTACAGAGTCAACAATTTACATTATCTCATTTAATCATCACGGCAAGGTAGATTGAATTACCCCTATGTCAAATATGAAGATCTAGAATCAGAAAGGTTATATAACTTTCCTAACAAGTGGGAGAGCCTTAGTTCACATCCGCATTCTTTAGATTCCAAAACTTGCATCTCCTCTTCTCCATCACACCGTGTTACCAGCACAGTGAACACATATTTTGTACAAAAGCACTCCGAGAGATGGAGATACAGTGATTAAAAGGAGAGGGCTTCTGTCTTTGAGTAACTAACAAGCTAACAGGGGATTTGGATATTTAATCCCAATTACAGTACTTAGAGACTTGCTTCAACTCATATACAAGATTCATAACCACAAAAACAGGATGATCGTAACTCTGCCAGGGGCAGAGTGTGTCAGAGAAGTCTGCGTGGAGTAAGCTGATATTTCTGCTGAGTCCTGCAACATGAGTAGGTGTTCAGGAAAATAGATAGGGTGATAGAGAAACTTTGCAAACCAGGGGAACAGCTTGAGTAAAAACATAAGAAAAAAAAAAAAGAGCGTGGCATGAGAAAGACCTACTTGCAGGTCCTCACGGTGGTAAGTTAAGGCTCTTGGGGAGAAAGCAGGTGGCAGGGAAAATCATCCCCCAGGAGCCGAAACCACAAAACTAACCCAGTATTTCAAGTTTTGACCTGCTTAAGCACAGTTGGCACAATTCTACCTTTGCTCATTTTACATCAGGGAAGCTAACACGCTTCTTCCTGGCCACAAGTCTCCTCCAGCCTCCTGGCAGATTAGCCATCTAAAGAACCGGTTCGTGCATGTGTCTCTCTGACTCTAATTTCCAACAAGCCTTTTCAATACAGGAGGTTACTTTGTGTTCTCAGGGGAGAAGGTGTGCCAAAAGATAGGTGCATCTATCCCCAGGATTGTGCTGTGGCACCAAACTAAGCAGATATTTCTTCCCAACTCAAATTACCGGATGACTTGCCCTGGCTGCCAGGCAAATCCTTCATGTCAAATTCCTGTCCCTGGCAGCCAGGGACGCCCCACGCTCAGCCGGACACATTTGCTTCTTCACTCCACTCCTTTTTTGTATGACTCCCACCCCCTCTCTAGTAGATACAATTTCTCCTTCTTTAAACGCCAACAGAGTGCTGCTAGGCTCAAATTTTGCCTTGGTTTTGTGTGTGTTTTTGTCTTTTCTCCATTATGAAATCTTGGATTTCAGTCCAAGTTTTTCTACACTTCCAGCACTGTATTTTGTAGTACGGAGCTGACACTTAGTAGATGCTCAAAAATTGTCAGTTTGATAAAACTCCCTGCCCTTTTTCCCTCTCCCTTTCAAACTTTAGAACAAATCTCATACATCCCTTACAAATGAACTTATTTACAAAACAGAAATAGACTCACAGACATAAAAAACAAACTTATGGTTACCAAAGGGGAGATGGAGGAGGGGATAAATTAGGAGTTCGGGATTAAAATATACACACTACTATATATAAAATAGATAACCAACAAGCACCTACTGTATAGCACAGGAAACTACACTCAACATCTTGTAATAACCTATAATGGAAAAGAATTTAAAATTTACATACATATATAAAACCGAATCACTTTGCTGTACACTCAAAACTAACACAACATTGTAAATCAACTATATTTCAATAAAAATTTTAAAAATAATAAAATAACACCATTCTGAACTTTAAGAATTATAAAAAAACAAAACAAAACAAAACAACAACAAATCTTATACACCCCTTAGTTGATACGAAAGTCCTCCCTCAGTATCTGTAGAGGATTGGTTCCAGGACACCCACCCTACCCCACCACCTCCCCATCCCCCCACCCCTACTCCCCCTACCCCCTGCCCCCTGCACGGATGCTCAAGTCCCTTACATAAAATGACATAAAGATATTCCAGATACAGAACCCGCAGATATGGAGGCCCGGCTGTATATTTATTACAATATCACAGTCGATCAATTTCACAGAGTGACACTTTTTAGCTTTTTTTTTTTTTTTTTTTTTTTTTTGTCTGATTCAAACTGCTTCTAATGATTGGTCTTTCCTCATTGTTCTTTGTTGGCTCTACTGACTTTGAAGCTGGGCTCCATTCCCTAACTGACCGCAACTCTAAGATCCTCTGTAGATCTAAAGATGCACCAGTGCAGGTCAGGAGCACAGGCTTTGGTATCAGACAGTCCTGTCTGGAATTACACAGTCAAAGCTGTGTGACCTTGAGCAAATTCTCAGACCTCTCTGAGCCTTAGTTAACTCAACAGTAAAATAAATATAATACCTACTTCATTCTTTGCCACCACCTCCTCCCCTTAACCACTGCCCTGCAGGGGAATGGAGTCCTTTTTCAGATTCAACCTTCTAGCCCTTTAATCCTCTCCTTTGCCTATTTATCCAACTTTACCTCCTTTAGGTGAGGACAGAAATTTATATGTTGGCCATTTTTTTCCCTTCTATGCTATGGCTTAGTGTAGAAAAATATCTCTCTCTGAGTCCTTACTATCATGAGACAATAAGCTTCATTCTCATGGGGCCATGTTTTAATAAGGAAGAGCTGTAGAAGGCAGGAAGGAAGAATTATGGAGAATGGAAAATGCATCTGGCTATATTTCAAAATATTATCCCCTAGAGTGGCTGTTATTATCAGCATTTGGCCTTCTGCTGAGGTCCAGGGGTCAGAGCATATTCAAGCCGTTTCCTCCCTTCCTTCCTTCCTTCCTTCTTTTTATATCAGTCATTTCAGTGCTGTCTTTGTTAGAACCTGTCCCAAGAATAGGTGAGCACATTGTGGATTTTGCAATTACCCCCAGCATTAAAAGAAACACTTCTTTGTCAGCAAAATGTCCCTGTGTTTCAGGAGAGACCTTTGAAAGATTTCCAGGGAAAGTGAAGCAGTATTGACTGACAGTCCAAATGCAGTTTGCATCTCTAACCTCCGACCTGTCCCAATTTGTTTTGTAATAAAAAAGCCAGAGTGCAAAGCAAGAGTTCAAAACTAAGAGAAGAAATACATTGCGCAGACGGGCAAAGAGAAAGTTCTAAGAAACCTGAGAAATCCCATTTAAAACAACCACAACCACAAAAAATAAGCCTGGGAAGGTGTCAATTCACACTCTATCCTGCTTGTTTTTGTTTTTGTTCTTCCCCATCCCCCCTCTTTTAGCACAGACGCTTACAGGAGTCGAAGATATCTGTAATCTCATTAGATTTACCAGAATGAGTGTGCCTGGGCAGAAAAAAAAAAGACTGTATATTTACGTGTTGCTGGCATGTTTTGGAATCTGGGAGTTTGATAAATTCATTAGTCCTTTCAATGTGGTCAACTTGCAGGTGGGTTTCCTTTTTTGTTTTTCTTTTTTCCTCCCTCAAAGAGAGGTGCACAGGGACTCTACCTAGTCCATGAAATCAGTACTTTTATAGAATCATGAAAGCCCTAAAATAATATAAATCACTCACAAAGTTAATAAATCAATAATGTTTAGGTTATTCACATTTTTAAATTCTAAAGGTTGCTGCCCGTCTATGGAATTTTTCTAGGTGTTAATTACATAACTAAACAAATGTGTTTTCTTAAAATTCTATCTCCTTCTACATATACACAGTAACACCAAAAGCAACGAGAGCACGGAAATCTGAATGAGTAGCTACAATGAAGAAAAAGTCTATTTCCATTCAAATAAAAATATTTTCTCTTAAAAAAATATGAGGAAAAATTCAGCAGATTTAAACAAAATTAGCTGTGGCTGAGATTAGGAGCCATAAGAATAAATGGATTTGTGACCATAATTATACAATGATGCAAAATGGTGAGAGGACTTTAAAATATAGATTTCAGGTCAGGTTGTATCAGGGAATTTAACTAACCAGACATTAACACCTTACTAATTTTGGAGTTCGAAACTTTCTCATAAATTCCGGTTATTCAAAGCCAGGGTTTTTACTCACCTGGCCCTTTGAGAAAGGAGCTCCGATGACCCCTATGGATTTTGGCTTGGAACTCATGCTCCAGCACTGCTCACCGCTGCACCCAAGGTCTCGAGCCATCGTCACTCTGCAACTCTCAGTGACGGAGAGCACATATTTTTTTCTATTTATAATTGAGTTAAATCTGTTTACTTTATTCTAATGAGGGAGAGTGGCTCCACCTACTGAAACAAAGCAACCGTCAAGTGGAAGTCCAGCAAGTTCATACTTGGAATAACTATGAGTCCTCCGGGTCTAGGTCTCTAATTTAAAGTGAGATTATTCCTGTAGCCAGTTCACACCCATTTGACAAAGCCAGCTGGTGACATTAATCTTTCCTAACCACCACTTTGATTTCCTAATCATAATTATCTTTTCTAGTCATAATTAATTAATCAAAACCACAGAAGAAGTGCTATGGTTCTAGCGGTGCAAACTCAGGGCATGGCACTTACCTCCTCCAGGTCTTTGCATCCTCCTGTGTCAAAAGGGCTGGGACTAGCAAAATGGTCTCCCACATCCCTTCCAGGTCTACAACCCTGAATTCAGTTTTCGCTCTGGGATTAATAGTTAATCCACGAGGCACACCTCATACACCACCAGAGCACAGTCTCAGGGAAGGCATATGACTTCCTTTTCTGATTATTGATTAAAGAAAAAATTAATTGCCTGATTAATAACCCAGAAGTGTTACCATACTAATTTTGAAATACGATATGCGGGAAAGTAACAGTTATTGGACTCATAATATCAAAATGAAATAGAGATGCAAAAACAGCCACGACTGAGTTTTTATCATGTGCCAGATGCTGTTCTGTTTTATATGATCTCATTTAATCTTTATGTGACTTTTATGACCAGTCTCATTATTTGTGTTATTTTACTGACGAAGCAACTAAAGCTCAGAGGGGTTGCCAAATGTCGCAAAGAGGAAGAGCCATGACACAGTCGTAGGCATTCTGGATCCAGCTAACCACTGGGCTTTACATTCTAAACGCAGATGAAGTGTCAGCTATGTGTGCCTGTCAGACCAGTGTGTCAGATCTTATAGAAAAACCCAAATGAACTTTTTGGCCAACCCAATACATCCTAGATATTTACTTGGGGTATTTTGTATAGCTAAGTATTAACCTCTTATGGTTTCACACTGCAAATAACTTTTTCTAATCTGTCAGTAACCTGATAACTTTATATATATGTCATCACTCAAGATTCTTATTTTTGAAATAGGCAGTTGAATAATTTTTTCCTTATGCTTTGCACTTTGGAAGTTTCATTAAAGTCCTTTCTACTCCAAAATCACAAATATATATTTCTGTACTTTCTCCTATTTGCTTTAGAGTTTATGTTTCACATTTAGTTCTTTAATCCATCTATACCCATCTTTGTACATTGTGTAAGTTTTCCAACTCTATTTTCCCTTGTAGAGTCCATCAGTTTCCTCAACAACACCCACTGAGTCGTCCTTCCATTTTGCCTCATGGATTCGAGTGGTATTTCCCTCATGTACCAAGTTCCCCTAGACACATGGGCTCTTTCTTCTGATCCATTGGCTTATTTACCTGTGGCTGTACCAGGTCCACACTCTTTGATTATCCTGGCTTTACGGTATATCTTACCATTCTTTGGTTAATAGTAACATTTTGCTCTTCTTTTTCAAAACCGATTTAGCTATTTATGAGCCTCTGTTCATCTACATATTCAGAATAAGTTGTTGGGTTCCTTAAAAAAAATCCTGCTAGGATTTTCACTAAATTTGTAGATGAGTCCATAGAGATTTGATACCTTTCAGGTTTCATTGTGGGTGTATTATTTTCACTCTAACATCTGAAAGTTCCCTCTATATCAAGCTGAGGTTGCCTTCTTATTACTTGACCTGGTGATGACAACCCTTCAATCCAAGTAAAACACACTATCCCTCGGCTTCATGTCTTTCTTGCATTGTCTATTGTTTAGCCTGTATATCCCCAAATACCTCACCAGTTTCTTATATTACATGATGGCTACTCTCCTTCAGCTCATCAACTTGGTCATTCCCTTCAAAACATCTTCTGGCTTCCCTATGGCCTCCTTAACTATGTGATTCCATCCAGAGCCAAGTGCACACATCCCGGTGTAGATGGAGTCATCTAGCCCATCAAAGACAAATTTGGTAATGCTTGAGTTTCCAATTCACTGATAAAAATACTGAACAGGGCAGCACCTATGAAAGAGCTCCTTGGTATTCCGATGGAAACCTCAGCCCAGATTGCCATAGTTCCATTAATTAGTCATGGATCCACAGGTACAGCTGTTCCCTCAATTCCCAGCTCAACCACTCCATCCTGGCTGTAAGGATATCATAAGGAAAACTGCCAGGTATGTCAATAAATTCTTGCTGCACTTTGCCTGCTACATTTTGTCACTTACCAGTCTGACTTCCCTGTCAAAGGTGATGAATGGACCCTGAGAGACACTCTCTTCTTGGTAAACCCATGCTGACTTCTAGTGATTACTGTTTCCTTTTTGTTGTGAACATAAACCATCTTTTCGATCTCCAAAGCTGTCATCTCAGGACTTCTAAAGGAAGAAGACAGAGGACATCTTACCTATATCATCCTATCAGAGCTCCAGTTTTTCCAGCTCAATCCTTTCACTTATTTTAGAGTGTACATATTAAGTTTTTAAAGCCCTTCTCCTAGTAATACAAACCTCTTATCTAATATCTCTCCTTCTCTCCCTCCGTCTTTCACTCTCTCTCTCTCTGTCTCTCTGTCTCTGTCTCTCTCTCTCTCTGAAATCCTATCTAGCACATTCCTGAAGATGGGACCACATCTTATTTGACTTGGATCCAAAGCCACTAGAATGAGGTTTGACACATAGGCCCTTGTATTAGTTGCCTAGAGCTACCATAACAAAATATCACAAACTAGATGACTTAAAAGAGCAGAAATCTGTTATCTCATAATTCTGGAGGCTGGAAGTTTGAAATCAAGGTGTCGCAGAGCCATGCTCCTCCTGAAACCAATAGGAGAATCGTTTCTTGCCTCTTCCTAGCTTCTGGTGGTTTTCCAGCGAACTTTGGCATTCCTTGGCTTGTAGATGCATCACTCTAATCCTCCATCTTCACGTGGTCTTCTCCCTGTGTCTCTGTGTTTTCCCATGGCCATCTTCTTATAAGGGCACAGGTCATATTGGATTAGGGCCCACCCTACTTCAGTATGACCGCATTTGACTAGTTATACATGTATGCAATGACCCTATTTCCAAATACGGCCACATTCTGAGGGACTGGAGATAAGGACTTCACCATATCTTTTGGGAACACAGTGCAACCCTTAAGAGCCCTCAGCTAATGTTTTTGCAATAAAAAGAAAGGATGAATAAATAAGTTCCATGATGAGAGAAACCAAAAAATCATATAGCCCTTACCCTCTACCTCTTTCTCTTTCTAAGCCTTCAAACTGTGGCCCATCTCTGCACTGTCCTTTCATCAGCCAACTAACAAACAAGACTCTCTTCCAATGAAGCCCAGGAGTCTTAGCGCTTTTATAAAGAACTAGAAAGTACAAAAAATCCAAAGGACTAAATCTCTAATGAAGTGATTTCAGGGAACCATTTTGTTTGATGCATTGCCCAAACTTTTTTTTTTCTTCTAAATATTTTTGTATTGTGTACATTCTTTATATTTTGTTGTAACATATTATTTGAGAACAGATTCCATTAAAGATTTTCTTTTTCTTTAAGCCATCTCTTACTCAGGAAGTGACCTGAAGGGCTGGCATTGGAGCCTGTTTCATCTCGGCCTGGGTCAGGGCGGGTGTGAGGGGTGTGGGTACGACAGCAGTGGGGTGGGTCTACGATGTATGTGCTACAGATGGGACATTCGCGCTCGGCACCAGTGTTTCCAGCTTGGTGGTTCTTAAGCTTTCTTGAATTACTGAGTGTTCTTTTTTAAAAAATTTTTATTGGAGTATAGTTGATTTACAATATTGTGTTAGTTTCTGCTGTACAGCAAACTGATTCAGCTATACATATACATATATCCACTCTTTTTTGCCCAAACTCTTTAAACCCAATACAATAAGAAGGGGCCCGCTCCTGGAACACTTTGATTTTATAGAAATGTTCAAACTAATGATCCCTGGTACATTACCTAGTCATGTCTCTAGGAAGGAAATCTTCTAACCCTTTGAGGCATGCTAGAAACTTAAGCAGAGTGGGCGGCCATGAAAGAAGCTTCACTCTGAGTGTCTGGCTCATGTCACTTCATGACTATGTGTTTATAGCCTCCTCCTTTTTCTTTGCCTTCCTCTCTTTACCTGGTCAGACTTGAGGCAGTCGTCCTGAGAGTGTGGAGGCGATAGGAAACAAAATGTCAGGACGTCACTGATCTCTCTATGAGCATAGGAGCTCGGGGCAGCACTGCACCAGGAGACAGTGAGTAACCCAAAAATGGAAGACCCACCCACCTGGTGCCCCGAAGTCTCCAGAGCTATCCCTCAGTTCCCAGGGGGACCCTGAACTGCAGCCTTGGGATGGGGAAGATATTTAAGTTTCATTTAGCAAGCTGCAGCTGCAGACTCCCAGACAGAATCTAAGAGAGAAGGAAGAAGGTATGAATCACAGAAAATGATAATCGCTGGTTTCATGAGCACATGTGAGTCACCTGAGAGTACCCTAGAAATAGTGTGGGGACTTAAGGTCTTGCACTAACAGGCAAAGACTGGAGCCAGGGAACTACTGTGTATGCCTGTTATTGGGATCTAGATTTACTCCAAGGTAATGTGGCTGGGAATGTAGGAAGGCAGGCATATGGAAAAACCGTGTCCCCTGAGGTAGAGCAGCTTGTTCAGCTCACACAACGAATTGAGTCTAGAGCTGAGAACGGGATCCACATTTCTTGGATCGCTCTAATGCTACTCCCACTTCTCATGCCGCCTCTCTTCACCTGCAAGACTTCTTCATTCTTATAAATGAGACAGTCAAACTTTAGCTTTTAAAAAATTAAAAGGATTTTCAGAATCTTTCAGAAATGAAACCTGGTAAGTAGTGAACCATATACTCTGAAAAAGTTGACAAAGAATCTGTAGAAAATTCATCAACTTCTCTACCTAGACCCAGAGAGTCAAATCATTATCTATTATGTTTCAGTGGTTACTTTCTTTTGATTTGTCCTGCTAGATGGTGGATGCCCTCAAAGTCTGACTTCTCTGGAAAATTAAACTGAAATTAAAAACAGAATTTTAATTTTTGCTGAGGAGTTTTAGTGTGTCTGTGTATTAATCGGCACTGAATATCAATTTCTTGTAACTATTAATGGAAACCAGAAGTGTGTTAATTTAAGAGATGGCAGGATTTTGTTTTAAGGTTATCTTGGGTCATGCTCTGGGAATTATGTTACCTAAGCTTCCAATGAGGCATTTCTGGAGGAAAGTGGGGTTTTGTCTAGTTGTTTTCAAGATTTTTCTCTTTGCCTTTGGCTTTCTGTAGTTTTGGTGTGCTGGGTCTAGCTGTGCATTTCTATATATCTTTCTTGGATTTGTTTGGCTTCTTGAATCTGTGGATAAATATTGTTTATCAGGTTTTTAAAAAATTCCCAGCCATTTTTATATGTGCCAGTGTCTCATATTCTCTGCCTCAGCTTCTTTCTCCGCTCCTTCTGGGATTAAAGTTAAAAGTATGTTAGGCCTTCTAAGTCTATTCCCTTATCTCTTGCTCTTTTTGTCTTTTTATCTTTCCATGTTGCATTCTAGGGAACATCTTCTGATCTATTCCCTGGTTCAATAATGTGTCCATCAGCTAAATCTCTTCAATGAATTCTCAATTATTTTCCATTTTTTTGATATAGGTTTCTTCTCCCTGTAGCTATTTCCAAGTTTGTCTTTCATTTCTTTAAACATAGTAAATATAGTCAGCTTGTAGTCCGTAGCTGGTAATTAGTGTTTGAAATCTTTGTAGGCCTACTTCTATTCTTATTGTTTCTTTCTTATGGTGATTTGTTTTTTAATGCTAGGTCATCTTTGTGCTGGTCATTGTTAATGAAAATATTTTCAGGAATAATGTGAGGAGATGATAAAAGTATCTTCCTCCGATAAAATCTGTGTAGTTTCCAGGTACCTGGGGCACAACAAGTCTAGAACTGCCTTAAATCCAATTCAGGGCTCAGGGTCTCAGTGCCACCCAGGTGAATTGAAACTTGGATGCAAATCTTTGTAAAAACTGGTTAACTTCTCGTCCACCTTACTCTGAGGATAGTCCCTCTAAAGGGTCACAGCTTTTTTTTAAGATCTCTTCCTTAATTCTGAACTTTTTATATGCCCTGAGCTTTGATTTATGTCCATTTCACTCCACAAGGCTGTCAAAACAAAAGTTAAAATTTACCTGAATTTTCAAATGCCCCAGAGCAAAAGCAGCTTCTGTTCTAGCTTACTTCCTGAGGCTCCCATTTTCTCTTTTAATTTTAACCTCACAATTCTTTACTGTCATGTTAGGTCATCACTGCTTTTAAGTGAGTTTTGCCCATTATTTTTAGTTGTTGTCATCAAGAGAGATGATCTCAATAACCTAGCCTACTATTCTTGGAAACTGGAAGTTTACAGGTGAATTTTTGAGAGTATTCTGGCAAAATACAGTAGAAAGTTGAACTTATGGTCTTTCCAGTGACATTTCCCAAAAGGGGGAATCGACAAGATGTCCACTCTTTGGGTAAACCATTTGAAGATGTGTCCTGAGGACACATCAGCAAGGAGGCTTGGCTCTCTGGCTTTCCAGAGTTAAGGACGAATGAGAGTCACCTCTGAGATCATGAAACATCTTTACTTGGCAGAGTCCAGCACTTTCAAGGCAACCACTCAGTTTTTTAGCTTATATGCTATAAATTCTCTGGTGAAGGACAGAGCTCCTCTGACCTGTATACATGCACACTTACATTCTGTGCGTGGTTCAAAACACATTGCTACTCAGAGAGAGGGAGGCTGATGAAGGCAGAGGGCTCTACCTATCTAGATTCCTTGGTAAGCAATCAACCAATAAGTATTTACTAAAAACCATTTTATTTACTGCTTGCTTCTGTACTTTTCATTATGCGGGACCAGAGGTATAATATATAGACAGAGCCCTGAACTCAGGATGAAGCTAGGATCACAGATTGCATGAACTTGCTATGTCCCCTTAGTCTCCTTTAATCGCCACAGTTCCTCAGTTTCTCTTTGTCTTTCATAAACTTTAGACATTTAAAGAGTCTCTAAACTTAGGTTTGTCTGAGGTTTCCTCTGATTAAATTCAAGTTTTACATTTTTGCAAGAATACCACAAAAGTAATATTGTATACTCTCAGTGTATCACGTTAGAGGACATGTGATGTTGATTTGTCCCATTACTGTTGAGGTTGACTTTGATCTCTCAGTTAAAGTAGGATTTGCCAGGTTTCTCCACTGTAAAGTTACTATTTTTCTCTTTGTGATTAATAAATATCTTGTGAGGTTAATCAATTTTATGTAATTATCCTATTTCTCATTATACTTCAACCCACTAAGTTTAGCCTTCATTGATGATTCTTGACTGAAACAGTTATTACTGTGACATTTGCCAAATGGTGATCGTTTATTTCCATCACTTTTTACATTTATTAGTTGGAATTCTACTCTAACAAAGAGTTTTTATTCCTTCCCCATTTATTTATTTATTCAGTTATTCATATCATCATGTGTTCATGGTTTCTACTCTATGGGTATTGATCCATCATATTCTGTTACAAATGTTGGTGTCCCCCACATCCAGTTGATAGGCTGAACCCCTCACCCTCAATGGTATTTGAAAATAGGAGCCTTTGGGAGGTAACTAGAGTTAGATGAAGTCATGAGGGTGGGGGCCTCATGATGGGATTATTGCCCTTATAAGAAGGTACACCAAAAGCTTGCTCTCTCTCTCCATGGATGCACAAATAAGAGGTCATGGGCTTCCCTGGTGGCGCAGTGGTTAAGAGTCCGCCTGCCAATGCAGGGGACACGGGTTCATGCCCCGGTCCGGGAAGATCCCACATGCCACGGAGCGGCTAGGCCCGTGAGTCACAACTGCTGAGCCTGCGCGTCTGGAGCCTGTGCTCCGCAACGGGAGAGGCCCGCGCACCGCGATGAAGAGTGGCCCCTGCTCACCGCAACTAGAGAAAGCCCTCACACAGAAACGAAGACCCAACACAGCCATAAATAAATAAATTAATTAATTAAAAAATGGTCCGCATCAAAAAAAAAAATCTTTAAAAAAAAGCTTCAGCTTGAAAACCTCTAACCTTCCAATGTTTACTTTCTAAAAAAAAAAAAAACCCTGCATTTTTACTACCCCCCCACCAATGTTTACTGTTTTTGAAATTATATTTTACACCTTTTTGTTTTGTGTATCTCTTAACTACATATTGTGGATATAGACGATTTTACTACTTTTGTCTTTTAACTTTCCTGCTAGCCTTATACATGGCTGATTTACTATCTTTATTGCATATTTGCCTTTACCAATGAGATTTTCCTTTCATAATTGTCATGTTTCTAGTTGTGGCCTTTCTGCTTTTGCTTAGATAAGTTGCCTTAACATTTCTTGTAAAGCTGGTTTGGTGGTGCTGAACTCTTTTAGCTTTCGTTTGTCTCTAAATCTTTTGATCTCTCCATCAAATCTGAATGAAAAGCCTTGCCGGGTAGAATATTCTTAATTGTAGATTTTTCCCTTTCATCACTTTAAATATACCCTGCCACTCCCTTCTGGCCTGCAGACTTTCTGCTGAATAGTCAGCTGATAGCGCTATGGGAGTTCCTTTGTATGTAACTTGCTGCTTTTCCCTTGCGGCTTTTAATATTCTCTCTTTATCTTTAATTTTTGCCACTTTAACTACAATGTGTCTTGCTGTGGTCCTCTTTGAGTTGATCCTATCTGGGACTCTCTGTGCTTACTGGACCTGGATGTCTGTTTCCTTTCCCAAGTTAGGGAAGTTTTCAGCTATTATGTCTTCACATAAGTTCTCTGCCCCTTTCTCTCTCTCGTGTAATTCTGGGACTCCTATAATGCAAATGCTATGCTTGATGTTGTCTCTTAAACTGTCCTCATTTCTTTTTTTTTCTTTTTTCTGTTCAGCTTCAGTGATTTCTACTACTCTGTCTTCCAGTTTGCTGATCCATTTCTCTGTATCATCTAATTTACTATTGATTCCTTATAATGTACTTTTCATTTCAGTTATTGTATTCTTCCTCTCTGTTTGGTTCTTCTTTATGTTTCCTAACCCTTTGTTAAAAACTCCTAACTTCTCCCTCTCTTCATCCAGTCTTCTCCTGAGTTCTTGGAACATCTTTATAATCATTATCTTGAATTCTGTAGAGTAGATTGCCTATCTCCACTTCACTTAGTTCTTCTGAGATTTTATCCTGTTCCTTCATTTTGGACATATTCCTCTGTTGCCTCACTTTGCCTAATTTGCTGATTTTATTTCTATGTATCTTGTAGGTAGGTTATGTTTCCCGGCCTTGGAGAAGTGGCCTTTGGTAGGAGATGTCCTATGCATCCCAGGAGCTCTGCTGCCAGTGTCTATGCCCCCAGATTGCCTCCTGCCTCTTCGGGAGGTCCTCCAAGATTTGCAGGTAGGTCTGACCCAGGCTCCTTTCAAATTACTGCTTTTGCCCTGGATTCCAGAGCATGTGAGATTTTGTGTAGGCCCTTTAAGAGTGGAGTCTCTATTTCCCGCAGCCCTCTGGCTCTCCTGAAAGTAAGCCATGCTGGCCTTCAAAGCCAAACGTTCTGGAAGCTCACATTCCTGGTGCAGGATCCCCAGGCTTGGGAGCCTAATGTAGGACTCAGACCACTCACTTCTTGAGGAGAACCTCTATCATTGTAATTATCCTCCCATTTGTAAATTGCCCACCTGGAGGTATAGGTCTTGACTAAACCATATCTCTGCCCCTCCTACCCATCTCATGGTTACTTCTTTATATCTTTAATTGTAGAAGATCTTTTCTGCCAGTCTTCCAGTTTTTCTCATCAAGAGTTGCTCTATAAATAGTTGTAATTTTGGTGTGCCCATGGAGGAGATGAGCTCAGGGTCTTCCTACTCTGCCATCTTGGCCACTCCCCTATTAGTTGATCTTACAGTATTTGGCTGGAACATCCTTCAATCAATGACATTTTATACCTACATCTATTAATAGATGAGTGATCTCAAGTGAAGCAATTCATCAATTCTGATTTTTTTAATGTAGGTTTTATTCAGGGTTTGAACCACAATCTAAGAAAGTAATATCCTTGGGCACTGTTTTGATTCACTGCAGACTGATCTCCCAGGGTTGCTTTTTAGTATCATGAAATTGATCTTTTTGGAAGGACACAATAAGAAGAAGCCTTATATCTTATAAGCCTTAGATATAAGCAGCCTTATATCTATATTTGCAGTGGAGTTATTATTGAAGTTATTGTGTGCTATATCTTTAAGTGTTCCCTACACGAAGTCCTCTGAGTAATTTCTTTCAGAACTGAATGTTATAAAGTGTTGCTTGGCCTGAGAAAGTTAAGTTTTCTTCTTTTGGACTTTTCTTTGGGGCTATGTTTTCCAGGAAGCTCAAAGCTGATTTTGTGTGTATACGTGTGTGTGTGTGTGTTCATTTTCATTTTATCTGATCCTGACTTTTAGTATATTTTTGATTATTAGATTATGTGTGTTGCCTAAAAGCACCCTCAAATTCTTCATAGTCTCAAAGCATGGGAAAAACAAATAAGCAATTAAATAGTAAATTTAAAATGTTTTGATATACAATTTTTTTTCTTGAAATGCCATGGTCTGATTTATTTGTATCTGTTGAAAAAGTGGTCCTAAATTGTTTGTGAGAGTCAGTGGCAAATAGAGACTGGGGGAACAGCCAGAAAGCCCTAAGAGTATAAAAATACAACTTTAGTTAGGGATAAGTGGTTTCTCAATTGGGTGCATCTAGTCACTGCTCTTTTCTCAGATTTAGGAATATCCATTGTTTTCCATTCCCACTGAGGTCTACCTTCTGGTACGGTACTTCCAAAGTTTCAAAATTTTTGCCAACAAGGCTGTTGAAAGCAGGGATATAAATGGTATTTACAGTGTAATGTCCATGGACTTTGTTGCCAAACTCTATTACAAGTGAACTTCCAGGAATATTTGTGCTATTGGGAAGAGCTTCTACTGTTTTCAAGGCTTTCAGACAATTGTATGCAAGTTTAAGATTTGATGCTTTCTTTTCTACATTGACAAAAAGAAGTTACACCCTCATTAAGACACAGGTAGTTTTAGTATTAGTTGAATTCATATTTCTGTTTTAAGCATATTTACACTAATCCTCCAAGAAAAGGCTTAGAGAAAATTATGATTAAAATATTTATAGGACAATGCTCATAAACATACCAGCTGATTGATTGAAAAATAAAAAGAATCTAAGATTGCAGCGGTAAAAGAAAGTTGACAGAATGTGACCTCTTTATGCATTACAACCTGAGAAATCGTCTCCTACTCATTCATTCATTCATTTATTCAACAAATATTTATTGAGAACATACTTTGTACCAGGCACCTTCTACTCTATTTCTAACATGAAAACAATGAAAATATATAAACCAATATTTTATAATGCCAAACTCACAAGGAAAGTGTTAGTAACGTGTGGTTTTCTATAAAACAGACATAGTTTCAGAAAAGTTTTATATCCAAACATGAATATCTCTAATGAGACTGATTGGAGACATTTATCATTTCAATTAGACAACTCAATTATTCACTGAATAATCTGTCAGGTTCCTCATAATTTTTATTTTTCTTCCTGATGATAGACCAACATAATATTTTTATTATTAAAAATGGATATGTGCCCATTGTAAAATATTGAAAATATTGAAAAAATAAGAAAATGAACTTTACCCACAACCCTACCTCTCATATATAAATACTGCTAATATTCTTCTATGTTACTTTCTAATATTTTATGTATTTACATGTGTTGTTCATTGCAAACAATTTTGTTCATTGGGAACAATTTTATATCTCGTTTTATTCTCTTAGAATTATTTTCTGAACAGTTCCTATATTATGAATAATTTTTTAAAGAATGCTTTAAAGAGATATCAATATTCTATCAAATGATCTTACCATAATTAACTTGAATGATGAATATTTAGATTGTTTCACTCTTCACTACTATTGAAATTACTATTAAAATTCCAAAGTTATGCATTCTACAGGCTCTCATACAACTGCCAAGATAAACCCAATACTAAATAAGAGTATTTCACCAGCTTAAAACAGAGGCAGCTCTCATAGGAACTAGAAAGGGAGATGATGAGCATCGTGCAGTTAGTTCCTCAAATTTTTTTTTTTTTTTTTTTTTTGGCCACACTGCACCGCTTGCAGGATCTTAGTTCCCCGACCAGGGATTGAACCCATGTCCCCTACAGTGGAAGTACTGAGTCTTAACCACTGGACCGCCAAGGAATTCCCCTCAAACATTTTAAGCGTTCAGTTACACGAGGAGTTTGGAATTCTGTCGTAGTAGTCTTCCTCATGGTAATTGATGAAGCAAGATATGAATATTAGGACTCTATGTGTCATAATAGGATGGAAGATAGTGCAATATTGTGAAAAGTTCATAGATTCTGGAATCAGAAAGGTCTGGCTTTGAATTCGGAGTATTTGACCTTGAACAACATCTACAAAATGGGGATAATAATAACTTTGAATGATTCTGGTGAAGAATATACTAACTAATGTATGTAATGTGTCTAATACAGTGTCCATCTATAATAAATGCTCAATTTATTGTAGATTAATTATAATGAATAATAATGGCTATTATTTTAAAGTTATATATATGTATATTTCATTATTTAATAAAAATCATTCTATTGGGCAAGGCAATGTCTTTTACCTGACTTTAGTGACCCTATGCAGATATTCCAGAGGACAGTGACTTGCAAAAATTTCTTCTCGTGTGAATCAAAAGCCTACAAACTCTTCAAAACAACAATTTCTCCATTAGTTGTGAAATAGATGTCTTAACAGAAACTGTTAGCAGAGCAACTGATCAGTAACAAAAATTGATCTATTTGTCACTAAGGACAGCAATTGGAAGTTAAAAGCCTCCACCCCAGGAATGGATTTTCTATCCTCTAGTGTCATACAAACCACTCAGAGATTGTGTTTTATCTTTTCCATTAAAACAACTCTAAAAGATAAATTAATATTTATTAATTAACTAGAAAGCAGGACCTGGGGCTTCTGCTCTTAAACAATAAATTAGTTGGAAGGAGGAGGAGCATTGGAACATCACCTCCAAAGTGCCCTCATGACTGCAAAAGGGCTGCCTGGTCATAATGGACACCTTTAAAACTCCAAGCCTAGTGTCACCGTGCATGCTGGGAGCCATAGATGCATAGGTGTGGACATCGTATTTTCTTCCTTTGGGGACCATGAGTGTTTATCAGGAACCAGAAACCACATTTCCAACGTTTAAACCAATGAGTCTCCACTCTGGCTGTGTAAGAAAATTTCCTGGAGAGATTTTAAAAACACCAGTGATGGCCCCCCACAAATAAATCAGAACCTATGGGGAGCATTTTGGTTTAGGCCAGTGGATATCAAACTTTAGCATACATCAGAATCACCTGGAGGGCTTGTTAAACCACAAATTGCTACCCCACATCTAACACAGTGCTTTTGCCTAGTGTAAGTGCTCTAAAAATATTTGCTGAATAAACAGTGTTCGATTTGCATTTGAAAAGAGCAAACTTCTAGGACAAGGTAGATTAACTGGTGTCCCTGGATGGAATTTTCTGCAGTGTTTCATGGGCATGTGCGTCTGTACACTCAGAGGCCAGCTCCTTACTTTCATCAGATTCTTAAGAGGGGGTGGGGTTCCGTGATCTAGAAATGTTACAAGGCACTCTTATAGGAATTAAATGTTATATCTTCATGAGTAGAATGAAGAAAAAAAGTAGTCTTTTGTTTTTCAAAAAAACTAACTTCAGTATTGACTAGCACAAAAAGCATTTCATCTCGTTAAAAGTAATCAATTAGCCACTAAAGACACTAGCCTCTCAATCTAAGAGCCAATCTGTACTCTGCCTCTCTCACATGGTTGACGTGGAGAGGAAACAAAAGATGTGAACATGTTTTGAAAACTATTTCATCAGTGCTTTGTATTCTCTTCCAATACACTGCATGCCTAGTTTTACTCCTGATGCCCAGTTTTACCCTGTGCACCCAGTAAATGCTTGTTAAGTGGGAGACTGTAAATGGGCCTGCCCAGCGTGTCTCAAATTGTGGTCTGTGTACCACCTGCCAATGAGTCACCCAGTGGACGAGTTAAAAAAGCAGATTCCTAGGACCCCCTCCCTGGTCTAGCAAATTAGAATCTGTGTGGAGGGGGGAAGTGAGTGAAGAGGACCCGGATTCTGACTTTTCTCAAACTTCTCAAATGATTTTGAAGCAGATGAAAATTTGAGAACCACTGAACTAAGCTGACATTGGCATTGCCAGTCCTCATTGAAATCTCCCTAGTAGGTAACTTACCTCCTTGGGCGGAGGAGAAGCAAGTTCAAAACAGGAAAACATCCCCTGCACATTTTACTGACTTGAATCCCGTCATAGGGTCCTTAGAGATCCATCTCAGAGTGGACACACTACCCAAACAAGGCAGTAAATTTCCTGCAAAGCAATTTCCCAAGAAGGGCTTCAGCTTTCTTATCAAGATTTAGGCTTGTGTGGATGTCTAGATCTGGCTGAATAAAATATTACCTGCCATGACTGCTACCAGTCACGCTGAATGTAGGCTGTGCAAAATGTCCATGTGGAAATAGAAAAGTAGGCTGGCCCTTTCTGGGTAACGAAGACCATGAATAATGCACAGAGAATGCAGTTTCTTTTCATGTACTTCTTACTGTGCTAATATTTGTGAACACTTTAAAAAGTAGCAAATGCAGGAAAAATAGGAGGGGGCATACCTTAAAATATATATCAAGCAAAGAGTTCAACAACTTAGACATTGCTTTCTCATATAGTGGTATATGATTACGGGAGAGAATGATGAATAAGGTGATATCTCTGAAGATCGGGTAATAAGATTAGCTCACGTAGGGAGAGCTTGCTTGGTGTCAAAGCTGTGTTAAGTATTTTACATTTTTATCTTATGAAACCTCATTAATTTGCCACTTAATACAATATTTTTTAATAAAATTAAATGTGGAAGAAAGTTAAGAAAACATGGACAAGCACTCCAGATGCTTCGAGCCAACAGGTGAAGCCAGAAATCCTGCTTTGTCCTCAAGGTTATTAGTTTCAGCTTCTATGAGGTCATCTGTCAGACGAGTTTGTTGGGCAGGGTTACGGTTTGATGAGCCACCAGGTGAAATGGCTTAGGGAAGCACAAGGTAGCCCTCTTGGGAAAGAAAAACAAACACGTTTGGAACATCTAGTGCTATTTGCTATTTCCACCTGTGACGCTGCGGATGGAGCTGCCAGCATTCCCATCAGAATGGAGGGGTCTAATCAGTCAATTAATATTTGAAAACTCTCCCCCATTTGCATAGTACATAATATAAGGCATCTTGTAGAAGGCGGGTTCCCTGTCTCAGAGGAGTTTATAATCTATTATGAGGAAAGGAGGATAAATTCCCGTATGTTTTTACTTATAAACTTGTATGTTAACCCTAAAAAGCAACCTGAGCCTTACAGATTCGTGGGAAGGAATCAAGAGATGAAAAACAAAAGTAATGGGGCTCATGGAACCAGTTGGAGTGCCCTATCTTCGGAGGAGTCCCAGTGTCCGGGGTTGGTTAAGCATAAAGAGAGGAGTCATAGAAAGCACCCAACACCACCTCTGAGCTGGACCGAGAACAAGGGAAGAAGAAAATTAAGTCCCTGGTTACCAGCCTTGTCCAGGTCATGTTATGCTTTCCCGGCTCTGTCTGGGGGTTCTGCCATGTCTTCTCTCTGCATTATCAGCCTCATAGGACCCCTGTTCCTCCTCCCTCTTCCTGAACCTATACAGCCTGACACAGCTCCTGCAACATCAGACAGTGACAGAGGCACCAGTGATGTGTGAGGTTTCTGGCCTCCCAAAACCCAATATTCTACTTCATTCCCAACTCTGACTCTCCCCGGAGGTCTGAGTGTGCCCAGGGCACGGCTGTGCACCATATTCTCTCGGGAGTCCTCCAGTTCCTCTTTTCAGTAGCCTACGGTAACTTTAAAAATATATATATTTATTTA
Organism: Balaenoptera musculus; assembly: GCF_009873245.2. Lineage (NCBI taxonomy): Eukaryota > Metazoa > Chordata > Mammalia > Artiodactyla > Balaenopteridae > Balaenoptera > Balaenoptera musculus. Next base: position 31,932,148 of record NC_045796.1, read on the forward strand.
TTTGGCTGCACTGGGTCTTAGTTGCCGCATGCAGGATCTAGTTCCCTGACTAGTTCCCGGGCCCCCTGCATTGTGAGCACAGAGTCTTAGCCACTGGACCACCAGGGACGTCCCTAGCCTATCGTAACTTAATGAAGCATGTTCTTAAGTCCAGCGGTGACCAAGAAGTGCTCCAGCCTATTGATAATAATGTGATAACAACAGGAGAACGTTATTACCTAGATCCCATATTCCAGGCAGTGAGCTTGATAATACTCAACTAGGATCATGGCATCAGGGGCATGCAAGGGTCTGTTATGCAGCCACTTCTCTGTGGATACTTGCTGCTGATGTTAACCGTTCCTTTAGTCCCTTATTGGCTGCTTCTGCTGTGCCCCTCTGCTCTCGGGCAGCCAGATCACAAAGCTCTCTCCCATCCTCCTGCATCACCCCAAGGCTCCTCCAGGTCCACTGACCCACTCAGCCGCATCTCTAGAAGTGGGAGAAAACCCAGACCTCCCCTTACGATATCCCCCATTCTTCTCAGCGTGTTTTGGCATAAACATTAATGTGTGAGTTCTCCTGATTTTGCTCCTGATATTCAAAGATAAGATTTTCGAACTAAAACAAAAACAAATAATCAAATTTCATGGTACCGTCAAATACCTGGCTCTTGAAACTGAAAATCACGTTTTGAAGATTAACATCTCCCTTACTGAGGGAGTTCAAGAGAATCTCCGTAGAGACCCAAAAGTCAACAATTTGACTCTTCTTTCTTTACCATTCATATCTTGAGAGCAGTCATGCTCAAAGCCATCTTTGATGCCAGAACAAAAGAAGGAGGCTGGATACTGAGAAATGCTGGCATTGGGTAGAGGGCTAAACTTCAGTTTTCTATCTGCAATTATCATCCTGGTACACAAGGAGGAAGCAAAACATAGAATTCAAAATTTGGTTGTTGTTTTTTTTTTTTAAGCAGAAAAATGAGGATAATAGAAATATTGAGGACAGGCTGAGAGAGAGTGGGTCAATGATAATCTATTACAGATGAACTAAGGACAGATGGTACACTCCTTTTCCTCACTCTCTTTATTTAGTCTTGTTTAATCATTATTTTTTCATAAAGAGCATTTAGGTCAGAGTTCCTAGTTGTAAGCAAGGAAAGCATACTCCAGCCAATTAAGCTGAAAAAGGATTTTATTAAAAGGATCCCAGGCAGCTCAGAGAAGTGTTGGGTTGACTGGAAAACCAGGCTCAAGGCTTTCTGGGAACAAGCCCCCAAACATCACCACAGAGGGGGCCTGACAAGGGGGCCCTCACAGTGACTGCTGCCACCAGATGTTACTGTTTGTCCTGATGCCATTAAGTGGACTTTATCAAATCTGCAAATGCCATAGTCACCCATGACGCTTCTGTACCGGGATAACTGGTACAGTTATACCTGCATAACTGCCTTCCCCAAGCACTCACTGCCAGTTCAGCCTGACTGGAGGAACCCAGGAAATATAAGAATGCCATTTTGAAAGGGGGAGGAAGGTTTGCGGGGAGGTGTGAGAATCAGTTTTTCTGGGCTCTATCTACCCTTGTGAGGCTACATAGTCCCCTAAATGTAGTGAGACTATTCAAAAGATGCTGGATTAGGAAACTCAATATATGAAGTCAGAAGAAGGTAGCGATAACACCACTGTGGAGAGATCACCAGGATATATGGTTATGTATGAAAGCAAGGGAGTATAAAAATAAATAATACGCTGCCCTTTGTGTAGCAAAGGAAGGAAATAAGACACAATATCCTCTTGCAAAAATAAACATTAGGAGGCTAAAGAAGACACCATGAAAAATGATTACCTATGGTGGGGAGAAATGAGGTGGAAGAGGAAGGATGGAAGGAAGATTTCTTATCTGGATCTGATTTCTGAGTCCTTACCTGCTAAAGAATGTCATTTTATTTAAATCTCAATGACTGAAATTGAAAGCCAAACAAAACAAATGACCCTGGATGTATATTAAATTATTAGGGTTACTCCACAGAGGAAAGATGTATTTCAAGTAACTTTAAAAGAGAGTACCCTGGTGGCGCAGTGGTTGAGAATCTGCCTGCCAATGCAGGGGACACGGGTTCGAGCCCTGGTCTGGGAAGATCCCACATGCCGTGGAGCAACTAGGCCCGTGAGCCACAGCTAGTGAGCCTGCGCATCTGGAGCCTGTGCTCCGCAACAAGAGAGGCCGCGACAGTGAGAGGCCCGCGCACCGCGATGAAGAGTGGCCCCCGCTTGCCACAACTAGAGAAAGCCCTCGCACAGAAACGAAGACCCAACACAGCCAAAAATAAATAAATAAATAAATTTAAATTCATTCTATTAAAAAAAAAAAAGAGTACCTTGACTGTACATTCTTTTTTTTTTCTTTTTCTTTTTTTTAATATTTATTTATTTATTTATTTAGGCTGTGCCGGGTCTTAGTTGCAGCATGCGGACTTCTTCTTAGTTGCTGCATGTGGACTGGACTCAGTTGCGGCTCACAGACTCTTAGTTGCAGCATGTGAACTCTTTAGCTGCGGCACGCATGCGGGGTCTATTTCCCTGACCAGGGATTGAACCTCAGCCCCCCGCACTGGGAGCACAGAGTCTTACCCACTGGACCACCAAGGAAGTCCCAACTGTACATTCTTACTTGGATGTACTCTAAGGGGAAGAAAATCTATGGAAAAATAATGTTTTAACTTTTTTCAGTGGTAATACTGGTATTGTTTTTGTTTTAATTTTTGTGTTCTTTGTTTTCTTTTATTGGGGTATAGTTGTTTTACAATGTTGTGTTATGGTATTGTTTTTAAAAGTAGTTTCTTTACATTATAGGATGAAATATAAGTGGAGGGAGATAAAACTATAAAATTAAAGAAATTAAGGAAAAATATTGTATTGACAAGATTAGAAATACCCATATGAACTCATTTTTTAAAAATATGTATTTTTTAACTTTGCTCACTGAAATAGCTAAGATATGATGTCACTGCATTTGCCTTTAGCACTCTTAGAACAGGAATTTTTGTCTCTCATACCAAGGATTCAGATTTGGTGCCCCAAAGCAAGCAAGAACACTTTCAAAGACTAATGGAGTCATGTGCAAAGGACCCAGGAGACAGCTTAAAGGGTCTTCCACTGGTTATATTTGTGATGGTTTGAAACCTCCCCCCTCCATAATTGTAGTTTATTGAAATTCATTGAATTTAGAAAAATCCATGAATCCATAGTGATACTAACAGAAGGAAAAGTCAGAAAAAAACAAACAAATGACACTCTCTCTTCACCATTTGAGGCAGTTATTAAATTAACTCTTCTTGGGGGGGGGCAATTATTTTCCCTCTACCCCTCTAGGTTCTTAGCTGAGACCCCTCTGTAATAAAAGACAGATTAACAGGAGAAAAACAAACAGAAGTTTAATAGCATGTATACCTCCTGTATAAGTGGGAGATACCCAGTGTGAAAGGGTTTCAACCTAAAATGGAAACAGAATATATGAAATGGAGAATCTCACGCATGCCCCCTCAGAAGAATGGAACTTAAGAAATAAGAGACTGATTTCCTGTGAATGCCTGGTTTACAGAAGTCCAAGACTTATCTCCTGACCAACGACCATCTGCCGGGAATTCCTCCCCACCCTCAAGCCAATGAAATTACTGCTTTAACTCTGGCTGGACTTCCCCTTCTTTGAGCTCCTTGCCCAGAAGTACAACCCACCCCAAATCTTCAACGGACCTGCCTGTGTTTCCCAGATTGCAATTCCTTGGCTACTCCCAAATAAACCCAATTTCTGGTAATTTGAGCTCACCTCAATTTACCTCCTTATTTAGGCTGACATTCAATGGTGTCAGAATGTGAGATCTGAAGGAAATGACCCCCTGAAGGGACAATGACCCTTGGAATCCAGCAAAGTATTTGCACTGAATGCCTTGAGCTCAGTGCTTCCCTGGGTCACCTTCTGCTTCTGATTTGATGGGTCTCCTCCTGGATTTTGAGCTCCCTCCTTTTGGTCTAATTCTCTGACTTTATTCAGGATTTGGATAAGGACAGATTGTCCTTCTGCTGAGTACTCTTCTGGTTTCTGAATTAGAGTGTGCTTGGTTTAGACTTAAACTGTGAATTTCCCTGAGAGCAAAACTAAAATCAGCAGGCACCAGTCAAGAACCTAAACAGTGTTAAAGAACTTGTCACCTTTATTTGAGAGAAAATTGTCTCCAAAGCACAAGATTTCCATGTAAGGATAATGGGGTCACGGATGAGTAAGTTTGACAACAGGTCTCTAGCCACCTGCAAGAAAATTCCCTCCAAGGAGGAACAGCTGGTCATGGGTCAAATAGGGCTAAGGCCATCTACCAGGAAAAAGAAGTATCCTGAAAGGCCATACTATCAAAAAATACCCAAGTCCCAACCTAAGCATACCCCTTAAGCTATCTAGAACTTTTTCTTTGCCCTCAGGAAAACTCCAAAATGAGATTCTCAGTCATCTAAATGTTCTAAGGGTGGCCCCCCCCTTTAGGAACCTCAGCCAGTTTTATGTTAAAAAAATTATGGACTTCCTGGTGGTCCAGTGCCTAAGGCTCTGTGCTCCCAATGCAGGGGGCCTGGGTTCAATCCCTGGTCAGGGAACTAGATCCCACATGCTGCAACTAAGAGTTCACATGCCACAACTAAAGTTCCTGCATGCCGCAACTAAAGATCCCACAAGCAATAACGAAGATCTTGTGTGCTGCAACTAAGACCCGGCACAGCCAAATAAATAAACATATAAATAAATATTTTAAAAAAAACTATGGTCTCTCTTTATGTGCATGGATCAATCTTATTAAAGACAACCTTGAATTACAATGGCCTTATGAGGAATGTTCCAATTAGACAAGATCGTTTATTTAAGAAGTTCGTTTGAAAGCAAGGGCTCCCAAATCAAACAAACAGAACGGGATACCTATTTTAATTGGCATGCGGAAGCCTCCAAAACCTTCAAAATTCCAAAGTAACTTTATTCAAAGATTCCTTGAAAAAGGCTAATGAAAAAATAAAGATACAAGAGGTACCTAAAACAAAAGACTATAAGACACACATAACATCTACTGCTTCCCTTCTACCCTTTACTTCAGTACTCATTCTACTAATTTTCTGTCTGAATTGTCTCTCCACTCTGAAGAGGCTACACAACCATTAAAAAAGTCCACCAATTTAGTGGCCTTACAGACACCCCCTATATCTACCCTCGAAGTTCCCCCTTATGAGCCCATATCAGTGTTGACGGGACTCCAAGGGGTTCTCCTGTAACTGCTACTAGCTATTCCCTTAAACAGCCAAAGGGAAACTAAAATTAAAATTATTGGAAAATCTTGACAAATTCTGGTAAATACTGGAGCTACACTCTCCACTTTAAACCCAAATTACTCCAGAGCCTACAGATTAAATCCTAGGAAAACTGACAGAAGGATGAGAATTCTTTTGATAGTCAGCTTTCCCAGATCTCTGTCTGTACTGCCCAGTCTAGAGAGAGAAAATAAAATTTCACATGTCCCTACTTTTCCAAATCCAGCCTATCAGTTATTGCTCCTTTGTTTCCAGGGACAGCTGTTACCTTCCTGTTTGTTTCATTTTGTTCCTGAGACTGGCTTGGCAACCATTAGGTTGGGGACCCCAAAATGTGGTGGAATAGAAATATGGGTTGCACCACATTTGTAGCTTGGGTCCTACCAATTATTGCCAGCCCTCAGAGGAATTGCCTAAGTCTTTCTTTTCTTTTCTTTTCTTTTCTTTTCTTTTCTTTTCTTTTCTTTTCTTTCTTTCTTTTTCTTTCTTTCTTTCTTTCTTTCTTTCTTTCTTTCTTTCTTTCTTTCTTTCTTTCTTCTTTCTTTCTTTCTTTCTTTCTTTCTTTCTTTCTTTCTTTCTTTCTTTCTTTCTTTTTCTTTATTCCTTTCTTATTTTGGGGGGGGGGGGCGGTGTTCTTTTTGTTTGTCCCGACTGAGACCTGACAAGTTATTTGAAAGGATTTTTTTCAGTAGCTCTATGGTCAGAAGTTGGCCAAACTGGCAGCTGATATTCAGAGCCTGATAGAAACTTCTTTTAAGGCATTCTTCCCTAAGCTAAATGAAACTATGTACCCAAAGGGAAAGAAAAATCTTCCAAAGACAAAGCTCTAAGTCTCAAACAGAGGAATATTTTATTTCTATCTAAGTTGAAGATTTCCCTGATCTAAAGAAGCAAATTGAAGATAATATAGTCAGATGGGTGGATCAACCTATGATGTCACTCAAGCTGCAACCCAATCCCTCGAGGAATTAGAAACAATTGTACTTGTTTACGAATCTAATCTTTACAAGAATGGGAATTCAGCTCTAGAAGCAAATCAAAGCCCACCTATCAATTTTACCAATCCCAAACCCCCCCTAGTCATCTCAAAAGGCTTGCAGATATTGTATTTTTAAAAAATCTGAATTTAAGAAACAAAAGTCCTTCTTGGGGGAACTTGCATTTTCCCTGTGCCTTTGAGATGTAAATGTTCTACTTGGTTTTCCCTTGGAACTCTTAATTATGTCGTATCTTTGAAATGCAAACTTCAAGGAGGTCATTCTTATCAGAAGGAAGGGAAGAAAGGAAAGCTGCTTAGAATCTAGGCAAATGAAAAATCTTAAAACTCCACAAATGTTAGTAAAAAATTTAGGCTGTCTGAACAGATAAACTTATGCCATCAGCCAGAAACACTATTTGGATCAAACTGTTCTTTTATAAGCTAGTGAGTTTTGCATTATCTTACCTATCTCACAGCTAAAATTTTAAAACAAAAATTATAAGATTTCTGTTTTCATCTGTCTATATGTTTATGTATGTCTATGTATGTACGTTATAGATGTGTGATATTTTTCTACCTGCAGATGGTATTGCCAACATTAATTTGTAAAAGAACTCTATGTAATTGGCTTAAAGAAAAATAAGTGCCTATATGAATTAAGTATTTCTAGACTCTCAGAAATATTGAAAGTAACGCAAATGTTTTTTCAAGTTCACATGATCTCTGGTAAGTCTCTAGTGTCTACTGAAAAAAATGCACAATCTAGAAGTTGATAATTATGTTCTGTTTAGTGGACATACTGAGGACTTAAGCCTGGGAGACAGCTTCTCAGATAGCTCTGAGGGACTGTTCCAAAGAGGTAAGGGAGAAGTCAGGATATATAGGAGTTCAAACAAACAAACAAACAAAAACCAGGTAGTAGAACATCAAAATATTACCGCTAATTAAACAAAAGCAGACTTCTCAAGTTAAAGAATTTAGCGCTTTTCTATGTATTAGAAGATGCAAGAGTCTAGGGTCAATGAAATTGTTCCTTTGATATGCACCTAAACTATCTAGTGCCAGTGTCCTGTTTTTCTCCATCCTGAAGACCTTCAGGGAGCACCATCAGGGGTGGCTGCAGTGACTGATGGCTTCATGGCCACAGCATCCTTTGTTTACTGGTAAGGTGGGATGACTTTCTCTGTCCACATTAATAAATAAAATCTAGTTTGTTGATTTAATTTTAGAAGTCATGTCTTTAGAGTCATCAGCATTAAATATAAAACTTTTATTCTACCTAGATTTACTAAAATAAGCTCGTGTAACCTCTGTCACAGAATTTGTCAGCAAGAAAGATAACTTAAGAACATGGTTACCTGTTCAAAGTCTAATGAAATTTTCATGAGTAATCTAAACACAATGGTTATTAACAAGTAATTAAATAGATGTAAGGGAGATATAAGTTTATAAATAAACTTTTCAACAATAATTGTGCTTTATGATATGTGTACTTAAAAATAATTTCCAGAATCTTTTTGGTTACTTGAAACCTTATAGTCATACTGAGATAACTTGATGGATGGGTATTCATTGAATATCTAGATCACTTCCAAATGATATAAAAAAAAACATTAATTACTGTGCATAGGTTTGTATACTTTCGACTTCCTTTTACAGAGAAACTAAAGCTATTTCATTCTATTAGTAAACAAGTATTTGTGCCACATTGAAAATCTTACTATGAGGAAGAATATACTTCTGTAAGCAGATAGGGCAAGAAGTGCCCCAAGGAAAAGAACCAGTTATAGTTTTTGACATAAGAGAAGCCACTTTTGGTCTAAGTCATTTTGTGATTTAAGCCTGGCGGCAATGCTTGCCCTTGAACAGATCTCAGTAATAACGATATTAAGGGAACAGAAGAACAAATGACTGTTATCAGGCAAGAGAAGTAACAATAACAAAGATAATAAATTAGTTGTAAAGATTCTGTTTCAATGGTAAAGATCAGCTAGAAGCACTTTCTTGAGCTGTTTTGCAGAATTTAAACCCCACCTTGAACACTTAAACACCAGATCAACTGAAACCTAAGGGATGATGATGTTGACCTTTTCTGACCCTCAGTGACATCAGTCAACTAGAGCTTGGACTCTGTCAACCTTTGCCCCAATTCTATGCTGAATTCTCCTCTGCTCAATCCCCTTCATGAATATGTGTGTACCCTTAGCTTAAAACTTCCCCATTTTTGCTGTTCAGAGAGACACTGCTTCGGGAAACATCTCAGCATTCTCCTTACTTGCTGCAAGTAATAAATCCTTCCTTCCCCCAGTCTTTGGCTTGGCTGTGTCTTTTGGCTCAAAGTCCACCAAGAGGTGAACCCAGTTTTTGGGTAACAATTCTAGAAGTTATGGAATATGCTCTGACCTGGAAAGATGTTTCCATTGTTCTAGTATCTCAGGCCACTGCAAAGAGGATAATCCAACATCCAAATGACTGTTGGATTTGCCACAATGCTGCTGATCCTATGGCCTCAGTTTCTGTGGCACAAACTCAGCCTCCTCTCTATCATGTCAGACTCCCTAACCCCAGGGGTCCATTTCTCTGTTTCTGGTCACCAACCCCAAACCTGGGAACTCTGCATCCAGGCACTGAACAAAGAAAAGGACACAAGGCAAGAGCAACCAAAATTAAAACACCTGTGTTATCTACAGACCCTTAAATTTTACTGGCCTCCATGGAGGTCAACTTTCCTTCCAGTCTTGAGCCACAGACTCAAATGGGGATTACCAGGAGGCATTCATGATTCAAATTCGTTTCCTTTGGCAGATCCCTACTTCCCTGGCTAGGAGTAAGTGCAAATGAGGCTACAATCAAGAATCTCTCCTTAGCTCTTGAAGATATTGTACAATCTGCTGCTAAAGCAATAGCTGCCCAGCAAATATCCCTAGACTGTCTGGCCAAAATTGGCTTTGATACCAGAATAGCAGAACAAGGAGGTGTTTGTGCTATGGCCAACACCACCTGCTGCTCTTGGATTGAAACTTCTGGGGATGTTGAGACTCAGCTACATAAGATCTCTGAATAAACCAGTTTGTTTAAGAAAGTGATTCCTAAGTGGGGTTGGTCTTTAACTTTTTTTATTCTGATTGATTAGGGTCTTGGGAACGGTGGGGAGGGAGGGAGTGAGGGAGGGAGGGAAAGAAGGAAGATCAATTCCTGTACCAGAAAGAGCAGGATGACAAATTCTCTAGAAACTCTTATCAATGGAGAAGGCAAGGACTTAAATCTACATAACAACTGTGCTTTGCCTGGTAAACTCTCATACCTCTGTCCCCATCACCCACAGCCCTACCTCTTCTTTTGTCTTTAGCTGGAGATGGTATTTAAAGTGGTGGCTGGGCCATTTCAAGGAGTTATACAGGAGGTACACATGTTATTAAACTTCTCTTTGTTTTTCTCTCACTAATCCTTCTTTTCATTACAGGGGTTTGCAGCCGAGAACCTAAAAGGATAGAGGGAAAGTAATTTTTCCTCCCTTGCAAGGGTAACCAGATAGCCGCAATCAATATATAGGAAATAATAAAAATTAAGAAATACTCACTTGGCAACAATTAGTCCAATCATTGACTCAGGCAAAGAACTGGTGTTGACCCCCTTAGAAGAATGATTGATGGAGAACTGGAAAGCTGAATGAGGCCACAGTAGCACCACAGATATTGGTTTCTGGTTGCCATTGAGGGATCAAGATGTTAACCCCGCCCCCAGTGGTTTCTCTGAGCATCGCACTGGTGGACAACCAGATATCAAGGGTCCCCTGGTGAGATGCAATATGAAATGAAGCACATCATCTAGGGTGTATTGTAGCCAAAAATATTTAAATTGAATCAAACCTTTATATCTAATTTCCAATTAACAGGCAAAAGGTAAATGATGCCCCAAGTAAACAATCAGATAAATCCAGAATTGGGGATATTTTCTTCACTGTGAGCCATTCCCTTCAGCAAGACAGTGCCATTAAAATGTTACTGGCTAATTTGCAGCAACATGGATGGACCTAGAGATTGTCATACTGAGTGAAGTAAGTCAGACAGAGAGAGAGAAATATCGTATGATATTGCTTATATGTGGAATCTAAAAAGAAATGATACAAATGAACGTATTTACAAAACAGAAACAGACTCAGAGACTTAGAGAACAAATTTATGGTTACAGGGAGGGGGAGGGTGGAAGGAAGGGATAGTTAGGGAACTTGGGATTGACATGTACACACTGCTATGTTTAAAAAGGATAACCAACAGGGACCTACTGTACAGCACAGGGAACTCTGCTCAATGTTACGTGGCATCCTGGATGGGAGGGGAGTTTGGGGGAGAATGGATACATGTATATGTATGGCTGGGTCGCTTTGCTGTGCACTTTAAACTATCACAACATTGATAATCAGATACACTCCAATATAAAATAAAAAGATTTAAAAAAATGTTACTGGCCAGATTAAAAGGACCTTAAAGCACCAGCAATCAGATGCGATGTGTGGTCTCAAATCGGATCCTGTTTTGGAGTTATATATGATTTGGGAAACATTTAGGGAAATTTAAATGTGGACTGGTTATTAGATGATACTAAAGATTTTAGAACAATGTTTTTAAGTGAGAAAATGTTATTTTAGCTATGTAGGAAAATGCTTTTATTTTTTTAAAGATTCAACTGATATACTTACGGTGGAACGTCTTGGTGTCCAGGAAGTTACTTTAAAACAATTCTACATAAAAGTAAATGTTCAGAAAGCTGCTAGATATAGGAGATGAAAAATAATTTTCCAGTAATGGGAGGTTGTCAGGCAAAGCACAGTAAGCAAGGGTTTGATTACTATGTCAACTTAAGTTATTGTCTTCTCCATTGACAAGAGATTCTAGAGATTTAGTCATCTTTCTCTTCCTGGTACAGAGAGGGAGACACCTTCACAAATGGAGATTTCCCTTATAAATGGAAATGTCTCTTACAAAAGGGTAACTTCTACATAGTTTTCAGAGCTTCTCCTGTGTCTCCTATTTCTTAAAAATAACCAGCTCAAGATAATCCTTAGGCCAAAGAGGCATATTTTGGGGTGGCATATTCTGCTCCCTTTATGGGCAATTAGAAAACACATCTTTCTCTGAATTAATTTCTTTCTATAGTAGAACATTTAACTGCATTATATTACAAAGTGGTCATGTCTCTGAGGATTTTTAATTACTCAGCCTAAAACTTAAGTCTGCGTTGGTTGTACTACATCAGGCAGCAGTAGCAACCCGCAATTCCACTGACAGCAAATGTGGGGGTACTGGCTTGCTAGGGCTGCCATAACAAACTAGGGGGCTTCAATAACAGAAATGTATTCTTTCAGAGTTCTAGAGGCTAGAAGTCCGAGATGAAGGTGTCAGCAGTGTTGGTTCTTTCTGAGGGCTGTGAGAGAGACTCTGTGCCAGGACTCTCCCCAGCTTCTGGTGATTTATGAGGAATTTTTGGTGTTCCTTGGCTTATAGAAGCATCATCCCGATCTTTGCCTTCATCTACACAAATTTCCCCTTTTTATAAGGACACCAGTCATGCTGGATTAGAGCTCATCCTAATGACCACGTATTAACTTGATTACCTCTGTAAAGACCCTATCACCAACTCAGGTCACATTCTGAGGTACTGGGGGTTGGGACTCCAACATATGAATTTGGAGAGAGAGGGCACCATTCAACCCTTTACAGTGGGGAAGAGCAAAGTCTGTGATTGTGGCGTGAAACCATGGTCTTGAGAAATCTAAGGATTCACAGACCGCACCAGCCTGAGTAGCTACCTAGAGGAGGGCCCAGGGGACAGGACACCACCTCCCCTGCCTTAGATTAAAACAACACTGCTTCTAACTCTTCACATATTGGTGTCCACATGAGATTTCCCGAAAAAAGAAAAATTGTCAGGAAGAAGAAAAGGGGAGTCCTTGCTCAGTGGATATAGGGTTTTGGTTTTATAAGATGAGAATGTTCTAGAGTTCTGGTGCACAACAATGTGCATATAGTTACTGTACTGTGCACTTACAAATGGTTAAGATGGTAAATTTTATGATGTGTGATCTTTACCACAATTTTTTTAAAAAAACAGAGCACGCCAAATTAGATTTATTCAGCTGACTTTTGTTCTACAGCAATATTCCCTGAAGAGGTGACTCACAGACAGTGAGTCTTTTTTTTAAAATAGACAATTCTTAAAGGTTACACTCCATTTACAGAGTTCAATACTGGCTCTATTCCCCATGTTGTACAATACATCCTTGTAGCCTGTCTTACACCCAATAGTTTGAACCTCCCACTCCCTCACCCGTATGTTCCCTCTCCCCACCAATAACCACTAGTTTGTTCTCTGTATCTGCACCACAATCTTCTTTAAAAAGAGAAATTTGTCATAAAACCACGCTCCATATGAAGGACTAATAATGCCATTTAGCCTGGGCTGCCCTCACATGGTGACAGCAGTATTTGCACAGGAAATACAAATGCCAACCACTTCCTGCCTCTCACTAGGTCTCCACATTTTCTTCTTGCCCTGAAATTCCAAGAATCAGAACAAATTCTCCTGTTTTACAAAGTCATTTTTCCTTTATTCCTGAGAGTGAATCTGATTTTCTTAAGAAATGTCCTGATGCATAAGTGGTTTTTGTTCAATGACAGTCATAGGCATAGTATGAAACCTGAAAATTTCAGTCTCACTCCTTTCTATATTTTGTATTATGTATGCCTTTCGAAATACCAAAAAAAACCCCAAAGAAGGTAAAATAATATCATGACCCAATATTCCTTTAGAAATTAGAAATCAAAATATAGTATACAAGCCATCCTAATGGGTGTGAAGTGCGATTTCATTGTGGTTTTGATTTGCGTTTCCCTAAGGACTAATAATGTGAGCATATTTTCATGTGCTTATTGGCCATTTTGTATATCTTCCTCGGAGAAATGTACGTTCAAATTCATTGTTCATTTTTTAATTGGATAGTTGGGGGTTTTGTCGCTGAGTTGTAAGAATTGTTTATATATTATAGATACCAGAACTTTATCAGAAAACATAGTATATAAATAGTGACTCCCAAACTTTATTAAAATCTATTACACAAGGGGGCGCTAGATTAACATATAATAGCTTGACTCGCGCAAGAACCAACATTTAAATTAGCTTTAGAACATAATTTAACTTAAAATAAATTTTAGCTATTGTTTTTCCACAGCTGAGAATAGTCAGTATTCACCAATTGAAGAGTTTTTTCACATTCCACGTGGGAATTAATCTCTTTTTACACCTGAGATTTCAAAAGTTTCTTTGAATGAATCCTCCCAGTGCACACACACACACACACACACACACACACACACACACAAATGTCTGGCAAATCAACACGCACACCTCTCACTTGATCTGAAATAGCGATGAGGTCTCATCCTATTAAGCATTTTTATTACCCATGTAATGTGTTATATAAGTAATTAGAAGCAGTTGTCAAAATAAATTAAGTAAACTCTACTGGTGATGCAGCATGTCTGTCCTTAAAAAGGTTATTCATTTACATGCATTCTTAGTTTAAAACTTTAAGGGAATTACGTGTTGTCATTAATCATAGTTCATTCTGGCAAACTTGTTCCTCCTAACTTTACACTTCCCCACCTCACAAAGTTATTTATAGGAACTATCAGGCCAAATCAGCAAAATTTTCAGGAGTGGTAAGAAATATCCAGAAACATTCATGTCCTCATTTCAAATTTGCCCACTAAGTGTCCATAGTATAAAAATTTGAATTTATGTAGAGGAAAAATCAGCAAGCTCTAATTAAAGTTTAAGGGAAAAAATGCTCACAATTCTAAATCTCATTCTACGGACTGAGTATTCAATTAATAACTTTGTAAAGATAACCCTAAATTTTATTTATCTCCATCACACTACACTAAGTTAAAAACAGTGTGTGTTCTTGGTATAGATGGATGTGGATTTAAATCCCAGATTCTGAGCCTCAGTTTTCTCATCTCTAAAACAGGATCAATATTTTCAACGTATCTGGTATACCGTGATGGCATTTTAAATAAGATAATGTTTGTACATCATGCTGGTCAAATAATATCTATAAGCATCAGATATTCTTCCTCTTTCCTTTCTTTTCCTTCCTTCCTTCTTCTCTCTTCTCCTTCCTCCCTTCCTAAATTCTCTGATTTTAAAAGGTGTCAGGCTTCAAACAGTGGCAAGGTTTATACAATACGTTGCTCTTACTGCCATGTTTAATATTTGGTTGTCTTTAGCTGTCAGCTTCTCCTTGCCCCCTCCCAAACCACCCCATTCCCCACACCCATGTACAAAAACTCTCATGGGGAACTCCTTAGGGGCTGTACTCCAAGCACTTTGCAGAGTACAACACCTGGTGCAGACTAAGTGAATCGACTCTACTGTTTCAAAGGTTTTCTTCTTTTCCTATTATTGTTCATTTCAGCTATACTGAGGATTCAGTGATACACTATACCAATTGTCTTAGGCAGAGTTTTTAGTGGTAGGCAACAGAATCCACTCCACTAGTGAAAGATTTTTTTTTTCAGGGATAGAGACAACTCCCAGAATTGTTGGGATGACTGCAGAAATGGACTGAACTTCAGAAGCTGCTGGCTCTTCCACAATAGGAAGCTGTTAAATCTGAAAGCCACTGCTGCTGACAGCAATATGCCGCTGGTGCAATGATCTCTATTGGCAAAATGGATGCCCCAAACTCTTCTTTTCCCTCCACATAACTCGGAGGGAGAGCCTCTTTGAACGTTGCAACCTGAGTCACACCTGGAACTCTACCTTTAAGAGAGACGGCGGAATGTAACTGCTAGTTCTACACACAGGAAGGCACAATAGAATTCATGTTGGGGAGGATTTTAAATGAGTCAAGAGAATCTCTACATTCTTTGTTTTCTATTTGGTGTATTTTCATATAATTATTAGAGCTTTTAAATACATTATTAGAAAAAGAAATGAAGAAAACAATAGTAAAGATCAATAAAACTAAAAGCTGATTCTTTGAGAAGATAAACAAAATTGATAAACTTTTATCCAGACTCATCAAGAAAAAAAGGGAGAAGACTCAAATCAATAGAATTAGAAATGAAAAAAGAGAAGTTAAAATTGACACTGTAGAAATAAAAAGGATCTTAAGAGATTACTACAAGCAACTATATGCCAGTAAAATGACAACCTGGAAGAAATGGACAAATTCTTAGAAAAGTACAACCTTCCAAGACTGATCCGGGAAGAAATAGAAAATATGAACAGACCAGTCACAAGCACTGAAATTGAAACTGTGATTAAAAATCTTCCAACAAACAAAAGCCCAGGGCCAGATGTCTTCACAGGCAAATTCTATCAAACATTTAGAGAAGAGTTAACACTTATCCTTCTCAAACTCTTCTGAAAAATTGCAGAGGGAAGAACACTCCCAAACTCATTCTATAAAGCCAACATCACCCTGATACCAAAACCAGACAAAAATATCCCCAAAAAAGAAAATTATAGACCAATATCACTGATGAACATAGAGGCAAAACACCTCACCAAAATACTAGCAAACAGAATCCAACAACACATTAAAAGGATCATAAACCAAGGTCAAGTGACATTTATCACTTGCAAGGATTCTTCAATATACGCGAGGATTCTTCAATATATGCAAATCAATCAATGTGATAAACCATATTAACAAACTGAATGATAAAAACCATATGATAATCTCAATAGTTGCAGAAAAGTTTTTGACAAAATTCAACATCCATTTATGATACAAACCCTCAGAAAGTGGGCATAGAGGGAACCTACCTCAACATAATAAAGGCCATATATGACAAAACCACAGCAAATATTATTCTCAATGGTGAAAAACTGGAAGCATTTCCTCTAAGATCAGGAACAAGACAAGGGTGCCCACTCTCACCACTATTTTTCAACATATTTTTGGAAGTCCTAGCCATGGCAATCAGAGAAGAAACAGAAATAAAAGGAATACAAATTGGAAAAGAAGTAAAACTGTCACTGTTTGCAGATGACATTATACTATACATAGAAAATCCTAAAGATGCCACCAGAAAACTACTAGTGCTAATCAATGAATTTAGTAAAGTCACAGGATACCAAATTGATACACAGAAATCTCTTGCATTCCTATACACTAACAATGAGAAATCAGAAAGAGAAATTAAGGAAACCATCTCATTTACCATTGCAACAAAAAGAATAAAATACCTACGAATAAACCTACCTATGGAGTTAAAAGACCTGTATGCAGAAAACTATAAGACACTGATGAAAGAAATCAAAGACAACACAAACAGGTGGAGAGATATACCATGTTCTTGGATTGGAAGAATCAATATTGTGAAAATGACTATACTATCCAAAGCAATCTACAGGTTCAATGCAAGCCCTATCAAATTACCAATGGCATTTTTCACAGAATTAGAACAAAAAATTGCACAATTTGTATGGAAACACAAAAGACCCCGAGTAGCCAAAGCAATCTTTTTTTTTTTTTATGGCTTTCTTTTCTTTTTTTTTTTTTTAACATCTTTATTGGAGTATAATTGCTTTACAATGGTGTGTTAGTTTCTGATTTATAACAAAGTGAATCAGTTATACATATACATATATCCCCACATCTCTTCGCTCTTGGGTCTCCCTCTCTCCCACACTCCCTATCCCACCCCTCTATGTGGTCACAAAGCACCAAGCTGATCTCCCTCTGCTATGCGGCTGCTTCCCACTAGCTATCTGTTTTACATTTGGTAGTGTATATATGTCCATGCCACTCTTTCACTTTGTGCCAGCTTACCCTTCCCCCTCCCCGTATCCTCAAGTCCATTCTCTAGTAGGTCTGCATCCTTATTCCCGTCTTGCCCCTAGGTTCTTCATGACCATTTTATTTTATTTTTTTTAGATTCCATATATATGTGTTAGCATACGGTATTTGTTTTTCTCTTTCTGACTTACTTCACTCTGTATGACAGTCTCTAGGCCCATCCACCTCACTACAAATAACTCAATTTCTTTTCTTTTTATGGCTGAGTAATATTCCATTGTATATATGTGCCACATCTTCTTTATCCATTCATCTGTTGATGGACACTTAGGTTGCTTCCATGTCCAGCTATTGTAAATAGAGCTGCAATGAACATTGTGGTACATGACTCTTTTTGAATTATGGTTTTCCCAGGGTATATGCCCAGTAGTGGGATTGCTGGGTCATATGGTAGCCCTATTTTCAGTTTTTAAGGAACCTCCATACTGTTCTCCATAGTGGCTGTATCAATTTACATTCCCACCAACAGTGCAAGAGAGTTCCCTTTTCTCCACACCCTCTCCAGCATTTATTGTTTGTAGATTTTTTGATGATGGCCATTCTGAATGGTGTGAGATGATATCTCATTGTAGTTTTGATTTGCATTTCTCTAATGATTAATGATGTTGAGCATTCTTTCATGTGTTTGTTGGCAATCAAACACATGAAAGAATGTGTTGGTATATCTTCTTTGGAGAAATGTCTATTTAGGTCTTCTGCCCATTTTTGGATTGGGTTGTTTGTTTTTTTGATATTGAACTGCATGAGCTGCTTGTATATTTTGGAGATTAATCCTTTGTCAGTTGCTTCATTTGCAAATATTTTCTCCCATTCTGAGGGCTGTCTTTTCATTTTGTTTATGGTTTCCTTTGCTGTGCAAAAGCTTTTAAGTTTCATTAGGTCCCATTTGTTTATTTGTGTTTTTATTTCCATTTCTCTAGGAGGTGGGTCAAAAAGGATCTTGCTGTGATTTATGTCAAAGAGTGTTTTACCTATGTTTTCCTCTAAGAGTATGATAGTGTCTGGCCTTACATTTAGGTCTTTAATCCATTTTGAGTTTATTTTTGTGTATGGTGTTAGGGAGTGTTCTAATTTCATTCTTTTACATGTAGTTGTCCAGTTTTCCCAGCACCAGTTATTGAAGAGGCTGCCTTTTCTCCACTGTATATTCTTGCCTCCTTTATCAAAGATAAGGTGACCATATGTGCATGGTTTTATCTCTAGGCTTTCTATCCTGATCCATTGGTCTATATTCCTGTTTTTGTGCCAGTACCATACTGTCTTGATTACTGTAGCTTTGTATTATAGTCTGAAGTCAGGGAGCCTGATTCCTCCAGCTCCGTTTTTCTTTCGCAAGATTGCTTTGGCTATTCAGAGTCTTTTGTGTTTCCATACAAGTTGTGAAATGTTTTGTTCTAGTTCTGTGAAAAATGCCATTGGTAGTTTGATAGGGATTGCATTGAATCTGTAGGTTGCTTTGGGTAGTAAAGTCATTTTCACAGTGTTGATTCTTCCAACCCAAGAACATGGTATATCTCTCCATCTGTTTGTATCATCTTTAATTTCTTTCATCAGTGTCTTATAATTTTCTGCATACAGGTCTTTTGTCTCCTTAGGTAGGTTTATTCCTAGATATTTTATTCTTTTTGTTGCAATGGTAAATGGGAGTGTTTTCTTAATTTCACTTTCCGATTTTTCATCATTAGTGTATAAGAATGCAAGAGATTTCTGTGCATTAATTTTATATCCTGCTACTTTACCAAATTCATTGATTAGCACTAGTAGTTTTCTGGTAGCATCTTTAGGATTCTCTATGTATAGTATCATGTCATCTGCAAACAGTGACAGCTTTACTTCTTCTTTTCCAATTTGGATTCCTTTTATTTCTTTTTCTTCTCTGATTGCTGTGGCTAAAACTTCCAAAACTATGTTGAATAATAGTGGTGAGAGTGGGCAACCTTGTCTTGTTCCTGATCTTAGTGGAAATGGTTTCAGTTTTTCACCATTGAGAATGATGTTGGCTGTTGGTTTGTCATATATGACCTTTATTATGTTGAGGAAAGTTCCCTCTATGCCTACTTTCTGGAGGGTTTTTATCATAAATGGGTGTTGAATTTTGTCAAAAGCTTTCTCTGCATCTATTGAGATGATCATATGGTTTTTCTCCTTCAATTTGTTAATATGGTGTATCACATTGATTGATTTGCGAATATTGAAGAATCCTTGCATTTCTGGGATAAACCCCACTTGCTCATGGTGTATGATCCTTTTAATGTGCTGTTGGATTCTGTCTGCTAGTATTTTGTTGAGGATTTTTCCTCTATGTTCATCAGTGATATTGGCCTGTAGTTTTCTTTCTTTGTGACATCTTTGTCTGGTTTTGGTGTCAGGGTGACGGTGGACCCATAGAATGAGTTTGGGAGTGTTCCTCCCTCTGCTATAGTTTGGCAGAGTTTGAGAAGGATAGGTGTTAGCTCTTCTCTAAATGTTTGAAAGAATTCGCCTGTGAAGCCATCTGGTCCTGAGGTTTTGTTTGTTGGAAGATTTTTAATCACAGTTTCAATTTCAGTGCTTGTGATTGGTCTGTCATATTTTCTATTTCTTCCTGGTTCAGTCTCAGAAGGTTGTGCATTTCTGAGAATTTTTCCATTTCTTCCAGGTTGTCCATTTTATTGGCATATAGTTGCTTGTAGTAATCTCTCATGATCCTTTGTATTTCTGCAGTGTCAGTTGTTACTTCTCCTTTTTCATTTCTAATTCTATTGATTTGTCTTCCTTTTTTTCTTGATGAGTCTGGCTAATGGTTTATCAATTTTGTTTACCTTCTTAAAGAACCAGCTTTTAGTTTTATTGATCTTTGCTATCGTTTCCTTCATTTCTTTTTCATTTATTTCTGATCTGATCTTTACGATTTCTTTCCTTTTGCTAACTTTGGGGTTTTTTGGTTCTTCTTTCTGTAATTGCTTTAGGTGTAAGGTTAGGTTGTTTATTTGAGATGTTTCTTGTTTCTTAAGGATTGTATTGCTGTAAACTTCTCTCTTAGAACTGCTTTTGCTGCATCCCATAGGTTTGGGATCATTGTGTCTCCATTGTCATTTGTTTCCAGGTGTTTTTGATTTCCTCTTTGATTTCTTCAGTGATCCCTTGGTTATTAAGTAGTGTATTGTTTAGCCTCCATGTGTTTGTATTTTTTACAGATTTTTTCCTGTAATTGATATCTAGTCTTATAGCGTTGTGCTCGGAAAAGATACTTGATATGATTTCAACTTTCTTAAATTTACCAAGGCTTGATTTGTGACCCAGGATATGCTCTATCATGGAGAATGTTCCATGAGCATTTGAGAAGAAAGTGTATTCTGTTGTTTTTGGATGGAATGTCCTATAAATATCAATTAAGTCCATCTTGTTTAATGTATCATTTAAAGCTTGTGTTTCCTTATTTATTTTCATTTTGGGTGATTTGTCCACTGGTGAAAGTGGGGTGTTAAAGTCCCCTACTATGATTGTGTTACTGTCGATTTCCCCTTTTATGGCTGTTAGTATTTGCCTTATGTATTGAGGTGCTCCTATGTTGGGTGCATAAATATTCACAATTGTTATATCTTCTTCTTGGATTGATCCCTTCATCATTATGTAGTGCCCTTCTTTGTCTTTTGTAGTAGTCTTTGTTTTAAAGTCTATTTTGTCTGATATGAGAATTGCTACTCCAGCTTTCTTTTGATTTCCATTTGCTTGGAATATCTTTTTCCATCCCCTCACTTTCAGTCTGTATGTGTCCCTAGGTCTGAAGTGGGTCTCATGTAGACAGCATATATACAGGTCTTGTTTTTGTATCCATTCAGCCAGTCTATGTCTTTTGGTTGGAGCATTTAATCCATTTACATTTAAGGTAATTATCGATATGTATATTCCTATTACCATTTTCTTAATTGTTTTGGGTTTGTTATTGTAGGTCTTTTCCTTCTCTTGTATTTTCTGCCTAGAGAAGTTCCTTTAGCATTTGTTGTAAAGCTGGTTTGGTAGTGCTGAATTCTCTTAGCTTTTGCTTGTCTGTAAAGGTTTTAATTTCTCCGTCAAAACTGAATGAGGTACTTGCTGGACAGAGTAATCTTGGTTGTAGGTTTTTCCCTGTCATCACTTTAAATATGTCCTGCAACTCCCTTCTGGCTTGCGGAGTTTCTGCTGAAAGATCAGCTGTTAACCTTATGGGGATTCCCTTGTGTGTTATTTGTTGTTTTTTCCTTGCTGCTTTTAATATGTTTTCTTTGTATTTAATTTTTGATAGTTTGATTAATATGTGTCTTGGCATGTTTCTCCTTGGTTTTATCCAGTATTGGACTCTCTGTGCTCCCTGGACTTGATTCACTATTTCCTTTCCCGTATTAGGGAAGTTTTCAACTATAAACTCTTCAAATATTTTCTCAGTCCCTTTCTTTTTCTCTTCTTCTTCTGGGACACCTATAATTTGAATATTGGTGCGTTTAATGTTGTACCAGAGGTCTCTGAGACTGTCCTCAATTATTTTCATTCTTTTTTCTTTATTCTGCTCTGTGGTAGTTATTTCCACTATTTTATCTTCCAGGTCACTTATCCGTTCTTCTGCCTCAGTTATTCTGCTATTGTTTCCTTCTAGAGAATTTTTCATTTCATTTATTGTGTTGTTCATCACTGTTTGTTTGCTCTTTAGTTCTTTTAAGTCCTTGTTAAAAGTTTCTTGTATTTTCTCCATTCTATTTCCAAGATTTTGGATCATCTTTACTATCATTTTTCTGAATTCTTTTTCAGGTAGGCTGCCTATTTCCTCTTCATTTGTTAAGTCTGGTGGGTTTTTACCTTGCTCCTTCATCTGCTGTGTGTTTCTCTGTCTTCTCATTTTGCTAAACTTACTGTGTTTGTTGTCTCCCTTTTGCAGGCTGCAGGTTCGTAGTTCCCATTGTTTTTGGTGTCTGCCCCGAGTGGCTAAGGTTGGTTCAGTGGGTTGTGTAGGCTTCCTGGTGGTGGGGACTAGTGCCTGTGTTCTGGTAGATGAGGCTGGATCTTGGCTTTCTGGTGGGCAGGTCCACGTCTGGTGGTGTGTTTTGGGTGTCTGTGGCCTTATTATGATTTTAGGCAGCCTCTCTGCTAATGGTTGGGGTTGTATTCCTGTCTTGCTAGCTGTTTGGCATAGGGTGTCCAGCACTGTACCTTGCTGGTTGTTGAGTGGAGCTGGGTCTTGGTGTTGAGATGGAGATCTCTGGGAGATTTTCACCGTTTGATATTACATGGAGCTGGGAGGTCTCTTGTGGACAAATGTCCTGAGCTTGGCTCTCCCCCCTCAGAGGCACAGCCCTGACACCTGGCTGGAGCACGAATAGCCTGTCATCCACACGGCTCAGAATAAAAGGGAGGGAAAAAAAGAAAGAAAGAAAGAAAGAAGAAGGTAAAATAAACAAAATAAAATAAAGTTATTAAAATAAAAAATAATTATTAAAAAAAAATTTTAAGTAATAATAAAAAAGGAAAGAAAGAAAGAAAAGAGCCACCAAACCAAAAAACAAATCCACCACTGATAAGCACTAAAAACTATACGAAAAAAAAAAACCCAGACAGACAGAACCCTAGGACAAATGGTAAAAGCAAAGCTATACAGACAAAATCACACCCAGAAGCATACACATACACACACAAAAAGAGAAAAAGGGAAAAATATATATATATCCTTGCTCCCAAAGTCCACCTCCTCAGGTTGGGATGATTCGTTGTCTATTCAGGTATTCCAGAGATGCAGGTACATCAAGTTGATTGTGGAGATTTAATCCGCTGCTCCTGAAACTGCTGGGAGAGATTTCCCTTTCTCTTCTTTGTTCGCACAGCTCCTGGGGTTCAGCTTTGGATTTGGCCCCGCCTCTGCGTGTAGGTCACCTGAGGGCGTCTGTTCTTGGCTCAGACAGGACAGGGTTAAAGGAGCAGCTGATTTGGGGGCTCCCACGCTGGGGGGGGAGGGAGGGGTACGAAGTGCGGGGCGAGCCTGCGGCTCCAGAGCCCAGCGTGACATTGCAACAGCCTGAGGCGCGCCGTGCATTCTCCCGGGTAAGTTTTCCCTGGATCACGGGACCCTGGCAGTGGCGGGCTGCACAGGCTCCCGGGAGGGGAGGTGTGGATAGTGACCTGTGCTCGCACACAGGCTTCTTGGTGGCGGCAGCAGCAGCCTTAGTGTCTCATGCCCGTCTCTGGGGTCCGCGCTGATAGCCGTGGCTTGTGCCCATCTCTGGAGCACCTTTAAGCGGCGCTGTTAATCCCTTCTCCTCACACACCTGGAAACAAAGAGGCAAGAAAAAGTCTCTTTCCTCTTCGCAGCTCCAGACTTTTTCCCAGACTCCCTCCTGGCTAGCTGTGGTGCACTGGCCCCCTTCAGGCTGTGTTCCCGCAGCCAACCGCAGTCCTCTCCCTGGGGTATGACCTCCAAAGCCCGAGCCCCAGCTCCCAGCCCCCATCCATCCTGGCAGGTGAGCAGACAAGCCTGTCGGGCTGGTGAGTGCTGGTCGGCTCTGATCCTCTGCGCGGGAATCTCTCCCCTTTGCCCTCCGCACCCCTGTGGCTGTGCTCTCCTCCGTGGCTCCAAAGCTTCCCCCCTCTGCCACCCGCAGTCTCCGCCCGCGAAGGGCCTTCCTAGCGTGTGGAAACCTTTCCTCCTTCACAGTTACCTCCCACTGGTTCAAAGCAATCTGGAGAAAGAAAAACGGAGCTGGAGGAATCAGGCTCCCGGACCTCAGACGAAACTACAAAGCTACAGTAATCGAGTATAGTACTGGCACAAAAACAGAAATATAGATCAATGGATCAGGATAGAAAGCCCAGAGCTAAACCCACACACCTATGGTCACCTTATCTTTGACAAAGGAGGCAAGAATATACGATGGAGAAAAGACAGCCTCTTCAACAAGTGGTGCTGGGAAAACTGGACAGCTACATATAAAAGAATGAAATTAGAACACTTCCTAACACCGTACACAAAAATAAACTCAAAATGGATTAAAGACCTAAATGTAAGACTGGATACTATAAAACTCTTAGAAGAAAGCATAGGCAGAACAGTCTTTGATATAAATTGCAGCAAGATCCTTTTTGACCCACCTCCTAGAGTAATGAAAATAAAAACAAAAATTAATAAATGGGAGCTAATGAAACTTAAAAGCTTTTGCACAGCAAAGGAAACCATTAAAAAAAAGAAGAAGAGACAACCCTCCAAATGGGAGAAAACATTTGCAAACAAAGCAATTGACAAAGGATTAATCTCCAAAATATACAAGCAGCTCATGCAGCTCAATATCAATAGAACAAACAACCCAATCAAAAAATAGGCAGAAGACCTAAGTAGACATTTCTTCAAAGAAGACATACAGATGACCAAGAAACACATGAAAAGATGATCAACATCACTAATTATTAGAGAAATGCAAATCAAAATTACAATGAGGTATCACCTCACACCAGTCAGAATGGCCTTCATCAAAAAATTTACAAACAATAAATGCTGGTGAGGGTGTGGAGAAAAGGATCTCTCTTGCACTGTTGGTGGGAATGTAAATAGATACAGCCACTATGGAGAACAATATGGAGGTTCCTTAAAAAACTAAAAATAGAACTACCATATGACCCAGCAATCCCACTACTGGGCATATACCCTGAGAAAACCATAATTCAAAAAGAGTCACGTACCACAGTGTTCATTGCAGCACTATTTACAATAGCCAGGACGTGGAACCAACCTAAGTGTCCATCAACAGATGAATGGATAAAGAAAATGTGGCCCATATATACAATGGAATAATGCTCAGCCATAAAAAGAAACAAAACTGAGTTATTTAGTGAGGTGGATGGACCTAGAGTTTGTCATACAGAGTGAAGTAAGTCAGAAAGAGAAAAACAAATATCATATATTAACACATATATATGGAATCTAGAAAAATGGTACTGATGAACCTATTTGCAGGGCAGGAAAAGAGACGCAGATGTAGAGAATGGACTTGTGGACACAGGGGGAAGGGGAGGGTGGGACAAATTGAGAGAGTAGCATTGACATATATACACTACCATGTGTAAAATAGATAGTTAGTGGGAACCTACTGTGTAGCATGATGACCTAGAGGGGTGGGATGGGGGCGGGAGGTGGGAGGCAAGCTCAAGAGTGATGGGATATATGTATACATAAAGCTGATTCACTTTGTTGTATGGCAGAAACTAACACAACATTGTAAAACAATTATACTTCAATAAAAAAAAAAAGTAATTGGAGACAGAATTGAAACAACCATTAAAAATAAGCAAATAAATACTTTATTAAACACAAGTACATGTTCTTCTAACGTGACTGGTGAGGAAGATGGCAAATGCAGAGATTCAGTAATGTGACACTATTTTTAGGACTGCCTATTTTAAAACTATGTATCTAGAATATTTTTGAAAGTAACCAAACTCAGTAATATCATATTATCTATTTTTCTAAACAAGACTCTATATCATACCTATATAGATTAAATACCGAATTTTAAACACCACGGAAGAGACTGGTCAGTGGATTATTGTTTTCAATAATACTTTTTTCCAGAGGTATTTGTTTAACCCCTGAAAAATCTGGAAAGCTGTAGTCTCTAATACCTTGGATTTTTAAATTCACCCAAAATTTCTTTTTATCTTAGAATAATTCAAAATATACTATAAGCAAGAATATCATCAAATGAGGGATTGCTACATTTTTCTCTCTGGGATGATTATTGAACAATTTTCCAGTTTCAACTTAACCTCTACTGAGCCCATTATGTCCGTCTATGGCCTTTTACAAGCTATAGAAGACATTCCAAAATGAGAAAGATTGTCAGCATAACCAAGAAGAAAATTAAAGTAAATGTGGGTTCCTTTTGATATGTTAAATAATTTCCATATCTTTGCCTCCCAGATCTGACTTGTGCTCTATAATTTCCATGATAATATCACAAAATGGAAGTAATATTAGGTTTGCAGAGCACAGTGAGCTTGAAAGTTGTTAAAATGGCTCAAATTTCTACTCCTGAAACACTTCACAATACCCTTTCCTTCTTCCTTTTAAACAAAACAAATGCTAGAGTGCCTTTAAAATGCCTCAAAGCATAGTGCTAGACTCTTTATATACATTGCTTATTCAACTCTGATTTGAAAGCTGCAAGTAGTTCCAAACAATGACAACAGAGAAAACAGTTTTGACAAAATCAGAGATAATAATTATTAATTCAATCATTTAAATCAGGACAATGAATAGTTGTTTCACTGAACAGAAGAAATACTTGATTTAAAACGCATCCATCTGGACAACTACATGTAAAAGAATGAAATTAGAACACTCCCTAACAGCATACACAAAAATAAACTCAAAATGGATTAAAGACCTAAATGTAAGGCCAGACACTATCATACTCTTAGAGGAAAACATAGCCAGAGCACTCTATGACATAAATCACAGCAAGATCCTTTTTGACCCACCTCCTAGAGAAATGGAAATAAAAACACAAATAAACAAATGGGACCTAATGAAACTTAAAAGCTTTTGCACAGCAAAGGAAACCATAAAATTGACGAAAAGACAGCCCTCAGAATGGGAGAAAATATTTGCAAATGAAGCAACTGACAAAGGATTAATCTCCAAAATTTACAAGCAGCTCATGCAGCTCAATATCAAAAAAACAAACAACCCAATCCAAAAGTGGACAAAAGACCTAAATAGACATTTCTCCAAAGAAGATATACAGATTGCCAACAAACACATGAAAGGATGCTCAACATCACTAATCATTAGAGAAATGTGAATCAACTACAATGAGGTATCACCTCACACCAGTCAGAATGGCCATCATCAAAAAATTTACAAACAATAAATGCTGGAGAGGGTGTGGAGAAAAGGAAACCCTCTTGCACTGTTGGTGGGAATGTAAACTTATACAGCCACTATGGAGAACAGTATGGAGGTTCCTTAAAAAACTAAAAATAGAACTACCACATGACCCAGCAATCCCACTACTGGGTATATACCCTGAGAAAACCATAATTCAAAAAGAGTCATGTACCAAAATGTTTATTGCAGCTCTATTTACAATAGCCAGGACATGGAAGCAACCTAAGTGTCCATCAACAGATGAATGGATAAAGAAGATGTGGCACATATATACAATGGAATATTACTCAGCCATAAAAAGGAACGAAACTGAGTTATTTGTAGTGAGGTGGATGGACCTAGAGACTGTCATACAGAGTGAAGTAAGTCAGAAAGAGAAAAACAAATACAGTATGCTAACACATATATATGGTATGTAAAAAAAAAAAAAAAGGTCATGAAGAACCTAGGGGCAAGATGGGAATAAAGATGCAGACCTACTAGAGAATGGACTTGAGGATACGGGGAGGGGGAAGGGTAAGTGGGGACAAAGTGAGAGAGTGGTATGGACATATATACACTACCAAACGTAAAATAGATAGCTAGTGGGAAGCAGCCGCATAGCACAGGAAGATCAGCTCGGTGCTTTGTGGCCACCTAGAGGGGTGGGATACGGAGGGTGGGAGGGAGGGAGATGAAAGAGGGAAGAGATATGGGGACATATGTATATGTATAACTGATTCACTTTGTTATAAAGCAGAAACTAACACACCATTGTGGAGCAATTGTACTCCAATAAAGATGTTAAAAACAAACAAACAACCAAACTCATCCATTTCCACTCAGGCGGTTTGTCAGTATTTTAAATTTCCTAAAATGCTTTCATTGTCTGAAACCTGTGAAAATAGAGGGACATTAAAAAATTAGAATTGTAAAAAATAAATAAATAAATAGCTCATCCATTTCCATATTCAGGTTATAGTGGGACGGAATGAACAATTTATTTATTTTTCTCTATATTCATCAGGTTCCCAGGATGAAACACAGGCACTCAAACTGAATCATTTGAGGACAGTTAAGTAAAGGGACATTTTACAAAGATGTGGGCAGAGATTAAAGAAACCAAGGTGAAGAGAGCAAGACTCAGAGTCTGGTAAGTGCATGTGGGCGTGGAGAGCTATATCACCTCTGGGCTCAAAGAGGCAGGAGGGGGTATGGTTAACAGAATCTGGATGAGGCAGCTCTGTGGAGAGGGCTACATGATAGGAACTGACCTCTTCAGTAGAGAAATGCACACACTCTGGTGTGGCCTGTCAAGGACATGGCTGGTAGAATAAACACTCCGTTCACCCTTTTCCAATACTTCAATAGCCTGCTGCCACCGCCCATTGGCTGAACTTAACTAGAGACAGCAACAAAGGAGCCATTAATTATTAACACAGTCCTAGGGCACAGTGTCAGAGCAGAGAATGGATCATGGGGCAAAAGGAAGACATGGGTGTGGCCTTTATTTCGTGCCTGCGTGGCAATTCCTCATAGACACTATCTAATTTATTCCTTACCAAACCAAGCAAAGTAAAGATTTCTCTCAATTTGCAGATGAGAAAACTGAGGCTCAAATCTATTACTGTAATTTACCACATCCAATAATGTGAGTCACTGCAATAATAGTTTGGAGGAAAAAAATCTAAGTACATGCAGAAAAAAAACACTAGAAAAAATGTAGTTTCCATTGATGATAAAATGTTTGAGCAATATTTGCATAGAAGGAATTTCTTAATCTAGTATAGGGGATATATATATTTAATTCTACAGTAAATATCATACCTGATGGTGGAAATATAGACACAGTCCTTTAAAACCAAGAACAAATCAAGAATGTCTACTGCATTGCTTATATTTTATATTGTAATGCAAGTCCAAGCTACCACTGGAAGTCTTAGCTATTGCAGGAAGAAAAATATATTTAAAACATAACAATTCAAAAAGAAAAAGTCTGCAAAATATAATACATAAGAATTGAAAAAAAGAACAAAAAGAATCAATCAAACAAAACACTAAAAGATGGGATAATGAAGAGGTAGCAAAATTGAGTGGTGAAAGAACACAGGCTGTTAAGTACAACAGATCTGGTCTTGAAGCACAGCTTCCCTGCTCTCAAATCATGTGACCTTGGCTGAGTGACAACATCACAGATCCTCATGTGATGAATGTGTATTGGTGTATGAGTATAGTCATTATGGTTGTCTACTTAGAAAACCCAAGAAAATCTACAGACAACTTTTGAGATCTAAACAGAGAGTTCAGCAAGATTGTTGGATATAAGAGCAATATACAAAAATCAATTTCATTTTTATATGCTAGCAACAGATAGTTAGAAAATGTAATTTTAAAACATGAGGAATCTAGAAACAGACATAATAAAATATGTGCTTGACTTGGAGAAAATTATAAACTTTACTGAAGGGTATTAAAGACCAAAATAAGTAGAGAGATGTATATATTTAGGAAATCAAAATATAATACTTCTTTCAGATTAATCTTTAAATTCAATATAATTCCAATAAAAAAGCCCACAAGATTTGGTAGAACTTGAAAGTTTAACCTAAAATCTGCATGGAGAAACAAAGGGTCAAGAGTATTAAAAACAATATTAGATAGGATCAAGACATATGCTACCAGAAAAAGACTTATTACAAAACTATAATAACTAAGACAATGTGACAAGGAAAGACAAATAGAAGAGAAAAGATAGCCCAGAAACAGATCTATACACATTTGGTTAATGTTTATGTGACAGAGGTGGCAATACTGATCAGTGGAGTTCAGGAGTGCTAGAACAATTGGTTATCCATATGAAAAATACAAAATCGGATTCCTACATTACACCACATACAGAAATCATCTCTAAGTGTGTGAAAGACTTACATTAAAAAATAAAACTTTAGGGACTTCCCTGGTGGCACAGTGGTTAAGAATCTGCCCTCCATTGCAGGGGACATGAGTTCGATCCCTGGTCCGGGAAGATCCCACATGCCATGGAGCAACTAAGCCCATGTGCCACAACTACTGAGCCTGCACTCTAGAGCCTGCGAGCCACAACTGCTGAGCCCGTGTGCCACAAATACTGAAGCCCACATGCCTAGAGCCCATGCTCCACAACAAGAGAAGCCACCGCAGTGAGAAGCCCATGCACTGCAACGAAGAGTAGCCCCCGCTAACTGCAACTAGAGAAATCCTGCACGCAGCAACGAAGACCAAACACAGCCAAATAAATAAATAAATAAATTTATAAAAAAATAGAAAATAAAACTCTAGACATTTTATAAGAAAATGTCTTCATGGCTTTGGGTAAGAAAGGTTTTCTTAAATGACACACAAAATGTAAATATCATAAACAAAAGGATGATAAATTTGTCAGCATCAAAATTAGTGATGCTTGCAAATGATGCAACCGACAAGGGCTTAATTTCCAAAATATACAAACAGTTCATACAACTCAATAACAAAAACCAAAATACCCAATCAGAAAATGGACAGAAGACCGAAAAAGACATTTCTCCAAAGAAGACATTCAGATGGCCAAAAGGCACCTGAAAAGATGCTCAACATCACTAATTATCAGAGAAACACAAATCAAAACTACAATGAGGTATCACCTCAAAAAGTCTACAAATAATAAATGCTGGAAAAGATGTGAAGAAAAGGGAACTCTCCTACACTGTTGTTGGGAATGTGAATTGGTGCAGCCACTATGGAAAAGAGTATGGAGGTTTCTTTAAAAACTAAAAATAGAGCTACCATATGATCCAGCAATCTCACTCCCAGACATATATCCAGAGAAAACTCTAATTTGAAAAAATACACGCACTCCAATGTTCATAGCAGCACTATTGGCAATAGCCAAGACATGGAAGCAACCTAAACGTCCATCTACAGATGAACGGGTAAAGAAGGTGTACATATATACAATGGAATACAACTCAGCCATAAAAAAGAATGAAATAATGCCATTTGCAGCAACATGGATTGACCCAGAGATTATCATACTAAGTGAGGTAAGTCAGACAGAGAAAGATGAATATATCACTTATATGTGGAATCTAAAAAAATGGTACAAATGTTTTTATTTATGAAACATAAACAGACTCACAGACATAGAAAACAAACTTATTGTTACCAAAGGGGAAAGGAGGGGAGGGATAACTTATGAATTTTGTTTTAAAAAATAAGGGTATTAACAACAGTACCCGCATCATGTGGCATGAACCCACTCCATGCCATCCTACAGGGAAAGTGCTGAGCAAACTGTCTGGCCTCTGGCAAATCTGCTTTCTGTGGCTCAACCACATTGATCTTTCAGAATGCCTGATGCTTTCTCCAACCATAGGACCTATTTACATGCTAATGCCATGTACTTTACTTCACAGCATTCATCTGACTGGGTAGTTATGCATTTACGTGAGCAGTAGTTTGATTAACTTCCATCCCATTGCCAGGCTGTTAAATTCCACGAAATAAGAGTCAGTATTATTCTGGCTCAGAATCATATCCACAGGACCTAGTATATTTCCTGGCTCCTTCAGTACACTCTGGTTGAAAAGTGAATGCGTATGCACTTAATAAATATTAACTACTGATATTTTATTATTTTGTAACTTGACCAAGACCATACAGCTAGTAAGCAAATGAGTTGGAATTCAAAGCCATCTGAAGGATTGTAGAAGTCCTAACCCCTGGGTTGACCCTATATAGCTAGGTCTCCTGAAGAAGTGTCAGCTGGGTCACCACACATAATAGGAGCGTGAACAAGGGACGTCTAAGCCATTGGTTCTCTAAACCATTGGTGATTTTGCTCCATATGGAACACTTGGCAATGTCTAGAGACATTTTTGATTGTCATGACTGAGGGAGGGGGTATGTTCCCAGCATCTAGTGGACAGGGCAGGGATGCTGGTAAACATCCACGATGCAAAAGACAGGCCCCACAGCAAAGAATCACCTGGCCCTAATGTCAGTGGTGCTGAGGTTAAGAAACCATGGTCTAGGCCACCCTAAGATGCATCTTGGAATTAGGACCATACTTTAGTCACCCCTGGAAGACAAGAATCTTGCAGAGCAACCTCTTTTTTCCTGTCACCGTAGATTTGAGTAATTAGGCTGCTCCTTAGTGAAGTCTCAGACTTCTAGATGTTCATCTAAGTTGCTTTCAAGTGGCCAGCACTTTGGAGGTTTACTCATTAACTCTGAAATCCTAAAGGGCTCTGCTTTTTCTTTCTTTCCTTTTTTAAACTCTGATTTTACTTCTTGGACCATTTACAGGACTCTGGGTGAAACCTAATTCTTTCCATTAACGTTCAGATTTTAGCTTCAGTGGGGTTTTTTTCCTTCTGTTTTCAACATTAAGAAATACTTCTCAGTCATGGAAAGATGAGAATAAAATATTTTAATGAGCTTTGTACAGTACGGGGTCTCTAAGGGAATAATAACTGTGCCCTTCACAGTGTACTCCCATTCCTTTCTGTTGCCTCAGTATACAGTGTGTATTTTTATTTCACCCCAAACTGAGAGTTGTTTTCTCTTCCACCCACAACTGTGCTGACTGCTAATGGGCTTATTAACTAAGGCGGGTTGCATCATTGCCACCCGGAGCCATTAGCATGTGCTGTGAGTCAGGGATGCAGAACACGGCTCCCGGAGAAGAAGAGGAGGAGGATCCAGATGGAAACATCAACATCACAACGACCTCAGGGGTAGCGTTCTGGATTCCACAGTCTAACTAACTGGAGATATTTTGGTATTACAGAGCGACAGGAAGTAGATTTAGCTCATAACAAGAGAGACGTTAATAACCCAAGATATATGACAAGGGACTAGAAATGTCTTGGCTTAATAAAATATTCCCTGATAGTAAAAATTCTGCTGCAAATGGTCTGTGTGACATTCACCTTGAGAACAAATGAAGACGGACTTTTTATTAATGAAGATGAGTACCAATAAGATCCACAACTTCCTCCCC
Source organism: Balaenoptera musculus (assembly GCF_009873245.2). Lineage (NCBI taxonomy): Eukaryota > Metazoa > Chordata > Mammalia > Artiodactyla > Balaenopteridae > Balaenoptera > Balaenoptera musculus. The sequence continues at coordinate 31,965,202 of NC_045796.1, forward strand.
TCTCCCCCACTATTTAGGAGCTCAGCAAATTACTTAATCTCTTTAAGCCTCAGAGTCCCCTTTTTTTTTTTTTTAATTATTTATTTATTTATTTATTTTTGGCTGTGTTGGGTCTTCGTTACTGTGCGAGGGCTTTGACTAGTTGCGGCAAGTGGGGGCCACTCTTCATCGCGGTGCGCGGGCCTCTCACTATCGCGGCCTCTCTTATTGCGGAGCACAGGCTCCAGACGCGCAGGCTCAGTAGTTGTGGCTTACGGGCCTAGTTGCTCCGCGGCATGTGGGATCTTCCCAGACCAGGGCTCGAACCCATGTCCCCTGCATTGGCAGGCAGACTCTCAACCACTGAGCCACCAGGGAAGCCCTCATTTTTTAAATGGGGCTGATGATAGTACATATTCCACTAGATTATTGTAAGGATTAAATGAGGTAATGAGTGTAAATAGGCAGATCACCATGCCTAATACATATAATAACTATTATCACCATTGGTATTACCAATCCCAGTTAGTTCTGCACATTCTTCCTACCCCTAGAAAAATCTGAAAGATAATCATTAAGACTGAATATAAAATATAATTAGGGTGGATTTTTTTTATTTTCTGAAAACTTTCCTAGAGCATATTTTATTACCTGAGGTAAAGGAAACTACTTCTCTACCAAATGTATTTTGAAATAAGACAGGAAGACAACCCACTGATTGGAATTAATGTACTGTCTCTTCTTTCGCTAATTTGACTGTCTTGTCGTTTGACAAGTTATAAACCCTTCAGCATTAGGATAATCTGAGACTCTCAGAGTAAAATCTAAAACAAACTGCAAATATGAGGACATCAATAGTTGGTTGTGTTCATGTTAGCAGAAAAGAGGGAAACACTATCTGACCATATTATCTCTAATTTTAAATTTACAGATTCTTGCATCATACACATGAATATACTAGGTGTTGTGTTGTTAGTGTGCCCAGGGAAGGAAAGGCATTTTTGCTTATCTTTGTGTTTCTGGCACCTAATTTTACACCTACCAGATAGAAGTTTCTTGCTACTTGCTGCAAGAACAAAATAAATAGTTTCTAAATGTTAAATGCTCATGACAAGTCTCACATGACCTGTGTGAACTATTAAATCAAAACCTCATGAAAACACCATAGTCTGAGTTTTAAAGCAAAGACTTAATATGTTGTTTAGTATCTCTGGTTTTATCACACACAAAAAAGTTAAGTCAAAATGGGGTAGAATGAAACCAGATATTCTATTTATAAAGTATGTCTAATGGTCTGAATGGGACTAAGGACAGTGTGTTGTCATGGTGACAGGATGTGGGGTTGTTAAGCCCGAAGACAGTGCCAGTGTATAAAAGGAGATTATTTGGATAAATATTCAATTATTCTTTTCTTATTCAAAGGTCCTAACAACCACCATCCAAGGATGATGGCAATGTAGCAAAGTAGCCAGGGTTTTAAATTAGAAGCTGTGCACTATGAACTCCAATGTAACAACTGAAGAGGACTGAGACATTCACACAATAAGCACTTAATGAGTGCCCCTGTGTGCCAGGCACTTTGAGGCTTGGAACTAAATAGCTAGGATTCTCTATTAATGTAGACTTACTGGTATTGGTAAGGGGATGTATAAGTCCATTTGGGCTGCAGACTGGGTGTCTTAAAAATAAGAGAAGTTTATTGCTCACAGTTTTGGAGGCTGGAAACCCAAGGTCAAGGTTCTAGCATGGTCGGGTGAAGGCCCTTTTGCAGACTGCAGGTTTCTCATTGTACCTTCATATGGCAGAAGAATGGGCAAAGGATCCCTCTGGAGTCTCTTTTATAAGGGAACTAATCCCATTCATGAGGGCTCCACTTTCATGACCTAATTACCTCTCAAAGGCCTTACCTCCTAAGAGCATCACCTTAGGAGTCAAGATATCAACATATAAATTTTGGGGGTAAACAGACATTCAGATCATATAGCAGGGGGTAACGTTAGAAAGTTACCTGGTTTCTTTGAACCTCATTTTCCTTATTTGTTATATCATTATACACACAGAGAATATTGTCAGAATCCATTCAGGTCCCTACCAGACTCCCTTTGCCCCTGGAATCCAGTCATCTTCAGAGTCTATGCCATTCATTTGGCATGTGTTACCTGTGGCCTTGCACATTATAAGGATCACATCATAATCATGAAATAACACGGGCTGCATGAAGTAGCTATAGTACATAGCTTGTTTAATTCTTATAGCCAAGAAGCTAAATATACAGATATGAGGGAGGAGAAAGATGGGAGGACTCACAAAATAGAGGACTAGTCATATGGAAGTACAATGAAGAAGGCAGGGGAGGTAAAGAAGGAAGGTGAAAGGAATGAATTCAAAAATGGCAGCGGTTGATTTAAAGCAATGAGGTGGAGAAGAACCATTCTCCAACACAGCCTACTTTTGTATTTATGCCTTCTGTCCATTTTGTGTTCTGCCTTTCTTTCTCTTCTTTCTTCTCACTGTATTTTTCTTTAATAAGTTTTTTATTTAAAAATAATTGTCAATTTACGGAAAAGTTGCAAAGATAGTACAGAGAGTTCCCATACACCTGTATTAGCCTGCTAAGGCCGCCACCACAAGATACCACAGACTGGGTGGCATAAACAACATTTGTTTTCTCACAGTTCTGTAGGCTAGAAGTCCAATATCAAGGTGCCATCAGACTTGGTTTCTGGTGAGGCCTCTCTTCCTGGTTTGTAGACAGCCGCCTTCTCATTGTATCCTCCATGGCATTTTTGTGTTCACAGAGAGAGAGAGAGAGAGAGAAGAGATCTGGTGTCTCTTCCTCTTCTAACAAGGACACCAGTCCCATCAGATTAGGGCACCACATTTATGACCTCATTTCACCTTAATGGTCTCCCTAAAGACCCTATCTCCAAATGCAGTCACATTGGGGGTTAGGGCTTCAATGTAAGACTTGAGGGTAGAAGACACAATTCATAATCCACAGTAATTCTTCTCACCAAGCTTCCTACTGTTCTTATCCAAAGACTATAGTTCACTGACCTGTTACCCCTCTTTTGGACAGCTGGACAAAGAAAGGATAGGAGAAAAACCTACACACTCCCTTTTAAGATTTCCTTTTGGTTGAGCAGTTATGTGCCCAGCTTAAAATCACGATTTTCTTATTAAAGGAAAGAGGAGAGTAAATCTTGTTAGGTAGACAATGCCTGCCACAATGTCTAATATATTTTGGTGTTTGGTGACTCATAGTTCCTCTGAAAGCAAGAATGCATCTGAACCACATGTGTACAGCTGAATTTAAAAACCATTAGTTGTAAGAGGAAAGTGAGGGTAGGCAAAAAATTCAAAGATGGTTGAGTTCAGTGTAGGCAAAACTAGGAGGTTCAGAGAACTATGAGGAGATAATAATAGGATGGAAGAGAATAATGTGAAAATTTTCATTTTAAGAGGTTTATGGGGCCCAGGTTCTTGGGGCCAGAGAATTAAAGATGGGGGATGTAATGAAAATTGTTGGACATTGCTGAGAGCATTACATATAAATGCTTCATTATCTGGTTTGCATTAAATGCTCAGACAAGTTTTATATGCTCTGCATTCAAATTCAGTAAGACAGACACTTGATCCCAGGGGAATCTGAATCCAAGAAATTGCTTCTCTGTAATACTTTATTAGTTGTTGAAGCCTGAGACAAAGCCCTCCACTCCTAATTCAATGTCAATTATTCTCCTTAAGTTATCAAAATGGCAGAAGGATAGTTTGCTTTCCCAGTGGCATTAAAATCCTCTTTCTGCTCATTAGGAATCTGCCTTTGTTTCAAGAAGGAGAGATTCTACATTTTGATGTGGGAAGTTCATAGCTCTGAATGGAAGAAAAGGCATCACTGAATAACAAAATATTTCATAAATTTGAATTTAGAAGTATAACCTTCTGAGTAATTTTTTTTCCTAGAAATCATGAAGCTCTTGATTGCTGTAAAACAATTTGACAGCAGTCAGAGCAGAGTAGATCTACCTAAGCACCATTAAATATGTTCGTTTTATTTCCTTTCTGTCCTTTATGCTCTACTTACTCTAAACATCTTTAAATTATTCATTACATTTCTAGGAAATCGCTCAAAAGGACTGTCTTTGGATCACCACTCATACTAAACTAAGTGGTCCCTCATCTCCCAACTTTGTTTACTGACCATTCAGAAGCCCCTACCACATCCAACAGCCTCCCTCTCTACCACATGCCTCACCACCAATTTGGACAATTTTCATACCCATGTTGAAATTTTACCACTCAGTTTTCTCAGCTTCTGGACTTTATCAGTAAACTGAGAGTAGTCACAAAGCCAAAGAAATTAATAAAATTAATAAATTAGAAAGCAAACAGAAAAGTAAAATTAATAAATAGAATCAGAGCTTTTTCTTCCAAAAAGACAATAAAAAAGAAAAAACATAGTTAAGATTAACCAAGGAAAAGAGATAAAACAAAAAAGGAAAAACTATCAATGAGAAAGACAGTAAAACCACAAATAGGGATACATTTGAAAGGTCATAATAAAGTATCATGTGCAGCTTTTTGCCAACAAATTTGAAGATCTAGGTGAAATTGCTGATTTTCTAGAAAAATAAATTTTAAAAATTGATTCAAGAATAAATAGAAAACTAGAATAGACTAATAGTCACTGAAAAAAAATTTTAACTTATCAAAGACCTATTTCTAAAAAATGTGTCCTACTCAAAGAACAGATGGCTCCTGTGTTATTTAAATTTTTGCTGAACATGCAAAGATGGAAACCTTTCCAGTTCATTTTGGAAAACTAGCATGTCTCTTATACTAAATCCGATATAGATAGACAGCACAAGAAGTAAAACATAGATCACTTTCATTTACGAATATGGCACTTTCTTAAACAAGTTTTGGATAGAACCTCTGTGCCAAACAACCCCAGATTTCTTCCTCTTCCCTCATAAATCCTCTATTCCCATGCTGGGGTATGATGAAAGGTTAAAAGAGCAGAAAGTGGAATTTGGAACTTCAGGAAAGACGAAGGCAGACGCTAAAATGTAGTTTAAATAAATTCTGAGGTGTTTACAAATGACTTGCAAATTATCACAGCCAAGCTTTCAAATTTAAAGTGTTTTGTGATTGATTAGCTCACAAAGCAAATACTGATGATTAGCAGTTCACCTAGATTCTAGAGGTTGCAACCGAGAGACCCAGGTCTTTCAGGAACAAATGCTCTCTACTTTAGCTCATGTGCCATTTGCATGTGATGCATTTCTGTGTCTGAGTCCCAATCTCCGGATCAGCACATCACAGTAGTCAAGTCAGTGACCATTCCTTAACTTTACCCAAGACAACCTATTTGTTCTGGATCATGTTCAAAAAACGTGATCCAAGGAGGAGTGGATGGCAATACGAACACAGAAGTATTTCTTAACAGTTGGCTCAAAAGTGAAATTGTGAAATTCAGGTGGGAAAGCATTAGAAATCAGACACACACACACACACACACACACACACACACACACACACACACACTCTCCAACTCATGCCATGGCTAAATGTCCTGAACAGAGGACACTGTTAGAAGCCCACTAGGTTGCTACAACAACCCCTCCCATAACACATGTTCTCTTGTAATATAACCTGGTCATTCCCCCATCAAAAAGTGGAGTCTAGGGACTTCCCTGGTGGTGCAGTGGTTAAGAATCCGCCTGCCAGTGCAGGGGACACGGGTTCAATCCATGGTCCAGGAAGATCCCACATGCCACAGAGCAACTAAGCCCGTGCACCACAACTACTGACCCTGCAAGTCACAACTACTGAGCCCACATGCCACAATTACTGAAGCCCACGAGCCTAAAGCCCATGTTCTGCAACAAGAGAAGCCACCGCAACGAGAAGCCCGTGCACCGCAATGAAGAGTAGGCCCCGCTCGCCGCAACTAGAGAAAGCCGACATGCAGAAACGAAGACCCAATGCAGCCAAAAATAAATAAATAAAATAAATAAATTTGTTTTTAAAAAGTGGAGTCTATTTACCCTCCCCTTAAATCTGAGCTAACCCCATGACTTATTTCTTTGTAAACTTTTTATTTTTAAATAATTTTTATTCGTAGAAGAGTTGCAAACATAATATGATGGGTTCCTGTGTACCCTTCACCCAGCTTCCCATAACATTAACATCTTGCATAACCAGGATACATTTCTGTGATATATTTTGATCAATGTAATTCAATGGTTTGTGTGTAACTTCTTAGACTAGGTTTGGAGTGCTCTTTCTTAGAGCCCAACGTCCACTCAATAAAAAACCAGGCAGCCATGTGAGAGACCCGCTTAGAGAAGAACCAAGGCCCCAGTCAATAATCCCAACTGAGTTCCCGGCTGGCCCCTGGCACCAACAGCCAGCAACATGAGTGAGGCCATTACGGCCCTTCCAGCCATCTCAGCACTCCAGCTGACACCTCCAGAATGCAGGAGAACCATCTGGTCAACCCACAGAATTGTGAGACATAATAAATTGTTATTGCTCCAAGCCTCTAAGTTTGGACATAATTTATTATGCACCAATACATAACTGAAACACCAACTTTAACTAGTTTGACATTTGTACTGAGGACTAAATAAAGTTAATCCAGGCAAGCTGGATCCAAGAAAGAAGAGGAAATGATACAAATAAAAAACAGTTTGGATAAGCAGTATTCTATCCCTCTAATTCAAGCATGCTAGTCTTTTTTATTATCAGACTAAATATAAAGCCAAGGTGTTTTTAAGTGATAAACCACAGCTTTGGCGATGGAAGACTCAAAGATCAACCTGATTAGGGGAGAAAAGCTGGTAAGAAGCCTTTTAAATTCTGATTTGAATTAAATAATGTACATGTTTACCTATTCAAAAATTATATTTAAAAAGAGAATCTGCACACACCTGAACTAATTTGGTTAGTCACACATTTCCTCTAAGCTTAGCAATGAAATTAGCAGTTACAAAAATGGCAAATAAGCAGGACCATTTGTGAATTTTTTCTCAATTACCTAGATCAGAAGCCAGCAAACTTTTTCTGTCAAGAGTCAGACAATTTAGGGCTTGCAGGCAAAGAAACAAAATCAAAGATACTATATAGAAACATTAAAAAAAAGAGATTTTTTTATCGATAAAAGTCAAGGTATTTTAATAACAATTGTGTAAAATTTTTTTGTAATATGGGTCTATTAATGAGAAGAATAGAATTCTCTTTTGTGGGGCATAATAATTTTTCTATTCAGAGTTCAAATGTAAAAACCGTCCTTAGCTCATGGATAGTAAAAAAAACAGGTAGCAGGCCAGATTTCATGCAGTCTGTAATTTTCCACCCTCTGCCCCTTTGGGAGAAGCAATTTTGCCATGGGTTCTGAGCGGTCCTGCACATCCTTGCTTGGTATGCCAAGATTGCAAGACCCTGACAGATATTTACTAGGCCTTTTTCAGGATGGTGTTTGTAGGAAACAAACTTGAGGGATGAGGTACATCTCTCTAAGACTAAGAGTAGGCTCACTCTAAAAGTGAAAGATTCCCCAAGATCAGTGTTGTCCTGTAATGCAACTCAATGCGTCTACAGGTATCCATCAAGGGCTCTTTGTATGGTGCCTGGACTTGGGGGCCAAGGGAAACTGACACAAATGAACATGAAAGTCTATGTACTGCTTTTGCTATGAGTGATAATATTCTTTATCTCTGACCCCAGAATCTCATGTCTTCTGCCATCATCCATGATAACCTCTTAGCCTGTAAGTAGGGTTAAGGTCTCAGACCCTTTACAGTTCTTGCCATGAATCTTATATATAAATTAGATAAACAGCAAGAACCTACCATATAGCACAGGGAACTATACTCAATATTGCATAATAACCTACAATGGAAAAGAACCTGAAAAAGAATATATATATGTGTGTGTGTATACATATGACTGAATCACTTTGCTGTACAGCTGAAACATTGTAAATCAACTATACTTTAATTTTAAAAAAGAGCTAAGGTTTTTAAGGGACAATCAATTCCATATTGGATGAAGTTAGAATGCAGAGAAAAGACTGGCCTAAGAGCACTGTGCCATATCCTGGTCATAAGGGAGAGCTGTGGGGATGATATATGGTGGAGCAGGAGGGCACAGTAAAGACAGCCAAGGTGTCTACATCACGCTCCCTCCATCTCCCATCCCCAAGCACGATCTTCCCAGGTGGTGGTGACAGGTCCTCTTCCCCATCTTCTGCTCAGCTCCATTCACCCTTCTCCTCTCCTCTCTTATATTCTCTTTCCTTGACCCACATCCTCGTCAGCTGACCCTCAGCTCCAACCCCTTTCCCTTGACGTCTTCCAGCCAGGACTGGCCTCACACTACAGTTCTGACCAACAAATGGAGTGTCTTGGGTGGGGCATCTGAAATACTTTGCTAACATAATAAAAAAGGGCAGGCTCAGCCAACACACCCCATTGACCCCTTCCTGTAGGTTGGGTGTAGATGATGAGTAGTCGGCAAACTTAGCATAAAGAATTCTCATTCTTTAAATGAGTGCACTGTTAACCCTAGTGTGCTGTTGGTGAGACTATAAATTGGTACAGTCACTATGGAAAACAGTATGAAGGTTCCTTGGCAGGTGGAGATAATGAACACAAAGTACCTATCATAGTCCTTGGCCCCATAGTGCTCACTGAGTAGATTAGTTATTGTAGGCATATTTTTTAAATTAATTAATTATTTACTTATTTATTTTTGGCTGCGTTGGGTCTTTGTTGCTGCGCGCGGGCTTTCTCTAGTTGCGGCGAGCGGGGGCTACTCTTTGTTGCGGTGCTTCTCACTGCAGTGGCTTTTCTTGTTGTGGGGCATAGGCTCTAGGCAGGTGGGCTTCAGGAGCTGTGGCACACGGGCTCAGTAGTTGTGGCTCGCGGGCTCTAGAGCACAGGCTCATTAGTTGTGGTGCACGGGCTTAGTTGTTCCGCAGCATGTGGGATCTTCCCAGACCAGGGATTGAACCCGTGTCCCCTCCATTGGCAGACGGACTCCTAATGCCTGTGCCACCAGGGAAGTCCCTGTAGGCATATTTTAAAATCATTTATTGTTTCATGATTTAGTTTGGATACTCCAGCAAGCTTAAATCTATTGATCCTGAAGAACTGGCACAACACAGGAAAAAGACAATGTTTTCCTTTGTGTGTAATAATATGTATTATATCTATGTTTTGGTGTTTTAGTATGTGCACACTGGTGATTGGCATTGGAAATTTTGTACTTCCTTCCATGTTGTAATTATAAGATGGGAGTTATTGGGTTAAGAGGTCATGTAACAATATAGTGTAGGGAGCAAGTGTGCTGGCAAATTTGCAAAACTTGAAGAGGAGCTTGAATAAAATTCATCAGTGCCAAAGGGCAGGGTGGAGAGGAGAAATAACCTAGCAGTTCTCCAGAAAAGGGGTATAAACGTCAGGCCAAACCATCCCTCCTACATTAGGCTAAGGTAAGGCTGGTCGTGTTCAGCCTGCAAATCCTATCTGATAAGAGTCTAAAAATTTTGCTGAAGTAGTGCCTTTCTTTTACAAGTTTTTTTCTGTAAATCTTTTTTTGCAAGAAAAAACAACATTGCAGCCAGGAAAGCACTGGCAGGAAAACATGTGGAACTGTGACGCCTGGAATAGCTGGAACCTTAGAAAAATACTGCTCCTATTAGGCTGGTATTCTATTAAGGAAGGGAACTAGCAGTTTTTATTTTAAAATGCGGTGTTTTTATTCTAATTTCAAGTGGCAATTTAGAAAAAAATACTACACTTAATGCTATTATTCACTATGGGATAAATTTTTCCAGCTTATGAATATTTTGTATTCTTTTACAAAAACTTTATTCTTTGGGGGAGAAGAGATACATATTCATTGTGTGTAGTAAATTCAATTATAGAAAAGTACAAAGAAGAAAGCAAAAATCACGAAAATTCTATCACTTAGAGAGAGATTATTATGGGTAATACTTGATACCTGCACTACTTCCAAGTATCTCTCTAGAGGTTAGTATGTGTGTGTGTGTGTCTGTGTGTGTATACGTCTGTCTTCTAAGTATATATACATATATATGCAATTTTGTATGGTATGTGATGTGGGCATTTTTCTGTGTCAATAAATTTGAATGTACATCCTTATTTACTCCAAAAACATGCCTAAAGAATAATATGAAGATGCAGCTTTAGAGAAAAAGAAATCCTTAAGATAAATTCTTTAAAACAATTTTTAGAAATTACTAACAGAAATTGTTCTCATGTCTATATGTGTGCATACATATATATATATATACATATATATATTTGTTTGGCTATTTGGTTTTTTTAATTGTGCTTTTTTATTTTTCAAAATATTTTTGTATTTAAATACAAAAAGTTCAAGTCTCATCTGATGCTGACCTCTAAGCCCCTGGTTTCCCTTCCTGAAGGCAAAAAATGTCATCACTTACTTACCTGTGTATCCTTTTAGAGATAGTTTACAAAAGTTGAGCAAATTCATATATTGCAAAAACATATATTTATGCAAACACAAATGCATATAAATTCCAAAACATTATTTTCTCCTTTTACATAATTGATAACACATTATATATACTGCACTGTACCTATTTTAAACAATATATCTTTGATATCACTTTGTCTCTTTCTAGATGACTTTTTCCATATTTTTAATACTTCCATGGTATTACATTATATAGTACACCCTAATTTATTTAACTAGGTTTATGTACCTAGACATATAGGTTGTTTCCAATCTTTTGCTATGGCAAACAAAACTGAAAGTAATAAACTTGTGAAAATATAATTTCAATGAATATAATTATATTTGTAAGTTCAATTCCCATAAATGGAATTGCTAGAACCGTATGACCCAGCTATTCCACTACTGGGCATATACCCTGAGAAAACCATAATTCAAAAAGAGACATGTATTCCAATGTTCATTGCAGCATTATTTACAATAGTCAGGACATGGAAGCAACATAAATGTCCATCGACAGATGAATGGATAAAGAAGATGTGGTACATATATTCGAAGGAATATTACTCAGCCATAAAAAGGAATGAAATTGGGTCATTTGTAGAGATGTAGATGGACCTAGAGTCTGTCATACAGAGTGAAGTAAGTCAGAAAGAGGAAAAACAAATACTGTATATTAACGCATATATATGGAATCTAGAAAAATGGTACTGATGAACTTATTTGCAGGGCAGGAAAAGAGATGCAGATGTAGAAAACAGACTTGTGGACACAGGGGGGAAGGGGAGAGTGGGACAAATTGAGAGCGTAGCATTGACATATATACACTATTATATGTAAAATAGATAGCTAGTATATCTAGCTAGTGAACCTGCTGTATAGCACAGGGAGCTCAGCTTTGTGCTCTATGGTGACCTAGATGGGTGGGATGCGAGTGGGGGAGGTCTAAGAGGGAGGGGATATATGTATACATATAGCTGATTCACTTTGTTATACAGCAGAAACTAACATGACATTGTAAAGCAATTATACTCCAATAAAAAAACAATGGTGCCACATGACCCTTCATAAAAGTTGTACCAATTAAATAACCATCAGTAACATATGATAATGCCATTTCTCCACACCTGCCAGAAGAGTGTTATCAAATAGTTTTGTCTTTGCAATCTGATGGAAGAAAAATAGTGTAAAGTAGTGTAATTTTCATTTTCATTTATCTTATTATGAGTGAAGGTAAGCCTCTTTTATATTTAAGATCTATTTTTATTTCCTTTCCTGTGAATTGTCTGTTTGTGGCATTTGCTTATTTTTATTTTCAATCGATATTTTCTTATTGATTTGAAGAACTTCTTGTTTATTAGGAAAAGTAGCCCTTTGTGATATGAATGATAAACATACTGGTTTTTAAACAATAAAAGAAAAAGTATAAAAAATATTCAGTCAAACAAGGTATGCAAAGATTGGTGTGGGTTCATTCTGTGACTCAGCAGTACAAATGAAATATTTATTGGAATTTAAGGATTAAAGTTAAGTGTTACTCTAATCTCACTCTACTCATATGCAAACTAGTTTAAGCAAAAAAAGAAAAAAAAAAAGCTATTTTATGTAAGAAGAATTCCAGAGGTGGGCAGCTTCAGAAGCAATTCATTCTCATCAGCACCCAGGTTCTTTCTATCTAATATTCTTCTCCATACATCATAATAAAGCTGGTTCCTTTTGCAGTTGTGAGGTGGCCACCAGTAGCAATCACAGCTATGTGCCTCCTAGTTCAAGCCCACTGGGAGACTGAGATTGGCTTTTAAAGCAAACTAAGACCTTTCTCTAAAGATTCCATCAAACCTCTCCTCATGTCTCATTGGCCAGATTTGGGTCACTAACCCAATTTAAATCAATCACTGGTAAAAGTGATTGAATTACCTTTGACTCAAATAGATGCACCACTTTGTCCAAGGCCAATTCCCCAAAAATCATTACTCTACTCATTGCAGAGGTAAAGTAGATATTAGATAGATGCTCTTGCATTGGTCCAGTAGTATAACTTCTCTGTGCCTTGTTTTCCTCCTTCATTCAATGGGAATAATAATAGAACTTATTATAATTCAGAAAGACTTAGTGCAGTTCCCTGCACTAAATAAAAGCCCAATAGATGTTTGCCCTTTTCTCCTTGACTTCCCCTCCTTCCTAGCATTACTGTTGTTTTTGTCATTGTTATTACTTCCTGAATAGCTGTCTAAGGAGCACAGTTTTGGAGAAAAGTAGTTGAAAACTTTTTTTAGAAGATATATTATTGCTGTTGCCAGAACATACTCATTCTCTGTTTCTGACTGACCAATTCTGTCTGTACCAATTGTCCATCATGTTAGAATATGAATGGCATCAGTAAGAAATCCTGTCATTCACAGTCAGCTCTTACTGATTTACTAGTGAAGTGAGCTTTTTTTATCCTAAACTTACTGCAGGAAATATCCAACCTTGACAATTAAAAATTAATTTTTTCATCCAGATATCCTTGTCCTATGATTAGATTTAGGTTATGCATTTTTGGTGAAATACTACATAAATGATATTATGATCTTCCCAAAGTATCATATCTAGAGGCATGTGATGTTTATTTCCCCCTGTTTTCTCCACTTGAAGAGTTACTATTTTTCCTTTTATGGTTAATAAACAACTTCTGGGGAATTTTTTTAGGTAATGTAAATATCATTTTCTTCATCAAATTGTCCCCCTACTATACTAAATACTACCATAGATGATTTTAATTACTTTTATTTGTGTTTCTTACCTGAATCCATTTTTAATATGATGTTCTAAGGGATGATTTTTAAAACTCTATCACTTGTTTTATATTTATCAATTGACATTCTACCATAAGGAAGAGCTCACATACACCTTCCTTTCTTCCTTCCTTCCTTCCTTCGTTCCTTTCCAGTACGGACTCTTGTATTCTTATTTTCTTCACTGAATTATAACTCATTATTGTCCTTACCTATTCTGATGTTGAAACTACCCCATATTTGGCTCCTGCATCCTTTTAACATGAACCAATTTTACTTTTAGTGCTTTCCTTAATTTCTGGCACAAAAAATATTCCAACCCCCTTCCCCTTTTTTTTCTCATCTCTGTTCAGTCATGAACTCAATCATTCTTTAGGGGTATCTACTTCTTTTTAGTGAGAAAATGAACTGACATCTAGGCAAGGTGTCACACGTTAAATATAAGAACATAGGATAAAAGAAGAAGATTGAAAAGTTATATCATCCAAATACTAATTTTTTGGCATGATTATATTAATATCAGATACAATAGACTTCAGATAAAGGATATTACTAGAGATACAGTAGGATATTTCATAATAATAAATGGGTCAATCCGTTAGAAACATATGACAATCCTAATTACATGTGCATCTAATAGTGTTGCTTCAAAAGAAATTAAGCCAAAAAAAATAGGCAAGAATAAAGAAGAAATGGACAGATAGCTTCATAGTCCTCAGAGTTTTTAGCATACACCTCTTAGCAATTAGTAAGACAGGCAGGCAAAAATCAGTCAGTGAAAATATTACATAACGAACATAACCTACAGATATTAACATGATAAAAACCAAATATTTTATGAACAACTTTATGGAAATATATTTAACAACTTAGAGGAAATTGATAAATTTCTTGAAAAACACAATTTACTGAAACTGACACAAGAATATATAGAAAATCTAAAGAGTTGTATATTGTTTTTAAAAAGTGAACATGCAAATACAAACCTTCCTTCAATGAAATATCCAGACCCAGATGCTCTTTTGGAGAATTTTACCAAACATTTAAGGAAGAAATAATTTCAATCCTATACAAACTCTTATAGAGAATAGAGAGATTACTTCATGAAGTATTGATTTATGAGGTCAACATAACCCTATGACTAAAACCTGAAGAGAATATTATTAGAAAAAGACATTAGGCTCTTGTATTTCATAAACAAAGATGGGAAAAAATCCTAAACTAAATAGTAGCAAATGGAATCTAGTGATAGGTAAAAATAATATTATATCATGACCTAGTAGTAACATGTACCCAAGGAATTCAAGGTTGGTTTAACTTTAGAAAATCAATCACTTCAACAAATTTAAAAGGAGAAATACATGATCATCTCAATAGGAGTATAAAAAAATTGATAAAATTCAATACTTGTACATGGTAAAAACAAACAAAACTCTCAGCAAATTAGGAAGAGAAAGAAAATTAAGCTAATAAAAGATATTTAACAAAAAATCTTTGCAGCTAATATTATACTGTAAGATATTGGATGCTTTTCCCTAAGATCAAGAAGAGGGCAAAGATGTCCACTCTCACTACTTCCATTCAACACTATAATAAAAGTCATAGTTCATGTAATAAAAATAAATGTCATAAAGATTGGAAAAGTATAAGTAGAACTACCATTATTTACAGATGACATAATTATATAAGTAGAAAATCTAAAAGAATCAACATCATACTAAAACTAATCAGTGAATTTAGCAAAGTCATCCCATATAAGGTCAATATTTTAAAATGTCAATGGCATTTCCATATACATGCAATAAACCATTGTATAATTAAATTAAAAAAATAATCTATTTATAATAGCTTAAAAACAGCAAATACTGAAAAGTAAATTTAACAAAAGAAAAGCAAATTCTTCTACACTGAAAACTACATGAGAAAACTACCCAAAAAATTACTGCTGAGAAAAAAATTAAAGAAGACAAGTAAATGGAAAGACAGACCATGCCCATGGATCAAACCCAATATTGTTTAGTTGTTGATTACAATCCCAAACAAAATACCAGCAGCCATTTTTTGTAGATATTAATAAACTGATTTTAACATATATATGGAGAAAATGTCCTGAAATAGTCAAAATTATCTTGATGAAAAAGGCAAATTTGGAAGAGATATACTAAAAGATTTCAAAACTTAACAAAAAACTACACTCATTAAAACAGTAAATTTCCTATTTGACCTAAGGATAAACCCATAGATTAATGGATCAGAGCAGAGAACTCAGTTACTTAATGTTCAACAAAGATGTTAATAAAATTTAATATGAGAAAGAAAGGTCTCTTCAATAAATGGTGCTGAAGAAATTGGATAGCCATTGAGGGAAAAAAATATTGATCTTAACTCCTTCTTCACATCATAAAAAAATTAATTCAAGAAGGATCATTGACCTTAATGTGAAAACTAAAACTATAAATTTTCTAGGATAAAATAGAAGAATATCTCTTTGACTCTGGGATAAGCAAAAAATTCTTAGATAAGGCACAAGAAGAACTATTAAAGAATCCAATTATAAATTGGATGTCAGCAAAATTTACCTTTCTGGAAGGATCTCCTAGCACTACTCTAATTTTTTCTGGTCTTAAAAAAGGATGCCATAGGTCTCATCTTTGATTTGTCTTCGTCCTATGTCTTCATGGCCATTGCTATGATTCAGTGAGAGACAGTTTCATTATCCAAACTGCATTGTTTGGACTCTTTGTTTTCTTTCAATACTGCTTGCAAATTGGCCAGTTTCTTTTCTGAGGTCATTTCTTACGACAACCTGCTCATGCTATCAACATTCTGCCTTGAAATATCTTTCTAATTCCACAAGTTCATTAGGTGCATTTTCTGCCTTCAAGGGTATAGCATATAATAGTTTAAGCGAATGTTTTGTCAGTACATTATACAGTATAGTATAATAGCTAAACAAATGTTTAGCACGGATTGTAAGTTTTCCAACTTTCTGTACAAGTTTTTATACCACCTGCCCCCTTATCCCCAAAGCAATAATACCATATATATTAGGTTTTTGTAAAAACAACAGCCACTTCTAGAACCAATGTCTGTATTAGTCAATTTTTGCTACATAATAGAAACTCAGAATTTCAGTGGCTTGCAACAATAAACAATTCTTTTTATCTTCACAGGTCTGCACTTTGCAGTGGTTTGGCTGATCTAGGCTGGGCTTTGCAGTGACAAGCTGAACTCCAGGCTTTGGGTCCAGTTTATTTTTGTTACAAGTGTCTTCATTCTTAGACCTTCACAAAAGGTGTTCCAGCTACCTGGGGCAGATCAAAGGAACAGTTCTGAAGACTTTGCTTTAGTAGTGTACATTAATACTCCAATGGCCAAATCAGGTTACACAGCCAAGCCCAACATCAACGGGGCAGAGGAGTACACTCTACCACCATGACACAGTGGGGAGGTGTAACCAGGATGGAAAGAAGAACCGGGGAACCTTATGCAACCGACTATCCAAACCAAAGGAAACATCAAGTTAAATTAAAACATGCTAAATCCATTTTCACTAAAATCAGAAATAAGACTGATCACTGCCATCAACAATATTAGCAAATGCAGCATAAAAAATATATTAAAAATTTTTTAAATCAATTACTGCATTACCTGAGTAAAAACCATGTGGCAAAATTAGCTGAATCAGACAGATTTATATTCCATGGAAAAGGAGGCCAGATCAGCATTAGAATCTTTGTACATGAAAATTTTTTACTGATTTTTTTTTTTTTTAATTTTAAGCACACTAGATCAGCAATCCTCCTTTCTCTTACTTCATTTTTCAAAGGGGGGAAAAAACCCTTTTTCCCCTCCGAAGACTACTTACTGAAAATCTCATGGACCAGTTTAGAAAAGAGGCTAATGGTCATGAACAGCTCTTTGCACAATTTCTTCATTGTACAGTGTACAATGATGTAATTCTAGGAAATAAAAGATAACAAAGACCTTGGTGTTTCGAAAATGGCCACACCTAGTTTGTCTTAATGCTGAAATGATGTTATTTATTCATATGAATGAATCATCATTGCAGAGCTTCTGCTATTCTCTGCCCATGTTCATTTCTTGTTGTTAATTTCTAGTGTCTGAAAATTAGGTAATAAATCAAAAATAACTAGAGGCCCTCCTACCAGGAACCCTTTTTGTTTTAAAATGGTAGCAAAATACTGACACCCCAGTCACTTAGCTGCAATAGCATAAGGAGAAAACACATCCACTCGCCCATATCACACTCCCTCTGAATTGTTTCCCACCATGACACAGCTCAGCCTGCCAAGGTTCAGGACTATGAAACTCATTTCACATTTCATTCCTCCCCTCTGTTCAGCACTCCCTTCAGATTCCTGAAAGCAAGAAACCTGCCACAACTGATCTCATTCTAAACACATTTTTTCAAGCAAGTAGACTCTATATTTAGAGGGCCTTTGAAAATTGAAATCATCACCCTAAATCACAGATAACTTTTCCTCTTGGGCCCCCTTAACTATGGTAGGTTATTTTCAAGAGCAGCACAAAGCCTGTAAGACAAAACAAAGAGGACATGATATTTGGAGTGGAAAGAGGAGATTAACATGGAGATAGAACGAACCAATGAAATGTAAAAGGTAGGGCGATCCGGCAACTAAATCAGTGGCAGATCAAGCAGATCTCTCTCCAGACCCACATTATAGGACACAACTGAGTGAGATCAAAACCACCTGAATTTAGGGGATGGCAACTTTGCAATATTATCTTGCCTTTAGCACACATCAAGCATTGTGCATTCTTCAGGGCATTTCACTGGAACCAAACAAGATTCTATTCCTAAGGATATTTTACAGTAGCCACTGAAAAGAGCTGGTGATGGTTTGTATTATCAGTGAGCTCACTCTGAATTCTTAGAGTCCTGATTCTCTATCATCTTATTTAGATAGAAAAAACAGTTAGAGAGAAATACAGTATGTGCTTCTTTATCTGGAATTAAAATACCCAGAAAAGCAAAGTAAGTTGAGTGGCAAAAACAATGATAACTGATTATTTACAATGATTACCAAAGGTACTAGTGAGAACTTAAAATGCTTTCTGATCACTGAAAAATTAAATTATGAGCATTATAATTTTAGTGTGAAGAGTTGATTTATTATATTTAAATTCTCTGAAATTGGCCATTCATTTATTCAGTCAACAAATATTTATTCAACATCTACCAATTCTTGTTTCAATGAGGGGCAATGGACAGAATCACCCAAAAAGTGGAATCAAGATTAAGATCCCTGTAGGAGTTAACCAGATAGAGTAAGACAACAGAAGGAATTTGGTCTGAAAGTCCGACTGAATGAAGCAGGTTGCAGACCTGCTTGCATCTTTTCTTAGCACACTATCCTCAAAAATGTCTTCCCTAGATTGCTGCCTTGTCCCATTCATTTTGAATGACTCCTAGCCATCTACACCTGATAAAATCCAAACCTTTCTTAAATGTGCACTTCACTTACAGAAGATACTCATTCTATATTTGTTGAATTGAGTATATAAGAACATAAAATATTCTTCATAGCACATTTATCAGTTAGAAAAATTCAAAAAATCATTAATGTAAGACCAGGACATTTCCCTTCTGAGTTCATTTCAAGAGACGGCATCTGTGGCTCATTAGCAAATAAAGTACAGAAATTTTCTTATACAGGATTTCATTAAGTAGAATGATCTTTCGAGGTCATTTTACCAAATAGAAAGACCTTTCAAAGTCATGACCAGATTGTGAGAAGATGCCATGCAATATACCTAGATTTTAATCAGATAGTGTTTTAATATCTATGCGTTCGTAACATACAAGAAGTATTTGAAAAGAATGCACATCAAAGTCAAAGACCTTTCAAGTTAAATGGAAAAGACCTCAATTATTTTAATAGCTTTGTGGCAGGTTTAAAGTGTGGTCACATATTTGTTGACACTTCTGCCATAGAAAGGGGTGTCTATGTCCCCTTTTCTTGAATATGGATGGGGCTTGTGACTCTTCAACTAGTCAAGTCTCGAGGCAAGTGAACCCTATGTGACTTCTGAGGTTAGATCACAAAAGCTCGTGCAGCTTCCACCTTGCTTACAAGAACACTTGCTTGTAGTGCCCTTAGAGTCTACGTAAGAAGTCTGACTACCCTAAGGTCACATTGTTAGAGACACCACATGTAAGCACTTCAGTTGGCAGTCCCAACTAAGCCCAGCCTTCCAGCCATTCTCCTAAAGTATGAGACATGGGAATAAAACCTCTCTGGACTTTTCAGACCATTTTATTAGATTTCACAGTTCTGTAGGTCATGAATGCTGTAGGGTTCAGCTGGATAATCTTTCTCTTCCACGTGGTGTTAATGGAGGTCACTTGATGGAACAGAAGAATGAACCAGCTGATTCCTGCCAAATTTCTGACCCACAAAATTGTGAGATATAATAAAATAGAGGTTTTTTTAAAGCCACTAAGTTTTGAAGTTGTTTATTATGTAGAAATATGTAGCCAGTACAAGATCCCTCAGCCAGAACCCCCTGAAAAAAAAAAAAGGATATAAGAGAATAATTTATGTACTGCTGAAAGGGAGTCTCATACTCTGTGAGTAGATAAAAGAATTAGGTAATATACAACCTAGTCACAGGAACAGGGACCACGAGTGCCATCAGGCCACCCTATTTAGAGGATCTTAATATAACAGGTCAAAAAATGGCCCATCAATGTCATCCACAAGAATCCAATCAGTGTCTCAACTGAAATCCTCCACTCTTACAGAATTTCAACCGGCAGAGAAGATATCCTTCAAAATTGTTTGCAAAGGCATACATATCTCCTTGATAGTTAAGCATTTTTCAATTCTGTAAAAATTTAGAATTAAATATAAAAATGTATAAGTAATCAAAACCATAGCATTAATATTTGTGTTATTGAATCTGTGTATTATTAATATTTCGTATTTGTTATGTTTATAAGAATTTAGCCAATTAGAGTAAGAAATCAGCCTTGTAATTCCAATTTAAAATAAATAATTGAATAATTAATTTAAACTTGTGATTTCAAAATGAAATCTTAGTAAGGTTGTGTACAGTTTGAGGACATTTAACAAAATTCAAGTTTCTTCAATACTGTAATGTTAATTTTTTTAATATATTTTTAGAGTACTCAGGAAGGTTTCTTTTAGTTGTCACATAGTTTATGTATCAAGTGAACTTAAATGAATCTAAAATATTTGAAAACATTTCACTAAGTTTTCAAAATGAGACAAACACTATTTAAAGTCAATGTAGTTCCTAATTTAAACTCCTTACAAAAGAATTTCCTCATGAATCTGCTGAGAGCTATTCTTCTCCTTTCTCTCCTAGATATTTCACTAAGCTGTCAAAGAAGAATGACTGGTCACTGCCAAGGGCAAGAAGAAAAAGGTAGTTCTCCCTGAAGAAGGGTAAAGAGCCTGTTAATTATCAGCAACAGAGCTGAGCTCAGCAGTTTCTGAACAAAAGAAAGCTCTGCCTTGAGAACCACCCATCCCCTGTCAGTGCCCTGACATGCTCTTGGTGCTTTCCCTACCTCTCTGCTGCATCCAGATAAGGAGATGAGCACCTTTAAAAGAGGGACACCACAAACAACACTCAGGGAGATGACCTGAAGTGGGTAAGGGACCTGTCACCTGTTACCAGGTCTTCCCCTTTAAGAGACAATTGCAATATAAACCTTTGTTCCTAGAATGCAGAAGCATTCCTTCCATTCCACCTCCAGAGACAAAGAACAAAAGAAATTAAATATATATGAAAGAATTAGAATAAAGAAATAAAGATATTCTTAAAATCATCAAGTCTCGCTATTGGACTTAGCCTACCCTTCTCATATGCTTCTAGAAACGTGCATATGTACTTTTGTGGGCAACAGCCTGATCTCTGGCATTGGTCTAAGTTATGCCTCTATCTTATGTCTTTCTTAGGTTATTTGACCGATGTTTTTCTGTACTTCAGCTCTCAATGTTTAGCTCAGGGAATGTTGTTCTAATGACGCATTTTGCTCTATTCTCTTTGGCTTAGAAAGCCAGAGATAACCACTCTCAGGTCCGCTGGCCCTTGCTACTTCCAGATGCAGAGATTCATGTTGCCTGGGCAACAGAGGTGAAAGCTTCCCCTCACCCAGCTGAGCAACAGATGATCCTTATCTTACCAGCCTCCCTTCCCCATGTGTATCTTAAATATTAATTTCTTTATAACTCTTTTGACTTTATGTGAACCACTATCAGCATGGTGGACCTACCATATTGTCTGATCAGGTCCCTTTCCTGTTCCTGGAAAATCACCCAAACCCCATCGTGTGTCTATACAAGAATTAGCCTCTTCTTACTCCAGTTACCTTGGCCCCAACTGACTGGCTCAGGGATAGCACCTAATCTCCAGTTGGGCCATTAGAGTCATTTTCCAGTTTTCTAACTGGACTTGAGGGAAAAAAATCCAGTAATCCTTGTTATGGGTTGAATTGTGCTAAGAGTATTTCTTTGACTTCCTCAAATTTGTGAATTTTCCAGTTTTCCTTCTGTTATTGATTTCTAGTTTTATTCCATTGTGATCAGAGAAGATACTTTGGATGATTTCAAACTTAAAATATTTATTGAGACTTGTTTTGTTTTCTAACATATGGTCTATGTTAGAAAATGTTCCAAATGCACTTGAGAAAAATGTGTATTCTGCTTGTTTGGGTGGAGTGTTATATATGTCTCTCAGGGCGAGTTTGTTTATAGTGCTGTTCAAATCTTCAATTTCCTTATTGATCTTCTGTTTAGTTGTTCAGTCCATTATAGAAAGTAGGGTATGGAAGCACTCAGCTTTTTTTTTTTTTTTGGCTTCGTTGGGTCTTCGTTGCTGCGCTCAGGCTTTTCTCTAGTTTCAGCAAGCTGGGGTTACTCTTTGCTGCCATGGGCGGGCTTCTCAGTGGCTTCTCTTGTTGCAGAGCAGGGGCTCTAGGCACGTGGGCTTCAGTAGTTGTGTCACGCAGGCTTAGTTGCTCCACGGCATGTGGGATCTTCCCAGACCAGGGCTCGAACCCGTGTCCCCTGCATTGACAGGCAGATTCTTAACCACTGCGCCACCAGGGAAGTCCATACTCAGCTATTATTGTAGAACTATTTCTCCCTTTAATTCTGTCAATTTTTCTTCATATATTTTGGGGCTCTGTTGTCAGGTGTGTATAATACGTTTATAATTGTTATATCTGTTTCATAATGAAGCTTCTCTATACTCATTCAAAAACTTAAAGAGATGCCCAGGAAATCTAATAATAGATTGGGTAGCTCTATTCTTGCAGTTTAACATTTAACATAATATTTGGGGTATATATAGTAGTTGCCATAATGTGCAAGGTCTAGAAGCTTTTGTATAGTTAATTAATTTACATAAAGGAATTTTTTTACACAGGAAAAGAAAAAGATTAAGACAATGAAATGGATTTCTAATCAAATCTGAAATGAAAATCAGTTATAGAAATGCCTGCAGAACTTCCTCTTTTGTGAAAATGTTATACTATGCAATTTATACATATACAAAAGATTTTATATATATATACAAAAGATTCTTTGTAAGGCACCACTCAAAGTAGATGACATTTATGTATGTAAATGCCTGTCATGATGTTCTTAGTAATTTTGTAATCCAAAAAATGAATCTTCTATAAAGTATTTTTTTAAAGTGCATTTTCTAGTTCTCTATCACGAAAAAGTAATTTGCTCTAGTTCTAGACAGTGAAAAAACAAGACAAAACTACTCTGCTCTGTTCCTTTGCTGCTTCTTTATAGTGTCCTCCTGTGTAATTGATCCCAGTGCCCAGATGTTAGGGCTGCTATTTCTTCAAACCATTAAAGAATGTGGAAGATTAGTTCTCTGTGCTTTTGATTCCTGTCAGAAAATTTCAATAGGTGGGTTAAGAAGCCTGAATGAGTCAGAGAATCTTTAAATAAGAAGACAACTAAAGTTAGAAGCTATAAAGCAGCTGCTTTTTTTTTTTAAAAAAAAAGGTAAATATAAAAATTGAAAGTCCCATTTGATGTTAAATTATGGACCATATTCTGGTGCTGCAAAGGTGGGAATAATCCCCAGGCTCACAAAGGGCATAGATGATTCATTAAGATGCACTGGTGTGACATACTTTTCCTTACAAACTGCTCAGTCTATAATTCCTGCATCTGGAAATGCACTGTCCCCTCCCTGGAACAGCAATGAAACAAGAGAGGCTAGATATAGTGAGTAGTCTAACTCTTCCCTTGTCTGTCCCCACCTCTCCCAACACACACACACACACACACACACACACACACACACACGTCATTTCTAATTAACCCTCATGGGAGTGAGAAATTGCTCCAGAAAAGGGCTGGGTCTGGGCCAGGGTTTCAATCACCAGATTTGGGGCTGGGCAGGGACGTGAGAGTGGGCTGCCCTGCAAAGGAACGAGTGGGTCGATCTGAGGAGAGGACAGGTGGCCTGAATCCTCCAGGGCTCTGCTGAGCTGAAGCTGACCCATGCTGCCAAAAAAGCAGGTAGATATAGAGATCAAGATCAGAGAGATCCCGGCTGACATGTTCTGATGCGGAAAAGGAGAGGTGGGGACTGGCCAAGCCTATGTAGGCAACATGGATATTTACATAACACATTACAGTTTATGAGCGCTTTTCATCTTCACTATGCCATTTGTTTTTAAGCAACTGAATTATGTAAGAGGCAGATAATATTCTTATTCCCGGATAATATAAGTATCCCCATTTATTTTCATAAATGAAGAAATTGAGGCTTGTCAGATATCACAGTTTTAGTGAGGACAGAGCTATAACTCAAACCTACATCAGTTCATGCCTCTTAAGCTTGTGTTGTTTGGAATATCAGCCCCCAATAGACCTAATAGGTTACTGCAGATCAAAACACAATGCAATAAATTCAAGCCTTCCAGTATGGCTGGAGCTGAGTTTGTGATGGAGGCGGATGGTAAGCAGTTTGGCCGGGCTCGTAAGCTGTTTTCAAGAACTTATAATTTATTCTAAAGGCAGTGGGGGCTTCCCTGGTGGCGTGGTGGTTAAGAATCCTCCTGCCAATGCAGGGGACACGGGTTCAGGCCCTGGTCCGGGAAGATCCCACATGCCGTGGCACAACTAAGCCCGTGCGCCACAACTACTGAGCCTGCGCTCTAGAGCCTGTGAGCCACAACTACTGAGCCCGTGCTCTGCAACAAGAGAAGCCACTGCAATGAGAAGCCCGCGCGCAGCAACAAAGACCCAACGCAGCCAAAAATAAATAAATTAATTTAAAAAATAAATAAAATCTGTGAATTAAAAAAAAAGAAAAAGGCAATGGGAAGGATGTATTCAAGTTTGTATTTCAAAACAGGGATCAGCAATCTATGCATCAGAAGCCAAATCTGGTCCACTGCCTGTTTCATAATTAGTTTTATTAAATCACATTTATGCCTATTTATTGTCATATTGTCTATGGCTGATGTCGTGCTACAAAGGTAGATTTGAATAGTTGCAACAGAGATCATAGGGCTCTCTCTAAGGTAATTACTATTGGCCCTTAACAGAAAACGTTGGCTGACTGTTTCAGAGAGATCTCTGACTGTGATGCTGATTAGAGGGAACCAAGATGAGATGCAGTAGCCCAGCCAGAAGTCAACTTCAAAAGTTTAGTGAAAGATGACAAGAATCTAAAGTAGGTTTGGGGCAATGGCAATGATCTCAAAGATCTGATGTGAGGATTCTGAAAGACTTGGAGCCTGGATATGTAATTTGAGGAACTGGAAAGATAAGAATGATTCCAATTACACTATCAGATCTTTTTAAGACAGTAATTGATGGCACAGGATTATATTCTTCACCCAGAAAGAGAATAAAGAGTGAGAGAAAAGGTCCCAGGCAGAACCTCAAAGAATGTAGATGTATAAACACTGGGCAAACAGAGAGACGCACTCAGAGAAAATTTAGAAGGAGTTCCCAGACAGGTGAGAGGACAGCCGAGGGTCAGTTGTGTCAAACACGCCACTGGATGGAGGTGAGGACCCAAAACTTGCCATTGGATTTGTCTAGAAAGAGCAGTTGCTATGGAAAGGCAAGAGGCATACCCCAGACTTTGGTGGGCAGAGAAATGGCAGAGAGGTGAGGAAGTGGGGAGAGAAATAGACACAACGTTTACAAATGCTTGATTTGGAAGGGAAAGGTAGAAATAGCCAGGCAGCTGCAGGGAAACCTAAGACTAAGCAACAGTTTCATTCTTTTGTTCTTTGTCTTTTACTAAAGGAACTCTGTGAGCAAGTTTAGATAATGAGGATGAGCCAGCAAAGAGAGAAACTGAAGATACAGGGGTCAGTGAGGCTGACTGATGGAGGATGGCTGCCACAGAGGCAGGAGGGAAAATCCAGAGCAAGGAGAAAACAAGATCATTTACTGAAAGTGAAGAAGGATGCCACAGAACAGGTGGTTTGAGTAGTCATTATAGACAATGGCAAAGAGAAAAATAACTAGGGCAGTCCAGAATTGCCAGGCAGAACTAAAGGTCCAGCTGAAGATCCGTGAGTTGCGTGATTTTCTCCACCAGTGTGAACAGTTTAAGTAGAAAACTAAACACAACATTTCAGGAGTGAGGAGTTGCAATAACTCAATAGTTCAGCTGAGAGAAGTGGTCTCTAAAGTCTTTGGTATAAAGGATACATTCTTATCCTTCCACCTCTGTGAATATTTTTCACTTCTTGAATCAAAGTAGAGTCCCAAAGACTACAATTGTGGACCACAGCAACTTAGCCTCTCATAGAAGTGTCTTCACTCCGTTTCAATTAAATTTTCTGGCCTTTCCAAGCCATCCAGAGAGAGGTCCATATGGCGTTGTTCTGGGTTCCTGTTGTAACTTAAAGGGAAATTTTCACAATGTCGGGAGCCCTTGATGTCCTGCAAATGAAGGAGGAACCCACTTAGGTGGCACCAACCTTGACTTCCAAATGGAACAGTACATCTGCAAAAGGAAGAAATGATAGCATCTATATTACACATCTGAAGAGATCCTGGGAGAAGCTTCTGCTGGCAACTCGTGCCACTGTTGCCCATTGAAACCGGCTAACATCAGTGTCACATCCTCCAGGAATACCAGTGCGCAGACTGTGCTGAAGTTTGCTGCTGCCACTGCTACTACTCCTATTGCTGGTTGCTTCACTCCTGGACCCTTCACCAGCCAGATCCCAGCAGGCTTCTGGGAGCCAAGATTTCCGCTGGTTACTGATCCCAGGGCTGCCCCCCAGCCTCTCATGCAGGCGCTTATGTTGACCCGCCTACAGTTGCTCTGTGTAACATAGACTCTCCTCCATGCTATGCAACCCTTGCCACCCAGTACAACAACAGGGAGGGGTGGTGGATGGCAGCCAGGGAAGTTCTGCGCATGCGTGGCGCCACCTCCCGTGAACACTCATGGGAGGTCATGCCTGATCTCTACTTCTACAGAGATCCTGAAGAGATTGCAATAGAATAGTAAGCCACTGATTAAAAGGCTGTGACCAAGGAGGAATTTCAGGGTCAATGGACTGCTCCAGCTCCCTTATTTACTGCTACACAACCTAAGGTTGCAGACTGGTCTGAAGGTGTGCATGTGCCCCCTGTGCCTATCCAGTAGTTCCCTGCTGAAGGCTGGCGCGTTCAGCCTGCCACTGAAGACTGCTCTGCCGTTCTTACTGCTCAGGCCACTGGGTAGGTAGGAACAACCACTGAATGGTCTTAAGCTGTTCTACCACAGGCTCTTTTTTTTTTTTTCCCCAGCACGATAGTTTATTTTTGTAGATACTGATATTTCCTTCATTTACAGTTTATCCCAGAAGCTGCCGTGGTAAGTACAAGTATTAGATTGTTTCTGTTCATAATTGCTTCATTAAGAATACACACAAATCAATCTGACAAAATGAGTTCTTTACCTGGGAATTTGGACTCAAGAACAGGACAGTCACATAATCTTTCCCCAGGCTTCCACAGACTCTTAAACAGGAAATGAAAATAAGGTTGACAAAAAATAAAGTTTCCAAAAAGAAATTTCTGATTTCTTCTAACCTATCGATTGAAGCCCAGCTTCACTGGCAGCTGTAGTAAAGACCCTACCTTGATCCTAAACTGTGTTAAACCCAAAATTCAAGTGAGTCTGAGGATGTCTGAGACTCTAGCCTGATGGGGGAGACGCTAAAAGTACCTTTATATGAGGATGAGAGGAGCAAGATGGGAAATACATCTTAAGAGACAAGAGAATCAACGTATTGACATCTTCAATGTTGATACAACCAAATCTCGCCAATTAGTATTTTACCAAACTCACTGTGAGGCAATGGACACAAGGTATCAGCATCATTGGTACAAAGAGTTACAATCTGAGGGCTTGCTTATTTGGAGGCAAGCATTGTTCCAGGTCCTTGTCCTACGTTGTCTCATTTAATGCAGCAAACTTCTGAAGGGGTATTATTATTGTTTCTCTTTAATAGCTGAAGAAACAGGCTTGAGATACTAAGTGACTTTCCTGAGATCACACAGCCGGTTGTTAGTAGCACCAAGCTCCACACTTGTGAAGCCAAAACTATCCTAGACACCTCTCTAATGATAGGAGTATCATCAGCCCACAAAGTCAGGTATACAAGAAACTTTTGAAAATTTCTTTAACTCAGTTTAATTTCTATCTGAAGCCTCATCTTGAAACTTCTACTACTATTCACCTGGGCCATTTCAAGATTTCACCACTCTCATTCTACTCTGAGTTAATGACAATGTTTGGGAGCTGATGTGGCATCAAGGCATTGGGTGCACCCTGAATTTTAGCAATCTGCCCACAGTAAATACTACTAACACAGCCATTGTTCCATTCAGTGTGGCCCCTGGACCATGGGCCAAAACTTGTCAAGTACAGCAAATCGGTTTCTTTTGTGATTTTTTTTTTTTAACATCTTTATTGGAGTATAATTGCTTTACAATGGTGTGTTAGTTTCTGCTTTATAACAAAGTGAATCAGTTATACATATATATATATTCCCATGTCTCTTCCCTCTTGCGTCTCCCTCCCTCCCACCCTCCCTATCCCACCCCTCTAGGTGGTCACAAAGCACCGAGCTGATATCCCTGTGCTATGCAGCTGCTTCCCACTAGCTCTTTTGTGCTTTTTAAATGTAGAATTAGATTGCCTTTGGGCAGGGCACACACTCTAGAGTTTTGTACACGCCCCATTAGTCTCCCATTCACACCACTTGCAACCTCACATGTATGTTACCCACCAGGAACCTGGATACATTGAGTTTATGAGCCTGGTTGGAGAACCCACAAAGCCTTGGTCTCCATGGTCTTGCTTGCCTTAGTCCCTTCTGCTCTTGAGACCCAAGATCTTCTCTGCTAGCATGACCAGGAAGTAGGGCATGAACTTGCCCATCTCTTTCTCTACAGCCCTGGGCTCTGGGGACTATTTCTCATCTTGTAGAATCCTTTACCCACCATGCTTATTAAGGTCACTTTCTCTGGGCCCACAAATTTTCTCCTCCCTCCAGGGCTTCAGATTTGGAAAATAAAAGCCAGAATTTCCAAGTTTATCTTGCCCCTTCCTCTCTGGAGGTAGGGGTGGGGACAGGGAGGGGGGAACTTAGGAACTGTTTCAACAAAGAAAATACACGGAGGGAAAAATATGATAATAGAGGATAAAATAATACCAAAACAATATCTTGCCACTTTAAGTTTTTTAGAAGAAAAATGCCATTTGACTGTAAGGAACAAAAAGTATAGAATAAAGGTCTTTGGACTATTTGGGTGAGAGTTCCACTAACTTATCTTCTGGCACCAACCCAGAAACCACACAGAAGGGGAAAATACGCAAAATACAGCACAGTGCATTGAATATCCAAGAAAGTTAGAAGCTGAAAAAGCTGTGCTTTCACATAAGAGCAATTGTACAAGCCTCTTCTCAGCATGTATTTGGGAGCCTTCTGAGAGCATGGTGAAGTGCTTTCTGGTGGTATGATTTCACGGAGCACTGACACCATCTCATTCCTTGTCCCATTTCTAATCTGTGCTGGTTGACACCATCAGGGCTCTCATAAGTGGCGTCATCTTCTTTTTAAATCACAGAACAGTTTTCTGTGTCCTCTTTGCTTTTCTATTTCTCCCAAGATGGCAGCTGGAAAAAAAAGAATATTAAAAAATGATGAAGGACCAAGTACATGGAGAATGTAGCGCGGCATTTGTGGGTTTTGTCTACTTTTATCTAAGTGTAGCTCTTCAAGGAGGAGTCTCATGACTCTGTCTGTTATCAAGTCATTTATATGAGATGTTTTCTCCTGAAAAAAAAAGTGATAATTGCTATTTCTCTTGCAGTCTGGCAGTCTCTAAAAGCCCAGATTAACTTTCACCTCGAGACAGTATTATTTGTACCAAGTCATACATGAAAATATATTCCAGGCCTATAGACTGGGTTCAGAAGTACAGAATGTGGAGATTTAAAAAGCTCCCTGAGCAGCTGAGTGTGCAGGTTGGGAAAGGTAGAGGTATGGCAGGTAAAAGGAGTGGCAGAGAGATAGTGAGGGTCTGTGTGGGCAGGCTGAGTTTAGCATCCCGGAAATGCAGCCTAGGGACCTAAAAGAATATGGAAGAATTGAACATTGCGACTGTCTTAGGCAACAAATGGCAGATGATACTGGGGGCAGGACCCACCCCGAGAAATGGAAGACCTAGACATTAGCCACAGGTTTGAGGGGCCTAAGCAATGGTGAAAGCTAGTGGGCAACCAGACCTCACAACTGTTTGATTTAACCTCGCACAGCCATTCTGGGTAAGTATTTTCCCTGTGCGCTGAAATGAGGGAACTAAATGTCAAAGGGAGTTAAATGAATTGCCTGGTCATATATTTAATGAAGTGATTCAGACCAGATTTCACCCCAAGTCCTTTCAAGTCCACTCAAAAGCCTGAACATTTTCTCACTTCACCAAAACTGACAGGGTACAGACCTGAGGTCCTCTCAGGCAGCATCCTGTCCCAGCAGTTCTGGAGCCTGCAGTGTTTCTCAAAACATGATCTGTGAAACCCCCCACTCCAATAAGAATCACTCTAGCCACTTGTAAGAAATAGTAACTTCTGGGACTCTTCCCCAGATATTCTGATTCAGAAGGTCTGGAGTGAATTTCAAGAATTTTAACTTTTCTTAGAGATCTAGATATAAGCTATCCAGTGACATTGCTCCATTTTCTTGGCCACTGCAATTGAATTATGGTTGGGCATAAGACCTAGGCAGGGCCAACTGGTGTCTTCTCTAAGATTAATATATATATATACATTTTATATATATATATATATACATATATATATATATATATACACACATTATATATGTATATATTTATATACACACACACTTGAAGAGAGCAATATTCTTTCTCCTGATACTGCTAAGCTTTGAGGTTGTGAGCTAGGTTGGCTGGGGTTCCTCTTGCCTACCATGTAGAAGGAGATTCTCTATAGAAGTTTATAAATCAGAAATAAGTTTTCAAGTCCCCTGGATGTAGTGATGTCTAAAGTCTACCTTGGATCTCCTAGTTTTTGAGCCCATGCTCCTTTTTTTCCCTTTCTTAAGCTAGTTTGAGTTGGATCTCTGTCACTTGCAACAAGGTGGCCTTGCTAGAGTTTACGTGAAAGAAACCAGAAGGTTTACATGAGTGCAGTATGAGTCACCAATGTAATGGGACTTCTAAATTCACCAAGGTTATCCTTGGGTTTCAGAGCAAAGGGTCTAAGTTACATGTTGTTTTTCTTGTACTTCTTAATCCTCACGCTGTCCTTGGCTGATGTTGTCCACCTCTGTGCCTTCAGTTACAATGATTCAGAAACCAATATCTCCATCTACATCGCACATCTGTGGTTTTGATCTTCTTTGGTTGTGATTCAAAGTCTGCTGAACATTTCTACTTGGGTGTCCCTGGGCCCACAAATCCAACAGGTACAAACATGCATTAATGATCTTTTACCCCTCAGATATGATTCATCTCTTGTTCTTGTCTCTGTGAAAAGCATAGCCATTCTCCCAGGTCCAAAGCCAGAAGCCTGGGCACTCTACTTAACACCTCCCTTCCCATCACCATCCCTACCCTTCTATTACTACGTCAAGTTGGTTCTGCCATCTAAACGCCAAACATACATCTAAATACCCAAATACAGCTTACAAAGCTATTCGTAATTTGGCTATTGCTTACCTAGATTGTTCCATTTTTGTCCTCCTCTGCTTTTGGATTTTATGTGCTAGCCATTTTAAACTTTTTCAGTACCTTGAAGCACCATCCCATACTCTCTTTTGCCTCTGGGCCTTCCTATAAGTTGATCAAGTTGTCTGGAAGTCTCTTCCCTCACCTCTCTCTCTGCCCGTGAACTCCTATTCATTCTGTAAGACTCAACTGAGATGTCACGTTTGGAAAGACTTGCCTCTGACCATGAGTATGGCTTAGGTTCCACTATTGTAAGTTCTCACAGTGTCCCAATAATTCCTCGTTGTAGCAATATTCAGTATGTTTAGCTTACTTTTCAATTTTTTAAGAGATAGAAAATTTACATAAGTAGAGAGAAATAAAATGTCAAGGATGGAAAATTAAATCATTTCTTCTCAAATTAATTTTTAAGCTTAACCCAGTATAATCATCCATGGTTGGATTTTTTAATTGATAAAATTATCCCAAAATTCATCTAGAAGTATGACTGAATGAAAAATAGCTTTAAAATTTCAAAAGAAAAAAGAAAAAGAAATAACGGGAAATTGACCTTATCAGTTATCTAAACCTGTTAAAGATATAAATGTTAGAATGCTGCTTAAAATTATTCAATGGCTTTTTATTTCATTAATAAAATTTCTTAACAAGGGCCTACCTGAGTTGCATTTATTTGGTGGGACCTAATTTCTATCCAGACTCCTACCTACAAGGCTGTCTAGGAAGTATAGTGTTAGCTTTCCAAGCTAGGGAGAAAAGGAAGATGAACTAGAAGGAGGGGGGAATGGAGGTTGAGTTCTAATCAACCATATCCGCCCCAAGAATTCTGCTCCTGGTTCTGAGTTTGTTCCTGGTCCTTGTCTCAAGACTTGGAATTATTTTATTGACTTTGTGTAGCTATCTTTTTGGGAAGGGGGTCTTCTCCATGCACTTCTCCCATTTCCAAACGTAAGCTTCATAAGGCCAAGAATTATGTCTGTACTGTTCATTATTATATCCACAGAGATAATGAATAAATACCTGTTTGATTAAAATGTAAATAAAAGAGGCCTCACTGAGCCTTGAACTATTAGACCCACTGCTTAAGGTAGTGATGCATTCTGAAGACTACAGTTTAAGAGAAACAAAAACAAGCTAGACTGAATTATAAGAGGTTGGCATTGATGATGAGAAGCTACAGGTACCTTGTCATATAAGGAATGGAAAAGGAAACATTTTAGCTGAAGACAGAAACTCAAGAAAAATGGGAGTGCTGACTTCAATAATTTGAAAGTCTATCACTTGGAAAAAGGAATAGACTGATTTTGTTGTTTCAGAGAATAAGACAAGAACCAATGGATGGACGTTATAGGGAATCAGAATTCAACTCGGTATCAGGAAGAACTGCCGCCTAACCTATTCACCAGGAGATGGTGAGTGTCTTTCCACGGGAAATGGTCCTACTCAGGGATGTGGTTCCTTTATCACTGGGTCTGGACGGTGGTGGACTGAATGACTTCTGAAGCCTCTAGGATCTAAAAATAGACATATATCTTCCAAATTCTTGTTGAAATGCCTGATTATGCAAGTTGTTAATGTTTCATTTCTTTAGGACTAAAACAAGTCATTCATAGCCTTAGACCATGACAAAGCCTTCAAAGAATTCCAAGCCACAGCATGGCTGAACTGTGGATCTGGAAATACACCAGGCTATTTGTCACCCTTCACCTTCCAGTCATCCTACACCGAGTAGGTTTATCATTCCGCACTTCACACGGCTCTTCACACAGTATTAGCAAGGCAATTTCAGTTATACAAATTGGCTATTCACCCCCATACTCTCTTGGTGGGAGGCTGATGTTATTCTCCTCACCTTAAAAGCAAGCAGAAGCACAGACACTTGAAGTACTTTTCACAAGGTCACTGGAAATTAGATGAAGGCCCCAGCAGCTGAGCCTGGTGCTTAATTCCCTGAGTCACACAACCCCTCACTGCTGCTCTGCAGGAGGCCTGGGTTGAGAGTCTCAGGAAAACATGGCAGTGGCTTTAGTTCTGGTTTTCTGCTCATGCTTTTTTTTTTTTTTTTTTTTTTTGACTATTCAAAGATCATCCGCTGTTTTTATTTATTTATTTTTTATTTTATTATTATTTTTTAACATCTTTATTGGAGTATAATTGCTTTACAATGGTGTGTTAGTTTCTGCTTTATAACAAAGTGAATCAGCTATACATATACATACATCCCCATATCTCTTCCCTCTTGTGTCTCCCTCCCTCCCACCCTCCCTATCCCGTCCCTCTAGGTGGTCACAAAGCACAGAGCTGATCTCCCTGTGCTATGCGGCTGCTTCCCACTAGCTGTCTATTTTACATTTGGTAGTGTATATATGTCCATGCCACTCTCTCACTTCGTCCCAGCTTACCCTTCCCCCTCCCCGTGTCCTCAAGTCCATTCTCTACGTCTGCGTCTTTATTCCTGTCCTGCCCCTAGGTTCTTCATGACCTTTTTTTTTTTTTTTAGATTCCATATGTATGTGTCAGCATACGGTATTTGTTTTTCTCTTTCTGACTACTTCACTCTGTATGACAGACTCTGGGTCCAACCACCTCACTACAAGTAACTCATCAGTTTCATTTCTTTTTATGGCTGAGTAATATTCCATTGTATATATGTGCCACATCTTCTTTATCCATTCATCTGTCAATGGACACTTGCTTCCAAGTCCTGGCTATTGTAAATAGAGCTGCAATGAACATTGTGGTACATGACTCTTTTTGAATTATGGTTTTCTCAGGGTATATGCCCAGTAGTGGGATGGCTGAGTCATATGGTAGTTCTATTTTTAGTTTTTTAAGGAACCTCCATGCTGTTCTCCATAGTGGCTGTATCAATTTGCTCATGCTTTTGAATGGGTAAAGCAATAATTGTGCTTTTCCAAAACAAATTTATTTTTTCAGAAATAAAGAAACTCAGGAGCATAATTCTTTGACAGGATGCTTATTTTGCAATACAATGCCTGGATTCTGATTACTCTGTCTTGATCTAGAAGATTCCAGAGACATATACCTCGGCTAGTAAGGGTTTTAATAAATACTGCGTATACGTGGTATTTTAGTGGAGAAGTGATTCTTCATTCCTCCTCAGTACTGCTTTAACCATGATGGAACTGGATAGGGAATGTTTAACAGAAGGGTGCTTATCTGAAGGGACACTCATTTTGTAGCTATATGTGTCCTTCCATCTGCCCATTCGTGAATTATTCAACCAACATGAAACAGCACTGTTTGAGGGTGGGTTCTTTTTTCAAATGGTGGAATTTAAATAAGCTCTATTCCCCGAAATAACTAAAAAAAAAAACAAAAAAACCCCCTACATCAGCACCTCCAACACTCCAACACAGGCAAAGTTGGCCAAGGGCTGTATTTATCATCACCAGCTCTGCAGGATTTTTAAATTTTTCCAAGGAAACTGAAGGAAGCTGGTTTTCAAAGAAAAAGTACATTTTTAAAAATCCATTCAATTCTTAAATGTATTATCCAACAGTCATATCTTGATTTTGAAGTAATTCTCCTTGGAGGAAGATAAATAGTAGATTTGCTGCTTTTGGATGTTTAACTCTTTCTGACGAAGCAAATGACTCTAGAGAGAGTCCTGCACTGAGAGAGGATCAGGAAAGGAAAAGCTAGTACCAGACCTCTCCCTGCCAATAGGAGGCATTGCATGAGAGCAACCGCAACTGCGCTAGTAGGACTTGCCTCTCGGCTCGAAAATTATTTTTAAATGTTTTGGGGTTGAGTGTGTGTGTTACACAAAGGTGAAAACCTTTCTGGAATAATCCCAGTTTTAAAATTCATAATGGCGTATGTCTTTAGAGCCACACAAAATGCAATCCAAACAGTATCTGCTACTACCCTTTTCAAAGACTCAATGACACAATTTCATAACGTGCAATATGTAACTGCTCAGAGTGTGGAAAACACCTCATAAGATTAAGAACATCAGAGTTCAGTCACAAGTACCGACATGTTGAAGGGCAATTTATTAAGATATTAATGTTGTGGGGGTTTTTGTTTGTTTTCTTTGTTACTTTTTTTTTTAACATCTCTATTGGAGTATAATTGCTTTACAATGGTGTGTTAGTTTCTGCTTTATAACAAAGTGAATCAGCTATTTTGCTTGCTTTCTATTTTACTTGTTTGCCTGTGGAAGAATGAGAAAGAATGAGGCATGTTTGTCCTTCCCCCACAATCCCAGCCTTGGTGATGAGCAAGGATTGAAGTCCAGAAGATCTGTGGCTTTCTTTACTCCCAGCTCAGAATTAAAAGATTCTGAAAATGTCTGCCTTATTGGGGTGGTGGGTGAGGAATGGAGGTCTGTGTGTTTGGGAGTGGAGGTGCAGGGTAGCCTGAGCTGAAAGAGCTTGCTCTGACCAGGAAAGCAGATGGGGGCCTGAGGGAGGGACAGGGACCCTCCCCACCTGGGCAGGTGACATTGGGCAGTGGGAGGACAGAGAGAGAACAGCTCTCACAACATTCTGGGGGGACGGCAGGACCCCTGGGGAGGCAACGCCTGTCTGGCGCAACTAGACAGCCTAGACTCTGGGAAGGGAACGTCAATACTTGGCAAAGATCTCTCTGCCCCTGAGTTGATAAACCAATGGAACCAACTGTTCTCTGTGTGCTGCCACCACAATCAGCAGTGACCATGAAGACCAAAGACCAGAGGGCCCTTCACATTAGACCTGGCCTAAATAAGACTCCTTGGACCTTTGAATAACCCTGGTGAAACTGGGGGAAGAGAATCCAATAATGAATGAGATTGAATTTCCCACTATTACAGCAAGATGGAGATTTGGAAAATATTACATTTTATTTAAAGGATGAAAGAAAATGACACATTTTGCATCCTGAAATTGAAGTATTTGGTGGTATATATGTGTGTGTGTATATATTTACATATTTTTTTCTTCCAAATTATCAGGAAATCGCAAACCAAAAGTCAATTCTACTAATATCTCAATAGTTTGGAACTGTGAAGACATTTATCCATAGTAACAATGTTATACACAGAAAGTAGATCACCAGACTGACCTTCAAAGATTTAATTTAAAATACAAATCATTTAATTTCAAATGTTATGTATTTCAAATGGAACATATTATTACAATATGGTAATTAAATAAAAGAGGGAAAAGTTGGGGGAAAATTTTGTTTATTCTTGATAGTGAATGCTGGCACTTAAGGAAAAACAGATTGTTGGGAGTTAGGTTCTGTTCTGTCTAATTTGCTCAAGAAAGTAGGAACAACTTTCAGGTTAGATGGTTGGCGGCACTAGTCACCAGATGGTGACACTGACCCAACACTCCTTGGTTGCTACTTCAGAAAGGTCTTGGAAACATCATCTGTGGGTGGTATGGTGGAGCACCGGTCCCAGGGGAGAGGCAACCATCACCCGGTACCCTGCATAAGGCAAGGCTGGCATGCACTCCTCTCAGGCACTTTGTATGAGCCTTTTTGCTCCAGGAGCTGGGATGCCACGTACTGTTTGACCGTCAGAGTTTGCACACAGTGCTGCACTTTCATTTTGCCAAGCTTTCAGGAAAACTTTATACAAAGACGGTGTGGGCAGCCATTCTGCTGTGTGATTTGAGACACATTAGGCAAGACCCCTACCAAAAAAAATCCACCCTCACCAACCCTACAGAGTATAAGATACAGGTATTAATGTCTTAGGATCAGGGCCCCTAATAAAATGCACATATATTCTGGGAAGGTAATCCCTTTTCTAAGAATGTGAATTAATGCCTTACTTTCACACAGAACGGAAATAAGAAAACATGAATTTGTTAGATGATTAAATATTGACAATGGATATATTATAGGAAACTTTTCCTTCTCAGAGTTAAAAATAGAACAAAACTGGGGCTTCCCTGGTGGCTCAGTGGTTGAGAATCTGCCTGCCAATGCAGGGGACACGGGTTTGAGCCCTGGTCTGGGAAGATCCCACATGCCGCGGAGCAACTAGGCCCGTGAGCCACAACTACTGAGCCTGCGCGTCTGGAGCCTGTGCTCCGCAACAAGAGAGGCCGCGATAGTGAGAGGCCCGCGCACCGCGATGAAGAGTGGCCCCCGCTTGCCGCAACTAGAGAAAGCCCTCGCACAGAAACGAAGACCCAACACAGCCATAAATAAATAAATAAATAAATAAATAAATAAATAAATAAAATTAAAAAAAAAAAAGAACAAAACTACAAATTACATTTCATGCAGACATCTTTTCCCATCTAAACAATACTAAAATGGTGAGGACAACCCATAGTAGTACCAGCCACTGAGAGGCACCTTCCTCTTCTAGAGACACAGGTAGACTTCAAATGTTCCGGCACGGGGCCGAGCCTGCTGCTGCATCCTGGGGGTCACCAATGGCCCCTTCTGCTGTCCGCCCCTGGAGATGGGGCATGCCACACCTGCAGGAGCAAAGACGGAGCCCTGTTGGGAGGCTGGGGGTGGAGAAAAGAGGAGGTAAGGGGAAAATTCATATTTTTATAATTAAAAAATTCATATGAGACAATTACTGCAGCTTTACCCAGTGTCCAATTATTCTCACAACAGGATTCCTGTCTTCTTAAGTTATCTTATATCTTAAACCATGTTAAATAATTATGCAGCTTTTATATGAACTAACATATTCACTGGCCAATTTGAGATTGTATAAATAAGCCCTTATCTTGAACTGTTACACATGCATTTACTTGCCTCAAATTTTGAAATAATTTTCCTAAAGTCTCTTTGGAGCTTCAAACAAATGATTCGACTTTCACTTCATTATTCTAAGTCTCACCAAAGAACTGAGACGGAAACCCAGATAGCAACTAGGAGGGCAGTAGCAGGAGGAGAGTGAATTCTGTGCGCTTAAGGAAGGGGGGGTAACAGAGGCCAGAGCTTATGTTAATGTCCTAGGACAGCCGTAACAAAGTAAAGCAAACTGGGGGGCTGAAAACAACAGACATTTATTGTCTCACCTTTACGGAGGCTAGAAGTCTGAAATCAGGTGCTGGCAGGGCCTGATTTCCCTGTAGGGAAGGGTCCTTCCTTGCCTCTTCCTAGCTTATGGTAGTTGCCAGCAATCCTTGGCTTTCCTCAGCTTATCGATGCATCACTCCAATCCTCCATCTTCGCATGGCTGTCTTTCCTCTGTACCCGTCTGTCTCTGTGTCTAAATTTCCCCCTTTTATACAGACACTAGTCAGATTGAATTAGGGTTCCCTGATAATCTCATTTTAACTTGATTACCTCTGTAAAGCCCTGTTTCCAAATAAGATGACAGTCTGATACTGGGGGTTAGGACTTGTGATATATCTTTGGTGCAGTGGTCGGGGGACCACAATTCAACCCATAACATGGGTGTCAATGAGCACAAAACAAAAATCTGAACTGCAAACAAAAATTATCAAGGACCAGCCACACTACTTCAACAAACACTAAGGGAAGAAAATGAAAGCAGAAACTTTCTGAATAAATATAGATGGCAAGGTTAAAACATGAAATACTTTTCTGAAAAGCTGCCAGTTGATTAATACAGTGTAGAATATGGAAGGGGTGCTGCTAAAAAGAAATAGGCTAACAAAAGGAAAGAAAGAGTAGGGGCAAAGGCAAAATTTGCCTGCGTCACACATTTGCATGGGGCTGATTTGGGGTGATTATTTAGTAGGTATAGTGAAAAGTCAGTTTAAGTTACCCTCAGTTGATTAAATATCAAATTATACTTGTGCTATGTGCTTTAGATTGACACTTTATATTTCTTTTTGAAAGTAGGTTTTTGAAATACTGCTATCTAAATGGAAACCATAGACTTAGTAAGTTTAACTATGAATCTGAAACACCGAACTCAAATTTTAGCTTTATTATCTGTAGTGGACCCCTAAAAAGATATGTCCATGTCTTAACCCCCCGGAACCTATGAATGTTACCTTACTGGAAAAAGAGTCTTTGCAGATGTAATTAAATTTAGGATTTTGAGATGAGGTAATCAGCCTGGTTTACCCAGGTGTCTCCTAAATCCAAAGACAAGTGTCCTTAGAGGAGAGAGACAAACACAGAGGAGAAAATGACATGAAGATGGAGGCAAAGATTGGAGTCAAAGAATGCCAACAGCCACCAGAAACTGGAAGAAGTGAAATAGGGATTTCTCCCCCAGCCCCCTTGAGCCCCAGAAGGAGTATGGCCCTGCTGACAACTTGATTTTGAACTTCTTGCCTCCAAAACTGTGAGGGAATAAATTCCTGTTGTTTACACAGAAATTCCTGCTGTTTACACACAAATTACCACAAAGCCACCTACTTTGTGGTAATTTGCTGTGGCAGCCATAGGAAACTAATACACAGTCATTTCCCAATGCAGTTTTGGAGAAAGCCAGAGGCTCCATTTTTGCAGTGTCAGTTCTAAAGGTCCATGTTTGGGTTATAAGACTTTCTCACAATTTAGCCTGTAAGTCACACTCTCAGACTTCTGTGCATATGAGATACTTTATGCAAACAAAAGTGAAAACAAATAGGATAACACTTATTAATTCAAGAAATATTTATGGGACACCTACTAAGTGTTTGAGGTGTTGTGAACAGCCATGGATGAAACCTCTGCCCTCATGAAGCTTACTCTCAAGGAAAGGACCCAGAAAACAAGCAAATAGATAAAAATGAATACATCAGACAGGGACAGGCGCGTTGCAATACAGCAGGATGAGGGAGTACAGTGACTCCGGTGGAGGGCTGGGAGCTATTTTAAATAAGATGGTCAGTGAAGTTCTCTTTGAAGAAATGGTTTTAGAGCAGAGAACTGAAAGAAGTGAGAGTGAACCATGCACAGATCTGGGGAAAGTCATTTCCAGATAGAGAGAAAAGCAGGTGATGAGGCTGAGGCAGATATGAGCTGCCTTGGATGAGTAACACCAAGAAGGCCAGGCTGGAGTGACCCGAGCCATGGAGGGGGTCGAGGTGACAATGACATGAACTCTTAAGCACAGTAAGGGCTTTGGATCCATTCTCGGTGTGGTGGGCAAGGAATCAGATCTGTCCCTCCAGCAGGAGACTCGTTTGCAGATAACTGCTCCTCGCTGCCCAGCAGCTTACCTCCTCCCAACTGTGGAGACGGAGGTTAGTTACCACTCCTGGTTCCAAGACCGTGTGTCTGCTTCACCCGGCCCAGACGTGGTGTCCCTGGATCTCATGCCTTCCAAGGGCCTGATTTCTTTCCAGCAGGGATTTGAAGAAGCCTGACTGTTAAGTGAAACTTCCTTTCTACCTACTCATTGGAGGGTTATTTAGCAGCTGGAAGCCAGAACAAAAATGATGAGTCAGGCTTTGAATCCATTTTCTCAGAATCTAAAATGCCCCCAAATGAATGGATTATGGAATTCAGGAGAGAATAAGAGATAAAGCAAGTTGTTTCTGGAACAGGAAGCTATGAGGTTTTTCACAAGTTTGGCACCATTGTTTCTAGAAACATAGGCATGGAAAAGGCTACAAAGGGTAGTCCTGATTACTGATCTCAGGGAAGGTAGCTCAAACCCCTCCTGACAGAACAGCTTCACCCAATATGAAAGATCTCAGAGGAAACCATTTTCCATCATAACCAGTTAAGCAAATTATGTCTAAAGAAAGGAAACTTGTATTAGCACATTTATCCAGCATTCAATAAATATTCAATAAGCACTTCCACATTCAGACACAAATCAGTGAATTAGATACGTTTTTGTGGCCATTCCTACTGTGCAAAAAATTACTAGAGAGGAGAGAATTATGTTTGTCTCATTTGGCTTGAAGCGCCAAGACAACAGATGCCATGGTACAAAGTAAGGTATGAAACTACTGTACAAGATTTGAGGAAGGAATTTTAAAAGGTATAGTGTTTTGAATACAAACTGAGGTTGGAGGTTGGAGAGGCCAGGAAGATGGAAAGAAAATCTGGGGGTCTGGTGGTTAATGGGCTGTATAGTCTATCCCTAAAGAAGGATGCTTGCTTCTCCCTACCTCAAGCCTCTGGAACCTGGAGAGTTTGATGAGTGTCCCCTGAACACTGAGTGCCACCCAAGGACTGGTGGCCAACCAGTATCAGATGAAT
This sequence comes from Balaenoptera musculus, assembly GCF_009873245.2. Classification (NCBI taxonomy): domain Eukaryota; kingdom Metazoa; phylum Chordata; class Mammalia; order Artiodactyla; family Balaenopteridae; genus Balaenoptera; species Balaenoptera musculus. Next base: position 32,006,828 of record NC_045796.1, read on the forward strand.
GTAAAAGGCAGAGGTGCGATGGCCATCTGCCTAGGTATTGGAGCAAAGAGAGGCCCATGCACTGGAGATTACCTGTGTTAACAGAGATGGTCAGGGAAATGGTTATACACACACTCGTGTGTGTCCTTACATGTGGGCCAGAGAGCCTGTCCAAAGTGACCCTAACAGAAGAATGGACCACTGTATGTCCAGAGGCTAAAGAAGAAACCCCAGGGGAGCAGCCAGAGGAGATACAATCTCCCACACAGGGAATGCAGCCAAGACTCCCCCAGTGATGGGGCACATGGTCTTAGGAGAGAAACAGCTTCTAAGAGCTCCCGAGACCAGGGAAAGCCCACGTGGTTAAGTCAGGCTTTTCCTTTCCTTTTCTCCCTCTCCTCCACAAAGCTCTAATCCTGGTGGGTCAGTCATGGAGGTAGCAAGAAGGGGTGAGGTAGAGGGTCAGCTGGGGAAGAGCGGAAGAGATCCTCTCACACTGTCCACAGCCAGCCTGCAGCAGGCCTGATCCGGGGAAGGAGAGAAGCTGAACCTTGAATGGAGTTCAAGCATCGCGTGTTCCTATTACTGAATTGAGGTTGTTTTTATTACCTAAATGTGATCAAAGAAGTCTGTGATTTTCTTTAAGGTAAGTAGGACTTACCCTAAATTTCTGTCAGACAGAGGAAGATGCAAAGCCATAGGGATGTTCAACATCGCTAATTATTAGAGAAATGCAAATCAAAACTACAACGAGATATCACCTCACACCGGTCAGAATGGCCATCACCAAAAAATCCACAAACAATAAACGCTGGAGAGGGTGTGGAGAAAAGGGAACCCTCTTGCACTGTTGGTGGGAATGTAAATTGGTACAGCCACTATGGAGAACAGTATGGAGGGTCCTTAAAAAACTAAAAATAGAGCTGCCAGATGATCCTGCAATCCCACTCCTGGGCGTATATCCAGAGAAAAACATGGTCCGAAAGGATACATGCACTCCAATGTTTATTGCAGCATTGTTTACAATAGCCAAGACATGGAAGCAACCTAAATGTCCATCAACAGAGGAATGGAGAAAGAAGATGTGGCACATATATACAATGGAATACTACTCAGCCATAAAAAAGAATGAAATTTTGCCATTCGCAGCAACATGGATGGACCTAGAGATTGTCATACTGAGTGAGTAAGTCAGACAGAGAAAGAAATATCATATGATACCGTTTATAAGCAGAATCTAAAAAGAAATGATACAAACGAACTTACTTACAAAACAGAAACAGACTCACAGACTTAGAGAAGGAACTTATGGTTACCAGGGGGGAAGGGTGGGAGGATGGGATAGTTAGGGAGTTTGAGATTGACATGTACACACTGCTATATTTAAAACCGATAACCAACAAGGACCTACTGAATAGCACAGGGAACTCTGCTCAATATTGTGTAACAACCTAAATGGGAAAAGAATTTGAAAAAAAATAGATACATGTATATGTATAACTGAATCACTTTGCTGTACACCTGAAACAATCACAACATTGTTAATCAACTATACTCCAGTATAAAATAAAAAGTAAAAAAAAAAAAAGATGCAAAGCCATAGAATTTAATGGGATAGTGGGAGATAAATAATAAAGCTAATTTTGATTAAACCTATGGATTTTACTTGTTCTGTTTATGGTTATATCAGTGGTCAACTGTCACCATCTTTTTTCATTTTCTCTGATTGCCCCTGTAAAACAGAAAAAAACAAGCTTAAATATTATTCATCTATATGATTTGCATACATTTCCAATTATTAGCTGGGGTCCACTTGATTTCAGTATTGCCAGAATACGGCTATTGCGGGGGCATGTTTTCACGTAAGTCAGCAAATTATTTTGTAACACAATAGCACTTAAAAAAAGAAACCTCATGAAACGCAGCTATTTCTGTTTAAGGACTTGAATCCAAATTCTGGCTTTTCTGTATTAATGCCTAATAATAATAGCTACAATTTAGTCTATGTTTTCTAAGTCACTTAGATAAATCAACTAATTTGGTTCGCAGAAAAACCCTATGAGGTAGTAATTATTACGTTATCTTGATTATGCACATATCTGTATGTTCACCTGGGTCCTCACATTCCTCTCAATGGATAAGATGGTAATGGGGTGTCACACAAAAAGATTATTCCTCAATGACCTTCCTTATTCACTGTGCAGTTTATTTTTCTTTTCTACTGACTCACCTCTACTGAGGAAGCATTCAACTTTCCATAGAAACAATTCCTTTTTTTGCACTCAGCTGTCATTAATTTATATAATATTTAACTAAATCTTGTATTATTAAAGAAAGAAGTGTTGATACAACAGGCTTAGTTTCAGGTTTAGTAGCAAACACATCTAACTTGTAATCACATACCCTAACAAATGGAAGACGTAATTCTACCAGCTGAGTGTTTAAATTCTGTGGGCGTCCATCAGAAGGCTAAACAGAGGGAGTGGTGCACGTCAGTTCATCCAGCAAGTCAGTTCAGAGGAAGTCATTGAAGAGTCTAACATTTTTCTCTTAAAAATGTTATTACCTATTTTCTCTTGGTGTTTGGCCCACCTACAGGAGTTCAGCTTCCTAAAACACTCCATCCTTCCAAGAATTTAAGAGTATCTCTTTGGGGATAATTTATGTGTTTTAATGAGCAAGTCTCATCAGTTAACATACATATATAATAGAATACAAGTCATCTATGTACACCTTGATACATTATTATAAAATGAACACATTCATGTAACCAGACAAAAGGAAGAGAATATCACTGGACACCCTGTACACCACATCACTACCCCTCCCTCTCCCACAGAGGAAGGTATTATTCCTGTCAGCTTGTCTGATATATTATTGAATCTATATAATGAGCTCTTAATTTCAGTTTCACAATTTCCCTTTGACTTTTTAAATATAGTCCTCAGGTCCTCTACTGAAATTCTCCATCATATCATGTAATTCCTTTTTTTTTTTTTAATGTCTTTATTGGAGTATAGTTGCTTTACAATGGTGTGTTAGTTTCTGCTGTATAACAAAGTGAATCAGCTATACATATACATATATTCCCATTTCTCCTCCCTCTTGCGTCTCCCTCCCACCCTCCCTATCCCACATCTAGGTGGTCACAAAGCACTGAGCTGATCTCCCTGTGCCATGTGGCTACTTCCCACTAGCTACCTATTTTACATTTGCTAGTGTATATATGTCCATGTCAATCTCTCACTTCGTCCCAGCTTACCCTTCTGCCTCCCTGTGTCCTCAGTCCATTCTCTACATCTGAGTCTTTATTCCTGTCCTGCCCCTAGGACTTCAGAACCTTTTTTTTTTTTTTTTAGATTCCATATATATGTGTTAGAATACGGTATTTGTTTTTCTCTTTCCGACTTACTTCACTCTGTATGACAGTCTCTGGGTCCATCCACCTCACTGCAAATAATGCAATTTCATTTCTTTTTATGGCTGAGTATTATTCCATTGTATATATGTGCCACATCTTCTTTATCCATTCATCTGTCGATGAACACTTAGGTTGCTTCCATGTCCTGGCTATTGTAAATAGTGCTGCAATGAACATTGTGGTACATGACTCTTTTTGAATTATGATTTTCTCAGGGTATATGCCCAGTAGTGGGATTGCTGGCTCATATGGTAGTTCTATTTTTAGTTTTTTAAGGAACCTCCATACTGTTCTCCATAGTGGCTATATCAATCTACATTCCCACCAACAGTGCAAGAGGGTTCCCTTTTCTCCACACCCTCTCCAGCATTTATTGTTTGTAGATTTTTTGATGATGGCCATTCTGACCAGTGTGAGGTGATACCTCAATGTAGTTTTGATTTGCATTTCTCTGATTAGTGATGTTGCGCATTCTTTCATGTGTTTGTTGGCAATCTGTATATTTTCTTTGGAGAAATGTCTATTTAGGTCTTCTGCCCATTTTTGGATTGGGTTCTTTGTTTTTTTGTTATTGAGCTGGATGAGCTGCTTGTATATTTTGGAGATTAATCCTTTGCCAGTTGCTTCATTTGCAAATATTTTCTCCCATTCTGAGGGTTGTCTTTTCGTCTTGTTTATGGTTTCCTTTGCTGTGCAAAAGCTTTTAGGTTTCAATAGGTCCCACTTGTTTATTTTTGTTTTTATTTCCATTTCTCTAGATGGTGGGTCAAAAAGGGTCTTGCTGTGATTTATGTCATACAATGTTCTGCCTATGTTTTCCTCTAAGAGTCTGACAGTGTCTGGCCTTACATTTAGGTCTTTAATCCATTTTGAGTTTATTTTTGTGTATGGTGTTAGGGAGTGTTCTAATTTCATTCTTTTACATGTAGCTGTCCAGTTTTCCCAGCACCACTTATTGAAGAGGCTGTCTTTTCTCCATTGTATATTCTTGACTCCTTTATCAAAGATAAGGTGACCATACGTGTGTGGGTTTATCTCTGGGCTTTCTATCTTGTTCCATTTATCTATATTTCTGTTTTTGTGCCAGTACCATACTGTCTTGATTACTGTAGCTTTGTATTATAGTCTGAAGTCAGGGAGCCTGATTCCTCCAGCTCCGTTTTTCTTTCTCAAGATTGCTTTGGCTATTCAGAGTCTTTTGTGTTTCCATACAAATTGTGAAATGTTTTTTTTCTAGTTCTGTGAAAAATGCCATTGGTAGTTTGATAGGGATTGCACTGAATCTGTAGGTTGCTTTGGGTAGTAGAGTCATTTTCACAGTGTTGATCCTTCCAATCCAAGAACATGGTATATCTCTCCATCTGTTTGTATCATCTTTAATTTCTTTCATCAGTCTCTTATAGTTTTCTGCATACAGGTTTTTTGTCTCCTTAGGTAGGTTTATTCCTAGATATTTTATTCTTTTTGTTGCAGTGGTAAATGGGAGTGTTTTCTTAATTTCTCTTTCAGATTTTTCATCATTAGTGTATAAGAATGCAAGAGATTTCTGTGCATTAATTTTGTATCTTGCTACTTTACCAAATTCATTGATTAGCTCTAGTAGTTTTCTGGTAGCATCTTTAGGATTCTCTATGTATAGTATTATGTCATCTGCAAACAGTGACAGCTTTACTTCTTCTTTTCCAATCTGGATTCCTTTTATTTCTTTTTCTTCTCTGATTGCTGTGGCTAAAACTTCCAAAACCATGTTGAATAATAGTGGTGAGAGTGGGCAACCTTGTCTTGCTCCTGATCTTAGTGGAAATGGTTTCAGTTTTTCACCATTGAAAATGATGCTGGCTGTGGGTTTCTCATATATGGCCTTTACTGTGTTGAGGTAAGTTCCCTCTATGCCTACTTTCTGGAGAGTTTTTATTATAAATGGATGTTGAATTTTGTTAAAAGCTTTTTCAGCATCTCTTGAGATGATAGTATGATTTTTATCCTTCTATTTGTGAATATGGTGTATCACATTGATTGATTTGCATATATTGAAGAATCCTTGCATTCCTGGGATAAACCCCACTTGATCATGGTGTATGATCCTTTTAATGTACTGTTGGATTCTGTTTCCAGTATTTTGGTAAGGATTTTTGCATCTATGTTCATCAGTGATATTGGCCTGTAGTTTTCTTTTTTGTGTGTGTGACATCTTTGTCTGGTTTTGGTATCAGGGTGATGGTGGCCTCATAGAATGAGTTTGGGAGTGTTCCTCCCTCTGTTATATTTTGGAAGAGTTTGAGAAGGATAGGTGTTAGCTCTTCTGTAAATGTCTGATAGAATTCGCCTGTGAAGCCATCTGGTCCTGAGCTTTTGTTTGTTGGAAGATTTTTAATCACAGTTTCAATTTCAGTGCTTATGATTGGTCTGTTTATATTTTCTATTTCTTCGTGGTTCAGTCTCAGAAGGTTGTGCTTTTTTAAGAATTTTTCCATTTCTTCCAGGTTGTCCATTTTATTGGCATATAGTTGCTTGTAGTAATCTCTCATGATCCTTTGTATTTCTGCAGTGTCAGTTGTTACTTCTCCTTTTTCATTTCTAATTCTACTGATTTGAGTCTTCTCCCTTTTTTTCTTGATGAGTCTGGCTAGCGGTTTATCAATTTTGTTTATCTTCTCAAAGAACCAGCTTTTAGTTTATTGATCTTTGCTATCATTTCCTTCATTTCTTTTTCATTTATTTCTGATCTGATCTTTATGATTTCTTTCCTTCTGCTAACTTTGCGGGTTTTTTTGTTCTTCTTTCTCTAATTGCTTTAGGTGTAAGGTTAGGTTGTTTATTTGAGATGTTTCTTATTTCTTGAGGCAGGATTGTATTGCTATAAACGTCCCTCTTAGAACTGCTTTTGCTGCATCCCATAGGTTTTGGGTCGTTGTGTTTTCATTGTCATTTGTTTCTAGGTATTTTTTGATTTCCTCTTTGATTTCTTCAGTGATCTCTTGGTTAATTAGTAGTGTATTGTTTAGCTTCCATGTGTTTGTATTTTTTACAGATTTTTTCCTGTAATTGATATCTAGTCTCATAGCATTGTGGTCGGAAAAGGTTCTTGATATGATTTCAATTTTCTTAAATTTACTAATGCTTGATTTGTGACCCAAGATATGATCTATCCTGGAGAATGTTCCATGAGCACTTGAGAAGAAACTGTATTCTGTTGCTTTTGGATGGAATGTCCTATAAATATCAACTAAGTCCATCTTGTTTAATGTATCATTAAAAGCTTGTGTTTCCTTATTTATTTTCATTTTGGAGGATCTGTCCATTGGTGAAAGTGGGGTGTTAAGTCCCCTACTATGATCGTGTTAATGTCGATTTCCCCTTTTATGGCTGTTAGTATTTGCCTTATGTATTGAGGTGCTCCTATGTTGGGTGCATAAATATTTACAATTGTTATATCTTCTTCTTCTATTAATCCCTTGATCATTATGTACTGTCCTTCTTTGTCTCTTCTAATAGTCTTTATTTTACAGTTTATTTTGTCTGTTATGAGAATTGCTATGCCAGCTTTCTTTTGATTTCCATTTGCATGAAATATCTTTTTCCATCACCTCACTTTCAGTCTGTATGTGTCCTAGGTCTGAAGTGGGTCTCTTGTAGACGCATGTATACGGGTCTTGATTTTGTATCCATTCAACTGGTCTATGTCTTTTGGTTGGAGCATTTAATCCATTTACATTTAAGGCAGTTATTGATATGTATGTTCCTATTCCCATTTTCTTAATTGTTTTGGGTTTGTTACTGTAGGTCTTTTCCTTCTCTTGTGTTTCCTGCTTAGAGAAGTCCCTTTAGCATTTGTTTTAAAGCTGGTTTGGTGGTGCTGAATTCTCTTAGCTTTTACTTCTCCGTAAAGGTTTTAATTTCTCTGTCAAATCTGAATGAGATCCTTGCTGGGGAGAGTAATCTTGGTTGTAGGTTTTTCCCTTTCATCACTTTAAATAGGTCCTGCCACTCCCTTCTGGCTTGCAGAGTTTCTGCTGAATGATCAGCTGTTAACCTCATGGGGATTCCCTTGTATGTTATTTGTTGTTTTTCCCTTGCTGCTCTTAATATTTTTTCTTTGTGTTTAATTTTTGATAGTTTGAGTAATATGTGTCTTGGCATGTTTCTCCTTGGATTTATCCTGTATGGGACTCTCTGTGCTTCCTGGGCTTGATTGACTATTTCCTATCCCATATTAGGGAAGTTTTCAGCTATAATCTCTTCAAATATTTTCTCAGTCCCTTTTTTTTTTCTCTTCTTCTTCTGGGACACCTATAATTCAAATGTTGGTGTGTTTAATGTTGTCCCAGAGGTCTCTGAGACTGTCCTCACTCTTGTCATTCTTTATTCTTTATTCTGCTCTGTGGTAGTTACTTCCACTATTTTATCTTCCAGGTCACTTATCTGTTCTTCTGCCTCAGTTATTCTGCTATTGATTCCTTCTAGAGAACTTTTAATTTCATTTATTGTATTGTTCTTCATTGTTTGCTCTTTAGTTCTTCTAGGTCCTTGTTAAACGTTTCTTGTATTTTCTCCATTCTATTTCCAAGATTTTGGATCCTCTTTACTATCATTAGTCTGAATTCTTTTTCAGGTAGGCTGCCTATTTCCTCTTCATTTGTTTGGTCTGGTAGGTTTTTACCTTGCTTCTTCATCTGTTGTGTATTTCTCTGTCTTCTCATTTTGCTTAACTGACTGTGTTTGGGGTCTCCTTTTTGCAGGCTGCATGTTCGTAGTTACCGCTGTTTTTGGTGTCTGTCCCGAGTGGGTAAGGTTGGTTCAGTGGATTGTGTAGGCTTCCTGGTGGAGGGGACTGGTGCCTGTGTTCTGGTGGATGAGGCTGGATCTTGTCTTTCTGGTGGGCAGGACCACATCCAGTGGTGTGTTTTGGGGTGTCCGTGAACTTATGATTTTTGGCAACCTCTCTGCAAATGGGTAGGGCTGTGTTCCTGTCTTGCTAGTTGTTTGGCCTAGGGTGTCCAGAACTGTAGCTTGCTGGTCGTTGAGTGGAGCTGGATCTTAACATTGAGATGGAGATCTCTAGGATAGCTTTTGCCGTTTGATATTACATGGGGCTTGGATGTCTCTGGTGGACCAATGTCCTGAATTTACCTCTGCCACCTCAGCGGCTCAGGCCTGAGACCTGGCCAGAGCACCAAGACTCTGTCAGGCACTCGGCTCAGAAGAAAATGGAGAAAAAAAGAGAAAGAAAAAATAAATAAATAAAATAAAATAAAGTTATTAAAATAATTTTTTTTAATGTTATTAAAATTTTTTTTTAATTAAGAAAGTAATAAAAAAGAGAAAGAAATAAGGGAGCAACCAAACCAAAAAACAAATCCACCAATGATAACAAGCATTAAAAACTATACCAAAAAAAAAAAAAAAAACACTGACAGAACCCTAGGACAAATGGTAAAGCAAAGCTATACAGACAGAATCACACAAAGAAGCATACACATACACACTCACAAAAAGTGAAAAAGGAAAAATATATATATATATACATAAAAAGGAAGAGAGCAACCAAATCAATAAACAAATCTACAAATGATAACAAACTGTAAATACTAAACTAAGATAAACATGAAACCAGAAACAAATTAGATGCAGAAAGCAAACCCCAAATCTACAGTTGCTCCCAAAGTCCACCACCTCTATTTTGGGATGATTCGTTGTCTATTCAGGTATTCCAGAGATGCAGGGCACATGAAGTTGATTGTAGAGATTTAATTTGCTGCTCCTGAGGCTGCTAGGAGAGATTTCCCTTTCTCTTCTTTGTTCGCACAGCTCCTGGGGTTCAGCTTTGGATTTGGCCCTGTCCCTGCGTGTAGGTCACCTGAGGGCATCTGTTGTTCTCCCAGACAGGACGGGGTTTAAATAGCAGCTGATTAGGGGGCTCTGGCTCGCTCAGGCCGGAGTGAGCCTGTGGCGGCAGAGGCCAGTGTGACATTGCCACAGGCTGAGGTGCGCTGTCTCTTCTCCCGGGGAAGGTGTCCCTGGATCACAGGACCCTGGCAGTGGCAGGCTGCAGAGGCTCCCAGAAGGGGAGGGGTGGATAGTGACCTGTGTCTGCACACAGGCTTCTTGGTGGCGGCGGCAGCAGCCTTAGCGTTTCATGCCCGTCTCTGGGGTCCGCGCTGGTAGCCACGGCTCGTGTCCATCTCTGGAGCTCGTTTAGGCGGTGCTCTTGATCCCCTCTCCTCGCGCACCAGGAAACAAAGAGGGAAGAAAAAGTGTCTTTCCTCTTAGGCAGTTCCAGACTTTTTCTCGGACTCCCTCCTGTCTAGCTGTGGCGCACTAGCCCCCTTCAGGCTGTGTTCACGCAGCCTACCCCAGTCCTCTCCATGGGATCTGACCTCCAAAGCCCAAGCCTTAGCTCCCAGCCCCCACCTGCCCCGGTGGGTGAGCAGACAAGCCTCTCAGGTTGGTGAGTGCTGGTCAGCACTGATCCTTTGTGCAGGAATCTCTCCGCTTTGCCCTTTGCACCCCTGTTGCTGCGCTCTTCTCTGTGGCTCCGAAGCTTCCTCCCCATCCACTCCCCATCTCTGCCAGTGAAGGGCCTTCCTAGCATGTGGAAACTTTTCCTCCTTCACCGCTCCCTCTCAGATGCTTTAAACCAAGCATTAGGAATGGCCTTGAATTGATCAAGTTCAAAGCAAAAAGTACTACCACATTCAAAATTAATGAAGTGCCAAGAAAGTGCCTCACTGATATTTTTCCTGTGCTTTGCTTTTTCCTTTTTTGTGCTTTTTCTCTCTGCCAACCAACTTTCTTTTAATTATTTGTTCCCACCAAAGTGACAGAATTGGGTTATTCCAAATTTTATGCAGCTGATAAAGCAACTCTTGAGCAAGCCAGAGAAGGAAAAGCCTTTGAATCCTAGGTGCTTTCAAGAGAGCAAAACATTCAGGACTGTACTTAGCTAGGTAGTGTGCCTCTTTCAGTGAGCAGAAAAATTAGGGCGTCTATTTATAGCTCTTTGAAAGGAGCAGTGTCCATTTTTGACAAAAAATTTCTCTTTCCAACTTGACATAGTTTTCTTTTAGACCAGTACTCTTTCCTAAATTAATATTGACTGCCCATTAAGGCACAGTGTGAACTCAAATGTCCAATGATATGACAAAATTATTTAATATAGCAATAAATTAGAAGGATAATCTATTTTATTTAATTCAGCATACTTTTACTGAGTCCTAATAATATTCAAGTCACTTTTCTAGAAGGTTTTAAAGGATGCAAACATACATAAAACAATTCTTCATCTCAAAGAGCTTATAGTCTTATAACATGAGACGTAATTGAAATAACATGTAGAAACGAAAGATTACAGTACAGAGAGGAAACAGATTATTTTTGTTTGGTAACAGAAATCAAGGATATAGGAAGTAGAATTTGAGCTGGATCTTAAAGGGTGGGTAGGATTTCACCAATCACATCTTCAGAGTCAATTTCTTTTCTTCTTTTCTATTCTTTTTCAAATTCTTTCCCATGTAGGTTATTATAGAATATTGAGCAGAGTTCCCTGTGCTATACAGTAAGTCCTTGTTGGTTGGTTATCTATTCAGACTCACTTTTCCATGAAGCAGTCGCTAATGCTTCCCTGATGTACAACTGACCTGCCCCCCCCGACACACACACACACTTCCTTTGTCTTCCTTTATGCCCTACTCTTTGCTGAACATGTTGTCTACCCCTAGGACCTATAGTTTGTCTCATCTAACTATATTGTAAGCCTCTTAAGGGGTCTCCAGAGTCTCACGTAGGCTAGAACTATTCCAGTCCAGAATAAACAGTTATAAACATCTGTTTAATTACTTCATTAGCTAATTAATTAGTTAATGCAGAGGTTTCAAAGAAAGGAGAGTAAAGATTCTAGTTTCATAGTTTTTATTACAGGTTGGGATCCCCAGAAAGTAGATTCTGAGTGCACATAAAATTCACCTGGGAAGCTTTTGTAAAAAACATTTTATTATGAAAAAATTCAAACCTTTACAAAGCAAACCGAATAGTAGAATGGACCCCCTTGTACTCATCACTCAATTTCAAAAATTATTAAGGCATTACTAACTTTGTTTCATCTAAACTTTCACAGAATCCAACCCTCTCCTCCATATTGTGTTAGTATTTTGAAGCATATTGAGTTTTTTAAAAAAATACTGATGCCTAAAGATTCTAATTTAAATGGTTTGGAGTGGGGCTTAGGCTCTTCAGAGGACTTTAATGTGTACCAAGGACTGGGAATCTCTAGTCTCAAACAGCATGAACACATGTAGTTAATAGCGCTAGAGTTAAAAAATTTCAGGGTGAACTTAAGGATTAGTGAATTTCCCTATCTGGCCAGAGCCTATTTCATGTCTGAAATAATAAGAGAAGTGGCAGGAATAAAAGGCCAGGCAAACGGGGAAGGCAGAAGAGCAGTCTCACCTGTTGTACAGAGTTTGGATTTTACTCTGAAGTTTATCATCATCACCATCACCACCATCATCATCATCTTGACTGAGCTGTGGTCTTTATTATTAATTTCACAGACAGGAAAGCTGGATACTGAGCAGTTAAATAACTTAGCTAAGCATGCATATTAAAGTAACATTGAAAGCCTGGTGGTGCAGTGGTTAAGAATCCACCAGCCAATGCAGGGGACACAGGTTCAAGCCGTGGTCTGGGAAGATCCCGCCTGCTGCGGAGCAACTAAGCCCGTGTGCCACAACTACTGAGCCCGCATGCCACAACTACTGAAGCCCACGTGCCTCAACTACTGAAGCCCACATGACTAGAGCCTGTGCTCCGCGACAAGAGAAGCCACCGCAATGAGAAGCCCGTGCACCGCAACGAAGTGTAGCCCCCATTCGCCGCAACTAGAGAAAGCCTGCGTGCAGCAGTGAAGACCCAACGCAGCCAAAAATTAATTAATTAATTAATTAATTTTTTAAAAATCAACTGATTTAATAAAAAAAAAAGTCAAACAAGTAAACCAAGATTCCCCACTTCCAGGAAATCTCTTTGATATTTAATGATTTTCACAAATATTTCCAGTAAAGAAATTATTTTACTAAAGTAAGCAGAAGGGTATAAATTAAGTATATATAAGTGCATACATGCCGTTGGGTAAGAAACAAAGGCTCTAGAAAGACCCAGCAACCAAAAGGAAAATAGCGACTACTATACAGACAATCCCACATTCTGGAAAAAAAAAAAAAAGGCATTTCTTTTCAGTTCTTATTTTACCTCTTTTACTTGCCATGTTTTATTTAGTGGTAACATTTTATTTGCTTTCCCATTCAGAGTTCTTGGACAAATTTTTTTTGGATTCTTTATACCTTTTATTTCATATTTTAATACGGATTATCACATATTGATTCAATATTTGTTTGAAAAATGTAATGGCGACAAATTGGTGAATTAGAGTCAATTATAGATTGATGATCTCAAAAGTTCAATCTTTAAAACAGACTTAGTCATCATTGATTTCAAACTCATTGTGGGGATAGAATGAAAAAATTCGCACAACACTTAATATTGCTAAATCAAGATATTTCTGAGATTCTGTTAATTCCAAAATAGCCAAAAAGGAGAATGTTTCCTTCTCATTTATTTCTATATGTAACCTCACTTCAAAAACTGCTACAAAAATACTGCAAAAGTGCATTCCTCAAAAGCAGTTTTGCATTTTTTTTAGTTTTCCTTTTAGAATATGAATCAACAAATATTTATTGAGCATGTATCATGTGAAAATTTTAATTAAGTTTTCAGTGAAGTACGTCTACAAATTAGAAGAAAAGAGATTGCATGGGTGCAGGGGTGGCTTCACTGGGAAGTTAATGAAGCTTGCACTACAGCATCCCTCACTTCATGAACCCTTTCCAAGGTCCTGGGGGAGGCCTTAGCAATGTATTTAATTAGTCATATGCTTGGTAACATTAAGCTACTTTAATTGCTTCCGATTAAACTGTCTCTTTCCATTCTGACCACCCATTCTGTTTTGAAATCCTCCAATAGTACTATTAAGATGTCAATTACAAGTTCAGGGATTAGGACTTGATATCTTTGAGTGGCCATTATTCAACCTATTACACCATCCATGATGTTTTTTCCTTACCTGGATAAAACTTTTTGAAAATCAGCATTCATTAGTTGAGGTGTCAGTAAGACTTGAAATGGCTGAAAAGGGAAATGTATCTAAAATATGTGAGGCATGGACATGTCAGCCCTGTTGAGAGACACTGTGTACCTGTGAGGTGGAGGTGCGTCCTGTCCCTACTAGGTGACTGACTCCTTTAGGGGCTCAGACTTGTCTCTGTCCTCTGTCCTCCATTTAGTGGTCCTAGAAACATTTTGCCTAATATGATGGTTCAAGGTCTTCCCAAGAAGTAACTGTCTCTAATTCCTATGACACACATTCTTATAACACCTGTTAAGAGAATGAGGATTCCAGGTCATGCATTGTTCTTTTTAGTTATAATTGTAGGATTTCATTATCATCATCAGATATAAAACAGTGTATGTATATGTTAATTATTTGTATGTTTGTGACGGCATATTTGTTTCTAAGGCTCTTGTTCAATGTTCACTGAATGAGGGGTGTGATTTACAAAACTTTTCAGCAGCCAAAAGGTATACTGTGTATTTATAATGGGCTGAAAAATCATACTGACAGATAGCTAATATAATATTGCAGTTATGTTTGTCTATCCTAGAAAAAGTTTAGGAATTGCCTGTGTTTATACAAAGTTATTGCAGTTTAAAGTCACAAAAGCACCTCACATGTGTCCTGTAAGTATCTGTGTACAGTCATTTTTGATTATTTACTTTCTGTAGTTCATGAGAAAATGTTTAAAACTCAGCCAATTTCCTATGGCACAGGATTTTATTAAATCATCTCCACCAAGAGATAAAGATGCTAAGAGTAATTTTGATATTAGCCTAAGAGAGAATAATTTAGATATAAATAATTTAGATGCAAGTATACTATAAAACAGTCTTTCAGGGCTTTACAGTTCCATAACTTATTTGAAAGCAATAAATATTTGTGCAACATTTCCCAAAGTGTGTTTCTTGAAGGTTAATTTTATGGTTGGCAATAAATAGAATGTGGAAACAGAGTTCTGTGGTCAAGGGCAAGTGGAAAACACTAAATTAAACAACTTTCTTAGTGAGGGCTTCATCTGAGACTTGAATATTAAAATACATGTTTTGAGTCTCCAAGAAGGTAACAGATGACAACTCGGTATTTCCCAAAATTATATAAAAATGAACCCCTCACTGAACTAGTGTTCCACAGAACACACTGGGAAATGCTGGCATTTTTACCAGTCAGCTAATCAAGATTCTGCCACTGAAGTTTCCTGAGCTTGCTGCCCTGTGTTCTGCTAGCAAGTAGGAAGTGAGAAAAGACCTCTGAGATCATCCTCTAAGATGCAGACAGCAGCTCCCATCTCACAGATGATGGACTGGGGCTTTTATCCAAGTGTATTCAGCTCATAAATGGAGGATCCATTCCACACGCATAGGTATGACTTTGAAACTCTTACTTATCCTATATTCTGCTGCTTTTTGAAATGGTAAAAATGGTACCATTATTATTTACTGTCCTGAAAGATTTCTGGTAGCTTTTAGGGAGAATTTAAAGTGAGTTTTTCAACCTGGGGACTAAAGAATGGAACTTTTGCCATTCTAACAGCCTTGGATTGCTTTACCAAAGAGCAGTTTTTCTCAGATACTTAAAGATTTTCCCCTTTTATTAGCAATTAGAAATAGATTGCTTAAATCAATCTCATTTTGTTTCTTTCCCTTTCTCTAAGTTACATTAGTTTTGGCCCTAAATTTCAATCCCTCAAAGTGACCAAACCAAACGCTACTGCACGAATGGCAGAGGGTGGAGGAAAGAGGATATTTGAACAAAGAAAACCTGTTTCTAGCAAGAACGGTAAGGAAAATAAAGCTACAAACTCATACCTAAAATTCTCTAAGGAGCTGAGAAAATCCAAATGCAATAATTAATATTAACTAGCCGAGTGGGTATTAATTTCATAGGCTACAAACTGAAGTGCTTAAGAAATGTGACTCTGTAATTCTCTGTAACTGGACTTAACTCTCTTCTTGGCTTCCATTTCTATTAGATGGTGGAAAACTTAACCTGGTCACTTCCGCATCGGTCAGCTTCAGTAATTTCATAGCAACGTGGTGGTTCCCCTATCCCTTCTTTTATAACAAATGGACAGAACCTTGTCAAAATCAACTTTTAAAAAAGCTCCATGCTGGCCAAAATCTGACACATATCAGGTTGCATTCGGCTTCCCAGGGAGCAGTTTGCCACCCTGGTCATCATTTTTGAGGTTTTGAAGCTGAGACTCACAGGTTCCCCCCGCAGTCACACACACAGACACACAAAAGCCACAAATCCAACTGCGTCGGACTCCAGATCCAAGCTCCTTTCTGCTACACCTTATATCAACTGGCTCTCTTCTATCCCACCATCGCCCGTTAAAATGTGCCTGACCGTGCCTCTTTCTTTCCCTAGATTCCCTTGCGTTGTCATAGACTTAACTGATTGTGTTCTTTGTTTCTAATAAAATATTTGGATCCACAAGAAACAAGCTTATTTTGAGCCCCTCCGCGTACGAAATTCTATAGGAATTAGTATGCGATATGGGTCTTGCCTTTAAATAAAACAGTACATGTAAAAAAGTTTTGGCAAGTTATAAAGCAACGAAAATTACGTGTCTTCACTGAGTCATAGCTATATTTTTCAAGGAATAAATAGCCTATTCCAGTATGTGTCAGGATTAAATTCTATGCAGCCAGTTTCCTCCAGCCCTGCCTCTCATTCCTTAGTCAAGGAAAGGCCATCGCACCCTGTCTCACCATCCCATCCCTTACTCCTTGCTGTCCCCTTGTTGGGTTTCTTCCATTCCCTTGTATTAATCTTGCTGGATTCTTTGATCTGATGAACACCCTTCCCTCCCTTTTTTGGAGGAGGAGTGGGATGGGAAGAAGGGTAACATTTTCACTCACTTCACTTCCCTGCCTTAAGTGAACTCTCATCACCACCATCCATCAATCTTTTTACTCGACCCAGGTCATTTATCTTGTCCATCCCCTTTAGTAACGTTTTAAGATCTTTGCCGCTTTCTTTTTTTTTAACATCTTTATTGGCGTATAATTGCTTTACAATGGTGTGTTAGTTTCTGCTGTATAACAAAGTGAATCAGCTATACATATACATATATTCCCATATCCCCTCCCTCTTGCGTCTCCCTCCCACCCTCCCTATCCCACCCCTCTAGGTGATCACAAAGCACCGAGCTGATCTCCCTGTGCTATGTGGCTGCTTCCCACTAGTTATCTATTTTACATTTGGTAGTGTATATAGGTCAATGCCACTCTCTCACTTTGTCCCAGCTTCCCCTTCCCCTTCCCCTTCCCCGTGTCCTCAAGTCCATTCTGCGTCTTTATTCTGCGGCTTTATGTCTGCGTCTTTATTCCTGTCCTGCCCCTAGGTTCTTCAGAACCAATTTTTTTTTTAGATTCCATATATATGTGTTAGCATACGGTATTTGTTTTTCTCTTTCTGACTTACTTCACTCTGTATGACAGACTCTAGGTCCATCCACCTCACTACAAAAAGCTCAGTTTCGTTTCTTTTATGGCTGAGTAATATTCTATTGTATATATGTGCCACATGTTCTTTATCCATTCATCTGTCAGTGGACACTTAGGTTGCTTTCATGTCCTGGCTATTGTAAATAGTGCTGCAATGAACACTGTGGTACATGACTCTTTTTGAATTATGGTTTTCTCAGGGTATATGCCCAGTAGTGGGATTACTGGGTCATATGGTAGTTCTATTTTCAGTTTTTTAAGGAACGTCCATACGGCTCTCTATAGTGGCTGTATCAATTTATATTCCCACCAGCAGTGCAAAGAGTTCTCTTTTCTCCACACCCTCTCCAGCATTTATTGTTTGTAGATTTTTTGATGATGGCCATTCTGACCGGTGTGAGGTGATACCTCATTGTAGTTTTGATTTGCATTTCTCTAATGATTAGTGACATTGAGCATCCTTTCAGGTGTTTGTTGGCAATCTGTATATCTTCTTTGATATGGGTCTTCTACCCATTTTTGGATTGGATTGTTTGTTTTTTGATATTGAACTGGATGAGTTTCTTATATATTTTGGAGATTAATCCTTTGTCAGTTGCTTTGTTTGCAAATATTTTCTCCCATTCTGAGGGTTGTCTTTTTGTCTTGTTTAGAGTTTCCTTTGCTGTGCAAAAGCTTTTAAGTTTCATTAGGTCCCATTTGTTTATTTTTGTTTTTATTTCCATTTCTCTAGATGGTGGGTGAAAAAGGATCTTGCTGTGATGTATGTCATAAAGTGTTCTGCCTATGTTTTCCTCTAAGAGTTTTATAGTGTCTGGCTTTACATTTAGGTCTATAATCCATTTTGAGTTTATTTTTGTGTATGCTGTTAGGGAGTGTCCTAATTTCATTCTTTTACATGTAGCTGTCCAGTTTTCCCAGCACCACTTATTGAAGAGACTGTCTTTTCTCCATTGTATATTCTTGCCTCCTTTGTCAAAAATAAGGTGACCATTTGTGCATGGGTGTATCTCTGGGCTTTCTATCCTGTTCCATTGATCTATAATTCTGTTTTTTGTGCCAGTATCATACTGTCTTGATTACTGTAGCTTTGTAGTATAGTCTGAAGTCAGGGAGCCTGATTCCTCCAGCTCCGTTTTTCTTTCTCAAGATTGCTTTGGCTATTCGGAGTCTTTTGTGTTTTCATACAAATTGTGCAGTATTTTGTTCTAGTTCTGTGAAAAATGCCATAGGTAGTTTGATATAGGGATTGCATTGAAGCTGTAGATTGCTTTGGGTAGTATAGTCATTTTCACAATGTTGATTCTTCCAATCCAAGAACATGGTATATCTCTCCATCTGTTTGTATCATATTTAATTTCTTTCATCAGTGTCTTATAGTTTTCTGCATACAGGTGTTTCGTCTTCTTGGGTAGGTTTATTCCTAGGTATTTTATTCTTTTTGTTGCAATGGTAAATAGGAGTGTTTCCTTAATTTCTCTTTCAGATTTTTCATCATTAGTGTATAGGAATGCAAGAGATTTCTGTGCATTAATTTTGTATCTTGCTACTTTACCAAATTCATTGATTAGCTCTAGTAGTTTTCTGGTAACATCTTTAGGATTCTCTATGTATAATATCATGTCATCTGCAAACAGTGGCAGCTTTACTTCTTCCTTTCCAATTTGGATTCCTTTTATTTCTTTTTCTTCTCTGATTGCTGTGGCTAAAACTTCCAAAACTATGTTAAATAATAGCAGTGAGAGTGGGCAACCTTGTCTTGTTCCTGATCTTAGTGGAAATGTACAACCTAATTTTTGATCCTTCCTACTAAGAACAGATATTGCACAATTCAATTACGTTTTAAGTTATCTCAACGGCACAGTGTGGAAATGAACACACAGTGATAAACTTCTGTTTGGTGATGAACATCTTTTTTCCTCAATGAGCATGAAAAACAAAACACCTCTCTCCCGTCTGAATTGTAATATGCTGCTCCTTTTGGAAATGCTGATCTCTTTTAGTAGAGCAGTTACATTACTAGAACCACAAGTTTCACAAGGTCACCACAACCCAAGGACAGATTCAAAGCATAATTCTCAGGAGGGCAGCCTGTCTCATGCCTGCGAGTTTGGGAGAGTGGAGATTATACAGACACCGGAGTTTGTAAAGCACACACACAGTTTTAATATTCAGAAGTAAAATAAAATCAGTAAAATATTTTTTTATCATGTATTCTGAATAAGTATCCTGAAATATTCTGTACTGTAACATTCTTGAGGAAGAAAAACAGCACTAAGAAGATGAATTGCCTTATCCTAGTATATGCCTCATTTTGATGATCCTCATAGAAATGAATGTTATTGGCCTACACAAGAAGTCTGAAAGGGTGGCCCAGAACTGTTCTTTTGGCCAGCATGGTATACTGATTTGTTTAACTTTTAACAGTTGTGAAATATAACATAAGCATCATAAAAATGCATAATACATGGATATAGTTTAGTAAATAATTATAAATTAAATACCTCTGAAACCATTTCCCAGGTCGAGACATAGAACATCAGCATGTATTATGAGCTGAATTGTGCCCTCCCCAAATTCTTATGTTGAAGCCCTAACCCCTAGCACTTCATAATGTGAATGTATTATTTGGAGATACGGCCTTTAAAGAGATAATTAAGGTTAAAGGAGGTCATTGGGGGGTGCCCTAACCCAATATGACTGGTGTCCTTATACGAAGAGAAATTTGGGAGGCCCAGAGAAAGCAAAAATATGCAGGCACAGAGGAAACACCATGTAAGGACATAGTGAGAAGACAGCTATCTGAAGCCAAACAGAGATGCCTCAGAAGAAATCAAACTTGCCAACAACCTTGATCCTGGGCTTCCAGCCTCCAGAATGTGGGAAAATTACTTTCTGCTTTTTAAGCCACCCAGTCTGTGGTATTTTGTTATGGCAGCCCAAGAAAGCTAATACAGCACCCTCAGAAGGACCCTTGTGTCCCTTCCTGATGACAACACCCTCCCTCTCCTGCTTCAGACATAGTCACTAACTTGACTTACAGTCATTAGTAAACGTGTCATCACTTTTCATTACAGCTGTGCTTGCATCCAAAAAAGTACACCTGTGCTTGTATCCAAAAGTATATATATAGCTTAGTTTTGCTAGTTTTTCAGTATTTTTTATTTATTTGAATTTGAATGCCCTTGAGCAAAGCATCCACCCTCTAACTCACAGTATCCAATATTTTCTCTTGTCTTCCCCTGACTTGTTCTTGAGCATGTGTGTTTGCCACTCCTTGGCCTCATGCCCAGCCACCTGGAATGTACTTCTTTTAATGGCCAAGTATCAACTCAAGAATGACAGAGCCAATGATTCTAACAATCACAGCCCTTCATTCCCACCTGTTACAAATGCTAAATGTCAAGTTTGGGGTTCTGAATTACAGTTGAAATGGTTTTGAGAATTTCATGATATCTATTGAAATAGTGTCACCCAGAACTGTCACAGCCTAAGATAGAAAATCACTAGTTTAGCCAGGGTGAGCTTTATTTAAAGACACAGCAACACCCAAACCCTTTTCTTGGCTGTATCAATCAGGGTTCCAACAGAAAAAAGATGGACAGTCAAGTGAAACTAAATCAGGAAGACATTATTTACAAAGAAACTCATTACAAAAGTAGGAGAACCACAAGGAATAGTGCAGGAAACTAGGAACAGAGGGAGAGCGATAGCAGAAGCCAAAAAGGGAGAGAATTGTCTATAAGAGAAGTACTTGAGAGTGACCTTTGGTTAAGAGTCCCAGCCAGCCGGAGGTGACTGCTCAGGAAAGGAGCCGGAGAAATAAATCTCTGTCCTCCCTCTTTCTCCCTTTGATCACCTTCCTGGCTCCCCACTGACTTCACCAACCCAGAAGCCGGAAGGTTTAGGGACCTGTAGATGTAGTGCATAAAGGTCCCAAGGCAGAGAACAGGAAGGTAAATCTGGAGGAGGAAATGGAAGATCTCTGGCATTCTGCCTTTGGAATGACAGTGCAAGAGAATGTGGATGTTGCTTTTTCCAGGCAATTCCATGTTTGAAACGTGACAATTCTCCAGGGAGCCCAGTGCCTAAGAAACAGGTAGCTTTACCAGTATCCTTCCTGGAAGTTCACAAAACCAGGATGACCAGATGATAATAACCAGGAAAACAAAAAGCAGGTATCGTCAGTATTTAGATACGGCATGCTTCTTAGATATCCTGCTACTGATTAGATTGTACGACATTTGGGTTTACTAATTTCAACACTACAGACACTCCACTGCCAAATGCCAAGAACAATTAGGAATAGGATAGAGAGCAACCATCTGGAAGGATTCGTATGCTTTCTAAGAAAGTGGGCATCACCTGTACTCACATTTGGAACCAAAGTTAGCTAACCTTAAAGCATAAATCTCTCCTTAAAAAAAAAAAAATATATATATATTATTAATATAATATATATTTATATATGTATATTTATATATATATATCAAGTGGGAAAATTTTTCCCCAGGTTCTTTCCCCAAGAGAATGACATAACAATATCTCATTACACGTAATACAAAGGTCACCTTTATTTCTAGATGATTTATTATAATGGAATATATATTAAATATATAATTAAATTACATATGACATAATAATATAATGTATAATATATTATATAGTACTGTAATCCTATTGCAAATTTGGAATTGGAATATGAGGAAAGTCCATCTTGAAATCCAGCCAAAAGATTTTAGTTATTGAAATACCAGTGTAATCACTCAAAGGATAATCTAGAGGCATAAATACCAAGGCAAGTGAATAAATATCCTATCTGTCCTCAGAGACAGTCAACGTTTGTAATTCAACAGAAGAAAAAGAAAAACTGATGCAACAAAGAATGACATATGCCACACAGAGTTTGGTACATTAAAAAATAAACCAAATCCTTAGAAGAGTTGGGATTAGGTCCCAAATTTACCTTCATCCTTAAATTAGAACCCTTGTAAATTGCTAATGGGTTGTAAAATGGTGCAGCCACTGGGGAAACAGTATGGCAGGTCCTCAAAAAGTTAAACATAGAATTACTATATGACCCTGCAATTCTATTCCTAGAAGTATTGCCAAAAGAATTGAAAACAGGGATTCCAACAGATACTTGTAAACCAATGCTCACAGCAGCATTTTTCACAATAACCAACACAGGTGGAAACAACCCAAGTGTCTATCAATGGACAAATGGGTAAACAAAATGAAGTATACATGTACAATGAAATATTATTCAGCAATAAAAAGGAATGAAGGCATGAAATGTGCTACAACATGGATGAAGCTTGAAAACATAATGCTAAGTGAATTAAGCCAAACATAAAAGGACAAATATTGTCCTTATACGAAATATCTAGAGTAAGCATATTCATGGAGATAGCAAGTAAATTAGAGGTTACCAAGGGTTAGGGGGGTAAAGGGAGATGGAGAGTTATTAATTAATGCATACAGAGTTTCTGTTTGGGATGCTGAAAGGGTTTTGGAAAGACATAGTTGTGATGGTCACGCAACATTATGAATGCACTAATGCCACTGAGTTGTACACTTAAAGTGACTAAAATGGAAAAGTTTATGTCCTATATATCTTAGCACAATTTTTAAACATTTTCCTCTATCCCCTTCCTCCCCATAGCATTGCATTTTAACTGAAGACATCAAGTAAGCCTCAGAAATACTGCACAATGACAGAAAGATGAACTTGAATAAAGCCACATAATGAATGAGACGGACAATAAAACTCCTGAAATATTCATTTCTGGTTTGAGTTCAAAGCACTAGAATGATCTTCCTTAGGCCTTAGTTATCAAATGGAGGATGTTAATAAATCATTTGAACATTAAGAGAGTTGAAAAAAGATTATTCTTCAGTATTCCTAAATCAAAGTCTTCCAGCCTTTTCTTGCTAAGACCCTAAAATAAGTGTGCTTCTTAAAGGCTTAAACAGAACAAGAGTTTATGGATTACTGTTGCCCAAATGAGAAATGAGGACAGAGGCCAAGTTGGCTTGTCAGAGGTGATGGAGATTTCCACCACCACCTGACTGGAGGAAGCACCACATCCTTCTTCCTCTGGCGGGGCCCTAAATTGGTTTCCATCTCCCATGCTGCAGTGTAATTGTCAAAAAGCATAGCTTTCATTTTGTTAATAAGCAGAATTTTTGTCAAAAGCCTTTTTTAAATAGTAACTACTGACATTTCTAATTTAAAAAGCAACACGTTTTTATTATAATGATTTTAGAAAAAAATAGAAAAGCTCAAGGAAGGAAAAATAAATTACCCATAATTTTACCAACCAGATATAATTATGGATAGTATTGTGATGTGTTTGCTTAACGTGAGACTTACATGATTTATTTTAGTCGAAAATCATAGTGCCCAACTTTTCTACATTATGAAAGAAATAATTTTGCATTGAAAAATACAATATATAGAGAGCAATCCTCTCACGTGAAAATGGTCCCCATTACCATTTTGATATGTTCTAGCCCAATCAGCCAAAGGCTGCTAGCAGAGAAAGCTATAGTCTGAAAAATCACGTTTATTGACTTTTTTTACAATAAGGGAGACCACAAACCAGAGGAACCATAGGGCGTCTCACCCAAGAAAGAAAGGAATGGGGTTTTTATAGGATTTAAGAGAAGCAATGCTTTGATAGGCTCAGAGCAAAGAAGAGCTGTGGATGAAAGAGTCAATGTGAAGTCTGGACTGCAAAGTAGACCAGAGTCCTTTTTCCTTGGAAACCACAAAGTTAAGATAGATGTGAAATGATGTGCCATAAATCCCTTATCTGAAACTCTGCACACAGGTTGAACGTTAAAGCAACTTCTCTGGGTCAAAGGACTGAAATCCTCCCAGCAAGAATGGAGCGCTTCATTCGTAATTCTTATGATTTCAAAGAGCAAACTTTCTGACCATCTAGATATTAAAAAACAAGATTTTTCAGTGAGTAAGAGAGTAAGTGTCCCTTGAAGAAGGGAGCCGTTATGACATTTACAGCTGCAGCATGGCCTTGGGAGAAAAGTTTTCTGTTAACTTAGCAGCTGGTTTGATCTTCATCTGTACCTGCTATTTCATCTAGATGACTGGCAAGCTAGAGTTTGTATCTCTCAGTGAGAGCTCATTTTTATTTTTTCAGGTGTTTTCTTCCGCTTTTTTTTTTGGCTGTGTTGGGTCTTCGTTTCTGTGCGAGGGCTTTCTCTAGTTGCGGCGAGCGGGGGCCACTCTTCATCGCGGTGCGCGGGCCTCCCACCATCGCGGCCCCTCCCGTTGCGGAGCACAGGCTCCAGACGCGCAGGCTCAGTAGTTGTGGCTCACGGGCCCAGTTGCTCCGCGGCATGTGGGATCTTCCCAGACCAGGGCTCGAACCCATGTCCCCTGCATCAGCAGGCAGATTCTCAACCACTGCGCCACCAGGGAAGCCCTCTTCCGCTTTTTTAAGTGCCTGAGTTTTTGTTTCTTTTGGTCTAAATTGTTGCAATTTTCTTTTTTTTTTAATTTGGGCTTTCCTTGAGTCTTGCGCGATCTTAGTTCCTCCACCAGGGATTGAACCCGCACCCTCAGCAGAGAAATCTCGGAGTCCTAACCACTGGACCACCAGGAAATCCCTGCAAGTTTGTATATCCAGTAGTGGATCTATTTTTTGTACTTAATATGATTTTATCATGCTTTTTATTTAATTACCTAGTCTTTAATACATATCATTTTAATAGCTAAATAGCAGAACATGTTATAAGTGGACAAAAGATCACTTAACAAATCGAAACTGGTTGTTACAAATTTTTAATTATCATAAGATCCTAATTTTATTATAATAAATTGTATTATAATAGACATCTGCATGAATATAACTTGATGCAAACTAATTACTGGGCCTAATTTTAATTTGCATTTTTTGTAGTATTAGTAAGGTTAAAGTTTTCCCATCTTGTTTACTAATTCTAGTTCATTCTTATGTTTTCTCAGAAACTTTTCCTTAATTACATAATAGGAAGCTTAAGGTGTTTCTCATCAAACCATCTTAGCTCTTTACATTGTAAAAATGTTATGTATTCAAATACTGATTTACTGTGTGTGATGATGGATGTTAACTAGAATTATTGTGGTGATCATTTCACAACATATACAAATATTGAATCATTATGCTGTACGCCTGAAACTAATATAATGTTATATGTCTATATCCCAATTTTTTAAAAAGGTAAAATATTCTTTGTCACGTTAGTAGCAATATTTTGTTTCTTGGGTGTCATTTACAACAAGTCTTTGTGAGGTTATTCTTTTACTCTTTTCAAATTCTTAATTACCTCAGAACTTGAAGTTGGTCACCAGAAATCTAGATCGTCAGGTTTCACTAATCTATTGATAGAAACTGGTTTGTCCTGATCGGTTGTGGTGTTTGACATCAATAATCTGTTACAAATTATAAAATACCAGCTTTGGGTAATGATTTCTTTTAAAAATGAATTCTAACAAATTCAAATGTATTCTATAATATTGTTCCACACCTTCCAGGGCTCTTTCTTAAGAGCAGAGTGGCAGCTTATAGTCACATAGTGACCATCATATAGTGACAGGACATAGCCAGTGAAGTCCAAGCCACCAATACCAGTGGGTGTGGCAACTGTGAAATACTGCAGTGCTTTTCCATCTGAGATTCATGTTTTGTATGTATCTCAGGTAAAGAAGGGAAAAAAGGCTGAGTTAAATCGTAATGTATCCTAAGACTGGATCAATGAGTAACTCAAGAAAAAAAAGGTGTAACACAAAAACCCTTACTACAATTTAAAATATCCATTCTGATCACTTTTTGTCTCCTATCTGCTTTATTTTAGGTCCAGGATAATTTCTTTCCCATATTGCTCTTGGGGCCATGGTTAATGTCTGTGAAGTCTAGGAGTCTATGGCATTGTAGTTGATTTCTGTGAAGTCTAGAAGTGATTTCTGTGAAGTCTAGACGTCTATGTCGTTGTAGTTGTCACAGTGATTTTAATTTGTCCCTTCCCCACATTCCTCTGGTCCCTCCATTCCTATCTCTGCTAACTGAACACACAAAGGTCAAGAACTTGAAAGGTCTCAAATATCTTATCTTCCTTTTTAATGCCCTTGATTCATTTAATAATTGATGGGGTAAAAACGGCCTTGGTTGAAAATTCACTTTAGAAAACTACATGGCCTAATAAAGGTGATGACTGACCTGTGGAAAGGGCTGTTTTTCTTTGTGCTGAGGCTCAATATTTCTCTTATTTCGTGCCAAAGTTCAGAGCTACACTGTTCAAACGCTGCAGATACTGTGTTTGCAGAATGGATGACAACCTTGCAAATCAGGGATCACTGGAAGCGTGATAAGGAAATAAATATGAGGTGTGTTTAGCTTGGGCGGTCAGGGTGGGTAGTGGGGCTTCTCAGTCTGTATCCAGGGACATGTGGGATGCCACAGCCATCCTTAGGCCCTCCCACCCAACTTCAACCTTTTTATACAGATGGGATCAGCTTAACGCGAACGTCCACAGTGGTCTTGAAAGAGAAAGGGCGGGGGGGGCGGGTTTCTTTCACAAAGAAACAAAATAAGCAGTTTACAGGGCTTCCCTGGCGGTCCAGTGGTTAAGACTTCGCCTTCCAATGCAGGGGGTGCGGGTTCGATCCCTGGTCGGGGAGCTAACATCCCACATGCCTGGCAGCCAAAAAGACAGAAGCAATATTGTAGCAAATTCAATAAAGACTTTAAAAATGGGCCACATCAAAACAAACAAACAAAAAAAAAACAAAGAGCAGTTTAAGTCTGTAAAGGATGCATCAGGAGAGGTTTGTCCTAACTGCCTTCTTTGTTGACATTGTGGGCGACCTCCTGGCCCACCACCTCTGCCTAAGCCCTACTTCCTGTATCTCCTTCCTGACCATCTGACAGTCAGAAGCCCTAGAAATTAAATTTAAATTGCTTTTACAGACTAATTATGTAAATGGTGGGTTCACTTGCATTGTTTTTCTTTAATTTCATAAATCTCTTTGAAGTCATGGTAATGATGACTACTAAGTATTAGTCAAGAATAATGATAATCTTTTTTAAGAAAATTAAAAATACAGTCACGTACAGAATTAAGAACTGTTAGCATTTGCTCATATTTGCTTTTCTTTCTTATCAAATCTTTTCTTTCTTATCACAATATAGTTGAAATCTCCTTTACACCAACTTCCAGTCTCATTGCCTTTCTATTCCCCAGAGGCAACTATTACCGTTTTCATTTCATCTGTATGTATATTAGCAGTCTATTTTGGAGATATGTATATATATATATATCTTTGTGTGAAAGAGTATTTCTAATTTACATAAATAGTAATAGATAGATATACCTGGGCAAAAACATTAGGTTTTTTAAATTTATCCATTTCAAAATGCACTATCTTATAGATATATATAATTTTATCTCTTCCTTTTAACTATTATGTGGTATTCAGTTGTATGAATATTTTATTTATGTATTCCTCTTTGACATATATTTTGAGTGTCAAATTTTTGTTATTATGAGAAGTACTCAAATAAATATCCTTGTACGTTTCCTTGTGCTTGTATGCAAAGACATTTCACAGAGCACACATGAAGTGATTAGGTTGTAGATGAATACATTCTCAAATTTACTCAATATAAACAAATTTATCTCCATGGGAATTATATCAACGAAACTCTACTAGTGATTGTAAATTCCTATTTCCCCTCATTTTGACCAATATTCAATATTGTCATACTTCAAAATACTTTGTCAATCTGAGGCATAACTTGTCATCTGAATGTGCATTTCCCTGTTTATTAGTGCAGTTGGTTATCGTCTCACATGTGTGTTCACCATTCAGATTTGGTTTTGCTTTGCTTTCTGAAGACTGCCTATTCACTTCCAATGATCTTCCTGGGCAGAGCAGGTTTACTGTTTGCACGTAGGAAACGGAGGTTCAGGGAAGCCAAGTGATGTGCTCAAACTCATAGAACGAGTGGGAACCCCGAGCAGGATTTCAACCTCAGCATCCCACTTCAAACCATTTCTCTTTTCCCAACAATTCTCCAGACAGTAATCAATCCATTTTAACCCTTTTTGTCTCACTGTACTCGACCTCCTGATCTGGGAGAATTATCTAAGATACTCATGAAGAAAGTGACTTGTCTGTTTTGAGGTTCTGCTGCCTCTGCCCCTGATCTGGGAGAATTATCTAAGATACTCATGAAGAAGTGACTTGTCTGTTTGAGGTTCTGGCAGACCCTGCCCCTGAGACCCAAGGGTGCCCGGAATCCCTCTGGGATTTGAAAACTTCTCTCTATTTCTGGTCAAACCTTCACAGCAACCCTCTGAAGTATGCTCTGTTATCACATCCTTTTACACACGAGAGGTTGTATACTTGCTTAATGTGACAGGACCAGGAAGGGAAACCAAGAAAAGCATTTAAAGTTCTTCTGAGTTGTTAGAGGAAGATTGAAGAGATTCATTCAGGAAAAACTTTGTGAAGATAAAAGCAAGTGTCAAAGACGGTTTCTTCCTTCAACTTGCCCCCAGATTCAGCCTTTGTAGAGTCGCAGGGCAATATAACTGGAAAGATCTTTCGGAACATCTTTTAAAATCTTTTGTCTGTCTTCTGTGAAGAAGCTGACATCATTATCTCATCTACAGGCGTCAGGTAATTACAAGAAAACACTCGCCGCAACCCTAGCCAGGACTGATGTACGGGGGTCGCAGAAGAATGCATACACATTTCAAAGCATGATGAAGACCTTGTGGTCTTTTTAATTGAACTTTTTATAACAAAGACTCTCAGTGAACAAGGAGCTTAGCCCCACTTCAAATCTAAATAAAGCAGAGATAATAGTTTAAAGAACCTTTGAGTGAGTGTGTGTATGTGTGTGTGTGTGTGTGTGTGTATTTACAGACTTAGGCTAATCTTCTGCATACAGCTGTGTATCCTGGTATCTTAATCTTTTGGTTTCCCAGCAATAAGAATCCATTTTATTCATTCTGATATATACCTTCCAATCCTGATACCTTTTTTTTATCAGAGGCTGATTTCTCTCCCGCTCTCCCCCCACCTCAGAGCCCCAGAGAAAGGAATAGGTTAAGTATGATCAGTGGAAGGTGGCGCATATGATGTAGGAAGATGTTAAGAAGGACAAAGGGGAGAAAGCCCATCCCTTCCAATTCTGGTGGCTCATGAGAAGTAGAAAGGAAAAAAAAGCAAGTCCATGGTGAGACACAATGTCGTGCCTTCTCTCTGGCCAAAGTCCTGGAAGGAGGAGACAGGAGAGTGGACGTGAAGAGCAGGGCCATTGCCCACTTTCCATTTGGAAGTGTAGGAGAGGCCATCTCTCAGGTGGTCCTCACCACCTACTGAGACAGGCAAACAGTAGACCTGAGTTTGGCTCTCCCAAGCCATCCTCAGTTTCTATATGGAATGGATGGGATCCCAGAATCTCCTGAATGCCCCAAAGGGTATTCTGCAATAAGTCAGCCTTTAGCTAGATACTTGATGGAAGAGATCACCATCTTTAGGACAAAGAGACCCTGGAGCTAGAAGAGGAGACACAGCAAAATTTCAGGGGCCCACCGCAAGAGCTGAAGAAGAGATGAGTCAATAGGCAGGGCTTACCAGGCTAGCTAAACAAAGCAAAAAGAGGCCTTGAGCTATGCTAGCTGCATGTCTCAGCAATGGATTCCAGAAGGACACTGAATAGATGTAAGCCCTCTAAATTCCCAGACACCATTTTAAAGAAGAGCCGTAAGGGGGAAGCTAATCTAAAATATAAAATGCTAAGACATTCATGGCATATGATATATGCAGAGACTCTTTAATAAAGTCATTGGATTACACTGCATTCACTGCATATGTCTAAAACACAGTTTTCTCACTACCCAGGGAAGCTCGTAGGAAGATCAGATCTATTTTCAAGATGAAAAGTGTCTATGTTTTCTTTGTTTATCTAATTGTAATGTAATTTTTCAATGCGATGACTTCAGCTTAAGTGGAAAGGGAAAGAACTGAAGTGGTACCAGTAAGTGCCTGGAGACAGCACTTGAAGCCATCAGGGAATCTATGCATCTATGTGTTCTCTCTCTCTCTCTCTCCCCCTTTCTCTCTCTCTCTCTCTTTCTGTCTCTCACCCCTCTCCCATCTTCATGTCCACATAGCTACTTGTGTGGCCAGCCAAGAAAACTATCTTTCAATCTCAACCCTAATCCTAAATTCCACAGGTAGTGAGTCTGCGTCACAGAAACTAAATAAGGCTGCTGAAGGGCAACCCCACGTGGCTGAACGCATGGTTGTTACAGAATTGAGATCATTGTCATGGTTGTCTGCTAGTCCTTATCTTTTCTTTTTAACTGAACATTAACATTTTCTCATATTATTAACTATTTCATGAAAACATTTTATGTGTCTGCATAATAGTCCATTCCCCTCTTGTTGGTTATTTCATTTTTAACCCCAAGTATTTTTAGTATTATATAAATAATACTATAGTGAACACGCTTACACTTAAATTTTTGTGTCCATATTTGATTATTGTCTAAGGACTGTTTCATACAAATGAAAGTGCTGATTCCTAAGGATCTAGAATTTTTAACTATGTCTAATAGTGAAAAATCCTTAAACTCATCCTGTTTATAAAACATCACTTATAACCGTAGTAATTCTTGAAACAAAAATATCCAAAATATTCACTCTCACACATAGAGCAAAATTATTATATTAGTTAGGATTTGTAATTTAGTGTAAATTGATGTAGTTTTCTGTTTTAAATGTAACATTTTAGACTTGTGATTGTCTTTTGGTCTAATAAAATTCTTTTAAGTATCGCAAGTGTCAAAAGCCGACACTTTTTTTAAAACTCAGAGTAAATTCTTTTCAGTTCTAGACTTGCTATAAATATCTGCAAATACAATGCCTCATTAGTCAGGCCCATGAAGATGCTTAGCTTTAGAGAAAGCGTCTCCCGGAGTGAAGCATCACCTTGTTTAAACATGGAGGTGCTTACAGCATCTAAGAGAATAAAAGATATACACATGTGAAAATGTAAATGCTTCAAGATCTGTCACAAGCAGATACAAGCCCCAGCTGAGCACTAAGCATGTTCAGGAGGAGGAGGGTACTGGGCCACCAACAGAGCGTATTTGAATGCATCTC
Source organism: Balaenoptera musculus (assembly GCF_009873245.2). Lineage (NCBI taxonomy): Eukaryota > Metazoa > Chordata > Mammalia > Artiodactyla > Balaenopteridae > Balaenoptera > Balaenoptera musculus. Next base: position 32,038,033 of record NC_045796.1, read on the forward strand.
TTGTCTAACATCTTCTCTCCCAACTAGACAGGCATCCTGCCTTGTTTATCTACTTATCCTTCATCTAGAGTGGGAAGTCAGTATGTGTTTGTTGACTTGCTCAGTAGGCTGATGGCAGTGATTGCTGAGGACCTGAGTCGTGCAGCTTAAGGAGCTGGGTGGCAACTGATTTGCTCATGGTCAGACATAGAAAGGAAACCTGCAAGAGGAAGGGAAGGAGTGCCAGGTCTTCCAAACCATTCCTATGACCTTTGATCTCCTTGGAAGGACTCAACTCTGGTATTAATAGGATAGATAGAAACTGAATTTTTCCACATCTGTATGTCCATCGTCTTACGCAGATTGACATTTTGTATTTGTTCACTTATAGGAGTGGTGAAGAGGCCAGGCTCTGGATCCAGCAGTGTCATTTTAACCTCTAAGGCGCTAGACTTCATCTGTAAAATGGGGATAATAATAGTACCTACCTCATAGTGATCTGAGGATTGTCTGTTTATTGTCTAATTTTGAGAATACAACTCATTCAGTTAACTAAGAGTACATTTTACAAGTACAAAACATATCTAATAAGAAGTTGTATTAATTAAATTTTAGCCTCTGAGAATACTTTGCTGGAAATTTTTTAATGGCGTAAAAAATGAGAGAAGTATGTATGGTGTTCAGCCCAGAACCGGGCCCACAGAAAGCCATCGGTAAGCACCAGCCTTCACAACGTCCAGAGCCAATATGGTCCTTGCTCTGCCACCTTTCACACATTCAAATATGTAAAGTATTTTCATTTTTTTTTTCGGGTCAAAACCCCAGGCTGACTCAACTGAGGGAGGTTGATTTAAAGTGGAAATGACATTTGATGAATATGTTTATTGTCTAAAATTCATGAAATGCTGAAAAACATTTTTAAAAATCTAAGATTTCTTTCTGACTAGATTCAGAAATTCTCCTAAGGTTGTATGAAAACCTCTAGAAAAATAAAGTACCCTGGAGGTATTTCCAGCCTCCCGGCCTTTTCAAGAACATGCACCTACTCTCTAATATCCTTATTTGCTGGGACATATAACATAACCTCTCCTCTTTTTAAAAATAAAAAGGAAACCTCTCTTGCCCTTATATTTTGACCAATAACACATTGGACATTCCAGGTAATGTCTACATCAATTTCCTTCTAAATAAATTGTAAATCTGGGCTTCTTAATCTAATAGCTGTGGCTATTCTCCTGCTAGTAGCACCTTTTCAAAAAATCTGGCTGAAGGAGTAAGTTTGTTCAAGTTTTGCTGATCTTTCCTCAGCCTTTGATGCCATGGGCTGCTATCAAGTATGAACTAAGCTCTTTGAACTCAAAATATAACCCCAACTATTGATTTTAATAAAGAACTAGCTCCTTATCAGTACAAGTGTCAGGGCCTGTGGGAACACTCTTCACCTGGGTCTGATAACAATGTTTATTGGGATTATAAGGGGCGAGCCCTGGCCCCCTGGACCCAAAGAATTTGAGATCACTTTTGGATGAGCTGAATGCCTACAGAATAAAACAATAAGCATTCTTCCATGTGCAGGCAACATGATTCATTGTCACACAACAGTAATTATCTTAACAGAACCTGGCCCTGCTGTTTATAGCACTATTAGAAATAAGAGCTAAATCTCAATATTTCAAAAACCAAAGCTGTAATTTTTGGAAATTGACTTTTAACATTTTGAGAATGCAGCTCATTCAGTTAACTGAGAATATATTTTACAAGTACAAAAAGTATCTAATAAGAAGTTGTATTAAATTTTAGCCTCTGAGAACACTTTGTTAGAGATTTTTTAATGGCGTGACACAGACTTTTTAACACTGATTTTGAATTTTTTTTAAGATAAAAATCATAGTTGGGGGCTTCCCTGGTGGCGCAGTGGTTGAGAGTCTGCCTGACAGTGCAGGGGACGCGGGTTCGAACCCTGGTCTGGGAGGATCCCACATGCCGCGGAGCAACTCGGCCCATGAGCCACAACTACTGAGCCTGCGCGTCTGGAGCCTGTGCTCCGCAACAAGACAGGCCGCGACAGTGAGAGGCCCGTGCACCGCGATGAAGAGTGGCCCCCGCTCACCGCAACTAGAGAAAGCCCTTGCACAGAAACGAAGACCCAACATAGCCATACATACATACATAAATAAAAAGAATGCAAGCAGACAAGAATCTCATTAAAAAATTAAAAAATTAAAAAAATCATAGTCGTTCTCTGGGACAGTGTTCCTCAATCTTGGGTTATGTGTAGACCACTTTGGAAAATGTTTAAATTATGCTGTATTTGATACATACAAAATAATATATAAAATGTCTAAGTAAGGTACAAAATCTTATTTTTTTTTTAATTAATTAATTAATTAATTAATTTTTGGCTGTGTTGGGTCTTCGTTTCTGTGCGAGGGCTTTCTCTAGTTGCGGCAAGCGGGGGCCACTCTTCATCGCGGTGCGCGGGCCTCTCACTATCGCGGCCTCTCTTGTTGCGGAGCACAGGCTCCAGACGCGCAGGCTCAGTAATTGCGGCTCACGGGCCCAGTTGCTCCGCGGCACGTGGGATCTTCCCAGACCAGGGCTCGGAACCCGTGTCCCCTGCATTGGCAGGCAGATTCTCAACTACTGCGCCACCAGGGAAGCCCCAAAATCTTATTTTTTTAAATGAAAAAATTACCTAACATAAGAACTAGGACACAGCCCCACAATGATGCAGCCTACCCGTGAGCTCCCCGCCTTCTACCCCAGGCCCCTGAAAAACCCACTATCCTGTTCCTCTGCCAGAATTTTCCCTCCAAATAATGACAGCACTATCCACTTCAATCCTAAAGCCAGAATGCCTGGGAACGTCTTTAACTCTCCTCTTCCCTCAGCACCTGTGTCCTTCACCCACATCTTCAGGATTCTTGATTCTGTGTTCCACGTCACGGTGGAATTAAGCTTCATCTCCTTATCACCAGAGCCCCTGCCCCTGTCTGACTACCAGCTCTCACCTGGATCCTGCAAATGCTGCCTAATTGCCCTTCTTCAATTTATCCTCCCTCCTGCAACCAGAAGAATATTTTTAAATGCAAATCTGACTGTGAAGCTTCCCCACTTAAGACTCTTCGGTGGCTTTCCATCACATTTAAATAAATCTTGGAAGGCCTTGCTTGATCTTGGCCTCACTTATCTCTGGTGACTCTTCTTGAGCCACTCTCCACATCTCACTAGATTCTCCAGCCATAGCTATACAACACTTACTTCAGTTCCTTAAACATGCCATGTACCCTATGGCAGACACTGTAAATTGTCCCCAGGATCCATTTTCTTCATTTTCGTAATAGAACCAATCTTACTCTCCTCCGGATTTAGTCGGGCACATAACTACCCAGCTAGTGACTACTTTTGCCAGCCTCCCATGCCATTAGACGTGTTGCTTCGACCAGGTTTTCACGACTAGAATGTGAGGAAGAGTGATATGTGCAGCTTTATTTCCCTACAAGTAAATTGACTGCCCTTTGTTTCTTCCCTAGGGCTGGAATGCAGAAGTGGAGCTAAAGAACAATCTTTAACCGTGTGGATGAGGAAATACACTAGGGGGATGGGAAGGCTATAAAAAGGAAGGAACCTGTGACCATGAATGACCAGGTAGCCTACGGATATTTGAGCAGGTTAACCTGTGCATCAGTCAGGATAGTTTGGGTGATGCTGCAGTAACAAAGAACTCTCAAAGCGTAGTGGCTTAACACAACCAAGGTTTATTTTTCAGTCATGCTATATGTCCAGCACAGATCAGTAGAGCGGCTCTGCTCAGGGATCTAGCCTAATGGAGGGCTTCATCTAAATATGTTACTTAATGAGCACACAAGAGAAAAAAGGACTTGGCAAGCTGTGCTCTGTCACTAAAAGTTTCCAGCTGGAAGTCAACAACATCACTCCGCACAAAAGTGCAAGTCACACAGTCCTACCTAATTCAGAGAGGGTTAAAGATGGGTAAGCCTATCGTGTTCCCAGAAGGGAAAGAAAACCAGAATATTTGTGACTAGTCCTAATGACTGTCTTAATATATCTTCTGCCTTAATATATCTTAGCCTGTGCTCCCCCAAAAGAGGTAACTTCTGTTTCTTTTGCTCAAGTGTTTGTAGGATTTTTTTCTTTGTTTCAAAATTTATATTTCAAAAATTTCACAAGACTCTATCATCCCATTAATTCTTCCTGCAATCATTACCCTTGGGAATCCTAAAGTAACTATTTCCTTTCCCAAATACTTATCTGAATATCTGATCTCTTTCCAAAGCTCCAGTACTAGATACAGTTATAGTCATCACCAATTTTTCCATTCTCCCATTCATTTCATGCAGCACTCCCATATCAATTTCCTTGAAGCATGTGACTCAATCTATCACGTATTCTATAATCCTATAAGGATCATGTATCATATGCAAGCACTGTGCTATGTTCTGAAGATAAAAAGAAATAAGGCACAGTCTCCATGCTTGAGCAGCTCATGATCCAGCAGGACGGAGAGAAGTGTCTAGAGATACAGAGCAGGAAGAGCACTGCCAAAACAGAGGAGCACAAAAATGGAGTGACAGATGCTGAATCAGTCTAGAAGTCACAGGAGAGAGGACATTTACTCCATGTCCTAACAGACAATTAGACATCTGCCAGGACCGCCATTCCACGGAAATAGGAACTATTCATCTTTCGAGTCAGGAGAGAAAAAGGAAAGAATGTATGCTAACCAAGGTTAGTTTAGAAATGGGGGATGGGGAAGAAAATTGATGCCGATTATATCTGAGGACCTCTGTTTTCTCTCTGACGCCTGAGAAGGATGAAGGACAAGTGGCTAGGCTGCAGTCTCCCAGTGAGATGTGATGCCAGCTGGTGAGGGTGACTTCCGGTTACCCACACCTGCTGGAAACCACTAGCTGTGTCCACGGCATTCAATTTAATTCTGCTGATAGGTACTGATGTACCGGAGCTAGTGTTTGGCTACATCAAGAAGCTGCTGTCCCTGCTCTTCCTTGCGCATTCCCACCGTTCAAGGTGAAGTCTGGCTTTCCCCGGAATGTTTAGATAGACACTGCTTTCCAGGGGAGGGAGCCTTTAGTCAAATAAATTGCTGCATAGATTTTGTAAATTCAGAGCAGACCCAATGGCTTGGAAGCCATAGCACTTTTTATTTACATAAACCAGGCTTTTTTGAGAGAGAAAATAAGAGAGTTTTCTTTTGGCAGGGTGTAGGTATGGGGGGAAAATTATTTTTGGAATTCCAAGTGCTGATCTTTGAATATAGTGCCAAAGCCTGGAAAATCAAAAGCATAGATTTTGTAAATAAGCCATGAAGAACAGAAAGATCACAAAATAATTGTTTTTGTCATATGATATCATTCCCCCCAACACACACACACACACGCACATGCACACGCACACGCACACACACACACACACACACACACCATCAAAAGGAATATAGTCTGACCAGCAGGCAGAAAAATGTGGAGTTTTATAATTTACTTTACATGCCTCTTTTGTGCAAGGCTCTTGGGGAATAAAAGAAAATTCCCTTTTAAAAAAGGATCATATAATCCAATGAGAGTGATGGCCAAACCCTCTCGACAGAGACACGTGAGAAGTGTCCTTTGTCTTCCCATTGACCTAGACTTTGCTATGATGCCTGGCTCTGTGTTTGGGCTTCCAGAGAGCATACAGCGTTTGATAAGATCTTCCAGAAAAGACCTTTCTCTCATGAGTTTCCAGGGGAATGAGAAATGTAACCTGATGAAATACACAGATCACCCAGATAAACTATCAAACACCAGCAGAAATAGGGGGATGGATTAAGCAGAAGACACTCCCCACCCCCGTCATTTGATAAATGCTTCTAAATGGGAAACTGGAGACTTTTAAAAGAGAAAGCCTAAGCCCTAACAGCTCTCCAAGGCACATGCTGGAAAAGCTTTTATAGCTAAATAAGAATTATTAGGCAAATTAATTAAATTACCTTTATAGTAAGAAGCACACTACTCAGCTTACACTAAGAGCTACAAAAGATTACCTTGAAATTGGTCTAGAATTGCTTTCTGGTAAAGAAATTCTGAAAGACAGAAGGTTTTCTTTTGTTTGTTTGTTTTTGTTTGTTCGTTTGTTTACTTTTTTGTGGGCAGATTGGTGAGCAAAAATGAATGCCATGAAACTAGCTTCTTTTTTCAAAGGATAAATTCCCCCCCTCCCTCCTTTTTGCAATATAAACTTTAGTATTGCTCAGAAGAATATGGACATGTAAGGGACTTTTTTAAAAAAATCCTTTTGATTGAAAGAAAGAAAAATAATCTAGACAGATGGGGAAACATCACAAATCCTTTAACCCTTAATGAGTATTTACTGGAACTGAGAGAAGAGCTTAGAGTGTTGTTAAAGTTCCTCAAGGAAATGTCAACCTCTCATCACCAGAGAAGACCTTTAATTAATACCCAGGACTCCAAGAGAAGGAGGTACATGAAGAATTTCACAAGCTATTTCAGTTACTTGGAATTTTGTTAGGCAAACTGAGTCAGTTCTGAGCATGCATGTTGTGGGTGCAGCAGTACCCCACCCGGATCCCCATCATGTGGCCGCAGCACCTGTGTCCCAACTGCTGGGAGCATTGACCTCCGATGTGGTGATCGTTGCCCTCTTCACAAGCACAGCACCCTCAGCTGAGTGAGCGTCTTCCTGTCTGGAAAGTTGTGCCCCGTCCCAGGGATGGAGGATGGGACAGTTGGCGACCAATGACTGCCTGACACAGAGGCACAAAGGCTGGGCTCTGCCTCAGGGTGAGAAAAACTCCACGGGACATTTGTGGCCCAGAGCATCCGGTGGGGTCTGGCTGAAACTAGTCTGCAGGAGAATTCTTCCTTACATAGCCTTCCTCTCCTCTCAGATCTTGCTCTCCCAACTTTCTTTCTCCTGAGAGCATTCCCTCAACAAAGCTCTTCCACGAGAATCCCTGTCTCGGGCTCTGCTTCTGAGGAAGCCAACCTAAGACTGCGCAACTAAATAAAATCTGAAACTCTCTTACACAAATCTGAAACTCTCTTACACAAATCCCCATCTATGCCAGCCAATATTCAAATTTTTTACAGTTTCTTTCTTTCTTTTTTTAATCAAATCTTTTCTCAGAAAAGGATCTGACAGAGTCAGCTTCATACACATGTATGATAATAGGTTTAAGGGTCTCTCTCCCTCTCTCCTAGGGTACTTGCATTTTAACATGACACAAAGAACATGACTGGAATTAAGGGATTCATTGTTACCGGCTAAAGAATTTTGAGGGGGTGGAGTTAACTTTTCAACACCTAAAGCAACACGTCACAGGTCAGTATATACTCTACCTAAACACAAGTTTCACCTTAATTAGAAAGTTCTGATGTCATTTGTTTTTGTAAAATTATAGCCCCTGCCATCACTGCAAGTACACCAAACGGCCCTTCCAGCCTCCTCCATTCTTATGAAGATATGGAGGGGGTTCTGGAAGGAGGAGCCAAGGATCTCTCTCTTTCCCCACTCCTGCATCTCCTGGCCTCATCCTCTGCCTGGAATCACAGACAATTAGACCTGCTAGTTCAGCATCGCCCAAAGGTTCTGAGTTCCAGCACCTTTGGAGAGCATCATTCATCTTATCCCCGTTTGGGAGCAGGAAGTGGGGGAGAGTCACAATATCATTGATATAGTAAATCTAAGAAACACAGAAGTACAGAATCCTATTTAACATATTAAACCCAGGCCTCTTAAACTTACCTCTAGAATCCTATTTTGATGGCTCACCCTTTAGGAAACACCAGTCTGATCCAACCACCGCATTACACATAAGAACGTGAGCTCCCCCCCACCCCCGACTTCCCTTCTCTGGTTTGCCATCTCCCTGGATGAGGAGTCACCCCATCCCGCAGGAATGTGTCGCATCACAGAGGCAGTGCTGCCTGCGTCCCGCCCGACCTCATGCTGCACGCCTTCACCGCACGCCAGCGGACACGGGCTGGCTGCACTCCGCACCTTCCAGGGTAACTTTACCTGGTTCACAAGTCAGTGTTTGAGATGCGAGCTTCAGGCCTCCTGTTGTATCTGTATAAATAGACAAAACTGTCCCAGACCCAAGTTGACTAAACAAGTAGCCTGTTTGTTTCTATTGGGGCTGTTTCTGCGGAGCTGAAACACACCCTCGGAGGTCCTGCGTTTGTGGGATTTCACCTGTTTGAATTCACAGTAATTCTCTGTTCCAGCGAGTTTGAGGATTCCAGGTCTCTGTTTCTATCAACAATTTTTGTAAGTGATTCATATTTTTTGAACATTTAGTAATTCTAGATACTTTTCTCTCCTTGTTTAGATTATCAACATCACTGTTTAATAACAGTTTGGCTTTTTGATCAATGAAGTCATTGAAAGGCTCTTATTCTACGAAAAAACAAAGTGTTTACATTCAAAATACTTAGGCTTAGCTTTCAGCTCTAATCATGAGAAAAGGACTCAAGGTTCTTCAGAAATATGTCATAGTGTCTGCATATTTATAAATAAATGAGAGCTGCAGGGGTGAGCGGGGTTTCTTCAGAAATAAACCCTCAGGCTTCAAGCTCCTTCCCCAGCTCAGCTGAGGAAACCGTAGAAAGAAGCATTACGGCTGGAAAGAAAATCAGCCATTTTATACCCTGTTGAGTATGTAGCCTTTTATCTGGCGCTAAGCGTGTTTATAAAGAAACTATTAGGACGGCTTGCTTTTATTCCACTCAGATTGCCCCAGCATCATGAGTGGGCAGACAACAGAGAGCCCTAACAGGGGCTTCCCTGGTGGCGCAGTGGTTGGGAGTCTGCCTGCCAACGCAGGGGACACGGGTTCGAGCCCTGGTCTGGGAAGATCCCACATGCCGCGGAGCAACTAGGCCCGTGAGCCACAATCACTGAGCCTGCGCGTCTGGAGCCTGTGCTCCGCAACAAGAGAGGCCGCGACAGTGAGAGGCCCGCGCACCGCGATGAAGAGTGGCCCCCGCTCGCTGCAACTAGAGAAAGCCCTCGCACAGAAACGAAGACCCAACACAGCCATAAATAAATAAATAAAATTTAAAAAAAAAAAAGCTTAGATTTAAAAAAAAAAAAAAGAGAGTCCTAACAAGGCCAGTCTGTTGTAGCCCACTGCCGCCTTCACTAAGGAAGCCCTCCCTCACAAGTTCACGGAGGGCAGCCAAGTGTGCACGGGCACCGTCCTCAATGCCACTCGCTACTAGGGCCTGCACATCTGTTTGGGGACTCAGTACCCCTCCGCCCTTCCAACAACATAAATAACAATGGTTTCCTAACCAGCCATTCTCCTATTTCATTCTCTCTGCCTACAGGGTGAGGGGAGGAGCAAAGCACAATGAATCTACCCACAATTATAAGCAGAGACATAATATTTTAAAGTTAAAGGGGGCCTTAAACATGCTCTCACTTCTGTGCTTTGCTTTTCACCCAGGAAAATCGTTCTGTTCCAGGAACGCATGCCATCATTTTTTCTCTCTCTGCACTCCTGGAGCAGGTATGTTTTATAGCCATTAGCAATGCAACCTCTCCCTTTGCACTTCAGTAATGACTTGAGTCTACACACACACACACACACACACACACACACACAGAGTTTTAGGGGGTGGGAAAGAAAGGCAATATGAAATAAAAGGGAGAATAAAGGATGTTGATGAATGGAGTCCAGAGTCAACTGAGCAACACTTTGGCTCCCATGGAAGATTCCAGAAGCACCATGTTTATAGGCTTGAGAGGCCACTGGCCAAGGCTGAGTACCAACAGGCTTCAGCTGGAGCAACCCCTCTCCTCAATGTGCTGCAAGTTCCCTTCCTACTCCAATACACACGTCACCCCTTTCATTACACAAATTCAAAGTAGTGCACATGGGTCTTCAAGAAAACTGTTAAACAACTGGGAGAACAGATGTTGTAAACTGAAAAGGATGTGCTCATCTTGGTAAAATGTATTTGTGCATACGTACGGCCAGAGCTAATTCTCAGCAGATTTTGGGTTTGGCCTCTCCAAGAAAAATATTTGTTTTCTCTATGCAGAATTATTGCTCATTCCTGGGGAGAGTCAATTGTTTGCCTGTATTAGTTTGCTAGGGCTGCCATAACATAGTATCACAGACTGGGTGGTTTAAACAACAGAAATTTATTTTCTCACAATCTGGAGGCTAGAAATCCAAGATCAAGATATTGGCAGGGTTGGTTTCTTCCAAGAAAGAACATGAACTGTTGCTGACAGTTACCAGATCAGAATTCTTGACAGTTACCAGATCGGAATTAAATTCTTTAATTTTCAGGTTAAGCTCGATGGACAATTTCTTCAACTTGGATTCTCCAACGAGAGATGAAAGCTAAACTATATGACATCCATAGCGTCAATCTTTTAAGTGCTTTTCATGGTGCAAATGCGTCTTTTTCAGGAGCAGTTTTGCCTTATGTCTATAAAAGGTATTAAGCAGCAGTGCATCTCACACTTGATGATTGGTTTTCTCTTGGCCTCACCTTCAATCTGCTACTTAGCAGAGTGTATCTACAGCTTCCACTGGACGATGGGTGCGTCACTTCTGTACACCCGCTGGCAACAGCGATGCCAGAAAAAAGCCAAAAGAATGTTCGTCTAACAAATCCAGAAAATAGCCCACAGGTGTCCCAGCTCGGACCAGCCCTAGAACCTTGGCCCCGTCCTCGGCCCACCCTCCTGAGCCGTGTATTGTGCTTGTGCTGAAGGACCTGGGTCGGTCTTGAACTCTCTCAAGATACCTCCTCCCCACCCCCACTCCTCACAGCCTCTTGCAGCTAAAGTAGATGTTTTGTTTCCTGACTCATGCAGTCATTCCCCTTTGCTTGTGGCTGAAACTCTTGGCTTTGTTTTAGTCATATAATTTTGTACGTTTATTTGGAAGTGGTTTTTTGTTTGTTTGTTTGTTTGTTTTAAATATATAGTCGTTGCAGACAGATGCACACACGTCTTTGCTGCACGCACAGTTTGGGTGAGAGGTGGGGACTGGGGGCGCCATGTCCTCACTGAGGGGTAAAAGGGAAAACCTTTAAGGGTACTCTTTGCATCTGGTGAGAATGTGTCATAAGCTTTGTTATTGCCAAACTCACTCCTTTTTAGAAAAGAAAAAAAAAAAAAAAGCCAGAAAGTCATCTGTTCCATGCAAAGGGCCAAAAGCTGTTTCCAAATTAAAGTCAGCCAGCTCCCAAACGTTTAAAAAAAAAAAAAAAATCAAGGCATTGGCAAGATTCCCTCCAAAGGCTCTAGGGGAGAATCTTTCCTTGCCTCTTCCAGCGTCTGGTACCTTCTGGCATTCCTTGGCTTGTGGCAATATAGCTCTGCCTCTGTCTTCACATGGCCTTCTTCTGTGTCTCTCTGTGTCCAAATCTTCCTCTCTTTTCTCTTAAAAGACACCGGTCTTTCGATTTAGGCCCACTCTAAATCCAGAATGATTTCATCTGGAGACCCTTAATTAATGATATCTGCAAAGATTTCATTTCCAATAAGGTCACATTCTGAGGGTGGACATGGATTTGGGGAGGACACTATTCAACCCTTTACAACCCATGAAATAATTTTGTTAGTTATTTGTATTTAGTTAGTATTGCATGTAGAGAATAAACCTACATAGAACAAGATCTATGTAATTTCTGTATCTGAATTAACACCTTCAGTTCATTTCATCTGTTGAAGGCAGCAAGATGACTTAATACATTGGCTGTCGGTATTTCTAATTTTTATTTTTTAAAGGACATTATTATCCTAGTTTCTCCAAATCAGACAGGTAATTAATTATAGCACTAACAAATGTACCTTTTGCATCAAACATAAGTCAAACAGCAAGTCCTGGAATCTACCTCGGTTTCAGTTCATGAGCAGAGAGTGAGCTATAAAAATTTGGTTGTTTCACATTCCCGGTAAACCCATATGTCCTTTGCTACTAGAAAAAGACCTAATGCTAAATGTGAACTTGTGTGGTCTGGCCCCTGGGTCTGGCCAGTTCCCTGACAAGGTCTCCCACATTTCCATGCACACTTGTGCTAACACATCTATTTGAATGATTATCTAAATAATATCAATGAGCCCAATGAAGGTGGAAACCCAGTCTCCAGCATTCAGCACAGAGTATAGCACATAATTGCTATTCGAGATACAGATTGTTGAAGGAATTAACAAATGAAATGATCACTTTGCCCATCTGAACTTTCTCATCTCGCTTTGTTGGGTGGTATCCCTAGATACAATCCTGGACATACCTGCATTGGATTCAGGACAAAAATACTTTGGTGATCTAAGCAGCCTTGTTCCCACTGAGAAAATGATAGACCTGAACAAAAGCTGAGGCTTGAGAAATCAAACGCAGCTTTTGTACAGTCAACAGAGATTTTCACAGCGTGCTATTATTACTTTTTTCCCCTTTGGAAAATTAGCAATCTGCTATTGCCTGAGTAGGAGGTATGCGATGGAGAGAAATGACCAGGAGCTGGGCAGGGGGCCATGGTGCATAGCAGGGTATAAGATCAGTTGACAACTTGTGAGCCCATCCTCAGAGTCCCCCCACCAGGTTACATTTGAATTGGTCACATCTTCCCCGAGAGCAGGTGTCCCCCTTCTGTGCAGGAAGCTGATGGAGTCCCGTGCTTTGCAGCTGCCTGCTGAAACACTGGCCAGGCTTTGTTGGCCCCGGGACCAGGAAGTCTTGGTTTCTTAAAGGCAAGCAACCCGCTGTTTCAATTTATGTTGGCCTTCAACTGCCAAAAGGCGATCTGCTGAAAAGTTTATTTCAAGTAGAAATAAAAAGGAAATGTCGTAAATGAATCCAGCTGTTTGTTTCAGTTCTCATTTTTCAACTAGTTGAGTTAAGCACGTTGATTTTCAGGGGGAAAGAAAGGCTACAGATGTATACAGCCCAGGGTATTGACTGGGGGTGGGGCAGGGATTGAGTCAAATAACTAAAATGTCATTTCTGGGTAAGAGTCCCCATCTTTTTGGATTTTAATTGGAAATAATGAAGCCCTCCAACTGACTGAGGAAGGAAGAGAAAATTATTTTCCTTCTTCTCCGGAGCAAGTGCTCCCTTAGAAACTAACAGTGGAGAAAGCCCTGAGGAGACCTCTCTTTGTTCATTACTGTCCCATGTTTTTGGGTTTTGGTCTCTGGACTGTGAAGGAAAGTGGAAATGTCTTTTTCCTCTTCCCCACTCCTGCCTCAAGGCTAAACTTAATGACATATGGAGTTTGAGAAAGAAAACCCATAAGAGAAGCCCAGATGAGAGACAGTTTTTAATATCACACCCATCATATTAGGTATGATTATCACTTTTTTACTTCTGAGAAAATGAGGGTCAAAAGGACATAGTTACCTAGTTAGTACGTGGGGAAGGCAGGATTCAAACTCAGTTCTCTCTCACCAAAGCTGTGTTCTTCCTGTTACATCTATGGAAAAACACCAATGGGAGAATTCAAGTCTACCTCTCATTAGCTAAGTGACCTCTCTATACCTCAGTTTTCTTATCTATAAAAAGTAAACGATGGTAATAATGCCTGCTTCTTGGGAATGTTATAAAGATCAACTGAGTTAATATATGACAGTGTAAAGCATAATGCAAATGTCAGGAGGAATTATTGTTGTGATAAATTCTGCACCCACCACACTGGTGATAAGAGAATTTTCTTTCACTTACAGGTAATGCTGGGGCCTTTCTCCTCCACTGTTTTTAGAAATTATGTTGCCTAATTAAAATCTCCATTAACTGTATGAATGATTAGTCTCTGGAGTCATTATCTAAAGAGATTTGCTACCACAACTCTGCCTTTTAGACTCCAGTCTAAGTGTTTGTTCAAAAAAAAGAGTACCTCGTTCCTAATAGCTGCAGTTGGAGTGGTCTAGTCACTGCAATTACCCCTAAAAGCATATGTCATAAAAAATTGTCTCTGTGATTATAGTGTGAGTTTTCTTAAAAGGAGATTTACTTCCCCATTAGGCTTTATGTAGTCTATTATTAACAGAATTTTGTATTACCCTAGGATGTGTCATCACCTATCTTCTCTGGGAAAACTGAGCTAGCAGCCTCATTATTATACTTTTCTCTCCTTTTGCATTTATCAACTATATTACATGGTTAATGCTTAGGTCATTGGCACTGCATCCCACAGTGGACACCTGATGAGCACCCTCTCCCCTTTCCCCAGCCATTCTACTAATAGGACACCTCTTTACAAAGGAGAATCCTTTTCAGGTGGTTAGGATGGGACTGAATCTCCAAAGAAACAGATTCCCTTGCAAAAGAGCCTGGCTCAGGGATGGACACATGCAGAGCCTGGGGAATATGGGTCTTCTCAGGGACCTCTTTGCTAGATCTTTCCAGGGAGACATCTCCAGGAGGTTCCTAAACGGTAGGGCATGAACCTTGATTTCTGGAAGCTATCTTGCCAAGTACCTGGGGAACATCTGCCCAAGGAATGAAGCCAAACAGAGACAAGGTGAGATGGACAGACGGAGCCAGAGTCCTGACAACAGTATCTAGGTTCCTAGAACCTGCCAGTCTTAAAGCCCATGACTTCCCAGATATGCATCAACAAATTCCTTCCCTACTTTTATTTATTTATTTTGTTATGGTTTGAGTTGGTTTTCTGTTGCTTGCAGTTGAAAGCATCCTGACTAATTCACAGTCCATTGAGCATTTGATTTTTATTTCTGTAAAAGTGATGCACATGGCTAAGACTTGTGTCTGACACCACAAATATAACTACCATAGTCAGTGGGATACAACCAATGAGTGTGGTCTCGAGGGTTGAAGGACCCTACAGACTTGTCACCTGCTGAAGAAGATTCACAGTCCAGAGGATTGTTATTAACCAGCCACCTCCTCTCTTCTCCCTTTAACTCTTTCACAGAGGCTGACCTTAGTTTCCTCTTAGATTTTGTGTAATATAATGCATTTTTACAGCCCAGTGGAATTGGGAGTCCTGGGTCCTTGCTCCTACTTAGTAGTGTGATATTGGAAAAATCACTTAATCTCTCTCAGCTTCATTTTCTTCACCTACCAAATTAAAGTGGTGGACTAACCTTAGAAGATCACTATTAATCTTATGAAATTACTATGACTCTTATGTCCTAGTTGTTCCCTGCATTTGTTTCATCTTCCCACAAAAACCATAAACTCTTTGTATGCAGAAATAACATATTAAACTTCTTTTGAGTCTTCAGCATGTTTGGTTTTATATCATTCAGAATATTTTGGCAAGGCAGATAAAAATGTTTTTGAAATAAAATTACTTTTTTTTATTAATGAAGTAATTGACAGTAAAGTGGTACAAAAGTAGAGGGGTCCTTCATTTCTCTCAGAGAAAACAGGGTTGAGGAACGCAGAAACTTCCACTTATTAGAGTAAAATCTCCCAGACTGGTACTACCAGTTGGAGGAGAGACTCCATCAAAAATATAAAAGCAGGGCGCCTTCAAGATGGCGGAGGAGTAAGACGTGGCGATCACCTTCCTCCCCACAAATACATCAAAACTACACCTACATGTGAAACAACTCCTACAGAACACCTACTGAATGCTGGCAGAAGACCTCAGACTTCCCAAAAGACACCCTCAGGCGACCTACATGCAGAGGCAGGAACAAATCCAAAGCTGAACCCTAGGAGCTGGGTGAACAAAGAAGAGAAAGGGAAATTTCTCCCAGCAGCCTCAGAAGGAGCGAATTACATCTCCACAATCAACTTGATGTACCCTGCATCTCTGGAATACCTGAACAGACAATGAATCATCCCAAAATTGAGGCAGTGGACTTTGGGAGCAACTGTAGACTTGGGGTTTGCTTTCTGAACCTAATTTCTTTCTGGTTTTATGTTTATCTTAGTTTACTATTTAGAACTTATTATCATTGGTAGATTGGTTTATTGATTTGGTTGCTCTTTTCCTTTTTTTTTTAATATATATATATATTTTCCTTTTTCTCTTTTTGTGAGTGTGTATGTGTATGCTTTCTTGTGTGATTTTGTCTGTATAGCTTTGCTTTTACCATTTGTCCTAGGGTTCTGACTGTCCGTTTTTTGTCTGTTTGGTTGCTTGTTTTAGTATAGTTTTTAGCACTTGTTATCGTTTGTGGATTTGTTTTTTGGTTTGGTTGCTCTCTTCTTTCTTTCTCTCTTTTTTTATATTACTATTTAATTTTTTTATTTTTAATAATTTTTTCTATTTTAATAACTTTATTTTATTTTATTTTTTCTTTCTTTCTTTCTTTCTTTCTTTTTCTCCCTTTTCTTCTGAGCCGAGTGCCTGACAGGGTCTTGGTGCTCTGGCTGGGTGTCAGGCCCGAGCCTCTGAGGTGGGAGAGCCGAGTTGAGGACATTGGTCCACCAGGGACCTCCCGGCCCCACATAATATCAAACAGTGAAAGCTCTCCCAGAGATCTCCATCTCAATGCTAAGACCCAGCTCCACTCAATTACCAGCAAGCTACAGTGCTGGATGCCCCTTGCCAAACAACTAGCAAGACAGGAACACAACCCCACCCATTAGCAGAGATGCTGCCAAAAATCATAATAACTTCACAGACACCCCAAAACACACCACTGGACGTGGTCCTGCCCACCAGAAAGATAAGATCCAGCCTCATCCACCAGAACATAGGCACCAGTCCCCTCCACAAGGAAGCCTACACAACCCACTGAACCAACCTTACCCACTGGGGGCTCCTACAATGGGAACTACGAACCTGCAGCCTGCAAAAAGGAGACCCCAAACACAGTAAGTTAAGCAAAATGAGAAGACAGAGAAATACACAGCAGATGAAGGAGCAAGGTAAAAACCCACCAGAACAAACAAATGAAGAGGAAATAGGCAGTCTACCAGAAAAAGAATTCAGAGTAATGATAGTAAAGATGATCCAGAATCTTGGAAATAGAATATACAAGAAACGTTTAACAAGGATCTAGAAGAACTAAAGAGGAAACAAACAATGATGAACAACACAATAAATGAAATTAAACATTCTCTAGAAGGAATCAATAGCAGAATAACTGAGGCAGAAGAACAGATAAGTGATCTGGAAGATAAAATAGTGGAAATAACTAACGCAGGGCAGAATAAAGAAAAAAGAATGACAAGAATTGAGGACAGTCACAGAGACTTCTGGGACAACATTAAATTCACCAACATTCGAATTATAGGGGTCCCAGAAGAAGAAGAGAAAAAAAAATGGACTGAGAAAATATTTGAAGAGACTACAGTTGAAAACTTCCCTAATATGGGAAAAGAAATAGTGAATCAAGTCCAGAAGGCACAGAGAGTCCCATACAGGATAAACCCAAGGAGGAACACTCCAAGACACATATTACTCAAACTATCAAAAATTAAATACAAAGAAAAAATATTAAAAGCAGCAAGGGAAAAACAACAAATAACACACAAGGGAATCCCCATAAGGTTAACAACTGATCTTCCAGCAGAAACTCTACAAGCCAGAAGGGAGTGGCAGGACCTATTTAAAGTGATGAAAGGGAAAAATCTACAACCAAGATTACTCTACCCAGCAAGGATCTCATTCAGATTCAAAGGAGAAATTAAAACCTTTACAAACAAGCAAAAGCTAAGAAAATTCAGCACCACCAAACCAGCTTTACAACAAATGCTAAAGGAACTTCTCTAGGCAGGACACACAAGAGAAGGAAAAGACCTACAATAACAAACCCAAAACAATTAAGAAATTCAATGCAATCCCTATCAAACTACCAATGGGATTTTTCACAGAACTAGATCAAAAAATTGCACAATTTGTATGGAAACACAAAAGACCCCAAATAGCCAAAGTAATCTTGAGAAAGAAAAACAGAGCTGGAGGAATCAGGCTCCAGGACTTCAGACTATACTACAAAGCTACAGTAATCAAGACAGTATGGTACTGGCACAACAACAGAATTATAGATCAATGGAACAGGATAGAAAGCCCAGAGATAAACCCACGCACATATGGTCACCTTATCTTTGATAAAGGAGGCAAGAATATACAATGGAGAAAAGACAGCCTCTTCAATAAGTGGTGCTGGGAAAACTGGACAGCTACATGTAAAAGAATGAAATTAGAAGACTCCCTAACACCATACACAAAAATAAACTCAAAATGGATTATAGACCTAAATGTAAAGCCAGACACTATAAAACTCTTAGAGGAAAACATAGGTAAAACACTCTTTGACATAAATCACATCAATATCCTTTTTGACCCACCTCTTAGAGAAATGGAAATAAAAACAAAAATAAACAAATGGGACCTAATGAAACTTAAAAGCCTTTTCACAACAAAGGAAACTATAAACAAGATGAAAGACAACCCTCAGAATGGGAGAAAATATTTGCAAACGAAGCAACTGACAAAGAATTAATCTCCAAAATATACAAGCAGCTCATGCAGATCCATATCAAAAAACAAACAACCCAATCCAAAAGTGAGCAGGAGACCTAAATAGACATTTCTCCAAAGAAAGTATACAGATTGCCAACAAACACCTGAAAGGATGCTCAACGTCACTAATCATTAGAGAAATGCAAATCAAAGCTACAGTGAAGTATCACCTCACACTGGTCAGAATGGCCATCATCAAAAAATCTACAAACAATAAATGCTGGAGAGGATGTGGAGAAAAGGGAACCCTCTTGCACTGTTGGTAGGAATGTAAATTGATACAGCCACTATGGAGAACAGTATGGAGGTTCCTCAAAAAACTAAAAATAGAACTACTATACAACGAAGGAATCAATAGCACAATAACTGAGGCAGAAGAACAGATAAGTGACCTGGAAGACAGAATGGTGGAATTCACTGCCATGGAACAGAATAAAGAAAAAAGAATCAAAAGAAATGAAGACAGCCTAAGAGACCTCAGGGACAACATTAAATGCACCAACATTCACAATATAGGGGTCCCAGAAGGAGAAGAGAGAGAAAGGACAAGAGAAAATATTTGAAGAGATTATAGTCAAAAACTTCCCTAACATGGGAAAGGAAATAGCCACCCAAGTCCAGAAAGCACAGAGAGTCCCAGGCAGGAAAAACCCAAGGAGAAGCACACCGAGACACACAGTAATCAAATTCACAAAAATTAAAGACAACGAAAAATTATTAAAGGCAACAAGGGAAAAATGACAAATAATATACAAGGGAACTCCCACAAGGTTAACAGCTGATTTCTTAGCAGAAACTGTACAAGCCAGAAGGGAGTGGCACGATATAATTAAAGTGATGAAAGGAAAGAACCTACAACCTAGATTACTCTACCTGGCAAGGATCTCATTCAGATTTGACAGAGAAATCAAAAGCTTTACAGACAAGCAAAAGCTAAGAGAATTCAGCACCACCAAACCAGCTCTAAAACAAATGCAGAAAATTATAAGACACTGATGAAAGAAATGAGAGATGACACAAACAGATGGAGAGATATACCATGTTCTTGGATTGGAAGAATCAACATTGTGAAAATGACTATACTACCCAAAGCAATCTACAGATTCAATGCAATCTCTATCAAATTACCAATGGCATTTTTTACAGAACTAGAATAAAAAATCTTAAAATTTGTATGGAGACACAAAAGACCCGAAATAGCCAAAGCAATCTTGAGGGAAAAAAATGGAGCTGGAGGAATCAGACTCCCTGACTTCACACTATACTACAAAGCTACAGTAATCAAGACAATATGGTACTGGCACAAAAACAGAAATATAGATCAATGGAACAGGAGAGAAAGCCCAGAGATAAACCCATGCACATATAGTTGACTAACCTATGACAAAGGAGGCAAGGATATACAATGGAGGAAAGAGTGAGATTAGAACAATCCCAAACACCATACACAAAAATAAACTCAAAATGGATTAGAAATCTAAATGTAACACTGGACACTCTAACACTCTTAGAGGAAAACATAGGAATAACACTCTTTGACGTAAATCACAGCAAAATCTTTTTTGACCCACCTCCTAGAGTAATGGAAATAAAAACAAAAATAAACAAATGGGACCTAATGAAACTTAAAAGCTTTTGCACAGCAAAGGAAACCATAAACAAGACGAAAAGACAACCCTCAGAATGGGAGAAAATATTTGCAAATGAATCAACGGACAAAGGATTAATCTCCAAAATATATAAACAGCTCATGCAGCTCAATATTAAGAAAACAATCAACCCAATTAAAAAATGGGCAGAAGACCTAAATAGACATTTCTCAAAAGAAGACATGCAGATGACCAAGAGGCACACAAAAAGCTGCTCAACATCACTCATTATTAGAGAAATGTAAATCAAAACTACAATGAGGTATCACCTCACACCAGTTAGAAGGGGCATCATCAGAAAATCTACAAACAACAAATGCTGGAGAGGGTGTGGAGAAAAGGGAACCCTCTTGCACTGTTGGTGGGAATGTAAATGGATACAGCCACTATGGAGAACAGTATGGAGGTTCCTTAAAAAACTAAAAATAGAATTATCATATGACCCAGCAATTCCACTACTGGGCATATACCCTGAGAAAACCATAATTCAAAAGATACATGCACCCCAATGTTCTTTACAGCACTATTTACAATAGCCAGGTCATGGAAGTGACCTAAATGCCCAGAGACAGACGAATGGGTAAAGAAGATGTGGTACATATATACAATGGAATATTATTCAGCCATAAAAACGAACGAAATTGGGTCATTTGTAGAGACATGGATGGACCTGTAGACTGTCACACAGAGTGAAGGAAGTCAGAAAGAGAAAAACAAATATCATATATTAATGCATATATGTAGAATCTAGAAAAATGGTACAGATGAACCGGTTTGCAAGGCAGAAATAGAGACACAGATGTAAAGATATGGACACCAAGGGAGGAAAGCTAGGGGGCTGGGTGGTGGTGGGATGAATTGGGAGGTTGGGATTGACATATATACACTAATATGTGTAAAATAGGTAACTAAAAAGAACCTGCTGTATAAAAATAAAATAAAATTCAAAAAAGAAAGCAGTAATGTACAAATACAAACATCTGAGTATTTCTGATTGTATGCTCCTGCCCTCCATCAAAAGTTTTGTAATTTGAAGCAAAGCTGCATTTTTATAAAGTTAATTCTTAAAGGGAAGGAAAAAGCTAAAAATATTGAAGAATAACTTCACATAGCATGTGGCAGAAAAAGTGCTGGGCTGGAAGCCATAATGTTTCATTTTTGTCTTGGTTTGGCCACTGTCTAGCAATGAATGAATTGGCAAATACGGCACCTTGTAGGTTTGGCTTCATCATCTAAGAACAAAAGATCTGGATTAGGTGACTCTAACCCCATTCCAACTCTCTTAATTAACTATGAAAGTACTGATGTGTTCTACATAAAATTGATAAGTATATTATTTCATGATTTGGTTTTCTCATAATTTATGTTCACTGTAAATTTTCACTAAAATTACCTAAATCATATTTGTTAAAGGTTTTTCTGTATCTGAAGGAAAAAAAGATAAAGACTTCTCAAAGTCTCCTTCTGAATTCTCTAAAGCAGTTCTCTCTGTCCAGGACAGGAGCCTAAGGATTTCAGCTTAGATGTGTATGAAATGGATCAGGTATGGCTCAAGTGCAGAGATGCTTCTCCTAAGAGAAATGATCCCTGTGTTTTAGTCAGACTTGCCAACTGAGTATATTACAGCAGAGCCAATTACAGGCTGAGCTAGCTTGGGAGCTGTCCAGAACACCAATCTATAAATGACATTAAATCATCACAGAATAACATTAAATATGCAGCATAACTGAAGAAATGAAAGTTGTCTCCACTGGAACTGAAGTGGACAGTGCATTTATGGGAGGAAAAAGAAAATCACCCATCAAGTATTTTTGCTGTGCACTCAAGAGGCTCACCATCGGCTGGCCCCACCATCACACTAAGTCAGCAGGACCTGAGATCAGCAGAGTCAGACAGCTGACATTCTGAAAGATAATAGTACCGTCAGCCCTCTATAGCTTGGGTTCCTCATCACAGATTCAACCAACTGTGAATCAAAAATATTGCCCTCAAAATTCCAGAAAGTTCCAAAAAGCAAATCTTGATTTCGCCATGTGCCAGTAATTATTGACATAGCATTGACATCGTATTAAGTATCATAATAATCCAGAAATGATTTAAAAGATATGGGAGGATGTGCATAGGTTATAAGCAAATGCTATGCTGTTTTATAAAAGGAACTTGAGCACCCATGGATTTTGGTGTCCTTGGGGGTCCTGAAACCAATTCCCTGTGGATACCAAGGGGCAACTGTACATGATGTACTCTTTACAGAAATGACCCATTTATCCCAACATTGCAATTTTGGACAATTTGCTATGCCCCCAAATAGTTGCCTAGTTTGGAAGAACAGCATGTAATAAATTTATCATGAATATTCAAAAAGGCATATAACTTTAATAAATGTCAAGTTAGTTTCTCCCTATGTGATAGTTACTTTTTTTTTAAATACATCTTTATTGGAGGATAATTGCTTCACAATACTGTATTAGTTTCTGTTGTACAACAAAGCGAATCAGCCATATGCATACACATGTCCCCATATCCCCTCCCTCTTAAACCTCCCGCCCATCCTCCTTATCCCACCCCTCCAGGTCATCACAAAGCACCCAGCCCATCTCCCTGTGCTATGCTGCTGCTTATGTGTCAGTTGGCTGGGCAACAGTGTCCAGTTGTTTGGTTAAACACCAGTCTAGATGTTGCTGTGAGGGTATCTTTTAGATATGATTAACAATTTAATGGGTAGACTTTGAGTGAAGCAGATTACTCTCCATTATGGGTGGGCCTTATCTAATCAAAGGCCTTAAGAGCAAAGACTAAGGTTGCCCAAAGAAAGAAGGAAGGAATTTAACCTCAAGACTGCAACATAGAAACCCTACCTTACTTTCCAGCCTGCAGATTTTGGACTCAAGACTTCAACCCCAACTCTTTGAATTTCCAAACTACTGACTTGCCCTACAGATTTCAGACTTGCCAGCCCCCAAGTTAGCATAAGCCAATTCCTTAAAATAAATCTCTGTCTCTCTCTTTCTGTGTGTGTGTGTGTGTATGTGTGTGTGTGTAAGCTATTGGTTCTGTTTCTCTGGAGAGCCTAGTATACATACCTCTACCAAATTCAACTTGAACTAATATTTAAAGAGCACCCCCCTGCTGAGACATTAAGGAAGACTCCGCACCGATGGAGGAGCGTGGGGTGAAGGGTGGAAAGGGGGCAGCAACTCTGCTTGAGGATCAGGGTCTAAGGCTAATTTTGTGGAGAAGAGGTAGCTCCTAGGTACAGCCCCCAGGTGTCAAGATAATCCACGCATCTATGTCTACCATCCCTGCTGAGCGCCTTCCCCAGGCCAGGCACAATTCCAAGCTCTTTCCATATATTAACTCATTAATCAGGACAGCAGCTCTAGTGGGGTTGGGAATATTCATATCCTATAACACATTTGAGGAAAGTTAGCGTCAAGGACCCTGAGTAAATTACCAACATAATTGTGGATCCAGAGCCTAGCCCTAGACTCTACAACTCTAGAAATTAGCCTCTTAACCACGATACAAAAACTGCCTCCATAAAAACAAATAATGTCTGCTGAAGGATCAACTGAAGAGAAAATAAACATTTTAACTGCAAAGGAATTAGAAAGTGTAATGGATCTTCAGGTATTTGGGGCCAGAGCTTTGCTTGTCTGGTCTGAAGGCTTTGACATTCCAACTTTAGTGCTCTTGGCCTTCTCATTGATTAAGAGAGGTCAGGGGTAGGGAAGAGGAAAGAGAATAACACTTACAGAGTGGCTGCTCTGTACTAAGTATTTTACGTATATTTTCTCGTTCAATCCTGACAATCGTTCCATGGAGTGTGGGAGGCATATTATCATCCCATTTTTCAGATGAGTAATCTGAAACTCAAAGAGATTCGGTAATTTGCTCTAAGATGAACATGTCGGTATAACAGATCTGAGGTTTTACACCCAAGAAGAAGAAGAAGGCACCGGAGGATCTCTAAATCAGCAGCCAAACACACCACTTTGTAAAAGGACTCTTCCACGAGAGATGGGAAAACCACTGGGGAGGACTGGGACCCATATGGGATTATTACCTATCAGGGCTGAGAGGACAGAATGGATATAATCTGAATCCTGTTAAATGTTCTCTAAACTGTTTCTTAGCTGCACTGTTTATGAGAATACCAGAACCAGTTTATGTTTGTGGTTTTGGGAAAAATTATTTGTGTTGGGGAGAATGTTGTGAGGGTGGGGGAAATAATCCCCCAACTCAGTTCCCCCTGACCCTCCTTTATGCATTTTCCATCCACTACACTGCCACCCTCCTGTAAACAAAATGTGCAGAAGAGCACAGTTCACCTTTTATTAGCTGAAGTTAGCAGTCAGAAGTCCAAATGTGGTGTGTCTTGGTGTGGATGTCTTTGCGTTTATCCCTCTTGGAATTTACTCAGGTTCTGAAATCTACAGATTTATGGCGGGGCGGTGGCGGGGGGGGGGATGGTTTGCCAAATTTGGGGACTTTTCAGCCATTATTTCTTTGAGTACTTTTTCAGCCTCACTCTCTCTCTCCTCCCAGACCTCCAATGAAACAAATGTTAAATATTTTGTTGTAGTCCCACAGATCCCTGAGGACTACTTAATTTGTTTGTTTGTTTGTTTTCAGTCTATCTTCTCTCTGTTGTTCAGATTGGGAAATCTCTATTTTTCTGTCTTCCAGTTCACTGATTCTTTTCTCTGTCCCTTCCATTTGCTGTTGAACCCATCCATCACGTTTTTTATTTTGGTTATTGTATTTATTGGTTCTAAAGTTTTCACTTGGTTCTTCTTTACCACTTCTCTTGCAGTGCTGAGACTTTTATTTCTTTGCTGAGACTTCATTTTTTCGTTTGTTTCAAATGTGTTCGTAACTGCTCTTTGAAGCATTTTTATGATGGCTGCATTATAATTGTTGTCAATAATTCTAAAATTTCTGACATCTTAACGTTGGCATCTGTTACATGCTGAATAGTGTCTTCCTAAATTTATTTGTTGAAGTCCCAACCTCCAGTAACACAGAATGTAACCATATTTGGAAATAGGACCTTTAAGGAGGCAATTAAGGTTAAATGAGGTCACACGGGTGGGCCCTAATCCATGTGACTGTATTTAGAAATAGGGCCTTCAGAGAGGTGATTAACTTAAAATGAAGCTAATAGGGTGGAACCCTAATCCAATATGATGGTGTCCTTATAAGAAGAGGAAGAGACACCAGGGATGTGTGTGCATGGAGTAAAGGCCATGTGAGGACACAACAAGGAGATGGACATGTGCAAACCGAGGAGAGAGGCCTCCGGAGAAACCAAACCTGCCAACACCTTGATCTTGGACTTCTAGCCTCCAGAACTCTGAGCAATAAATATCTGCTGTTTAAGCCACCCAATCTCTGGGATTTTGTTATGGCAGTCCTAGCAAACTAAGACAGTGTCTATTTATTTTCTTATTTCACTAAGTTTGAGATCTTCCTTGTTCTTGGTATAATGAGTGATTATGGATTGCAACCTGTTCACTTTGGGTGTTATAAGACTCCAGCCCTTATTTAAGCTTTCTATTTCGGCTGGCTTTCACTGACACCATTCCAACATGAGAAGGGGAGGCACCGGCTCCAGGTGGGGGAAGAAGTCTGAGTTCCCCATTTGGCCTCCATTAAATGTGAGGAGCCTCTTCATTACCTGGCCACAGCCCTGAGATCCAGCTCCCCACCAGCCTCCACTGATACTTGCCTGGCTGGCAGGGTTGGATTGCTTCGCTTCTGCTCCCCATGTGGCTTCCACTGACCCCACAGGGAAGGGGGTGGCCTTGTTACTGCTGGGCAGTGATGAAAGGCCTGCCTCTCCAATAAACTTTCTCTTCACTGTTGGGCTGGGTGGAAGTCCATGCTCTCTACTGGCCATCAGTGATACCATGGGGGGAAGAGGGTCTTGTTACTAAGAGGGGATAAAAATCCTGTTTCCCTAATCAGTGTTCTCTGACACCATCCTGGCAGGAGGATTGATGCCTTACAGCCTAACAAAGATAGAGTCTAGACTCCCCACTCGACCTGATGGATGCGTGGGGGTGGGGCTGGAGTAGGATGATTATTGTCTAAAAGTTTCTGTTTTGTTAGGCTGCTCCTTTCCTGACATTTGGCTAAAAAGAGCAGGCTTTTCTCTGGGCTTTTTGGGGGGTCTGTACTCATGGGCATTTCTAGGTGATGGCTCCTTCAGCTCCTGGTCCAGGACATATGAAGCTAAAAGAAAATCCAAAGAACTCACCACTGTATCATTCCTTCCTCATGTCCCAAGGTCCCAAGGCAGTCTGCCTTCTTCTCTCCAACTTTCAGAGTCTTCTTGTGTTTGTTATAAATGTCACGTCCAGGGCTTTTAGCTGTAATTTCAAGAGGAATAGGGGAAAATGTGTCTACTCCATCTTCCTGGAAGCAAAAGTTTTGGCCCATTTTTGAGCATCCGAAAAGCCAATTTGTCTAAACATTTTACAAATAACTTTAAGTGGAAACGTCATCACCACAATCTTAAAAATGTTTCTCCATCCATTAGTGGCCATTTTCACCTAATTTAGACCCAGCCTACCATCATCATTTTGTATCTCTCTCTCCCTTTCCCTTTTCTGTTCACTAGTCTTTCCCCTTTCTGTTTAGAGCAAACCAACAAATTATCTTGCCCACCTCTCCCCAAAATTTTAGTGAAATTTATTGAGAGCCTGCCCTGGCCCCAGCCCTGCAGAATGTGTTTGCCTAAAATCTTCCTTCAGCCCTGAGCAGAGGAAAAGCAGCTAAAACATTTTCATCGTGCTATTTATTGTGACCCTGAGTAGTTTCTAAATTAAGTCACAGATAATGATTATTTCAGATTCATTTCACAGTATCTTCTAAAATAGTTCTATCTCGGGAGAGACCACTGTGTGCTCTAAAAGATCAGCCACTCAAAGTCATCTTTAGAAAACTAGCAACAGAATGAGATTTGTATTTGGTGCCTTCCTTGCTTAAGTGACATAAAGTGATGGATTAAACCAATCATGCTCCAAAACATCCTTCTCCCCTATTCTCCTCATAGCACTCAGCCACCCCTGGAAAGATCTTACCTATTTGTTTACATGTCTTCAGTCTTCGCACCATACAAAGCAGGAGCTAGACAGCTATCTTGTCAGTAGTCACTTCCCAGGGGTAAGACGGTGCCACACGGAGTCGACTGTCCAGGAATACTTGTTTGCACTGGTTGCAATGAGATTTTTAAACATATAACATCCAAAATTTCTGCAAGTATATTTCACTTCCTATTACATTTCCCTCACTTTCAAAATTGACTAATCTTTATAGGAAATTTAATTGGAATTTTGTTTGTTTGTTTTTTGGCTGCGTTGGGTTTTCGTTGCTGCACGAGCTTTCTCTAGTGGTGGTGAGCGGGGGCTGCTCTTCGTTGCTGTGCGCGGGCTTCTCACTGCAGTGGCTTCTCTTTTTGCAGAGCACTGGCTCTAGGCACGGGGGCTTTAGTAGCTGCAGCATGCGAGCACAGTAGTTGCAGCACGTGGGCCCTAGAGCGCAAGGGCTTCAGTAGTTGCAGCCTGTGGGCTAACTAGTTGCACCTCGCGGGCTCTAGAGTGCAAGCTCAGTAGTTGTGGTGTACAGGCTTAGTTACTCCACGGCATGAGGGATCTTCCTGGACCAGGGATCCAACCCGTGTCCCCTGCATTGGCAGGCGGATTCTTAAAAACTGCACCACCAGGAAAGTCCAGTTGGAATGTTTTATATTTTTACCTCAACTGTTTTTTTAAGAGTATTTAATCACCTCTTCTTTTTTTTTTAAACCCTCTTATGCGTTTTTCATGTAAGAATTCTGGAGTATTTTTCTTTTTTAAATGCCCAATTGTTAGGAGATGAGTATAGGTTTTTTGCATTTCACCAAATACAATTTTCCTGAATTTGTTTGGTGATAGAGAGAGAGATTTATTATGAGGAATCCGTTTGTGTGATTATGGAGGCCGAAAAGTCTCACGATCTGTCATCTGCCAGCTGGAAACCCAGGAAGGCCAGTGGTGTAATTCAATCCAAGTCCAAAGGCCTGAGAACCAGTTAATCATGGTTTAAATACCAGTCTAAGGTCAAGAGAAGACCAATGTCCCAGCTCAAACAGGCAGGCAGGAAGGAAAAACAAGGCGAATTCTTCCCTCCCCTGCCTTTTGTTCTGTTCAGGCCTTCAACAAATAGGCTGATGCCACCCATACTGAGGAGGGTAATCTGCTTTCCTGAGGTCACCAATCCAAAGGCTAATTTCATCCAGAAACACCCTCTTGGACACACCCAGAAATAATGTTTGATCTGGGTACCCCCAGCTAGTCAAATTGACACATAAATTTAACCATCACTGTGATAATGCCTCATAGGGGCTGTGGTAGATTAAAGTATTTAATGTACATAGCGTACTTAAAACAGTGCGTAGCACCTGGTGTTAGAAAAGTATTTGCCATCATTATTATTACTATTATATTATTTATTATTTGGTGATTAATTAAGATTACCTAGATCATTCATTTGAGAATATAAATAAAGAAAAGATTGAAGTTCGAGGCTGAGGGTACTTCAACATTTAGAAGAGAAAAAGCGGGCAAAGAAGAATGAGAAGGATCAGGAGGGTAGGGGAAAACAAGTATGATGACATAAACCCACAGGAAAAAAAAAAGCATTTCAAGACTGAGCAGAATTCCCATGTGTTGAATGATGCTGAGAGTTCAAGCAAGGCAAGGATGGAGACGTGAACACTGGAACTTAGTACATAAATCATTTATGTTAGTTGACAAGATCTTTGTGTAGATATCGCCTGGTTTTCACTACCAGGCATCCTTCCTCTTTCTTCTGGTAGCAGTATCCTACACTTGCTTTGAGATTTACATGCCAAACTCTGTATGTGGACCCAGTAAATCTGTCCACTATGGCACTCTATCCTCTTCTACCACAGACATAGACTAGCTCATCAGAATCCTCCTCAGAAAGGTGTATTTCAGAGTTTGGGGGAAATACTGTCTCTTTAAACTTTTGTTGTTAAACTGGTGGGATATTAGCCTGGGGTTATAGATAGACAACGGTCTTGCCTGGAAAATGGAGAGACCCATTAAGGGAGGCAATGACAGAGCCCTAATTATACTGTTGGAGCACCTAGATTTAGCCATGCCTGAAGCCATATTCATCCTCAGGATTCCTAGAATTCTTAAGTTGGCATGAGCTAGATTTCAGTCACTTTCAGCCAAAAGCATTTTGACTCTATCATAAATATTTTCACAATGATCGTAATATAAAAAACATCAAGTGAGATTTATATTTTGGCACATCCAAAATCTATGAAAAGAAAATTGGAAAGTAGACAGCAGAGGAAGGGGGAAGATGTAGAATTCAGTTGGTGCGCGTATCTCATTGACAGGACCAAGCTCTCTATTCCTGATAATGAGCTCTGGGTTTTGAGCTCTTTTACATTCTGTATCTTTACAGACAT
This sequence comes from Balaenoptera musculus, assembly GCF_009873245.2. Lineage (NCBI taxonomy): Eukaryota > Metazoa > Chordata > Mammalia > Artiodactyla > Balaenopteridae > Balaenoptera > Balaenoptera musculus. The sequence goes on from NC_045796.1 coordinate 32,067,600, forward strand.
ATCTGCAGCAGGCACTTGACACATGGGGTCAACAGACCAGGCAACATCGGGAAACCAGTGACGTTAGCTGGTCTAGTAGCAGGTAGCAAGCTAGGCTCAGTCACAAGGTGAAACTTTAGGGACATAATGTTAGTTCCTGGGAACAAGTGTGAGAGGGAAGGCTTTTGAGGATAAGGCAAGGAATGTTCTTGGGAGAGACTGGAGAATAATGTAGTAGCTTGATGGAAACAAACAAACAAAAAAGCTCAGTTAGCACTCAAACCAGTTTGAGTTCATCTTTACGAGCAATAGAAACTATGTCTAGCTAAGTTAAGCAGAAAGAGGATTCATTACAATGGTGTTGATGACTCACAGAATCTCTGGGTAGGCCAGAGAAGCAGGCTTGGGGGACATTCAGGCAGGGCCACCTGCCAAATCACAACATAAACCTGGTCCAGTGAAGATGCCGAGCACTGCTTGCCTCTCAGACACAACCAGCTGTAGATAATAGATGCAGCTGCCACCATCCTCAGAGTGCATTGTGCATGGCTTATGCTTCTTTATGTCATTAGCTTCCAAAGCAACATCTGTGTGACTTTGGGGGCACCGAGGGGTTGGAAGTAGAGGACAGAGAGTGGAGTAGGACCGGCAGAGCCAAGGCCATGTGCCTAGCTGCAAGGGAGGCTGTGAAAGTGGATATAAGGCAGTGTCGCCTTCTATCATAGCCCATGAACTCTGGGAAATTTTGTGCAGTATTCTCAAATATAAGAACATTCAAATGATGGGTGGCCAAGAATAATGGCAAGCACACTAGCCCCATTAAAATGCAGTGTGGGCAGTGACTCAGAGTGTAGGCTTTGGAATAAGACTGCAGACGTTCAAGTTCAAGGTCTGATACTTCCTTGCTCTTTAATTTCTCTATGCCTCATTTCACTCATCTGAAAAATGGAGATAAGAATAGAAACTAGCCCAGAGTTGGTGTAGGGATTAAGGAAGGTGATGTTCACGTAAAGAGACAAATTATGAGCCTGAGGATGCCCAGCCTCTCCCTTTCTTTGTCTGCGAAAGGAGATTCTGGTGGTGGCCTCTCAAGTTATTTTGCTCCCATATCTTCCAAGGAAGGCCCTGTTATTGCCAAAGTTGTTCCTAGGGCTTTTGTGATATAGAATTGGGATAGAAGATCAGGAGGAATATAACTCAAGATATGCCTATGCTAGGACTAGGACAAGAGAAGAATTTTTCAAGGATTTTGGAGAAGAGAAAGACTAGAGATCTGGCAATACTAGAAAAGTGGATAGGAGAGGAAAGGGGCTCTTGATATTTCCCTTTAAATAGATAGATAGATAATCTTATACATGTAATCGTACATATTATATATAACCTCTTATGGTATTGAGGAAATGCTAGTCATGAATATGGTCATTTTAAAATTATGTTTTGATAGCTGACCATGTTTCTTTTGGGCAACACTGCCTTAGGCGTGAATTAAGTGGATCATAGGGTCATCAAGAAGGAAATGAAAATACAAGGAAAACACCTGGCATAGTGCCTGGCACATAGTAAGTGTTGCACACGTTAGCTGCTGTTACTATCAAAACTGGATCAAAGTCAGAGAAAGAGTGATATGATGTGAGTAGGCACTTGAGCTATTGAACCAGGACTTCATAAAATCCTCTGAGGGAGATCAGGATTGATGCCAAACCCCGAGGCAAGACTGAGCTGAATCTGCTGACAGCCAGCTGCAGTGCCTTCATCCTTATAGTCTGCCTCCCAACTAGAAAGCAAAACTCCTTGTATGAGCTGAACTGTCCCCCCCCCCCCAGTTCATATGTTGAAGTCCTAACCCTCAGTACCTCAGAGCGTGACTGTACTTGGAGATAGAGCCTTCAAAGTGGTAATTAAGGTAAAATGAGGTCATATGTGTGAGCCCTGGTCCAATAGGGTTGAAAAAAGAGATGAGGTCACAGACAGACACGTATAGAGGGTAAACCCTGTGAAGACATCAGAAGACATCCATCTACAAGCCAAAGAAAAAGATCCTCAGAAGAAACCAACGCTGTGGACACCCTGACCTTGAACTTCTAGCCTCTAGAACTGTGAGGAAATAAATTTCTGCTGTTGAAACCACCCATCTGTGGTATTTTGTTATGGCAGACCTACCCAACTAAGACACATGAAAATCAGCACCGCCCGAGTCCAGAGTATCCTCAGTGTGCCCCATTGTACCCGGCCCATAAGCTTATGAGGCAGAGGGTAGCAGCTCAGTAAATACTGGAGGTGTTACCCAGGTTGGTAAATGTCAATCTGAGGAAATAATCTAGAAGCTGTTAAAAGGTAGAAATGAATTTGGCAACGCTCACTGATAATCATAACCTTCAAGTAATACTAAAAATTCTGATACAGGGAGTCTGTCTTTTTTTTTAAGTCACTAAGTAAGATGTATTAACAGCCAGTACCTATTGAAGGTTTTAACATACTAGATGCTGTTACTTTGCTGTATCAGCTGATTTAATGCTCACAACAACCCTATCAATATTAAAATATCAAAATATTCATTGTTATTGTGAATATGATCAGCATTCTAATTATATTCTGACATTAAACCCCTTGCATAGATAAATAGAGACACAGAGAGGTGAAGTAGTTTTCCCAAGGTCACAAAGCCAGTAATTGGCAGAGTCTAGCTATGGGTCTACCTCAACGTCTGCACTCTTACCCATCAGGGTAAGACCCAAGAGGGTCTCCGAGTTTGTGTTGTATACTTGTGTGACCTTGATAACCTGGAACGTAAACTTCTTGGCTTCTGCCACTTGAATCCTTGACCAGTCAGAGGTAAATATTGTGAGTGACCTTTTGCCCTAATAAATATCAGTGTGACGTTTTTATTTTAACCAAAAAGAGGTTAATGTGATGATTCCTTTAACAATGGTCAATGTTAGGGGAAAAAAATACTATTTGCTGAGCTTTAATGATCTTCCCACATAACCCAATTCCTTTGTCAACCTTTCCCCAGTGTGAAAAATCCTCATTATTAACATGAATATGATTAGCATTCTAATTATATATTTACATAAAGACATCCTTTTTCAGTTTTTTCCCACACACAGTTTTCATTACAGTATATGGCAACCTTGGTGCTGAAGGTCAGGGTCTGAAAGCTACCCTGGGCCCCCCACTGCCTTTATTTACAACCTCCCACAGTTCTCACATAGCTACAGATGGGTCCTTAGGCCTTAGTCTATCATAGATTTCTTTCTGTAGTGCATGAGGAGTGACCGAGGTTTTTTAAATGCCTACAGTCTCCTCTGAAATAGCAGTTACTGCAAAGGAAGAATTTGTTATGGAGAATACAAACAAACTATTTCAGCTGGGAGCTACTCAGAAATTTTATAATTTGCCATTAAATAGGATTCTTAGCATTGACAATGGAAGGCATTCTGCCACAGTGAACCGTTCTGATTGACCAGAGTTCACCATCACGTAGACTAAGAAGGCAGAAATAATCTTACCATCCATCTAACTAAGTAGATAAGCCAGAACGCTTCATAACACAACACATGGGTGCTAAGCGGGTTGTGATAGAAGATAAGACCTCTGTAACGAACTGAAATCACTGCTAATTTTTCCAAGCCCTTGATCAAATCATTTTTTTCTATGTACTATCTGAGAGCAAAAGCCCTATTTCTAAATTCCTTCTGGAAGTGTGATATTAAAAAAATACCCGTGTTATTGAAATTTTTGTTATTCTCTTTCTGGAACACTCTTTGACTTACAACAGCATAATACACCCTTAAGACAGATCAAATTTAGAGACTAGGGCTTTTTAATCTTTATCTACCCAACTGTGTTGGGAATGGTACCTTGAATTCATTGTGTTTTCAAATTAAATTTAAATCCACAAATTTCTTATGCATGCTGTGCAAAACAATCCACTCCATAATGCATATTTGTTAAATATTTGCACTGTGCTTGCTGGAAATCACAAAAGGCTAGGTTGTTGTTCTTGACTAGTACAAACAGATTTTTTAAGTGAACAATTAGGTTTTAAAGAGACCAAACCAGGGAAAAATAATTATACCCCATTTGGAACTCAAGCCCATTGTTTGTATAAAGACTATATTAAACTAAAAATCTGAGTCATCGCTAACTAGTATAAGCACCTTCAAATTGTATGTAGTATTTTACATAAATTTTAATACTCCTAACAGTTTCATTGGGGCAAAAAAGAAATCTTTCCTTTTATCTGATAGTCTCAGATAAAAGCATGTAAAAGTTGTTTTTGTGGGGTCATCCACTTAACTTTGCCTTAGAACCCGCTGCATGAACCCTACATCCCCACCTCTGCCTGGGGCTGCCTTGTCCTGTTTCTCCTTCCTGGCTCTCTCCTTGGCTTGGCATTACCCCCACTGCCCTTCTGCTTGCTTTAGGCTGAGCCTTGCTCACACTCGAGCCCCCAGGTAGGGATGTCCAGGTAACCCCTCCACCCCAACGTGACCTCAGTCCCTCCCCTTTTTCCTCAGAGCAGGTCTCAGTGCCCTGACCTCCACTGCCCTCTCCCTGCAGTCACCCTCTTCATGCAACAGACTTACCACTGAGGAGATAGGAGTCTGGGAAACCAACACAGGAGAAATAACTCCTTAGTTCATAGCACATTTTCATCAACAAACTATAGAAGATCCCCTTTCGTGACGTTAAAAATTATATTATTTATTTATGTTTGTTTGTTTATTATCTTGTTCTCATAGCAAATTCCCTTTCCTCCACTCCCTTATATAAAACTTTTCGGGAACCCTCCTACACTGTTGGTGGGAGTGTAAACTGGTGCAGCCACTGTGGAGAACAGTATAGAGGTTCCTTAAAAAACTAAAAATAGAGTTAACATATGATCTAGCAATCTTACTCCTGGACGTGTATCTGGAGAAAACTATAATTCAAAAAGATACATGCACCCTAATATTCATAGCAGCACTATTTACAATAGTCAAGACATGGAAGCAACCTAAATGTCTATCAAGAGATGAATGGATAAAGAAATGGTGGTATATATATATATATATATATATATATATATATATATATATATATATATTTATTTATTTATTTATTTATATATACATATAAATATTACTCAGCCATAAAAAAAGAATGAAATAATGCCATTTGCAGCAACATGGATGGATCTAGAGATTATCATACTAACTGAAGTAAGACAAACAGAGAAAGCCACATATTATATGATATTGTTTGTATGTGGAATCTTAAAAAAATGATACAAATGAGCTGATTTACAAAACAGAAACAGACTCACAGACATAGAAAACAAACTTATGGATACCAAAGTGGAAGTGGCTGGAGGAGGGATAAATTAGGAGTTTGAGATTAGCAGATACAAACTACTGTATATAAAATAGATAAACAAGGTCTTACTGTATAGCACAGGGAACTGTATTCAATATCTTATAATAAACTATAAAGGAAAAGAATCTGAAAAGGTATATACATATAAAACTGTATAACTTTGCTGTACATCAGAAACTAACACAATGTAAATTAACTACTTTTAAAAAAAAGAAACATTTTCTGATGTGTTTGTATTTTTTTTGTTTTCATTAAATGTGTTGCTACAAAATATTCCTTGGTGCATGTGTGTGTGTGTGTGTGTGTGTGTGTGTGTGTGTGTGTGTGTTATAGGTTTCATTCTGTTTCAATTCTCACTCAGGATTATTTTGCAGATACATTATGTAGCTATGTTGCTTTTAACTACTGTATAATATGCCCATTCTTCACATTGTATATATTTACTCTCCCAGTGATGGTCACTCAGCTTGCCTAGAATTCCCTGACACCACAAATAACGCTGCAAAGAACATCCTCATATCATTCCTTTAGGCTTATGCCCAGGAGTGGAAGTCCTTGGCGACCCTGCACAGAGACTGTCAGCACCATACCTGTATCCCCTCGGCCTCCCCATCACTCACACAGGCAGGCCTCCCCAGCTGCCCAGTGCCAACATCTGCATATCTTTGCCTGTGGGCTTTCTCAGCAGACCTTAACCAATGCTTAATGACAGTTATGTAAAAATACTCCAAAAAAAAAAAAAAAGAAAAAAAAATACTCCAGCTCTTTCACCCCTTGGGGGGCGGGGTGGACAAACTGTGAGGGTCTTACTCTACACTGGCTCCTAGACTCCCCCAGATAAACTCCATTAACACACAGTAGTCACTTGCTTGAAAACATGTCCTTTATTGAGTGCCTTTCCTTCTCTACCTCACTTCTCCGCTCCCCTATCAGGGTTTCCTGTCACCACCCAAATAAACCACTTCCCTTCCAGTCCTTACTTTGGGGTATGTTTTGAGGAGAACTCAAAACACAGGTGTGTGTTTATTTACCTTGAGTAAGTAGTGGCCAGTTAACAGAATGACTCACCCCCAACAGCAGTGGTGAGGGTGGTACCCACATTCCAAGTCCTCCCCGACACTGGCACTATCCAGCCTTCTCAATTGTGCCCATTGAATTGGCTTAAGTGATATCTCATTGGTATTTTAATTTCCATTTCTCTGATTTCAGGGAGTTCCCTGGCGGTCCAGTGGTTAGGACTCCGCGCATCCACTGCCGGGAGCCTGGGTTCGATCCCTGGTTGGGGAACTAAGATCCCATAAGCCGCACGGCAGGGCCAGAAAAATGTTTTTCTCTGATTTCAAATCATTGTGAACTTTTCCTTATTTGTGTGTTTCCATCTTCACTTTCTGCAACGAAGATTAATGGTAACAGCTAACACTAGATCGTTCACACATATTCCAAGAGGCCATATTCCAGCAGCTCTATATGTATATTAACTCATTAAATCCTGGTGCCAACCCTAGGTTTTATTCTTATCACCATCGGAATTTTGAAGATAAACCAAAACCCAATTAAGTCACTTTCCCAAGGTCATATAGCTAGTAAGTCATGGAGCCTGAGTTAAAACCCAGACTCGGGCTAAGAAGCTGTGCTCTTAACTCTCTTACGTTGCTGCCTTCCCTGATTCAACATTTTAAGAACCTTTCCCTCTTCTGTTCTACAGAGTTTCCTTTGAGCCTGCTTCCCCTTCCAAGCAAATGAATAATGTAGGGATTAAGTCCTAGAATTGGGTGGGGAGTTCATTACTTGGGACACTGTTAACTGAGCCTCTTCAGTGGTGCAATACAAAGAACACTTGGTTAGCACAGTCATTACAAAGTGAAATATTCTACTTTATTAAATACTCTAGTCAACTGAGGAGTATATGGCTACCATACTAAGACACATTAATAAAAAGTGGTACCCTAAAATGTTAAGATCTGTATTAGGTTTCTTTCGCTGCTGTAAACATTACCACAAACTTAACAGCTCATAGCAATACGAATGCATTAGCCCACCCTTTCTTCAGCCAGTTCCCATGAGCTCAACTTCTTCCTCTGCTCTGGGTCTCAGAAGGCTGGCCCAAGCACTCATCTGCAGCTCCCTATCTGGAAGGAGAATTTGCCTCCACACTCACTCCTGTTGTTGGCACAATTCTGTTCCTCGTGGCAGCGGGGCTGAATTTCCCATTCGCTCACTGGCTGTCAGCCGGGAGTCCCCCCTGAGCTTAAGGGGCACTTAAGGCCACCTGCATAACCCATCCCTCCATGACCTCCATCTTCAGTCCAGCAACAATGTATCAAGTCCCCTTCATGCTTCCCATCTCTGACTTCTCCTTCTGCTGCATCCCTTCTGCCTCCAGTCAGAGAAAGTTCTCTGCTTTTAAGGGCTGGTATGGTTGGATTGGGCCTACCTCAAAAATCCAGCATAAACTCCCAATTTTAAGATCTATAACTTTAATTACATTTACAAAGTCCCTTTGCTCTGTAATATAACATATTCATAGGTTCCAGGGATCAAAGCATGGACATCTTTGGGGGAGGGTGTTGTTATTGTTCACCAGAAGATCCTCATAGGAACCTGGGGTCCCATTCCAAATTTCAATGGGAGGAATAACAATACCTACTTTTATAGGCTGATCATGAGAATTAAATGAGTTAATATTTGTAAAGTGCTTAAAACAGTGTCTGGGAAGTGCTATATAAGTGTTTGTTGAATAAATAAAGGAATGAAGGAATGAATGAAGTTCTGACTGTACTTGAAAGATTAGAAGTATAGGTGATACAGCTGAATGTTGTTACCTACTGGCAAAATTGGAAGTTATTGGTGGGTGGGAGGGTGGGTAGAGAGGAGTTAGAGAAAATCCCTGATAGCAATTTTGTTTAGGTGTCATTTGTAATAGGCAATGGTACCCATTATCTAGGATATTCTGGTTATTTGAAAGGTGCCTGAGAAAGTATCTATAAAAATGTGAATATGGTTGCTTACATAACTAATTTATTTTAAGGCCCAGCTAGTCAACAAATCCCTCCTCTGGCATGGGCTTGGCAGTAGATAATCCCATGTGTTGCATCACACACCGTGATGTTGTTACAGAGCCCCTACGCCCTTGCCTTGGTATCCGTAGAAACACAGATCTCCTGGCAAGAGACCATCATCCTAGAAGGTGATAGGCAAATACAGGCTTTTTCCTACACTTGATGGCACTTCTTAATCTCCATATTCCCATTACTCTTTACACAGTCCCTTTTCCTGTACCCAGGATAGGACTCATGAACTGAGAGACCGCTTGTACTAATAAAACACTTGGATACTCTCCAATTTCAAAGTGTTTCTATCAACTAAAGAAGCAGCATGATATAATGGATTTGAAGATTGACTATGCTATTTACTGGCTATTTGATTTTGGAAAACTTCCATATCCTATATGCAAAATGGGGTTAGTAATAACTGTTTTCAGTTGCTGTTGGAATGATGGCCAATGTAATTGAAGTACCTAGTGGTCCCTGGCACATGAAAAACACTCGACAAATGGCTATTATTACCACATATTATTTCTAGGGATACCAGAAAAAATATGACACCAGGCAAATTTCAATTTCAGATAAATAACAAATAATTTTTATGTATATTTTAGTATATTGCATGGGGTGCACTTATATTAACTTTATTTTTATTTGCTAAATCTGACAACCTTAATTATTTCATTTGATTTTTAGGACGACCATTGCAGTAGATATTATTCACATTTTACAGGTGAGGAAGCACACTCAGAAAAAAAATAAGTGACGTGAAACCATCATAAACATATTAAGTAGTAGAACCTGTACTTTCCTCTCTCTTTACCCTCATCTCACCTGCAAAGTGCTTACCACAGCTACATAGATGCTCCATGCATGGACTGTTTACACGAACAGAGAATAAGGGGTGGCATGGGATTGCTGTGCTATCTTGAAGTACACTCCAAACAGGAGAACTGCCTTTAAACACAAGGGTTGAGACAAGGTGGATTAAAAAGAAAGACAGATTTTAATTCTATTATTACTTAATATTAACACAGTACATGGTGATTTTCAGGCAATACCTAGTAAGGGTCTACTGTGTTTACCAAGCAGTGAGCTCGCTCAGTGTAGATGTGAATTCAGGGACAGGAAGATACCATAGGTACCCCATTAAGATCCACAAGGTCAGAAACCAGGATTTTTTGTATCTTATCAATGTATATCCTCCACCTGCCTCACTTTAGTTGTGTCTTGTTCCTCATAGCTTATCAGCATCTTCAACAAAGAGTGACTGAAGGAGATAAAGTTCAAACTAAGTACTGAAGGCTAGCACATCATTCCAGCTGACGTTTAGGTTGTCTGTGAGATTTTGCTAAGCCAGGCCAGAGAAACAATAACCATCAAGAGTTGACCTTATCAATTACGATATTAGAGGAGGTAGGAGAAGAACTTTAAAATCAGCTTTGAATTACCTTCTTTTGAGGATACACTGATTTTAAAAATGTCCACCACAGATGTAGAGGTCAAGAGGGATAAATCTCTTGATTCCCATGGTAGGGAAGCTCCAGAAGTAGTGTGATCTCCATAAAGTATCCTGCCCTAGATTTTTTAAGGTCTCTTGAGATGAACTTTGATTTCTTATTTCTGCCAGCACACCAAAGACTTTTTTTCTATTGTAAGTATATACTCAGAAAAAATTTAACACACTAGCACTTATGTGTAGTGTTGATTTGAGTGGCTGAAACAGGAACTCACCCATAGAGAGAACAGAGTCCTGTGGGCCTTCAAATTACCACTGTGCCCAGAAGGCTGACACTTCTTTTTCTGGAGTGCATTTTGCTGACCTTTTCACAACTATTCCCATTGCCTCTTTTTACTGTACAGTGGTACCCTTTTCTGCCTATTTTAGCTTTTATTTTCATCAGTTTACTTGGAGTGGTAGAGAGGCTGAACTTGGGGTATGATTTTTAATCTGCATGAAAATTTCCTTTTCCCCTTTCCATATTTATGAGAGTCTGACTTGGCATCTCAGAGAAGGAAATCACTATATGGTGTGGAAAATGCTTACGGCAGCCTGAAGAGTGCCAAGCCAACTGAACTGGGCCAAAAAAATTGACAACACCTGTTAGCTCATGTCTACGCACCTAGACTGGAAATAGCCACGGTGAAATTTCAATTGCTTACCCTGCAATAAATTTGCAAATTGCTTAGCTCAAGAACCAGAGTTTCCTTAAAGCAGTATTTCTCAAATTGTGGGCCATGGACCACTTGCATCAGACCCACCTGAGGTTCTTATAGAAAAGGTCAATTTCTGGGCCCCCCTGCAGACCTCTTACTGAATCAGAATCTGCAACTGACAACAACGAGTCTTTAATACCTTCCCTTAGAGTATGTACAAATGTGATCCAAACTGAAGTGTATCAATTTCCTCAACTGATTGGCTAATACGGTGTAGCTAACAGCCTGTGACTTCATCACTTCCCCGCATCCTCTGGCCCACGCACCTGGGCCCAGGGAGCCAAATAGTGACCACGTCTGAGAGGAACCCTGGGCAGCACTTAGGACCCAGGCTGGGTAAGGCTGGCAGTCTGTCAGAGCACCAATGCGTGTGATTCTGTGGCTTCTCTATAATGTGTTCAGTACCTGTGGGACCCTCTGACTGAGGCAGACTCCATTGGCTTTACACCTGAGGAGGGAGACACAAATGCATAATTCCACACACACACAACAAGAATTACAGAAAGCTTATTTTAGAAAGTAACTTAACCGTGAATATATATGCTAATTCATTGAAACTACAAATTGAATATCCTGTGGTTTTTCTATTAACTTTCAATCGCTCCTCATTGGGAATCAGTAAGATCATTAGAGATGGTTAAAGGAATTATCTTTTTCCTGGTCTGGTCTGAGGTTTTTTCCTTTGCCAGGCACCTGCACGGTGCCCTGATCCTCTTCTATTTTAGGCTGGTCTTGTTGGAATGGTCATTTCCTCATTAGATGACATTTAATGCCAGCATCCCAACATTTCCAGGCTTCCTACAATAGCTCAAAGTCTGGCTCTTATACACGGCAACTGCTCAGTTGAATTTCTGTGCTCTGTCTCACTCCCTAATTATACAGAATTAAAGTGGTTCCCTCAGGGTCCTGATCTCTCTGAAAAATGTCTGTCCCCACAGGAAAATGCACAGTTCCCAGTGTACCCCTTGGCTGTGAGCCTCCTATGGGTCGCCTGTCCCTGGCTCAGGAGGGCTGCGTGTCCCCTCAGTCTGGCAGGTGAGAAGACCTTCTAAATTGAGCTCCCGTCCCCTCCCTTGGAAAAATTCCCTATCTACACAAAAACCCTTGCATTGTACCATATTTCCTGTGCCCAAACACTCTCAAAGGCACCTGAGGCGTTCCTGCCTCTATCGTGTGGGCTACACTAACCGAGGCCCACGTAAGCCTCCCAACCTGTCTGCAGGTGGGAGAGAAAGCGAACGCTCCCTTCCCAAGGGGCACAGGCTTTCTGTAGAGCTCCCAGACTAGACAGGTACAAGGGAATTGGGAGAAGCAGGAGTTCATGGGAAGCTTCTTGGTCTAGCGGGTGTTCTGCCTTCACGGAGCAGCCCAGGAGGTAAGGCACAGGATCTCACGTTACCTCCAGAGGAGACCCAGCTCCTGTTTGCTGTGTGCGTGATAAAGAACTCACCATCTGGGGTATAACTAATAGAAGCGTTGGATGCCTAAGGAAGAAGCAAAAATGTAGAAGGAAGCGCCTCTCCCATCCTCTCTCGAGAATAAGGACAGTAAGTGACCACCCAGCTTCAAATAGAGATAATCGTGTGGGTGGGAAGAACTAGAATTTTCATCAGAAATTAAGCCATGGTTGTAATCAGGTGATAAAAATAATGCAACGAATAGAAACATGGACTCTTACTGGGTACATTGTTAGTATTGATGGGTTTTACAATGAAGTCCTCCAAAACAGGAAGTTGAATTTTCAAACTGTTCTTGGATTTTGTTCAAATTCCATTTTCAAAAGGGTGAGGTGCTAGCTAGAATTTTTTAATCACTCCAGAAAGCTTGTCGTTCTCAAAAATGGTCTACTCCTAAAGGGAAACATTTTATAATGAAGGGTGATAAAGAGCTGTAACTGCATGAAATGAGAATTTTCTAGTCGATTTGGGCAGAAAAACTGAATCAAGTTGGAAAATCTGTGCTGCAAATCTTTGATCCTCCAACTAAATAAAGCAGCAGTAGAGACATTTACATCTTTTCTGTTTCTTGGTTTTTACTAGAATTATTTGGATGATACTACATAGACCTGAATTATCAAAATAGAAACTTCATTTACTGGAATAACCTTCCTCATGGGAAGAACAAAAGTATTATCCCTGTGATTTTTTTTTTTTTAATGGATTTAACTGCAGAAATCTCAGGCTCCCTCTAAACAGGAAACAGAGACATACATCAGTGAGACAATGGATCCAAGATATTCATTTATTCATTCAATGGATATTTATTTGACCAGGAGCTGGGCTAGCCAACACATGTAATGGATATCCTTTTTCTTTAGTCTTTTGGATCAAACACCCATACATGCTTGCAGAAACATTTCCAAAGATGAAGATGTTTGTAAAGTAAAATTAAGTTTCCCTCCCATCTCATCCCAAATGGGTATTAATAACACTTTGTTAATCCCACTAACAATGTCAAATGATTCCTTCTACACTTTCTTTATTTAAATAATCATATGCATGTATATTTATCATTTTATCTATACTTACATATTATAAGTTATAATAGGTATATACACAAAAATACTATTCTGTAACTTTTTTCACTCTATTATATACTGAATTATGTCCAAGACAAGAAACAGAGATATACCTTTTTATTTTACTTTACTACATAGTATTCTATAGACTAAAATTCCATCTTTTAAAAATTCAGTCATTACCTTATTCACAGACTTTCAGTTTTTTCTAGCTTTTGTAAATAAGAAAATTGTCATAATAAACACTCTTTAATGTAAACATTGATACATAAGTTTTTTTCTGTTAAATATATTCTCAAAGACAGACATTGCTATGTTAAAAATATAGGCATTTTCAACTTTAATAAAAATGCCAGATAACTCTTGTACAAATTATGGTAATTTACAATCTCACCAACAATGCATATGAGTTCCTCATACCCTAGCCAGCATCTGATATTATCATTTTTAATTTTGGAATCTAATGGTTAAATACGGTAGCTCATTTTTGTTTTAATTTGCATTTCCCAGATGACAAAGCTTTATCTATTTATTGGACATTTTCCCTTTCTTTTCTGTGGACTGCCTGTTGATATCCTCAGGCCATTTTTCTGCTGGATTGTTTATAACTTGCTTGTACATTTGCTAGAAGCTCTTTGAAATATAATCCTTTGCTATGTTTATTGCAAACATTTTTTCCCCAGCCTATTTGATTGTTTGACTATTAACTTTTTTAATGTTTTCTTTTGCCATACTGAAGCTTTTAATTTCTATGTAAAAAATTCTGTCAAATTTTATTATTTTTTTTCTAAGACGTTTACCCCCAAGACAATCTCCACCCCAAAAATACACAGATATTCTCTGCATTTTGTAGTCTTTACAGCTGTAGGTTCCTATGACATCTTTTGGAACCAGCCTCTGGTTTGGGGTTTTTTCCCCCCAAAATCTTTTCTACATACTCTATATACTCCCTTACTATGTTCCGTTCTCTAAGTCACTCTGGATTTTGTGTGGAGAAGGGGTTTTTTCTTTTCCCTGTGTTTTTGTTTTGTCTTTTGTTTGCAGACGATGTATTCTGTCAAAGAAGAAAACAATATAGGAATATTACTGGCAGGGCACTTTCATTTTATAAAAGGGCTGGAGAAAGAAAGTGCATAGTGCAGGGAAGGCAAATACATGACCCAGGGCCCCAGCACGTGTCACCTTCTGACACACACACCTACTCCCACACATCAAAACTTTACAGCATTCCCATACACCCTGGGCGTGGCCCTTAAATCCTTCCCAATTAAGCACCGGCCACAGATGGCATTTCTCAAAGATGACTACAGCTATATCTCCCATCCCACATGCTTTCTAGAACCTTGTTGCTCCCCCACCAGAGGGGGAATCTAATTCCCCTCCTCTTGAGTCTGGGCAGATTTGTGACTCACTTGTAACCAACAGGACATAGCAGATGCAACTCTGCTGGCCTTCCAATGCTGAGTCATAGAAGATGATGCAGCTTCTGCCTTCTTAGCTGAAATACTCCCTCTTTAAGGTGGAATACACTTCCTTGACATCTTCAATCAATTACCCTGAGGCCACCATGCAGTGAGGAAGGCTTGCAGAGAGACTATATATATATAAAAAGAGAGAGATGCTCTGTCCGTCCCCAGCTGCTCCAGACCTCCACTGCCTCAGCCACTGTCTGACTGACCCACGTGGGAGACCCTGAGCCAGAATCACCCAGCTGAGCCCTTCCTGAATGCCTGCCCTACAGACACCAAGAGTCATAATAAAATGTTTACTGTTGTCTTAAGTCACTAGGTGTTGGGATGGTTTGATACACAGCCATAAATAATTAGAATGGCACACTAGATAGTGACAACCCATGGAATGGAGAAGTCCATAATTTGAAATCTATTAACCACCCCCTTGCCTAATTATAGGTGAAATTTTAGGCATCTATAAGTAAGGTTTTTTTAAACAGAGAGGTTTTATATGTTCCTTAAATCACTTGGTAATTTTTTTAACTCTTAGGTATAACGCTGGCTCTGCTCCCTTTCCAGAAAAGTATTCCCTACCTTACCACCATGGCTCCTCCTCCACCAAAAAAAAAAAAAGCATAAGAAAACTGTAGGGAAAGGATCTAGAACTGAGTACTGGGGCAGCATGGAACAGCCTACAGTCTTCTGGTTCATATCAACCCCTCACTCCATGTGCCCAGGTGAAAATCCCTTCAGCAAGAGCCTGGTGATTGTCTGTGCTACGTAAGCCCCCTCAAAAGTATGAAGGAGAGTTAATATCTTCATACGTCTTTCTATGATCTTAGAGACATTCAAAACAGTGATTGCATCCATGCTTCATCTTATTTTTTATTTTTTGGCTCCCACTTGCCTCTCTCCCCTCCTTCCCCCACATAACCCCATCTCCAAGGTAACCCATGTTAGCCACTTACATGAACCCATGTATCCTGCCATATTTTTATCTGTGCTCAATTAATGCTCCACAGACAGAGGGGCATACACGTACATTACCATATAGAAAGCTAGTGCTTGTAGACCTGTTAACCACATAAGCTGTGTTAACTGCCACACAGCTGAGAGTCAGCTGCACCTCCATGCCTTCTTTTCTTTCTCCCCATTTACACCCAGATCCCATTCCCACGGCTTTTCTCTCCCTTCCCACAGAGCTTGCTTCAATTCACATCATTTGAAGCCAGGACATTGCTACTTATGTTTCCATCTCTCCATCACTCTTTCTTTCCTTCCGTCATGTTCTTCCTAGCAATGTTTACTGTCGTTCTTTTGATTTCTTCTCAAGGAATTCAGGCAGTCAAACAGGTAAAGGTTGGACACGTGCAAGAACTCGAGAGGAATGGTTGGAAAAGGCCCTTGTCCTTCTTGATTTGGAGCAGAGATGGGTCACGGGATGGGTCAGCGCCTCACTGGATGGGTCAGCGCCTGCTAACCTCTCCCTTCAGTAATTGCATTGCTGCTGCTTCCATGTCCGCTAAACATTCCAGAAAGCAAGTTGGAAAAACACTATTAGTTCTCCAGCTATCATTGTCCTGTTGTCACCATAGCGACAGATGTTATGTGAAATCAGCTTATTGTGAAAACAGTATAAGTTGAAAACCGGCCTTGGGGAAGTTGCAAAAAACATGAGATTCAATTCTGATATATTATCTTGTGGATTTTCTTTTCTATATTACCTTTCTTTGGAATATACTTTATTGTAAGACAATAATATAAAATAAAAAGTCAAAGGGTCATCTTTTGAATTTCTTCAATGGTTACTCAATTCCAATAGTATAAGAACAGGTCTTGGTGAGAGCCTTGAAAGCAAAATCAAATCTGTGCAAATCCAAAGAACTTCAGAATAGCCAAAGAAACCATAATGGTTAATGTGTTGTGTACTGAACACTGGCTGAGGTGATTTTATTCTTCTGAACATTAAATTCTATTTCTGGACCAAAATTAGAAATGAAAACACATACTTTGGAATCTGACACCTTTCAGTTAACTAATTAGAGCCCTGATTCATCATAAATGAGACCATTCAGAATCAAAATGCCTGCTGATAAGTCAAACTAAATAATGGTACAATTAGCTTTTAATCCCCCAAAAGATACATACATATCCAGGATAGAATAATACAATAGGATGAAAAGACAGAAGTAAGAAATTCATGTTATCATTGCCAGTTTGTGCCAACAGTGAATTCAGGAGGCATGTTACCTAGAGAGCCTGTTTCTGCAAGTGGCTGAGGTGTGTTATTCACTGAATAAGCCGTCAAGTTCAGAGGGACTTTGAAGTCTATTTGATTTATAAGACATGAAAAATTCCTGCCCTTTTGCATGAAATTACCCAGGAAGGAGTCAGGCATAAGACAAAGAAGTTTATGTCATCTGGAAACCCTAGGAATTAGAATGAAATGATTCGATGGTAGGGTAGACACAAGTGTAGTTTCAGTGTCCAGTCACGTTGTTTCAACCACAAATTAGAATTTAGGTATATTGCAAAGACAAACTTATGAACTTCTTAAAAAATTATGGATAGCAAGTTGAGCACTCATACCAATTATCAGCCTATTTCCCTGATGCTAAATATCGTCATATATGGTAATTCATAGAGACAAAATTTTAAAGTAGGAAATTAAAAAATTGTGAAAACCAAAGAATGAGATCTAATGAACTTTGAGGAAAAGTATGACTACATTTATGTATTTATGATTCTAAATCTGACTAAGGAGGCTTTCTGGGAATATAAGGCACTAGTACCAAAAGCCTGGGTTCAAGTCTTGAATCTGCTTCTTACTAGCTATGTGATTCAGACAAATTCCTTAACCTCTAAACTTCAGTTTTTATCTGTAATATCCACCTCAAATGTGTTATGAGGATTAAGTGGGAGAATGCATGAAAAAAGTTTATTTCAACTTCTGGGACACAGAACTATTATTATTGCTATTGTTGGCATCCAGCTGTGCAATACACTCAACAATTTTAACAGCTTTTTTCAAATCTTAGGAGTTTGTAGATTATAACCAATTTACATTTTAAAGCTAACATTATTAGTGTTTGTTTTGAACCAGTATAAAAAATATATCCATTGCACTTCATATCGATGCCAAACAAGGCCTGAAATCTATATAATTCATCATCTGATATTTCTGACCAGGCTTAGAAATTGTTGTAGAAAACACTTAAGTTAAATCTGAAAAGAGTTTCCATAGAGAGTCTGCAGTAATTTGAGAGATATCAGAATAAAATAGCTGAAGAAGTAATGAGAAGAAATGAAATTGGAAATAAACCCATGTGCATAAAATACTTACTTGCATGATAAATATTGGCCCTACATTTGCAGTATCACATTGAAAGAAAATAAATGTCAATTTATTTGGAAACTAAGTTGCCTAGGATTTAGATCAACAAGTTAATGTCATCTGTAAACGCTCCTTCATCAATCTGAAGCAAAGGAAAAGTAATTGGGAAATAGTGAAGACTTATACAATTATATTACATTTGTTTCATCTAGTGAAATTGACAGATAACTGTTTACCTCTGAAATTGGTTTCTGAGAAATGAAAAGAACACAGGGAACATGTAGAAAAATCAAATTAGCTGTGGTTAAGAGCTTTTCAAAAGGCAGGGTACTTTTATTCAGAAAGTTCAGGTACTTCTATCCTGAGGCTAATTATTTCAGAACCACAATTTGCAGTATCTGAAGTAACAGGGAAACCAAGCAGGACCCTGCGGGATGTCCCGGGTAAAAAAAACCCTCTGTTTCCCCCATTTCTTGTTTGTAGAAAAAAGCTTTAGTCTCCTAGGTGTTCCCTGAGTTCCAAAGAGCAGACTCAAACAGTTACTAATTAGGGAAGTGAGGGAATGCAGAAACAAAGGAAAAGCAGTTAAGCAAGAAAAGTAATGACAATAGTTCGGCAATAAAACAGAATCCTAGTTCCTCCACGAGGGATATATTAACAATCTGACACTCATCTTTGAGTGCTTCTGCAGGAACTAAGACCCCCACCCAGGTGGAGGATGGTGACTACGTGACCCCAAACTGGTTGGAACTGGAAGGTTGATCATTAAGATTCCTGAAACACCACCCTGTTACCTCACTACCAACTAACCAGAAGAAAGCTGTGCATGCTGCAGCCCTCACCCTACATGTTGCCTTTAAAAACCCTTCCCTGGGGAACTTCCCTGGTGGTCCAGTGGTTGAGAATCTGCCTTCCAATGCAGGGGGTGTAGTTTCCATCCCTGGTGGGGGAACTAAGATCCCACATGCCCTGGAGCAACTAAGTCTGCGCACCGCAACTAGTGAGCCTACATGCCACAACTACAGAGCCCACGTGCTCTGGAGCCTGTGCACCACAACTACAGAGAAGACCACATGCCACAATGAAAGATCCTGCATGCCGCAACTAAGACCCGACACAGCCAAAAATAAATAAATAAGCAAATAAATTTTTAAAAATAAATAAAAACAAACAAAAAAATAAAAACTCTTCCCTCAAAGCCACTGGGGAGTTTGGGCTTTTTGTGCATGAGCTGCCTGTTCTCCTTGCTGGGCCCTGCAATAAACACTGTACTTTCCTTCACCACAACCCAGTGTCAATGAATTGGCTTTGCTGTTCGGCAGGGTAGCGGACCCAAGTTCAGTTTGGTAACAACATGATTTGCAAACAATGGATCTCAGACCTTTTATTTATTTATTTATTTACTTAATTTTTGGCTGCGTTGGGTCTTCATTGCTGCGCACAGGCTTTCTCTAGTTGTGGCGATCAGGGGCTACTCTTCGTTGCAGTGCACGGGCTTTTCAGTACGGTGGCTTCTCTTGTTGCAGATCACGGGCTTTAGGCATGTGGGCTTCAGGAGTTGCAGCACGTGGGCTCAGTAGTTGTGGCACTCAGGCCCTAGAGCACATGGGTTTCAGTAGTTGCGGTGCACAGGCTCAGTAGTTGTGGCTTGTGGGCTCTAGAGCGCAGGCTCAGTAGTTGTCGCACACGGACTTAGTTGCTCTGTGGCATGTGGGATCTTCCTGGACCAGGGCTCGAACCCATGTTGCCTGCATTGGCAGATGGATTCTTAACCACTGCACCACCAGGGAAGTCCCTTAGACCTTTTAAATACTACAATTTTCTAAAGAGTTCCCTGAAGGTCCTCTGGATCAAACCCTCCACTCATAAGAAAACATCTTTGGCATTTTCTTCTGATTTGTCACATCAGATCTTGAAAGATTGAAGAGAAAATATTCAGGGAAGAGCCTGCAGATGACGGTCTGTCTCCAGTTCTTGTTACCCAAGATGCTTCACTGCCTCCATGGATCCCTGGGCAGAAACACTGCTTCCCCTGCCGGCACTGACCTCGAGTGCCTCTCTGAGGCTCCCAAGGGCTCTTGACCACACCCTCTCAGCCGCAGTTTTCTTCTCCACCACCCCAACCTGAAAAGGGCCATTTACCTTTTATTTTCCATCCTTCACACATGTTTTCTCTGTGACCTGAAAGGCAGTCAAGTGTAAGGCAACCATGAAATTAAGTAATTGTCCAACTCTCTATGGTTAAGTTAAATCTGATGTCTGACGTAGGATAAAACGTACTCAGACACATGTTTTGAGAAACAAGCCATCTCAACTTCTTTCTCCTCTTTCGCAGACACAAATCCTGTTCTTACCTAATCCTAGGACAAATAATTATATTTCTAATACCCTCAGGGTATAAACTTATTGTACATAATCCCATTCAGAGAAAGTCTTCAAGAGTCTGGGCTGGCCCAATATCTCCTCTAAAGCGTCTCTTCGTGTGGCTATCCTACTATTCTGCTTCAGGCTGGTACTACAATAGCTACACCCTGGAGACCCCAAACTGTAGCAGCCAGGATTTCTCTGGGTACCCCAGGGCCTGTCATACCTGAGACGCTACCTCTACTCAAGTGCTGGGCTAGAACACTGGGCTGGTCTTAGTGAGTGAAGAAGCAAGGAATGACACATCAGGCAGATTCCTGCGAACGCTGAACTTCAAGGAAAACAGATTTCCTCAAGGAAATCAGACAGAGAAGCTTGGAGAAATCATTATACAGTGCCCTGCTTTCTTCAGTTAAAATGTTTTCCATGGGAATTTAGGTATGCAGAGTACTTGCAATTGGAGTTGGGGAGAGTATGAATTCTATAGCTCACGGCATGTTTTATTCACTGACCCAATCTGTTCATTGCATTAAAGCTACATTCAGGTGTCCTAAAACTATATTTTATAGTAGACAGAAATCTCAACCCTTCAAACTCTCTTTGCCATTTAAGCCTTTCTCAGTTTTAATTTCTGACCAGACCTGTCTTTTTGTCTTGAAAATGTCTCAATTTAGAAATAAATCTTTAGTATCTCAGACCTGAGGTCTGGCCCTTTGGCCAAAGAGGATATTCTTGAACATATTTGTAAGAAAGCCTTTCTAACAACACCCAAAACCCCGTGCCAAAGTGGCCTGGCTTGTTAGGGAAAATTTCTGGTAAACATCCCCCAACATCTGGATATTCGATCACAGAGGTTAATGACTTTGGTGACTCTTTGGTTGTTGTTCACCTTAATGGTTATGAAAGCCTGGAACATTAAGAATTAGAGCTAAGTGCTTTTACTGGAAATTCAGTAAACACACAAAAGAATAACACACAGTTCCTGGAACAGCATAACAGGGGTATTTTTTTCCCAACACGGGTCTGATATCAGGTTAGCCATTTGGTGAGATGGGAGCACATCTCCTGGGATTCTCTGATTCTTCAGCCATCCCCTGCTTACCTCCTCCTCTTCTCTCTGCCTGGTTCCTACCTCCCTGGGGAATCCCAGAGACTGAGGCAAAGGCTGCCTAATCTACCATCAGACTCTCAGGTTTATTCATGTTCAAGCCTGAGTATATTAATGAGTTTACACTAGTTAGTATATATATTTCCCGCTCAACTTGAGATCACTTGGGCCTAAATGGAAAGCTGTGAAGTGTTCAAGACAAAGTGTCAATGTTTTCACTCTATTAGAAAGTCTTTGCCAACAAGAAGAAAATGCATTTAAGTTCTTTCTGGAAGCACTGGATTCTCATCCCTGCATCTGTCCCTCCCCCTCCTCTTAGTTCTTTGAGCCCTAAATAAGTTTCCAGCAACCCACTCTTTGTCTGGACCTTGTGACATCTCTCATTAAATATTAAAACAAACATCCATAAAGCACTGAAAGTTTGTAAAACTAGGAGTAATAACAGCAGTGTTATGGGACTTGTTCTAGCAGTGAACTTTAAGAAATAGCAAATCTAGAGAATTTATATTTTTCATGCCTTGAAAATAGGATTAAGTTTTCAATGGATGTGATAAACGAAATTGCCGTGTCATATGCACTTCATAACATTTACTAAAAAAACTTGTTAAAATCACTTAGTTTTTTTTCTTCTTTCTTTAACTTCAGGAAATAAGTTTTAACTTTCATTATAAAAATAGATTATGGGGACTTCCCTGGTGGTGCAGTGGTTAAGAATCTTCCTGCCAATGCAGGGGACACGGGTTCGAGCCCTGGTCTGGGAAGATCCCACATGCCGTGGAGCAATTAAGCCTGTGCACCACAACTACTGAGCCTGTGCTCTAGGGCCCATGAGCCACAGCTGCTGAGCCTGCGTGCCACAACTACTGAAGCCTGAGCGCCTAGAGCCTGTGCTCTGCAACAAGAGAAGCCACTGCAATGAGAAGCCCGCGCACCACAATGAAGAGTAGCCCCCGCTGGCTGCATAGAGAAAGCCCACGTGCAGCAACAAAGACCCAATGCAGCCAAAAATAAATAAATAAATAAATAATAGATTATGATTATATGAAGGAAATGATATTACTAAAATTTAGGTGTTCTCAGAGTTTTTTATTTGTGCAAGGCCATAGTTAGATGTTCCTAATAAAGATTGTGAGTGTTTTCCACGCTGAAATTAGGGTTGTTGTGCTTTATGAGATAAAAATTTGTGGCCTTTAATTGGCCATTTATGGTTTGTAGGGCAACCAGATATGTTTTCTAGGAAAAAAAAAAAAAAGGAAGTAAGGAAGGGAAGAAGTGAAGGAAGGTGGAAGGGAGAGAAGGTAGAAAAGAATTTGCTTCTGTCCGCAAGTAATCCATTGCCCTATCTTTACACAGAGCAAAATTAGACAGTTATCCAGGCATATTACTTAGATCAATTAGGAAATAAGTATTGTCAGCCCTACTCAGTTGATTCTCAAATCGTATAATCTGCCCTCAATTCGTAATGCAGAAAATTATCCCCAACTCTAAGTTTCTCTTTCTCAAAATTTTTATGATACATTTTCATCAGTTCTTTTATTACATGTATGAGTCACTCCTGTTGGGAATCATTAAGGGAAGAAGGGCTCTGAAGAATGAAAGTGGGTATTCTCATATTCTGCTGAAGTATAAACTGGTGCAAAATTTCTGGAGGGCAACTGAGCAGTGTCTACCAAAAGTCTTTAAAATGTTAACAATTTTGACCCAGAAATTTCATTTGTACTGCTATAATTCAACAAAATACAAAGGTTTAGCCACAAAATATTTAATATAGCATTTTTTCTTAAAAATAAAAATATTGGCAGCCATCTCAATATCCTACAACTGGGGAATACATTGAGTAAATTGACTGTAGTGCACAGAACAGGATAATATACAATCATGAGAAATTATAGTGCAAATGCTTAGTGTTAGAGAATGATTTTTAAAAGGTTGAAAAATAATGACTCTGTCAATGGTTTTATTTAACTCATTACTTAATGAAGAGTAAAACGTTAAAACTGGACCAAGGGGCATTTGAGAAGGTAGGCATTTATGGGCAATTTAATAAACAAAGGTTCAGATAAGAGACAGATTAGAAAAAAAATTGGTTAATGTCCAAGAGGACAATAAACCATAACCTTTGGGATTATCACTACCCTCCACCCCCCGAGTCCACCAACACAATAGAAATTATTTACATCTCAACACAAATCTACAAGTCAACCTCTGCCTGTACAAAGTGTAAAATAGTCTATCTAGGCAATAGAAAATCAAACTTGCAAGTCCAGCAATACCCTGGAAAGACACCCACTTATCCCTTTTATCTATTTCTAAGTTTCAGATAATTTTTCTGATACTACCTCCTAGGGTTGACATGAGAACTGCACGTGTTAATACATGCAAAGCACATAGAAAAGTGCCTGGCACAGAGTAATCATTAACGATCATCATTATCACAGATGTAATTTTGGACTTTTGCTTATTCATTAAAACAATTTACTTATAAAAGGAAAAGAGACAAAGTGAATGACAGAATAGAAGTTTTCTAATGAAACCATTTGTGATTCATTGGAAGTTGAGGGAAAAAAAAATCATCCTAGAATCCAGTCTTTTCTAAGAAAGGGTATTAAAACATTCTTAAGTGCTATTTCACTCTATTTGTCTTTAGAACATCGTGGGCTTGGGAGGTGGGAATCAACAACTTCTAGTGACAATATTTAAAGGTCTGAACATTTGGACCAAGAATGAGACAAACCAGGCAGTGGGAGGTAGGATGGGGGAGAGCTTTTTAGAATGCACATTATCAGCAGCAAAGCAAATGAATTTGAAAGCAGCTCAATGGCGGATGATGAATAAGTCTCTCCAGTTAGAAACGGTAAATGGAAATTTTTATTTTATAATGCCCATAATTACTCTTTTAAGATTTATAAAATGTTACTTTCACTTGCTTTATTTAATGTGTCACCCCAGTTATGTTGTTTTAATAACTTTACAGCATATTATAACAGCTTTCATGGTTTCACTTGCATCCTCAATTTCCCCAACTCTGTTTTCCTATAAGGTCTTAGGTTCCTCAGTCATGAATTCTTCATCACACAATTTCAAGAATCTTCACGGTTTGGCAAGTCTCATTTGTACTTCAGGGTCTGTGCAAGAGATCATACCCTTAAAGACTCTATTTCCCAGTTGCAGTTATAAACATTAGTTGCAAAAAATAATCCTCATGGAGGTTTGGCTAAAGGTTAGAAAAGCTATTTACTCCAATTGCTCTGATGTTAGCAAAATAGACTCTTAAGAATCTGATCAGAGTTTTGCATCTCCTCCCTAGAAAAAAATGCAAGTATGCCCACCCACACAACATTTTGTATATGATTCCAAGAGGGTTATTGAGCCACTGAAATCCCTCTATGGATCAGCTGAGCCTATATAAAGAACTGCTGCTTTAGTTTTGTTTGTTTAATCTTTTATTATAGAAAATTTCAAACATTTCACAAGAGTAGAAAAGAATAGACAGAGTAGTATAATGAACCTCCTTGTACACGTCACCCAATCCCAACAGCTATTCCTCCCAAGCCGATTCTGTGGTCCTTCTCTCTTAATCTGTCTTTAAATCAACCTAAGCCATCAGATAACCATACATTCGAGATGTATGCCCCTTCACTGTTTTCACCATACGACCATTAGGCATGGTTATAACTTAGAATACCCTGATGAGTATTCAAAGTGACATCGAGAAAAAATTTGCTTTTGTACTTCTTACAAATTCATTTTGAGGAAGTTATCCATGCCATACCACCCCACCCCTCCCCAGAGATCATTATGAGGACAATCTGCACTTTTTTTAAGCTACTTCTTTAAGATTATTTTATGAACACTATGAAATCTGTAAAGTTTTTTGGTAGGCAATTTAAATATTGGTTGCAATTGTGAGTGCCACTTCTTTTTTCATTATATTAAAATTAATTTCTGGCAACCTTTAAAATTCATTTAAAAGTTGATTTTTGGTGTGATTATCCTGTATCCCGCCATTTCATTGAACTTTAAAATTAATTCCTAGAATTTTTCTGTCAAGCCTTTGAGTTGTCTATGTACAAAAATGTATGATAAGTGTGTGATAAGGTCATCCAGAAATAATAATGTTGAGACTTCCTTTCTAATATATTAATCCAGTTTCATATCTCATAACATTGACCCGAAATTCCAGAGTATTATTAAATAATAATTTTGGTAAAGGATCATCTATGGTTTTTTTTATTTTAAAGGGAATGTTTTTGAATTTCACTATTAAATTGGCTCTAGTTTGTTGATTTTACATTGATATGCTTTGTCACATTAAAAAACGTGTCTTCCATTTTCACTTTACAAAGAGATTTGCTTTATTTTATTTAAAGAAAAAAATGAGGGGATTCTCTCAAATACTTATTTGACCTACTTTGAGATAAACATATGCCATTCTTAATTCATTCATATTATGTTATTTTGGTAAGCTTCCTAATATTAGATTTAACTCCCGTTGTATTCCTAGAATAAACCCCATTATACATGGTAGGTTATTATTGTACAAATTACTAAAGTCTATTTGATATTTTGTTTATAATTTTTCATATATATGTATATATGTGTGTGTGTGTGTGTGAGATTGGGCTACAGCATCTTATCTGTATCTATTTGATATTGGTGTTGTGTTTATTTTATAAAGTGAAGTAATATTTAATCTTTTTCTCTATTCCAAATTCTTTTCTATAATATAGGAATTAACTGATCCTTGAAAGTAGGAAGTAGTACACCAATAAATCAACCAAGTTTAGAGTCTTTGGAATAATATGATAGCTTTCCCAATTTATTCCATATTTCTGTTTTGTGCAGTTCTTTAAAATCTTAATAAGTGCTTTTACTTTCTAACTTATTTTGCGTTTTGTTAAAATGTAAAGACCTAAACTGTGCCCTTAAAATGAGTGAACTTTATAGTATATAAATTATACTTCAATTTAAAAAATGAATTGTGGGGGAAGGAGGAGCATAGAAGGAAAAATCAGAACTCTTTCAGATTTCCTAATGCTTAAAAAATAGTTAAGCCTTTACAGAACACTCTGTGACATACATCAAAGCAAGATCCTTTTTGACCCAACTCCTAGAGAAATGGAAATAAAAACAAAAATAAACAAATGGGACCTAATGAAACTTAAAAGACTTTGCACAGCAAAGGAAACCATAAACAAGACAAATAGATAACCCTCAGAATGGGAGAAAATATTTGCCAACGAAGCAACTGACAAAGGATTAATCTCCAAAATATACAAGCAGCTCATGCAGCTCAATATCAAAAAAACAAACAACCCAATACAAAAATGGGTAGAAGATCTAAATAGACATTTCTCCAAAGAAGATATACAGATTGCCAAGAAACACATGAAAGGGTGCTCAACATCACTAATCATTAGAGAAATGTAAATCAAAACCACAATGAGGTATCACCTCACACTGGTCAGAATGGCCACCATCAAAAAATTTACAAACAATAAATGCTGGAGAGGGTGTGGAGAAAAGGGAACCCTCTTGCACTGTTGGTGGGAATGTAAACTGATACAGCCACTATGGAGAACAGTATGGAGGTTCCTTAAAAAACTAAAAATAGAACTACCATATGACCCAGCAATCCCCTTACTGGACATATAACCTGAGTAAACCATAATTCAAAAAGAGACATGTGCCCCAATGTTCATTGCAGCACTATTTACAATAGCCAGGACATGGAAGAAACCTAAGTGTCCATTGACAGATGAATGGATGAAGAAGATGTGGCACATATATACAATGGAATATTACTCAGCCATAAAAAGAAACGAAATTGAGTTATTTGTAGTGAGGTGGATGGACCTAGAGTCTGTCATACAGAGTGAAGTGAGTCAGAAGGAGAAAACAAATACCATATGCTAACACATATTATGGAATCTAAAAAAATGGTTCTGAAGAACCTAGGGGCAGGATGGGAATAAAGACGCAGACGTAGAGAATGGACTTGAGGACAAGGCGGGGGGAAGGGTAAGCTGGGACAACGTAAGAGAGTAGCATTGACATATATACACTACCAAATGTAAAATACATAGCTAGTGGGAAGCAGCCGCATAGCACAGGGAGATGAGCTCGGTGCTTTGTGTCCACCTAGAGGGGTGGGATAGGGAGGGTGGGAGGGAGGCCCAAGAGGAAGGGGATATGGGGATATATGTATACACTGTTATTTGTTAATTACAGTAGTGTGGAAGAAATCCTAAATTTGGGGCCAGGTCCTAGTGTTAATCCTTTTGAGTCCGTGCTATGGTGTATTATATTAAAATCTATGGTACGTGGTATGTATTCTGTGATTGCAGATTCTGTTCATTTATTCACATAATTTTGGTGTTCTACTGTCAAAATATTCAGAAGACTGTCAAAGGCAATGGAAAAACCAATTGCTCTCTTTGGTAAACATGGTGTGAATCACTCAGAAAAGAGGGGTATCCTAACTTGTTCTTTCCAGTGTTGATGCCAAATCTGAAAAAAGAGAACTGACGACCAGATTAGACAGATAGCAGAATTCTGAGTAAAAGAAATTACATTAACTGTATGCCTGGTGCAGGATTTCTTATCCAGTCCCTGCTCAATCTAATAGAACCCAGGCCTCAGCCATGACTTAAGGAGTCACTGGAGAGAGTTAAGAGAACATTTGGAAGACCTTTGAAGCCTTCTGAAGACTGGTCAGAGATGATCTTCAGCATCACCCAGTCACTGAGGAACTCTTGCTGCCAATTCATTCTTGGTAAATGAGTCATTAGGAACTCTACTCAGTACTCTGTAATGACGGATATGGGAAAAGAATCTAAAAAAGAGTGGATATAGGTATATATATAACTGATTCACTTTGCTCTACTGCAGAAACTAACACATTGTAAATCGACTATACTTCAATAAAAATTTTTTAAAAACATATATTTCGTAACAGATGTAGAGGTTACCAAAGCTTTGTGATGTCTTCTGGGAGGTTCTCTACTGCCTCCCCAATATTTTATAACTGAGTAATAGCAAACAAGATTACCTAGTTCACTGAAGTGTCTTTTTATACCTTAGTACAGACTCGGCTAGATCTGAGAATGAGATGAATTGAGATCAAACTTATTGGCCCAAGGATATGGGCAAACAGGGCGCACCAGAGATCTGTATCCAAAAGTAGCAGGAAAGAGAATCACTGGGAAAAAGGAAAATGCGGGGGGTGGGGGGGGGATAGAAAAGGAGCATCTGGTAGAAATGGGGAAAATTGGAGAATGATTATCTTTGATACTCAGTACACCTTCGACTCATCACAGGATACAGACCTATAATCCCTGGGTTTGAGACTGGATAATCAATAACTGTATCTTACTTTAGATCTTACTGCAAACTCTCTGTTTATAGTGTTTTAGTCTCCAAACTAGTGGAGACTAATAACTAACAAAGCATTATATGTTCTGCAGAAGACAAGCTACATTAATAAGGGTTCCAGCTACTCAGAGTATCACATGGATATTTCTCAGCATTCCTTTCAGTACTACACACTCAGAGGGGCTCTGTCATAATCTCATAGTTCTCCGTTGGTTTGGTGAGTCATGTAGACCATTCAGGCAAGTTGATCACTTTGTCATCTAGAGAACCCATTTCTTCAGGGATCCACTAGGAAAACCTCAGAACCCCACCCCCTCCCCATGATCTGTCCAGGGTTTGCAATACAAGAGTATGTCCCTTCACCTAAGGCCGAATCGTCTACATGTGCTCCATAACCCATTCCTCAACTAGTATCTCAACTAGTGAGAATCCCATCCCTTCTCTCTCCTATGTGTTCAACCTCTACCTCTCTACTCTGTGTTTTCTCACTAAAAACAAAGAAGAAAATCAACCAATTTCATCCCCATCTATTTCCCTCTTTCCCTCCTCCTTTGCACAACCAAATTTCTCAAAATGGTGCCCATTTTTATCACATCTGTGGCCTCATCTCCTGGACGATCCTCCACCTGCTCTGCCGTGGCTGCTGCCCCACAAGTGCTCCAAAGACAGGAGCTCACTCAAGCTCAACAATGCTGCTAAACCCCAAGGACGTTTTCAGACTGCACCTTTCATGTCGTTTCAGCTGTGGTCAGTCTCTCTGCCACATACTACATGACCCTCTCCTAACTCTCCACATTCCAATCACACTGGCTTCCTTCGTTCCTCCAAGTCTAGATTTCATACTTGCTGTCCTTCCTTGAACTAAGCCCCCTCATTAGGGGGCTTCTCACTAACTTATGATGTTTCATGCATAACTATTTTGTTCATCTCATAACCCCAGAGCCTAGGACACCAGAGGCATTCAATATATATTTAACAAATATTTTAAGTTAGAGCACTTTTAGCAGGAGTCGTTATTCCAGCAGTCTTTCTTTGAGCACCCTCTCTGTCCACACCTCTTCAATTTCAGCACACCCACCACCGTAATTACACATGAAATCCGAGAAAAATGGTCTTTGAGCAACTGAAAAGAGAATGGCAAGTATACATGGCAGCATAAGGTCAAAACCCTAGAGCTGAAAAATTCCTAGAGGCTATGTAGGAATACAACCCTCACCCCACACAAACATTATTGGTCAGCTGTGAAGAATACTGAAGTCTGAAAATGTTAACTGGATTCTGTAATGTCTAGTAGATATTGGGTGGCAGAGTTGAAAATGGATGGACCACTGAGGCTGGGTACTGGCACAGGCATTGCATTTGCTGTCACTGTGCATTTCCTTTGACTACTTTGGTTAAAAACTTGATCAAATTTCAATTCTGTATGGAAATGGAATCCCAAATATGGAATCTGCCAGGTGTCACCCACAAAACAAGAGCCAGACAAGAGGTCTAAATTTGGCTTTTTGGTACCATTTGTTGGAATTGTTTCATCTCAAGATTTTGCTACTAAGCTGAGCAGCACCATTTTATCTCCAGATTTGCAGCCAAGAGCTTTCATTCTGCTTTTGCTTCACACTGGTCTCTGTGTGACCTTAGACATATCACCACGGTGTTCCTTCACCCATTCATTCTTTCACTTGTTTGCTCACTTAACAGCCCTCTCTTGAGCACTTCATATTTGCAGGACATTGTGTTGGGTGCTATGCATGATATGATGATGCGTGAGATGTTGTCTAGTCTTCGACAAACTTGGAAAACAAATGAGAAAGGAAAAAGCAATTTGCATATATCAGGATGTAAATAAGCACATAATCTAAAGATCTGCAGGAAAAGAGTGAGACAGAAGAGAAGAAATCCTAAGAAAGAAGGAAAAGCTACTCACTGAGATTTACTCATCCTGGATGATGGTTATTTCCAAAGATTGGGTCGTGTCGGTGCTGTGACCTAAGAGTGATCGGTGAGGTTCTACAACTATGATGTAACAGAAAGAGCAGGAGACCAAGATGGAGTTTCAGGGCTGCCACACACTTATTTTGCATCCTTTAGGCCAGTCAACCTCATACAGCTTCAGTTTCTTCTTCTGTCAAACATGGTTAATAGAAAACTATTTTACAAGTTTGCGGTAATATATGTAAAATGGTCTTTAAATTCTAACGAGTGCTTAGATGTATTATTTCACAGCATACCCTGCTTTCTCATAGGATATTGTTAGAACCAGCTTCCAGTCTGCTAACTACAAGTCAGGGACCACTCTTACAAGATTATCTAGGCTGAGATTCAGGAGAGTGTAAATAGTTTTTTATTTGTTATCTATGTGGCCTTATATAAGGCACTAGAGTCTATGAGCCTCTGTCTCCTCATCTGTAAAATAAAAGTAACAACACGTATGCTACCAGATTCATCGAGTTGACATGAGAATCAAGAAAAGTAATCTGTTTGGAATGTCTTAAAAGGGTATATAACTGTTAAGTATTAAAGAGTGGAAAGAAATTGGCCTGTTCTTAAAATGAGAAATGTTTTACTTCTAGGTCTACTTATTTTCCCCTAAAATGCCAACACCCTGAGATAGCAGCATTAACATTTTGATGGCCATCCTTTCATGACTCTCTTTATGTCTGTAAAGCCCCTCACACACTCACATACCCACTCCCCACACACACATGTTATTTCAAATGAATGGACTTTAACAATATACGGCTATTAAAAAACATGGTCGGGGACTTCCCTGGCGGTCCAGTGGCTAAGGCTTCGCCTTCCAATGCAGGGGGTGTGGGTTCAATCCCTGGTCAGGGAGCTAAGATCCCACATGCCTTGCGGCCAAAAAACTAAAACATAAAACAGAAGCAATATTGTAACAAATTCCATAAAGACTTTTAAAATGGTCCACATCAAAAAAATCTTAAAAAAATAAAAAACATGGTCACCTTTTCTACGTAACTGACCCCTCCCCAATGTACCTTTCAATAGTCAACTCAAGCTGTATCTCCTCTATTGAGCCCCTCCTAAACACTGCCTCCACAAGGTAGAATTTCTCCTTAGCCCCAGGACCCTGTTGATGCCTCCATCATAGTACCCAGTGCTTTATGGCAATTCCTTCCTTCCTAGCTGTTACCTTCTTAAAGGCAGGGACCATGTTTTATCTCCATTTCATAACCCTGGCATTTAATACAATACCTGATACACTGTAGATAATGAATAGATAATCAAGGAATGAACAAGGTAACAAATAGATGAATGAATGAATGAATGAGTGAACTGCTACCTAGAATGTACACAAATTTTTTAATTGTTCCTTTCTAAATTAGAAGGCAAGTCATAAAATTATTTTCATTATCTATGTCCCAATCATATGTAGTGAATTTGTTAAAGCATACATAATTTTAAATTACATATGTATAGTCAAATCCAAAATGTAAGGCTTGGGAAACCTCAATAATATGTTAACTGAAAGCAATTCCTTATGATTCTAAATCTTGTCAGGGAAGATAGTGAATCGGAGTCATTGGAGATTTCGTGTGTTAAGTTTGAGAAGTTGTCCCAGTGAGATTATAATACTTATTGGTGATATCCCTGCTATTTATTCCTCTCCAGGACAAAATGGGCCAGCCCAGATTCGCTGGAGGCTTTGTAATGGAAATTAAATGCTCAATGCTTCTAAAATTTTAATATACATGGGAATCACCTGTGAATCATGTTAAAAATGCAGATTCCATTTGAATTGATCTGGGTTGGGGTCTGAGGTTCTACATGTGTCCTGGGGTTGTCCATTTTTCCTGTCTATGGACTACGCTTTGAGAAGTAAGGCAATAAAGAATAAAAAGGGGTCATTCCTGTCAACTTCATTTCCAATGACAATATCCTGAGTCTTAAATCACTATGAACTTAACCACTGCCAATTGAGACCCCAGTTATTGGACTTGTTTTATGAAAAGGAGGAATAAAGGTATGTTTTGGCAATTAGTGTAACAAATGACCTTGAAATAACTGAGCTCAGATACTTATTGCTAGTTCGCTCACCCTTTTTACTTCTTGAATGGTTTCTGTGGAGAACTAATTTAAAACCAGAAAATCTTACAAAATTTAATTTTGCAATATCGTCGCCTTTGCTACCAAAGAAAATATTCCACCCAGACAAGCATATTTCCAAGATATCAAATTTAATAGAAGCCAAGTAAAAAAATATCATGTTCTACATGCAGCACAAACTCCAGAGACCATGAGCTCAACATTGGCATTCCAGCTCAGCAGAACATATAGATGAACCAACTCAGAGGGAAAATCCCCCCTGCCTAAAGTGAAAGCAAACGCTACCTAAAAAGATTGTATTGAATCCATAAATCAATTTGGGGAAAACTAACATCTGAACAGTATTGAGTCTTCTAATTCATAAACATGATATATCTCTCCATTTATTTAAGTCTTCTTTAATTTTTCTCAGGAACGTTTTGCGGTTTTCACTGTACCAATCTTATACGTATTTTATAAAATTTATTCCTAAGTATTTCATGTTTTTGAATGCTATTCTAAATGACTTCTTAAACTTTAGTATCTAATTGTCATTGCTAATATATTAAAGATACAATTGAATTTTGTGTATTGATCTTGCATCCTAGGACCTTGCCAAACTCACTTATTAGTTCTTCCAGCTTTTTAATAGATTCTAAACGAATTTCGAAGTATTTAATCATGTCTTCTGTGAATTAAAATCATTTTAATTATTCCTTTCCCATCTGTATTCCTTTTATTTTTTCCTTGCCTATTGTACAGGCTAGAACCTCTAGTGCAATAATGGACAGAAATCATCATGATAGAGGGCATCCTTATCTTATTTCTGGTCTTATGGGGAAAGCATTCAGTCTTTCATCATTAAGTATGACATTAATGATAGCTTTTTAATAAATGCCCTTTATCTGAAAGTTCTCAGGGCTTCCCTGGTGGTCCAGTGGTTAGACTCTGGGCTCCCAATGCAAGGGGCCCGGGTTCAATATCTGGTCAGGGAACTAGATCCCGCATGCCACAACAATGATCCCGTGTGCTACAACTAAGACCCAGTGCAGCCAAATAAATTAATAAATACTTTTTTTAAAAAAAGAAAGTTCTCTTCTTTTCCTAGTTTACTGAGAGGTATTTTTTTTTAATAATGAAAGGGTACTGAATTTTGTCAAGTGCTTTCTCTGCATTTCTTGAAATGATCATATAGTTTTCTCCCTTATTTTGTTAACATGGTAAATTACATTGATTTTCAAATATTAAATCAACCTTTCAATCTTATTGTAAACCACACTTGGTCATACTTAATACACACACACACACACACACACACACTCACACACACTCACACACACAGCTAGCTTTTATTTGCTAAGTTTTTCTTATTTTTGTGTCTGTTCATGAGCGATATTGGCCTGTAGTGGTTTTTTTCCTTGTATTTTCTGTGGTTTTGGAATCAAAGTTATGCTGGCTTCATAATATGAATTGAAAAAAAATCCCTCTCTTCCATTATTTGGAAGAGTTTGAGTAATATTGGTATGACTTTTTCCTTAAATATTTGCTTGAATTCAATAGTGAAGCAATCTGAGCCTGGAGTCTTCTTTGTGGGAAAGTTTTGAAATATGGATTTAATTTCATTAATAGATATGGCACTATTCAGTTTTCTATTTTTCCTTAAGTCAGTTCTGGTAATGTAAATCTTTCAAGGAATCTGTCCATTTCATCTAAGTTTTTACATTTATTGGTATATATTTTTCAATTTTCTTTTATTATCCTTTTAATATCTATAAAATCTGTAGAAATGTTCCCTATTTCACTCATGGTGTTGGTTATTTTGCACCTTCTTTCTATTTTCTGGGTGAATCTGACAACAGCCTTACCAATTAACATGGTTTTTAAACATAGAAGGAGGATTTGTTGTTTTTCAAAATGTTCTCAATTGTTTCTCCATTTTCTATTTCATTCATTTCTGCTCTTGTTTTCTTATTTCCTTCTACTTACTTTGGGTTTAATTTCTTTCTCTTTTTCTAGCTTCAGGTATAAGCTTAGATCATTGATTTGAGACCTTTCTTTTTTCTACTATAACATTTAAAGCTATAAAATTCCCTCTAATCACTACTTGAGATGTATCCACAAAATTTAATATGCTTCATTTTTATTTTCATTCAGTTCCAAATAATTTATAAATGCCCTTGTAATATATCTTTTGACCCATGAATTATTTGTAAATTTGTTTTTTTGTTTCCAAATATTTAGGCATTTTCCAGATCGCTTTCTCTTATTTCTTTCTACCTCAATTCTTCAATGGTCAGAGAATATACTCTACAATATATCAGTCCTTTTAAATTTATTGAGACTTGTCCAGCCAGCTTCCCTGAACTTTGATTTCCATCTTCAACTCAGTCAGGCCACCAGTGTTTTGAAGGGGCTCCCTTGTCAGTCTGGAATTTGCCTTTGAGTGAAAGCTGAGACATTTAGGATTTGTTTCTCTTCCTCAGGGGTTACAACCTTATGCTGCCTATTGTCTAATGTCTGAAAACAGATGTGTAATATATTGTGTCCAGTTTTCAAGTTGTTTTGGGGGGAAAGTTATGTCTGTTCATTGCTATTTCATCATGGCCAAAAGTGGAAGTTTGGAGTAGTTTTTCATGGATGACCTTGTGAGACTAGGCAATGTGTTTAAAAGTCTAGATGATAAAGTATGCCACATTGTTGAGGTAAGGGACATGCTCTCTATTTCTTGAGGAACAATCATGGCTCCACCCAGTGAGGACTGAAGGAAAGGCAGTACCACTTTGTCACCTCAATGGTTTCCACCATGGGAATGGAAGAAACAACACCACCCTGCTCAGGGCAACATTCTTCCAAAGGGGCAACAGAGGCATGCATGGCAGAGCATAGGAGTGAATGATAGAGCCTTAGAAGCTGGCGTTTGGGCATCTTCCTGGCAGAAGAATGGCAATAAACAGAAGCTAAGGCAGAAAATACTGGATAAGCCCTCTCAGAAATTCTTGCAATATAAGAAGTGATGACCTGGAAAATGGCTGACTCATTTTTATAGCAGACTAGATTTCCAAACTTTCATTTTCAAAGCCATAGTATATTGACTTTTAAGACTAGAAACAATGGAAAAGCTATAATTCTCAATATGTAAATATTTATTCAAAAATATTTATTGAACGTCTATGTGTACAAAGAAAAGTTCCTGTCACTGAAGGCCTCCTAGACAACCGAGGGAGCAACAGCTACATTAAGCCAATGCTTATAAGAGTATGTTCAAGGTGTAATCAGAGCACAAAGATGAAGCATTTTTTTGCTGTTTGGGTAAAAGCCAAACCTATACAATTCAAAACAGATCTTTCATGACAACATTCCTGATTTCAAAACAGGGTAGCCCAGCCAGAAGAAATCAGTCAATCTGATTCGCCCAACGAAATATAGACAATGATCTACTCATGTTTTAGTTTTTGGTGCAGTACCTTATCTTTCTCCTGTGTGAAAGACAAGCCAGAGAAGGGTTTCCCAGTCTGCTCGGCACAACAATGGGGATAAAAATAGAAACTGTATTTCAATGCTCTGCTTGGTTATTCAACTACTCTGCTTCTTGATCACAAACTTTTCATAATTTCAAACTGAAGTTTTTAATAAGCAAATAGAGAATACAATCAACCTCAAAAGAAATGCAATCAAAAATTAAAACTGAAAACAAATTCATGGGTAATTATAACACATTTTAAAGAAAGCCCTAGGAAGTACAGAATTGAGCCCACTGCAAAACTTGATCAATTCAAATGGCCTGATATTAACCATTTAAAGAAAGCCATCAAGCTTTCATATAGCCATTCTCTAGGCTCTAGTCCGTCTTATACATCTCACACACATCTGCTTCTTTATGGGAGCATATTATTAAAAACGCAATAGTGAACCTGTTTGCAATGTAGATTGTTCCCTGAAGGTCACCTCTCCCCAACTCCGACAGCACATATGAATGTGTGTGTGTGTGTGTGTGTGTGTGTGTGTGTGTGTGTGTGTGTGTAGCTGGAAATGGAGGTTGTTGCTTTTATTTACTCAATATGTATGAACTATCTGCTAAATAAGTTCATCTCCATGAGGTTCCAAAACACAATATTACTTCCCTCCCTAAATAATGGTTTCCATCGTATGAAAGAGCAGAGCTCAGCAGCAAAGAGAATGCATTGCTTATAACGGCAGTGGGAGCACACTGATGGAAGCTGGCAATACCCCTCAGGCAGTAAAATACAAGACATGGCTTTTCTCAGCTCTTATAGATCCAACTCAATTTTGCGTTGCATGTAATTGTGCTGTGCCGCACGGCCTGGGCTGAATAAACCTATGATAGCCTGGAAGGTCAGCGGTTTTCCAGGGAACAAGAAAATATGCTGCTAAGGATCATCTCACTAGCAATAGAATAAGCTCAAGTGCCCAACTAAATAAAAAATTTAATTAAACTCTGAATAATGATGTTTCCACATGCAGAGACTAAGGGAAGCCTGTAGGGAGGTGAATTTTCTTCCGTCGTGCCCCTAGAGGACATATATTTGAACATGCCCAAAATAGAATAGGCAAATCTGAATCCATATGCTTTAAATAGACCAAGCTCTCCTTATATACTAAGGAAAACAGTGTTTTGGCAGTGTCTTAATTACTTCTCCATTTCTTTTAGAATGTCAAGATGTTATCCATGTAAGTTCTGCAGTAACTGAATCTTTTTTGTCTTCCTTCCTTATCTTGTATTCAGCAAAGATAAACATTCTTTCAAAAATAGTAAAAAAAAAAAAAATCTTTCTGTATTATGTTAAGTGAAAAACTCAGTCTCGAATGTGTATGAGTCTCGAACTCAGTATGATTCCATTTCTGTGACATTTTGCAAAGTCAAAAATACAGGAACAGAGAACAGATAAGTGATTGCCAGGGGTTTGGAGTGAAGGGAGCGTCTGAATAGAAAGGGGCAGCTGGAAGGTATTCTTCAGGATAGTAAAATTATTTTGTATCTTGTCTATGGTGGTCATTATAAGCATCCGTGTATGTGTAAAAACTTATAAAATTGTACACCAAAAAATGAATTTTGCAAAATTTTTAATTGGTTTAGAAATAATTTTAGTGCCTATTTTGTAGCAATACAACAATGAGATTCTCCTTGCTATAATGATGCTGAATTTTCAGCATCTCACCTACAGTCTTAATCAGCATCATTATAGCGCATTATTGTTTCAGCATGACTAGAACATTATTACAGCATTATTTTCTGTATCATTAGAGCGTTGTTATTTCAGTGTCACTTAAGCTTCTTAAGCCTCTTACCTAAGTAATATAAATCAAACTAAAGTAATGGTTGGTGTGAAGCACTCTTCCCATTTTCCTGCTTTCACTTTTTTTCTCACTTTGAGGCCGCTATTTTAAAATACACAACTAGCAAGATACATAAATAACAGGATATTTTTATCTTATACCAAAAATGTATGCCTCACCACAAATTCCCTTAATTTTTTCCTTCCCTCTTCCTTCTTTAAAAGAATAACCAGAAATTGTAATAAAATAATTACTATTCACACATTTTTGAGAAGCGGTTTATCCTGTAACTGGGGTATCAATAATGCCAGGACATATGAACCTGGATGACATTCTGCTGAGTGAGATGAGCCAGATAAAGACAAATACTGTATGGTATCCCTTACAGGTGGAGTCTATTTTTTAAAAAAGCTGATTTTATAGAAATGGACAATAGAATGATGGTAGCCAGGGGCTGAGGAAGGAGGAAATAAGGAGAGGTAGGTCAAAGGATACATACTTTCAGTTATAAGATCTGAGGATCTAATTTGCAGCATGGTGACTATAGTTAATAATACTGTATTGTATACTTGACATTTGCTCAGAGTAGATCTCAAGTATTCTCACACAAAAAAAGTTAACCATGTGAGGTGACAGATGTGCTATCTTGATCTTGGTCATCATTCCACAATGTATATGTATTCAAATCACCACATGGTACACTTTAAATACAATTATATTTGTCAATTATTTCTCAATAAAGTTGGAAAAAATAAAATAAAACCAACTTTTAAGTTCAAAATTGATGCCATGAATAAAGCATCTGAAAAAGACTTTCGTATCCTAGTAGTTCCTTTCCTCATTCTCCTTGGTTTCCTTACCCCTTTGCCATGGTCAAGTTGTTAATGGAACCTGGTATTGTATGTTTGAACACACACAATTGCCATAGAGAGTACTGTCTTCAAACCCAGAGTCCTCAGAGGGAACACTTCCCACTTCAGTGTACCGTGGGTGTAGGTGTCCAAGCTCTAACACCTCCACCTGAAAACCCTTTCCTGGCTGAGCATTTTCTATTTTGCTGTGTTTCTGCAATAGGAGTATCTCCACCCTATTCCATTTAGAAGCCATGTCCTATAAATCCTGTACAAATAGCAGATTCCTAAGGTAAACCTTAGGAGAGAAACTCGTTTCATCGTGGGTCACAAGGTCTCTCACTGTGGATCTCTGGACACCTTCCGTCACTGGCTCTTAGAACTTAATATTTGCATCTCTACCTCTTCCCAGTTGCCCTCTATCCCTTGCTATCTTGTTTTCATCCATCACAGTGACTCCATTTATTCCCTACAACAGGGAATCTGAACTTTTCTCGAAGGCGTCCCTGTTCAGACTTCTGTCTTCTGGTTTCCTAGTCTGTTGGTCTGAGAGTTGCTTATCTTACCCAGTGTGCACGGATGGAACGTGAATCTCAGTGTGCTTCCTGACACTCAGTCATCTCTCCAAAGGAAGCATCTTCAATGATTTCTTGGGTATCTTTCCAGAACTTTCCCTGTATATACAAGCTTTACACACACACACCCTTTTGAAAAACACACACGAATAGGAGCACATTATTCATATTGTCTTGTGCTTTGCATTTTACTTAATATGCTTACTGATCTCTGTATTTCAAAATAAATATACTCACTTTATTCTTTTTCACAGCAGCATAATTGGTATGTACCATAACTTATTAATCACACCTTTATTGATTGAGTCTCAGTTATTCATTTTTGTTGCTGCCGCCATCATAAGCAACAGTGGGGTCAACATCCTTGTACTTATATTTTTGCAAAGACATGCAAGTGTCATTATAGAAAACTTTTTGAAGTGGAATTAATTGCTGGGTCAACACTTTCAGTTTATTCATTTTCATAAATTTCACCAAACCGTCCTCCCAAAATATAGTATCAATTTATATTCCTACCAAAAGGATGCCAGAGC
The DNA here is from genome assembly GCF_009873245.2 of Balaenoptera musculus. Taxonomy (NCBI): domain Eukaryota; kingdom Metazoa; phylum Chordata; class Mammalia; order Artiodactyla; family Balaenopteridae; genus Balaenoptera; species Balaenoptera musculus. The sequence continues at coordinate 32,107,648 of NC_045796.1, forward strand.
TCCTGATTCACACAACTTCACCAAGCTAATACGTTACCAAACTTTTAAATCTTTACTTAAATCTTTATTCTTCAATAGGTTAAAAAAAAGATACCTCATTATTGTTTTAACTTGTTTGACCTAATTATTAGTGAGGTCCGCCTCTTTGTATACGATATTTGATTTTGGCCAATGTATACTTTTGCCCATTCTGGGATCGATTCAGATCTTTTCTCATGGTGCTCTGAGTCCTCAGAAAATTCATCACACAGTGGGCCACGGGCTCTTTTCTGCCTCAAGTCCAAACAAACCCCAGCACCATTTCTACTCCTACAGATGACGTCCAGGACAGCAGCAAAGGGTCACTTCTATGTCAGGCTGGCCACTTCTCTGGCACTTCCACCAGATATGGGGCCAAGGGTGCCTCTACTCTCTGACCCCAAACTTAAAGTGGGGAAGGGTCGGGGGAGTTCTCTGCCGGTCCAGTGGTTAGGACTCGGCACTTTCACTGCCATGGCCCGGGTTTAATCCCTGGTTGGGGAACTAAGATCCCAGAAGCCGAGTGGTACGGCCAAAAAAAACAAAGGGAAAGGGTCGTAGCATCACCCCAAGCGGAGCAAGGCAGCAGAGGCGTGGAGGACACAGCGCTGCCCGCCCCTCTCCTCAATAGCCCACTTGCTCCCCTGCCCTCCCCGGCCCACCCCCAGTTTTGAGGCCCTTATCTGGCCTGGGCAGAGAAGATGAGAGCCGGATTCAGTCAGTGGTCCTGCTGCAAGCAGTTTGTTGAACAAATAGAACTGGTGACATTATCCAGTACAGCTTTGCTTTTCTTTTCCCATCCCTTTAAACTTTAGCCCATGCTTCTTCTTCTCCTTCTCCAGGAAAACTATTTGCAAATCCCTTGGGGATTCTGTGTTGTCTCTTTATTTATATGTGCAGGAATATATATATTCCCAGCGTCACTCTGAGTGACCCATGCCATCTCTTTTCAGTCCTCAGCACGTCCAGTCCTGGTGAGGGTCAAACTCCACGCCCAGCCCCTGCCTGGGCTGCTGGGGGCTGAAAGCCAGGTGCAGGGAAGGAGGCATGGCCCTCCCCCCGTGCCCCCCACTCACTCCTCTGACTTCCTCGCTCCCTGGAACAGTAGCAGCTCGGGCAGGAGGAGACACGAGGGGAGAAAACAGTACTTCCTGGCCTGGGTGGCTTCACGCCCTCAAGACCTGTTTCAAGCTGGCATTCCCGAGCGAGAAAACAGGTGATGGAAGTGTCCTCTTTCTTTGGGGGCCCCTTCAGGGCTCCTGCCGAGCCCCTCCCTGGAGCCCAGAGGATACAGCTCCATCGGAGTGGGCCCAGCGCCCCCTCCCCGGGCCTCCTTGGCTGAGGCCTTCTCACCCTCTCCAGCACCCTGGGTGGGCAGGCCAGGCCCAAGGCGGTGAGTCAACATTTTCCCACCCTCTACACTCCCCAGGGGGGGCGAAGGCAGCCACAGTGGGCTTCGTGGTCTCAGAAGCCTGAGGCGGGGTCCTCTGTGCCTCTAACCCCCAGGGAGATTGAGGCGAGGGGGCAGCTTCAAGGATAAACAAAGCTGGACAGAAATTAAAGCGGTAACAATGATTTTATTCGGTAACCACTGCAGCTGGGGAGAGAGCTGAGCTCCAGCCGTATTTGCACAGAGGTCACTGGCATTTTAAAGGGAGGCTGAGGGAGTGGGAAGGGGAAGCAAAGTGGGGGCTTGAGCAGAGTTGGGGAAGTGAACCTTTACAGAAGGCGAGCAGAGGTGGGTCAGTGTGAAGGCATCAGGCCATCTGTGTCTGTTCACTGGTGCTTACGCTTATGGAAGTTAGGCTTCTACCCTCCCAAAGAGATGGGGGACAAGCCTTCTACTTCCTGATGAGTACATTTCAAAGGAATGGCTTTCAGGTCTTTGAGAAAGTTTCTCCTGGGTTGTAAGAGATACAAATATTTCTCAAACGGACTGAGGAAATATTTACAGCTGTAAGTTTAGTAGCATTTTACTCAGTGTTCTAAGAATGGGAGGTCAGGGACCTACGTCAGGTGTTGGGTAGAACAAATGGTAAAATTCTTTCGGCAGCCTTGACCTTTTCCAGACAGGAACTGCAAGGGGGACTAGGTCATCGCAGGGACCTAACCTTAGGCCACTAGAAGTCATGGCGGAGTTTGGTCACATCTCTTAGTGCAGGTGTTTGGATGAAGTTTAGATGAAGTTGTTTATACTAAAAGTTTCTGTAGTTCTCAGCAGGCCATCCCACCAGGAACAGCATAAGGTATAAAGCACAGCTTGCTCCAAATACCTCCTCCACACAAGATGCTTTTTTATCCCTTTCTTGTGTCCTTGACCCCACTGACGGGTCTGGGTGTCACTCTCTTTGTACATATAAGGGGGAGGGCCTCTCTCAGACACACATCCTTCTTCTGTATCAGCTTACTAGTGTCTCAGTGGAAATGACAGCAGACAGAGACCAACTCCAACATCCTGTTAGCCAAACCTGTGGTTTATACCAAGAATTGGGGCATTGGGAGCCCAAAAGCCAAAACTATAAAAATCAGCCTCCTTTGCTTCTCTATTTTGGTGGTAGCCTCCCACCAAAGACAGGGTCTTATTTGAAATGGGGGAAACAGAGCTTACAGAGAAAGGAATAAGCACACCTATATCAATACACCGTGTATCATTTCAACATGGGTTTTTTGCATACCGAGCACCCAGCCCAGTATCTGGCCCAGAGGAAATGTTCAAAAAGTGAGTGAATGAACGAATGCATGAATGAATGGGCCCTATTTCTGAGTAAGGCAATCATTATGTAGTACTTCCTATGGCTGCAATGCAATGAATTGTCCGATCTCTCAATAGGTTAGTTTTATTTTAAAATAGCATTTAAGATTTGATTTATAAGAATAAATGTTTAACATATAACATTTTGAAAATATGAAAACGCACAAATTAGGAAGTAAAGTCACTTGTAATCTCAGAACTCATCACTGTTAACATTTTATATGCATATATAAACATATATTATGTATATTATTTAAAAACAAAAATAAACTAAATTATATGATATGAAATCCATACAGCCCCAAAATGGTACATCCTCCATGGATGCTATTGCCTTTTTTTTAAGCACAACTTTGCTCAAGTTTGCTGTTGTGTTTCACTTTGACTCACAGGTCCTACGCTAGTCAGCTTTTGCCACAATAATGCTGCATAAGAACAACAACGACAAAAAAAAAAACAGGTGGGACTTCCTTGGCACTCCAGTGGTTAAGACTCCATGCTTCCACTGCAGGGGGCATGGGTTCAATCCTTGGTGGGGGAACTAACATCCTACATGCTGTGCAGCCAAAATATAAAAATAAAAATAAATTAAAAACAGGTGGCAATATCAGTGAACATCTGGTTCTCACTCCCATGTCTGCAGGAGCAGGTCTGCTAGTCACAACTGCACTTGGCTGGGCTTGGCTCCAGGCCATAGGTCTGGTTCAGGTTGGCTTCACATGTCTCTAAATTTCAAGCCTTTGCTTGATTCATATCCACATACATCCCATTGGCCAAAGCAAGTCACTTGGCCAAGCCCAACATCAGTAGGGCAAAGAAATATATTATGCCTTTGGTGGGATTCACTGTAAAGTTACATGAAACAGGCAGTCACATGGGAAGGATATGGGGAAAGGAGAAGAACTGGAAACAATAATCCAGTCTACCCCAGGCCTAAACATCCTTCTTTCTATCATTCCTTGTAGTTAGGTCTAGGATATTCATAGATCTTCTGTAATGTTTCATTATGTTAAACAACAAACTATAACATTTATTTAGTATAAGCATGAAAGACACATTCTGAATGCACTAAAGACTGGTAATTTCTCTTAAAACAGGAAGTTTGAATTCTCCACAATCTATAGTAATGTACTCATTTTCTTTAGTCTATTTATTACATTCCTTTGATTTGAATGCTCCATTGAACTTTTGTCTATATTTCCATGTGTGTCACTTAACTCAGGAATCCACCTTTCTCCGGGTTTTAGTAGAACCCTATAGGGATAGTGCTTTCCCATTCTATAGCTGAAATCTTTCTACCATATTCTCTCAGGGAAAATTAATATTTTTGGTATATTAAAACATTTTTATATTTCTAAAATATCTCTAACTTTCTTACATTAAAATATCCCTACATCTATTTATTATAAACTTCTGTCCTTAAGCATATAATGTAAAATACTTATTTTTTAATAAAATGGATAAGAAATAGCCCTATCATAATAAATCACCTCGTATTGTTTTAGAATTTGGAGGTCAACTGTTTTCAATCTCTAAGTCTGCCCAAAAAAATCACATAAACCAATTAAAATCCTTTCAACAATGGTGTCATTACCATCACAATTGATGCTTTCCGCCATTTTCCTCGTGCAGTAACTAGGTGTTTTGATCCATATCACTTAAAATACGCAGGTGGTTTCATTTTCTTCTTTCTAACCAGAGACGTGATAAAATGTGTACAAAGCCCCAATGAATACGTCCTTTTTAAGGCCTAAATTACTTCTTGATAGAATGGGCAGGAGAGGAAGCATTGTTAACTCTTTTATGCTGTTAGGAGAGCATATAGTGTGACCCCCAGCTGGGGGTTATGGTGCCCTCATCTGGAGGGGATTTGGTTAGTGTGGGGGGCATGTTTAGTTGTCACAGTAACTGGAGTCTGCTACTGGCATTTAGTGCCTAGGGGTCAGGAATGTAAGTTCTTATATCGCACAGAACCATCTCACCCTACAGAGAGGTGTCCAATTCAAAATACCAGTTGTGCCTTGTGTTGATATACTGACTTAGTGGAGTATGGCCTGTATTAGGACTTTTAGTTGCAAACAACAGAATAACTTAGCTAGTTTAAGTGGAAAAGGAACTTTACATTAAAGGATATTTGGTAGCTCACAGAATCCCCAGAAGGTCCAGAGAATCAGGTTGGGTGGCCAAGTAGCAGGAAAAATGCCTCATGTCACTGCCAGATGCTCCAGGGAAATGCCATTGCCACCACCCTCTGCCAGCACGTACCACCTACACAGGTCATGGGATCCCCCAGATAGCACCTTTGCCACTGTAGTTTCTGAGACCTGGGTCTCCCTCCACCATCTTCACCAGAATGGATTGATTTCATGCAAGGTCTCCCTCTTGCTTGGTGGAACCCAGATCACGTTTGAACCCCAGTGACAAAGGAGGCTGAGAAGGTGAGTTCCTGGCCTCTACTGCGGGTCTCTACCCAGGGAAGCAGGGCTCACAGGGTAGGAGGTACCCCAAACACAGGAAGGGTGTTCAAAAGATGCTGAGCAGTCACTAACTGTGACAAATGTCCAGAAAATCATCAAAAGCGCTCATCTCATTTCCCTCCATAAAGACACTTCCCAAGCATGGACCTGATAAAAACAGCCTCCAAAATTGTCTTATAGCATCTTAAAAAGATATATTTAGTCTCTTCCACTGTTGCATTTTCATTCTATTTTCCCTACCTCAATTAGCATATCAGATATTTTTTGGATTGCTGCTTACATATCACTGCTGTTTCTTTCCTCAGCACTGTAATTCCTTTTTTTAAAAATTGATTGATTGATTGATTGATTTTGGCTGCACTGGGTCTTAGTTGCAGCACTCGGGATCTTCGCTGTGGCATGCAGGATCTCTTGGTTGTGGCATGCAGACTTCTTAACTGTCGCATGCGGGATCTAGTTCCCCGACCTGGTATCGAACCGGGGCCCCCTGCATTGGGAGCATGGAGTCTTACCCACTGGACCACCAGTGAAGTCCCAGCATGGTAATTCCTGTTCAGCTCTACGACTCTTATTTCTTTGTCCTCTCACCTCCTACAACTTTATATATCTCACATGAGCATTTACAAAAAAAAAAATTCTTTTAATTACGGGGTAAGATAACATGTATGTGGTTTTAAAAAAGCACAAAGAAGTACAGTGCACTTTGGTTCAAAGACATAACCATGGTGACTTTGTGTCCATGTGGTTTTTGGAAGGAAGTGTGGGGAGTAACCAGAAGTGTTGTATCCATTTGCTATATGACTACTTAAGAACAAGAGCTCCATATACCATATAGCAGCTTAAGCGGACAGGACTGTAAACAAATGGGTCAAAGAATTTTACACGTAAATATATAGGGCAGTGCCATAGAACAGTGGCTTTTCAGAAGTCACTTGAACCACTAAAGGGAAAGCAACATAAGTTTCCCAGAAACAATGAATCGATTTCTCAGTTTTATTATTCCTATCTTTGATGCTATAACAGAACTTCATGGCCTTCCAATGAGTAACTAATTGTGGACTACACAGGGGAATAAGTATTGCAGTTTACATTTTAAAATTATCCCAAATTGCCTGAATTTATCAGTTACATTTAATGAATGCAAATAAGTAGTTTTGAGGATATCATACTAGAGCTGATAATAGCACCTTCCGTCAGCTCTCAAATTACCTTATAAACAAGCTTTCTTATCCCCAAAATAGTGATCCAGGAAAGAAATGCTCTAGCTAGTATCAGAATTTTAAATTCACTGACTCAGAGTGGGTTGCTCTAATATTCATTTTTACTGTGAATGAATAATCCAGGGGTTTGTCTTGTTAAGAATGTGTACTGCCATCAAACTCACGTAGGGACTTGGAAACTTTTTTTTAAAGTACACTGGGTTTATTTATTTTTTATATGACTAGCTGGAAAACCTGTTATTCAGGAAGGCACCCACAATTTATTCAATGATAAAACTGTTATTTGAAAGTGATGAAAATAATGGATGATGATAGGTTATCCATTCATCAATTTAGGTTTGGAGATACTATAGGTTTATTTTCTTTGATTATATAATGAAATAAATTCTTAATTTGTTACATAATCTGATAGCTAGTTTATGAACTGATGATCAAGTATAGAGGTGCAAACATACCTTATTAGTCTTATGTCTGAAATAACATCTAGAGTGTGAAGTCAAAACTACTGTAATTACCTCCCTACGGGAACATCTGGCTGCTGGGATGACCAGGTAGAAGCACATTTGGGATTTTGGAGTGAATAGTTTGAATCTTAAGTATGTTCTAGATAGAAATCCAGTACATCTCAAAGGCTTATAGTTAGTTTAGACTGAAAAGTAGGTTAATACAATAACGATCTAGGATGCTATAAATGGGACCAAGTTCAAAGCTGGCAGAATCTTGCCCTGCTGTTGAAAATGTTACTTTTTTGACATCCCTTAAAATATTCATATAGGATCTACTATTTTACCAGTGACTGAAAATGTTGGAATCTGGTTATACATGTAAATACGTGTCACTAGGTTTCCCTATGTGACGTCGACAGAGCCTTCTAGAATTCTGAGTCTCTTGTAGACAACAGATGCACTAGAGCAGCCCAGTCAAGAAGGCCCCAAACATGGGTAGCTGTCCCGGCCATGGCATCCGCAGGACTAGCATCGAAGTATAGTCACAAAGAGTCTAGGGTCCTTGGAAATCACCTGGCCAAATCACCTGGCACCACACTGTTTCAATACAAAAAAGTGAATTGGTTTGTTCAGAATCATCGTCAGTGGTGGGCCCAGGTCCCCCTCCTGGACCAAACCAATGCTCTCTCACCAACCACACAGCCTCCCTGTCAGACACTAGCCTACATAACATACTATACCAACTTAGGACAACGTAGTCTGTCTATGTGACCCAACGAGCAATTATTCTATGACTTTGACTAATGGGGAAAAAGTCATTTCATATATTTCTGATCCCAAACTTTGATTTTTGCAAATTAATGTTTTAATTAGATTTTTTAAATGGAAACAAGAAGATTTATCTTACTGTACACTTTCCATTGTCTTTGTAAACCTGCTTAAATGAAGATTTCACTGATAAAAACTGGAATCTTTAATCCCTAAATTAAATATCTGGGTTTTTTTTTTTCCAGTTCCGTCATATCAGCTGACCACTCTCCTACGTTCATAGAACTTCAGGGCTGCAAGGGAGCTGGTTTAGTCAAAAGAAAGTGACTTTCCCTTTGTTCCACATCCTTAACTTGTGAAATGATTTGTACTCGGTGGAGAGAGGAACTGCCGCATTGTGGAAAGAGCGTGGCTTTGAAGTAGAATAGACGCAAGTTTAAATTTAGCCCTACCTTTTATTAGCTTTATAAATCGCCATTTAACCACTTAGAGCCCCAGTTTCCTAGTTTCCTAATCTCTAAAACAGAACCAGTAACTTCCTAACAGGGTCACTGAAGGGAAGAAATGTAATAATGTGCCAAAATCACCTCGCTCACAGCCAGGTATTTAACAAATGGGAGGTATGATTCTTAAGTAAAAGAACAGTGGGGCATGTAACCCCAGATTGCAAAAAGGATACTTTTTTAAGCCTTTCAAATTGTTGGGAAGGGTTGGAGTAGCTCCTTCAGGATAAAGAGATTTATAGATGTATGTTAAGAAGTGCTATTTTTCCTGAAATATTGTTAACTTAGGTTCTGGGAGGAGCCCTGGGTTGTAGTTCAGGTCCTGTGCCCTAGCAGCAGAATGGCCTTGGATATGGCACTTGATCTCCTTAGGACTGTTTCCTCACTTAAAAGACAAGGCAAGCCCCCAAATATCTTTGCTTCCCACTTCGAGGGTTGACTTAAGGAAGCCATCTACAAACAGTAAAGCCCTCCGCCCCCAGGAGGGACTCCTGGTAAGCAGCTCCCAGGTCTTTGCATCTGGATGGACCCTCTCTCTTCATCTCTGCTACTGACATCACTTCAGTGACCCACTGTTAGCAGTTTATGAGATGCTATTGAGATTTTCTTTGCCTTCAATGTTCTGTTGTTAATCCTCTGTGAAGCTGACTGATTTGAAGAGCTTTAAAAGTCTCAGGTTAAAGGTGCTCTGCCAGCTGTGCTATCTTAGCATGAAGGACAAAAACGTAAAAGTTAAGAAACACTAAACTATCAGAGCGCCTGTTTCTGACTTCACTATATTCACAAAGATCCAACAGCTTCTAAGAGTGAGACAAAAAAATAAAGAAAGGCAACAAGGGAAAACAATACATTTATTAACAGGCATGAAAATGCATAAACTCACTTATAAATAAATGTAGTATAATTTACCCAGTGAAAAAATAGCTAAAATCCATGAGTAAACTGGATTTTTATCTTTGAAATGATTACATATTTGATCTCTAATAATTTCCCCCTCCATCATGATCTCTTAGTAGCAGCAATTTTACATTGACTATAGAAAAAGCTGTTACCAGTGATTATCGTATGGGAGGGAAACTTTTCAAGAATTTTCTTTAAAAATGAACCAGTGCAAACAAATTCAGATTATGAGGGATACAGTAAGACCGGGGGCTTATCTTCAGAAAAGTAGAAAATAAAAAATCCCAAACATTCCTTAAGAAATGAAAAAGCAAATTACATTTTGATCACTGAAAAATAACACATATGGACATTATAAAACATTCTTAACCAGTGACTGCAATAATTACATTTATAAATGTTCATTCAAGTACTAGTGATCAAAAAACATTCAAAGTCTCATTAAAAGTAACACTAGGCATAGATACATGTGAACAATGCTTCTTTTGATTTAACAACAAAAATCATGTCAACAGGAGACAAGTTACCCTTAAAATACTGTATTTTTTTTTTTTTGTCTGTAAATGATTTTCCACAGTCTGTATATTTTATTTGTGAGGACCCAACGAACATCTCACAATGGCTAATTAAGAAGTCCTTTCTATAAAATGAATCTCAGTATTATAGAGATAAACATTCTAAAACACAAGTTTAGCTTAAAAATAACAGTGCAGAATCAGTTTTCTTTTGTAAGAAATTGTTAACTCCTTACCAATGTTGGTTTGCTGTTGTGCAGACTCTATCAGAACACTTCTGTGGTATTTACCAAAGAGCTATTTAATGAGCTGAAAAGATTTCATAAACTCTGGTACCACGATAGCAATGTAGAGCTTAAGTCAAAATTGCGCTGAAATCAACATCATTTCCTTCATTACTGTTGTTAATGAATCTTCCTTCAAAAAGCTCCCTCCTAATTTTGGCCTGAGTCTCAGGCTTTAATAAAAGTTCCTTTATCTGTTTCACTTTGGACTGCAGACCCATCCTCTCTCGACGCAAAGCTTCATTAATTAAGTCCCGGATTCCAATAGGTTTCTGGCCTATGGAAAAAAAATTATATAATACATTTTACATACAAATGCCAATGAAAAACATTAAATATGGCACACTGACTTATCAAAAGAGGGTTAAAAAGAAACCTTTAAAATGCTGCCCACATTTTATAGAAAAGGTTGCATTTCACCAAAAATATATCATTTACATGAAACAAACTTACTGTAAATAAAGATCACTGCATAAGCGACAGCACACATAGGACAAACATGAAACATTATGGACTAGCTATATGGATAATAATTTCAACAGTGATCATTTTAATCATAGCACTTGTTAGCTCTGTGTGTGTTTTGGCCTCAGATAAAGTAGTCAAATGCCCTGCTAAGCAATATAAATGGCAGTATTCCATTTATGGCAAGGCCCCTTCCATGGCCTTTGAATCCACGAGGCATCACGCAAAATCCTCTCTCCCACAGCCTCGGCTGAGGGCAAGTAAAACCTGGGCCATTCTTCCTTCATAAATTAATTTCCTCTGATAGTCCCAGCACTCCATTTCTCTTCTGTTGTGTTTCAGGAATGCAAACACATCGATCATGAAAGTATTAGGCAATCTCCACAGATTGGACAAGAGACACTTAAATAGCACAACGCAAATTAGTCCATTGACTCGGCAGAGGGGAGCAGGGATGCTTCTCACGGAGCGGCGGGGGCCTGCCTGCCTTCGGGTCTCATTTCCTGTTGTTGTCACTGTCAGTGCCATTCCTATCAGCCTCTTCAGTTTTCACAGAGCTCCCATCCCCTGGCTTGTTTTTGTTCTGTGTTTCTTCCAGATACTGCTGGACAGCCTTGAGCACCGCATTCTCCACCAGCCTCTTACTGAGCCTTACCAGTTCAGCATCCTCGGGCTCACCTCCATTCTTATCACCTACATTCCACAATAGAGAAGATAGGTCACTGAGATCATATTGCCATAGAAACTCAGCATGCAGGGGCCAGCTAGTTCAGTTAGTTACAAAGAGCAAGTGTCCTTCAGTCTGGTAAACTGGATCTATAAATCCAAGAATACTGGCTTGGCCTTTCATTTGGTATTTGCAGAAGCAGGAGACTGCCTGTCCCTGAAGACTTCAGGCTGAAAAGCAGTTCATTAGCCCCAATCTAAAAATATTCGACCTAGCAATGCTGGAAGTTCCCCATTTCTACATGGGATTTTTGTTTTTCTCTCATCCAAAAGTGATTACTACTACTGAAGTCCACATACCCACCACCTGGAGCCTCAGACATGTGAAATCACCAACAAGATGTATTTGCTTCTACTTTGCCACTACCAAACGTCAGGTAATTGAGATTTCCTAATCAACTAGCCACATAGGATCAGTAATTTTATAACCCTTGGCCTGGATGGTTGTTAACAAAGTCTCAGCCCTCCCATGAAGACAAAAGCAATTACTACTGCTAGGAAATGGTTAAAATAAGCTTGTAAAACTAATATTCTTTTTAATTTCAGAGCTATCACTGCAATTTAAGAAATAGGAAACTCTTCGAGGAAGAGTTAGGATTATGACAGTAAATTACTAGATGTTAGTATTTCATGGCCATTTTGCTTCCCTGCTAGTGATGATCAAGGTTAAATTATCCTTTCATTTTTCTGTAAAAGGGCTGGTTGTCATCTGTTCAAATGCTGCACATTTCCCATTCATTCTCTTTCTTGTCTCCCTTAACTGAGGGAAAAAAACTAGGGGGCTCGTCTCTCATGCCCAGTCAGTCCTTCATCTCCTTCCACTGAGCTATGGATCCAGGAAGGCAGATGACTGGAAGCAAAGACATCTGAGCACCTAAATATATTAAGTAAATGCTAACAGATCTCAAGGGAGTGATAGACAGCATTACAATAATAGTAGGGGATTTTAATACTCTACTTTCAACAATGGATAGATCATCCAGACAGAACATCAATAAGAAAACATTGGATTTGAACTATACTTGAGGCCAAATGGACCTAAGAGACATATAAAGAACATTCCATCCAACAGCACCAGAATACACATTCTTCTCAAGCATATACGGAACATTTTCCAGGATAGATTATATATTAGGTCACAAAACAAGTCTTAGCAAATTTTTAAAAACTGAAATCATACCAAGTATCTTTTTCTGACCACAATGGTATGAAACCAGACATCAATAACAAGAGGAAAACTGGAAAATTCACAAACATATAGAAATTAAACAAATACTCATGAACAACCAATGAGCCAAAGATGAAATCAGAAGGGAAATTAAAAACATATATCTTGAAACAAACAAAAATGGGAACACAACATACCAAAGCTTATGATCCAGCAAAAGTAGTGTTAAAAGGGAAGTTTATAGAAATAAATGTCTGCACTAAGAAAAAAGAATGATCTCAAGTAACCAACCCGAACTTGGGACTTCCCTGGTGGTCCAGTGGTAAAGAATCTGCCTTTCAATGCAGGGGACGTGGGTTAGATCCCTGGTCAGGGAACTAAGATCCCACATGCCACGGGGCAACTAAGCCCACGCGCCACACTGCAGAGCTTGCGTGCCTCAACTAGAGAGCCTGTGTGCTGCAAACTACAGAGCCCAAGCATTCTGGAACCCACACGCCACAACTACAGAGCCCACGCACCCTGGAGCCTATGCGTCACAACTAGAGAAGAGAAAACCTGTACACCACAACTAAAGAGAAGGCCACAGGCCACAGCGAAGAGCCCACGTGCCACAATGAAAGATCCTGCATGCCTCAACGAAGATCCCGCATGCCACAACTAAGACCCAACACAGCCAAAAATAAATAATAAATAACTCTTAAAATAAAAACCTAACTTGACATCTCAAGAAACTAAAATATAAGAACTAAGCCCAAAGTTAGCAGAAGGAAGGACATAAAAATCAGAGCAGAAATAAATGAAATAGAAAATAGAAAAACAGTAGAAAAGATCAATGAAAATAAGGGTTGTTTTTTTTGAAAAGATAAAACAAAAACAACAGACGTTTAGCTAGACTTACCAAGATAAAGAGAGAACTCAAACAAAATTATAAAGAAAGAGGAGACATTACAACTGATACCATAGAAATAAATATCATAAGAGACTACTGTGAACAATTATAGGCCACTAATCAGACAACCCAGAAGAAATGGATAAATTCCTAGAAGCGTACAACCTTCACGTCTGACTCATGAGGAAACAGACAATCTGAACAGACCAATAACAAATTTAAGATTAAATCAGTAATCAAAAACCTCTAACAAATAAAAGCTCAAGACAGTATGGCTAATATTTGCAAATCACATATCTGATAAAGGGTTCATATTCAAAATATATAAGGAACTCATACAACTCAATAGCAAAAACACAAAAAATCCTATTTAAAAATGGGCAGAGAACTTGAATAAACATTTTTCCAAAGAAGACATGCAAATGGCCAACAAGTACATGGAAAGGTGTTCAAATCACTCATCATCAGGGAATGCAAATCAAAACCACAATCAGGTATCACTTCACACATGTTAGAATGGCTATTATGAAAAAAAACAAGAAATAACAAATGCTGGTGAGGATGTAGAGAAAAGGGAACCCTTGTGCACTATTGGTAGGAATGTAAATTGGTGCAGTCACTATGGAAAACAGTATGACGATTCCTCAAAAAAATTAAAAATACAATTACCATGTGATCCAGCAATCCCACTTCCGGGCATATATCTGAAGAAGATGAAATCACTATCTCAAAGAGATATCTGTGCTCCCCTGTTCACTACAACATATTTCACAATAGCCAAGACATGGAAACAACCTAAGTGTCCATCAATGGTTGAATGGATAAAGAAAATGTGGTGTATATATATACAATGAAATATTATTCAGCCATTAAAAAGAAAGAAATCCTGCCATTTGTGACATGGATAAACCTTGAGGGCATTATGCTAAGCGAAATAAGTCAGAAAAAGTCAAATACTGTATGATCTCACTTACATATGGAATCTAAAAACACTGAACATATAGAAACAGGAGAATGGAGGTTGCCAGGAACTGAGGGGGATAGGCCCGGAAAATATGTTGGTCAAGGGAACACACTTTCAGATATAAGATGAATAAGTTCTGGGGCTCTAACGTACAGCATGGTGACTACAGTTAACAATACTGGATCCTATACTTGAAAGTTGCTATGAGAGTGGAGTTTTAATGTTCTCAGCATAACAACAAAATTATAATTATGTGAAGTGAAGGATATGTTAACTAATTTTATTGTAGCAAACATTTCACAATATATAAACGTATCAAGTCATCACCACTGTACACCTTAAATTTATATAATGTTATATGTCAATTATATCTCAGTAAAGCTGGAAAAAAAGAAGTAATTAGAACGCTCACACATTAAACATCAGCTCAGTTTTGGAATATCACCCATGACCTCCAGAAGCCAAAAGCCCAATGCCGCACTTACGACCTCAGGTCTGGGACAGGCAGACACAGAGGGTGTGAACAGGAAGATGGACATTATTTTCTAACCTCCCATGTAACAGGGATTGGAATACAAAAGCATACATGCCAAGGGTGAGAACTGGCTCCTAACCCCCCTTCTGAGCCCCACCACTTCTCCTTAACACATGTCCGAGGCCAATTATGCTTATAACCATCATTCCTAGCAACATCCAAGCAGAAGAGGGATGGGTTAAAGGCCCATCTGGACACGCTACAGTGGGAGGCCTTAGCAACTGCTCTCCCCTCAAAAGTGACAATATGGTACTCCAGGCCCATGACCAAAAGTCCTGGATAGTAAGCTTTAACTCAGTGATCTCTATATAGAATTTACTAAACTAAATATGTCAAGATATTGTTAAAAGAAAGATAAAGAAATTCATTACTAATACCATACTTGGGAGCAAGTTTAGACTATTTTTATTAGTAAGAATGAATGAGTATATTGCCTAATATTTAAAGAATTCTATTAATCTTACAACACAGTGTTTATACTGTATAGATGTACCTCCAGATGTGTTACCTGGAACTATTTTATAGTGGCTCTTCAAATTTAAGAGGGAAAATCAAACTTCACATGAAGAAATACTTCTTAAGTACCCTTCAATACACTGTAAACGACTCTCTACATCTGCCACCCTATTTGTGCTCTGCATCTAGGCCAGAGATTGCATTCTTGCAGCTCTTCCTGACCCCAGTCAGCTTTAAGATAACATCACTCATCATATTACTGATACATCACCAGTAAGATAATAGGGTTGGATTTGAGTCTAATCATTACTCAGTCTCCAAGAAGCATATCAGGTCAAAAAGTGTGTGCTTCAGTGATTTCTCTCAGTACACAATAAAGTGTCCCATTACTTCAAACATTAAGAAATTTAAAACACAAAAATCTTCCCACAAAAAGTTAATTTTCCCTTCTGACTTTCATATTTCTGTTTATGCTTTTACTATTAACCAAGACAACCAAGCTCAAAACAAGATTATTACCATCTTTAACTCCTTCCTTTCCCTACTCAACCCACTTCATCACCAAGTCCTATCCATGTGCCCTTCACAATTTCTCCCCTCTTCAATGCATCTAGTATAACACCTCTGGATTAATATTTCTAAAACATCCCTTTTACTCTCCATTGTCTCTACAGGAAAATTTAAACTTGCCTTCCAAGGCTTTCCAAAATTTACCTTTGGTGATCACCTACTACTGTCGCACTTCCACTGTCAGCTGCCAGCATCTCCTCAGGAACCTCTTCACTATTCCTTATTTCTAGGCAGTCCTTCTCTCTCACCAACTAAACTCCCATCTACTCCATGAAGCCTTCCTTGACTAACCCAGACAGAAGGGATGAGCTTCCACTGGATTACTATAACTCTGATTACACGTATAGTACATGGTTGCTTGGTCATTCATTCAACAAGGGTGCATGGAGGACGTACTATATACCTGGCTATTTTAGCCTACGGTGATACAGCAGAGAACAAAGCTAAGTCCTGCTGGTTTTCCTTTTTTAATTTCTTTACAAATTATGAGCATTACTTATCAATGTATTTATTCACCAACTACTGATTCAGTATCTGCTCTGCTAAAGACACATCTTGAGTGCAGAAACCATGTCCTAGTCTTCTCGGTTATCTCCTGCTCTGCTACTCCATGGCACGGCAATAAGAGCTCAATAACTATTTAGCTCAAGGGAACTGTGGACTAAAAGTCCTTGCAGGCAGCAGCAACACTTTTTAAATGTTCCTATTTTCCTATAAGGATAGCACACCATGGCCAGAAATTTAAGTTTAATATTAAATTTCAATTGAGAACAGAGAATTCCAGAATAATCCAAATATCCATGTGAAAAATCTCCATCTACTCACTCTGCTTGATGAACCTGGTCAGTATGCCAAAATATCCAGCCTATGGGTCAAATATTAACTATCTACAATAACAAACTAATTAACCAATCAACAAAAAATAAATTTATAAATGAATCTTCCAGATCTGTCCTGGATTCTTGCCCCACCTATGATTTCCACAAAGCATCCTCAGACTATCAACATTGGCCCAGGGAAAAGCCTATTGGAAGGCTCGTCACAGAGCCCTGCGAGAACGCAGCAATTCAAGAAATGCATATCTTCGTTCCAGTGAGACTTTTTGTGTTCCCACTTTCAGTAGACTTAATTCAGCTTGATTGAAAGAGGCATTTTAAGATTAAAGTATTTTTCTTTTGACCACTACTTGAATAAAGTCATCTGTCTCCCACAGTGACCTCTAAGATAAATGGCTGCATTCATTTTACCTGAAGCCTAGTTAACAATGGCAGTTCAATGTGTCACCGCAAGGTACATGATTTATCATTAGATATTCCAACAAAAGTACACACAAAAAATATTCCCAGTGGGGGGAATCTAAAAAGAAATGATACAAATGAACTCATTTACAAAACAGAAATAGACTCAGAGACTTAGAGAAGGAACTTGGGGTTACCAGGGAGGAAGGGCTGGGGGAAGGGACAGTTAGGGAGTTTGGGATTCACAAGTACACACTGCTATATTTAAGATGGATAACCAGCAAGGACCTACTGTACAGCACAGGGAACTCTGCTCAATGTTATGTGGCAGCTTGGATGGGAGGGGAGTTTGGGGGAGGATGGATACATGTATATGTATGGCTGAGTTGCTTTGCTGTGCACTTGAAACGATCACAACATTGATAATTGGCTATACCTCAGTACAAAATAAAAAGTTTTAAAAAATAAAATAAAATGTCTGCATTTTTTATGTTAAAAAAATGTTCCCAATGTATGCGGCACCCTCTCGACAAAAATATTCTTTCTTGGTCTACCAAGGTTACTTACTATCATACCTATTTAAAATGACAGATTAATCTTTCTCTTTGACACTGTTTTATTAGAAATCCCCCGCCAGAATATTTTTAATCAATTTCTTAGGAGAATACTAAAAATATAAAAGAAAGGTAATGAGAAATGCTATCAAGTCCACCAAACATAGTAGTGTCCCTAAAAGAACAGACTTAAGAAACTTTTCAACAAATTTGAAGGAAGCAATTCCACTCTCTGTAAGAGTTGTAACATCATTAATCCACGGTATGTACCCAAGATTCAGCTTTTATTTATATTACCTGAGATCGCTGATACCAAGCCAGCACATAGATAAAATTTATATCTCTGATTATAAAAAAGAAAATAAGTGACCTCCTTTGTGGTAGCAAGAATATGTGCTACCTACTGGGATAATTTAAGGTCAACATTAATGTGGGTCAGCTGTTTTTATGTGTGAGCTGACCCAATAATTGCTTAATTGATATCACATGAAGGGCTCCAGAAACCATTACCACCCTCCACCCAATGCCAATATCTAGGTGCCTATTTGTCCTGACAAGAATAAATCATATTAATAGTTTTTAAAAGAGAACCAAAAAAAATCTTCATTACAATGCCATGTAAGATCTAAGAGAAAGAGTGCAAACACATTAAAAGTTCTCATTTGTCCCAATCAAAATCCCAGCAAATTATTTTGTGAATAGCAACAAACTGATTCTGAAGCTTACATGGAAAGGCAAAAATAAACATTATAACCAACACAATATTGCAGGAGAACAACAAAGGCAGAGGACTGACACTACCCAACTTCAAGACTAACTATAAAGCTACAGTAATCAAGGCAGTGTGGTATTGACAAAAGAATAGACAAAGACATCAGTGAAAGAGAACAGAGAGCCCAAAAATAGACCCAGACAAGTGTAATCAATGTGATCTTTGAAAAATGAGCAAAAGCAATACAATGGAGCAAAGACAGTCTCTTCAACAAATAGTGCTGGAACAACTGGACATCCACATGCAAAAAAATAAATCTAGACACAGACCTGAAACTCTTCACAAAAATTAACTCACAATGGATCATAGACCTAAATGTAAAAAGCAAAATTATAAAACTTCTAGAAGAAAACACAAGAGAAAAGCTAGATGACCTTGGGGATGGCAGTGACTTTTTAGATACAACACCAAAGGCATAATCTATGAAAGAAATAATTGATAAGTTGAACTTCACTAAAATTAAAACCTTCTGCTCTGTGAAAGACAATGTCAAGAGAATAAGAAGACAAGCCAGAGTCTGGGAGAAAACATTTGCAAAAGACACATCTGATAAAGGACTGTTATCCAAAATATACAAAGAACTCTAAAAGCTCAACAGCAAGAAGACAGACAATCTGGTTAAAAATGGGCCAAACAGGTACATGAACATATGCTCAACATCACTAATCATCAGGGAACTACAAATCAACACCACAATAAGATATCACCTCACACCTGACAGAATGGCTATTATCAAAGAAACCAAGAGATAACAAGTGTTGGAAAGGATGTGGATAAAAGGGAATCCTTGTTGCTGGGAATGTGCATAGGTGCAGCCACTATGGAAAACAGTATGGAGCTTCTGCAAAAATTTAAAAACTGAACTACCATGTGATCCAACAATTCCACTTCTGGGTATTTATCCAAAGGAAAAAAACCATTAACTCAAAGAGATTATATGCACTCCCATATTCAAGGCAGCATTATTTACAATAGCCAAGATAAGGAAACAACCCAAGTGTCCATCAATGGATGAATGAAGAAAGAAACTGTGGTACATACATACAGTGGAATATTATTCAGCCATAAAAAAGAATGAAATCTTGCCACTTGTGACAACACGGATGGACCTAGAGGGCATTATGCTAAGTAAAATAAGTCAGACAGATAAAGACAAATACTGTATGATATTACTTATATGTGGAATTTTAAAAAAACCTAAACCCATAGATACAGAAAACAGATTAGCAGTTGCCAGAGGCAGGGGGCTGGGGGTAGGTGAAATGGGTTAAGGGAGTCAAAAGGCATAAACTTCCAGCTATAAATAAGTCATGGGCATGTAATGTACTGCCTGGCAATTATAGTTAACAATACTATACTGCACATTTGAAAGTTGCTGAGACAGTAAATCATAGAAGTTCTCATCATGAGAAAAACAATCCTGTAACAATGTGTGGTGATGTATGTTAATTAGACTTATTGTGGTGATCATTTTGCAATATATACAAATATCAAATCATTATGCTGCCTAACTGAAACTAATATAATGTTATATGTCAATTATACCTCAATTTATAGAAATGAGCTGACGACCTTCATAAATACCTCATCAAAGATATACAGATGGCAAATAAGCATATGAAGAAAGGCTCCACATCATATGTCATCAGGAAAATGTAAATTAAAACAATGATATATCATTATACAACTATTAGAATGGCAAAAACTGGAGCACTGACAACACCAAATGTTGGTGAGAATGTGGAGCAACAGGAACTCCCATTCATTGCTGATGGGAAAACGAAATAGTATGGCCACTTTGGAAGACAGTTTGGCAGTCTTACAAAGCTAAACATATTCTTACCATATGATCCAGCAATCATGCTCCTTGGTATTTACCCAAAAGAGCTGAAAACTTATGTCCACACAGAAACCCGCAGAGGGATGTTATAGCACTCTTACTCATAATTGCCAAAACTTGGAAACAACCCAGACAGCCTTCATTAGGTGAAGAGATAAACTGTGGTACATCCAGATTATGCAATATTATTCAGGGCTAAAATAAAATGAGTTATCAAGCCATGAAAAGACATGAAAGAACCTTAAATGCGTATTACTAAATGAAAGAAGACAATCTGAAATGGCTACCTACTGTATGATTCTAACTACGTAACATTCTAGAAAAGGCAAAACTATGGAGACAATAAAAACATCAGTGGTTGCCAGGGGTTGGGAGAGGGGAGAAAGGGATGAATAGGTGGAGCACAGAGTACTTTTAAGGCAGTGAAAATACTCTGTATGATACCATAGTGATGGGTATGTGTCATTACACATTTGTCCAAACCCACAGAATGTACAGCACCAAGAGTGAACTGTAATGTAAACTATGGACTTTGGGTGATTACAGTGTGTCCACATAGGTTTATCAATTGTTAACAAATGTACTGCTCTGGTGAGGGATGCTGATAATGGGGGATGTTATGCATGTGTAAGGGTAGAGGGTACATGGGAGATCTCTGTACCTTCCTCTCAATTTTGCTGTGAACCTGAAACTGATCTAAAAATAATAGTCTTAATTAGAAAAAAAAATATTCTCACTTACTGACATCCCAAGTATCAAAAAACTTGAGCTGGTATCTGAACCAAGGCTTCTTAAGCACCTTCCCATCACCTGCACAATTTCGCCCTTCTCATTCCTACAGCATAATGTATCCTCCTTAGAAGCAAAATCCTTTTTAGCTGAGCTTACGTTTTCTTTCACCTACACAGACTAAGAGAAACACTAAATATAGATCTACAGGCTATTCAGAAAGTTGAGGTGGCACGCTCAGCTTCCTTGCACACCACCTGCAACTCATCGGAGATGAGGGACAGGTCAAGAACTGCCCCCAAGTACACATTTAAACTGACACCGTCCCGGACACTTGTCTGCCAACACTGTGGAAAACAGAGTTGCTGTAAAGAAAGCTCCCCTCTTCTTGTCAAATACCAGAACTCTCCCCCACCCCCAACACACACACACCAGAAAATGTTAGAATTAAAACAGCAGAACCATATTTTAAATATTTTCTAGAATATAAAGTCCAAAGAGGAAAGAATCCTGCCTTTGTAAGTTTTATTCTTGATTTAGTAGCACAGAATAAATGTTTAAAATGATGATGTTTTATGCACAAAAGGACAACCCCCAGGGGTTCTGGAGAGCACTATACTCCAACACTCCACCCTCACCATTTTTAAATTGGAGGGGTAGGAGTTGATTGCAATTAGACTGAATATCAAAGGTAGCCTTGAGGGGAACCAAAGAGGAGATAAGGTCCAAAAGGCAGTGACCTGCAACCTCAGTGGGCAGAGGCATGACGCGGGTGGCCCCAGCCAAAGCTGTCATGAGGACTAAGGGTTCTGAGCCCCTTGAGTCTTTTGTTAACACAGCTGGTACCACCAGAGTCTTCCCTTCCCTCCACTGTTCCCCGAGTCACCGCCTGAAGCCAGCCCCCTCACACATCCCTGTAGGAACCTCCAAATCACATGGCTGAGGATGATTTCTATGACTGGTACCCTCAAGACTGCCCTTCATATGGTCATATCAGAGGTGGGACACGACATATGCCCCGGATGTTTGTAGGCCAAAAACAGTCTACCAAAGAACTCTTTCCAGACATACACAATAGCCTTTTAGATAGACTTCTCTGTTTCAGTCTGTAACATGAGTTTTCTGAGTTCACACTATGGTCCACATTGTTCTTTACACAATTTCTGCTGTCATGCTGTCATTTCTCATTGGAAACCTTGATGATGTGATAGAACTATCAGTGGTGATGTGGCAGAACTCCTAATATGTGTGCAAGGAGGGGAAAATATGATATACATATGACTTTGAAATCCAATTCTGCCATTTTCTATCTGCACAGGCTTGTTCACAATCTCTCCAAATTTAAATTTTCCATCAATGGGCCAGCTGCGAGGATAATACACCTTGCATGGCTGCTGTAAACGTAAGAGATAAGGTATGGAACATGGCACACATTGTGCCTGGAATGTAGCAGGCTATCAAAATAGGATAATCATTTTATTAGTACATTTTATACATCTGTTATGATTAAATCTGAGTTCAATTTAAGAAGAATGGTCTCAATACATACTAAATACCAATCATTAATTTACTCAAACACCTTATTAATAAGTGCTTACTACGTGCCATTACTAAGTATTTAACAAGAAATAAGATATAGTCTCTGACCACACAGAGGTCGGCCTAGGAGGATGACTAATAAACAATGATTGCAAAACAACGGGTGAAATGCTCTAACAGAACATGTGTTCTGGGTCCAATGGAGGTGGGAAAGGATAACAAGTTTAAGCTTCACAGAGAAGGTATGTCAGCTCAGTGAACAGGCATTTACAGGCACAGGGTAAGGGAAAGCAGAAAGGTTTTCCAGACGTAACAAAGGCATGGGTATGTGCACAGAAGATGGAAATGCACGATGCACTTGGGGAACTGGAGGTACTTCCATGGTGCTGGAATAAAGAGTTCAGAGTGCCATGGGTGGGGCAGGGATGGTGCAGGGAGAAGGCTACAGAGCAGGTAGGGATGAAGGGCCCTATGGACCATGTTATGGAGTCTAACTGCATTCTATAGGCAATAGGCAGCCACTGAGGATTTTAAGCATAGCATATTTTAGAAAACTCACTGTGATAGCCCACGTGGAATATAGAAGATGGACTAGAGGAGGCAAAATAGAGACAAGTTTTGCAATAGACAAAAAGAGAAACAATGAGGACCTGAACTGTGGTAAATGCAATAGGAAAGAAAGGGACACATTACAGAGAGAGTGAAAACACAGGAATACTGGCCATTGGGCCAATTATATCAGCAGAGGATGTTAAGGAAAGCAGAAGGGGAGTGCAAAACACACGTATATATAAAGAAATACATATAATATAATATACATATAAAGAAAAAATGGCCCAAATGTTTGACATGAAATAAAAACCATAACCCTAAAATCAAGAAGCTCAGAAAATATCAAGTATAAGAAATGTGAAGAAAATCACACCAAGGAACATGATGATCAAATTGCTGAAAACCAGTAACAAAAGAAAATCATAAAAGCAGCCAAAGGAAAAAGGATGCATTATACAGAGGAACAAAGACAAGACTGACAGCAGACTTATGCATGAGAAACAATGCAAACCAAAATACACTAGTACAACATCTTTACTAAAAGAAAAAGAAAAGGCAACTTAGAATTCTTCATCTGGACACATTACATTTTAAAAATGAGGATGACAGAAATATTTTTTTCAGACATATAAATGCTGAATTAATCCATCATCAGCCAACTAGCACTAGAAGAAATGTTAAAGGAAAAGTTAAGCAGCAGGAAAATGAGACTAGATGGAAATCTGGATCTATTCAAAGATGACAAGAGAACTAAAAACTGTACACATAGAGATGAAAATAAAAGACTTTCTCTCATTCTTAATCTCCTTAAAAGACAAATAACTGTTTTAAATGGGGTTTATAAAATACGTAGAAATAAAGTATATGGTAGCAACAGCACAAAGACTAAGGGAAAACGGAAATAATTGTCATAAGCTTCTTATGTTAAATGTGAAGTGGCATAATATTATTTGAAGCCACACCATCGTAAGTTAAGGATGTATATTTTGAAACCCTAGAGCAACCACTAAAGTAAAAATAAAAAAGAGGCATAACTAATAAACTAATAATGAACCTAAGATGAAATCCTAAAACTTCTTAATATAAAATAATGCAATAAAAGAGGAGAAAAGGGAAAAAAGAGCAGATGAGACAACTAGAAAACAAGCAAACTGGGTGATTTAAACTCACCCATATTGGGAGACTGGTTCAAGATGGCAGGGTAGAAGGACATACGCTAACTCCCTCTCGCAAGAGCACCAGAATCACAACTAACTGCTGAACAATCATCGACAGGAAGACACTGGAACTCACCAAAAAAGATACCCCACATCCAAAGACAAAGCAGAAGCCACGATGAGACGGTAGGAGGGGCGCAATCACAATAAAATCAAATCCCATAACCGCTGGGTGGGTGACTCACAAACCAGAGAACAATTATACCACAGAAGTCCACCCACTGGAGTGAAGGTTCTGAGCCCCACATAAGGCTTCCCAACCTGGGGGGTCCGGCAATGGGAGGAGGTATTCCCAGAGAATCAGACTTTGAAGGCTAGGGGATTTGATTGCAGGACTTCGACAGGACAGGGGGAAAGAGAGACTCCACTCTTGGAGGGCACACACAAAGTAGTGTGTGCATCAGGACCCAGGGGGAAGGAGCAGTAACCCCATAGGAGATTGAACCAGACCTACCTGCTAGTGTTGGAGGGTCTCCTGCAGAGGCAGGGGGTGGCTCTGTCTCACCGTGAGGACAAGGACACTGGCAGCAGAAGTTCTGGGAAGTACTCCTTGGTCTGAGCCCTCCCATAGTCCACCATTAGACCCACCAAGGACCCTGTGGGCTCCAGTGCTGGGTCACCTCAGGCCAAACAACCAACAGGGAGGGAACTCAGCCCCACCCATCAACAGGCAAGCAGATTAAAATTTTACTGAGCTCTGCCCACCAGAGCAACACCCAGTGCTACCCACC
Source organism: Balaenoptera musculus (assembly GCF_009873245.2). Taxonomy (NCBI): domain Eukaryota; kingdom Metazoa; phylum Chordata; class Mammalia; order Artiodactyla; family Balaenopteridae; genus Balaenoptera; species Balaenoptera musculus. The sequence goes on from NC_045796.1 coordinate 32,132,479, forward strand.
ACCAGTCCCTCCCATCAGGAAGCTTGCACAAGCCTCTTAGACAGCCTCATCCACCAGAGGGCAGACAGCAGAAGCAAGAAGAACTACAATCCTGCAGCCTGTGGAACAAAAACCACATTCACAGAAAGATAGACAAAATGAAAAGGCAGAGGACTATGTACCAGATGAAGGAACAAGATAAAACCCCCAAAAAACAACTAAATGAAGTGGAGATTTGCAACCTTCCAGAAAAAGAATTCAGAATAATGATAGTGAAGACGATCCAGGACCTCAGAAAAAGAATGGAGGCAAAGATCAAGAAGATGCAAAAAATGTTTAACAAAGACACAGAATTAAAGAACAAACACCTAGAGAATTAAAGAACAAACAAACAGAGATGAACAATACAATAACTGAAATGAAAAATACACTAGAAGGAATAGCAGAATAACTGAGGCAGAAGAACAGATGAGCAAAATAACTGAGGCAGAAGAACGGTTAAGTGACCTGGAAAACAGAATGGTAGAACTCACTGCCACAGAACAGAATAAAGAAAAAAGAATGAAAAGAAATGAAGACAGCCTAAGAGACCTCTGGGACAACATTAAACACACTAACATTCACATTATAGGGGTCCCAGAAGGAGAAGAGAGAGAGAAAGGACCCAAGAAAATATTTGAAGAGATGATAGTCGAAAACTTCCCTAACATAGGAAAAGAAACAGCCACCCAAGTCCAGGAAGCACAGAGAGTGTTACAGGATAAACACAAGGAGAAAGATGCCAAGACACATAGTAATCAAATTGGCAAAAATTAAAGACAAAATTATTAAAGGGAAAAATGACAAATAACATACAAGGGAGCTCCCATAAGGTCAACAGCTGATTTCTCAGCAGAAACTACAAGCCACAAGGGAGTGGCACAATATATTTAAAGTGATGAAAGGAAAGAACCTACAACCAAGATTACTCTACCCTGCAAGGATCTCATTCAGATTCAATGGAGAAATCAAAAGCTTTATTGACAATCAAAAGCTAAGAGAATTCAGCACCACCAAACCAGCTCTACAACAAATGCTAAAGGTACTTCTCTAAGTGGGAAACACAAGAGAAGAAAAGGACCTAAAAAAACAAACCCAAAATAATTAAGAAAATGGTAATAGGAACATACATATCGATAATTACCTTAAATGTGAATGGATTAAATGCTCCAACCAAAAGACACAGGCTTGCTGAATGGATATAAAAACAAGACCCGTATATATGCTGTCTACAAGAGACCCACTTCAGACCTAGGCACACATACAGACTGAAAGTGAGGGGATGGAAAAAGATATTCCATGCAAATGGAAATCAAAGAAGCTGGAGCAGCAATACTCAGATCAGATAAAATAAACTTTAAAATAAAGAATGTTACAAGAGACAAGGAAGGACACTACATAATGATCAAGGGATCAATCTAAGAAGAAGATATAACAATTATAAATATATATGCAGCCAACATAGGAGCACCTCAATACACAAGGCAAATGCTAACATCTATAAAAGAGGAAATCAACAGTAACAGAATCATAGTGGGGGACTTTAACACCTCACATACACCAATGGACAGATCATCCAGACAGAAAATTAATAAGGAAACACAAGACTTAAATGACACAATAGGCCAGACAGATTTAACTGATATTTATAGGACATTCCATCCAAAAACAGCAGATTACACTTTCTTCTCAAATGCACACGGAACATTCTCCAGGATAGATCACATCTTGGGTCACAAATCAAACCTCGGTAAATTTAAGAAAACTGAAATCATATCAAGCATCTTTTCCAACCACAAGGCTATGAGATTAGAAATAAATTACAGGGAAAAAATGTAAAAATCACAAACATATGGAGGCTAAACAATAAGTTACTAAATAACCAAGAGATCTCTGAAGAAATCAAAGAGGAAGTCAAAAAATACCTAGAAACAAATGACAATGAAAACACAATGATCCAAAACCTATGGGATGCACCAAAAGCAGTTCTAAGAGGGAAGTTTACAGCAATACAATCCTACCTCAAGAAACAAGAAAAATCTCAAATAAACAATCTAACCTTACACCTAAAGGAACTAGAGAAAGAAGAAAAAACAAAACCCAAAGTTAGTAGAAGGAAAGAAATCATAAAGATCAGAGCAGAAATAAATGAAATAGAAACAAAGAAAACAATAGCAAAGATCAATAAAACTAAAAGCTGGTTCTTTGAGAAGGTAAACAAAATTGAGAAACCTTTAGCCAGACTCATCAAGAAAAAGAGGGAGAGGACTCAAATCAGTAAAATTAGAAAAGAAAAAGGAGAAGTTACCACAGACACCACAGAAATACAAAGCATCATAAGAGACTACTACAAGTAACTCTATCCAATCAAATGGACAACCTGGAAGAAATGGACAAATTCTCAGAAAGATATAACCTTCCAAGACTGAACCAGGAAGAAATAGAAAATATGAATAGACCAATCACAAGTAATTAAATTGAAACTGTGACTAAAAATCTTCCAACAAATAAAAGTCCAGGACCTGATGGTTTCACAGGTGAATTCTATCAAACATTTAGAGAAGAACTAACACCCATCCTTCTCAAACTCTTCCCCAAAATTGCAGAGGAAGGAACACCCCCAAACTCATTCTACAAGGCCACCATCACCCTGATACCAAAACCAGACAAAGATACTACAAAAAATGAAAATTACAGACCAATATCAGTGACGAACATAGATGCAAAAATCCTCAACAAAATACTCGCAAACAGAATCCAACAACCCATTAAAAGGATCATACACCATGATCAAGTGGGATTTATCCCAGGGCTGTAAGGATTCCTCAATATACGCAAATCAATCAATATGATACACGATATTAACAAACTGAAGAATAAAAACCGAATGATCATCTCAATAGATGCAGAAAAAGCTTCTGACAAAATTCGACACCCATTTATGATAAAAATTCTCCAGAAAGTGGGCATAGAGGGAACCTACATCAACATCATAAAGGCCATATATGACAAACCCACAGCAAACATCATTCTCAATGGTGAAAAACTGAAAGCATTTCCTCTAAGATCAGGAACAAGACAAGGATGTCCAATCTCGCCACTATTCTTCAACATAGTTTTGGAAGTCCTAGCCACAGCAATCAGAGAAGAAAAAGAAATAAAAGGAATACAAATTGGAAAAGAAGAAGTAAAACTGTCACTGTTTGCAGATGACATGATACTATATATAGATAATCCTAAAGATGCTACCAGAAAACTACTAGAGCTAATCAATGAATTTGGTAACGTTGCAGGGTACAAAATTAATGCACAGAAATCTCTTGCATTCCTATACACTAACAACGAAAGATCAGAAAGAGAAATTAAGGAAACAATCCCATTCACCACTGCAACAAAATGAATAAAATAACTAGGAATAAACCTAAGGAGGTAAAAGACCTGTACTCAGAAAACTATAAGACACTGATGAAAGAAATTAAAGATAATACAAACAGATGGAGAGATATACCATGTCCTTGAATTAGAAGACTCAATATTGTGAAAATGACTATACTACCCAAAGCAATCTACAATTCAGTGCAATCCCTATCAAATTACCAATGGCACTTTTTACAGAACTAGAACAAAAAATCTTAAAATTTGTATGGAGACACAAAAGACCCCGAATAGCCAAAGCAGTCTTGAGGGAAAAAAACGGAGCTGGAGGAATCAGACTCCCTGACTTCACACTATACTACAAAGCTACAGTAATCAAGACAATATGGTACTGGCACAAAAACAGAAATACAGATCAATGGAACAGGAGAGAAAGCCCAGAGATAAACCCACACACCTGTGGTCAACTAATCTATGACAAAGGAGGCAAGGATATACAATAGAGAAAAGACAGTCTCTTCAATAAGTGGTGCTGGGAAAACTGGACAGCTACATGTAAAAGAATGAAATTAGGACACTCCCTAACACCATACACGAAAATAATCTCAAAATGGATTAGAGACCTAAATGTAAGACCGGACACTATAAAACTCTTAGAGGAAAACATAGGAAGAACACTCTGACATAAATCACAGCATGATCTTTTTTGACCCACCTCCTAGAGTAATGGAAATAAAAACAAAAATAAACAAATCAGACCTAATGAAACTTCAAAGCTTTTGCACAGCAAATGAAACCATAAACAAGATGAAAAGACAACCCTCAGAATGCGAGAAAACATTTGCAAATGAATCAAAAGCCAAAGGATTAACCTCCAAAGTATATAAACAGCTCATGCAGCTCAATATTAAAAAAACAAACAACCCAATTAAAAAATAGGCAGAAGACCTAAATAGACATTTCTCCAAAGAAGCCATATAGATGGCCAAGAGGCACATGAAAAGCTGCTCAACAACACTAATTATTAGAGAAATGTAAATCAAAACTACAATGAGGTGTCACCTCACACCAGTCAGAATGGGCATCATCAGAAAATCTACAAAAAATAAATGCTGGAAAGAGTGTGGAGGAAAGGGAACCCTCTTCCACTGTTGGTGGGAATGTAAACTGATACAGCCACTATGGAGAACAGTATGGAGGTTCCTTAAAAAACTAAAAATAGAATTACCATATGACCCAGCAATCCCACTACTGGGTATATACTCAGAGAAAACCATAATTCAAAAAGATACACGCACCCCAATGTTCACTGCAGCACTATTTACAATAGCCAGGTCATGGAAACAACCTAAATGCCCATTGTCAGACGAATGTTTAAAGAAGATGTGGTACATATGTACAATGGAATATTACTCAGCCATAGAAAGGAACAAAATTGGGTCATTTGTAGAGACGTGGACAGACCTAGAGACTGTCATACAGAGTGAAGTAAGTCAGAAAGAGAAAAACAAATATCGTATATTAATGCATATATGTGGAATCTAGAAAAATGGTACAGATGAACCAGTTTGCAAGGCAGAAATAGAGACACAGATTTACAGAACAAACGTATGGACACTAAAGGTGGAAACCAGGGGGGTGAGGGGGGTGTTGATGGTGGTGGGATGAATTGGGAGATTAGGATTGACATATATACACTAATATGTATAAAATAGATAACTAATAAGAACCTGCTGTATAAAAAATAAATAAATAAAAAGAAAAAAGTTAACTCACCCATATTTATCATCATATAAAACATAAGATGCTCTAAATACTCCAATAAAAAGTCAGAGATTGTTAATTTGGATAAAAAACATGAATCAACAGTGATGTCAACAAAAAAATCCTTCAAATATAAAGACACAGAAAGGTTAAAGGTAAAAGGATGGAAGAGGATGTATCATGCTAACACTAATCAAAAGAAAACTAGAGAATCAATACCAGACAAAAGCAGGTTTTCAGGAAAAAAAATATTACCTGCCATAAAAAGGGACATTTTACAATTATAAGTGAGTCAGTTCATCAAGAGGATATAAAAATCCTAAATGTGTATGCACCTAATAATAAGAGCTTCAAAGTACCTGAAGCAAAAACCAATAAAACTGAAAGTGTAACAGATAATCCACAATTACAGTTTGAGATTTCAAGGCCACTTTTATAGTTGACAGAACAAGGAGAGAAAAATTCAATAAGAACATGTAAGACGTGAACACTAGTAACCAAAACCACCTAACTGATAATTATAGAACGCTCCACCCAACAACAGAAACACACACATTCTTTTTAGTGTACAGAAAACCTTTACAAAACGAGATCATATTCTGAGCCATAAAACAAGTCTCGGTAAATTTTAAATTATTACATTCATCCAGTGCATTGATTGAAGCACAATGGAGTCAAGTAAGAAATCAATAACAGAAAGATATTTTTCAAAGATAATCATTTTAACAGCATAACATGTGAAACAGTTAGGTACATTTCAACAAAATGTATGCAACACCTAAACACTAATAACTGCAAAATTTCCTAAAAGAAATTAAATAAGACCTGAATAGAGGTAATAAGCTATACTCATTGATCGAGAGACTCAATATTGTTCAGACGTCAATTCTCCATCAATTGCTCTATAAATGCAAAACTACAAAGTTTTGCAATCCAAACCTCACCAGGCCTTTTCATAGAAATTGTCAAGTTAATTCTAACATGCATATGAACATGTAAAGGAATTAAGACAGCTGAAACAATTTTTTAAAAAAGAACAAAGTTGGAAAACTTATACTACCTGATTTTTAAGACTCATATAAAGCCACAGAAATAGAGACAGTGTGGTATACCTATAAAGACAGACATATAGATCAATGAAACAAAACAAAATCCAGAAACAGACTTACAAACATATGGCCAACTGATTTTCAACAAAGGTACCAAGACAATTCAACACAGAGAGAATAATCTTTTCAAGAAATGGTGCTTAGGACAATGGTATGTATAAAAAAGAACCTCAACCCTTATCTCATACCATATATAAAAATGAACTCAAAGTGGATCATAGACCTGTTATAAGAGCTAAAATTATAAAGTGTTTAAGAAGAAAATATAGAACTTCTCAGTAACCTTGGATTAGGCAAAGATTCTTAAATAGGACATGAAAAGCACAATACATTCCCTAAAAAGGATAAATTGGACTTCATCAAAATGTAAAACTTTTGCTCTTCTTAAGATACTGTTAAGGCAAAAAAAGCAAACTACAGTCTGGGAGAAAATATTTGCAAAAATATATACATAATACATATAAAGAAAGTGTATCCAGAATTCAAAAATAACTCCAACAATTTAGTAAGACAAAATAAAATAAAATAAAATAAAAAACAGCCAAAAAGAATCAAAGCATTACTTCACAAATGATATACAGATGGCCAATAAACATGTGAAAAGATACTCAATATTATTAGCTGTCAGGGAAATGCAAATTAAAGTCACAATGAGATACTACTACTCATCCACTAAAATTAAAATTTAAAAGATAAACAGTATCAAGTGCCGGTGAGGATGTGAAGCAAGGGGAACTCCCGTTGCTGGTGGGAATGCAAAAATGGCATAGCTGGTTTGTAAAAAGTTTGGACATCTCTAATAAAAGTTTTTCTTATGAAAGTTGGCTATATTCTTACCACGTAACCCTGCAATCTCATTCCTAGCTAGAATTGAAAACAAGTGAAATGAAAGCATATGCTCACACGAAAACCCACACACGAATGTTTGCAGTTGCTTTATTCATAAATGCCCCAAACTAGAAACAACTGAAATACCTTCAACTGGTGAATGGCTCAATAAGCTGTGGTATATCCACCCAATGGAAGAGTACTCAGCCGTACAAAGGAATGAATACTGTCACGTGCAACAACACAGATGAATCTAAGGTGCGTTATGCTAAGTGAAAGAAGCCAGAGTCAAAAGGCTGCACACTGCGTGATCTCATCTTTCTGACATTCTGGGAAAGGCAAAACCATCAGTACTGAAACAGATCAGTGGGTGCCAGGGGCTGAGGATGAGGACAGGAGTTATAAAGGGGCATGAGAGCATATGAAGGATAATGGAACTGTTCCCAATTTTGACTGTGGTGGTGGTTATATGACTCTATGTGTTGATTAAAACTCATAGACCTGTACACACAAAAAAAGAGTGAATTTTCCTGTATGTAAATTATACCTCAATTAAAAAAATACTAATGAGAACAATTTCTTCCCCATGATGAGGAGCTATTGAGAGGTTTATCCAACACGTGGACTCGCTGAACGGACTGGCACCCTATCACTCTTTGCAATTAGCATGGTAGCTAGTAATAAGGATGACTTTCTCAGCTCCTCTCTCTGTTCTAAGATACACATCTCAACTGTGATATCTGCAATCTCTCCCAGCTGCAGGCCTCAGATTCTCAAGTGCTTTCCTTCTGAATCATATTTTTTCTCTTGTGCTCAACATCAAAATTTGAAAATAATTTCCAGTGAAAGAGACTGGGGTAGCTTCTGAGCATGAATAAAGCCAAATCATTTTAATTCTCCTCCTCAGTGCATCAGACACGTATCACTTGCTCCAATCTGCTCAAAGACTGCAAACTAAATTGGTACCCAGTACTTGACTGACAAGTGATTACCGTCACACTCTGTTGTTGAAATCTATTTCCAAGGGGCACTGTACTCACTGTGGTTTGTTTTGCTCACTCGTTTTGCCTTGTATTGTTTGTAGCTGTCTATCTGCTGTTCTATATCATAAATTGCTCTCTACTCAATGGAAACTGTGGTTGTTTCCTCCTTAAATTTTGATTCCTGTATTTGTTCAGGTAGGAATATAAGGAGTTCTCAATATCCCTGACTGTTTGCTCAGGACCACTATATGTCATTTTGTGCAAAGATGATTGAGGAGCACAATTTGAGCAGCGATAAAAGAAGCAGACGTTCCAAACACAAGTCCTGGTGCAAAGAAGTATCAACAGAAGTACGGCTATCATTGGAAAATTATTCTTATGACAAAGAAGAAATAAACAAGTTTCAAACATGCCAAAAGCATAGATTTTCAAATAATCATGCTCTTGTCTGGCAGAAAAACAAGGAGGCTAGGAAATGAGCCTTAAAATGAGCCTTGAATCTTAAAATTATTATGTTCATGTAATTTATTATCTTCTATTTAAGAGAGTTTTACATAAAACTTAAAAGTACGACTAACTGGAATTAATTTTCACTTGTTTGACGAACACACCTTCTCATGATAATATATATTTTTGTTTCTAGGCTGACGTTCCAGGTTGGGAGTTGATTCAAGCAGAAATAAAGGTCACTTTCCTGTTTTGAAGGCAATGTTCACCAACGTAGATCAGCAGCATAAATGTTGCCATTAATCTAACTGGTGAAATAAATCATAATTGTAGATATCACTTTACCTCTTTTATAAGCAATAAGGACACACCCAGATCAGAAGGTTCCAAAGGCTGAGAAAAACCCCACGGTACCAGGTCACTAAATAGCAATAGCAGGAATGCATCCTTCCATCTGTTTAGGTAACACTTCATACTTTCCAAAGTGCTTTCAGAAACATTCTCTCATTTGGTCCTCAAAGAAATCTTACGAGGTAAAATAAGTATTATTCTTCCATATTACAAGTAAGAACAATGAGATACAAAAGGCTACATAAATTGCCTAACAATACCACACAGAAGTGATGGGAATCCATAGCTCCCACTCGAAATCAGGAAGATGAGTTCATCCAGGACACCCACACCCCGGCAGATACTCCACAGCTCCCTGGTGCACCCTCGTCCTGGGGAAATGAAGGTATACATGTGAGAAACACCACATAATTTAATGATTGGTTGACTGGAAAAGAGAAAGATTCAGAAGGTTTCGCTAGCAGATTGAAATTTTTATTTTATTTTTTTTTAATTTTTAGACTAACTAATAGATGTTGATTAATGTAGTACAATCCCTTCCTTCTTTCCATCCTCCTTCTCCCTTGCTCTCCTCCTTCCTTCCTTCCATCTTTCCATCCACACAGTCACTGAGCACCCCCTATTTGTGATAAGCATTGTTGCTGTGAATACAAAAATGAATCCAGCATGGGCCCTGTCTTCAGGAAACCTGCAACTGGGTAGAGGTAGAAGTGTGTGTTAATAAATAAGGGCTCGTGAATGCTCTGACGGAAAGATGTACAATACAGAGTGGATCCATAAAGAAAAGAGGGATCAGTTCTATTGAGGAGAAAATATCAAAAGAAAGTTTCATGCTGGAGGTGATGCTTGAGCTGGATCTTGTGAAATGAGTGTTTCTCAGGCATGACAGGGAAGGAAGACCAGGCTGGCCTGTCTGGGAAACTGCAGAACTCGGTCTAGTATAAGGTGACTGAGGAGGTGGCAGGGAGGGAGAATGATGAGGCTGGGAATGTACACAGGAGAGACCACGAAGGCTCCTGTAGGACACGCTGTGGAGTTTGTACATGTCTTGTTTCTAGAGCGTCTAGTATCATCAAATTACACTTCTAGATTCTGAGATATACACAAATTACTAAGGCTTGTCTTCAAGGAATTGCTTATTTTGACTCATGAGGTATAATGTTAAAGAAAATTAGATTTTCACAACCCCGCTAATGCTTCCAGTCATCAAGCTTAGTGACAGGGACGAAATCTAAGCATAACTACAATGTGATCAAGAACATCACAAATACTTGAAATATCACACACCGGTTGAAAGAAATCCGATTTTTTTAAAAGTATTCAAAATGTAGCTCACTTTACCTCAGCTGGCTGCCCAATCCAAAAGCAAACGCTTTGGGGATGAGCATGCAGAGGACGTTTTACGTTATAAAATTTACCATCTAGTTACTCAACTAGCGAACACATAAAGTAGGTTAAACTGCCTCTCTTCATTTCCCTTCATGGCTTCCATGACCTAATTTTTAAAGTCTGGCCATGAAAATCCAGGTGCACAGGACGATCTGGTCAATGTATTTGGCTTGTGAGTACTGAGAAAACTGTGGACCCCGTCAAATGGGTATCACACCAGCAACGATGGTGGGTCAAATAAAGAGTGTTCCGTGCTAAAGAAAACCTGAAGATGAGATGATTAAGCATTAAAATAAAATCAGGAGAAAACTGATCATTTACAGTCATCCTTGGCTATTCTTCCGGGCATATAATAAAAACGTATAAAGAAACCGAGCACGCGTTCAAGCACTGAGTTCCGAGCACTCGAACTGTTTCCCCAACTGTAAAATGCGGCAAGTCATCCTGCTCTGCTGTCCCCACAGAACTTTTGAGAGGCTCTGAGGGGGAGGGTGTGAGTCCGCAGAGAGGGGAGAGGCGCTGCCCCAGCACCCTGGCCACTACAGTCCTCACCAAACCCCCATCGCCTGAGCCCCCATGGCCCTTGCCTGTGCCGCCCACTGTGCTCAGTACACACGGTCTTATTAAAAAAAAAAAAAAAAAAAATGAAGCTTGGTGAACTCCTAAATGTATTGCTTTCGCCTCGGGAAGAATGACAGAGAAAAGTAATTGTTTAGGATATACTTTCCTTTTCTCGATGACCTAAGACTATCAATTTACTAGAGGCTTCCACAAAGCATTCAGACAAAAATCAAATGATGTTTTTTAAGTTCTCTTTGGTGATATCCCCTGTTCATTCAAGTTCTCTGAATATGTGAATTCCTCCAATAGGAGATTAAACGAGCATTTGAACTTATTGAGTAATTAATTGCTGGTGGTCTGTAAGTGTAAATTCATTTCTTCCAGCAGTGGATGTTTGCTTCTCAAGCTCTTGATGTCTAAATAGGGAAGAATTGCTCCCAGTCAAAGGAATTTCAGGAATCGGGTAGAAACACACACATGTGGTACGGGGTGGACAAAGGACAATCACTACTGCACTGGGCTTCCTCTCCAGGCCCCCTGAAGGCAAGATTGATGCCCCTGGGGAAAGCAAGGCACCAAAAAGATGGTTAGAAGGAGATGAGAGATGATCTCCACGGTGTCCACTGCTCCTCTCTGAGGATGAAACCAGAGCTGCCCCCATCACTGCTGCTTAGAGACTCTTCCCAGGAGCCTTAGAGGCTGAATAGCCACGTTCCTTCATCACCAACTTCTTCTAAGACCTAGTTAAGTCCTGCATATCAAGTCCCCAGACTCTGCATACTTATGTTTCCATGACACGTAGCACATAACTTTAGTTGTAATAGTTATATTTATGGATCCTTTTAATAATAATAAACCTACGATTAACTGCCTATTATGTGCCTTTTTTCTTTACACATTTAAATCAAAAGCTTACTATTATCATTGCTATTTTACCTACGAGAAAGCCAACAGTTAGAAAAGCCATGAGACTTGCCCGCGTCTACACAACTAAAGAATGGCCAAGTTGAGACTCAAACCACACTTCTGCCATTATACCACCATGCTTCTTTATATCTAGCAACTGGAAATTATTCTTATGTTCTATGATATTCTTAGCTCTAAAATGAGACTTCCAACCAGAAAATATTTATAATGCTTCCTGTTTAGTTAAAGAGTCAGAATATCTGGACTAGAATCCTAGCTCCCCCATTCACTAGCTCTGTATCTCTGTGAAATTTGCTTAACCGCCTCTAAGGGTCACTTTCTTTATTTGTAAACCAGGGATAACAGTAGTGCTATACTGAAGGGCTGTTGTGAAAATTAAGTAAGATAACAACACAAAGCACTCAGCACAGTGCTCCCCTTACAGTAAATATTCAACAAAACTACTACTAATATTACTGTTTTGATTTAAATGAAAGGGATACTATGACCCTCTTTTAATTTATAAGGCTACAAGGCTATTTGTTTATGAGCTCCCTGCTACAGGGCTCTGTAAGCAAACATGATATGGGCAACCTATTCACTTTATACAATTGGAATAACTGCAAACAAGAAATGTATGCATTGTTCTATACAGTTTACATTTACATTCTTTTGCAACTAAATGATGTTCCTTCTTAGGTAAAGAGAAGAGCTACTGCTAATTAATCTTGTAAAAGGCCTCCAAGCAGACATATGAACAGACAGTACTCAAAACAGTGAGATACAGATGGTTTTCGGTTTCTAGATGCACCAAACTGAAAGGTGAAGCATTGAAAATAGTGATTTTTCTGTACTTGAAAATCACAATAGATAAAAACAATCATATCAAGTTTAGTATATACGCAACTTCCCAGGAACATATCAACTTTAGAACGTGCGTTACGCACATGTGGTAAATGTCACAATCCTTCGTAGCCTCAGGTTTGCTCTTGTCTTCCTAGTAGAGCCATTACATACTTTCAGTCACAGTGCTTCTTTCCATCCATTCATCCATTCGTTGTCAAATACGCAAAAGACTTGAGATAATTAATGGCAAGGAAAAAAATACAGTAAAAGGTACACTACAAGTAAAAAGTAAAAATCAGGATGAAGAAAAAACATAAATTACAGTAGCAAGTAAAGAACAGAGGGAAATATAGATCACAGAAGTGCAGGTCATGAGAGCCATGAAATGGAGTTGAGCTTCCTGATATTCGGAGTGAAAAGGGAAACACGGTGGTTCCTCTAGTCAAGAGTAGAAAGAGCAGGGACTTCCCTGGTGGTCCAGTGGGTAAGACTCCACGCTCCCAATGCAGGGGGCCTGGGTTCATTCCCTGCTCGGGAACTAGATCCCACAGGCCGCAACTAAGACCCGGTGCAGCCTAAATAAATAAATAATTAAATTTTTTTAAAAAAAGTAGGAAGAGCAAATCATGGTTCCTTTAGGATCAGAGTGACTGCTCCATTGCTGACACTCCCACAGGGCTCCAGGCCACATCCACGTCCCCAAACCCCTTCCTCACGTACCCTGCAGCCTTTCTGGTAAAAGCAACCACTTCACTTCTCCCCTTCAGGTAACTGCCCACCTCATGTTCTATATGGCTCCAGCGGGGCTGCTGATCTGCCAGAGCTACACTGGTTCACATGATACACGTATACATGTTTTTAAAGTGCCTCTTCCTCAAGATACTTCATTTCTATCTCTTGGAAATTTTTCATAATATACTTCTGTTAGTATACAAAAGTACTTTATGCCATAATATATAGATTACAATGTCTCTGATATGTATGGTGCCCTCCAGGGTTGTGCAGTTTACAACCTGTACCTTCCCTCAGATTTTTTTAAATTTTTTTTTTAATTAATTAATTTATTTATTTATGGCTGTGTTGGGTCTTCGTTTCTGTGCGAGGGCTTTCTCTAGTTGCGGAGAGCGGGGGCCACTCTTCATCGCGGTGCGCGGGCCTCTCACTGTCGCGGCCCCTCTTGTTGCGGAGCACAGGCTCCAGACGCGCAGGCTCAGTAGTTGTGGCTCACGGGCCTCGTTGCTCCGCGGCCTGTGGGATCTTCCCAGACCAGGGCTCGAACCCGTGTCCCCTGCATTGGCAGGCAGATTCTCAACCACTGCGCCACGAGGGGAGCCCTCTCAGATTTTACATATGGGAATTAGAAGAGAAGAACTCATTCTACTTGAACGCTGAACAGTAAAAATACTCCCCAGAGCTGCTGGAAGTCATATCCCCACCAGTGAGTAAAACCTGAGAAGGTGAGGACACAGAGGATGCCGGAAGCCACAGCCACCACCAGCAAGCAAAGCCTGAAGTGTGTTAAATTGATCCAGGTGAAGGGTTTCCCTAGAAACATCTTATTAACAATTAATTTGAATTACTGTAGCATATGTAATTTAAAAAAAAAAGTTCCTCCAAAACTTAATTAATTCCCTGTGTTAAATTCTCTCTGTTAAAATAACTGGTGTAACTCCGACTTTCTTGACTGGATCCTAACTGACACAAACTATTTCTGTATTTTTCCCCTCACAATGCTGCATTTACAGAGGACTAAGATATAAATGACAGAGGCAAAGGGTACAAAGTTAAGAGCAGCTATGACGCTAATTTTTTTTAAAATATTGCTAAAACCTGCATATTTCATGAACTTGCTTCCCTACAAAACAATTTGTTTACTATCTTTTAATTTAATATTCAAATTTCATATAGTTTTACATATACTTTTTAGGTTTTATAAAATCTAAAAATCTGTATATCTAATTTTACCTTGAAGATTAAGTAAAGGATAGTGTATATTATACAGTAGTGGGTATACAATAGCATCACAATGAATTTTTATCTTAAATTTACTATACCCATATTATGGAAATTAAAATAGATGTAAATTTGGACAAATGTTTTCATAAATATTTCATTCACAAAGACAATCATACAACAGGCAATATACCTTAGCTTGTTATCTCTAGGACTTATTGATACCAACTGCCTGCTGTTACTACAGAGTTCAGTAATCAACATTCTATGTGCTGCTTAGGTGATACAACAGTGTACCTAGACCCGAACCCAAAATGGTATGTTACATTTCTATTTTAAACAAAGTTTGTTGATCCTAAAGGTACTAATTTAAAATAGGCATTAACAGTCATTATAAAATATGAAATAATAATGAGGCATACATTTTTTTCATAAAAATTTTGGTCTTCCACTTAAAGAAAGAGTTTGATGGCTTACAAGAGTTGAAAACGCTACCTTAAAATATCTTCTTTCAGGCAATCTATTAAGAAGTATTAAGGTAAAATCTGACTGTGATAACTTCTTTCTCTTTTAGGGCTCCATTTCAGTATTTTCGTTATTTAAAACGGGAGTTATGCAAACATAATTAGAATACTACTGGGTAAATATATCTTTACCATTTGGCTCCTAAAATCACCAAAAGAAAATGTGTTAAAATGAACACCCACTGTCCTAATTCTACCACCCTGGAGCCATAGAGAATAATTTCTTTCCCTTCCACATTAAAGAATCCTCCAAATATTTTAAGACAATTAATTTATCATCCTAGCTAAGCAGCTGCAGTCCTTCAGCCTTCTTCTTACCATGTGGTTTCCAGCCTCCTCACCATCCTGGCCTCCCTCCTCAGGATACATTCCTGATTGTCAGAATTCTAAATAAGGTCTGACTGCTATAGATCGAGATAGAAAGTTTTAGATTAACAGATCAACTGCTTGCCAGTTTATTAGTTATCATAAACATCAATCAAAACTCAAAAAGCTGAGCTTCACAGCTAACTTTAGCTGGATATTTTAAATGCTTAGAAAGTGTGAATTTTATTTTTGCTCTAACAGTCAGATGTGAGGTATCAAACTGAAACTTGGTGTAATTCTCATGGCAAATGCCAACACCAACTATCTAACCACAAAGTTGGGGGGATGGGGGAGCAGAGACTGCTGAGACACGTTAAAAAAAAAAAAGTGAATCACCCTTTTCCATCAGATTCTTACCAACTGGGTGAGTTCTCTCCATGTACTCCAAGCACCCTGTTTTTACATCACTTTCTCCCGGCACTATAATTTTTCTGTATATATATCTGAGGTTTACAAATGACCTTGACTAAAGACCTAAGTTTTGGGGGGCAGTGCGTAGAAACAGAAAATTATAAGCCTCAAATATCTTTGACTCAGCCTTTAGTAAAATTAACATCACTTATATCCTAGTTAGCATAGACTATACTTACTCTTTATATTTTCATTATATAGTTAAAACTATACTCATTCTTTATATTTTCATCATATAGTTCAGTTTTTGCCTACGACTATTTGTTAAGGGCAAAGAACGTTACTATACATCGGAAAGGTTGGTGTTAATAGTTCCAAGTTCTGTTAACTTGTACCTTTGACATTATAAATGTTTGTTAAGGGAAACTTTATTTGCTAAAATGTTTGTTGCAGAAACTGTTTGCCTGCGTCAAGCTGTAACCGCTTCCTGTGATAAGAGCTTGAGGTAACTTCCACTCTGAGTGGTAATTAACTCACTTTCACTGGACTTGGCTGACTTAGCTCTGTTAACTTTCCTGGAATGAAGGGGTGTGGCTCTGCTTGTTAGACTGAGAGCATCAAGATCTTTCATCCCGGCTTTCTCCCTTCAGAGCATGATAAATACTGGGACCCAAAACATCTCTTTTTAAAAAGTCATGTAAATTTAAAAGAAATCCTCCAACAATAGGGACTATGTATCATCATTCTATCTTTCTAACACTTGGCTCAGGGCTTTCCAAATGTGACACGCTCAACAATATTTATTAGTTGAAGTGAAGGGAATTACTCTTCATAACATCTCTCCCTTAAGGCTAAATTTCATTGCCACTAAAATGGAACATGAAAGTTGAGAAGAAATCAAAGACTTCTTACCTCTTCACTAGGTTTAGAAATATTTGCTCCAGAATGGATGTACCCTTAGACACACTGAGTGTCTTCTAGAATATATCTGAAGCCCTTTGGTTGCAGGTGACAAAAATTTAACCCAAGGAAGTTAAACAAAGAAAAGGAGGAGGATTTATTGCTTTGTAAGATAAGGTCTCAGTCAGAGCTGAACTCAGAGGCTCAAACAATATCATCAGGACTGTCTCTTTCTCTCTCCTTCTCTGGCCTCCTTCTGTGCTTCATTCTCAGGAAGACTCCCCCTCACTCCCTACCAGCTAGCAATCTTATGCTTACATCCTTTCCACGCACAACCCGAAAGGAAGACAAATCCTCCATCAAATCTTAGGGAAGGCTATGGTTAACTCCATATGGACCACATGTCTCTCCCAGGGCAGGGAAGCATGGCATCATGATGGACAGAACCCCAAGGAGAAGAGGAGGGAAGCTACAAAGATAAATGTTGTAAGGCTGCTAAACAATTCAAGGTCTGAAATTCTAAGTCCCCTTTTTCCCCTCCTGGGCATGATGGAAATAAAACCATAGTCTGCCAGGTTGACTTCTAAGGTGACTATGGTTGTACAGTACATTCTCATTCATTACAGAGAAATTATATTTACTGGGTCTATTATTAGCCAATCACTGTGTCAGGCATTTTATAGACATTTGCTTATTTAATTCTCATGATAAGTAGACATTAAAAATGAGGGTACAGAGGCTTAGAGAAGTTACTTAGAATAATAAATATTAGAGCCAAGGATGCAAGCCGAGTCCATTTGCCTCCAAAATCCTCTGCTTTCGGCACTGAGAGTTTGGGGGCTCTTCTGAGTTTCTTTACTGTGGGCATCAGAAGTTGGTGGATGAAAGCTCAAAGATCTACATATTAGGCAGGGTCAACTTAGTTAAACAGAAGGCAACTATCTATAGGAAGTGACTTATCAGATGCCCTGAAAGAGTTTACTAGTTGCCTGAAATTCCTTCATTAGAGATTATTTTGGGCTAAGTCAATATGGAAGCTTAATTTATTATTTTACTACTTCCCAAGAAGTAGTAAGATCACTTCCCAAGATCACTTGGAATAATTCAGTCTTGTTAAATGCAAATGTCCCAGGAAGGGGTAACATTCGAGGCTTTCTTCTATTTACCGAAACCTTTATGTACATCAGATTCCCCACTCCTTTTTTCTCATGGCCCCCAAGCAAGAAGATACAGGGACAGGTAGCATCACATTGTTTGACAGGGCGTCTAGGCAGAGCTCACAACAGCCAAGGACTGCACTAGGGGCTGGGAAGAATCCTACAACCTTTGTACTCCCAGTGAAAATTACTCAGCATTTGATCATAGAATCAGCAACAAAAAATTCAGTTACCATATAGCCTATGAATTAACAAAGGGAACCAGGGAGGTAATATAGGCATAGTAACTATTAGCATTTGCTCTAATGTTCCAATACTTAATTTTTGAAACATAAACCTCTTGGGTATACATTATTTAATAAAGGAAAAATCTAATTTTTAGTGACTAGGGTTAAATGTTTGATACTGCACATTACTGTTGCTACCACAATGTTACCCACAGAAACCTTAGGCACAATGTAGTCTCAGGTTACACGGAGCACCACTGGCTTTGCTGTGCTTCACCGCTTCAGAAAGGAAGTAGCAGATAATGGGCTGCCTGGCGTCCCAGCTTCCTACCAGCTCTTGACCCCATAGCACCCCTGGAGGACCATAACTGAGAAGTCCCTCAAAGTACTAGCTTTCAGCCACTTCCCCTCTTAAATGGGACAGATGGGAAGCATTTTCTTCTAATAGTTTCATTTCATAAGCAGTTTTCCAAATGGCCCTGGCAGAGTACCTAGCACACAGTAAGCATTCAATAAATTAAAAAGAACAGAATGAGGACGAGGTGGGGAGAAAGACCAGGAAGAAGAAAGAACTGCATCATATCTATAATATTTATTTCCTAGACTCTTAGCTCTAAGGGACAATGAAGAAACTTTCAAGATCATGGTAGTTCAACCCCCACTTCTTAAATATGAGGAATTGAGACCCAGAGATATTAGCAACTTGCCCAGTGTCAGACTGGATGTTAGGAGCAGAGCCGGGTTTATCACCCAAGTCTCCTTTCTCCTAGTCCTGTACTCTTTCTATAGTAAAAGCTGCGTGCCAAGGGGTGGGCCATGTGTATTCAATAGGCAGCAAGAGACTGGAGTCATGCTGTATCCCCTGCAGAAACACATTTCTAAGGAAGAAAAATGAATGTTGTTGTCCACTGATGTGGGGATCCCTATCACACATTTCCTGGGGCCCATGCTGCAGTGTCTAAGTGAGAACCTGCTGGGATCTGATGCTATGAAGAGAGGTATACGACCTGGGTCCTGCTTGAAATCTATGAGATGAAACAGAGCACATGTATGAAAGACAACCGTAAAGTCAGTGTATCTAAGTGCAAGTGAGAAGAGCACAGTATATGGCTGTAGGATTTATAGGAAGCCTCCTGGAAAACTGGAAAATCTAAATGCTTCTCTGAGTATAACTGAACAATAACCACCATGGTAATTAATGTTCAAAAAGGAAAGCATTCACCAGGCATGAAATTAACAAACTGCTTACCTCAATTTATATATTAATGTTATATCATCAAATTCCAAATCATCAGAAACAAACCACCTTGAGACTTGACTCATATTTATAAAATACTACAAATGGTCCATTTAACTCATCCCCCACAAAAAAACTATACTGAACCTCCTAGAGTAATGAAAATAAAAACAAAAATAAACAAATGGGAGCTAAATAAACTTAAAAGCTTTTGCGCAGCAAAGGAAACCATAAATAAAACGAAAAGACAACCCTCAGAATGGGAGAAAATATTTGCGAATGAAGCAACCGATAAGGGATTAATCTCCAAAATACACAAAGAGCTCGTGCAGCTCAGTATCAAAAATACAAATAACCCAATCAAAAATGGGTGGAAGATCTAAACAGACATTTCTCCAAAGAAGACATATAGATGGCCAAAAAGCAAATGAAAAGATGCTCAACATCACTAATTATTAGAGAAATGCAAATCAAAACCACAATGAGGTATCACCTCACACCAATCAGAATGGCCATCATCAAAAAATCTACAAACAAGAAATGCTGGAGAGGGTGTGGAGAAAAGGGAACGCTCTTGCACTGTTGGTGGGAAAGTAAATTGGTACGGCTACTATGGAGAACAGTATGGAGGTTCCTTAAAAAACTAAAAATAGAACTACCATATGACCCAGCAATCCCACTACTGGGCATATACCCAGAGAAAACCATAATTCAAAAAGATACACGCACCCCAATGTTCACTGCAGCACTACTTACAATAGCTAAGACATGGAAGCAACCTAAATGTCCATCAACAGAGGAATGGATAAAGAAGATGTGGCACATATATACAATGGAATATTATTCAGCCATAAAAAAGAACGAAATAATGCCATTTGTAGCTACATAGATGGACCTAGAGATTGTCATACTGAATGAAATAAGTCAGACTGACAAATATCATATGATATCACTTCTATGTGGAATCTTTAAAAAAAAGGATACAACTGAACTTATTTACAAAACAGAAGTAGAGTCACGGATGTAGAAAACAAACTTATGGTTACGGGACGGGTGGGGGGGATAAATCGGGAGATTGGGATTGTCATATATGCACCACTATATATAAAATAGATAACGAATAAGAATCTGCTGAATAGCACAGGGAACTCTACTCAATATTCTGTAATGGTTTATATGGAAAAAAGTCTAAAAAAAAGAAAAAAGAGTGGGTATATGTATATGCATAACTGATGCACTTTGCTGTACACCTGAAACTAACACAACATTGTAAATCAACTATACTCCAATAAAAATTTTTTTAAATAAAAAAAAAGACTATATTGAACATATTTCATATATAAAAGTAAAATGCCTGTGTATTGTTTAAACACATACTTATAAAATTAAGATATGTGTCTTGTTAAAATACATACTAATACTCTTTCATTCTCAGCGTCACAGAAGATCAGGGCTAGAAAGTAACTGAGCTGTCAGTGCATCCATTCATTAGCTGTCTCATTCTCCCCTATGACACATCCCTATGACAAACTACCGTGGGAGGAGGCTTGGTTCATCTCTGGACATTCACCTGTTTCATTCTACATAAAACAAATGTACTTCAAAATGGGAAAATTTGCACTAGGAAAGAAGCAAGTAAAGTGTCTTCTAAATTAGTTACAGGGATATCTCTTTAGTGATTAAGCTTCCTTTTCAGGTTTATTTAGTGAGTCTGATAAACTGCAGGGGCCAGTAACCCTGTGCAAACAACATTCTTATTCATGAACATTCCCTTCAGGAAGCTCACGAGACATGCAGTAATTCAAAGGACACGAGTGCTATAGAGAAATTCAGCAAAAACTATAATGGAGACTATACAACATTTGTTAATCCTACAGTATCTACGGGAATGTTTCAGGTTAAATATGGTCCTGTGTAGCAATAGAAAGTACTTAATCTACCAAGAAATATGCATTTATTGTCAGTCTATTCTACCTTTTGTGGCCAAAAAGTATACAGTTTGAGAAAATGTTCAGCTGCTGGGATTTAAACAAAAAGGGTCTAGCTGCTTTGTGCTGCATTAACTGAAAAATAAACCATGACGAGTTCTACTGTTTTTGACTATTCACCCCATTACCAAGATTTCTGGCTGTGCATACAGTTAACTTCCCACACAAACATAGCCCTTACACAACTAGTTGATTTTTAAAACATCATTTTGTTTGCTCTTAATAGACTAAAATGGTAGCACTAATAAATCAATGAAATGAGAATACTTTCTATCTACCACCACCACCAAGGACAAAAGCGGGATAAAACAGCAGCAGGAGGGGAGAGGGACCACTTGACTCTTACCACTTGGCCAGCTGGGTACCTCCTTTCTGTATCTCTGCAGGGCTATGGAGGATGGGCTTCCCAACTCACCTGTGTTTTGAGAATGACAACCATAAATTTCAACTTTCACCAAAAACTTGTTTAATTCTCCATTTGAGCTGCTCTCAGAAGATACATTCTACGGCCATCACCCTTTACAGCAGAATTAGAAGGGTGTGGGCATAAGCACTTTTGTGCTCTGAGGCTAGGAGGTCCTCACTGAGCCTGTGGCCCAGAGCAGGCTAACAAGGCTACTAGGTGGGGTCACGAAGATGCATAAGACCCAGAAGGTTGCTGTACCATCCACTAGCAAGATCGGACCCTCCCAAATGTCTACTATGGGTTCTTTTACATGCAATCAACACAGCTTATGAACTGGATATTTACAGTTAGTGCTAATTTACATGTTTCTTGACGCATGCTGGCTAAGGAATTCTCTGCCTTTTTTTCAAGTCTCCTTTGTAAGTATTGGTAGACATGTATTACCAGAAGCATAGCAGTGCCTGGCAGAGAACCTTCTCTTTAGACCATCCTGTAGCAGAGAAATTAAACACAGCACCAGAAAACAGCTGATGTGGTTATGTGAACAGAGCGTGGAGCAGATTAGGAGGAGAAAAACAGTGAAGCAACGACAAAATCAAAGACAGATGAAAGAATCATGAGGAGAGAACGGGGAAGATCTGGGGCCAGTAGGGGTGAAGGAGAGGAAAGGGGGCACAGATGCATTGATTCTAACCATAATTTGCACTTTCAGATTTGAACTTCGCTTCAGACACAGTGTCTTATCTTCATTTTCTTCTTAAAATTTTGTAACTTGAGAAAGTAAACCCCCAAAAGCACTTCCTGTCGATCAATACTGAGAAGCGGTGTATGTAAAACAGAAGACTTTGCACTCCAAGGATCCCAGATGAGAAAGACAGAAAAGAGCAAATTCCTCATTGAGGTGAAACTTGATTTCTTCAGTTACAGACAGGGGACGAAGAGAAAGAGAACACAAGGAAAGCAGGAACTACAAGAAAACCTGGAGCAGTGGAATGGGAAGTGGAAAAAGGTAAGGAAAGAATTCACTCTCCCTACATCTGTCCAGACCAAGGTTTTTCAGGTCGAGATCTTCCTCAAGGAATCAATCAATCAACCAAAACCCTCAGGAACTACAAATGGATCATTCTGACAAATATCTGAGAAGTTTCACGCTGCCAAATGAATACCAATGCTCATTGTTAGAAAATGAACAATTCTGTTGTGAAGTCACCTCAGGTTTTAAGCTCAGGACCATTGCCTACTGTACAGTATCATTTTCACAAGTAAAATTTAGAGCACAGCTATGGGCTCTTGTTAATAAGCAAACGCTCCAAAGCCTCCCAACATTTATTCCACAGCATTCTCAGAAGATTTCTTGTAAAAAAAAAACCTGGCTTATTTTCCCAAGTGAATATGTATAAGATATGTATTATTTTTAAACCTGTCCCTGGCTAGTTTCCTGAGGAATGAGCAGCAGGAAATACAAGCCAGATGTGTATCTTTGAGTATCTGAATCAGATATCAAGAGATTCTGTTGACCTATTTAAATTTATTTAAATAAAGCACTGATGTGACATAAATGTGGCTGCAAATTTTCATTAGTATGTCTGTAAACATTTTATTGAAAAAGAAGTAAAAATTCAATATTTGGGGGCAACTGCCATTAAGGCAAATTCTATTCAGCAAACTAACTACAATGCCAGTACTGTTTTTAACAAAGTTGAAATGTAAGTGCACACACATAAGCCAGTGGGTAAGAAATTTCAGTGCAGTGTCATCAATTTAAGTTCTGTTTTCGGCCATAAGCAGATGTGGAACCTGCCTGACATTCGTTTAAAAATATTCAATGAAGTTTTTGCAGAAATTAAAGTGGCATCACTTGTTTGGAGGGATCTTACAGTTACACCCGAATTCCCTCCATGGAGAACAAAGCAGAGGACACACGAAAATATCTGCAAACGTATAATATATGTCATTTTCGAGCCAGCTTTACTTCTCTACATGTTATTATTGAGCACTGCTCTGAAAACATCCCAATTTCAGATAAGAAAAATGAAGTCTGGCTTGTATAATTTATCAAATTGTATGCAGTGATATAAAGAAACTCAAAACTAAATTCTGACTCTAGATAGTGTGATAAAAACGAGCTGTAAAATACCAACAGAAGAAAATGAAAAATGACTTCGGTATTCTGTATCTTTAACATAGCTCTATGCATTGAATTGCTGTACTTCGACAGTTAATTATTAACTACACATCTACCAATCCTTTCAGTAAATGCACAAGAAAAATCACAGCTCATTAGTCTGCTATGTGTCCCATAAGAAAAAAACAAAACTCTCCCTAGAAGACAGCCACATAAAATAGCCAGGCACTTAGGATTTGGCACAGAACAAATCACACTTACTGATTTTTTCCTCATCTCTTGAGAAAGGAAAGCAGCAGAGCTGGCCCATGGCACTGGTGCTCTCTCTCCTTCCTGGTGTTCTTCTCCCCGGGCTTCCCAAAGAGCGACTGCGGTTTATCCCACGGTCCGCGGAGCAGCACAGGAGCACGACGAGCGGCTGCACAGGATGCCCGGCGGCAGGCAGGCAGGCAGGCAGGCAGAGGAGGGGGCACTCGCCGCCGGGAGCAAAAAGGCTCCGCCTCCCGGGCTCCAGCCCCACGCGACTGCTCTGGGGCTGGCTCTCGGAGAAAAAAAGTGGCCCTCCGCTCGCCTAATTCTCGCAAAACTGGGAGCTGTCGCCCTGAGGTGAGTGCCACGTGCGCTGCGTGGCTCTGCGGATGTGTCTTTAAGAAAGGTAATCGAGAACAAACCACAACCGGTCCTTTCTCCTGCAGACAAATGCGGTAATTACACAGGGAAATTCAAAGGGGGAAAAAAAAAACCCCCAGATTTTCTGTCTGCATTTAAAGAGGAAGAGCTTTCTTTCATCCCCAGGAGATTTTTCTTTCTTTGTCTTAGGAATAGGGAACCTGACTTTGCAGAACACAGAAAACACAACTTGAATGAAGTACCACGAACTTCACGCTGCAAGAAGGGTGGAAATGCGGGGGGGGGGGGGGGGGGGGGGCGGGGGGGAGGGTGGGGGGGGCGGGGGGGGTAAAAGGGCATCAATTGTCGTCTGCACTTTACATCTTATCTTTTAAAGTTAAATACCTGCTTTCTGAAACACTGCTTTCTTCCTCTATTAAAACATTAGACCAATACTATGAATTTTAAAATTAGAGCATCAAGTATGTCAGTAGCCCAGAAAATGCCCCAAATCTAAAAGCGTCGCTGAGAAAAAGATCAGCGATAATAGCATCTTTCTTAATGAAAACACAAGGTGGTTAGGCAAATTCAGGGACAGCAAAGCAACTGATTTCCAGACACGACGATATATTTTGAACTTCATGACGTAAGATTTCATGTAATCGTTCCAAATCTGTTATCTTATCTAGGGAAGAGCCTTATTTTATGACACCGTGAGAAGACTGCTCATAGTGCCAGGAATACCACCCAAATTCTTAACTTTACTCCTCGACTTCCCAGCTAGGCACTCACACCCATTCACCAGGCGCTGAAAGGAGAGGGCAGTGGATGATGATGAAAACTGCCCACAGTTCTGGAGGCAGTGTGTCTACTTTCCTATTCATCTGAACAAAAAGAGTGTGCAGTCTGGAAGAATAAAACCTGTCAATTTTTAAAATCCTAAGCATTACTTTTTGTGTTAAAGAAAGAAATATTTGCAGTGAACACCTTTCATTGAGGAAAATGAGCAACTTCTGGCATCCCCCAATCCCGGCATTGGTGTAGTGACAGAACCTTTAGAAATAAAAAGCCAGAGGTTTGAGTCTCAGATCTGCCAGGTATTAACAGTTCTGAAACATTGACCTCTTTGTCTGAGTTTTGATTTCTTCATCTGTAAGTCTGGTAAATTCATTATAAAGTTTTAATTTGTTGTTGCAAAGCAGGTAGTGTTTGGGAGGAGGGAAAGGAGAAGAGAACAGACTGTGGGAGCAGTGTATCTATATGCACCTCAGTCTTTCCAGCACCAGCTAGCAATCTCACCTCCTCCTCTACAAACTTCTGGCCCCCCTAGCCGCCGTCTTGAGTTACTGCTTATCCATGGAAACTCGAAACAAGAAGACCCCTCACTCCAATGCAGCATCCAGGGGATAACATTCTGTGATGAACCCTACCAACTTCACTTTATTAATTAGTCCCTGTTGGCACTACTACTGAAAACATACAATTAAGAACGAAAGATGGCACTACTACTGAAAACATACAATTAAGAACGAAAGATATAAATTGTATCATTAGCTAAGTAACAGTGTGCATCTCAGGATATCCTGCAATCCAAGGCAGGGTGGGCAGGTGGGGTGGCTATGTTAGAGGCCTTTTTTTTTTTTCATAAGCATTAAAAGTGAATTAACCATAATAAAATATTAGAAAACAACTGAGAAATTCAAGACAGGAGTTTTAAAACTGGCTTTTAATTGTGCAAATAATTAGCACATCGTTTAACCTCAAAGAGGGGATGGAGTCTGAGTTCAAGGTCACTAAGGTTTTTCTCAGTTCTGAAAGGCTGTAATTTCACCCTGTAGGTTTATGACTACTCCTAGCTCAGGATTTCCAAGAACGGTTTTCACACTGCATAGTTTTGGATTTTTTCAATAAAGATGATTCGTTCAACATACAATTAAATGTGATTTTCCTTCTATAGATATCATAAGTTTTCATATATACAAATTTTCAACTCAAAAATAACTAAGAAATTCATGTGTCTGTATGTTTTCATTTAGGAAACAAGCTATATATATGGAATTCTGGTGAAAAAAATAGATCTTTTTCCCTGCCATTCCATGCCCCCTCCCCCTGCAAATCTGAGTAGCTATCATTCAGAAGGACCTAGAAAGTAGCCATCTTTTACCCAATTATTTGGAAATACAACAGTATGTCAGTATGTAACTAACTTGAATAGTTTAAGATGTAAGCCCCTCCTCACCCATCCCTATCTCACAAAACAATCAAGTAGTAAGTTAAAATTAAAAATAATCGCTAACATTTCCTGGACACCTACTATATACCAGGCACTTGCTAAGGGCTTTACATTTACTCATTCATTTAATCCCTACCACGGCTCTGAGGTAGGTACAATTACTATCCCCATTGCACAGGCGAAAAACTTAACCTCAGGAAAGTAACTTGGCCAAAATCTCTCAGAGAACTGTGACAATAATGGGATTTGAATTCAATCTGTCTGGCTGCATAAGCCCTGAGCATCTCATTGCAGAGTTCCGTATTATTAAACACAGTTTGTGTGTGGTATCAGGTATATACTTTATGAAACCTCTTACAATTTCAGAATAATGTTCAGAAAACTAGTTATTTAATCAAGCTCTATGGTAATATGTTTTAAATGCCTTGGTTTCTCATGTTTTGTCACCAGATCCTTTTATTAATGGTGCTAGAGTATTTAAAATCCTATTTTAAAACAAAGGACCTAAAGACAGATCCCTTATTGGAGCTGAAGCCTGGCCCTGCTGCCTGCTATGCCTTGGGGAAATGACTCAAGGGAGAACACGGGCACCAGAACAACCCTGGGAAGCATTCATCTTCCAGGAAAAAGAGCAACTGGGACCATTCACAAGTAATCCTAGAAAATATTAGTGGGGTTTTATTAGGGGGTTAACAGACTCCTTTCAGTAATATATAGAGATCTACCATAACTAGAAGATTAGAAAAAGAAGTAAGGTTAACATCAGTGAGAAAAAATATCTGGTATCATGTTCATAAATTTAAAATCATAACCTTTTCATGTTTTCTTTTCTCACAGGCCTCGCTACAAACAAATCATGGTTAGGACAGTTGCCCATATCTGCTATAGCTGTTTGAATTTTTATCATAATGGTTAAAATGGCAGGAATAAAACTAAAAAGTATGAGGGGGCAACAGCTGCCTCTTCTTCATGTACTTTGAAATATCAGCTCTGATTACTATCTCCAATGGGGAAATATAATTCTTAACTATGACCAAAGACTCTATTCTCTTTGTCATTGTTTGGCTTTATTTTCTATCTATAACTGAAAACATGTATATTTGGATTTCTGGGCAACCTTGCTATAAAAGTCTGACTCTAAGGAAAAAAAATCTCACTGTAATATTCTGACTCTGTAAAACTGTACGGATTACCCATTCTTCTGAGATCTCCCATTCATTAAGAAAGGAAATCTGAGTTTGACAACTTACAGAAGCAAATGAGAAAGAAAAGAAAAAGTAAATGTGCCTGTATTCAAAAGAGTGGAGAGAAAGAGGACATTAAATCATAAAGTGTAAAAAGAGGGGGAAAATGCTTTATCCCTCCAAATTCTGGAACCAAGCCTTAGGAGACATGCCTTTAAGCACAGAAGGCACACTTCAGGAAGATTTCCTTATAAAGCAGGTAGCACTCTTACAGAAACTGTTACACCAAGAAATGTCACAGTTTCAGTGAAAAGTTACATAAGTTCAAGAAATGCTTGACAATTTATGGAAACAATTCATGAAAATTGGGATGTTCTGGGATATATCCCAATTTTTTATGTTGACATCAGAGTACCAAAAACCAAGCAGTTACTCTGGGCTTGAAGAAGTTTAGATGGACTTACTCAATATTGTACTGTTTCTCTATGTTCCTGTAAAACCAAATTTTAATTCTCAATAATCAATCCACAGTAAGCATATATCTATCACATAGATGCTACTCCATTTTGAGTCATGCTACATCTACGTAGCCATTTTGTACCCAAAGGGCAAGGTTCTGAAACTACATCATTAAATACTGATATTTGAAAGCTGTTCTTATGAGTGTCTGTCTGCAAAGGAAAGAGATTGAAAAATTATAACTGAAAAACTTTAAGGATAATCTGTAAATCTCACCAGTAAAGTCCTTTTTAATTACCAGCTGAAAGAATCTTGACCCACCAGAAATTTGGCAGCCAAGAATTATTTTTTAACGTTATTCCTACTTTAGTCATATTTTCAACAAAGACTTTTTAACTTCTCTCTGCAGTGTTTTAGCTGTTTTTCTCAAAAACTGAAAGTTATAGGTGTCTGTATTTAAAACTGCCATATGCTATACAATTTCAGTATGTAATTGGAAAGACAATGTGTTTTTTCCTATATATGAAACACAAGGAGAAAAACATAACATACCATGTGCATTTAGGAAAGGAGAGGAAACAAGCAGATGACCAGAGGTACAAAGGAGGTCCTTCTTTACCAATCCATAATGTCCTTCCCGATCTCCACTGACACATGCCAGCTTAGTGCCAAGCTTCAAATACCTCCACCCCGCTTATTATTCAGTCAGTTCTTTTCTATGTATGTGGCCAAACCTTAAACAATGTATGTAATTGAAGCCTTTTCCTTAATGGTGAGAAATCAATTAGGGCAGAGAATCTATTTCCCTGCTCAGAGAACAGACAGCAGCAAGGCTGGGAGAAGGGCTGAGAAGTTACAATGTGTACATGGACACCTTGAATTTGTATTATACCATTTTATCAATTCAGTTTGATTCCAGGTGCTATTTATTACACACTGAGTACATGCTAATGTGATAAGCACGTCGGCTCTTGGGGTGAAGTTAACTCTTGAGTTGAGGGGTGCTGCCAGAGGAGGTGAGAGAGAAAGCCTGGGTCAGAGGAAGGCGGGGGGCCCACATTTGCAGGCACGTGTGGAGGGAGCAGAAGCCCAGCATTTGCATTGTGGTAAATCCCATTTGACAGTTTTAGGAAGGCAGTGCAGTACCAGGAGGACAAAGGCCGGTAACAGTCATCTACCCTGGACAGATACTGTTCAGGCCTGCTTTTTTATAGTCTGTCCTTCTTTGCAGGCATTAACAATGAATTCACAAAAACTGACATGAGTTACTTACTCATGGACAAGTGAAATGTTTGCATGTTAAAACCTATTTAAAAAAAGAAAGAAAGAAAAGCAGAGAATACACTTAATCTGCTGGCCAGTATTTGTATTATCCGATATGGCTGCTTTCTTATTCAAGTGCCTTTAATCCTTTAATGCCCTGAACCTATCAGAGAGAAAGAAACATCCTTCATAGGAAGAAAACATGTATTTCAAAAAGCCAAAAGGACCCAATAAGTAGATTCTATTTGTAGTTTAACAATGTAAACAACACAAAATTTGGTTCTATAGTTCCCAACTTATTGGGGGGTTTTCACAGGTCCTAATTCTTTATGTAGAATATCCTCAATATGTGTAGTTCTGAAAGTGGTTCACTGTTTGTCTTGGGCAAGACAACAGTCACATTTCCTGCTATGTAAAGCAGTTGAAGACTTCAAATAAAAGGTACTTTAATAACGCAGTATATAATTATTAAAGTTTTTTTCCTCTAATAACACTTAAAGTGATACAGAAGAATGAAAGTGAATCCCCAAGATAATGAAAAGAAAATTCTCTTATACTAGATGAAATGCAGTTAAATAAAGATTGGTTTCAGCAGGTCTCAGGATCTGTCATGATCCACCACAGTCTAGGCTGACACTCTTCTGATACACTATGTCAGTATTCATTCTGTTTATGGATTCATCTAACAAGTTTTAGTAACTATCAGAACTGTGCTTAAATACCCAAAACACTGAGTCTATTTTCTGTTAATACATTTTGTAATTTACATCCAAAATGTGTATCTGTTAGGATGCATTCAGCTGCAAGTAACAAAAAACCCGATTCAAGCAGTTATGAATTTTTCAAAATGTCATTACCTCCTATAATCTGAGGTAGAGTTGCTCTAGGGTTGGTTAATTCTGTGGCTTAAGATCATCAAGATTCACCTTCTAGTCTCCCATACTCAGCATGTGGGCATGAAGTCACCTAGTGCCCCTGTGGTTAAGATGCTGCTAAGTCCAGAGGTCACATGTATACTCAACAATTTCCAGCTAAAAAAGGACGTTCTCTTCCCAATAAATTACGCATCATCAAGAAAACTGTTCTCTGAGGTCCCAAGCAGACTTCCCCTCACTTATCAGAACTGGGTCACATGCCACTTCCTAAACTAATCACTGGCAAGAAGAATGGAACCAATCAGGGCGAAAGTGGAGCCCATGTGCCCTAAAGCCCACCGCCTCACAGGGAAGGGACAGCTCTGCCAATCAGGAATCAGGGCGGGAAGAGAATGGACTCAGAAGAGGCAAAACTCAGAAGAGTTTTCTATTTAACTTTTAATAAAAATGTGGTATCTACTGTTTGGTCAATTAAACTTAGAACTAAGTTCTTGAAAAGGTCTATAAATAATTTTGTACAGCAAAAAAAGATAAAAGCCCTAAAAAGTGAATCGATAAAGGGTGGCATGCTAATTTTTTAAAAAATCTATCATATATAGATAAATGTATGCCACACTTATCAACTAAATTCTTGCTAAAAATGCATAGTTGGAGCAAAACTGTGAACTCCCTTTCTCTAAACCATATTAGGCTAAGACTGACTTCTTAAGTAAAAGCTTTTGCTTTGATCAGAGCTGTTAGCAATGAAAATATATTTGGCAGCTATGGTTCCCTGGTATGAAATATAAAACATGATAATCAAATGTAGTTTTCTGTACTCATAGCCAGAATCAAAACAAAATATTCCCCTGAATACCCTAGTCAACAGAAGATCAAATAGAGCCACAATTCATGAACTGACAAAATGTTGTTCTTCCTGTTAGCTACAGTTAGTGCTTTAGGTATTTTATACAAAACATAGGTTAACTCTTTGTGTTTTTCCCATAGCTCCCCAAAAAAGTCAGTTTTCCATCTTCACCATTATATTTTTATACATAAATTATATATAAATATGTGTATGCAATATAAAAGATTACATAAATACATAAAAGGCACTTGATAGATATATATGTGTATATGTGCATTTTTATTTTTGGCTGTGTTGGGTCTTCGTTTCTGTGCGAGGGCTTTCTCTAGTTGCGGCGAGCGGACACTACTCTTCATCGCGGTGCGCGGGCCTCTCACTATCGCGGCCTCTCTTGTTGCGGAGCAGAGGCTCCAGACGCGCAGGCTCAGTAATTGTGGCTCACGGGCTTAGTTGCTCCGCGGCATGTGGGATCCTCCCAGACCAGGGCTTGAACCCGTGTCCCCTGCATTGGCAGGCGGATTCTCAACCACTGCGCCACCAGGGAAGTCCCCCATTTTTATTTTTGAAATGCACCAACTAATCCATGCCAGTTTAAGGAAAGCCTTAGGAATGAGGCAAATTTATAAAAATCTGATTGGGTGTTCTGATGTTAGGAAAGTAAGAATACTGTTGCACTAAGTATTCTAGTATAACTAGTAGTGCCATTAATCTTAATAACTAACATTTTTATAACTTTATATGTCAGTCACTGTGTTAAGTACTTTTAAAACATTAATAAGCATTAATTAGTTTGGTGAAAAAACATGTTCAGAGGCAATTAGGCAATGTGATGGGCCAGTTAGCCATAACTTTTGGCAACTTAGGCAGGCTCTCCTAAGACTAATTTCCTATATCTTAATGGCTTCTTCTGACTGCAGAATCTGCCCTCCAATCATTTCATTCATTTATTTTTCTTTTTATTTGGAATTCAATATTTTCTTTCATGTTTTCTAAAATACACTTAAAATCAGAGGCTGTACACATAAATCATAAAATAACACAAATTATCATTGCATCATTCTAGCAGTGATGCTTAATTTGTCACATAGTTAAATTTACCACATAGCACTACCCCTTTAATATGTAAGGTTCTCAAGGCATCTAATATAAATCATAAGGTTTGAAACCAGGCCAACAGATGGTTGGATTTTCAAAACAGCCTGAGCCACAGCTGCCACTCTGTGTTAGCATCAGATTAATAGCTGATATACCAGTTAAAATACAGTGAGCCATCATTACGATTAATTTGCTCAGTTACTTACCCTGCAACTTCCTCTAACTCAAGCAGATGGAAAGGAACAAGCTGAGAGTTCCAACTATCAGTTGCTTTTCAATTTTATTAGGGGCATAAATAATGAAACTTCAAACACTTTCTTTTTAGAAGACAGGTTTCCTCAAGGAAACATTATAAGAAGAGGACAATTAGATTACAAAAAGGAACAAGGTTGGCATTTGAAATATAATATTTTACCACGTCAAAGGTTCCACTTTTCAAGAACACTATGCTTTCTAGATAGGATGATATAAGTTCCATTTAAAGCAAGATACTCTTGGTTTTCTTCTTTTAACCCAGCATAGTACACTTACAAGTATCCATCTAGGTAATAAATTACATGGTCATTCAATTTGTGTGTCATAGAGTAAATAATTAAATACCTTGCACTCAGCTCTTATTAAATTACTTGATAATTAAGTTTTCAAGTAAAAAAAAAAAAAAGTACAGTTCCCTTAGGTGATAAACTGTCTTTTCACTTTTCCCTCTTCTAATATGCTTGAGGTAGATTCATCTTACTCAGTCTAACTAGAGATGAAATTTTCTTAATCATCTCCCTGTCAGCCTGTGCAAAAGAATACAAGACAAAATGTTTTGGTCCTGCCTACCACAAAAGAGACATTCCTATATTATAGAATATAAATTTCACATAATAATGATTTTTTTAGTGCATCATTTCATATAGATATGCTATTGTCAGTCTTGGGTATTTTTCTACTTGTCACATTTTTACCACAGAATGCTTAAATGGAAACTTAAAAGGGATGAACAAAAAAATTGAGAGAGGAATCAACCTAGTTTATATTTTATAGAGAGATAACTGAGCAGCCACCAAAATTAATTTGTTCAAAGAAAGAGTAGGAAATATTGATCAAAATTAAGTTTGGAATTTTGTCTGAGGATTAAATTTTTTTCATAGTTTTCTTGGACACATGAACTAAATCAGGAGTTCTTAAGTGTTTTGGCCTCAGGACCCCTTAACACTCTTAAAACTTATCTACAATCTCTCCCTACCAAGAGCTTTTGTTTATTTGGATTATGTTGTCAATATTTACTACATTAGAAATTAAAACAGAATTTTTAAAAATTTATTTATTCATTCCTTTCAAAATATCAATAATAAATCCACTTATATGTTATAATAAATAATGTTTTGTGAAAATACCTATATTTTTTAAATTAAAAATTTTTCTAGTGAGATGAATGGCATTATTTTTCATTCCTGTAATTTTCTTTAATGTCTGGCTTAATCAGACAGTTTTATCCTCATATCTGATTCTGCATTCAATCTGTTGCAATATGTTGTTTCATTTGAAGTATAAGAAAAATCCAGCCTCACATAGAAGTATATTTAGAAGAAGGAAGAGAATAGCCTTTTCAGATAACTGTGGATATTCTTCTTTGATATTACATCAAAACTTGACAAGTTGTAGTTTCTTAAAGTTTAGTTGCAATGTGGAATCTTAAAAGTGTAACAATGAACTTTTCATACTCTTTACAGTTAAATTTTCTGGTCTATATTGACCTTTTAATGGGTCTTTTATCCATGCATGTCTTTGTAACAACACACATCAGTCATTTTAAAAATATTGATTCACTGAGTTACGCAGATTCTCCATATTTTGACATATTTCATTATATAACATCAAAAAATTCATTAATATCACACCATCTCATTAGGTAAGTCTTTATGGATTACCAAGGGGAGCAAGTAAAT
Organism: Balaenoptera musculus; assembly: GCF_009873245.2. Classification (NCBI taxonomy): domain Eukaryota; kingdom Metazoa; phylum Chordata; class Mammalia; order Artiodactyla; family Balaenopteridae; genus Balaenoptera; species Balaenoptera musculus. The sequence goes on from NC_045796.1 coordinate 32,166,789, forward strand.
GTTTGGGGGTGAAGGAAATTTTCAGTATCTTGATGATGATAATGGTTTCACAAGTGCATACATATGTTAAAAACTCATCAAGTTATACACTTCAAACAGGTACAAGTTTCGTGTATAAGTTATACCTCAATAAAGTAAAGACAGATAGTGTGATATACTGGAAAAATGGAGTTTCTTATTCTACTCTGTGTTCTCTACTTTTGTGTATAAAATTTTCCATTAAAAAAAAGTGAGGGGGGGGGGCTTCCCTGGTGGCGCAGTGGTTAAGAATCCCCCTGCTAATGCAGGGGACACGGGTTTGAGCCCTGGTCCGGGAAGATCCCACATGCCGCGGAGCAACTAAGCCCATGTGCCACAACTACTGAGCCTGCACTCTAGAGCCCATGAGCCACAACTAGTGAGCCCACATGCCACAACTACTGAAGCCCACATGCCTAGAGCCCGTGCTCCACAACAAAAGAAGCCACCGCAATGAGAAGCCCATGCACTGCAACGAAGAGTAACCCCGCTCACCGCAACTAGACCGTGCACAGCAACAAAGACCCAACGCAGCCAAAAATAAATAAACAAAATAAACAAATTTTTTTTAAAAAGTGGGGGAAAGTCTTTAAGTTTAGGAATCTGTCAACTCATGGTAATAGATTACAGTTTTCTAAAATCTTATTATTGCCTGAAAGCTTGAATTTTATCATTAGCAGTAAATCATGTCAGTTGTCCTTGATGTGACAGGTTTATTTATTTTCAAGAAGATGTCTGCCAAACACCCAAGTGTGAAAATGAAAAATGTCCATGGGTCAATTTTCAAGAAAAAATGGTGTTCCATGAAGGAAAGTGGCTATTTTAGCTCGCAACTTAAACAACCACACAGTGCTCTTCCCTGAGTTAATCTCCCACTTCAATATGCAGAGGTGCTTTATGAGCACCTCCCATTTTTGTTACACAAATATTAAAAAGACACATTCTCAAAGGTTGAGATTAAATACAATTAATAATTCTTACTACTCAGCAAGACCATTCTTAGGTAATATTGACTTTTTTTTTTTGCAACTGCCTTGATTCACACTGGTAACCCACAGTTTTACCCACCACTGCTTTTGCATCATCAGTGCAAATGTTAACCCAGAGGAAAAAGCAAATAATATCTTAGTATTATTATAAAAATAGTTTTGCCCTCACAGACCCTAAAAGTATCTCAGGGACTGTCAGAGATCCATGGACCAAACTTTGAGAAGTAGTGACTAAAGCCATAAGAACTTAAAGCCCAACAAAAGTGTAGCCTTAGACTATTAAATCATTCATAAGATAAGCACAATGAAGCACATTTTTACTGGTCATACAGAGTGAAGTAAGGCAGAAAGAGAAAAACAAATACCGTGTGGTAACGCATATATATGGAATCTAAAAAAAAACGGTTCTGATGAACCTAGTGGCAGGACAGGAATAAAGATGCAGATGTAGAGAATGGACTCGAGGACACAGGGTCGGGGGAGGGGAAACTGGGACGAAGTGAGAGAGTAGCATTGACATATATACACTACCAAATGTAAAAGAGATAGCTAGTGGGAAACAGCTGCATAGCACAGGGAGATCAGCTCGGTGCTTTGTGACCACATAGAGGGGTGGGATAGGGAGGGTGGGAAGAGATGCAAGAGGGAGGAGATATGGGGATATACGTATATGTATAGCTGATTCACTTTGTTATACAGCAGATACTAACACAACATTGTAAAGCAATTATACTCCAATAAAGATGTAAAAAAAAAAAAGTAAATGATTCACGTGAGAAAAAACAGACATTTAAGCACATATCTAATGCCAATACCCCTACCTACTAAGTAAACCTTTAAGTGAGTGTATGACATTTTAGCAATATAAACATTTTCAAATTAAACATTTTAGAAATTTATTACTTATCACTGATACGACAAAGGCTCAGATTTATGGATTCTAGAAAGCTGAAAGATATTTGTCCTAGCTACGCCTTTTACCCAAGGAAGAAAAACTGTTGACTTCCTTTTCCCTCCACCCCTTCCTACCCTATCAACCAATGGGTCAATTACATTGACATCATTATCTTCCATAGAGAAGACCCCCATGCTTACATACCAAACTGGGCAAGATCCAGAGCTTTTGGAGCTCTGCCCTGACCCCTAATGGTAAAGAAGCACTGAAGGTTAGAACACCAAAGTCAAATCTCAGGGTCTCCTTAGAAGTAACCCCAAAAAGTACTTTCCTTTTGGCTGAACCACCACCTACACAGGACCACTGGGAATCACTGGATGGACCATGACAAGGCTTTTAAGACTTGACAGGACTGGTCTAAGCTGTCCAGGTCTAAGGGTGATTCTAAAAAAGCGGGGACACCTGGATAGAATAAAGGCATTGACTCAACTCACTTGGAATTCTCCATAGTTATTTCAGCCCATAAAGTCTGAGTCTGGTGTCTTGTTGGTCTGACCTATTTGACATTGGCTACAGACTGCTGACTACAGCTCTGATGAGGCTAACTTACTGACTATGACCCTTCTCCTCTTCTATCACCATATCTGCATAGGCCTGTTTGTTTCTATTTCAGCTGACGGTCGGCCCAACCCTAACCCTCTCACTGCCTCTGTTCTACAGTATAGAACTAATTGAAGGTCTTACCTTTAGGATCCAATCCTATGTCATTATGTTGAGTATTAAACTTCACCCTCTTTTCATCTCACATCTATCTACTCAGTTTCCTTTATCACTTCCTCACTGACTTAGTATATTCAACTGTGCCCATCTCCTTTCCCACCTCCCTCACCAACTCCTCAAACACACAAACCTCCCCTCTGTAGCTTCCTCAGCTAACTAGACTGTAGACTCAGTCACGGTGCCTCCTGTCTCTAATATTATTCCTATCACTTAATATTAGCACTAATATTACCCCCACCCTGCCTCCCAATCTATCGCTTCTCTCTCCCTGTAAACTGTACCTATTGTTCCTGGACAGTGTCCTTTCTCTACTATCCGCCTCATCCTATTTATCCAAGCTCTGCCCCTCCCCATCCCCACTTTCCTAGAAGCTAAAGTTATAAGCTTCTTCCACTGTGTCCTATCAAAGCCCATTATTGTTAGGGATGAAGCCCTATTTCTCTACTACTCCTCCCTCTCCACTTCTCAGATGTAGTCTTAGCTCCCCAGTGACGCTATATCACTCTTAAGGGCTATGTCTTACACTTCTCTGTATCTCATTATACCAAAGAGAAGTGCACACATTGTACACTTTCAATAACATTCATTAAATTAATGGTGAATAATTATTATTAAACCAAAAAACAGCTGGGGTTCTCAGAAAATCATGTTTGTACCTCTGCTTGCAGAAGCTACAAAGAAGTACATTGGCCTGCAAAAAAAATATATATATATATATATATCTTCTAGACCTTTCCAAATTCCCCACTGCCTCCTCTAAGAGGTATCTGACAGCTGAAAGTAAACTAGTCTTTGCAAGCACTAAACAGCTCATCAATCTTACAAAGGGTGTCATTTACTCAATTACCTTCCCTAAGGAAATATAAATGGAACAGAGCTGCAAGAGAAAAATTAATTCACCCAACTCCAGTAAGCAGCTCACAGAGAACAGCTTTCACCACCCTAGGATATCTGAGCTATAGTTCATTCCTGGATTCACCAGGAAGAACTGGGTTTTCACTTTTTTTTTGAATCTTAGCTGATTAATGCAGTTAGGTTTGTAAGAAGTTATACCTCAATATTAGGTAAGCATAATATCAACCACATTTCTTATTATGAGAGAATTAAAATGTAGTACCTTTCTCTTGCATCTAAACATGTGACTGTTGCCTCCATATCCTACCAAACTCCCCTAACACTCCATATAAAGATGCATGATGGCAGAAGCTGGAGAGGAAAATGCTCAGCATGGAAATGAAAAGTAGACCCAGGGAATAGCAGCAGCTGCCAGGGGATCCAAACTCAGATGCCTTCAGGAACCAACCAAGTAGTGCAAGTGAGTTAGGCAAATTGTAGAAGAACAAGAGTCAGGGGATGATGAAAGGCACTACTTTCAAGGTGTGCCTACTACCCCACCCAGGAAATCGCTGCATGCAAGAACACAGAGCACGTGTGGCCACATTTCTGGATTGTTCAAAGGCACCAGAAAGCCAGATTTTTTACATAAAATCATCCCCAGATTGGCAAGTAATTAAAATTATAAAAACAAATTAAATTTAAATTTGTTTAAACAATTTTAAATAAATTAATATTTATTTTAAATAAATATTTTAAAATAAACAATTAAAAAGTGTTTATTGTTTAAATAAAATAAACAATTTTTAACAAATTAATATTTAATAAATTTTTAATTTTTAATAAATTAAAATTTTAAAAACACTAAATTTCCTAAAACTAAATCTCTATTTCACAACCACTTGTAGTAACTGGATTTCTATGTTAATCCTCTATGTCTGACTACTTAATTAATGATCACACCAGATAGATGAAAAGCTCAAATGCAAAAATAATAACAAAAAAATCAGAAGAAAATATAAACAAAAATGTATCAAATCTTTGGTTTGGAGATGACTCTAGTCATAATAATTAAAGAAATCATAGAATTTTTTATCTATAGTTTTACAAAAATTAAAAACATTTAATATGAAAAATATCTTGTGACCAAAACTAAATGCAAAATAAAACCTGGAAAAATATTTGAAGTCAATATGGCAAAGGGCTAAGTATCTTTACTCTTAAGAAAACCTCACAAGTTGGTAAGAGACACAAGAAGAATGCACTCCAACTCCTTATGGACAAGGATGGTTGCTGTTGCCAGTTCCTAACCTAATACAAAGTAGTGTACCCTGTGGGACTAGGGCTGAGACATCTGCAAAACCACACATGGGGTTATGAGGGGGAAACATGCACAATTAAATGAGCTCTCAAAAAAAACTTTAAAAGCACCAGAGGAAATCAAGTGCCACAAAAGACCCAACAAATAGTAGAATTCACACCCAAGGAACCAGATTTTCAAAACATGAATTTTCAAAATTAATTATATTGACATCATCAAAGAAATAAATGAAGGAATAGCATCCATAAAGCAAAGATCAGAACAGGAAAGGATGAAAAAGAATCAACTGGAAATCTTGGAAATGAAGCATATAGTCATTAGTTTGTTTTTTTGTTTTCTTTTTAATGTCCTAAATGATATAATTGAGACAGCTGTAAAGAAAATCAGTGATTTGGAATCCAGTGCTCTCCAAGAGTGCAACATTAACAAATTAAGAGATAGGAAATATGTAAATCTAATAAATTCTCTCCCCAGAAAAATTCACATATGTACCTACATACAAAGTTTTATAAACAATTTCAGAAGGTTCCCAGAGTCCCTGAAGCCTAACTTCTACTCTAGAATTCTGAATACAAAATATCTTAAGATCTCAAATCTGTCTCACTCTTTAATGTATACAACACAATACTGATTCAAAGTTCAGGAAACAGACATTAAATTTGAGTTAGTATCAAATTAAAGAGAAGCCATACCAATGGAAGCCAATTAAATCTGAACAAGAGGGCAGAAGATCTAAATAGACATTTCTCCAAAGAAGGCATACAGATAGCTAAAAAGCACGTGGAAAGATGCTCAACATCACTAATTATTAGAGAAATGCAAATCAAAACTATAATGAGGTATCACCTCACACCGGTCAGAATGGCCATCATCAGAAAATCTACAAACAGTAAATTCTGGAGAGGGTGTGAAGAAAGGGAACGCTCATGCACTGTTAGTGGGAATGTAAACTGGTACAGCCACTTTGGAGAACAGTATGGAGGTTCCTTAAAAAACTAAAAATAGAGCTACCATATGATCCAGCAATCCCACTCCTAGACATATATCTGGAGAAAACCATAATTCGAAAGGATACATGCACCCCAATGTTCATTGCAGCACTATTTACAATAGCCAGGACATGGAAGCAACCTAAATGTCCATCAACAGAGGAATGGATAAAGAAGATGTGGTACATATATACAATGGAATATTACTCAGCCATAAAAAAGGACAAAATAATGTCATTTGCAGCTACATGGATAGACCTAGAGTTTGTCATACTGAGTGAAGTAAGTCAGACAGAGAAAGACAAATATCATATGATATCATTTATATGTGGAAACTAAAAAAAGGGTACAAATGAACTTATCTACAAACAGAAATAGAGTTACAGATATAGAAAACAAACTTATGGTTACCAGGGGGTAAGGGAGGGGAGGGATAAATTGGGAGATTGGGATTGACATATACACATTACTATATATAAAACAGATAGCTAATAAGAACCTGCTGTATAGCACAGGGAACTCTACTCAGTACTCTGTAATGGCCTACATGGGAAAAGAATCTAAAAAAGAGTGGATATATGTAATGTATAACTGATTCACTTTGCTGTACAACTGAAACTAGCACAACATTGCAAATCAACTATACTCCAATAAAAATTAAAAAAAAAAAAAAGATAATACAAAAAAATAATCTGCACAAGAAATGAAACTCACAAAGAAAGAGTCCTGAATCCTGCCCAGTATTCTCTGTTGCAAACTCAGGTAAGATCAAGAAAATCAGTAATTATCCATAGCAAATACAGGACTCTAGTGTGTATTAAAACTGGCTAATTATTAAATAATAATTATCATTTTAGATGCAGATATTGCTTTAATGTTAATAAAGGCAGGAGAATATAGAGTATGTGTAATAGGCAAAAACCATTTTTTAAATAATGGTAAATGATTGATATGGGGATATAAGATGAGTGAAGTTTGAAAGAAGCTAAATTGCTCTGAATTAGAAAAGGGTGAGAGATAAAGAAGCCTGAGAGAAAAATCTAGAGAAATTGCCTATAATAAGGGGAATTTTAGAAACCAAGCTGGTAAGCAGCAATAAAAGAAAACTCAGTGAGTGGAACACAGTAATCTGGGATGACCTGAACAGAGCTGTCTAATGACAATATAGGAGATCCATGCTGTGAGCTATATAATGCAGCCCCACAATACCTTCAGTAAAATCTACATACTGCTCTTTTTTTAAAAAATGGGAGTGGGAAAGGCAATGAAGCACTGAGTTCTCCTTCAAGGTTGGTCTAAAGTAATTACAGAGAAGATATGGAAAGCTAGCCAAAATCTATATTACGCAAGAAGCACTTAAATTTGCCTTTTACAGTGAACCTAAACAGCAATGTTTAGTCTTCATCAAAACTTTGATGGAAGGCAGCTCTCTTACAGAGATTCTGAAAACACAAAAATCTTCCTTAAAGCACACTTGAAATGTTTCAGAACATAAAATTCAAATGACATATTAATTATCTTCTGTTTAAGATAGCTAAGATCTTTGGAAGGTAAAATAATGATTTCTCTGAAGATCTCTAGTGAGAATTTAGAAACAAAATTGTGTCTCTTGAACATTTTAAAAATACTTTAAACTTCAGTATAAAGATTCTTTCACGATGTATATTTCCATAGGTTTTCTTCAAGCTGACGTGGAGAGAAATTACCTTGGTTGAAGACCTTGAAATATTTAGATACTGGTATTTATCTTCTCTGAGTATTTTCATGTTACTTCAAAAGTATACAAATCAGGTTGTCTTGAAGTTCACAATTTTATAAGAAGACTGCTCACTTTGAAATTGTATATTTTAATCACAACAGATCAGGCTCCTTTAAAAGACATTCACATTGCAAACAATGAGAAATACCCCTGTTCTGGTTTTTCAGATTCTTCATTTGGTGTACACACTTTGCAGTCGGAAACATAATTGTGTATGAACCTGTCTCATCACATGCCGTCTCCCTGATATGATGACAGAGCATTTATGTATGAATCTTTGTTTCCCCTTAAAACATGTTTTTCGTAGGAAAGAAATTAAAGGACAAGTTTTCAATCTTTGCAGGCCACCTATGCTTTCCCTCCTCAGAGTGAAACTTCCTGGCCTGGCACATTCTCTTCCTAATGAAGCAGTGAACACAAAAATGCCTGGTATAGGATGCTGTGGTCACGTAGGCCTTCACTGGAGAAAATGCTTTCTTCATATTCATGAAATAAAATTAAACTGAAATGAATTATGACTCAACATTTGAAGGCTTCATGATGATTGTGTTTAAAGCACAAAAGTATAAAAACTATAGGTACTAAAATCTTGATTGATAAACATGAATACTAAATGTGTTCCACAAAATTTTTAATGTATTATTGTCAAAACGTAATATTTAGGAAAATATGTCGTTGAGAAAAACATACAACATAAACATTTGCCAAAACAAAATGATACTAAAGAAATCAAAATCAAAGATAATAAGTAATTTTTAAATGGCACTCACCAATCACAATTGAAGACTCACAGTGATAATAACCATTACTTTGCTTTTTCTTCAGCATGGAGCAAAGATCTATGCGATGTACCATTTCTTCTCCAAATCTGTGACTGATAAATTTTTCATAGAATTTGGGGTCTATTTTTTTCACTCCCTTGAAATAACAAAACAAAATCACATCAATCAATCATTTCACCTAGGCAACCAGTTCACATCTATACCACTTTCTTAGAACCTGATATTACATTTTGACTGCCTACTGGCATCTTAAAATGGATATCACAAAATTGTTGTAAAGTTGTTTTTAAAGTCTCTCTGCCTAGAATGAGTTGCATTTTTTTTAAAAAAATCATTAGAGTGTTGAGTTTGAATGTGGAAGCATTCCAATCTTTATATACTTTAAGCTTCAGAAATAATAAAGTATATCAAGTTGAAATTTGATATACCATGGGAAGAGTAATCATCTCCAACAACAATGGAGCAATGGGTGAATTTTTTTAAGTGATATGGATCTTAACATTTTACAGTGTGTAAAATATTTTAATAAATGGATGCAATTTTTAAACTTATGTAAGAATCATCTGAAAGACAAAGGTTATTTGAAGTAGAGTAGAGCGGTCAATGGATCTTCCAAGTTTTTCTTTACCTGCCCCTCCTGATTCTCAGTGTACTTTCACAGCAGGAATAGGGCTGGTTGTTGAAAAATTACAGTGGGATGCCCTTGGTAACTTGGTAGTTCCCCCAAATATGGGAAAGAATGTCTTCCCCTCCCCTTACTATACAGGGTCTTATACCCATCTCATAGTCCAAAAACACAGTCCATAAGATGAAGATACAGTACTTTACAGGGCAAGTTTACCGGCTGACCGTGCACAAACTTTTTCTTTAAATTTATATATATTTTTACATTGCCCTGGAAATACCTGTTATTTGTTAAAACTTAGAAAATATAAAGAATCTAGAAAAAAAGAAAAGAAAAATCACTCATGACCCTGTTATTTATATAAAATACATTAACCCTGTGGTGCATATCCTTCAAGTATCCTTTTTACCCATATGTATTATTACCAAATTATATTTATATAAATCTTACTCAAGTGCAATTAGAATACATACTCTCCCTTTTTACTCACAAAAGTTACAAAAAAATTTTAAAGAGATATAAAAACAAAAATATTAAATCACCCCAAACTACTACTACTAAAATTTTACTATGTATTTTATTTTTCCTATGCACAACATGAGTTATACCATGAGTACTGACAACCAGCTTTTTTTTTCAGTTAATATGTCATATCAAGAAATAATATATTGATGTGCAAAATATTTTTACATCGCCATAGTACTCCATTGTATGGAGATATAATTTATTCATTCAATTCTTTATTGTTGAACATCTAGGTTGGTCTTAACTTTTAATATTATATTTAACATGTTTTGTCGATACATGTTTTTGTTCTATGTCCGAACTGAGCTCCCCATCTTTCCTAACCCCTTCACTCACAGACTTTCTTTCCCACCTCAGTTCGAGTTGATCAGACTGGAAGCCTTGGGGTCATCCTTGATTCTCCTCTTTCCCTCAACGCTACCTCCAATCAAATCATGTTGGCTCTACCTTCAAAACACACCCAATTCTCACCACTCCCCTGTTACCTTTGTCTGAGCCACCTCTGCTTTTGTCTTTCACCTGGATTATCCCAACAGCCTCCTGTTTTCCCACTGTTGCCTCTTCTAAAGCCAGAGTGATTTTATAAAAACATACATCCAGATCAGGTCATCCTCTGGTCAAAATTCTCCAAAAGGTTTCCATTTCTTTCAAAGGAGGAGCCAAATTGCCAGACCAGCCTGCAGGTTCCTGTTCTGCCCTCCCCCTGCTTCCTGGGCCTCATGTCCACCACTCTCCCCTTTGACCCTCTCCAGCCTCCCTGACCTCCTTGCTCTTCAGTGAACATGCCAGGCATATCCACCTCACAGCCCCTGTGCTGCCTGTTCCCTCTTCCTGGAATGCTCTTCCCCCAGATATCCTCCTCATTGCCCATCCCCATCTCCTTTAATTCCTTGCTCAAATATTACTTTCTTAATAGGGCCTCACTTAACCATGCCATTTAATTTGTACTCCCCCCACCCAGGAGGTACTCCCAAATCCTCTCTATCCTTCTCCCTTTATACATATTTATGTATATTTTTCCATAGCACTTACCGTCTTCTAACATACTCTGTAATTTATGTTTATTTTCATTGTCTGTCATTAGCTGTCCCTCTCCATTAGAATGTGAGCTCCACACAAGGATTTTCATCTGACTGTTATTCTCTGAAATATCCTCAGTGCCTAGAACAGTGCTTGACATGGAGCAGTGCTTGATAAATAATTGTCACAAATGCAAAGGAGGATAAAGTTTCAAGAAGAGGATAGTTGACAATATCAAATGCTGTTCATTCAGAGTTCAACAAGAATGAAACTGAATGGATTTCTTTTGATTTGGTGAGTTGAATGCCTTGAGAGACAGCAGAGCCTAATACTGAGGGCCAGTCAGTGCATGAGTTCAAGTCCTGGCTCAGCCGCTTTTCAGCCATGTGGCCTCAGTTTCCTCATCTGTAAAATGAGATTAACAATACTACCTACCTGTAAGTGTTACATGCACTAAACGAGTAAATTTATAGAAGTGCTTAAAACAGTGAAATATGGTAAATGCTATAATATATTGATATATATAATTACCATTAGTGAAAATAATAGGTAAGATTTCAGGGGGAAAAGTTTCTGAGTAAATGGAAACTGACCATTCTTATTTCTCTTTCAAATGCTTTTTCATTTGTGTGTGTTTATTGGGTGGGGGTGGGGTGGACTAAGGGTGTCATTCCCTTTGACCAGACAGAAGATCAGTGATAAGTCAGCAGAAAAATCAGGACCTTCAGTTTTCAAGATACCATTGCCAGCACTGTCTAGCCACTATAATCTCCATTTCAGTTTTGTAAGATGTCATTGTTTAAAAAATAAGAAATAAGGGAAACATATGAGCTGCTCTAATCTGTTAGGCTAATTAATTTAATTTTAGCAAAAAGTAAGCACCAACTATTTTGCAAGAATTCTCCATAGATGACTTCCAACATGAATCTTAAGGAGTTATTTTTTACCAAAGAGTGAAAAGGAATTAATTCTTTAACTCATAATTTATAGAGAGAGCTGTGGTTCAAAGAGGCATGAGGCCTTAGAAGGCACTGAAGCTATATGCCCTGATCAGAAAACATCTTCAATAATAAAGATCTAGAAGATCTTTAAGATTCTGTAAGAATCTGCTTTGTCTGATATACAATATTAGCATGATCTTTGTTCTCTGGGGAATTTTTTGTTTGACAATATATTTTGCAGGATTTTTTTTAGGCTCTTTTGTCCCATGGCAATATATTTCTTTTCTAGTAAAATCTATGTGAATTAGTCTCACCATCCAGCTGCAGCAGGTGGTGTTCTTCCTTCATAATAAAGAAACGACTATCATTCAAAGAAAATAAACAAGTACATCAAAATTGCATGTCTTCAGAGTAAGACTAGGCAGCCTCCTATTTTCTGAATGGAGTCACTGGGTTGCCAAACTAGTCCCAGAGACATCACCCTGGCAAGGTTATATTTTAAAGCTTAAAAGGCTGGTTTTTCAGGTTTCGGACCACAAATTTTTCTTTGCTTCCCTTTTTCACAGCCCAGACCCTTTCCAAGGTACCTTGTCATTTAAAGAAAGATGGAGGTATGATACGTTAGGAAAGCTCAAAGAAAAACCACAGAAAAATGGTTAAAGCCAGGAAAATTTGACCTGTAAAGGCTGAGAGAGTTGGGATTATTTCCAACAATATGTAGGTTATCTTCAACAAAACCACGCTAAGGGTGTTGCATTTCTGGAATTCTGAATATGCCTTGTGACTGTCTAGTACTATGTTTGAAAATTACGTTTGCCTTGGACCTAACAGAAACAGGGTATATTTTTTTAAGGCTTCATATTGATAATTGTACCCAATATAACTGACATATCAATTATGCATCATAACACTGAAGGAGAAAATAGGAAGTTAAAGACAGAACATCACACTTTGAAACAATAAATCAGTGGCAAGAAACTTCAAACAGAAAAACTTTTCAAGACTATCCTAATTAATCATCAGAAATGACTGAAGTTTTACTTCCCTTTGGCCTAGTTTCAAGTATTGTTTAGGGAGAATTATCAGTGCTGTTCAAAGCCACTTGATAACTGCTGATACAATGGACCATGAAACCCTGAGGAACTTCATTCTTGACTGTAACTTGGCATGCAAAGAGCCAATACAGGAAAAATGCCACTGAGAGTGTGATGTGTAGTTTTAGAACCGTCTGATGCCTGCATCTGGTAAGTCATGGAAATTATTTACTCAGGAAGCACTCACCATATCATTTGTATTTAGTTAAATGATGTGTATAATTTAATAGGCACCAAAGAGGGCTCAGTCTTACATTACTATGCATCCAACTCTATTTTCAATATAGGAAGTAAACAGAGCCACAAAATATGAAAATTCACATTAATGTGTGAAAATCATTCAGTTAAGGTTCTGAAAGATAAAATACTTATTATTCATCTTTAGTTTCTACAACAAAGTTATTGAGATCAGAAAAACAAGGGAATGCCAGTTTTGTTAAGAAGGTTAACTTTTTTTGTAATAGAAGATAATTTCATATTGTTACTTGTTATCTTATTATGATAATTGCAACTTCCATGATGAAAAAATAAACAGCCTGCATATCAAACAAAAAAACTGTGTCCTTCTGAGGTTAAACTTGATATTCCTGGAGCTCTGTTGTTTTCCAATAGTTTATTCCTGTCACCCAACAGCTATGAAAGAAATGTATGTTTCCTGTGATAATGGCATGAAACCAAAATTCAGGATGCAAATTAAGAGCCAAACCAAATTGGCCTGTCATTTTGGGCATCAGCTGATTAAAGAGGAATGGTAATCTTTTACACTCATTTTCATAAGTGGAAAAAAGTTACATATCTTTAGTGATACGATATTGGTTAAAAAACTAAAATTACTTTTAATGATGAATAGTCATCCTAGTGAAAAGTTACATACTGGTGATTCAAAGTGATAAAAAGATTATATTGACAAGGGGCTTCCCTGAAGCAAATCTTACTTTACGATTCTTAATGACTCTGTCTCTCAGCAAAACTACATTTTTCACTCTTACTTGTACTGTTTTATTTCCATCTTTCTCCTGATACAGACACTTGATGACCTCCTTGTTGGCTGCAGTCCTCCCTCAGCCCCCCTCAGTGGGGAAAATGGAGACCCTTCCCATTCAGGCTCAATTCCACCCAAGTCTGTTCTTGACAGGGATGGAAAGAGATGAGGAGTCTTTACCACACAGCTAATGTTCTCTAGAATAACGTGGTGGTTTGAGAGCCAGTGCCCAGCACCCCTGAGTGAGAACTGCCTTGAAGCCTTCCCATCTCCTCCTGCAGCTCTCGGCCAGCCTGTGGGCCTGGGCTCTGCCTCGACCCTCTGTCCAGCAATGCCCATTTCCTACCTGCCTGGGGCCCTGACACCCTCCTCGGTGCCTGTCAGTAACTTCAGAGATGAAAAAGTAACAAGTGATGGAAAACAGAAAAAACAGTTGTACTTTGCTCATTGTTTTGTACCAATCTGAAAAAAATGATGCTTTCTACCATTAGTTTAACAATAATAGAAAATACTTACATAGTATTTAATATGTACAAGCACTGTTCTAAGAACTTATTAACTTGTTTAATAATTGCAATAACCCTATAAGATTAGTACCATTATTATGCCCAGATAAGGAAACAGTCACAGAGAAATCAGGTCACTTACCGAAGGACACACAGCTAATAAGAAGTAGAGCTTGGATTCAGATTCAGGATAAGTGGAGAACACAGATAAATTGAAAAGAACAGAATGATGATATTCAAGCTCTTTCACTATTTAAAATACTAAAATTCTAAGAATATTAATCATTCTTAAGATATAATCATATATACTATCATATTTCTAAAACCAATGTGAAAATTACTTTGAGAATCTCTAGCATCTAAAATACCTGCATTTAATATGTGCATTAGTATTAATAAATAAAGTGATAATTATATGTCCACAGTAAATGAATTTCATAAAGGGAGATGAGAAACAATTCATAGATGCTACTTCCACATAGTAAAAATTACCCAAATAATCCAGCCTATAAAAAGAACTCTTCTTATACTGCAAATATGCAAATAATCAACTAAAATACTGGCAGAGATTATCTGCGTTTTTTAAACCGACTGTTTGAGTATCCAGTATTTCTCAATTCTTCATTTTACCTTACGCTGGAGCATCTACGCATCTCATTTTATGAGGCTTTTCAAAAGGCTCATAAGGCTTTTGAAAGAGGTGATCCTCTTAATCCCTCTATTTATATACTTGCTTTTAGCACTACTGTTTTGTTTAATCTTGAGGCTTTAGAGAAAGAAGAAGTAGAAACTCTTTACCCTAGCACTATATCTAACATTTACAATATTGTACCTTTCAGCAAATAATAAGTAGAAACAAAGCTGCTAGAGCTATATTTTTAATCTATTGTTGACACCTCCTTCTCTCTGTCCTAACACTGAGAAGAGCTGGATGCTTCTTGGGGTTATCAAGTGACAAGGAAAGCTGTCACAGAGGGCAGGTGATAAGACAACTCCTGGTAGCAGAAGCCACTTCACAAAAAGCACCAAGAGAATATGCTATATTGTTTCCTGGGCCTGGAGTTTCCTTCCATGAGGTGCTGGCCTCAAAAAGAACAGAGGAAGAAACATGAATTTGGTCCACAAACATGTAGCTCATTTATACTGACTAACGACATGTTAACTGGGAGAGAACATGTTTATGGCAACCAGGAAGTTCTCAAGGCCACAGACTCAATGCAACAAGCACAGGGATGTTTCAATACCTTTATTTACAACACAGACTGTTCCCATATAAGCTCATTCTTTGTCTACTTAGCAAACCGCAATTCCTCCTCAAGCTTTCTCAAGTATAGCGTAAGAAATCAGGTGCTGTTTGGCCATATAACTGTTTATGATATTTGTGTGTGGTTTTTCTCATTCCAGTGAAACAAAGAGCCTCATAACTCAGGCATCCAAGAATGCTTCCTTGATAGCCCAATCTCAGCTGGACCCTCAACTCCCCTTGATCAAACTCCAGCTGTGTTCCTGGCTCAACGCAGCCTGAGGTCACTCAAGGGTAAACAAACTACAGCTTGTTCCTCCCCCATCACATCTGTTTTCTTAATATTTTGGTTTTTGGAGCAAATAATGACATGTTCTCCTGAATTCACCCACTTAACCATTTATTTCTATCAACTAAAGATAAAACATAAGATATCCCCCACCTCACTAAATCTCTCCCCAAATACGAGCTATACACATAACTTAATCTGTTTTCCTCCTTCATTGCAATAGCTTTCCCTTCTAATCAATAGTTCTCTCCACATGAAGTAATGCCAGCAAGCCACTGATGCAAAACATTCTCAGGATCTCAACAATGAAAGGGGACAGTGAAGCGTTCTGCAGAAGCACATGCAGAAATAAGTTCATAGAAAAATCCTAACGAACAATTTTAACTCGGCCTATAACATTGGCCTATATACTGCAACATACTTATATTGTGGTTGAATCCGTTCTGCTTTTATAGCCTAGAGGTCAGAAGCATGGAACCATTCATGTAAACTGGTTGGATTAACCACAGACAGAATTTCAGACCAAACTATAGCCTCAGGTTCAACCTAAATGAGAGTTGAATACCTAGACAGTGTAGCAGGGACTGTACATTGACAAAATATTTTAAATGCATCCACAGACATCACTAAGTACAGCACTTAATGTTAAGCAAGAAACACCTAGAGCGTTTCTGTAGCTCATTCGGCTCCTATGCATCTAGTACTTTCTTCTTTTCCCACTTTCTTATGAATTAATCAATTTCCTTGACTCCCCTCCCATCAACATTCTTCCTTCCTCCCTCCCTTCATTCTCAGAGAACATCTTACTTCCCCTAACTCATCCTCTTTCAATTGCCTGGGCATACTCCCTGCACACCACTTAGGACAAAGCCCCTTCCTAACAGGAAGGCATCCCAACAAGAACTAAGCTAAGGAATGGGAAAGAAATAATGACACCAAGGTTCACACTGAGTGTGCTATAGGGTAGGAAATGGGGCAAGCAAGAAAGGTGCTCACCAATACAAGCCTTTTCACTCACTTGGTTGGAAACGTTCCCTGGATATCATATTAGATAAAAGGAGATTTAAGGGAAAAAAACCCACAATAATTGGATATAGAACAGTCATTAAACATATATCCTGGGAATCACGTGTAGCCCTTAAACCAATTTCAAAATGAGTATTTCTCTCCAGGTAGAGCAAGAAATGTATTCATAGATTTTCTTTTTCAGTGTGACACAGATTGCTATGTAAAATAATTTTATATATAACATGCAATTGGAATCTTTCTTTTGACCACATTTCAAACTTAATCTAACATTTAATTGTGAAATCACCCTTTGGTGTACTCTTGAAATACAAAATTAAAAGGATTACATAGTTTCTCTACCGGACTCATAGTCAACATAATATACGAATATTCAATTACATACTGCTTCCCAAAAAGTACAGTAAAAAAAAAAAAAGATAACACAACAGCCAGTAATTTTTAGAGATTTTAAAAATTAAGAATCTCTTCAAAATTTCAGAAGCACTTCTAGACTAATAAAATAAGCAATGGGTTTAGTAGGCAAAAAATAAATAAAAATAAAAATAGAAAAGTTAACAAGAAGCAAGGAATCTTAGGATGATAGTGTGCCAAAGATCATATACACTGGCATATTCCATTTGCTCTTCTGCTCTACCCAGTACATTCATCACCCAGGAAAGCTAGACCAGCCAAACCTGACACCATCCCCTGCACGTCTACCTCATCCCTACTTTGTACAATTTAGGCACATGCCAGTAGGGATACGTGTGATAGAAAGTTACAATCTGTTGGGAGGTATGTTTGACATGATTTCCCTATCCATTCAGCTAATTCCCAGGTGATTACTCCCCCCACTTGATTCCTTTGAATTAAGTTCTAGAAATATTTGCACTGGAAGTTCAAGAGCACAAAGTCCTCTGTTTACCATTCTCTGACTATCGGGATAGGTCAGGGAGGGTGAGGAGCAAGATGGAATCCAAAGGGGCCAAGTCATGAAAAACAGAATGGGTATGAATAGGAAGAGGACGCTGCTAAAGGTGCAGGGCCACTAGAGAAAGTCACAGAACATTCTCCCAGGTAATGGCTGATTAAGATCCCACAGTAGTGGGCTTCCCTGGTGGTGCAGTGGTTGGGAATCTGTCTGCCAATGCAGGGGACACAGGTTCGAGTCCTGGTCCAGGAAGATCCCGCACGCCACAGAGCGAATAGGCCCATGTGCCACAACTACTGAGCCTGCACTCTGGAGCCTGTGTGCCACAACTACTGAGCCCATGTGCCACAACTACTGAAGCCCGCACGTCTGGAGCCTGTGCTCCACAATGGAGAGGCCACTACAATGAGAAGCCCGCGCACCGCAACGAAGAGTAGCCCCCTGCTCGCCGCAACTAGAGAAAGCCTGCGCGCAGCAACGAAGATCCAACACAGCCAAAAATAAATAAATCAATTAACTAGAAAAAAAAAAAAAAGATCCCACAGTAGTGCTGAAGACAAATGTGAAATCACTCTGAAAGAAATGTTCTAGTCTAAATAATGTTATGTAACAAATCGTTGTAGTCAAATTCAGCTGTGGGGAAGGCCGTAGCCAAGAAAGGAAGAAAAGTACTTTCACACTCCGGCCATCAGCTTGAGGGCAGTGTAAAGACACAGTTGTACTTAGAAGGCCTTAAAGACGGGTCTCCAAAATGGTGTCACAATGTTTACTAACAATTAAAAATGTTGCTATCATGTAGGTTATAGAGAAAGAACACTGACTGCAGGAACCAAGCTGGAGTTCCTCTAGTCAAGGGTGGCTAATCCCTCAGGCAATATGAGCTAGATTTGTTAGGTCTTAACTACAGTTAATGTGAAGTTTTGCCTGGCAAAGAGACCAATAACATTTTTTTTTCTTTAATTTACAGGAGTAATCAATTAGAAGAACTGAACAATTTAGTATTATTCTATTTTTAAGGTACCTCTCCTTGGGAGAATAAGATTCGAATGAATGGTCAATATAAGTCAGCTCATACTTAGGAATGGAAATATAATTCCAACGTAAACTAGTTATCATTTTGGATTGCAACCTTACCTTCCCCTCAAATCTAAATGGGGCTCGCAAGAAAAATACAGCTTTACCTTCTTTTACTTTGCAGTTAATTATAGTTAACAAGAGGTGACTGGCCAGTGATCTTGGGCACTCTTTGCAGTGGTAGAGAAAATCTCATTGCCATTCAAATAATTTTAGCTGGTTTGCTTCTATGTGACTATTCACGTGCGTTGGAAATTAGCTGTTACCTATTAAACAAGCTAATTTTACATCAACACCATTTTGGAATAAAGTTTACATTTTCTTGATCAGATGTTCCATTTTGCCTTTAACCATAATCAACCCACTACAGGGCTTGCCAGTTTCGTACAAGATCATTATGCTCCATTCTGTCCTTGACTAGAAAAATGAAATCTAGAGAGATCTCAAAATGTCTAAAAATGACTTGAGAAAAAAATTTTCCCATCACTAATGGTAATAGTTGAGACAGAGAGAACCTTTATATTGGAATACAGTTAAGGCAAACCCATGCAATTCTAATTACCCTGAATACTTCATTATTGCACCTTTTAATACCAGCTCTAAAACTCTGTTTCTTAAATTACACTTAAATCAGAAATTTGCCTGTGGATACAAGGGCTAGAAAATAAGTAAAAATGTCCACGGAATCTGTATGTTTGAAGCAAAAGTAACATTTAAGCCTGAGTTATCACGATCAGCATTTCCTAAACCGTATGCTGCCGAACACTAGTGCTACAACACGATGGATGAAAAAAGGCCACACTGATCAACTACATCTGGGAAACGATGCTGAAGTAGAATGTATAGCTGTTCAAAATATTCACTGCCCTTCTGGTGGGTCCTTTTCTGCACACGGGTTACACCTCCTGCTCTGCTGAACTCAGGAGGGACCATATGACCTGCTTTGGCCAATAAGATGTGAACAGAAATGACGTGTGTCACTTCTTAGCAGAAGCTTTCAGCTTGTGAATCACCATCTCTTTTCCTTCTGCCAAAGACCAGCAAAGTCCTAAACAGAAGCTGCTCAGCCAAAACCCTGAATAAAGACAACATGGACCAGAGCCACAGATGACCCGTGTCCAGAGGCAAAAACTAAACCTTTGTTGCTGTAAGCTCTTAAGATTCACACTAAACATTCACATTTCAGAGATCCTAAGAAGTCCTGAAATAAAGACCCAGATTAACTTTATTTAACCCATCACTGCTAGCACGCATTTGATCACAGAATCCTTACCTCACATAAAATCCTGAGAAATGTTCTGAGAGAAAATTTTCAGGAAATGTCAATGAAGATACTTACTTCAAATCTCCATTCCACTTTGCACAGACTTATTATTAGGTTGACTGTGTCATTTCTTCTAGGGTTTTCAAATTTTTCAAAATCTCTAACAGAATAAGGGTCAACCAGGAGCCATTTTGGTATTCTGACATTAATCAATTCCCAGAATTCTTCCTTAAAACTAATTTCACTTTCTGCTTATTATTTTCTATATGTTTCACTATTCAAAGACGTATAAATTACTGAAAGGTTACAAATGAACATTTAGTCTACCTTTGTAGATATTTCCAATTTTTAAACAATTATAAGCATACTTATTTAGTTTTTTTCAATATATGGAAACAGACAACAGAACAGCATGAAGTTGAAAAATGCATTCAAAACAAAACTGAAGTCAGTTGCTATAGATAGTGCACGGACACACAACAGATGACACAGTTGACTAATAGCACCTAGAATCTCAGAAGAAATTACAATTCCATCTCACAGCAGATTTCACTGAATTTTTAGTTTAAAACAAAAACACATTAAAACAAAATGTGTGATGTTTAACTAAGAAAAATCCAAAGAGAATTCCATACTATAGCCTTAAATCTAAGTGCACCTGATAGTACGAAAAGAGACTCAAAAACAACTAAAAATTGTGATTAAGTCATTTGGCATTGGGAGATTTGGGAACAGGTTACTGAAACAATCTGCTTTATCTTGTACCAAGGATATTTCTAAGGCCAGCTTTTGTCTGGAATAAAGGCTCGCTGATACTAAGGGCACCTAGAGTGCCTTCTTTCAGGGAAGGAGAGAAGACAGTGGCAGTGCAGTCTGGCAGGGCCTCTTCTGCTACAGTGATGGGCTCTTCTTCACAATAAGGGTCCCTGTGAAAGTGACCTGCTCAGCCTCTCTAATACCCGCCCTGAAGCCACACCCCTCCCTTTCTGAAGGTGGTACCTACCGAGACTCAGCCCCTCTGGTCCCCTTTTGACATTTTCCATGCCTCCTTACAGTGGAGCACCCACCCACTGGGAGTGAAAATCTGCGGATGACTTCTGAGCTCTCTCACCAATAGGCCTGCTCCGCCCTGCACAGCCTTTCCCACTCGGAAGTAGCTTCTCACGCAAGTCCTGCTGGCCCAGATGCTTCCTGGCCACACCTGCACATGATTTGGCATTTACAGATTTCTCTGTCTCCCAGTTTCACTAAAAATGTAGTCTGTGATATGTTCCCAATTGTCTTTACTGTTCTGTAGGTTTTCCAGGAGGAGAGGTAGCAAGATTGCCACCATACTCCTACCAGTACTTGAAGACCTTTCCCCTGTTTGTCATTTTCCTTCCATGCATACAAGAAAGCTAATCTACAGTCTAAAAAAAATTCTCCATGTCAAGCCAAATTAGCCTATTTGGTCATAATGCTTGCCTCATAAGGCATGTCAGAAGAGCCCAGGAGTCAAGAGTCATTAAGACCAAGCACCTGCTTTCACTATGAGCACAGAGGTCCAGAAAGGTAATGAGGGCTTCCCTGGTGGCGCAGTGGTTGAGAATCTGCCTGCCAATACAGGTGACACAGGTTCGAGCCCTGGTCTGGGAAGATCCCACATGCCGCAGAGCAACTGGGCCCGTGAGCCACTACTACTGAGCCTGAGCGTCTGGAGCCTGTGCTCCGCAACAAGAGAGGCCGCGACAGTGAGAGGCCCGCGCACCGCGATGAAGAGTGGCCCCCGCTTGCCACAACTAGAGAAAGCCCTCGCACAGAAACGAAGACCCAGCACAGCCAAAAATAAATAAATAAATAAATAAATTTATGAAAAAAAAAGAAAGGTAATGAGGTTTTGTCCAGGGCTAACCAACAGAGATAAAACAAGAAAACTCAAGCTCCTTCCAATGTATTACAGAGACTCCTTTGAGAAGGAATAGTCAGTACTCCTGAGTTTTCAAATGGTTTATAAAGGCCCATTACCATGCAGACCCAGGAACAGGCGTGGCAGCCAAATTACACCAGGCCAGTTACCAAAATCCCGAGAAAATGTGCGACCTGAGAGATAAATTAATAAATAATAATTGGTTGTAGGTAAGGAAAGATGACAGCAGAGAGTCCTAGCTGGGGAAGGATGTAGAAAAAAGTTGGAATTTGGCCAATTTTTAATTACAATCTTGGTCCTGTATATCCAATCACCAAATAACTCAGGGACTGGGTTTTCCTTTTAGTTGTACCATCAGAACAGAATTTTCATCCACACACTCTTCTTTTCCACTACCCATTTCCACTCCCACTGATGCCTGCCACATATCTTCATCCCTAATTCTCCCAACCTCATCATCATATGGTCCAATAACCACCCCTCTGCCCTTGCTATGTGCATATCGAATTCTGCACTCAAAACAAACCAGTCTAAGTGACAATGGGAGCGAACAATTTCAAGGATCATTTCTTTCATTCTAAAGTTCTCTCACTGTCTGACTCTGTGAAAAGCTATTCTATAAGGAAGTGCCGATTAATAACCTATACCTTTTTTTTTTTTATAAACCACTTTATTGAGATAATATATCATACAATTCTCCCATTTAAAGTACACAATTCAATGGTTTTTAGTATATTCACAGACTTGTGCAACCAACACCAGAACCAATTTAATAACCTATAGCGTTTATTTTAAGTGCTACATTAGTAATTTGAAAGAGTCATAACTCAGAAAAGATATCTAAGAAGCCCAGAAAATAATTCTTGCTTAAAAACAACTGATCTATCCATGAAAAGACTGCATTTATTTCTTGACGAATCTGGATCTGCATTAAGATGCATGTTTGATTTGAAACTGGTCTTCTTCTGCCACCAAGTGTTAGCACACACTTCTAACCAACCAGTTTCTGCAATGTTCAAATCACAGAAATACAACGTCACTCAATGTGAAAAATAAATCCAAAAGAATGCACTGTAAAAAAGCACTGACCTAAACAAGTAGTAGTCTAACCATGTGAAACAAATATACTCTAAAGAAGTTATACAAATAAATAAATTTTAGCTATTCTTTCAGAGACAAAGCAATTTAATAAGATTCTCTGAGGCTTCATTCATTTGATTTAAAAAACTACAACTTTGAAAACACAGTGATAATCAAAATAGCTTTACGATACACAAAACTACTTTCAAGGGAATTCCCTGGTGGTCCAGTGGTTAGGACTCCATGCTTTCACAGCTGAGGGCGTGGGTTGAATCCCTGGTCAGGGAACTAAGATCCCGTAAGCCGCATGGCGCAGTCAAAAAAATAAATAAACTACTGTTAATACTCTCTTACGTGATATATTCCACTAGAATTTTATGAAACTAAGAAGATGTAAAATTAACACATTGATTAATTGCCTCCTGGTATTAGAAAAATATATAATTATCCAAAAAACTCTTATGTTTCCCAGAATCTCAGTTAGAGAACTTAGTTCTCTAGCTTGGGAACCAGAATACCATGCTGTAGCAGAGGAAGTTCCATATCGAGAAATTTGAAGGAGAGTTTCGATATATGTTGGTAGTGTATAGGAAAAGGTCAGGAGGATATACTAGTAGTGGTACCTAAGAGAGAGAAATTATATAGGGAGGAAGGGAGTGGGAGATTGGTGATGAGGGAAAAAATGTATCTTTCTCTCTGTAGGTTTGTATGTATCAATATTTGGATTTTTTTACAGTGAGCATATATTCATCTAGCACTTCTGTTATTAAAATAACTTTTAAAATAACAAGTACTTGAAATGAGACAAACTTCCTAATATGAGTGAGAAAAAGTATTCCACACCCCTCTCTCTCTCTCTCCCTTTTTATTTCATTATCAATCTTAAGTAAACTGAATGCTGGTAATACATTCCACTATTGACTTTATCAATGGTCTGTCTCACCCTTGGAAATGAGTGGACCCAGAATGAAACCCCAGAAGAGAATTAGTGCTAAGAGGAAAACAGACAGCTGGAAATGTAAAAAAAAGTTAAGAAACTAAAGAGTCACATATTTTAAAATAATCTGCATTCCAAACCACAAAGCATAATAAAAATCTACTGATGTGTATGCCACCTTTTCATATTGGTTTTAACTTTTACAGTGGACCCACTGATTTGCTGCATAAAGAAAATACTGGCTCTGCATAGCACAGGGAGATCAGCTCGATGCTTTGTGACAACCTAGAGGGATGGGATAGAGAGGGTGGGAGGGAGGCTCAAGAGGGAGGGGATATAGGGATATATGTATACATACAGCTGATTCACTTTGCTGTACAGCAGAAACTAACACAACACTGTAAAGCAATTATACTCCAAAAAAGATGAAAAACAAAAAAAAGAAAATACTGGCTATTTATTTAAGCCTGTACATCTCAAAGTATACTACTCTTCAGACCATCTGGATCAGAACCCCTGTCACACTTACTGAATGAAAGCCAAGGTCTTAGGTCCAATTCCAGATCTGAACTTAGAGAACGGAAATCTGCAGCTTCAACGAGTACACCAGGGGACTCATGAATCCCAAAGTTTAAGACATATTTTCTTAAGCATTCAGAAACACTAACCATCATAACAGTAAATAGGAACAGAGTGATTCCACAAATTAAAGGCAAATATTCTTATTTGGCTTTCTGAAAGACAGTAAGATCTTAGTTTATTTTCCAAAGATTAACATTCTAATCAAAACAAAACGCAACCTGATTTAGATTTTATACAGTCTTCAAGCAGGGACTGTTTCTATTTTGATCATCACTCTATGCCCAGCACTCAGTGTCTGACGCATAGTAGGCACTTGATAAACAGTTGTTGAATTAGTAGGATTCGGACCAAGGAGCTCCCCACATAGAGAAATGAAACTGGATGGACAGGACTTGGCAAGTGGGAGGGAAGAAGATGAGACTGAGAATGAGGTAAGAGGGATTCTGGACGGGGCTCTGCAACTGAGGACAGTGTGATCTCATTTCAGTCACTTAACTTCTAAGTCTCAGATCCCTTTTCTATAAAGTAAAGGAGCAGATTCTGTGAAATCAACTGCCAAGAAATCATTTAAAATGCATGCAGTCTGAAATGTTGAAATACAAATTCTAGAGTTAATTTAAACGTCCCTTTGATAAACATCCTTGGGTGCTCTCATTTCAAAGTTAATATTATAAAGACAGAAACATTTTGAAATGTGGGTATTACCTTCACCACTGATTTGTCATTCTGTGATTAAGTTTGATACCACTGGGAAGAGGACAATCCATTTGAAAGCAAAACAAGAAAGATAATGAGTAAAAAAAAGTAAACTGTCAGTCTACAGGTTTTGCCAGTTGTTATCATTCCTAATTCCAAAATCTATGATTTACACAAACGATTTTACCTAAATATTCTGGAATGGTACCTAATATAGTTATTATTTAATTTGAGCATAGCTATTAAAAAAAACATGCAAGATATTGGGGGGGGGCATTTTTTACAATAGTTTGTAGAAAACTCAACCACAGGATGGTCGACCACCCAAACACATGTTTTTACAGGACCAAAAAGACTTTCTGAGCACAGAGACATTAAATACAAACTGTTGAATTTAGAAAAAAGATCTACTTACTAATAAACATGACCTTCATTTATAGAGCTGCAAATCAGTCTTAACTGCAGCAAAGGGTCATGGAGAGCAGGAACGAATACTAATCTGCATGCCCATCTCCAAAACTCTGGTACATCAGGGCAGGTCAGCAGATGTCTTAATTTGCATGAGAACCTCCCTAGGCTGAAATGGGAAAAAAAAGGAAGGGTACCCTTAGGATTCCAAGCGAACTGCTCGTGACTCCAGAGAAAAGTCCAAAGTCACTCCAACCTCTGAGAGAGGAGGCAGTGGCCTAGGCAGGCAGAAAGTCACCCTGAGATAGGGGAAGTCAAAAGACATGTCCCCTGGCTGTGGTACTGCTGACCATTCTCAGGGAGAAGTACTTTTAAGTACTGAGCTGGGGAGTGGGGAGCCCTTCTGTTACCCTCTTACCCAGTCCCTGGAACACTTGGTTCCACACCCTCAATGGCGACAACTGCTGAAAGAGCAAGGTGGCTTTTTGGAAACCATGAAAGAGCTATGTAAAGGCGGGGGGGGGGGCGGGGGGGCGGGGGGGCGGAGCTTGTCCCACCTTGAAGAACACAGCTTCAGGAAGCAGCACCAGTGTATGCAGGCCAGTGGAGAAAGCTTTGAGCGCAGCAGGCTGCAAACAACCAGAAGCAAAGAACGCAGCGAAATACAACTCTGGCACCGCCCCCGAGGCTTTTCAAGGGATGAAGCAGATGTGGCAACAGAGGAAGCAACAGTAAGTGATGGTCAGAGTGTGAGGCTAATAGCCACGGTGGCAAAGGAGGGGACAGCTTCCATGGCCCCCATGGAGGCTCTTGAGCCAACTCAGCATCCTTGGGAATTGGAACCAGACTGACTTGGAATTCCAGGAGCAATAGTGGCAGGGGTGCCGAAAAGCACTACAAATGCCCCTCATGCCCCAACCATGCTCAGGGCTGGTGTGGCTGGCAAAACAGGGCTTATAGGAAAAATGTCCACTGACCTTCTTCCGGAGCCATGGTGCTTTGGACAATTTCATGAAGGTCAAATGAGGCTTAAAAGTTCTGCTTTCTCCTGCCAAGATACCTTTTTCTTGAAATGTCCTTTTTGCAGCATCTGAAGAAAATAAAAAGAAGCACAAAAATGCTACCGTATGATAACCATATGAGACAAGAATCTAAAAAAGAGTGGATATATGTATAACTGAATCACTTTGCTGTACACCTGAAACTAACACATTGTAAATCAACTATTCTCCAATAAAATTAAAATTTTTTTAAAATGTTACTGTAACACATAGCTGTCTTTAATCATAAAAATGGCATTTCAAAGGATAACAAATTATCTTATAAGGAAGATTATAAACCGGTTTGAGATTTTTTTTAAGAGAGGAAAAAAACACAATATGTATGATAACAAACACATTACAACAGTTAAATCTGCAGTGATGTCAAACTTTCGGTAAAGCACACAAAAGCCACAATTTGACAAGGAAACATTTAATAAATAAAATAACTCTTGGCTGATATGATGCAGATTTCACACAATATCCCAGTGGTGTCCATATGTATAAAAAAAGGACTAGCTTATCTGTAAACCCTCATATCTAAAACTTCTGCTTCTAACCAAGATAGAATAACAGGAATCGGATTTACCCTCCCATCTAAAACAACCAAAAAAAAGGACAAAGTATACGAAACAATGGTTTGCAAGACACTGTACACCAGGCAATGAAGGTCGGTGATCCCTCAGAGATGAGAAACAGACAAGGTAAGCCCTTCAATTGTCCAGCTTACGTCCCTGGGTGTCTAGGTCTCTGCTCAAGGAAGAGAAACCCAGACGGAGCCCAGTCATCACACTAGGTTCAGAAAAAAGAGCAGAGAGTAGGAAGACCAAGGCATCTGGAGCTCATGGGACAGAGTGCCAGAGAAGTGAGTCCTGCAGAGAGAAAACTGTAGAGATCTGCAAAGGGTCCCCCTAGTGGATTCAGCTAAGCCACTGACCAGCACGTGTGTGTGAGCAAACTACCAGAGGCTGGAAAACACACTCCAAAGGATTAGGGAGAACATGCCCAGCTGTCACCCAGGGTTAGGAATTCTGTCTGTTCCCATCAGCCAGATTGGAAAACCTCAAGATTCATGGGACACTGGGCAGAGTAATCTAAGGGTCTTGCTTCAGTGGAGAGGAAAAATTAGCTCTGGCCTGGTACTGCTCTAGTCCCACGTAACAAATCTTAGAAGCAAGACGCCAAAGGAAAAACCTGTTTCCAAGTAATTTAATTATGTCCCAGAACCAAGCCCAAGAATAATTATAGTAAAACAAATCATCCAACACTCAACAAGGTAAAATTTATAATGTCTGATATCTAATCAAAAATGACCAGGCACATAAACAAACAGGAAAATATGAGCCACAATGAGAAGATAACTTAATTCATCAAAAGTGACCCAGAACTGGGCTTCCCTGGTGGCACAGTGGTTGGGAGTCTGCCTGCTGATGCGGGGGACATGGGTTCGAGCCCTGGTCTGGGAAGATCCCACATGCCGCGGAGCAACTGGGCCCGTGAGCCACAGCTACTGAGCCTGCACGTCTGGAGCCTGTGCTCCGCAACAAGAGAGGCCGCGATAGTGAGAGGTCCGTGCACCGCGATGAAGAGTGGCCCCCGCTCGCCGCAACTAGAGAGAGCCCTCACACAGAAACGAAGACCCAACACAGCCAAAAATAAATTAATTAATTAATTTAAAAAAAAAAAGTGACCCAGAACTAACACAGATGTTAGAATTAGCAGATAAGGGCTTCAAAGTAGTTACTATAACTATATTCTTTCTGTTCAGAAAGTTAAGTTCAGACATGCAAACTATAAAAAAAAAGACCCAAATTAAATTTATAGAGATTAAAACTGCAAGGTCTGAGAAAAATTAATTGGACAGAATTAAGAACAGATTAGACACGGCAGAACAAAAAATTAGTGAACTTGAAGACATAACAATAAAAACCACCCAAAATAAAACAGAGAAGAAAAAGAAATAAGAAAAAAAAAAAGGAACAGAACATCACTAAGCTGTGAGGCAACTTAGGTTGCCAAATATATGTGTAAGTGGAGTCCCTGAAAAAGAGGCAAGAGAGAAAGAGATAGAGAAGATACTAGAAGAACTAATGGCTGTTAGGAAATGAGAGCTATACCACAACCACAATGGAAAATAATCTGGGCAGTTAACTATTGAAATTGAAGCTGCACAAGCATTTTGAACCAGCAATTCCAATATTAGGAAAATACACAAAAATAAATAAAAGTACCAATACATAAGATTCTATACAGAAGATACTTAGCATTGTTTGAATTATCACAAACTGGAAATAACCTTCATCAATAAAGAAATGGTTGTTAAATTACCATAGGGTCATACTAAGAACTATCATAATGAAAAGAATGAATTAGAGTTACATATATTGACCTGAAAAGACATCCATGACATCTATTAAGCAAAAACAGGCAAGTTGCATGGTTACTATATCCATAACATGATTTCATGGTTTAAAAGAGAGAGAAAGAAAGAAAATAAATGCTAAATATTTATGTTTTTATTAGTACAGAAAAATAGTATAGAATACCTTAGAATGGAGGTTGAGATTGAACAGAGGCAGAAGAGAAGAGTAATGTTTTCTTTATACATATTTATATTGTTTGAATGATTACAATGAGCATGTATTACTTTTGAATAAAAGATTTAAAAATAAGAAGCACAATAACAAACTGACAATACATTAGCAATATAACATTGCTATGAGTGCACAAGCATCATAGTAGAATGCACAAATAGGAGAGATTCCTTTGCCACACATGTGAAAAATCCATCCCTTTCAAAGACCTTTGGTAAACAACTTTTCGTTTGGTCTTTTTATCTTAAAATCAGGGCTAATACATAAGTCAATTTTAAAGATAAGAAAACTGAAACATAAGATGTTCAAGGTCACACTCCTTGTTAGAAGTTAAGAAGGAATTGTGATCCACGTGCCCTAACTTCTATCCTTGTCATCTTCAAGATGGCTGAAACCCCAGCTTGAACCCTGGGAGTAAGGAAGGGCACAGAAGCTGCCTCAACAACTCAATGAGGAAGAGGAAGGCAGGGGATTCTGCCACCTTCCACCATGCCCGCACACATCAGTTTCAGTCAGAGAAGTTCCCCTGTTTTACACATTGAGCTTCTGAGTACCATTTCATTTTTTTAAAGGATTCCAATACTTACCAAAAAGAAAGTTTGAAAAGCAATGATCAAAAAACTTACATAGGGTCCCTTCGGTAGCAATAATCCCACCAATAATGTCCAAAAAAAAACCTAGAAACTGGTAAAATATAGTACACAGAATATACCTTTGAATCTCAAATAAGACTATATTCAATCTATTTTTAAATTTTATTTATTTATTTATTTGGCTGTGCTGGGTCTTAGTTGTGGCATTCAGGATCTTTAGTTGCAGCACGCGGTATCTTTTAGTTGCGGCATGCAGGCTCTTAGTTGCAGCATGTGGGATCGAACCCGGGCCCCCTGCATTGGGAGCATGGAGTTCTAACAGCTGGACCACTAGGGCAGTCCCCACATTCAATCTAAATATTCAGTGATGAATCATTAGAGAAATACAAATCAAAACTACCAAGAGGTATCACCTCACACTGGTCAGAATGGCCATCATCAAAAAATCTACGAACAATAAATGCTGGAGAGGGTGTGGAGAAAAGGGAACCCTCTTGCACTGTTGGTGGGAATGTAAATTGATACAGCCACTATGGAGAACAGTATGGAGGTTCCTTAAAAAACTAAAAATAGAACTACCATATGACCCAGCAATCCCACTACTGGGCATATACCCTGAGAAAACCATAATTCAAAAAGAGACATGTACCACAATGTTCACTGCAGCACTATTTACAATTGCCAGAACATGGAAGCAATTTAAATGTCCATCAAAAGATGAATGGATAAAGAAGAGGTGGCACATATATACAATGGAATATTATTCGGCCATAAAAAGGAATGAAACTGAGTTATTTGTAATGAGGTGGATGGACCTAGAGTCTGTCATACAGAGTGAAGTAAGTCAGAAAGAGAAAAACAAATACCGTATGCTAACGCACATATATGGAATCTAAAAAACGGCACTGATGAACCTAGTGGCAGGGCAGGAATAAAGACACAGACGTGGAGAAGGGACTTGAGAACACAAATGGGGAAGGGTAAGCTGGGACAAAGTGAGAGAGTGACATGGACCTATGTACACTACCAAATGTAAAATCGATAGCTAGTGGCAAGCTGCTGCATAGCACAGGGAGATCAGCTCAGTGCTCTGTGACGACCTAGAGGGGTGGCATAGGGAGGGTAGGAGGGAGGCTCAAGAGGGAGGCGATATGGGAATATATGTATAAATGTATACTTATAGCTGATTCACTTTGTTGTACAACAGAAACTAACACAACATTGTGAAGCAACTGTACTCCAATAAAGATATAAAAATAAATAAATAAATAAATATTCAGTGAGAAACTGTCCCTTTTAAGTTCAGCTAATTCTCATCAATGTTAAATATGTCCTAATTTTTCTAACAACTAAAACCATGGGCCTACTGAAAGATTATCTAATGTTTCAAGGAAATGTGTCCTTAAAAATAAAAGATACACCAGGTACTGTTGTGGGTGCCAGGGATACAATGGACAAAATAAATCCTCAGCCCTCAGGGAGCATCCAAATATACTGGGTGCCACAAACAAATAAATACACAATGCCGGGTATCAACAAGTGATACAAAGAAAAATAAAGCAGCAGGGGTATACAAAGTGAGGTGGAAGAAAAGCGGTTGTTATTTCAGAGAAGGTCTGGGAATCCTGCTCCGAAGATGAGACATTTGAGAAGCCACCTGGATGAGGTCTAGAAGAGAATCACGTGTGTATCTGCAGCTAGGGTGCTCATGGCAGAAGGAACAGCTTCCATGGTGAAAAGTGCTTAGTAGGTCCAAAAGCAGTAAAAAGGGTAGGACAACTGGAACAGGATGAGCGGGGGAACAGGGAAGAGGTAGGAAAGGGGTTTAGAGAAGTGGGCAGGGGCCTTACGAGGCATGGCAAAACCTTTGGATTGTATTCTAAGTATGGTGGGAAATTCTGAGGGTTTTAAGCAAGGGAAATTTATGTATGATAGTAACTTTCTTTACTCATCTATATTTCAACTGAAATATACGTCTTCCTGGTGGGAGCAATTGAGTCTCAGGAGATTGAAAGTGCTCCTCTCTTTCCCTGGAAATGTATTAGTTGAAGGAAAGACAGATAAATGGAGTGTCACAGTGTTTAAGATGGGGGGGAGGGGAGCACTGGGGTCTTGGGTCACCATCTGGCATCTGCTGAGACATGTACCAGGCTTGGCTTTTGAAGTTGTATCCTCCCTTGTTCCCATATACAATGACTCTCTGTAATTTCTGTGCCCTCGCAGGTACACAGGATTTCATTCTATTGCTCACAAACTCATAAACTCAATGGAGCTGAGGCCCCTTACCACCCTTCCACTACTCTTGAGCACACAGAAAAAGCAGAGTTCCCCAGTGCAAAGGTGGAACTGGTGAGAATACTATACAGCCATCCATCACACAACACCATCCTCTCTTCACCTCCACTGCCACTCTGGCTTTGCTACCTCTATGGACATGTCTCAGAAACAGAGCACAGGTCACTTCTGCTCTCAGACTTAGGGTGTTTCTGTTGCTTCGTTCATGGGACGATGGAGGGGGAAGAATTCACACTCCAGCTTAGCCTCTGATTCTCTCCTTCACCCAAACTAGGGAATCTTCTCTAGCATCAGGGCAGGAAAACCACCATTATCCTTTGCTGTTGAAACCCCAAAGCCCTTTCTCTATTTTTTCTGCTGTATTCTCTCTCTTCTGAGCACTGAGGTGCCACTGCTTGGAGGGGGGGCTAGGCATTAAAGAAGGGGTACAAGAAACACACAGATAAAAACTCGGTATCTCAAAATATTATCCCACCACATTTTCAAAAATCTTCCTTTGTTATTTTACTTCTGTAATATCTACCAAGTGCCAGTATGTGCTAAATGTGATGTTTTGATCGGTTTGTAAATTTGGGGCATGTCCTAAAACCCTTCACTGTGAGTCACTGCCACCATATGATTTTTCCTCTCTCTTCTACGGTAATAAAAAAAGGTTAAGCAATAGACCATTAAAATACCAAGAAAACACTAGTTCTTAGTTGTAAGCAACAGATGACAACTTTGGCTGAGTTAAGCAGGAAAGGAATTTATATAATAACACTGAGAGGACTAGAGTTGCAGGCTGGAAGGCTAGGAGGCCAAGATGTCCAACATTACAGTGGATAACAGGTCCAGGGATGCTACCACCTCTCCCAGCCGGCATTACTGAAGCCATGCACACACACAAAGGGCAAGAACTCTGTCACCTGCCTTAGACACTGATGACACAACCTATCCCCACGATGGATTCTGCACAGTCCTTTTTAGCTCAGGTTGCTAGCTTCTGACTCAAAGTCTGGGCCAAAGCAAGATCATGTAACACCAAAAAGAAAAATCTGTGAAAGCACATATCTGACATGAGAGATAGTGGGGAAGAGTTTAGATACTAGGCAACCTAAACAAAAAGACAACAATCCAGCATATGCACGTTTAAAGAAGACTGTGAATTCATAACAATTACGGTCATGCCTCAGAGATTCTGAGGGTTCAGTTCTAGACGACCACAATAAAGCAGAATATCACAATAAAGTAAGTCACACAAATTTGGGGGGGGGACATAAAAAAGTTATATTTACACTATACTGTAGTCTATTCAATGTGCAATAGCATTACACCTAAAAAACAATGTACTTTATTGCTAAAAAATTCTAACCATCATCTGAGCCTTCAGTGAATACTAATTTTTTTAGTCTTGTCTCAATGTCAATGGCGGCTGACTGATCAAGGGTGGTGGGTGCTGGGGGCTGGGATGGCTGCAGCAGTTTCTTAAAATAAGACACCAGTGAGGTTTGCTGCATTGATGAACTCTTCCTTTCACTTGAACGCTTAGAGGCCATTGTAGGGTTATTAACTGGCCTAATTTCAGTATTATTGTGTCTCAAGGAATAGAGAGGCCCAAAGAGTGGGCGAGAGATGGGGAAATGGACAGTCAGTGGAGCAGTCAGAAGACACACATTTATTAAGTTGGCTATCTTATATGTGCGCGGTTCATGGCGCCCCAAAGATCACTGACCACAGATCACCATAACAAATATAATAATCACGGAAAAGTTTGAAATATTGCAAGAATTACCAAAATGTGACACAGAGACACTAAGTGAGCAAATGTTCTTAGAAAAATGTCACTGATAGACTTGCTCTATGTAGGGTTACCTTCAATTTGTTTAAAAAAAAAAAAAAAAAAAGCAGTATCTGTCAAACACAATAAAGCGAAGAACAATAAAACGAAGTCTGCCTGTACTGTTACAATTAACTTATCACCTTTTAGTTCATATAATCACAAACAGGTATATCTTTTCTCAACTACCCTGTCATGACCCAGCTTTAAACTTCTTTATTTTGGCATATTCTCAACTGTTTTAAACACATCTAATATCAAAACATTAAGCTGAATATTATAAAACTGTCATTTTTATTGCTCAAAAACAGTCAAATATTGGTAATGTCTGATGGTTTAACATATACCATAATGGACTAACTTACTAAATTCCTAAAATTTGACTAAAGAGATTAGGGCATACTTTCTAAGTGTTCAAGTATTTGAAGAATTATCACATAGAAGAGCTTCGGATGGCAACTTAGCAATGTGTTCACACCAACCCTCAAAATAGAAATGGCTAGAAAGCATCAAAGGTAAAATTCACTTGTTAAGTTATTTACTGAGCAGTTCTCCTATGTGTCAGGCACAATATGTCCTGAAGACAGCAAACATGTCCCTGCTTTTATGGAGTTTATAGTCTCATGGGACAGATTTTAGCCCAAGAAGGAGAAAGACAATGTTTAGAATTATCAGAAAATACAAGAGATATAAGGAAAGGAGCTTTGTTAACAGAAATCAAAATAGTAGGCATTTGTATTGTTCATTACTCTCTACATTTGTTTTTATACATTATTTTATTTGCTATATCAATATTATTATAAATTGATTCTAAAGAAACAACATTTTCTGATTTACTGGCTTCAGTTACATCAAATTTTGATCCAACAGTTCTCATTATTCACTGGGCCTGAACTCTTTGATGATGAATATCTATCCACAGTACTGGTTTAAATAATATTTGTCACAATGCACATTTCATTTTTATCACTGTGTTTTTCCAGCAGAGTATATTCTCTGGGTACATAGAAATATGGGGAACAAATGTCACCTTCATTTGGGAAAGTATTTCTTAGGATTGACTCTATATTCCTAATATAATCTATAAGTATAATCTATTGCTTAGCCAGAATACTGGGTAATGGTTATAGAAATATCATTCTTGAGATCAGAAAAATTCTTGCTAGTGTGAAAACCACATGTCATTTTTCATCTATGTTAACTCATGTTCTGGAAGAGAAGCTTATGAATATTTTAAGAAATTGTTCAGTTCCTCCTAGTACCGAAGACATTCTTTCAAGCACTAAATAGAAAAGCACATAGCAAATACATCAGATATCCTTCAAAAGTCATCTAAGAATGCTCCCTAAATAATATAATTCACCTCATATTTAAAGAAGCAAATTGTCTGAAGAACAATTTCTTAATGTATATTTTAAACACAAGGAGACTTTGCTGTATAAAAGAACGTCAAAATGAATAATAAAGAGACAATACTTTTGTAATCCTAAGTAATACAATTTTATCTATTTTTAACTTTTTATTTTTTGTATTTATTCAATTCCTTCCCATACCTGAAAAGAAGCAGTGTAACTGGAGCATACTGAGGGAGAAGAGACAAGCAGGGTAAGACAGGAGACCTCAGCAGGAGACCAGAACACAAGGATACCGTGGGCCACAGCAAGGAGTCTGGAAAGTTGTGATAGACAGCTATACCCAACTTAAGGTCTCAGAGTCATTCTGTCAGATTTCACTATGCTTACAAACTGCTGGAGCAGAGTATAGGAGGCTACTGTCAAAGAAGTCAAGGGATTTCAAGAAAAGTAACAGTTGTAATGGTAGTAGTCGGGGGGGGGTAATTATTATTATTATTACTATTATTATTATTACTAATGATAATAGCTACCATCTATTTAACACTGTACATGTGCCAAACACTATACCAAAGCACTTCATGTATATTATCTCATTTTGTTTTGAGAATAGTTTCTATTATGTTCCTTTTACAAATAAGGAAATTAAGTAAGGAATTAGATAGACAGCTTAAAGTCACTCAGCTGGTCACAGGCTGCGTTGTGGGTCAGGGAGCAGGCCGGCAATCAGCTCTGACTGACCCCACAGCTCACTGTGAGCCAGGTTGGTTGGATGGAGGTGCTCACAGTGCTGCAGCAAGAGAGGGAAAAAGCCCTCAATGCCCAAGAGGAAATATTCAGACAACAGCAGAAAGGAGAGGTAGAGGGTAACAAAACCTGACACCATGAGCCACCAATAAAAAAAGGTTTTTGTGTGAGGGCAAAACAGGGACAAAGCAAGAAAGAACTAAGAGAAAGTGGGTGACATTTCTGGGTCCCGTGGTGCGAGGCATTTGGTGCAGCGAGGAAACTATGATCTCAGACTGGAGTTGGGCTTCAGCTTAGGCAGGAAGGTAGAGGGGGTGCTCCCGGAAACCGGTTAGGAGTCCCGTTGTTCATTTACACTGTAACAGACCAGCATAGTGATTACGAACACAGGATCTAGTGGGAGTGGCAAGATGGGTGAAGGAAGTCAAAAGGTGCAAACTGCCACTTATTAAAAAATAAGTCCTGGGGATGTAATGTACAGCATGGTGCCCATACTTAATAATACTGTCTTGCATATTTGAAGGCTGTTAAAAGAGTGAATCTTAAACATTCTCATCACAAGAAAAAAAATTTTGTAACTATATGTGCTGATGGATGTTAAGTAGACTTATTGTGGTGATCATTTTGCAGTATATACAAATATCAAATCATTATGTTGAACACCAGAAACAAATATAATGTTATAAATCAATTAGAGGTCAATTTAAAAAAAACCTAACAAGAGGGGAATAGTAAAATAAATTATAATGCAATAGAATATTATACAACCAGTAAAAGTAATGCTTTTGGAGACTATTTCATGACAATGATAATGGTAGCTAACATTTCTTAATTGGGCATTTATTCTGTACTAAATATTCTTCTTTATGTAGACTGTATATCACACATACGTTATGATAAATAATACTAACTGTTAAAAAAAAAGAACACAGGTTTGTCACTTCACACCTCACAATACTGCAGTGCTTATGTTCAAGTGACCCTGATTTTACTTAATAATGGCCTCAAAGTGCCAGAGTAGTGACACTGGCAATTCAGATATGCCAAAGAGAAGCCGTAAAGTGCTTCCCTGAAGTGAAAAGATGAAAGTTCTCTGCCAAGGAAAGAAAGAAAATCATATGCTGAGGTTGCTGAGATCTGCGCAGATCCATGTGTCTTCTCTTCAACATCCCTGATGGAAAGTCGAGGTTATTTGTAAGAAGACAGCAGAGGAGGGAGAAGTAGAGTGCAGATCAAAAGGCTTCCGAAAGAAAGGAGCTGCAAGGAATATTCTATACAACCTCAGCAGCTTCTAGCTTTTCTGGGTGGCTGACAGAGTCTTGGTGCTCCAGCAGAGTGTCAGGCCTGAGCCTCCGAGGCGGGAGAGGAGAGTTCAGGACACTGGTCCACGAGAGACCTCCTGGCCCCAGGTAATATCAAACGGCAAAAGCCCTCTCAGGGTTCTCCATCTCAATGCTAAGACCCATCTCCACTTAACAACCAGCAAGCTACACTGCTGGACACCCTATGCCAAACAACTAGCAAGACAGGAACACAACCCCACCCATTAGCAGAGAGGCTGCCTAAAATCATAATAAGTTCACAGACACCCCAAAACACAACACCGGACATGGTCCTGCTCACCAGAAAGACAAGATCCAGACTCATCCACCAGAACACAGGCACTAGCCCCCTCCACCAGGAAGCCTACACAAGCCACTGAACCAAACTTACCCGCTGGGGGTGGACACCAAAAACAAAGGGAACTACGAACCTGCAGCTTGTGAAAAGGAGACCCCAAACACAGTAAGATAAGCAAAATGAGAAGAGAGAGAAATACACAGCAGATGAAGGAGCAAGGTAAATCCCACCAGACGAAACAAATGAATAGGAAATAGTCTACCTGAAAAAGAATTCAGAGTAATGATAGTAAAGATGATCCAAAATCTTAAAAATAGAATGGAGGAAATACAAGAAACGTTTAACAAGGACCTAGAAGAAGAGCAAACAAACAATGAGGAACAACACAATAAATGAAATTAAAAACTCTCTAGAAGGAATCAATAGCAGAATAACTGAGGCAGAAGAACGGATAAGTGAACTGGAGGATAAAATAGTGGAAATAACCACTGCAGAGCAGAATAAAGAAAAAAAAATGAAAAGAATTGAGGACAGTCTCAGAGACCTCGGGGACAACATTAAATGCACCAACATTCGAGTAATAGGGGTCCCAGAAGAAGAGAACAAAAAGGGACTGAGAAAATATTTGAAGAGACTATAGTTGAAAACTTCCCTAATATGGGAAAGGAAATAGTCAATCAAGTCCAGGAAGCACAGAGAGTCCCATACAGGATAAATTCAAGGAGAAACATGCCAAGACACATATTAATCAAACTATCAAAAATTAAATACAAAGAAAAAATATTAAAAGCAGCAAAGGAAAAGCAACAAATAACATACCAGGGAATCCCCATAAGGTTAACAGCTGATCTTTCAGCAGAAACTCTGCAAGCCAGAAGGGACTGGCAGGACAAATTTAAAGTGATGAAAGGGAAAAACCTACAACCAAGATTACTCTACTCAGCAAGGATCTCATTCAGATTCGATGGAGAAATTAAAACCTTTACATATAAGCAAAAGCTAAGAGAATTCAGCACCAGCAAACCAACTTTACAACAAATCCTAAAGGAACTTATCTAGGCAGGAAACACAAGAGAAGGAAAAGACCTACAATAACAAACCCAAACCAATTAAAAAATGGTAATAGGAACACACATATCAATAACTACCTTAAATGTAAATGGATTAAATGTTCCAACCAAAAGACATAGACTGGTTGAATGGATACTAAAACAAGATCCGTATATATGCTGTCTACAGGAGGCCCACTGTAAACCTAGCGCCACATACAGACTGAAAGTGAGGGGATGGAAAAAGATATTCCATGCAAATGGAAATCAAAAGAAAGCTGGAGTAGCAATTCTCATATCAGACAAAATAGACTTTAAAATAAACACTATTACAAGAGACAAAGAAGGACACTACATAATGATCAAGGGATCAATCCAAGAAGAAGATACAACAATTGTAAATATTTATGCACCCAACATAGGAGCACCTCAATAAATAAGGAAAATGCTGACAGCCATAAAAGGGGAAATCGACAGTAACACAATCATAGTAGGGGACTTTAACACCCCACTTTCACCAAAGGACAGATCATCCAAAATGAAAATAAATAAGGAAACACAAGCTTTAAATGACACATGAAACAAGATGGACTTAACTGATATTTATAGGACATCCCATCCAAAAGCAACAGAATATACTTTCTTCTCAAGTGCTCATGGAACCTTCTCCAGGATAGATCATATCTTGGGTCACAAATCAAGCCTTGGTTAATTTAAGAAAACTGAAATCATATCAAGTACCTTTTCCAACCACGAGGCTATGAGACTAGATATCAATTACAAGAAAAAATCTGTAAAAAATACAAACACATGGAGGCTAAAAAATACAGTAATAAACAACCAAGAGATCACTGAAGAAATCAAAGAGGAAATCAAAAAATACCTAGAAACAAATGACAATGAAAACACAACGACCCAAAACCTATGGGATACGGCAAAAGCAGTTCTAAGAGGGAAGTTTATAGCAATACAATCCTACCTCAAGAAACAAGAAACATCTCAAATAAACAACCTAACCTTACATCTAAAGCAGTTAGAGAAAGAAGAACAAAAAAAACCCAAAGTTAGCAGAAGGAAAGAAATCATAAAGATAAGATCAGAAACAAATGAAAAAGAAATGAAGGAGGGACTTCCTGGTGGCGCAGTGGTTAAGAATCCGCCTGACAATGCAGAGGACATGGGTTTGAGCCCTGGTCGGGAAGGTCCCACATGCCGCGGAGCAACTAAGCCCATGCGCCATAACTACTGAGCCTGTGCTCTAGAGCCTGTGAGCCACAACTACTGAGCCCAGGCGCCACAACTACTGGAGCCCACGTGCCTAGAGCCCGTGCTCCACGACAAGAGAAGCCACTGCCATGAGAAGCCCATGCACCGCAACAAGGAGTAGACCCCGCTCACCACAGCTAGAGAAAGCCCGCACACAGCAACGAAGACCCCATGCAGCCAAAAATAAATAAGTTAAATAAAAAAAAGAAATGAAGGAAACAATAGCAAAGATCAATAAAACTAAAAGCTGGTTCTTAGAGAAGATAAACAAAATTGATAAACCTTTAGCCAGACTCATCAAGAAAAAAAGGGAGAAGACTCAAATCAATAGAACTAGAAATGAAAAAGGAGAAGTAACAAATGACACTGTAGAAATACAAAGGATCATGAGAGATTACAACAAGCAACTCTATGCCAATAAAATGCACAACCTGGAAGAAATGGACAAATTCTTAGAAAAGCACAACCTCCCGAGACTGAACTTGGAAGAAACAGAAAATATAAACAGACCAATCACAAGCACTGAAATGGAAACTGTGATTAAAAATCTTCCAAAAAACAAAAGCCCAGGACCAGATGGCTTCACAGGCTAATTCTATCAAACATTTAGAGAAGAGCTAACACCTATCCTTCTCAAACTCTTCCAAAATACAGCAGAGGGAGGAACACTCCCTAACTCACTCTACAAGGTCACCATCACCCTGATACCAAAACCGGACAAAGATATCTCAAAAAAAGAAAACTACAGACCAGTATCACTGATGAACACAGATGCAAAAATCCTCAACAAAATACTAGCAAACAGAATCCAAAAGCTCATTAAAAGGATCATACACCATGATCAAGTGGGGTTTATCCCAGGAATGCAAGGATTCTTCAATATACGTAAATCAATCGATGTGATAAACCATATTAACAAATTGAAGGAGAAAAACCATATGATAATCTCAATAGATGCAGAAAAAGCTTTTGACAAAATGCAACACCTATTTATGATAAAAACCCTCCAGAAAGTAGGCATAGAGGGAACTTACCTCAACATAATAAAGGCCATATATGACAAACCCACAGCCAACATCATTCTCAATGGTGAAAAACTGAAACCACTTCCACTAAGATCAGGAACAAGACAAGGTTGCCCACTCTCACCACTATTATTCAACATAGTTTTGGAAGTTTTAGCCACAGCAATCAGAGAAGAAAAAGAAATAAAAGGAATCCAAATCGGAAAGAAGTAAAACTGTCACTGTTTGCAGATGACATGATACTATACATAGAGAATCCCAAAGATTCTACCAGAAAACTACTAGAGCTAATCAATGAATTTGGTAAAGTAGCAGGATATAAAATTAATGCACAGAAATCTCTTGCATACACTAATGATGAAAAATCTGAAAGAGAAATTAAGGAAACACTCCCATTTACCACTGCAACAAAAAGAATAAAATACCTAGGAATAAACCTACCTAAGGAGACAAAAGACCTGTATGCAGAAAACTATAAGACACTGATGAAAGAAATTAAAGATGATACAAACAGATGGAGAGATATACCATGTTCTTGGACTGGAAGAATCAACATTGTGAAAATGACTCTACTACCCAAAGCAATCTACAGATTCAATGCAATTCCTATCAAACTACCAATGGCATTTTTCACAGAACTAGAAAAAAACAATTCACAATTTGTATGGAAACACAAAGGACCACGAATAGCCAAAGCAATCTTGAGAAAGAAAAACGGAGCTGGAGGAATCAGGCTCCCTGACTTCAGACTATACTACAAAGCTACAGTAATCAAGACAGTACGGCACTGGCACAAAAACAGAAATACAGATCAATGGAACAGGATAGAAAGACCAGAGATAAACCAACACACATATGGTCACCTTATTGTTGATAAAGGAGGCAAGAATATACAATGGAGGAAAGACAGACTCTTCAGTAAGTGGTGCTGGGAAAACTGGACAGCTACATGTAAAAGAATGAAATTAGAACACTCCCTAACACCATACACAAAAATGAACTCAAAATGTATTAAAGACCTAAAAGTAAGGCCAGACACTATAAAACTCTTAATGGAAAACATAGGCAGAACACTCTACGACATAAATCACAGCAAGATCCTTTTGGACCCACCTCCTAGAGAAATGGGACCTAATGAAACTTAAAAGCTTTTGCACAGCAAAGGAAACCATAAACAAGACAAAAAGACAACCCTCAGAATGGGAGAAAATATTTGCAAACGAAGCAACTGACAAAGAATTAATCTCCAAAATATACAGGCAGCTCATACAGCTCAATATCAACAAAACAAAGAACCCAATCCAAAAATGGGCAGAAGATCTAAATAGACATTTCTCCAAAGAAGATATACAGATTGCCAACAAA
This sequence comes from Balaenoptera musculus, assembly GCF_009873245.2. Taxonomy (NCBI): domain Eukaryota; kingdom Metazoa; phylum Chordata; class Mammalia; order Artiodactyla; family Balaenopteridae; genus Balaenoptera; species Balaenoptera musculus. Next base: position 32,209,029 of record NC_045796.1, read on the forward strand.
CACATGAAAGGATGCTCAACATCATTAATCATTAGAGAAATGCAAATTAAAACTACAATGAGGTATCACCTCACACCGGTCAGAATGGCCATCATCAAAAAATTTACAAACAATAAATGCTGGAGAGGGTATGGAGAAAAGGGAACCCTGTTGCGCTGTTAGTGGGAATGTAAATTGATACAACCACTATGGAGAACAGTGTGGAGGTTCCTCAAGAAACTAAAAATAGAACTACCATAAGACCCAGCAATCCCACTACTGGGCATATACCCTGAGAAAACCATAATTCAAAGAGTCTTTTACCACAATGTTCATTGCAGCTCTATTTACAATAGCCAGAACATGGAAGCAACCTAAGTTTCCACTGACAGATGAATGGATAAAGAAGATGTGGCACATATATACAATGGAATATTGCTCAGCCATAACGAGAAACGAAATTGAGTTATTTGTAATGAGGTGGATGGACCTAGAGTCTGTCATACAGAGTGAAGTAAGTCAGAAAGAGAAAAACAAATACCGTATGCTAACACATATATATGGAATCTAAGAAAAAAAAATGGTTCTGAAGAACCTAGGGACAGGACAGGAATAAAGACGCAGACATACAGAATGGACTTGAGGACACGGGGAGGGGGGAAGGGTAAGCTGGGACGAAATGAGAGAGTGGCATGGACATATATACACTACCAAATGTAAAATAGCTAGCTAGTGGGAAGCAGCCGCATAGCACAGGGAGATCAGCTTGGTGCTTTGTGACCACCTAGAGGGGTGGGATAGGGAGGGTGGGAGGGAGACGCAAGAGGGAGGAGATATGGGGATATATGTTTATATATAGCTGATTCACTTTTTTATACAGCAGAAACTAGCACACCATTGTAAAGCAATTATACTCCAACAAAGATGTTAAAAAAAAAAAAAGAACACAGAATATGGAGCCAGACTGCCTGGATTTGTGTCCTGGCTCTACCACTTACTAACAAATTATTTAGCCTCTTTGTGCCTCAGATTCCCAACTGTAAAACGGGGGTGATGACAATCATCCCTGTCTCAAATAGTTGTTAAGATTGAAAGGGTTAACATTTGTAAGATGATTAGAATAATATCCAGCATAAAGTAAATCCATTTAAGTGTTTGATTGAAAATCAAGTAAAATAAAAGATATAGGGAATATGCCACCCCAAAATATGCCACTTGGGCGTAAGGCATATTTTGAGCTAGAGACAAAGAGAATCAATAGATGTAAAAAGAAACTTTCCTGGAGCTTCCCTTGTCTGACCAAAAGCAGACACTTGTGAAAAATGAGGACCGCCAAAAGTCCCCTCTCCTGGGGAATTTGTATCGCCAAGGTGGACCTATACACACAAACCTTACTCCATTAGAGGCCCCCCACAGTCTGTCCCCCGAAAGCTTAAAACCCTTTTCCTTTGTCCTGTCACTTCTCTACAAATTTATTATTTTTCTGTTAAGATGCTATATGAGCCCACATTCTAGCCACCCCCGTGAGTTACCTTTCATTGAGGTTTCTCCCACGTGATGTGTATTGGACACATTAATAAACTCTTTGCTTTTCCCTTGTTAATCTGTTGTCAGTCTAAGTCTACAGGGTCCCTGGGGGAGAATCTAGGAGGGTAGAAGGAAAAACAATTTGTCCCTATACGGGACAATGGAAAGGGTAAAAAGAGAGGTGAGAGGGGAGAAGAACTATGAGAATTTGTGCCTGGGGGCCCTGCACAGAGGCAGGGCGTGCGACAGAGGCTCCGGGGGCCCTCTAGGGAGTGGGGCTGTGATCCAGACATTCTGGCTGGGGAGAAAAGCTTGTCTTTGCTTAGTTCTAAATGATGTGTGGCTAAGGTGTGCTGATGTCTCTGAAGACAGCTTAGTCCAGGCCATTAAGGGGAAGGGTCAGCAGGCTGCTGGGATGCCCACCTGCCTGTGGTGGTTAGAAGTGCAAGAGCAGACAGCTTAGAAAAAGGCCCAAAGATAGCAGCAACTGAACAGAATCCCCACAAGGAGCAGAAACACAGGGCATATACTCTCCATCTTTTGGGGGACATGACAGTCATAATAAGAGAAAGAGTAATGTTCAAATGAACACCCTGAAAACCTTTCATTTTTCCTTTTGTGAGATAAATGCACTTGGAATCTTTTATCATGCTAAACAAGCACATTTTTCTCATTTAAAAAAAAAAAGATTTGCAAGGACTATTATAATCCCAGCAGGCTAAATTTTTAGCAATCTCTCAATCTAATACACTTTTTAACAAAATTACATTTCACAAAAAAAAAATGAATGAAATCACATTCAGTTCTATGCAAAAACCTTCCAGTGCAATTTCATCACTGTAAAATGTGGAGAAATGACATGTAAATGCCTAATTTTCAATACCTTCTTAGCTCTACGAGCTATTGTGTACTGCTAGAAAAGCAGAAGGTGCTTTTTATTCTGGAAAAACAGGCTCACTCAAGGTCAAGGCAGTAAGCTAAGACACAGTCTTGGCTGCTGTATACCAGCTCCCTCAAGCGGCTACCACCATAAACTTACATGTACACAGTGTGCAAAAATGGGCGTGGTCTCTTTTTGTTTCATTTTCATTACTCTAGGAGGTGGATCGATAAAGATCTTGCTGTGATTTATGTCAGAGAGTGTTCTTCCTATGTTTTCCTCTAAGAGTTTCATAGTGTCCAGTCTTACATTTAGGTCTCTAATCCATTTTGAGTTTATTTTTGTGTATGGTGTTAGGGAGTATTCTAATTTCATTCTTTTACATGTAGCTGTCCAGTTTTCCCAGCACCACTTATTGAAGAGTCTGTCTTTCCTCCATTGTATATTCTTGCCTCCTTTATCAAAGATAAGGTGACCATATGTGTGTGGGTTTATCTCTGGGCTTTCAATCCTGTTCCATTGATCTATATTTCTGTTTTTGTGCCAGTACCATACTGTCTTGATTACTGTAGCTTTGTAGTATAGTCTGAAGTCAGGGAGCCTGATTCCTCCAGCTCCATTTTTCCTTCTTAAGATTGCTTTGGCTATTCGTGGTCTTTTGTGTTTCCGTACGATAGCCAGGACACAGAAGCAACCTAAATGTCCATTGATGGAGGAATGAATAAAGAAGATGTGGTACATATATACAATGGAATATTATTCAGCCATAAAAAAGGATGAAATAATGCCATTTACAGCAACATGCATGGACCTAGAGATTGTCATACTGAGTGAAGTCAGACAGAGAAAGACAAATATCATATGACATCATTTATATGTGGAATCTAAAAAAATGGTACAAATGAACTTACTTACAAAACAGAAATGGAGTCACAGATTTAGAAAACAAACTTATTGTTACCAAGTGGGAAAGGGGTGGGGAGGGATAAATTGGGAGATTGGGATTGACATATACACACTACTATATATAAAATAGATAACTAAAATAAGATAACTAATCTTTACAAAGGCTGCAAATGAACTTATCTACAAAACAGAAATAGAGTTACAGATGTAGAAAATAAACTTACAGTTACGGGGTGGGGGAGGGATAAACTGGAAGACTGGGATTAACACATACACACTACTATATATAAAACAGATAACTAATATCTACTGTATAGCACAGGGAACTCTACTCAGTCCTCTGTAATGGCCTATATGGGAAACGAACCTAAAAAAGAGTGGATATATGTGTATGTATATCAGATTCATTTTGCTGTACACCTAAAACTAACACAACACTGTAAATCAACTATACCCCAATAAAAATTATTAAAGAAATAAAAAGATGGGTGTGGTCTCTTCAGCCCACAGGCATCTACCAAAAATAAGTTAGTAGCTCATCAATTCAGACTTTATTAGTTCAAAATGCATAATTTTCTTCAATATTATACATTAATTCTAAATTACTCTTTACCCTGTAAATTTTCAATAATGAGTTCAAATATTAGTATCTAAAATTCAGTCCTTTTTTCATAACAACTGTGTAATATTTTTTTTTAATTAATTTATTTGTTTGTTTATTTATTTATGGCTGTGTTGGGTCTTCGTTTCTGTGCGAGGGCTTTCTCTACTTGCAGCAAGCGGGGGCCACTCTTCATCGCTGTGCGCGGGCCTCTCATTATCACAGCCTCTCTTGTTGCGGAGCACAGGCTCCAGATGGGCAGGCTCAGTAATTGTGGCTCACGGGCCTAGCTGCTCCGCGGCATGTGGGATTCTCCCAGACCAGGGCTCGAACCCATGTCCCATGCATTGGCAGGCAGACTCTCAACCATTGCACCACCAGGAAAGCCCCACAACTGAGTAATATTTTAAGAATTTGTTTCTTTTAACTTGAAAATTGAAAAACTCTATGAAAATTAGGTAGATCAGACTATTCGTGAACTATAATTTTCAACTATTTTTCAAGTTAGTTTCACTTCATAACATGTACTTAAACTTAACTTCTTTATCAACACTTTAATAATTAAATTTATGTTCTTTGAAAATTTTTCCTGGGCTGCTGCCGGTTCCGCCGCACTCCAGGTATCTTTTTCTGAACGCAAGCTGCCTCATCATGTTTCAAGGATGGCTCTTCCGGGCTTCCCTGGTGGCGCAGTGGTTGAGAATCTGCCTGCTAATGCAGGGGACACGGGTTCGAGCCCTGGTCTGGGAAGATCCCACATGCCGCGGAGCAACTCGGCCCGTGAGCCACAACTACTGAGCCTGCGCGTCTGGAGCCTGTGCTCCGCAACAAGAGAGGCCGCGATAGTGAGAGGCCCGCGCACCGCGATGAAGAGTGGCCCCCGCTTGCCACAACTAGAGAAAGCCCTAACACAGAAACGAAGACCCAACACAGCAATCAATCAATCAATAAAAAATAAATAAATATTTAAAAAAAAAAAAAAAGGATGGCTCTTCCTATCATTGTATAATGGGGTAGACAGGACTATTCAGTGACCACACTTTCAGAAGATGATACTGTGCTAGATCTCAAACAATTTCTCAAGACCCTTACGGGAGTGCTACCAGAATGCCAGAAGTTACTTGGACTCAAAAGTTAAAGGCAAACTTGCAGAAAATGATGTTAAGCTTGGAGCTCTCAAACTGAAACCAAATACTAAAATCATGATGATGGGAACTCATTGGAAGATGCCTTAGGTCCACCTCCTGACGATGATGTTGTTAACAACTCTGATATTGAAGATGAAGTAGTTGAAGTAGAAAATAGGGAGGAAAACCTACTGAAAATTTCCCACAGAGTAAAAGTACAAAGTGGAAATTTTGAATCCTCCCAGGGAAGGGAAAAAACCTTTGGTACTAGGTGTTGATTATACAGTATTTGACCATAGTCTCTTGTGCAGGGACTGGGGCAGAATTAATATGGCCATATCTTCATGAATTCCTAACATCTGCATATGAGGATTATGACATTGTTATTTGATATGCAACAAATATGAAGTGGATTGAAGCTAAAATGAAAGAGCTGGGAGTGAGTACAAATGCAAATTACAAGGTTATTTTCACGTTGGACAGTGCTGCTATGATAATAGTGCATACTCCAAGGAGAGGATTAACAGATGTAAAGCCTCTTGGTGTTATATGGGGAAAGTTTTCAGAGTTTTACAGCAAAAAGAACACCATCATGTTTGATGACATAGGAAGAAATTTTCTAATGAACCCACAGAATGGACTAAAGATAAGACCTTTTATGAAAGCACACCTAAATCTAGATAAGGACAAAGAACTTTTACAATTAACCTGGTACCTCAAGGAAATAGCAAAGTTAGATGACTTTTTGGACCTAAATCAGAAATATTGGGAAAGGTATCTCTCAAAGAAGCAAGGACAGTAGTTACAAGCTATACTGGCAGTTATTGAAGATGCTTGAGATCCATGAATTTCTTTTCACTTTTATGCTAAAGATCATTATGATAGTGCTGGACATTGCAGCAAATACCAGACTGCTTATACTTGGTCTTCCAGTTTTTTGTAAATTTAATTTTATATTTTTTGAAGATCATAGCGATAAGCAAAAAAAAAAAACAAAAAACTTTTTACCCCTGTATGAATATACTGTAACTCCTGAAAAATATGTTCTCCAGCATAGAGTACTGAGTGTTTTTCCACACAAACACACACACAAAAAAAAAGTGGACAACAATGTATACTTAACAATGTCATTTTGTGACTTTGGAAACAAGTATGTCTTGTGTTTTTGTCTCACTGTGTTTTTATCTAAGCCCAAACCCATTTTGAAAATACTGTTTTTAAAACCAAAAACAGAAAAGTTTTTAGTAAGAAACCTAGTTTGGTATGCTTAAAACCACTGAGAGTTTTTCTTCTTCCTTTGTCATAACACAATTTCTCTTATTACTCCACTACTTAACATCTCTAAATTATGAGCTGTCTCAGTTTGGTATGTATGTGTGTCAGTGTTCTTCAAGTAAAACTGGAAAGTGTCTGCTCTGATACAGATATGTCATAGTGTGACAAACAGAAAACATGAGACTGAGGAATGAAACTAAGGAACAAGAGTGTGTTTCTTTGTGCTAGCCAAGTAGAAGCACTCCTGCCTAAAACCACTGTCCTAAAAGCAATTAAAGGCAGTACATTTTGAAATGGGACGTATCACTGGTTCAGCCCTAAAAAGCATAACAAAAAGTTTTTGTCCTGTTCCAGCTCTGTCTTCTCTAAGTACAAACACTGTGTTGCAGTGAAAATATCTAGCCATAAGATTAAAAAAATAATTTATTTGCAATGCTTATGCCTGCAGATATGTAATATGACCACTGTTTTGTGTTGACAGTATTGCTTTATACAGTTGTTCTATTTGAAAGGAATCTGATTCTTTCAAATAAACATGGTATGTATTGGTCTTACGGGGGACTATTTCAGTGATGCAAATAATAAATTTCTTTTCTTAAAAAAAAAAAAAAAATTTTCCTTCTTTCCATTAAGTCTACTAGCTCTGCCTCCTTTATGTTGAACAAATAAGAGTTTAATATTTCTGTATAAGCATACACATATACATAGTTTATAACAATGTTCTAAGAAATGTATTACCCTGGTCAATGGAATATAATCTTCTGAAAGTTGTAATATATTTGAAAAATAGTTTATAAAATATGACACAAAAACAAATATGACATTATTTAACTGATCCTGTTGGACTAAAGCAATACTAATCCTGAGGCATTCTTTTAAAAATAAATCTAATGAAGTAAAATATTAACAAAAATTCCATGTATTGAACATCTGGACTATCTGAACACTACACAAACTGAGGCTCAACTAAACTTCACTGAAATTTTCCACATACATATTCAAATATTTAGACTTCTTATAAAATTGCATAAAAACTATAATCCAGGGAATTCCCTGGCGGTCCAGTGGTTAGGACTCCGTGCTTCCACTGCAGGGGGCACGGGTTCGATCCCTGGTGGGGAACTAAGATCCCGCATGCTGCAGGACGCAGCTAAAAAAAATTTTTAAATAAAAAACATAATCCAAAACAACAGTACAGTATACACCCAAAAGATTAAAAGCAAGTGATTATATGAGTAGACAGAGTGCCATTCTATTTTCCATTTTTTGTAATGCTTTGTTTAAACGTTTAGAAAAGTATATATATTTTTAAGAAACAGTCTCTGGCATCTAGAAAGGAATTACAGGGGCAGTGGCCTTTTCTAAAATGACAAACCAACACCCTTGAGCTCAGAGTCACACTAAAGCTGGTGAGATTTCACATTCCTCACCACACAATGGATCTTTCATCAATACTGGAAACTGCCTTTGTGAGAATATTGCTAAGAATGGATGGAATTCTCAATGTTGCAAGCACCCATTGAATTATTGAAAAGAACAACGAATGAATGACCAATTAGAAATGTTTCTTGAGCTCAGACATATTTATATTACAAAAGGAAAGACCTGAATCTAGCATTCTCTCCAGAGCAGTTCAGGATGAACAGATTAAGTCTGTTAAATGAAGGCATGGGTTCCCAAATGCTTTGCCATCAAAACTGTTAAGAGTTGCCTTCTCCTTGGCCAACTAATGATTTTAAATCCTACTTGACTCATAACTACTGTTTAATTGCTTGCTTGTTTGTTGTTTATACATACTTTGCTCCACAAAAGAAAAACTTAACCAACAATGAAATGAAATCTGGTCCTCATGCCTCCCTCACCCCTAAAAGAGGTGCACTTTTGAATGGGCAACTAAAAACTGCATAAAGACAATATATTAAGTTTTTTAAAAAGTACATCTCAAAAGATCTCATACAATATGATATCCTTTTCATAAGATTAAAACCAATTAAAAATACATATACTTGGGGAGAATACAAGGAAATAATAAACCCTGACCTCAGGATGATGGTTAGCTTAAATGAAGGAAGGCCAAAGGATGGATTAATGAAAAGGACAATATATGGTTAGATTTACTACCAAGGTCCTAGCTTTTGTTTCGGGTGGTGGATTCCCAGATGATTATGATATTATTTTAAGACAGATAAATAGATAGATAAAATTAAACCCAGCATGGAGCAATGATGAGAGTGTGTTATGAATCAAGGATTATTGAACCTGAAATGAGATGACATGAAACGACCTGGCATGATATGAGAGGAAATGAAAATAAAAATTGCTTTATTAACAATTGTTTTACTAACACCCAAACTATGATCTCTGGATCATCTTTAAAAAGCACTCATCCAGGTTTTATAATTTTCTGCTTCGATTTCCCTAACATTTTCAACTGTGCTGCACAAAGCAATGTGTTCTCCAATGGATGTGAGACCTTCTACCATCACCAACGGACTTTCTGCTCATAGAGCAGTACCTAAACAGGAAGGTGAAAAGGTAGCACAGAGAAAAATGCTGCTGATTCATCTACTGATTCTCCGGAATGGGGCGGACAATGCCCACAAGCCTCCAAATAGGCAATTGGTGATTCTTATTAATTCACTCAATACTTACGAAATGCCAACTACATGTCAAATGTCATGATAAGCGTTGGATCCTTCGGACTTATGATTAGGACAGTCCTAACAAATACTTGAGTCCAGCCCATCATCTTCCAGAATCAACATATTCCTCAGGTCAAAGAATCAAGATAACTTTTCCCGCCTTTTATTTGGCTACTTCCCTATACAAGCAAATGCTGAAGCAGCTCACTTATAAAGTGAGGTTACACTGGCTCCCCAAAATTAAAAGATGTCAAATCTCTAGTATAAGAATTGGGAGAAAAAAATTGCTTCTTCAACAGATGAGATTTCATGGAAGTATATCACTGTTTGTTTTACCTGCTATCTCCAAAAGTGGGTTTATGTGATCTCCTTCTGCCAGCTTCACAAATCCAACCTGATCTCCAAAAGTGTCAACCCCTTCAAAGGGCAAAGTCAAAGTTTTTCCTTGGAGGATTTCTTCCACAAATGGTTTTAATTCCAAAAGAGCATCAATACCACTGGTAAGAAATAATATATTTTTCACTAACATATTAAGTAATAAAATATACAAAACCAAATGAGAAACAGTTTTAGAAAGATAAATTAATTTTTATACTTGTACTAATTATTTTAATGCTCAAAATACCTTCAAAATCTAATCCATATGATCAAAATAAAACTAATATTAATTTTTAACAAAATCTATAGAAGTGAATTAATCTTTACCTACTTATAATTTATTTTATATTAAAGACACAAAAGAAGATGCTATGTTATAGTTCACCAAAAGGTTTTTAACCAAGGAAATACTGCATGGACAACTAAAAAAAAAATTACTGACAGTATATTGCAGAAAATCCTAATACCTACAAAACATTATATTAGATTATGTGAAAGTTCTATATTCTTGTTAAAAGTAGTAATACTTATATAGTATTTACTATTTGTGAGGCAGTCTACTAAAACTTAAAATACATTATCTCTTTAAAATATAATAGTCTCCACAATAAGATAATTTATTACACTTGGGTTCAACTAAAGTGCAAGTTTATATTTACCAACTACAGCTACGTAAGTTTGTTGTGTCTGTTTAGCCTCTATGATTAAAGGGCTATTCTGCGTTTCAAATGCATTACTTTTCTTTCTAAAAATAAATGTTTACTATATTAGTGAATTAGATATTATAAAGTTAGGAATATTTTAAAAATTAAGATCAATTATTTCCATAGTAAGAGGAGTTTGGTATAGGTACTTTATTATGAGAAAAAAAATAAAATCTCACTAGAGGGCAGCAATTACTCAAAAAAGAAATAAGGACATTATTACATTATGGAGAGGGGTTTGAAACACCCTTCTGGTGAACCACCATTAATTTAAATTATCTTGATCAGCAATTTGTTCGCCAGTAGTAATTATGTCAAATGTGTGAAAAGAAATTTAATTATTTTTCTAGATCTTTCATATTTCTAAATTAGTATTCATATAAAATTTTTAACTGATTTTCATCCACAGCTCCCATACTGAGTCTTGTTTCTCTGTCAAAACAATACATAATACTTCAAAATAGCTTTAGAAATGTCAGCATTTCTCGTTGTACCTCCAAATCCACATCCAAAATCCAATCTTGCCTACCTGTATTTATGTTCATCCAAAAAGACACACTTCTGCTATAATACTGTCCTTCACCACACACTGAGTTAAAGCATGTGAAAACAGATCAGCCACTTCTGGCTCATCTACCGTAAATGAGGGGAATTCAATATACTCGTTTTAAATGTAACTCTATATGAAAGTAGGCCATGCTAAAGGTCAGGATTTTTCAGAGACAGTGAATTCTATACCCCATTTTTCTTTAAAGAAATATAGACGATCTAAATTCAGTCCAGTTTTTCAGTTCTTCAGTATCATAAATCAATAAATTTGTCCTAATGAGAGGTCACTGGTCACAGAGTGAAAAGGAGTCATAGTGCCTATTGATAAATATCACTAACTTTCAAATTCTTTTAAATAGAGTATCTTTTCAAGAACAGTTTATGGGAAGACTTCTTTATGGGAAAATGAATAGAGTACAGGCACGTACGAAACAGAATTCTGAAACTAGAGTTCAGACCCAAAGGTTGTACTTAAAACTACGATAGGACAGCCGTCTTTTCAAGTCAGCATCTGGGCTAACATATTTCTATTCCTTTCTTCTGCACTGTGAGGACACAGAGGGTGATACCTACCTGAAGAAATTCATTATTTTAAAAAAAAGTTTCTGCACACTCCATATCCAATCCATTGATCAATACTTTATCAAACACCTAAAATATGATACTAGACTTCGAAAAGTAAGAATATAGAACAAGAAACCAACAATATGTGTCTCTAGCATATTATACTGTATAGGATGAAAGATAAAATTTAACAATTAGGGACTTAGGAAATCCTTCATATAAACAATGTCTTACCAGGAAAGCCAATCATTTCACTCTCACTATACAGCTACCCAAAATGAAGCCACACCTTGAATCTCATCATCACCTAAAAGTTGATACTTCTGCCACAAACACTTGCATGGTTCCCCAAACTAGAAGCAAATCTTCTCTCCTCTGCAATTCCATTAATACTTTATACCAATTGAAACATACCATTTTTTACATTTATCTATTATAGTTATTTGGGTCCATATGACCTAGTCAACTACCTGGTATAATCCATGAGTACAAGATCCATTCATGGTTCATCTTTATTTTCCCCAAAGCACTTAGCTCAGTATCTAACAGATGGTTGGAAATTAATGTTGGTCGAACTGTAAAATACTATCTTGTCTGTACAGCAAACTTCAATTATTACTTAGATCTTTCATTACAACTTAGTCAAGAATAATTGCTAAATTGCAAATATCTGGTCATCATTTTCCAGTAGAGCTCTGACTCCCAGTATCATAAAGTAGCATAAGAATGTCACTTTAATCCTTCAAACACAAAGTAGACTTGCTAAATATTTAATTTTTTACACAAAACTGAAATTTGCAAACAGACATTGTAAAACACGGGGCTGAATGACTCAGACTATCACTGTGCTCTGTACTGTAACTCTTCAACAAGTGATGCCACGATTTAGGGCAACACAATGCTTCCTAGTTCAGGACTGTCCCATGTACTGCAGGTGATTTAGTAATGCTGAGATCTGCCCATAAATGCCCACGGCACTCCTCAGTAATTGTGACAACCAAAAATACCCCCCAAAATATTTCTAAAAGTCTCCTATAGGAACCTTCAAGATGGTGGAGGAGTAAGACATGGAGATCACCTTCCTCCCCACAAATACATCAGAAATACATCTACATGTGGAACAACTCCTACAAAACACCCACTGAATACTGGCAGAAGAACTCAGACCTCCCAAAAGGCAAGAAACTCCTCACGTACCTGGGTAGGGCAAAAGAAAAAAGAAAAAACAGAGACAAAAGAATAGGGATGGGACCTGCACCTCTGGGAGGGAGCTGTGAAGGAGGAAAAGTTTCCACACACTAGGAAGGCCCTTTGCGGGCGGAGACTGCGGGTGGCGGAGGGGGGAAGCTTCGGAGCCACAGAGAAGAGCGCAGCAACAGGGGTGCGGAGGGCAAAGCGGAGAGATTCCCGCACGGAGGATCAGTGCCGACCAGCACTCAACAGCCCGAGAGGCTTGTCTGCTCTCCCGCCGGGGCGGGCGGGGGCTGGGAGCTGAGGCTCGGGCTTCGGAGGTCAGATCCCAGGGAGAGGACTGGGGTTGGCTGCATGAACACAGCCTGAAGGGGGCTAGTGCGCCACAGCTAGACAGGAGGGAGTCCGGGAAAAAGTCTGGACTTGCCTAAGAGGCAAGAGACCACTGTTTCGGGGTGCATGAGGAGAGGTGATTCAGAGCACCACCTAAACGAGCTCCAGAGACGGGCGCGAGCTGGCCTATCAGCTCGGACACCAGAGACGGGCATGAAACGTTAACGCTGCTGCTGCAGCCACCAAGAATCCTGTGTGCAAGCACAGGTCACTATCCACACTCCCCACTGGGAGCCTGTGCAGCCCGCCACTGCCAGGGTCCCAAAGACCAGGGACAACTTCCCCGGGAGAACAAATGGCACGTCTCAGGCTGCTGCAACGTCACGATGGCCTCTACTGCCACAGGCTCGCCCCGCATTCCAATTATAAATACTGTACCCCTCCCTCCGCCTGGCCTGAATGAGCAAGAGCCCCCCGATCAGCCACTGCTTTAACCCCTTCCTGTCTGGGTGGGAACAGAAGCCTGAGGGCAACCTACACGCAGAGGCAGGGCCAAAACCGAAGCTGAACCCCAGGAGCTGAGCAAACAAAGAAGAGAAAGGGAAATCTCTCCCAGCAGCCTCAGAAGCAGCAGACTAAATCCCCACCCCCAACAAATCAATCAACTTGATGTACCCTGCATTTGTAGAACACCTGAATAGACAACGAATCATCCCAAAATTGAGGCGGTGGACGTTGGGAGCAACTGTAGACATGGCGTTTGCTGTCTGCGACTGTTTTATTTCTGATTTTTATATTTATCTTAGTTTAGTGTTTAGCGCTTGTTATCATTGGTGGATTTCTTTATTGGATTGGTTGCTCTCTTTCTCTTTTTATTATTATTTTTTTAAATAATCTCCCTCCCTCCCTCTCTCCCTCCCTCCCTCCCTCTCTCCCTCTCTCTCTCTCTCTCTTTCTCTCTTTCTCTCTTTCTTTCTCCCTTTTCTTCTGAGCCATGTGGTTGACAGGGTCTTGGTACTCCGGGCTGGTGTCAGGCCTGAGCCTCCGAGGTGGAAGAGCCGAGTTCAGGATACTGGACCCCCAGAGACCACCCGGCCCCACGTAATATCAATAGGCGAGAGCTCTCCCAGAGATCTCCATCTGAACACTAAGACCCAGCTCCACCCAACAGCCAGCAAACTACAGCACTGGACGCCCCAGGCCAAACAACTAGCAAGACAGGAACACAACCCCACCCATCAGGAGAGAGGCTGCCTAAAATCATACCAACTTCACAGACACCCCTAAACACACCACCAGACGTGGCCATGCCCACTAGAAAGACAAGGTCCAGCCCCACCTACCATAACACAGGCACCAGTCCCCTCCAACAGGAAGCCTACACAAGCCACTGAACCAACCTCACCCATTGGGGGCAGACACCAAAAACAACAGGAACTACGAACCTGCAGCCTGTGAAAAGGAGACCACAAACACAGTAAGTTAAACAAAATAAGAAGACAGAGAAATATGCAGCAGATGAAGGAGCAAGGTACATCTCACCAGACCAAACAAATGAAGAGCAAATACACAGTCTACCTGAAAAAGATTTCAGAGTAATGATAGCAAAGATGATCCAAAATCGTGGAAATAGAATAAATACAAGAAATGTTTAACAAGGACCTAGAAGAACTAAAGAGCAAACAAACAATGATGAACAACACAATAAATGAAATTAAAAATTCTCTAAAAGGAATCAATAGCAGAATAACTGCGGCAGAAGAACAGATAAGTGACCTGGAAGATAAAACAGTGGAAATAACTACTGCAGAGCAGAATAAAGAAAAAAGAATGAAAAGAATTGAGGACAATCTCAGACACCTCGGGGACAATATTAAATGCACCAACATTTGAATTACAGGGGTCCCAGAAGAAGAGAAAAAGAAAGGGTCTGAGAAAATATATGAAGAGATTACAGTTGCAAACTTCCCTAACATGGAAAAGGAAATAGTCAATAAAGTCCAGCAAGCATAGAGAGTCCCATACAGGATAAATCCAAGGAGAAACATGCCAAGACACATAATAATCAAACTATCAAAAATTAAATACAAAGAAAAAATATTAAAAGCAGCAAGGGAAAAGCAACAAATAACATACAAGGGAATCCCCATAAGGTTAACAGCTGATTTTTCAGCAGAAACACTGCAAGCCAGAAGGGAGTGGCAGGACATATTTAAAGTGATGAAAGGGAAAAACCTACAACCAAGATTACTCTACTCAGCAAGGATCTCATTCAGATTCGATGGAGAAATCAAAAGCTTTACAGACAAGCCAAAGCTACGAGAATTCAGCACCACCAAACCAGCTATACAACAAATGGTAAAGGAACTTCTCTAGGCAGGAAACACAAGAGACGGAAAGTCCTACAAAAACAAACCCAAAACAATTAGAAAATGGTAACAGGAACATACATACCGATAACTACCTTAAATGTAAATGGATTAAATGTTCCAACCAAAAGACACAGATTGGCTGAATGGACACAAAAACAAGACCCGTATATATGCTGTCCACAAGAGACCCACTTCAGACCTAGGGACACATACAGAGTGAAAATGAGGGGATGGAAAAAGATACTCCATGCAAATGGAAATCAAAAGAAAGCTGGAGTAGCAATTCTCATATCAGACAAAATACACTTTAAAATAAACACTATTACAAGAGACAAAGAAGGACACTATATAATGATCAAGGAATCAATCCAAGAAGAAGATACAACAATTGTAAATATTTATGCACCCAAAATAGGAGCACCTCAATACTTAAGGCAAATGCTAACAGCCATAAAAGGGGAAATCGACAGTAACACAATCATAGTAGGGGACTTTAACACCCCACTTTCACCAATGGACAGATCATCCAAAATGAAAAATAAATAAGGAAACAAAAGCTTTAAATGGCATATTAAACAAGATGGACTTAATTGATATTTATAGGACATTCCATCCCAAAACAACAGAATACACTTTATTCTCAAGTGCTCATGGAACCTCCTCCAGGATAGATCATATCTTGGGTCACAAATCAAGCCTTGGTAAATTTAAGAAAACTGAAATCATATCAAGTATCTTTTCTGACTACGAGGCTATGAGACTAGATATCAATTACAGGAAAAAATCTGTAAAAAATACAAACACATGAAGGCTAAACAATACACTACTAAATAACCAAGAGATCACTGAAGAAATCAAAAAATTCCTAGAAACAAATGACAATGAAAACACAACGATCCAAAACCTACAGGATGCAGCAAAAGCAGTTCTAAGAGGGAAGTTTAAAGCAATACAATCCTACCTCAAGAACAAGAAAAATCTCAAATAAACAACCTAACCTTACACCTAAAACAATTACAGAAAGAAGAACAAAAAAAAAAAAAAACCCAAAGCTAGCAGAAGGAAAGAAATCACAAAGATCAGATCAAATATAAATGAAAAAGAAATGAAGGAAACAATAGCAAAGATAAATAAAAGTAAACGCTGGTTCTTTGAGAAGATAAACAAAATTGATAAACCATTAGCCAGACTCATCAAGGAAAAAAGGGAGAAGATTCAAATCAGAATAGGAAATGAAAAAGGAGAAGTAACAACAGACACTGCAAAAATACAAAGGATCATGAGAGATTACTACAAGCAACTATATGCCAATAAAATAGACAACCTGGAAGAAATGGACACATTCTTAGAAAAGCACAACCTTCCGAGAATGAACCAAGAAGATACAGAAAATATAAACAGACCAATCACAAGCACTGAAATTGAAACTGTGATTAAAAATCTTCCAAAAAACAAAAGCCCAGGACCAGATGGATTCACAGGCAAATTCTATCATACATTTAGAGAAGAGCTAACACCTATCCTTCTCAAACTCTTCCAAAATATAGCAGAGGGAGGAACACTCCCAAACTCATTCTACGAGGCCACCATCACCCTGATACCAAAACCTGACAAAGATGTCACAAAAAAAGAAAACTACAGGCCAATATCACTGATGAACATAGATGCAAAAATCCTCAACAAAATACTAGCAAACAGAATCCAACAGCTCATTAAAAGGATCATACACCATGATCAAATGGGGTTTATCCCAGGAATGCAAGGATTCTCCAACATATCAAATCAATCAAGGTGATATACCACGTTAATGAAATGAAGGATAAGAACCATATGATAATCTCAACAGAGGCAGAAAAAGCTTTCAACAAAATCAACACACATTTATGATAAAAACTCTCCAGAAAACCGGCATAGAGGAAACCTACCTCAACATAATAAAGGCCATATATGACAAAGCCATAGTCAACATCGTTCTCAATGGTGAAAAACTGAAACCATTTCCTCTAAGATCAGGAACAAGACAAGGTTGCCCACTCTCACCACTATTATTCAACATAGTTTTGGAAGTTTTAGCCATAGCAATCAGAGAAGAAAAAGAAATAAAAGGAATCCAAATCGGAAAAGAAGTAAAACTGTCACTGTTTGCAGATGACATGATACTACACATAGAGAATCCTAAAGATGCTACCAGAAAACTACTAGAGCTAATCAATGAATCTCGTAGAGTAGCAGGATACAAAATTAATGCACAGAAATCTCTTGCATTCCTAAACACTACTGATGAAAAATCTGAAACAGAAATTAAGGAAACACTCCCATTTACCACTACAACAAAAAGAATAAAATACCTAGGAATAAACCTACCTAAGGAGACAAAAGACCTGTATGCAGGTCTATAAGACACATAAAACTATAAGACACTGATGAAAGAAATTAAAGATGGTACAAACAGATGGAGAGATACACCATGTTCTTGGATTGGAAGAATCAACACTGTGAAAATGACTATACTACCCAAAGCAATCTACAGATTCAATGCAATCCTTATCAAACTACCAATGGCATTTTTCACTGAACTAGAACAAAAAATTGCACAATTTGTATGAAAACACAAAAGACCCCAAATAGTCAAAGCAATTTTGAGAAAGAAAAATGGAGCTGGAGGAATTAGGCTCCATGACTTCAGACCATACTACAAAGCTACACTAATCAAGACAGTATGGTACTGGCACAAACACAGAAATATAGATCAATGGAACAGGATAGAAAGCCCAGACATAAACCCATGCACATATGGTCACCTTATCTTTGATAAAGGAGGCAAGAATATACAATGGAAAAAAGACAGCCTCTTCAATAAGTGGTGCTGGGAAAACTGGACAGCTACAGGTCAAAGAATGAAATTAGAACACTCCCTAACCATACACAAAAATAAACTCAAAATGGATTAAAGACCTAAATGTAAGGCCAGACACTATCAAACTCTTAGAGGAAAACACAGGCAGAACACTCTATGACATAAATCACAGCAAGATCCTTTTGGACCCACCTCCTAGAGAAATGGAAATAAAAACAAAAATAAACAAATGGGACCTAATGAAACAAAAGCTTTTGCACAGCAAAGGAAACCATAAACAAGACAAAAAGACAATCCTCAGAATGGGAGAAAATATTTGCAAACGAAGCAACGGACAAAGGACTAATCTCCAAAATTTACAAGCAGCTCATGCAGCTCAATATCAAAAAAACAAACAACCCAATCCAAAAATGGGCAGAAGACTTAAATAGACATTTCTCCAAAGAAGACATATAGATGGCCAACAAACACATGAAAGGATGTTCAACATCATTAATCATTAGAGAAATGCAAATCAAAAGTACAATGAGGTATCACCTCACACTGGTCAGAATGGCCATCATCAAAAATATACAAACAATAAATGCTGGAGAGGGTGTGGAGAAAAGGGAACCTTCTTGCACTGTTGGTGGGAATGTAAATTGATACAGCCACCATGGAGAACAGTGTGGAGGTTCCTCAAAAAACTAAAAATAGAACTACCATATGACCCAGCAATCCCACTCCTGGGCATATACCCTGAGAAAACCATAATTCAAAAAGAAGCATGTACCACAGTGTTCATTGCAGCACTATTTACAATAGCCAGGACATGGAAGCAATCTACATGTTCATCAACAGATGAATGGATAAAGATGTGGCACATATGTACAATGGAATATTGCTCAGCCACAAAAAGAAATGAAATTGAGTTATTTGTAGTGAGGTGGATAGACCTAGAGTCTGTCATACAGAGTGAAGTCAGAAAGAGCAAAACAAATACCGCATGCTATCACATATATATGGAACCTAAAAAAAAATGGTTCTGATGAACCTAGGGGTAGGACAGGAATAAAGATGCAGACGTACAGAATGAACTTGAGGACACGGGGAAGGGGAAGGGGAAGCTGGGACGAAGTGAGAGAGTAGCACTGACATATATACACTACCAAACGTAAAATAGCTAGCTAGTGGGAAGCAGCCACATAGCACAGGGAGATCAGCTCGGTGCTTTGTGATCACCTAGAGGGGTGGGATAGGGAGGGTGGGAGGGAGACGCAAGAGGGAAGAGATATGGGGATATATGTATATGTACAGCTGATTCGCTTTGTTATACAGCAGAAACTAACACAACATTGTAAAGCAATTATACTCCAATAAAGATGTTAAAAAAAAAAGTCTCCTAGAGAAGGCAGTCCCACCTCCACTGAGAAATGTAAACATTATAATACATTGAGAACATACCCACCCCCTCACCCCAACCCGACTGCACACCACTTAACAGTATTTCTAGTCAGTTCCGTGTCCATCAGTAGAGGCCACTGAGACACAGGAGGCCGTTTGTACTTCCAGCAGACTCATCTCTCCTGCCCTTCATGCACTTGTGCTCATCTTCTCCCTCCTGTCCCCAACCCACTCCTCTCCCTCTACCTCTCCATCTTTCACAATCACACTCCATGGAATAATAATAGAAAACTGATTAGTTCTGGCTTGTCTACTGACCCGCATTCGCTTAATTCCTAGGACTGCCAGTTTTCTCCAATGTATAAAAAAGGTGACATTTCTGTGCTGCCTGACTCAGAACACTTGTTAAGGAAATAAAATAACATTTTTTTTTTTTTATTCAGAGAACTCAGCTTTTTATTTATTTATTTATTTATTTATTTATTTTTGGTTGTGTTGGGTCTTCGGTTCTGCGCGAGGGCTTTCTCTAGTTGCAGCAAGCGGGGGCCACTCTTCATTGCGGTGCGCGGGCCTCTCACTATCGCGGCCTCTCTTGCTGTGGAGCACAAGCTCCAGACGCGCAGGCTCAGTAGTTGTGGCTCAGGGGCCCAGCTGCTCCGCGGCATGTGGGATCTTCCCAGACCAGGGCTCGAACCCGTGTCCCCTGCATTAGCAGGCAGATTCTCAACCACTGCACCACCAGGGAAGCCCCTAAAATAACATTTGTTTGGGGAATCGTGGCTGAGATGCAGAGACTGAAATATATATACCTGCCATAGTCAAAACCCATTTCCGATAAGAGAGATAAACCCTAAACTTATCAGTCAATGGTAACTCAGTCTTCTCTGGTTTAAAAAGGTCTCTTTGGGGTACAGTTATTCAGTTAATTCAAACCTCCTTTCAGGATTGCTTTTCCCTTCCCTCTCCCCTCCCCCTTCCCAGGGAATCCAGCATACTCTTCTAAGAGGACTGAAGAAGCTCTTTGATCTGCTTGCTGTTTGGGTCCTAAGAGAGTCCTATTTCAGGGCGACTGGTCTGGTCATATCCCTGGGTGCCCTACACTGGTGTCCGTGAAAGCCCACCTGTTCTTTCTGGGCATTGCACTGGCATGTGCTGCTGAAGCACAGGATCCCCGCTGGGGTCTCTGATCAAGACACACGGACATGCAGCAGTGTCGTTGTCCTTCATCCTGCTCCTTCCGAACCACCGATTCTCTCTCAACTTCCAAGTCTACCCACCAGGGCACAGAGAAATTTCTGGATCCATCTATATACCTTGATGGGCAATGGGGAATTGAAGGAACCACCTCAGGTCCAGGTGTTAGAAATCTCCCTCGACTCTGATCTACCAGCTGTGTGGTAGCACATTCTTCCAGCATTATTGAACAGGAACTTCTCTAAAGAGCTTGAGCTTTTCCCAGCTACACCCTGAGAACCCCAAACCAAGGTGAGTGTCTCTGTCACTCCCCGTTCTCTGCTCCAACACTGGTTGGAACAGTCAACCCCAAAAGGGGAGCCACGATGTGTCTGGCTTCGTGCCTCTTCCTCTGATTTGCTCACTCCGCCCAGCACCAGAGGGCCTCTAGACTCCTTCCCAGCCTGGACGACAACCCTCCGCCAAGCTGGCTGTGGTTTCACTGACCACGTGCGGTTCTTCTGAATTAATCACTGGTTCAGCGTCTCCTACTTGCCACCCCTGAAACCAGCTCAGTCTTTGCTCCTGCTCTTGCCATTTGTGTTGGTTAATTTTATGTGTCAACTGAGGCCATGATACCTAGCGTTTGGTCAAACACCAGTCTAGATGTTGTTGTGAAGGAATTCTTTTAGATGTGATGAACATTTCAATCAGTAGACCCTGAGGAAAGCAGATCATCCCCCAGAATGTGGGTGGGCTTCATCCAATCAGTTGCAGGCCTTAAGAGAAAAGAATGAGGTCCCCCAAGGAAGAAGGAATTCTTCCTCCAGGCCGCCTTTGGGCTTGAGCCTATATTGTCAACCCTCGCCTGGGTCTGCCGCTTGCCAGGCTGCCTTGCAGAGTGTGGACTTGCCAGCCCCCCATGGTCATGTGAGCTAATTCCTTAAAATAAATCTCTCTCTATAGAGCTACAGCTGTAGATACAGATATATCAATATATCTAGATATCCAAATGGGCATCCATCCTATTGGTTCTGTTTCTCTGGGGAACCCTGACTAATCTACCATTCTAACACACAGGGGACCACTCATTTTCTCTCAGGCTTTCATCTTGTGTCACATCTTCTCTGGCTTCTTTTCTTTTAAGAGCATCAGAGTATTTCTTTTTTCTTCTGATTGGCAAAGTGAACAGTGAAAATGAGTTACGTAAAATCTTCTGGTCCTCTCTGTCACTGCAGGGTGCTCAAGACCTGCCCTTGGGTGGATCACGTTGAGACAGATCAGAAGACTGATCCCTAAAGACATGCGGTTCTACTATTTAAAAAGACATCACTACCCGAATCATAATTTGACTGTATATTTTGAGTTACTAATTTATTGTTTTCTCCCTTTTATTTTTCCTTTTCCTCACCCCCTTCCCAATCCAAGCCTTGTTCTTCATTCCCTCAGGAGACTATATGTCAGGGTAGAAAACAGAAGTAACCTGTAACCTATAATTCTGGATTTGGCTTTCCAAAGAGCTTATGCTTGAGCTTAATCCAGAGGGCTAAACAGGGGCTAACAGGGCAAGGGGCGCTCATACCGACAGACAGAGTATCCCAGAGAATTTGAGGAAGAGCAAGGTTTCTCCACTCCAGGCTGGAAAGCAGCAATCAATGACTAATACTCAACTTTTATGGTACAGCTCTGGGTTTGGAGGTTCAGGGTGTACAGGTACTCTAGGGATGAAGGAAGTAAAACTGAAATTGTCCATTAATCTAGTAAATGACAGCTCTAATAGCTAATAATATCAAGTGCCTGCTATGTGCCAGGCCCTATACTAAGAGTTCTTACATGTATTAGTACTATTATTTTCTCCATTTATTTAAAAAGTAAATGATTTGCCCAAAATTGGGCAGCTGTTAAGACGTGGTTGGGCCATGGTTCCAGAATCTTTACCTGGAATCCTAACCTAAATGGTCAGACTCCAGAGTGCTTCCATAATTAACATAGATAAAATAACTGCATAACCAACGCATCTGATAACAATAACAGTTTAAAAGTATAGATTAAGGGGAATTCCCTGGTGGTCCAGTGGTTAGGGCTCTGCTCTTCCACTGCAGGGGGCACGGGTTCGATCCCTGGTCAGGGAACTAGGATCTTGCACGCCACGCAGCAGCATAACCAAAAAAAAAAAAAAAAAGTGTAGATCAGGAAGAATATTTATATGGCTAATTCTGTACATTGGCTTATTAACTGGAACAAATTATAATAAAGAATACTTCTCGAAAAAAAAAAGAATACTCCTTTAGAATTTCAATGCCTCTTTTGGTTCTGCTATGATTACTCAAATTACAGTAATAACTTGGTAAACAATATTCCAGAAAGATGTATTACTCACATGTTTATTTCATCTTCATTTAATAACTGCATCACTAGCAGGGTAACATGAAAGGAACCATCACTGTTCATTGCTTTGGCCAGTCGCTGATCTTGTTGTATTATTGCATTTTGCAGGATCTTAATTCCTTTTGTAATCTAATCACACACAGACAAAACAGAGATTAGATAAGCAAAAAATTTCCTTATGGTAACACTGAAATCGAGAAGAAAAATAAGCAACATATGAAATGAGAATGATGTCAAGATCCTTCAACCAAACAATGCTTAATTGTCTAACTATTCTCAAATATCCTGGAGAAATGACTTGGAAAGTTTAATAGGATGTATAAGTTAAAAAAAATCACACGATGCTTGTCCATTTTAAGAGCATCAAGCCCAACACCCTTCTTTTACAGACTGGGCTACTGGTTGAGTGGAAAAATTCTCAATGGCCATGTATCTTTTCAGAAATTTATCCTTGGAATATACAGTATGACTCACTATAATTATGATCTTTCCTAAAAATAAAAGTTTTATTCTTGCCACAGAAAGGTCAAACTGGCAGACAACATTCCATTTCTGTTGGCAGTAATATTTATTTGTCCCCAAGTGAATGTGTCTGAGAACCCATTCTTCATGGCCTTTAAGATTTTTTAGGACAGCAATAATCTCAACAGGAATGACTACTGTCATTTCCCCAGACATGTGAGGAGGGGCATCACCATGGAGAGAGAGCTGCAAACAAGTCTAAACGCATACGTTAGAAAAACTGTACAGTCCGCACCTAAGCAAAATCCCGGGTCCCGCATCAGCCTTCCCCTCTCAGCCTAATGAGAACAAAGAAGAGGAATGGTGGCTTTTCCCTCCTCCATTTCCAGTTGGAGACAATTCTAGTCAACTTCTAAATGTGAGTGCACTGGAAAATAGTTTGAATTCGGACTAGCAAACCAAGCAATCCCCAGAGAAAAGAGCGCACGTAGAAGCCCAGAGGCAGCAGAATTAGAGAGAAAAGGAAGAGAGAGGGGGCTGGCAATAGAAGCAGAGCCCTAAAAAGACAGCAGAGATAAGAAACAACTGGATCATGAGCACAGCAGGCTGTTCTGATACTGAAGAAGCTGTTTCATCCTGAACAATGTTCCCATTATCTGCAGAATGCAATTGGGCAAATCATGAGATGCTATGCTGGGATCTGACTTCTCACGTATCTTTACAATAAATCCACATCACCCAAAATAACCTCAGCATTTCTCTATTCCTTGCAACCTGGAGGACAGTAACATGAGAAAGTGTTTTCCTGGTAGGAAGTTATGCAGTAACACCTAACACGAGCTTTCCCAAGGGAAGATGTCACTTCCACGACACCCAACAAAAGAATACTGACAGCCTGATCATTAAAATGCTCCTAAAGCAATAGTACACAAAGATCTTACAGAGTCAGCGTTTCCTCTACCTCTATATTGATAAAACTAAATTGTAAACTCCCCGAGGACAACATCTATTTCTTCCACCCCGCCATCTCGCCACAGTGCCTGGTAATAAAAATAAACACAACATTGAGACCACAAGAGTAACTACCCTTTCTCGTGTGGTCACTAGGTTCTAGGCACTAGAGTGAGCGTTTTACATATATGAGTTCACTGAAGCCTCCCGCCGATCCTGTGAGGTAAGATATTGGTACTGTCTCCATTAAAATAAATTGAAACACAGAAGATTAAAAAGATCTTTTCAAGATCATATACCCAAAATAGCAAAGGAATTTGAGAAAAGGATAAATTACAATACATAAGAAAAGATGAGGGAAATACCTGGAGGAAAAGATCGAGGAGTGAGGAGGAGAAGGAGAAGCGGCCAGAGAACCGTGCAGGAAGAGGTACAAGTAATGTGTTTTCAAGAGGAGACAAGGAGAGGGGCAGACATGTGGGCAGTGACTCAAGACATGAAACATCAAGGGAAAAAAGGGCATTTAAAGGAGATTCGGAGGAAGTCTTACTGGATCCTGTGTAAGAGAGCACACAGGCCCTCTCATAAAAGCCTTTAGTATAAGTCTACACTACTCTGCGAGGATTTTACACATGAATTTTTGAGAGATTTTTCCAGGTGCGATGAAGTGCTGAGATCAGCTATCAGGAATGATGAAGCAGCTCAAGAGGGTCCAGGTTCACGTGGGAAGGGCCTAGCCAGTGCCGAGTAAATCATGTGAGCTCAAGAATATCAGACCTCAAAACAGTATAATTACATCTTCAAATCTTAGCTGGTACAAATGGTAATTCTGGCTTAACTGATCGTGAAAAAGTGGTTTAGGATGAGAACTTTTTAATACAGAGTGATGCAAATTAACGGTACTGGACTTGTATCAGAAATCCTGGATTTTAACCCCAGGTCTGCCGCGGGTGGAACCCCATAGAGGTCACCTAGTCTCGGTGAGTCTTGGTTTCTTCAATTGTAAAGCACTGCCAAACTTACAGGGATGTGTTAAAGGTCACGCAGACAAGCTACAGGAAAGCACTTTGCAAGCTCTGCGCCATTTGCCTAATATAAGGTCTGCAACACTGCCAATATTATTAAAATCAGTGGTTCTCTACCCCAGGGTACATTTGTCAATGCCTGGAGACATTTTCATTGTCACACCTGGGGTTTACCACTTGCACTTAGTGGTAGAGTATCTGCATTTTCATAAAAACTGAGTCTTCATTCTAAGCTCAAATACTAATTATAGGTAAATTCAGGACAATGTTCAAAAACTTCCATCCATTTGTATGTTCAGCATTTTAGTGCAATGTCCTACTATTCAGTGAAAAATAGTTTTAGACCATTCATATCTTTGAATTATCCAGTAGCTTGTAAAATTGCAAATTAAAATTTGTAAAACACTTTGAAGACTATTTCTCTGAAGTCACACGGTACTTATAATGCAAAATTAACCTTAACCTATGAAAATTCTAAAGATAATCTAATCAAGTAATGTATTTCTAACTATGCTTTGATGCTCCAGATTAATTTACATATTCCTTGATATCATCTTTAAAAAAATTTTAATGCATTTTATTACTAATTATATTCTTACAAGAGAAAAAGAAAAAACGAAACTACTTCAGAGTCTTCTCTGTATGCCATTTTAAAAAGTACCAATGTCGGGCTTCCCTGGTGGCACAGTGGTTAAGAATCTGCCTGCCAATGCAGGGGACATGGGTTCAAGCCCTGGTCCGGGAAGATCCCACATGCCGCGGAGCAACTAAGCCCGTGTGCCACAACTACTGAGCCCGAGTGCCACAACTACTGAAGCCCGCATGCCTAGAGCCTGTGCTCTGCAACAAGAGAAGCCACCCAATGAGAAGCCCACGCACCACAACGAAGAGTAGCCCTCGCTCACCGCAACTAGAGAAAAGCCCCTGCACAGCAACAAAGACCCAACGCAGCTAAAAATAAACACAAATAAATAAATTAAAAAAAAAAAAGGACCAATGTCATTAAAGGCCAAAGGAAACTAATTTTTACAGCCCCTGTTTAAAATTCTACAAAGCCTTTAAAGCGTATCTGTCATCATAATCCCCAGCCACTGGCAGTATTGCACAATGCACATTTTTTAAACCTAATATTGTAGACCCATATTTAAGTAGAATATTAAAAGAAACTTTAAAAAATAAAAGCTTATTAAAATCTTAAAGATTTCTTTCACTCATTGAGTAGTTTCTTTGTATTTAGAGAATAAAAACAGACACGAATCTGCTAAACCTCAACACTAAGCCGTGTTCCACATGCCTAAAAATGACACAATAAGAAATTTCATTTTTCTATCTTTTAAGCTTTCTAGTTGATTCAAAGCACACATGAGCTCAAAGGAAAAGCCTTCAAGTTAGTTCGTGAGGGAGAGTAGTTATAGTCTAGCACACAGAAGGAGAATGTCCTTGACCTCATCTTTTGACATTATTTTTGGATTTTTTTCTAAGCTGTCAACATAAATTATTCCTAAATTTGCTGCCTCATTAAGATTTAACAGAATTATCCCATCAACTTGCTACCTAACTTTTCTTCAAAGCTGAATATAGTCATTTTTCTTGCTTGTTTACACAAAGGAAAAAACTTGAAAATTTGATGATACAGCAATAAGTAAAAATTTTTAAAACGTCCTAAAATAGGAGAATTTTCTATATCTACCAAGTGTTTAACATACATGATGATATCAAGTATTTTCACAACTACATTTCCCAGAAAGGAACAGAAAGCACAAATCATTTTTCATCTTTTCCTAAGACCAATAATTTTCACATTACAAAATGATGAAATACAGAATTAAATATAGCAAATGCCTTTTAAAACCCCTAAAGAGCATCATATTTTTCCATTAGTATAAAACAATTATCTTACCAAAAAAATTAATACACTCCTAATTTCAATCAGCTTCTGATTGTTCCCTTGCATTTTTCAGTGTTGACTTACCTTAAATTATTACCTCTCATAAGAAAGCATATAAAACCAACATATGGGCAAATCCACCTAGAACTAATAATTAAGCAATTCTAGCCAGTTAAGAAATATTTAGGATTTATTATAATGCCATTAAATTTCTCATCCTTATTTTATTTTTAAACTAATGTGTAATTGCAGGTAGTGGAGAAACACATACTTTCACATACATGCAATTAGGATATTTTTATGCAGTCATTCTAATTCATTTTCCAATTCTATTTCTTAAAAATATGAAAATCATGATTTTCCAAAACTAAAGCATTCTAAATGTCTGATAACGTGTTTAAAAATCAAAGACCCATATAAGTCTGAATACTTTTTTCTTTAAAACTAGATGCCAACAAGTAGAGGCCAAAAGTAGAGCAGCTCATTGTCAATGTGCTAGCTTCCAAAAGCTTGTTTGCAGGTCACTTAATTGGAACTTGGAATACAGTCTCCCATTGAAACAATGTTATAAATGCTGCTCCTTTTCCCAGGCCTTCCAACAAAAGCCCATAAGTAGTTTCAACAGAAAATTAACATTAGATACTTTCAAACAAACAAACAAAAAAGGTGCTCATATGAAAGATATAAAAAGTATCTCCTAATCTTGTCCTATTCCTAGCCCTCCTCCCCATATTTGCATTAAGCTTTCTGTTACCCACAAACAAGTCTCTTGAAAGGGAAATATTAAATTCTTTGGTTTCCAGGTTACTTGAAGCTTGTGTGCCCCACTATTACAAGTCACCCTACCCCCTGGAAAACAAACTGCCATTGAACCTATATTATAAAACCAGCATTCGTAACACTGTATTTGCTATTTATAAACGTTCTGGTTGGAATTTGGTATGCCAAAGACACATCTTCCACCCTGAAATGACAGTATTTTGTGTGTGTGCGCCTACTCTGGCCAACTGCGTTCTAGATACTGGGAATGACCTGAAAAACTTTGTGAGGAAGATTAACAAGTGTCAAATTTCAAGGATGACAAATGACAAAAGGAAAGCCATGAAAGTGTTGTGGGGTTTTTTTTGGGGGGGGGGGGCGGGGTTGACCTAGTCAGGGTGGTCACGGGTGGGAGAGGTCTGAGCTGAAATTTTGGCATTAACAAAATCAAAAGGAGAGGAAAGAAAACTCCCAGCCAGAGAAGGCTTTCCAGAGGGCACAGGGAAACTGGCAAGCTCAAGCAAGGCCAGAGGGGCTCAAGCAGAAGGAACGAGGGCTGAGGTGGAAAAGGCCAAGCCACGTAGAACCTTCTAGAATATGGTAAAGCCTTTGTCTTCATCCTAATGTCAATGGGAAAATACTGAAGTGTACAAGCATGTAGGTGGTGTGTCCAGATTTGGATTTAGAAAATAATCATTATCACCTCCATTTTACAACTGAAGACACTGAAACTACAGCAATTAAGTAACCTGACCTACATCCACAGTGGAGTTTGTAATCCAGCTGGTATCCGAACAAGGTTTGTCAGGTTCCAAAGCCTGTACTCTCCTCACTTTCTACAGAACCTCCAAGAAGTTGAGAAGCAGAAACAAAGGCTACAGGGTGAAACAAAGCGGCTTGCGGGGTGAAAACTAACGGTTGCAAACAGTTCTCTCATCCCCTCCTCTCATCTTTGCAGCCTGAATCCTGAACTAAGTAGCAGAAGAAAAGAATCTCTCCACCCTCTTTCCCCTTGGTCCCCTTCCCTGCCAGCCCTATCCCAGCACATCACCCCACCAGTCTTCACTGGACGAGGTGGGAAGCCGGCACAGGGCTGGAAGGGGCTGGGGCAGGCTCAGAGGGGCTGCAGAGCTGCTGCTCCGACCAGCAGGGCCAAGAACAGAGGCAGGCAGGGAGCAAGAGAGAAGGAAGGACCTAAGCAAAGCAACTTAGAGAAGGGCTCACCCAACTTCTACACTCACAGACTCTGGAGTGAAACAATCTCTAAGCAAAAAATCAAAATAAGGAAGCTGGCGTCTCTTCCAATCAGAAATCATGTACCCTTGGGGACGTCCCTTGGCCTGTTTCACAGGCAGTTTCCTCAGGACCTGGCCTCTGTCTGCTTGCTTAAATAGCACCACCTGTGGCTTCCTGCTCTCTTCTCATTCACATAGGTACACGTGATCCTAAATCTCAGAGAAAACCTGTCCAAATAACTCACAAGTATTTTAATATATAATTTCTGTTTGCATTAAACTTTGCATCAGCTAAACACTTTTTTTTAAGATAGCAGATATAATTAAGTTTGCTAATCAGCCTATTTTTAATTTATTTATTTATTTTTGGCTGTGTTGGGTCTTCGTTTCTGTGCGAGGGCTTTCTCTAGTTGTGGCAAGCGGGGGCCACTCTTCATCGCGGTGCGCGGGCCTCTCACTGTCGCGGCCTCTCTTGTTGCGGAGCACAGGCTCCAGACGCGCAGGCTCAGTAGTTGTGGCTCACGGGCCTAGTTGCTCCGCGGCATGTGGGATCTTCCCAGACCAGGGCTCGAATCCGTGTCCCCTGCATTAGCAGGCAGATTCTCAACCACTGCGCCACCAGGGAAGCCCCAGCTAAACACTTTTAAGGGCTATTTTATTGTTAACCCGCCACTACGTACCAGTAAAATCAAAGTCTGATTCTTTCCTGTATCAAATTCTAAAATCCTGTATTGCTAGGTAATACCATTTCTCTTTTTGTGTTTTTCTCCCCAACTAAACTGTATCTCACAGACTAGATATTTCCTAGAGTGTCCTAAAAGAATTTATTTTTTTCTTTGAGATTTATTTCTTTGATTTCAATATCATTTGCTTTGATCTTTAAAAATTCATTAGCATTGTGTAGAAACATTCTAGTTAAATAAAGGGAAAAGCAACCTGAAAATATGCCCAGTTAAGAGATCAGAGCACACACTCAAACAGAAATTCAGATCTAGCTCTTAAGATATATAAAATTGGGCCAAGATATAAAAACAGTCAGTCATCCAAATGAGGTGTTCTTTCCTAAAGCTTTTTAATTCCTAACTCACTGCTCTAGAAGTCTTAGATACTGCAGTTTTCTCTCTCAGTCAGATATAAGGGTTTCTTAGTGTGGGCCAGTTGGCTGGTCCCATTTCCTATTACTGATGCCACATTAATTTTTCAGACTTTTAATAGATTTCTACCAAGTTTGTCATGCACTATTAAGTTGGTACAACAATGAGTAATTTTTAAAGAAACTACATTGCAATAATCATTACCATGAACTGGACTAAGCAGCAGGAAATCCCAGTTTACTTTCCCCACAGAGATTTCAGAATCTTTTTTTACCAGCTCTCTGCTTCTGAAAGATTCCTCCACTATGATGAACAAACACCTAGAAAGGACCTTGACATGCTACCTGGCAACACTTTTTCAAGTGGCTTTTGCAAAATTATCGTTTAAATATGATTGTTTAAATAGTGTTTTTTAAAATTATTGTTTACACATATTCTATATTCCCTGTGTGGCCCAGCTAAAAATGCCACCAAAGACTCTTAAAAGCTGACAGCAAATGGGCTTATGAGCATTTAGTGTACCTTAAATATAATTTAGAATAAACTTAGTAAAAATAATTTTTTAAAAAAATAGCACCTCTTTGTTGGTGATCGGAATGGATAGGAAATAGTTGGGTTGATCATCTTTTTGCTTTTTTTTCCTCTTCTTTATTTTATCTTTATTGTTCCATTCATTTTCTTTACTTCTCTCCAAATTTATGTGAGGTACATCAGTGACTAGAGAAAAAAAGTCAAACAACATGTCTAATGCATTTAAACAAAGATAATATAATCAGAAAAAAAACAAGCACTATACAAGTAGCAATCATTCTTAACTGTCATTTTCAAATCTAAAATAGGAATTGGCAAACTCTTCTGCAAAAGACCTCATAATAAATATTTTAGGCTTTGCAGATCATACGGTCTTGGTCAAAACTACCCAAGTCTGCTACTGACAAAACACAGATGAATGGGTACAACTGTTTTCTAATAAAAATTTATTTACAAAGCAGATAGATTTGGCCCATGGGCCATGGTTCACTAACCTCTGATCTAAAGCGTAACTAACAACCATTCTCCTCCCCTTGCCACAATTTTCATGATGCTAGGAAAAATCACTTTTTCATCCATCCTGTATATGTATATTTGTAACTTTTACAACAGAACCACTTGCAGCAGTGCCATTCAAAGTTTGGTTCATGGCCAGTGTCACACTACAAACCATTTGTTCCAGAAACTGAGAGAATGCTTTATAAACCTTCAGAGCAATTAGGCAAAGTAATTTTGTCTGTCAAATTTTGGCTTCTATTTTATAGATCTTTTTCTTTCATACCTTTTTGCTAATAATTCATGTTTTATTATATTTTACAAAAGTATCAGTCAGCAACATGTAAGAAATTAAAGGAAAAAAAATGGTCCTTGACCATAGATAACTTGAGAAACACTTAGCATGCTTTTTAAGGTCATCTTCAAAAGACATTTCCAACACCCAACAACTCTTATTATGAAGCTATACCCCCAGAAGTAATTTCCAAATCAGCGTGAAATGCCATTGTCTCTTTTACCAATTCTATCAGGGGCTTCCCTACCCGTGCAAAACTACCATTAATTTATTTTTCAGGTGTGCCTTCTTGAACAGTAGCTTACTGTTCAAAATAGAGTACCTCATAGAGACTTTGAAAAATTCAAATATAATTATATATTCTGAGGTATGATTTTGGAAAGGGGGAGAGAGGGAGGAAGCACCTTGCCTTACGTTCAGTCCTATGAAGTTGGTTTCATCTTTGGGATCAACTCTAACAGACCATAGTGACCAAGAGCACAAGGCCCATGTGCATCTAACTAAACTCCTTATTTTACATACGATGAAAGAGAAGAGAAGAAAAACTTTTTAAAGCAGCTCAATGTCACAGAGTCAAGCCTGGTATCTAGACCTTTTAAAGGTCTCCTTCTAGTGTACTTTCTACTGGAGCAAACTGCTTCCCTCTCGCAGTTCTAGATAAGTAGTTACTACTACACACAAAACCAAAGAGCGGAAGGAATTGTCCTTATTCTGTTGTTCTTTGAAATATTAATAGTAAATAATTTTTAAATGAATGCTGCAAATAATACTTTAATGCTAACTTCTAAGAAAAATAGTAGAAAATGTTTAAAATTTAAAAATTAAGAGCTTGTGGGAATAGACATGCTTTCTTTCTAGGATTAACATATCTGTGAGCCCTAGGAAAAGACTTAGAAGACAGGGGTAAATTAAGAGCAAGGTGATCTGGGTAATAAGTCTGACTGTATCATTATGAGTTAAGGCAAAATTACCCAGTCTGTTTGTGCAACCATTTCTCTACTACATTTCTCAACAATACGCATAATGATTAACATGGTTAAAATGATATATCTTCACAGAGAACACATATTTGAAATATAACTTATTAGCTTCTTTTGTACATGTGAGCTTGTCAGAACTTTTAAAAAGTTCATAGCATTCTCTGTATTACGAGCATTATCTGAATTGCTTCATAAGATGCCACTGGGTTTTATTTCCAATGCAGCTTTTTTCATATGGAAAATCAAATCAATACACTGAGCTGCTTGTAATTTCAGATATATAAGAAATAGTCCTACCATTGATTGTAGTAACATGAATTAAATGTACTAATTTTAAACAAAAACCACAAAATATGCTAATGAAGTACCACATATTTTAAATCCACTTCTAAAATACATTCCTAGCCCACCTCCATCTGTTGTTAGTAAACTGGCACTCTGGAAAAGGAAGCCATTTTTAACATAATCTGGGCTAGAATCCTGGCTCCACACACTAGCTATGTGACCTTAGATAAGTCACATAAATTCTCTTGACCTAAGTTTCCTCCTCTATAATGTGAGGATAATAATAATAGCTACCTCATAGGAACATTTAAACATTGAGTTAGGGACTTTCCCTGGTGGTCCAGTGGTTAAGACTCTGTGCTTCCACTGCAGGGGTATCTGACAGTTATCAGCCTATGCCTTTGCATAAAAGTAATCTACGAAAGGAAAAGGGGGAGTGGGAATGGCTGCTGGGAAGACAACCAGCAATGCAGCAGAGGCAGCACTAGATAGTGAAAGGGCACTGACCCAAAGACTAGTCTTCCAACAAGCATCTTTCCATCAATTCACTTCATTTCTTTATCTGAGAACTTAAAAATCTGGCCAATCCATGGAGAAATAGCTAATTCTAGGTTTGGGGGATAAAATGTACAAGAGAAAGCTAGAAATTCAAAGACTCCTGGGATCATGTCAGAAGGTCTCTAGAGCCAGTTTGAAAGTTCCCCCACAGGCCAAAGATGGGACAATTTGAACATCAAATGACCATAACAGTAAACTTCTACATAACTTGATTTCTTCAATGATAAACGTGCACGCGTGCATGCACACCCACCCACCCACCCACACACACAAATGAAAACAACAGGAGGAGGAGATCTAGAGACGAAAAGAGACTGAAGAGATGTATCAAATATAATGCATAGACTTTGGTTCCTAAATCAAATGAGCTTTTAAAAAATTACAATACAGGGACTTCCCTGGTGGCGCAGTGGTTAAGAATCCACCTGCCAATGCAGGGGACATGGGTTCAAGCCGTGGTCTGGGAAGATCCCACATACCGTGGAGCAACTACATCCGGGCACCACAACTACTGAGCCTGCGTGCCACAACTACTGAAGCCCGCACACCTAGAGCCCGTGCTCCACAACAAGAGAAGCCACTGCAATGAGGAGCCTGAACACCAAAACGAAGAGTAGCCCCCGCTCGCAGCAACGAAGACCTAACACAGCCAAAAATAAATAAATAAATAATTACAATACAATCAGAGAAATGTGAATATGACAGGGTATTTGATGACATTAGGAATTACCGTTATTTTTCTCATGTAGTAAGGATATTTCAAGTATGCTTACTATTATACACTTACTAAGATTCCTCATCTTTTAAGGATATGCATTATTTACAGAAAAAATGACCTCTCTGCGATTTACTTCAAAATAATCCAGTGAAGAAGAGGTAATGAATACATGAGGCTCATTATACTATTCTACTTTTGAATATGCTTAAAAGTTTCTATAATCAAATTTTTTTTTAAAAACCCAGGGGCATGGGAGGAACAACAGCTGCATAATCTAGTAACTAGGGGTCTCTTCTGGTTCTAGTTTTCTGTGATTTGGAATAAAGGAACCAACTGTTATTACCTGTACTAACTAGGACATTTTATGGTGAAATTAAATAAAGAATGGTGTCCAAACTAATAATCCAGCTGATTTTATAACCTTTAGTTTATCTCAAAATTAACATAGTAAAAATAGAATCCTAAGCCTATAGTCTAGTTTTTCTTTTTTCAAACTGCAAGTATCAATCCACTAGTGGGTTATGAAATCACCTTAGAAGATTAAAAAAAAGCACTTTTTAATAACTAGAATGGAATGGATTGGAATGGAAAGAAAAGGAAAGCAAAGCAAAAGGATAGAATGGTAAACAGTACACTGCTTATGATACATGTATTACTTCATGAAATTTCAGTTTTTTACATATATATGTATATTAGGTGGCAATGTAAAATCTATTTCTTACTTTGAACATAAGACATACTTTTGCTGTATTTTACTCAATATAACAGTACTAAGAGGAACAGACTTAATAAAACAGTATTTAAAAGACCACTAGAGGGCTTCCCTGGTGGCGCAGTGGTTGAGAATCTGCCTGCTAATGCAGGGGACACGGGTTCGAGCCCTGGTCTGGGAAGATCCCACATGCCGTGGAGCAACTAGGCCCATGAGCCACAACTACTGAGCCTGCGCGTCTGGAGCCTGTGCTCCGCAACAGGAGAGGCTGCGATGGTGAGAGGCCCGCGCACCACGATGAAGAGTGGCCCCCGCTCGCCGCAACTAGAGAAAGCCCTCGCACAGAAACGAAGACCCAACACAGGCAAAAATAAATAAATAAAAATAATTTAAAAAAAAAAAAGAAAAGGAATTTAAAAAAAAAAAGACCACTGGAGTGTTCAGTATTTTAAGTTGTTTTATACCTTACCTGTTTAAAACTAGTGTCCTCCTGTCTGTAGCTACTCATTTTTGCCATTTCAAATGTTTCATAAGTCCATTTTGCAGATATCCAGAGAAGGAAAATCATAATCTCTGAAGGTAATAGTTATAATGTGAAATAGCTCAAATAATTCTGGTATCGTGAGAATGACACCGAGTAAAGCCCCCAATTCAGAAGGCAACCTTTTGGTAAAAATAAAGAAGTACAGGGTTTTTCTAAATTCCCTTAGCTTTCTCTTATCAATAACTATTAAACTTCCCTCTGAACTGGATTATCTACAGTTTTCTTTTGTTAGGCATCACAGACAGGGTAAAGTTTAAAATTATCTAATGTGAGCTGGGCAAAAAAGGGGGAAAGAATTCTGTGAGTATTTACTGTTATAGTACAGTTTAATTTACCATTATAAGTAGTAAGTTTGTCTGCCTTTCTATTTCAGTGAGTCCTGATGATTTATGGTCAACTTGCTAGACACTTGTTTGCATATCTTCTTTGCCTTTCATTTGCAGGTTTATTTGTATGGTTTATTTGCAGGTTTATTTGTATGGTTTTCATTTGTAGGTTTATTTGTATGGCCAGAGTATAAAATCCCTCTTTTCCTTACTGAACTTCATTTTATTTCTAGCTTTTAAATCATAATCTAAGTTCTAAAATACAATTTACTATTATACTTTTTATTTAGTTCTTATGAAAATACAATGAGCAAAGTATTCAAGTACTATCAAGTTTACAATAAAAACATTAAAGATCAATGACCATAGAAGCAAAATGTAGAAAGCTTTTGGCCATATGCCCTGGATCTTTCACTGGATTATTTAGAGTAACTTTATTGTTTAGCAAAAAAAAAAAAAAAAAGTATCAGTTGTAGTAGAGCCTGTAAATGCATCTCATAAATTTATTACACTTGTTAATTTTCATAATGATTTCAGTAGTCATTTTAATGTGCTCCAATGAATCTGGTCTTGTTGACAAAGGCTGTAACTCTCTCATCCATGAGTTGGCTTTTTTTACCTAAAGCACTACATATGTCATTTTATGTAAATTATGTAAATTAACTAATTTTCCTAAAGCTTTTTCAATTCCCTCGAAAAACTACAATGAATGAATTATGGGAGAAATTAATGTAATGAGGTAGCCCATCTGTTATTGTTGGTTGATTGTTTTCATACTTGCTGTTAGCCAAAAGGCTGAGAATGAATTCGATTTTGCTTTTATATTCTTTTCCTTTTTTCTTGTTACTTAAGCAGTCAAAATCTTTGAAGTAACCATTCTTAAAACTTCTTAAGTATACAACTTAGAATATTACCTTCTATATTTCACAGATTTACTCGGAATAATCTTTGGCAAGTTACTAAAACTTTCTAAAAAAATAATTTACCCCTCTCATTCATTGTGAGGATTAAGTAAAGAAATAACAAAGCATTTACTGATGTGCTAGAAGCACTCAATGATATTATTATAAAATACTGCTCTCAAAGGGAAAATTTTTTAATATTTAATTCAACAAATATATTTGGGCAAAAAATTTTGGTAAGATTAAATTAATAAAAATTTATGGAGGCAAGTTTGTGCCACACACTGCTGTAAGGACAACATTAACAAATTGAACCTTCCCAACAACCTTATGAGATAACTACCATTATTAAACCAATTTTAGAGATAATGAAAGTAAGCCCAGACACTTGTTCAAAGTACACAATAGGAAAGTGTAGGAGCAAATTCTGTCCCTTGACAGTCTGACTCCACAGCCCTCACTTTTAACCACCTAACTTTAACACTATTAGTGATATCTTAGTGGATAGTATCAAAAAAAAATGAGTTTCTCCAGTTCTCTGTTTATTGAATCGATGAAGCTTACATCTCTAAAAGCAAGTTTCTAACCACAACTAAAAATTTTAATCATATTTTTTCATGAAAAGAATCAAGAGCATTCAGAGACTTCCCTGGTGACACAGTGGTTAAGAACCGCCTGCCAATGCAGGGGACACGGGTTCGAGCCCTCGTCCGGGAAGATCCCACATGCCGCAGAGCAACTAAGCCCGTGCGCCACAACTACTGAGCCCGTGCTCTACAGCCCACGAGCCACAACTACTGAGCCCGAATGCCACAACTACTGAAGCCCACACGCCTAGAACCCGTGCTCCGCAACAAGAGAAGCCACTGCAATGAGAAGCCCGCGCACCACAACCAAGAGTAGCTCCCGCTCGCCGCAACTAGAGAAAGCCCGTGCACAGCAACGAAGACCCAATGCAGCCAAAAATGAAAAATAAAAATAAATTTACTAAAAAAAAAAAAAAAGAATCAAGAGCATTTATAAAATTTGAAGATTAGAAAAAGGAAAAAAGAAATTGCTCAGAAACCTCCCATCTTAACACAACCACTGTGAATTTTGGTGACAAATCACCTAAAGTATTTACACAATTGTAAACAAACAGCACATACATTTTCCCCCTACTTTTTCACTTTGCATTTTATATAGGAAATGTTCACTATTACATAGTTTTCAGAAATATTTTCATAATATATAATTCCATACTATGTAGTCTAAAGGCACTAGTATAGCTTATTCAACCACACTCTAATGGACATTTGGGTTTTCCCCAAAATTTTTAACTACTTAAAAACACTGTGACACACATATTTATAAATAAAACTTCTTCCCACAAGACCATGTCCTTATAGTAGGAATTCCATGAGTGACTCTACCCCATGTATGAACATTGGTCAAGATCCCAACAAACTCCATTCTAAAAGGACTATAACAGTACATTGTCAGAAGCCATGTAGATAGAACATTAAAATCACTGAGTATTATTTTTAAGAGATATTACCAATCTGATAAGTTACAACTGTATTTTGACGTGCATCCTTTGATACTTATGAAGTTGAATAATTTTCCATATATTTGTTTACTAACTGAGTTTTACCTTTTACACCCTTTGCCAGATACCAATTATTTTTTATTATTTGGGACAAATATTTGCCTTAAGTCCTTTCACAATAAAATTTGAAATATGCATTACAGGCTTCCCCAGTAAATTACAGAAAGGTACAGGATATAATTTACCCTTTTTAAAAAATTGACTCAGGACAATCACTTACTATACCAAGTACTGAGATTCAATCTTTATTTGATACACATTTTTCTGTTACAAAATTTTTTTCCAGGTAAAGGGAGGTTTCAATTGATACTTTAAAATACTTAAGATACAAAGTATTTTTTAATATACTACTTAATAGTATTAGCTAATGAATAAGTAATAAAATGATAATTTCCCATATCTCTAAAATCTTCAGTAATTATAAGGTTAGACCTAGAATTCTGTGAGATAAAATAAGGATTACAGTAATTTCAATGAGGAGAACTGAATGCCACATTTAGGAAAGACATGCAACTAAAAAAAAAAAAATCACTGAACTACTCTGTTTTGAACCTTGATTTAAGTGTGGCTTCATAGTTAAGGGCTGTGATTATCTTAAGAGAGTAGAGTCAATTAAACTAAAGCTCTCCACAAATTTTTACACTCTGTGGGAAGCATACTGAGTTATTCCTATCAGCAGTAGAATGAAAGACTCTCCATTGCACGCTCCCACTCAACTTTCAGAGGCAGGATTCACAGCAACCTCAAACCTCTGGATGGTTTACTGGGTTTCTAACCAATTGACCAACGACCCTTCCCCTTGTAAAGAGAACAGACCCATCCAGGTCCAGGTCAACAACTCACTAATGCTGGATTCTCTCCCAGAAAACATTCAACCTATAGGGCCAAAGGTGTGGCTCAGGTTGTACTGCTTCCTCAACATTTCTGAAAGATTTTCTTTTTACATACATTTGTATATTTTATTTCATATATATATTTATTTATTTTACTTACCTTTATTTATATTTTTATGTATTTATTTATATTCCAATAGATATCATTTTGGCCAGTAAACATCTGTTAGATGAATGGGTACTGCTGAATTAGCAGTAGGTCCAGAATAACTGAGGTGGTTATAAACCATGGAATGTTGTGGCCCATTATTTTCTGAAGTAGCTTATAAACTACAGAATGATCTGGCCGCAAATTCTGTGAGACATGCCTTAATATTATCTGTGATAGTTTTATCAATAGACTACCAACAGACAATTACTAATGAGCAACCCAAACTCAAAAACATGACAAGTACTTAAGGTGAAGTAATTATTAAGAAAAAAATATATGTATCACTAAATTTACTATTCACTGCTTCTAAACACATATTTATTTAATAAAGTACTTACTTCCACAATCATCTATAATATCAATAGTAGCAAATGGCAAATCTACCAGAGAATCCACTGTGTTGGCTTCAAATTCTTCTGACATTTCCCTTTTTCTTGACACATTTTCACACTCATTGGAATTTATTCCTCCTTTAACATCACAAAAAGAAAATTATATTATTTTATTTATTTTAACTCATATCCTAAGCTAAAATAAATAACTCAACTAACTGAACTCAATATAAATTAACATCTGTTAAGAAATGCTAAAACTGGTATTCAAATATATTGTACAGCTATTTATATAAATATTTATACCATATTCTACATTTTTATAAATCCATTTTTATGTTAAACAGCTTTAATAATTTTCTGAAGCACAGTACTCAACTCAGGGTTAAATGAAGTTGAATTAATCAACAAGCCGCAAGATCCTTTATAGCTGCATTTTCTTAATTCTAAAACTACAGTTTTTCACATACCTTTTGAAAACAAGCCAACAAGGTTTTGGCAGTCTTTTTCATGTTTATTTTTTAACAATATCACTTATCTGTTCTCATCTGTACAAGTTCTGACTTTTACTTTTTTCTTCATAAAGACTTTTAAATTTTTTTCTCTCCATTAATATATTAACATTGGAAATTCAAACATTAAAAATACATAGCTCTAAATACACTTTTCTAGAAATTTAATGGTTAAAAAGCAAAAAGATCGTACAGTTTCCTGACAGCTCTCCCATGGATACATATTAATATTAGAGCCACATTTCACATTTGGTCCTTGTTTTGTTTTTATGGGTGGAACAATCATATGCGTTGGGAGGAGGTTAAGGGAAAGAGGGTGTCTGTTCAAATTGATAGAGTCAATTGCTAAATTTATCAGTAGGTGGTCTCCCCAGTACTATTATTCTCCATGCTTTTATTGACAGACACAAATGTTCTTTGAACTAGAATTGAACAAAATCCTGGGATACTTATATAATTTCTACTCTATATATTGAGTAAAGATTAATTTACCACTAACAATATTAAAGAAGTCATTTATTTCATTCTGCTGTAATCCTCTATTTTCATATATCAGGCCTTAAAAAAACACACTCCATTGAATATGGCTTCAATATACAAGATAATAAATATTCTGATAGGTCATAGTTAACATAAACCAAAAACAACTACATACATAAACCAAAAACAATTTTTATTGCAATTTGGGTAATCTCTAATATTACTTACACACACACCTATTTTCTAGATAAAAGCAAAAAATGACAATAAAACCTTTTTGTTGTTGGTTTTTGTAGATCAGCTAATCATGTTCAATACCAAAACCAAAAAAATTAATAGTATACTCTTAATAATGCTATTTATTTATATTACAGTTCAAACCTTATTGAGTATGAGTGCCTGGAACGCAGGTGTTCAACAAATGTTAGTTTACTCTGAATCTAATCAAACTCACAGCTACTTGAAACATGTGAGAACAAGTAAATGTTTCCTTTCTATGTTTACACTTGCATTGAAAAATACAAATGCAGCTTATATTTAAACAAAAGTTTCAATAGATCAACACATATCTTTATATTTTGGGGCACATGCAGCTATGCAGAAAATATCATCACTGACCATGTAGCTTACACTTAAAAGCTAGCAACAAAGAGTATTTGTGCAGTTACAAGTGCACAAAGCTGAATGAAAATCTGAACAAAATGAAATAAACCCAACTTTCCTTTTTTTCTATTTTACTCTTAATCTAAGAACTTAGTAATAGATTCTAAGGATCTAATGTACAGCATGGTGACTAGAGTTAATAATACTGCATTGTATACTTGAAATTTGCTAAGAGAGTAGATCTTAAGCATTTTCACCAAAAAAAAAGTGAAGTGTGGATGTGTTAATTAACTTGATTGTGGCAATCATCTCACAATGTGTACTTATATCAAATCATCACGCTGTACACTTTAAATATATACAGTCTTATTTGCCAATTGTACCTCAATAAAGCTGGGGAGGGGAGAAATTAGTGATATTAAATTGGCCCATTTAACAGTGACATCTCAATACTAGCTCCAAAGTGCCACTTGGAAATATACTGGATTCTTGGCAATATGTGGAATGGGGAAGGAAGGCTGAATTCTATGCTCACATTTTGAAGGCAAGATGAAGAATTAAATAACATGATGAATTAAATTTAGTCATTTTTTAAATGAAAAATGTTCTTGAAACAATTTAATGTATACTTTATCTTAACCAATTAATCAACAACAATTAGAGAACAAGTGCTATGTGGATCACTCTGGCTATACCAAAAGGACAATCGAGCAGTGACAATGGTGATAATAGTGGTGTTTGGGTAACATGCAAGGCAAGCTGGCTACTATAAAAGAAAGGGTTTGGGACTAGAAATCAGGAGACAGGGACTTCCCTGGTGGTCTACTGGTTGAGACTCCGTGCCCCCAATGCAGGGGGCCCAGGTTCAATCCCGTATGCCACAACTATAGATCCCGTGTGCTGCAACTAAAGATCCCGGATGCCTCAACTAAAGATCCCGCACGCGGCAACGAAGATCTCCCGTGCCGCAACTAAGACCCAGCACAACCAAATAAATA
The DNA here is from genome assembly GCF_009873245.2 of Balaenoptera musculus. NCBI lineage: Eukaryota > Metazoa > Chordata > Mammalia > Artiodactyla > Balaenopteridae > Balaenoptera > Balaenoptera musculus. The sequence goes on from NC_045796.1 coordinate 32,251,175, forward strand.
AATAAATATTTTTTTAAAAAATCAGGAGACAGATATTCTAGTATTGGACCTGCCACTCACTTGTGATCCTGGGCAAGTCGTGTGAATTCTCTAGGCCCTAGTAGTTATCTCATCTATTAGATGACAAGGTTGTCCTAGTTGAAAAATTCTAAAGCTTGGTCGTACATTAGAATCACCTGAAGAGCTTTTTTTAAATGATCAACATCTGGGTCTCACCCCAGGCCACCTAAATCAGAATCTCTGGAAACGAGGCCAGCCTCTTGTACTTTTTTAAAGCCTCACAGGGTGACTCTAACGTGCAATAAAGTTTGAAAACCACTGCTCCCCTTTCACTTATTCCATACCTTGATTCTATGCCACACTAAGAAATTATGTTAACAGTTGAGAACAATCAACATAAAAGGAAAAACTCTGACTACTCGTCTACTGGCAGGGAAAACTTTCCTGAGGACCAGCTCAGGGCTGAGTGAGGTAATCCAATCTCCTTCCACATACAATCACAGCATGAATACATCATGTTATAGGTGTCCACTTACATGTCTTCTCCATTAGACTCTAAGCTCAAGTGACCAGATAATTTACGGCCCAAACCAGGGCTCCTTTGAAAAGTGAAAGGGGGAACTTTTCAAATTACACCCCTATCTGTCTGTATGGTTGCCCTACTCTAAGTTCCTTAAGTGCTATGTCTTATCCTCCTTTGATTCCTCAATGCCTAGCACAGTGTCCAACTCACAGGAGGTGCTCAATACACTTGTACTGAACAACAAAGGTAAGTACCCATTTGGGAGTGGTTAATAAATTACTCAAGCTCCATGGCCACACAGCTATCTCAGTGCTCCTAAAAATAATTCCTGGTGTTTAATGGCATCCTTAGCACATCACAGATTCATTTTCACAGGGTAAATGATATTCTATTTGACATAAAAATAAAAATTGAAGTATAACATGACTTGCTCAACGTCATTCCCCATCTTGTTAAATAAAGTACATGTAAACTCTTGAAGCTTGGGATTAACATACACACACTACTATATATAAAATAGATAACCAACAAGGACCTACTGTATAGCACAAGGAACTCTACTCAATATTCTGTAATAACCTATAAGGGTGAAGAATCTGAAAAAGAATGAATATATGTATATGTATAACTGAATCATTTTGCTGCACACCTGAAACTAACACAACATTGTAAATCAACTATATGCCAATAAAATCTTTTTTAAAAGATTTTTTTTAAATTTTTTAAATAAATAAATTAAATTAACTCTTGAGTGCAATGGTATGTCAAAATTAACAAGCATCTAGAACTTGAAATACAAACTTTGTTCTATTAAATTACAGAATAGTTGAAAACCTTTTTGTAGATATGAATTATTAACTCAGAAAAAAGAGAATACCACTTTCAAGTAACTCTTGAAAGAACTGCTGGCCATTCTATAGAACAATGTTTCTCAGCAGGGTTCATATCTGGAAGCCTTCCTCCAGTTCTCTAAGCTCTAGTGTTTGGGCAAAGGCTGGCAGACCTGAATTAAACACAGCCCTCATAACTACACTTTCTTTTACAGAAGTGCAAATATTTTGCTTTGGGAAAACTGCCTTAAAATAACCAGCATTTAAACTATAAATTCACCATTTTAAGTACTTAAAATCTGGTCTAACTACAGTTAAAATAAAATTCTATGTTTTGTACAAATCCAAATATAAGTAACACTGCTAAGTGCATTAATACTATAAAGACAGGTAAAACTGGTTTACTACTACTAGTAGTAACAACAGCTAACATTTGAGCACGTTTCTATGCCAGGCACAGCTGGCAGCACTTTACAGACAGTAACTCATTTAACCATGCTATCAGGGAGTACTCTTATTATACTCATTTTACACCCTAGCTGATTAAGTAACCTGCCTCAGGTTACAGCTAGTAGGTCTTGGGGCTAGAATTTGAATCCAGTTACTCAACGGCCAAAACCCGCCCTATCCAGCAACAGGCACTGCTGGGAAGTTCACATATGCAGTTTATAGCACTGTAAACTGAGGCAATCCTTTTAGAAAGCAATCAGGAGCCATGAAAATTTTCTTCTTACCCCAACAGATACCAGATAGATATCTGCGAGTCTATCATACTTGCTAAAATAGATTCACCTCAGCTCTGTTTAAACAAAAAAGAAAAAGTTTAACAACTTAAATGCCTAATAATAGGGAAATGGTTAAACAAAGGCTACTCACTATAATGACAACTAAGAATAATGGCTAGGAAGACTACAACAGCTGAAAAAAGTTCGTAACAAATACAGGATTCCCTGCTATCTGAAAGCAGAGGCTTCCTATGAAAACTTTTGTAAGACGAAATGATGTCAAGTGAAGAAGCAGTTCTCTTTGGTTGAAAAATCCTTTTAGGATTTCTTTTGATTAGTGAAAACAGGTGCTAATGCAGGTCTTTCGTAAATGTAAAAGCAAAGTGACATAATGTGAACTTTTGAAAAGCAGGGTATACCTGTACTGACCTTTTGAAAAGTAGATATAAGACTACTTACGTGGGCTTCCCTGGTGGCGCAGTGGTTGAGAATCTGCCTGCCAATGCATGGGACACGGGTTCGAGCCCTCCTCTGGGAGGATCCCACATGCCGCGGAGCAACTAGGCCCGTGAGCCACAACTATTGAGCCTGCGCGTCTGGAGCCTGTGCTCCGCAACAAGAGAGGCCGCGATAATGAGAGGCCCGCGCACCGCGATGAAGAGCGGCCCCGGCTTGCGGCAACTAGAGAAAGCCCTCGCACAGAAACGAAGACCCAACACAGCCAAAAATAAATAAATAAAATAAAGAATTATTAAAAAAAAAAAAAAAAGGACTTGTTTAAAAAAAAGACTACTTACGCACTTGTGTTGTTTACAATTATACAGGAAAAGGCTGACATAGCTGCACTCAATATATTTCTGCTATTCAAATGTTTTAAACAGAATTAATATTACTTTTATAAGAAAACAATGCACACATTTAAAATATAAAACCATACATGAAGTATACACTGATATTCAAATATATGTGCACTTCAGCAAATGCCTTCATCAAAGACAGACCAATAGAAGAAAAAAAGGATAGTGTGCCCTTTGTCACACAATACGTAAGTTTCCTATGTGGATAACCAAGTACAACTTTACTGAGCAAGATTCTCTTTTATTCACTCTACTAGGTATATTCCCCAAGAACCAGTAGAAAGGGTCAATCCCATCATCCATGTCAGTCCTCGCCTGGCTACTAAAAATAGAAACATCTTACAGCTGGAGAAATGTTGAGAGCTGTCAACAAGTCACCTGACCTCCATGTTTTGGTTTCCACATCATTAAAAAAGAAACTAAAATATAACCCAAATTACTAGAGAGTAATGGACAAAATAAGTTAATAATATCTGAAAAGGAATATAAGAAGACAGTAAACTCCACAAACATCTTAAAAGTACGCCATCAGCATCCTCAGTTGCAAGGCCAGACACTAAAGGAGCTGGGGTGTGAATCCTTTCTCTTTGACACTGACAATCCCCTATAGGTCCCCCTTTATAAATGCATCTCAAAAACTCCCGCCCTCAGCATCCACCTACAAGGTCTTCATCATTTCATTCCCTCAACAACTGTAAACATATTTACACTAGTTAACGGCTATTGCATAACATTTTAACATTTTCATGCTTTTTGTATCTTTTTATGCGTTTATATTACAAAAATCTCACTCTAATTGGCTTGTTGGTCCCTTTCACCAAAAGTCCAACCCCTAACTCGCTCTACCCACAAAGTTCAGTCCACATTAAATGCCGACCTAAACTGGAAATCAATTCTGGGCCCTATTGCAGATCTGGCGCCAGTTTAAAGAGGTCATTTCCACACCTAGAATAAAATCCTAGAAGGAAACCCCAAGTGTAGTGGTTCAGGTCTTTGATTGTGATAAAGTATAAAAACTGAGCTTTTTCTAGGTTTGCCGACCACACAATAACACCGTCGGAGGGTGTGTGAAGGCATTAACTTTCTAAAAGGTCATAAGATCTTTGGGAAAGAAAAGTGAAACTTAGCGGTGGGTTCACACCCCGGCCTCCGGTCGCACCAGCAGTGCGTGCACTAACTAAAACGCTTGCTTACAAGCAGCACTGATCACACCCCGGTTGCACTGGGCTCCTCGCGGCTACAGTCCCTCGCTGAGCGGGGAGAAGAGCCCCCGAGCTGAGCAGGCGTGGGGTCGCGCTCCAAGCGCTGGGGGCGCAGTGGGGCGGCGAGGCTGGGCCCTCCCCGAGGCCGAGCGCCGAGCGGGGCCCACGCCCCCGGGCTCCGGTCACCCCACCCGGCCCGCTCGGCTGCCCGGGCTCACCGGCTCCGGTGCGCTCCATAGTGCTGGCGTGGACCGGCGGCGGGTCTCTGCAGGCGGCGGCGGCCTGGCGCTGCGACCTGGGGCTAGCCGGGAGGGGGGTGCGGAGGCGTAGGCGGAGGCCGGGGCGGGGCCGGGGATCGGCGGGCGGGGCGCGGAGGCGGGCGGCGGGCGGGGCCGGGGGCTGGATCGCGGGCGGGCGGGGCTCGGGCCGCGGCGACCAGGCCTACGGAGGCCGCCGAGCCCCCAGAGCCGCAGTCCCCGCAGAAAGATGCATGCACATGCCGGGAAGCCGGAACGAGCGGAAGGGGCCGACCCGATGCGGCCGCGGGGTACCGGATTCCGGCGAGCGACGCGGGCCCGGCGCGGGGAGGGCGGGTGGCTCCTGGCTGCGCTGCGACGCTCCGCCCCCTCCCCCGCCCCCGCTCCCGGCCGAGGCCCCCTGCAGCCTTTGGCGGCGCTCAGCTATCTCCAGTGGCGCGGCCTTCACCATCCACCAAGTTTTGGAGGGGTGAGATTGGGCCCGGGCTGAAAGCGTTCCCCGATCCGGCGTCTCTTGAGGATCCATGTGTTTAGTTTTAAAAAGGGCTTTCAAAACACAGAGTTGTGATTAAAAAATATTTGGGAAGAGTGAGATGTATAGGAAGGAGACCTTGTCCATCTGTATAATTCGATAATTTACTTTGCTTTAAAGAAAAAAATAACCCAAATTGTGGCGATATCTCAAAGTTTTAACAATGGTTTCACGCCTAGAAATTAAATGGAAAGCAGCTACTGGTGTTTGTAGGGCAAAGCACTAATATGAGTAAAATGGGAGAAAAAACAATTTAGTTAATTAACAAAAAAAAAAACTTTTGAGTTTGGATCAGAATTGTACTGTAGTTTTCTTTTAAGTGCAAAGAAACCATGCAGTAAGAAAACGAGGTACATCGCTCAACAAATTAATGTACCCTATTTTGCAAATGATAACACTTATCTTAAATATGTCCTAGAATGGAGATGGAAGCAAGGACCTCACTCAGCCACAATAGTTGACGTCAAAACCATACACAAGAAGTCATAAAGCTTGTTACCTTAAAATAATTCTAGCAAGTTGGGTATCTGGTTTGCACACCCATAGCAATTATGGGCTGATTGGAGAGGGACAACAGATTCCTCTAAAATCTACTCCGTCCTGAGGGGTGTGCAGGTGAATCAGACAAGTCTTTTCCTTAAGGAGCCGGTCTCACCTAATAGCAGAGAAGAAACATGAGTAAATTGCAATAGGTAATACTCTAAAAGAAATAAAAGGAATCCACAGTCAACATTGAAGGGGATCGAAATATGCCACTTTAGCATTAAGATAATTTTTGGAGGCAACTGAGAAACGGCAGATACTGAAGAACTCTCTGCCCTCCCCTTTCTGCCTAATAGAGGGGCATCAGTTTTACTTTGTGAAGGTGACGTAAATTTCCACTTGTAAAGGCAGTGAAGGCACAGGGTCCCTAACCACTGGACCGCTAGGGAATTCCCGTGAAGGCACAGACTCTTTTAAAAGTGTTTGTTTTCCCAAGTGCATAGAGGTTGTTCAATGAACAGTTGTTGAATGAATGAATAAAAGTTTTATAACCATCAGACCTGTACTGGTATTTGTTAAAGAAAGAAAGCAACACACCCAAATAAATTTCAAAAAAAGAAACAATGTCATGGGTAATCTTAATGTCCTAAAGCTTCACCAGCTTGAGGCTAAAAATCAGTTGATAGTAACACTAATACCTAAATCTGGATAGCTAAATTAACCTATTTGCTCAAGCCAGAACTCCAGCTCCTAGTGAAATCCCTCCAAAATACATCTAGGGTTCTATACTGCGCCTGACATCACTAATGAACCTTCCAGGCTGCCACCATGCCCAGTCCTTGTCTCACTGGTCCAGTTTCCTTTCCAGAAAGTCCTCTGTCCACACCAGACATCAGCTGACTGGTGGTTCACTTGGTCATGATGGATCCTCTCAGTCCTCAGGGTGACAACCTCTTGCAAATGAATAGACCAATTCCTCCACCACATGTTACACTGCTTAGTGGACAGGGCACTAACTGGCATCAGTGACTGATGCCGGGAAAATTATTTGGACCTCTGAGAGATATAGAGTTCATTGAGATAGCATGTTCCTTTTGTTACAAACGAAACAACAGGCCCAAAATGGAGTCGCTTATGCTAAGCCCCACGTCACCAGAGACTTATAGTTTCTATTCTCCCAGAAATGGAATCTTAAACCAGTCAGTTAGGAATCGTCTGATCAGCACTAGTTAGGTAATCTGACTGATAGACCCCTGCCATTCCCTAAAGGAAAGTAACCTTGCAATAACGAACCCAATTTTTGCCTAGTATAACTTCCTTGTTCCCACTCCCTTCTGCCTATAAAAATCTTTCATTTTGTACCTCTCCTTGGAACTCCTTTCTATCTGCTAGATTGGATGTTGCCAGTTTTGAATTGATTTTTTTGCTCAAAAAAACTCTTCAAATTTGTAATATGCCTCTGTTTATCTTTAAACAGTTCACACATACAGCCCTTTTTCTCCTCAGATGACAGTGTACACTGCCAAGATAACTGGATTGGAAGGGTTCCAGTTCAAGCTACAACACTTTTCCTGTTCCTCCACCCACCTCTGACCTCCGACCTCCAGGGCCTGCTGCTGAATTGGCGTATTTGTTCTGCCAGGCTCCTTCTGTGTGGTGAGTTCTCTCTTTGGTTCCCTCATTCTCTTTTGTGATATGGTCCTGTCCCCATAACCAAAACAGTTGTTGTTTTCATTCTGGTCCTAGGAGTTTCTTTGGTCCTCCCCATCAACTACAGCTGTAAGTGTTCATCAAGGAGTGAAATGGAGCAGGACCCTGTGGGGCCCTCCCTGGTACAAATCCTTTCCGTGTCTCCCGTTTCCTGTTTGTAGGAAATAGGCTTCATTCAGCCTCCTTGACCCTCCCTGAGTTCCAAAGGCAGATTCAAACAGCTGCTAGTCAGGGAAGAGAGGGAATTCAGAAAAAAGGGAGGAACAGTCAAGAAACCATCGTGCAGCCTTGGGGCAGGGTCCTGGTTCCTCTCAAGAAATATACATAACAGGATCTTTGAGTTCTTCTGCAGAAGATTCCCCCGGTGGAGGATGGTAATTTCAGACTGAGGGCAAGATTCCTGGAGCACTGCCCTGTTACCTCACCACCAACCAATGAGAAGAAAGTCACACACCCTGCAGCCCTCACCCCAAATTTTGCCTATAAAAACTTCTCCTGAAAAACAAACCATCAGGGGCTTCAGGGTTTTTTGAGCACGAGCCACCATCCTCCTTGCTTGGCCCGGCAATAAACCTTTCTCTGCTCCAAACTCTGACATTTTGGTTTGTTTGGCCTCATTGTACATCAGGCACAGGAATTTGCATTCAGTAACAGGAGGATGAAGTCATGCAGTTCTACAGGACATGGTCAAATACCAGTAGAAAGTCAACTGAGACCTTTGGTGACCCAAGGTGACTCAGGATGACATTTCATTTTGTTGGAAGAGGGATATGTGTTTAACAATAAAATGTGCATGCTTTTCAATTAATGTTTGAGTATAGTATTTAAGAAACCATTTTTATTACATTAAAAAATAATAATAAAGGGGCAAGGGAGGCCAGTTTATTACATTTAAAAAAAAAAAGAAATCACTACACCTATTTCATAATAGATTTATTTCAGTAGCCAGACACAGTTAAAGAGCCTGATAATATTAAATATCAGATTGAACATTTTAAATTATTTTAAATATTTCTGACTTCAAATTTCTAATTTCTAATTTATGTACATAAATTGTACTGTTTTATACAATTTTTAAATTCAGAAAAACTCATGGAATAACATTAAAATTATCTATAATACATCAACCAGAAGTCTATCTCTCTAGATATACATATGCATATACACACCATTATCGTATACTTTTATAAAAATAGAATCATGTTGCATATGGCTTTGTAGCCTGCTTTTTTCATTGCAACATATTGTGATGAGTTTCTCATGTCATTAAAAATTATTTTTTCAATGAGTGCATATTAAATCTTTACATAAATGTATCACAATGTATTTGATCAATTGCCTATTGATTATCGTTGTTCAGTCTCATTTAAATACATCTCAGTTTTTTCATTATTAAAAATAGCTCTATGATAAAACTTTATTCTATAAATCTTTGTACATATTTTTTATTATTTCCTTAAAACAAATTCCCAGAAAGAAGCTTGATAGGTAAAAGATTACGAATCATTGTAAGGCTTTTGAAATATATTGCCAAATTATTTACCAATTTACATGCTTATAAGCAGTTTATGAAATTCTAAGTTCTTTCCTCATTTTTCATTTGAAAGATAAAAATGCTTGTTATTTTACCTTAAATTTCTTTAATTGTTAATGAATTTGAATATTGTTTTATGTGTTTAAGAGCCATTTGCATGTCCCTATAAAAAACTTTTGCTTATTTTTCTTCTAGGTTGTTTATCTGTTTCTACTGCTTCATAAAACCTGTCTATTTATTAACGTTTTTTTTTTTTTTTTTTGCCACACCACATGGCTTGCATCATCTTAATTCCCCAACCAGGGATCAATCCCAGGCCCTAGCAGTGAAAGTGCTGAGTCCTAACTACTGGACCACCAGGGAATCCCCTATTTATCAATATTAATGATTTTAAAACCTTTGTCTTATATATTGAAAACATTTTCCCTAACTTATTTGCATTTTAATTTGTGTGCAGTAGTTTTTGGCATGCAGAATTTGAAAATTTGTATACAGTCTTATGTATTAATTTTCCTTAATGATTAGATTTCTTTGCTGTAACAGTTAAAAATATTTTCCTTTCACAGGACTATTTATAGAGCCTTCTACATCCTTATTAAAATTCCTTTACTTGGAATGTATCTTTTCATTCCCCCTTCTTTTTCTTAATTTCTTAAGAAAAACAGAGAGATAAAGTGAGGGAAAATGCAAAAGTGGGATCCCTTTAGCTATGTATTTATCTGAAGGTCTCAGCCCCAGTTGGCCTATCCTTAGCTCCAAAAAGTGTCCTCACCACCTTTCTCTTCTCTCCCTGGAGTTCTCTGTGGGCAGCCCTGACATCTAAATTTCCACAGTAGGCATGCACAAAAATCATGGCCTTCCTTTCCTGCCCCAGGACCCTTGCCACATATATTACAGCTGCCACACATATTACAGGTAGAGTGACCAATTGTCCCAGTTTGCCCAGGGCTGTTCATTTTTAGCACTGCAAGTCCCATGTCCTGGGAAACCTCTCAGTCTCTGGCAAACAGATACAATTATCATCCTCATACAGATGGAGAGATATTAGATCATGTGTCCAAAGATTTCTCTGGGCTTAGAGAACCAGGAAAGGCTTGAAAGAAGAGGTAATATTTGAGACCAGCTCTGAAAATGAGTGGATTAAGAGAGCCAGAGTGAGGACGGGTGGGGTGGGTCACACACTGAAGACTTGGGAGGCGAGACGGTACAAGTAGATGCAAAGGAGAGCGGTTCTCCCAGTTTGACTGGTTCAGGCGGCAGAGGACTGGGAGATAAGGCCAGAAAATTAGTTGAGGACCAGATTATAGGAGGTCTTAAATGCCAGACTAAGCAATTGGGACTCTATTACATAAGAATTAGGATTTGTTAAAGAACTTCCCTTGGGACTGACTTGGTGAAGGATGGCTCTAGAAAGACACATCTTTGAGGTCTGTGCAGGATTTATTGGAGAGGGCAGAGTCAAAACCCCACGTCTAGTCAGTTCACTGTGGTACTCCAGTAATCCACATGGGAGGATCAAAAACCCAAGCTAAGGTGGTGTCCTAGAAATAAAATCAGAAGTGATAGATCTAAGAAATTGCAAGACAATAGTTGGTGGAACTTTGCAATCAACAATGTGGAGAAAGAGAAAATTGGTTGGCTGGCACAAAGGGGTAGAAGTGGGGTGTAACCAGTGCTCCCAGAGCAACCGGGAATGAAAAGGATGAGTAGTGAGAGGATGGAGAGAGAGGTGAGTGAATGAGCAAGATGGCAGAAAATGTGTGCTAGATGAGGGACCCTGTCCTCCATCTCTCAGAGATCTTCAGTGAAGTCAATAATTCAATCCACTGATCTTAAGTGTGCTTGAGTTTGTTGTGGAAACCAAAGAGAAAGCTGAGGAACAGAGAGCACACAAGAATTCCTGGGCTTGGAGGCTGGAAGGGTCCTATGGTTGTAAGCACCTAAGAATTTGAACTTGAACTTTCACATGCCATCAGAGTTTGAGGCAGTTTCACTGGATCTTGAGGGGCAGGAGCGACATTCAGCTGGGTTCCATTTAAATGCCCACGGAAAGAGAGAGATACAATAAAGGAGGAAAATTGATTGAGGAATATTGGGAATATAAAGTCAGAGCAAGATGAAGGCATTGATCTTAGATAGGAGAGATGGGTGGGAAGTAAGCTGGGGTAGATGGATCTTGGTAAGTATTCTGATCGGATGGGGCTGTGGTTAAGGGAGCAGCTTTCTAAAGGTGTCAGTTTCCCTAATGAAAATAGGTGAAGGCATTTGCTGGAAGGAGAAGGCGGCACTGCAGGAAGAATCTTGCGATTTGGAAGTTTTATAGATGTACAAATCGTCCTTGAAACTGTGACTTTGGATGAGGTCACCCAGGGAGAGTGTATGGAGTTAAGGGACTATGGATGGAACACTTTCACCATCTTTGTGATAACAATCGAAATTTAAAAAAAAAAAAAATACATTTCATCAGCTGCCTAGATTATTACATGCTTACCACATTTCTTTCTTTCTGGCTAAGAATAAGACAGAATCGCTGTAAGAACATGTTCATCAAGAACATGATTCTTCTTATTCAGTCAAGTGAAAAGGGAACATTTACATGTTGTAACGAATATGCTAGTTTGTATCATTACTCAGAGATAATGATGTTCTTAAATCATCATTTGGTTTGGTTTTTATAAAAACAGATCATGTCTGTTTTTATAGCCTAAACTAGTTAGTGCTCCTGACCACATTTTGGACACATGCCAAATTGGGAGATTAGACTTAACAGCTCTAATTATGCTTCCTGAATTTGATTAGTGCTGGGGATTAGTTTCTCATTTGATAGTTTATAAGATTTCTTACCTTGAAACTCTATATTTTCCTGGCTATTTTTTATATCATACACATCATGTAAACCATCATTATACTTTTCAGTAGAGAATTCTGCATTAATGATTTGTTGTTGTTACTCTCTAGTCAGATCTCCTGAATACTAAAAGGAAAGTGTTAAGAGGTATGTTAAATTCCACTTTCTGGGGTCATCAAGGCTGTATATTATTATTTGTTGGTTTCATCTTCCTCTTCATATGCTAGAAAGTATTAATGCAGTTTATGTTTAAATTTGTTATTTTTCACTTCAAATGTGTGCTATAATTATTTTCAGGGATATATTAACATGGATTATATTAATAGGATATTAATATCTGGCTTAGTAGATTTCACATCTTTCTAAATTTAGTCATCTCATGGCTTACTTGGCATAAGTGTTCCTTGTTTTTTACCTGTGTAATTGATATTTAAATCATTACACAAGACTTCACTGGCAAGACTAATCTTATTTATATGCCAATCAGAGTATAATTGGCAATTATATTATGAGGTTTTCTTTGAATAATAAGAAGTAGATGATATAAGAAATAGAAAAAAAAAAAAATAGAGTTTAAAAGTCCCAGAAGGAAATAGAATCAGAGTTCGAGGAAACTTGAGTCTATTCTCCCTTGTACAGTAAAGGATTTTTTTACTGATAGTCACCTATTTGAATACATTTACTACCTAACAGCTTTTTGCCTAGATAGTATGTGGTTTCGATTCAAAGAATATCATTCATTGTCTATTGACACATATCTATATAATGAAAGAAAACCAGAATAATTATAATCATCAAAACTGGAAAAATCCCCTCTCTATAATGTATCAACTGCCCAAGATCTTCTGACTCTTTCAACCTTTATCACTTTGTAGTAACATAGTACAGTTTATAGACATAATTTGTACATGTAGACAAATAATGTATAACAGTTTACACCACTTTTATTTAATATTTTTCTAATAGCTATTTCAAATGGGTATTTTTATATATAGCATAATTTGCACTATATCGTAATGTTTTACTGTATTATACCGTCATCTGTTTAACCAGTCACTAAAGCTTGGTCATTTTGACAATGTTAGCTTTCCAGTAGAAGGCACTTACAAATATCCTTGGATTTTTTTTCCTTTCTTTTGTATTATTTTCTTGACACATATATCAAAAGTAAATTTACCAAGTTAAGAGAAACTTATTTGCTTTTTTGACTTTTGTTTAGTAGTATATCAGATTGCTCTACAGGTTAAAAAAAACAAAAAGGTAGTGTAAAAGACATCTGCTCCCCAAAAGCCCTCACTACATTGGGCTTATTATTTATTTGTTACTTCCTAATTGTTTACAGTTGCACTTCTTAAATCATTAGCAATGCTAAAATTTTTCCAAAGGTCAAATATTTATCAAGTACCTAATATTTGCCAAAAATTCACTGGATCTTATAAATAGGCATCATTGTCCATAGGCAGCATAGTGGAGTGGTTAAGAGCATAAACTCTGAAAGCCAGATTGCTATCTGTGATGAGCTTTTGAAGCAAGCCTCCCATACAATCAGGATTGCCTACCCAATTAAGTATGAGTTCTTCAGCTCTGCATTCAAGGCCTGCCACAGCTCATCTCTACACACTTCTTTATTGGGGAAGGGAGGTTGTTATTATTTTTTAACACCTTTCAAATACATCAAGCAAACTAATAAATTAGCTATTTCCTAAGCATCCTTGAAGACTTCCAACAACTATATTCTAGTGTATGATGCAAACTTCATCTAAAATATCTTCTTCATTATCTGTAGAAAAAATTTCAGTTCTTCCTTAAATCTCCATCTCATATGTCTCCTTCATCTGATCTTTCCAACCAAATGGGAATATTCTAAAAAACCCCTGAGCTTTATTTTCTTTTGCAGTAGTTAAAATATTCTACCTTCCATGATAGGTAATCCTCTTATTGGATAGTTAGCACGTTAAGAGAGCCTAGCACTTTGCTTAATACTTAAGACAGACTTGATTTTTTTTTTTTCTGAAACAAGTGACAAATTGATTGATCTACACTTACACACCAAAGCCTTATCTCATCCATGCTATAAAAGTGAAGTGGAAAATCTAGGCAATTTCCAGGTGATTTTAAACAATATATTTTTAAAATTTGTTATTAATTAATTAATTTATTTATTGGCTGCATCAAGTCTTAGTTGCAGTGTGCGGGCCTCCCTTTATTTGTGGCATGCCAGCTTCTCTCTAGTTATGGCACGTGGGCTCCAGAGCACATGGGCTCATTAGTTGCGGTGCCCGGACTCTTTAGCTGTGGTGTGCGGGCTCAGTAGTTGCAGTGCACAGGCTTAGCTGCCCCACAGCATGTGGGATCTTAGTTCCCTGACAGGGATGGAAACCGGCGTCCCCTGCATCGTAAGACAGATTCTCAACCACTGGGCCACCAGGGAAGTCCCTAAACAATATTTTTGAGTAGATGATGCAGCAATTTCCTCACCAAAACCTTTGAGTGGCTACAGTTTTTTTCAATCTTTGCCTCATTTCCACTATAGGGATTTGACTTCCATAATTCCCATGGTTGAATCTCAAAGTAATTGACCCCAAGACCTTGAGCTAATCTTGACAGAAGCAAGAAATTTACCAGCAACTTCGTTTACCAATATGGAAGGACTTAGAGCTTCAGACTCCTCAATTATGTGCTATTATTATTGCCTAATAATCTCTCTTCTCTCCAACAATTTTTAAAAATCATCTCTTTGTCTTTCGAGCACTGTAGTTTTACTTTCTGGATTAGACATGAACTTATTTTCCTTACCTGCTGGGAAACATGGGGCTTCCTGAATCTGAGAATTGGTATCTCTCAACAATTCAGGAAAATATACAACCATTGTTTCTTGTATCATTGCCTAGTCCTCATAATCTTTCCTTCTTCTAGAATTCTAATTAAATTGTGTTAGAAATCCTCTTTGTCTTCAATTCGTTTTAACCTCTCTATATTATTCTCCATCTCTTGGTCTTTCTGAGCTTCATTTTGGATAAGTTCTTCAAATGTTTTCTCCAGTTCACTAATCCTTCCTACAACTTTGTCTAATAGGTCATTTACCCAACCACTGAGTTTTGAATTTCAGGCATTATATTTTTCATTCATTCATAGACCTCTATTTGTTTCTTTTTCAGATCTGCTTGTATTTTTTTTTAAGTCTGTTGCTCATGTTTCCAGGTCTCTCCTTTTAAGTTTTTAAACATGTTAATCCTGTTATTTTGTATTCTAAATGTGATAATTCTAATTTCTGAAGTCTTTGTGGATTTGACTATACTTCCTGGATTTTCTTCCTGATTCATACTTATACTTCCTTTTTCTTCTTATATATTTTGTAAGTTTTTATTGTGAGCTTATGTTGGATTTTAATCTGAGGAAATTCTTAGAAACCTGGTTTGAAGTTACATTCCTCCAAAAAGATACAGGTTTGTTTCTATGTCACCAGGGGGCACTATTAACCAGGAACAATTTAAATTTGCTCTTTGATGTTTCATACCACATAGGTAGGGTTGCCAAATAAAATACAGGACACCTAGTTAAATTTAGATTTCAGATAAACAACAAACACTTTTTAGTGCAATATTTGGAACATATACTAAAAAATTGTTCTTTATCTGAAATTTAAATTTACTGGGCATCCTCTATTTTTATTTGCTAAATCTGGCAACCATACACATAAGTAGCTTGAAATTGGCTTCAAACTCCTGTAAGGGCTTGCTTAAGTTTATGAAGTCTCAGGGAATTTTTTTTTCCATTCTCCCAGGGCAAAGGTTGAGACAGGTTAATTTTCAGTGTCTTCTTCTTTAAGGTGGATTTATTTCTTGCTCATTCTTATAATGATAGCATTGTTCATTAGAATCTCAGATCTATGCAGTGATCTCCCATAGATCCTTGGCTTTATCTGCTATCCTCTGCACACCATGTAATTATCAAAATGTAAATACAGGGCCCCTTAGGTTGACCCTTAGTGTGAAAATCAGCTTTACAGATCACTTACCTTTTAGGAGTATTTTCTTTTCCTTTTTCTTCTTTTTTTTTTTTTTTGTTTCTATAGATCCATTACTGTCTTGCCAGCTCCATGAAACATTAAAAAATATTTCTAGGTAGTTTATCCAGTATTTCTAGTTGTTTTTGGCAGCAAGGGATTAAGGAGATGATGTTGTGAGGGGGAGTCATCCAGAGTATCTCAAATGATATTCTATCAGAACCATATGTCCTTCAGTCCTTTTTACTTACTGGCTCTGATATCTGGTATTCTTGGTACCTCCTCCAATTTTTCATATTCCTTGCCAGTCAGTAGGTGTAATCTGGAATAGTTAGTATCATTTGACTTTGCCTTCATACTCTGCAAAGGCTGGTGATCTGTCCAGTGACAAAGTGTAGAAGCTGGCTCTGAGCTCCATCTAATGACTTGAGCTCACTGCCACATCTATTTGCTACCAGTCAGTGCTTTTTCTCTGAGGTTAGAACCTACTTCCCTGTGCCCTAATCTCTTGAGGAATTTTATAAAATATAGGTCGATCTAATGCTGCCACCACCACCACCCCAACTTGTTTTCCCAGTTAGTTCAAAGGAATCCTATTCTTATTGGTGTTTCTGGAACCACACCTAAGACTTCTCATGGGCTTAGCCTTAGATTATTTTTCTAGTTGCCGTTAGGAAGATCTGTTTTTAGAGCAGGGTTAGATTCCCCTGGGCACCCCTGCCTTCATGGGTGAGTGACCAGCAGCATCTTTCTCCTGTTAGTCTCGACATCAGAGTTTTAATTTGTCTTTTTTCTAGGGCCACTCAGCAAGGTATATTCCTAGTACCAATGGTGTGCTGGAGCTGACTCATACCAAATTACAATTTCAATACCCAATTGTTGAACTTCAGGAATTTTGAAAGCTGGTGATTAAGCCCAGCTACTATTAAAACTTAAACTATATCTTTGACATAAATCACAGCAAGATCCTTTTTGCCCCACCTCCTAAAGAAATGGAAATAAAAACAAAAATAAACAAATGGGACCTAATGAAACTTAAAAGCTTTTGCACAGCAAAGGAAACCATAAACAAGATGAAAAGACAACCCTCAGAATGGGAGAAAATATTTGCAAATGAAGCAACTGACAAAGGATTAATCTCCAAAATTTACAAGCAGCTCATGCAGCTCAATATCAAAAAAAACAAACAACCCAGTCCAAAAATGGGCAGAAGACCTAAATAGACATTTCTCCAAAGAAGGTATACAGATTGCCAACAAACACATGAAAGAATGGTCAACATCATTAATCATTAGAGAAATGCAAATCAAAACTACAAAGAGGTATCACCTCATACCAGTCAGAATGGCCATCATCAAAAAATCTACAAACAATAAATGCTGGAGAGGGTGTCGAGAAAAGGGAACCCTCTTGCACTGTTGGTGGGAATGTAAATTGATACAGCCACTATGGAGAAAAATATGGAGGTTCCGTAAAAAACTAAAAATAGAACTACCATACGACCCAGCAATCCCACTCCTGGGCATATACCCTGAGAAAACCATAATTCAAAAAGGGTCATGTACCAAAATATTCATTGCAGCTCTATTTACAATAGCCAGGACATGGAAGCAACCTAAGTGTCCATCAACAGATGAATAGATAAAGAAGATGTGGCACATATATACAATGGAATATTACTCAGCCATAAAAGGAACGAAACGGAGTTATTTGTAGTGAGGTGGATGGACCTAGAGACTGTCATTCAGAGTGAAGTCAGAAAGAGAAGAACAAATACAGTATGCTAACACATATATATATGGAATCTAAAAAAAAAAAAAAAAAATGAGAGAGGGGCATGGACATATATACACTACCAAACGTAAAGTAGATAGCTAGTGGGAAGCAGCCGCATAGCACAGGGAGATCAGCTCGGTGCTTTGTGACCACGTAGAGGGGTGGGATAGGGAGGGGTGGGAGGGAGGGAGGTGCAAGAGGGAAGAGATATGGGGACATATGTATATGTATAACTGATTCACTTTGTTATAAAGCAGAAACAAACACACCATTGTAAAGCAATTATACTCCAATAAAGATGTTAAAATAAAGAAAGAAAGAAAGAAAAGAAAAAAATTAAATTATAAAAATTATAGTTAGATAAATTTTAAAAGATGGTAAGTATAAAACTCTTAGAAAAAAAATGTAAGGATCAATCTTTGTGCCTTAGGCAATGATTTCTTAAATATGACACGAAAAGTGAAAATGACAAAAGAAAAAAAGTAGATAAATCGGACTGCATCAAAATTTAAAAGTTTGATGCTTCAAAGGATACTTCTAAGAAAGTGAAAATGCAACCCATACAATGGAACAAAATATTTGCAAATCATAAATCTGGTTAGGGACTTGTATCCAGAGTATGTTTTTTAAAACTCTTGTAACTCGGTAATAATAAAAACAAAAAACCAATTAAAAGATAAATGATTTGAGTAGACGTTTCACCAAAGTAGATATACAAATGGCCAATAAGCACATGAAAAGATCTTCAACATCATTAATCATTAAGGAAATGCAAATCAAAACCACAATGAGGTACTTACCCACTAGGATGGCTATCATCAAAATACAAACAATAACAAATACTGGTGAGGATGGGGAGAAATTACGAATGTCCAGAATAGGCATATCCATAGAAACAGAAAGTAGATTTGTGGCTACCTGTAGCTGGGAGGCAGGGGAAGGGTTGACGACTGCCAATAGTAATAGGGTTTCTTTTTGGAATGTTGAAAATATTCTAAAATGAGATTGTGGTGATGGCTGCACAACTCTATAAATATACTAAAAATCGTTGAATTGTATCCTTTAAATGGATGAATTGTATGGTGTATGAGTTATATCTCAATAAGCTTTTATTTGAAAAAAAGATAATAAATATTTAAAACTCACCATTTTCTAATTATTTTACATTACCTACGCTCTTGAGGTTATTTACTAAGAGATGGTACCCAAGTGCCCCTAGAACATAGGATCAAATTGTACATGATGTTAAACCAGCAAGGACTGTTTATCTCAACTAAGATCTTGTTTATTTCTTTATATCAGACAGCCAGATGGCAGTGAGTGATAATACTCTGTACTAATCCCTTAGGAAGACTCTTTAGCTTGAGCTTTAGACGCAAACAATAATGATCTGTACCATTATGAGAAATATAACGATGCCAGAAAGGGCTTCATGACAAATAAAATGATTGGAATATGGTTATATATACAAAAGATCTCGTCAGTCATCCTGCTGCACTCCATCAACAAATATTTGTTGAGAATTATAGAAAATGCGAAAATGAATTAGATCCTGTTTCTGTACTCAGTCAAGGCTCAGTCAAGAAAATAGAAAGCAATTTAAATATTTAAAGCTAAAGGCATTTAATACCAAGAAATAGGTACTTATAAACTTTTGAAAGGGTTTAAGAAGTGAAAGTCAGAGGAGATACCACCAGCTTTCAGATTCACTAAAACTGAATCTGAAACTTCTTGCTTTCATGCGGAAGTCAGGAAGATGAAAGGGACTGAAAATCAATAATCCTCGTTGCCCTGCCGCCCTGGGGTGACGAGCTGGACAGGAAATATGGAAGTTGCCGCAAAAAGTCCCATCTTAAATTCACACGTCCACGGCCACTCCCGAGAAAGAGAATGGCTTCCATCTCTCTTCGGCCTTCTGATTCATGCATATGTACATCTCATCGGCAGAATCTAAACTGTATTTGTAAGCCTTCTGGCAAGGAACTACTTGGAAAATGCAGTTCTCATTCATCCAGTCCCTGCAATGAATGAAAGGGAGAGAATCAAAGGGATTGGAAATGGTGCTAAATACCAACAAATAAGATATGACTCATTACCCTAAGGGTAGTCAGATAATGTTCTGAGACTAAATGTCTTATGCATTAGAGATTGTTTCTTTGTGGCTGCAGATGCAAGTTGCAGAAATCTAATCTCTCCCTTGGGTAACTTGGACACACCTGGGACCACTGGACTCCTAGGCACTTTACCAAGTTAGCATGCCCTGATTTGTTAGGAGTTTATCTCCCACCCTCTGGCAGAGGTCTTAAGAAACGTAAAGCGTACCTGTGAATTCTTCTCACTTGTTCCAATCATCATTACATCACTAATATACAGTGGACCAGTGTGAAGTCCTGTGGGGTGGCAAGACTATCAGATTCCCTGTGGACTAGATTATGACAGAGAGCTGGAGATCTGATATAGCCTTGGGACAGGACTCTTGTGTACTGCTGGGTAAAAGTAAGCTGCTTTCGATCTTTACTTATTAGCAAAGAATAAGAGTCAGAGAAAACTAGAGCTTGTAGGCTGCCCATTTTTTGTTTTGTAAACAAAGTTTAATGGGACCCCAGCCAGCTCCCATTCTTTTATGCATCATCTATTACTGCTTTCACCTTACGGCACCAAACTGAAAAACTGGGACAGAGACCTTACTGACCAGCCAAAATATCACCCTCAAATTAAAGATAAATAGCAATAAAACAAAGTTTTAAGTTTACTTCTAAAAGTAAATACTAAAATGTATTTATAAGCGTTAAAGCCAAATACTTTTTCCTGAGACTTGAAATAATCAATAACTATTTAAGTGGACTTTTCCCCCTCAATCTTCACATTATAGTATAAAATAGCCAGAGCTGTGCTGCTTTCAACCTCTGATTAAAAAATAATAATAAATTTTAAATTAAATTAAAAAACTGTTTACAAAAATCTGTGTGTATTCTTTACATGATTGGACGAAGTTATTTGCCATATTTGATTGACAATTTGTTATTACTTCTAATGAAGCACATTTAAAAATTTTGTTTGTTTGTCTGTTTGCCTGTTCTGAAACAACTCCAATGCAAATTTCAGCACAAGTCAGGACCCTCATTTAGAATTCGCTGGGCATCACTGCTGAAATGCCATATTGACCTGAATGAAGAGAGGCTGGTCTACAGTGTAGACCCAGAGTTCTCTGTTTGTCAAGTAAACACACTCACTTCAAAATCTAGATGTGGGTGGAGAAAAGGCGACAGCAAATGTTGACTCTCTGACCTTTTAATTTGTAGTGCCATTTGTAGACTTTTTTTTATATTTTTGAATTCTCATTTCCCCATAATAATTTTTAATTATATAATGTTTCATAGGGTTAGAGTCTTCAATATCCATATCATCCCAGAAAGTGTTTTCTTCTCACATTTCATAGTTAAGGAAACTGAGGCTCAGAGTCAGTAAATCACCCAGCTTCACAGAGAAAAAGACTGAAGAGAACAAATATTCACCAAACACCCACTATATTATAGGAACCATCTTAAGCCGGAACACATCTTGATTTTTAGACTCCAAGTCCATTATTCTTACTAGACAGTTTATTAATTCCCATCATTATGAGCATTGGGGATGGTTACGTAGCGGTGGTGACAACTTTTAAACACATAAAAATATACCAAGCACTGCACCCAAACTGAGAATAAGATAACTAGGAAGATGGGAGACACAACTATAAAACTTTATGGCAAAATAATATGTTTATATTACTACATGAAGAATAAAACTGAAGAAAAGGAAGTACTTTATAAGAGTTTATTTGTGACGTTCTGAAATACCTAACCACAGGAAGTTGTAAAGTGTCTATGGATTATTATTATGATTATTATAGTTCAAACATCTTTTGGAAATGATTCAAGTACAGTCCTGCTTAAATTCAGAAGCTGTATGAAATGTTTCCCTCCTCGTTCTGTAAGCAGATAGCTTAGGAGGTCCCCAGAGCAAGAAAACCAGGAATGGCTTTCTTGACATAAGAGAAGCCATCTTTGCCCTAAGTCATTTTGTGATCTAAGCCTGGCTACAGTGCTTTCCCTTGAATAGGTCTCAGTAATCAGTGATCTTAAGGGAAGTAAGGGCATTCAAACGCAAAGGAAAAGCAGTCAAGAAACAGTAGTTCAGCAATAAAAGAGTCCTAGTTCCTCCTCAAGGCATATGCATAACAATTTGATACAGTCTTAGAGTTCTGCAGGAACTAAAGTCCCCACCCAGGTGGAGGATGGAATGAAGATGTTGACCCTCCAGACTTCAATCTACTAAGGCTTGGACTCTGTTGACCTTTGCCCCAATTCTATGCTGAATTCTCCTCTGCTCAGGCCCCTTCATGAATATGCATACACCCTTAGCTTAAAACTTCCTCAGTTTTCCTGTTGGGGAGACACTGCTTTAAGAAAGATCCCAGGTGTTTTCGTTGATTGCTGCAAGTAATAAATCCTTCCTTCTCCCACTCTTTGGCTTGGTTGTATCTTCTGGCTCAACACCCACGAAGAGACTGTTTTCGGGTAACAGTTCTATTATTCTATGATACTGTCTCTAGTAACAGGGTGTTTATTTCCCCGACTTTAACATCCTATAAATCTGTTGGGAAAGAGTTGTAATCTCAGATATGGATGTGCTTCTTGAATTATCCATCATCAAGCTCTGTGCAAATATGCAGCAGGAATAAGTATGCCTTTCTTTAGCTTCTTGCTGAGGCTGCATGGTTCCAGATTCATCGGAGTTACTAATTTGTCTGATAAACCTTTATTATACACATCCTATGTGCTAGATTTGTGAAGACTATAAAACAACTTATTAAATCCTTTCCTACATAATAGATTCTGAGTGGCCGAGTCAAAACCAACGCTAGTGGCACATAACCTTCATTAGAAAGGTTAGATAATATACAAAAGAAACTAAACAAGCATCCTTTTGCCATCTAGGACAGGGGTCAGCAGACTTTTTCTGTAAACTGCTGGACTGTAAATATTTTAGGCTCCGCAGGGCCTTTATGGTCTTTGTTGCAACTACTTAACTCTCCATCACAGTGCAAAAGCAGCCATAGATAATACATAAATGAATGACTGTGGCTGTGTTCCAATAAAATTTTTTATTTATGGACACTGAAACTTGAATTTCAGATAATTTTCATATGCCACAAAATACTATTCTTTTTATTTGTTAAAAACCATTTGAAATGTAAAACCCCTTCTTAGCTTGCACACCATGCAAAAACAGGCTATGGACCATAAATTGTCAATCCCTGATCAATGAAATTACTATCTATGAAAGAAAATACAGTTGTAGGTGAACATAAAGGATGCGGGCAATATAATATTAAAGTAAGTATACAACTAAATGTTAAATATTTAAAATATTTTCATACCAAGAGTTGGAAAGATGATACAGTATTATGTGGGTTCCATATCTCGATGGAGTAGACCTACCTCTCCTTAGATGAGTAATTTCAGCAATTCGTAGGGGAAGGATCTGAATGACTGCATACAAAAAAATGAAAAATAAAGACATGATCCCTTCAGATTCATCATAGTTCTTAGCCTTATGTTGTCTGGAAGTTGAATGTCTTCCCATACAGCTCTCTATATTTGGCTTCTAGTTTTTGTGGTGGTTGTTGTTGTTTTTGAAATAACTGACCTGTGTATTAATCAGGGTTTTCTGGAGAAACAGAACCAATAGAAAAAAAAAAAATTTATATATATGCACACATATATATAATATGTGTATATATATGAATTTTTAATAAGAAATTGGTACATGCAGTTATGGAGGCTGAGGAGTCCCATGCCCTGAAGTCAGCAAGCTGGAGACCCAGGAGGGCCAGTGGTATAGTTCCAGTCCAAGTCTGAAAACCTAAGATCCAGAAGTGCCAGTGGTGGACGTCCCAGTTCTAGAGCAGAAAAAGACCAATGTTCCAGCTCAAGCAGTCAGGCAGGGAAAGTATATTCTTTCCTCCTTCACCTTTTCATTCTATTCAGGCCCTGAATAGGACTGAATGATAGCCACCTACTTAGGGGAGGTGTGATATTGTGATTTATAATAAGAAATATAGTTTCCAGTGGTGATGACCTCCCCCACAAGAACATGCCTCTTGCAAAGGACCTCCTTCATTCCTCTCCAGAAGAGGAGGAGAAGAAGCACCTGGTACAGAGCCCCAGTTCCTACTTCATGGGTGTGGAATGACCAGGATGCTATAAGATCACCACCATCTTCAGCCATGCGCAAATGGTGGTTTTGTGTGTTGGCTGTTCCACTGTCCTCTGCCAGCCTACAGGAAAAAATAACAAGGTTTACAGAAGAATGCTCCTGTAGACAGAAGCAGCACTGAAAGCACCCTGGATAAGATGAGTGGGAAACCATTCCAGTGAACACATTCTGGTTTTAAAAAGTGTGTGTGTATGTGTGTGTGTGCGTGCGTGTGTGTGTGTGGAGGAGGGGGGCAGCTTTGTCCCCATTTCTGGCGCAGAGCTCCCAAAACCCTTGGAATTTCCTGAGTGATAAGAGAAAAGGAAGGATCTTTTGTTTAATATTTGATCTGTTGTCCTCAGTTCCTGAAGTTGCTTCAGAGCCATGAAGGTGAAATGGGTGTCCTGTTATTCATAACCACAACTGAGTTTATGTTAATGATGTGACTTTTGGAAATCCACTAAAGATGGAGGGGAAGGTAAGGCTGGTAGCCAGGGGAGTCAACCATGTGATTAGAGGTTTGGAACTTTCAGTCCCGCCCCCTGGTCTCCTGGGAGAGGAGAGAGGCTGGAGATTTGACTTTAGTCACCAATGGCCAATGATTTAATTAATCATGTCTATGTAATGAAGCCTCCATAAAAACCCCCAAAGAAGAGGGTTCAGAGAGCTTCCTGGTTGGTGAACACCAGGATGGAGATGCAGGGAGAGTGGTGTGCCTGGAGAGGGCAGAGAGGCTCAGCCCCATTTCCCTCATTTACCTTGCCTTCTGTATCTCTTCATCTGGCTGTTGATTCACATCCTTTAATATCCTTTCTAACAAGTTGGTAATCTAGTAAGTAAAATGTCTCTCTGAGTTCTGTGAGCTGCTCTAACAAATTAATCAAACATGAGGAAGAGGTTGTGGGAACCTCCAATCTATGGTCAGTTGGTCAGAAGCATAGGTGATAATCTGGGTTTGTGACTGGCATCCAAAGGGGGAGGGGCAGCTTGCAAGACTGAACGCTTAACCACTGAGATCGGATGCTATCTCTAGACAGTGTCAGAATCGAGTTGAATTTAGGACATCAAGGTGGTGTGGGAGCTCCTCGTCACCACCACTACCACATCGGAATTGGTACCCTTTCAGGATGGGAATCTGCTCCAGAAACACACTCACAGACACACCCAGAAATAATGCTTAACTATAGATCTTGGCGCCCCATGGCCCAGGCAAGTTGACACAAACTTACCCATTACACCTGTATTTCCAAAATTATGGAAATACACTTGTAGATAGTATGATAGACGGTAGATAAATGGTGTATGGCAAGAAAATCTATCAGCTCTCTTACTAAAATCAGACACTAGCCAACCAAGCTTTGGAATGGAGGGAGGACCTTCAAGTGAAGGCTGTGACTGGAGTTTGGAGTGGGCACTGGAATCCACAGGCCTGAATAGAGTCTCCAGAAATTCCCTGCACTGAACACCTCTTGTTCCCTGCCTCAAGTGTTTTTACACATTTTTTACTCCACTGCTGTAGCAAACAGCTTCATGCAGTTAGCACCTTGCCTCAGTTGCTTTTTTTTTTAAACATTTATTTATTTATTTGGCTGCGTTGGGTCTTTGTTGCGGCATGCGGGATCTTCGTTGCAGCATGTGGGATCTTTCGTTGCGGTGTGCAGGCTCTTCGCGGGCTTCTCTCTAGTTGTGGCGTGCGGGTTTTCTCTTCTCTAGTCGTGGCGCTCAGGGTCCAGAGCAAGTGGGCTCTGTAATTTGCAGCATGTGGGCTCTCTAGTTGAGGCGCACGAGCTCAGTAGCTGTGGCGTGTGGGCTTAGTTGCCCCTCGGCACATGGGATCTTAATTCCCCCCCACCCCTCGACCAGGGATCGAACCCGCGTCCCCTGCATTGGAAGGCTGTTTCTTTACCACTGGACCACCAGGGAAGTCCCCTCAGTTACTTTAACTCCCATTTTTACCTTGGGGCTTCCCTGATAGCATAGGGTGAAATGTCTACAAATACCTATGTGGCATTCAAGGAAATGCAGACTGGAAGTGTGAGAGTTTTATGCCTCAGGGGACAGCCCTTGGCTGGTGTGGGACAGGAGCCAGTAGGTCCCATGCTCCTCTTCCTTCCCTTAATGGACAATTCTGAGGCTCTTCGAAAGGATCTGGTAAGATAGCATCTTTTATTGGCTTTCTCTTCTTTTTTACTCAGGCTCTGCTTTGAAGGGTGAGTAGGATACCCACAGTGTCTGCTTGGGTTATCATAACAAAATACCATCGACTAGGTGGTTTAAACAACAGAAATTAATTTTGTCATAGTTCTAGAAGCTAGAAGTCCCAGATCGAAGTCTGGTAGGGTTCGTTCCTACTGCGAGCTCTCTTCCTGGCTTGTAGATACTCGTCTTCTTGCTATGTCCTCACATGGCCTTTCCTCGGTGTGTGTGCAGAGAGGGAGCATGAGCTCTCTGGTGCCTCTTTTATATGGGCACTAATCCCATTGGCCCAGGCCCGACTCTGTTGACCTCATTTAAACCTAATTACCTCCCAAAGGCCCCATCTCCAAAAACCATCACACTAGGAGTTGGAGATTCAATATACGAATTTGGGAAGGACACAAACATTCAGTCCCTAATACAGGATAAGACATTTACCTTTCCCTTGGGGAATCACTGTCTTATTTTTACTGGCACAGTTATCCTGGCTTCAGAGGCCACCACTCATTCTTTTTTAAATAATTAATTAATTAATTTTTGGCTGTGTTGGGTGTTCACTTCTGCACGCGGGCTTTCTCTAGTTGCGTGGAGCCAGGGCTACTCTTCATTGTGGTGTGTGGGCTTCTCACTGCGGTGGCTTCTCTTGTTGCAGAGCACCGGCTCTAGGCATGTGGGCTTCAGTAGTTGTGGCTCACGGGCTCTAAAGCGCAGGCTCAGTAGTTGTGTTGCACGGGCTTAGTTGCTCCGCAGCATGTGAGATCTTCCCGGACCAGGGTTTGAACCTGTGTTCCAGGCACTGGCAGGCGGATTCTTAACCACTGCACCACCAAGGAAGTCCACCACTCGTTCTTTAATGCTCTGATCCAAGCCTTAATTGGTAGCCATAATTAGTGAAATGAATTAATTTATTGATAACCTTGTAGGAGCTGAGTGATATTATTGTGGTTAGTTATAGAGAACATGGGCTATAAAATAAGATTTCCTCTTAGTTCTCTGAGGGCTCCAGTGGGAGCCTAGCTTAGACTTGCCGCTCTGATGACTGATACCAGATTACCCTAGATTAGGTGTTCTCAGCCCTGTCTGCACAATAGAATCATGAGGGAGAAGGGTGAAAAATACCAATGCCTTAGCTCATCTCCAGCTTCTAATTTGGTTGCTCTGGTTCAAGGATTGAAGCTTCAGTATTTTTACATTGTAATGTGCAGCCTCAGAGGTGCAGGCTACGGTCCAACCATCCTACACTGGCCTATGCAAAATTGTCCACTACCTGCTGTGAATTTTAAGGTTGAATGTGGGGCTATATTTAGCAAGAGGCCAAGCAGCAGTTAATTTAAAAAGCTCTTTGAGGGACTTCCCTGGTGGTCCAGTGGGTAAGACTCCGAGCTCCCAATGCAGGGGGCCCGGGTTCGATCCCTGGTCGGAGAACTAGATCCTACATGCATGCCATAACTGAATCCACGTGCCGCAGCTAAACATGCCACAACGAAGATCCCAACTGCTGCAACTAAGACCTGGCACAGCCAAAATAAATAAATAAATATTTTTAGAAAACTCCTTGAATCGCTAGAGAAAATAAACACTATCGTATTTAAAAACAAAACTGTACACCAATGTGCATAGCAGCATTTTTCACAATAGTGAAAGGGTGGAAACAACCCAAAGGTCCACCAGCAGATGAATGGATAAACAAACTGTGGTTTATACACACAATGGAATATTATTGAGCCTTAAAAAAGAATGAAATTCTGATACATGCTACAACATGAATGAACCTTGAAGACATTATGGTAAGTGAAATAAGCCAGATACAAAAGGACAAATATTGTATAATTCCACTTATATGAGATTCCTAGAATAGGCAAACTCATAGAGACAAAATAGATTAGAAGCTGCTAGGAATTGGTGGTCATGGGGAATGGCTAGTTGGTATTTAATGAATACAGTTTCTGTTAGGGATGATGGAAAAGTTCTGGAAATGGATTGTGGTGATGGTTGCACAACATAGTAAATATACTTAATGCCACTGAATTGGACACTTAAAAATGATTTAAATGGTAATTTTTTTTTATAAGAACAGAGGATTTATTTATTTATTTATTTTTATTATTTATTTTTGGCTGTGTTGGGTCTTCGTTTCTGTGCGAGGGCTTTCTCTAGTTGTGGCAAGCGGGGGCCACTCTTCATCGCCGTGCGCGGGCCTCTCACTATCGTGGCCTCTCTTGTTGCGGAGCACAGGCTCCAGACGCGCAGGCTCAGTAGTTGTGGCTCACGGGCCTAGTTACTCCACGGCATGTGGGATCGTCCCAGACCAGGGCTCGAACCCGTGTCCCATGCATTGGCAGGCAGATTCTCAACCACTGCGCTACCAGGGAAGCCCTAAATGGTAAATTTTATATTATGTATATTTACCACAACACAAGAAGACAAAATGAGACCTCCTCTTTATAAGTGTGATGCTTCTGAATGAAAACTGAAGCTGCTCCATAGTTATGAGGGCTACCATACCACTAATAGTAAAAAGATGAATCGGCAGCAGTGAAAGAGAAATCCCATTTAACAAGGGTTCTTAGAATGTTATCAACAGCCTGAAGTCACGAGAAAGTGATATCTTTGCATGACATTTTTCAATTTTTTAAATATCAGTATGTATGTTCAAACCTTTTAAAAAAATAATGTTTTCTCTGTTTAGAATTTATTTTTCTGAAAAATTTGAAATCAAAATTAATGTCTGAAAATAAAAGTAATGACAATCTCATCAACTTAATCTGGTATCGTAACTATACATTTTTAGATACAACAGTAGGAAGTATCTTTAAGTATCAGCCTTAAAGGTTATCAACCAATGATTAGCATAATGTTGGAGCAGGTGCTATAAAGGATGAAGATTATCATGCTTTTGGAATTTCTGACTCATGCTATATAGCCTGCCATAAAGAGCAGTATATAAAAGGATTTGTTCAGACCAAGGAAAATCGCATATATAGTTCTTTTAGTGACATTAAGTAGTGCTTGTAGTAAGATAATTCTAGGGCAAATGTCCTTCCTGTACATTAACTGTCACCAGCTCCCTTTTTCTTCCATGACAATTTATGCAAATTTTACTCCTTTCAAATTCAGATAATGCCTCTTTTTCTTTGCTTGTTATTAACTTGATTAATCTGTTTCTCACACCTCCATCTCTCTCTCTCTCTCTTACTTCTCTGACTCTCTCCCACATGAAATCTTTTTTCATGGTAACATATTCCCAGAAATTATAATGAATGTAATGAGAAAAAAAGTAACTCATGATTTCAACATTTTCTTTTGCAAACAACTCTTCGGTTACAGATCAGCAGTATGCGACTGTGAAATGCAGGTAAACAGGGCACTGGAAAGAGCTTCTTCAAGCTGTTTACCAAACTCCTCCTGCAGTTGAGAGTTTAGAGTTGAATGAGTGAATTAGGAGAAGAAACAGAAATAGTCTAAAACATTCAGGTTTATAAGACTTTTATAGAATGTCTTGGAGTCCTGCCTTCCTGTGATGAAATTCCCTTCTGCATCTCTCTCCCACATCAAGGTAACTTGTCTCAGAGCTAAGAGGCTTTTGTGAGTGACATTCTGTCTTTATTCCTGAAGGAATTTCCTGACTCCAAAATGCTTGGTTGGTCTAAATCAGGGGTCTCCTCTTCCTCAATTTACTACCCTTCCCTACCTAGTGGCTCCACTGTTCGTGCGTATAAAGGGGAGGGTTTGCACCCTGTGTTTCCTCCTCTCTTCTAACTTGACTAAGGACTTTTAGAAGCTTCCCTTTCCTTCCCTGCTTCCTTTGGGCCTTGGAGAATCTTCATCCCAGTAGCTGGAGCTACATTTGGCGGGGTGGGGGGGTGGGTGGGGTGGGTGGGGTGGGTGGGTATTTTCCTCTTGGTCAGAGTTGAACATCAGAATGAGTTTTCACTTGGTAGCAATGTCATCCAAGGAGCTGTATCCTATTGGTATAAGTATAGATACATGGTTGAGCCACGTTGTAGCCACATGACCCAATCATTCATTTGTTGGTTCAACGTGTATTTATATGTTTATTTACTGAGTGGCTGCTATATGCCAGGCACTGTCTTACAGGCTAGGTATAAACTAGATAAGAATCGTTGCTCTCGTGGAACTCATATTCTGGTAGAATCAGGTAAAAAATAAACAAGTAAAACATATAGGATGTTAGATGGTGATAAAAGCCAAGAAAAAATAATAACAAAGCAGAGCAGAGAGAGAGAGAGAGAGAGATTGCACAGTGTTACATAAAGCAGTGAGAGAAGGTGTCTCTGAGGAGGTAGCATCTGAATGAAGATCTGAATGAGGAGAAAAAGCAAGTCTTGCCTGTATCTGAGGGAAGAACATTCCAGGCAGAGAGTTCAACAAATGCAAAGTATCTGTGTGAGGTAGTTGTGAAGATGTGTTCCAGGAGGAGTGGGAGGACCAGTGAGGCTGGAGTGGAATAAGAAAATGGGGTGGCATCGGGGGATGGGGACAGAGAAGTTGGCCAAGTCCTGTGAGCCCTTGGAGAACATGGTGAGGACTTTGGTTCTTCTCTAAGTAACATGGAAAACTATTGGGAGGGAGGGGGTTTGGGCAGATAGTTGACATGAACTGACTTTTATTTGAAAAGGCTGATCCTGGGTACAATGTTGAGAAAAGTCTGAAGGGGGCAAGAGCAGAAATATGGAAACCAGTTAGGAGGTTCGTGCAATAATCCAAGTGAAAGATGATGGAGTTTAGCCCAAGACAAGAGCAGTGGTGATGAAAGGAAATCTAGTGGAAATATTGTGAAGAGAGTGTCGATAAGCCAACGCTTATGGATCCAATAAGGGGTGAGCAAAAAAGTGACGAGTTGTGATGATTCAGTCTGATTGAAGTGTTCTATAACAGGGGTCCGCAACCCCTGGGCCAAGGACCAGTACCAGTCTGTGGCCTGTTAGGAGGTGAGCGGTGGGCAAGCGAGGGAAGCTTCATCTGCCACTCCCCATCGCTTGCATCACCGCTCCCCATCACTCGCATTACCGCCTGAACCATCCCCTCTGCCACATCCATGGAAAAACTGTCTTCCACAAAACCAGTCACTGGTGCCAAAAAGGTTGAGGGCCATTGTTCTAGAAGATACTGACATCTCAGTTTGCTCCTCTCCAATTGAAATAGATACTATCAATAATGCCCATATTTACAGATGAAGTTTAGAGAGGTTAGGTAATT
The DNA here is from genome assembly GCF_009873245.2 of Balaenoptera musculus. Taxonomy (NCBI): domain Eukaryota; kingdom Metazoa; phylum Chordata; class Mammalia; order Artiodactyla; family Balaenopteridae; genus Balaenoptera; species Balaenoptera musculus. The sequence continues at coordinate 32,282,114 of NC_045796.1, forward strand.
TGCTTAAAGTCACACAGTTTGTAAGGGAAAGAACCAAGGCTTAAACTCAGATCTATCTGATCAGAATCTATAATTCTAATCATCCCTATTTAGTAACACACCTTTTAGATAAACATAAGAACAACATTTTAGTTTAACAGCTATCTACCCTAAACATTTTCTTTAAGTAGGAGGTGTCATTGTAAAGGTATATGCAAGAGAAAGAAAGCTATACACACTGAGTTATAAAATCTGTTCCTTCTGTGTTTCGTATCATCATTCGTCAAATAAATATATAGTAAAGTTTGACCAGCTGATAGGCATAGCTTCCAAGAGCAGGAACACTCCTTACAGAAAATGGACCTGGCTGGGAGCTGACTGTAAGTAGGAGAGTGTCTTCCTTTTAGCTTAATTTGTCCAGCCTGATCAATGGTCTTTTTTTGTTTGTTTTTAATACTTATTTATTTATTTATATATTTGGTTGTACTGGGTCTTAGTTGCAGCAGGCAGCCTCCTTAGTTGCGGCTTGCCGACTCCTTAGTTGTGGCACGTGAGCTCTTTAGTTGCAGCATGCATGTGGGATCTAGTTCCCTGACCAGGGATCGAACCTGAGCCCCCTGCATTGGGAGCGCGGAGTCTTATCCACTACGCCACAAGCCAAGTCCCTGATCGATGGTCTTTAAGGAGCTGTGCCCAGTCTGAGGAGCTTCCACTGTATTCTGAGGGTTTAAATCATGAGTCACCAGGCTTGATCCACCCCACACCCTGTTCTTTGATATATTTTTGACCTCTTTTCAAGACAGTCTCCATATACAGCTCAGCCTAAGCTGATCCAGTTTGCCCTGTGTTTTGGTGTGTCCCGGCCTCAGGCCTTACTCTGATCATCAACTATTGTTTTCGTCCCTTTTCTATAGTTCAGGGAATCAGCAAACAGTTTCTCAGGTAGCACTGCTCTTGATTTGTTTATATGCCTTGTGTAGTCCCCTGTTTGGATCTTTTTTTTTTTTTTTTTGGGCCATGCTGCGTGGCTTGTGGGATCTTAGTTCCCCGACCAGCGATTGAACCCAGGCCCTCGGCAGTGAGAGCTCAGAGTCCTAACCACTGGACTGCGAGGGAATTCCCTTTGTGTTTGATTTTAAGTAGCCCCCCACCCAGATCTGTCCTGACCCTCTACATCTGTTTGCAAGTCAGTGGTTTAAAACTCAACATGCATTTTCTATTAACACTGTACGAGATTGTTTGTCCCTCAGGCACATCTATAAAAGCAGGTGGCAGCATTTTTGAGCAAAAAAAGCATGAGCTTTAGAGGCAGGCAGACCTGATTAGTATGAGGATAAAAATGAGCAAATATTATAAAATATAATGTATTGTATGGCTCAGAAGATTCGAGTTTTCTTCTTTTATTTGTGACTCACTGCCAAACAAAATGTATACTCACAGCTTTCCCCCTACACTCCTGTCCCTGAAATAAACACATAATCCTCCCGAGGGGTTCTAGTGTTTTAAACTGTTGATAACAGTGGAAAAGTATGAAGTATGTGGAAGTTTTAAAAAACTTTTATGCAACATCCCCTTAGGCCCTAAAGTGGAAAGCCAGTGTAACATACTAGCAACAGCTGTGAAAGAGGAGGAAGCAAGATGGAAGAGACAGGAAAAAAAGGCAGGAAACATTTACTGAGCATGAACTCAGTGTGAGGGGCTGTGCTAGGCTCTTCCAGGTGTTACGTTACTTAATCATCTTGCGTTTTGAAAAGAATGAAATAATGCCATTTGCAGCAATATGGATGGACCTAGAGATTATCATACTAAGTGAAGTAAGCCAGAGAAAGACAAATATCATACGGTATCACTTATATGTGGAATTAAAAAAAAAAAAACGATACAAATGAATGCATATACAAAACAGAAACAGATTCACAGACATAGAAAACAAACTTATGGTTACCAAAGTGTAAAGGAGGGGGTAGGGATAAATTAGGAGTTTGGGATTCACATATACACACTACTGTATATAAAATAGATAAATAACAAGGACCTATTGTATAGCCCAGGGAACTCTACTCAGTATTTTGTAGTAACCTATAAGGGAAAAGAATCTGAAAAAGAATATATATATATACATATATACATGCATAACTGAACACTTTGCTGTACACCTTAAACTAACACAACATTGTAAATCAATTACACTTCAGTTAAAAAAAGATGTCTGTTCTATACAGAGAAAGACATCAGGGCTCCGAGTTGATGAATCTTGCCTAAGTTCATGCAACTAACGTGTGATGGAGCTGGAACTTCAAGCTAACTCTGTCTGAATTCTAAGTCCATAATATTTCAATATGTTTAATACACATCAAAATGTATATAAATAGTATGTTAACATTATTATTAAAATCAGCATTTATGCACCTATGATAAGATAAGCACTGAGTCATTGCTCTCCCAAAGGGTAATTTTATATTTCAATCACAATATTTTTAAATGTCTAGGCCTAATTAATATGAGAAATTTGGGTCAAATGGTAATGGTAATTTAGTTTTGTTTTTGATAGACTTTATAAGGAATTTGCAATAAAAATACCTTCCTAAATGTAGCTGTGGCATAACTTCCTCAGTTCTTTAATAGCTTCCAGATGTTTAGATAACTTTGTTTAGAAACTTTGTAAATTATCAAAGTTCTTCGCTGATTAAATAAGACTTATAATAAAGCAAGTCTTCTCTGCCCTGTTAGACCTCATGATGTTGAAAAGCTTTTTGAGATCATAACTTCAAAGTTGTTTACGTGGTTATAGTCTCATAATAAACACAGGATTATAGACATTTCTGTAAGATTATAAAGGAAATGAAATAGAAATAATGACAAAATGACTTCCCATGTTCATATCGCTTTCTTTAAATGTTTACCAATTGGCCAGCAAACTTGATATGTTGAAAAGTCTTATTGACATCAAAGGATACTTTCTGTGGTACAAAGGGTCAAGTACAGTGCCTGTCAACCCACAGACTACTCTGTAACAGAGTTAAACAGTTTACTTGAGATAATGTCAAAACAAATGACAATTTGTACAGTGGGGAGTAAAAAGTCTAGATTTGTAGGTTGGAGACATGAATACTAAAGAGTTAGTAAAAGGTGAAGAGTCATTTGGAAAAAAGGGTGGAGAAATATTAATGAGATGCTCAACTACTATGGTTACACCCCAAATCTCAAGGAGTCTGAAAGTTAGAGAGAGGGATCTGATTTTAAAAACAAAAACAAAAACAAAAAAGGCTTGTGACTGACAGTGAGAGAGAAATTTTTTAAAATTTGATTTATTTGTTTTAAAGATAGACAATATTTTGGGACTTCCCTGGTGGCCCAGTGGTTAAGAATCTGCCTGCCATTGCAGGGGACACGGCTTCGAGCCCTGGTCTGAGAAGATCCCACATGCTGCAGAGCAACTAAGCCCGTGCGTCACAACTACTGAGCCCATGTGCCACAGCTACTGAAGCCCACACACCTAGAGCCCGTGCTCCACGACAAAAGAAGCCACAGCAATGAGAAGCCCGCACACCACAAGGAAGAGTAGCCCCTGCTCAACGTGACTAGAGAAAGCCCGTGTGCAGCAAGGAAGACCCAACACAGCCAAAAATAAATAAATAAATAAAGATAGGTAATATATTTTTTTCTGTTACAGTGCTTTTTTTTTAAACACCTTTGTGGAGTATAACTGCTTTACAATGGTGTGTTAGTTTCTGCTGTATAACAAAGTGAATCAGCTATACATATACATATATCCCCATATCTCCTCCCTCTTGCATATCTCTCCCTCCCACATTCCCTATCCCATCCCTCTAGGTGGACACAAAGCACCGAGCTGATCTCCCTGTGCTATGCGGCTGCTTCCCATTAGCTATCTATTTTACATTTGGTAGTGTATATATGTCCATGCCACTCTCTCACTTCGTCCCAGCTTACTCTTCTCCCTCCCCGTGTCCTTAAGTCCATTCTCTACGTCTGCGTCTTTATTCCTGTCCTGCCCCTAGGTCCTTCAGAACCTTTTTTTTTTTTAGATTCCATATATATGTGTTAGCATAAGGTATTTGTTTTTCTCTTTCTGACTTACTTCACTCTGTATGACAGTCTCTAGGTCCATCCACCTCACTACAAATAACTCAATTTCATTCCTTTTTTATGGCTGAGTAATATTCTATTGTATATATGTGCCACATCTTCCTTATCCATTCATCTGTCAATGGACACTTAGGTTGCTTCCGTGTCCTGGCTATTGTAAATAGAGCTGCAATGAACATTGTGGTACATGAAACTTTTTGAATTATGGTTTTCTCAGGGTATATGCCCAGTAGTGGTATTGCTGGGTCATATGGTAGTTCTATTTTTAGTTTTTTAAGGAAACTTCATACTGTTCTCCATAGTGGCTGTATCAATTTACATTCCCACCAACAGTGCAAGAAGGTTCCCTTTTCTCCACACCCTCTCCAGCATTTATTGTTTGTAGATTTTATGATGATGGCCATTCTGACCAGTGGGAGGTGATACCTCCCTGTAGTTTTATTTGCATTTCTCTAATGATTAGTGATGTTGAGCATCCTTTCATGTGTTTGTTGGCAATCTGTATAAGGCAGATAATATTTTAAGGCTACAGAAAATAACAACAAAAAGGAAGACTTGAAATTTAAATGTGATAATACAGCAGAGATGTCACATGTAGCCATTGTCATTTCGTGTGTGAGGTGAACTGGTGCTATTATCACGCTTCTGGATGGAGCTCTGTCGCACAGCTTGATTTCTCTTTACTGATCATCACCATCCTTTCCATCTGAATTGGTGTGAGTACGAAAACCCACAGTTTTTTGTACAGAAGGATTTACAGGATAGCTCTAAACTCCTTATAGTAAACTGGCTTTTAGAGTATAGTTTAAAGAACTTTAAAGGAGGCACATACTGTAAAATATTATTGTAGTAGAAAAGTCCACCTGCTTAGAATTAACCCCATTCTATCCCAAACAATTGGTGAAATACTTCTTTAGAAGCGGTTTTCAGTTGCTTTTATTACATTGTTTTCTGGGTCTTCTTTCACATCCTTTCCCCTGGGAATTCTCTTTACTAAAATTGTTCTGTGATCCAACAAAGGGACCATGCTGCCAAACTGGAAAAAAATAAACCGTTTACTTTCCTTAGCCTATATTTTTTGTCTCGATTTGTCTTCTAATCATTTTTGTTTTTTAGTTTTGGTTTTTTGATGGATAACAAGGAGATTATAGTAAGGCAAGGCTCCCCTTGCCTAGGTAAGTTCTCCCACAAGCTATGTGTCCTATATTCTGTGATTTTTAAAAAACTACTTCTCACTTTGGAACCTATATGTGATGAGGGATGTATTTCTTCAGATGAGCACATGTACACAAACATAATTATGATATTGTCCTAATTTCCTAACAAGATCAATCATATCTAATTCACATTGTTGTTATGTTGTTCAAAAAAATGAATATATACCTTGGGAATCAAGGTCATATAGGTAGAAATACATTGCTACCGTGCATTTATCTTAAAGTCAGTAATTGATATTCCTGAATACAAAGCAAAACTGCTGTTGAGAATTAAATGTTAAGTATATTTATTTAAATAAGAGGCCTAAAATTGTCTATAATTTTGAGGGACAAAAGCATATTTAATTTTGACAATCATGCTACTTTATTTTATTTTATTTATTTATTTTTTATTATTTTTTTTGGCTGCATTGGGTCTTCATTGCTGCACGCAGGCTTTCTCTAGTTGCGGCAAGCAGGGGCTACTCCTCATTGTGGTGGCTTCTCTTGTTGCGGAGCACGGGCTCTAGGCATGTGGGCTTCAGTAGTTGTGGCGCATGGGCTTAGTTGCTCCGCGGCATGTGGAATCTTCCTGGACCAGGGATCAAACCTGTGTCCCCTGCATTGGCAGGCAGATTCTTAACCACTGCGCCACCAGGGAAGTCCCCATGTTTCCTTAAAAAAAATTTTCAGAAATAAAAATAAAAGCTGGTAATTACTTAGCAGTAACAGGTTGGTGTTAAGGATACAACTCAATCCTATTAAACCAAATGTTAAGGGTAGTATCTATGCTATTTTAAAACTGGTTTTAATATATTAAAAAAAATTTTTTGGAGTAGTATAGTTGATTTACAATGTTGTGTTAGTTTCGGGTGTACAGCAAAGTGAATCAGTTATACATACACATATATCCACTTCTTTTTTTCTTAGATTCTTTTCCCATATAGGCCATTACAGAGTATTGAGTAGAGTTTCCTATGCTATATAGCAGGTTCTTATTAGTTATCTATTTAATATATATGGTAGTGTGTATATTTCAGTCCAATCTCCCAATTTATCCCTCCCCCCCATCCCCTGGTTTTAATATTTTTAAGACAATTTGAAATACATTCACGGAGTGAAGAGTTGTTTAATTCTTTCTGCTGTGGAGGCCTACGATAAAAGCAGAGAGACACCGCTACTTAGAGACCATATAGATACACAATTTTTTCTCAGAATATTTTAAAATTAAACTTTTAGGGACTTCCCTGGTGGTCCAGTGGTTAAGACTCCACTCTTCCAGTGCAGGGGGCATGGGTTGAATCCCTGGTCGGGGAACTAAGATCCTGAATGCCGCATGGTGCAGCCAAAAAAAAAAATTAAACTTTTTAAATTGAAGTGTAACATTCATACAGAAAAGTGCACCAATCATAAGTTTATCGCTCAATGAATTTTTGCAAGGTTAACACACCTGTGTAACCACTATCTGGATCAGGAAATAAATCTTTGCTAGTAACCCAGAAGCCCTTCTCTGTCGTTACTCCACCAGCAAGATTAAATCATCCTTAATTTCTATCACCATAGACTTATTGCTTGTTTTTGAACATTACATAAATAGAACTGCACTGTATAAATTCTTTTGTGTCTGGCTTTTTTCATTCAGCATTATATTTTTGAGGTACATCCATGTTTGCTTGTATTTGCTATAAAATTCATTTGTTTTAATTGTTGTATAATAACTGATTATATGAATATACCATAATTGTATTGTTTGTGGATATTCTGTTATTTGGGCTGTTGCAAAAAAATGCTGCTATGCACAGCTGCATACATATCTTGGTGTATTTATGTCCATATTTCTTTAGAATATATTTCTTGGAGTAAAATTTTGAAGGCATAATATATGCATATGTCCAGTTTTACTATGAACTGCCAAATAGTTTTCCAAAATGGTTTTACCAATTTGTACTCTCACCATCCTTAACATTCGGTATTATCATTCTTTTAATTTTAGCCACTCTGATGGGTTTATAGTGGTATAACACTGTGATTTATTTATTTTTATTTTCAAAAAAAATTTATTTAGTTTATTTATTTATTTTATTTTTGGCTGTGTTGGGTCTTTGTTGCTGTGCACGGCCTTTCTCTAGTTGCAGCGAGCGGGGGCTACTCTTTGTTGGGGTGCGCGGGCTTCTCATTGTGGTGGCTTCACTTGCTGCGGAGCACGGGCTCTAGGCACGCAGGCTTCAGTAGTTTTGGTACGTGGGCTTAGTAGCTGTGGCTTGCGGGCTCTAGAGCGCAGGCTCAGTAGTTGTGGTGCACGGGCTTAGTTGCTCTGCGGCATGTGGGATCTTCCCGGACCAGAGCTCAAACCCGTGTCCCTTACATTGGCAGGCGGATTCTTAACCACTGCGCCAACAGGGAAGCCCAACACTGTGATTTAAATGTGCATTCCCCATGTGACTAATAATGTTGAGCACCTTTTCATATATTTGTTGACCGTTTGAGTACCCTGCTTTTATGAAGTGACCATGTCTTTTGTCCATTTTCACTGAGTTTTCTGGCTTATTTTATTGATTTGTAGGTGTTCTTTTTATTTTAGATAAGGATACTTTGTGAGATATATGAATTCCAACACTCCCACTTTGCACCTTGCCTTTCACTCTCATCATGATGTCTTCTGATGAGCAAACGTTCTTAATTTCTTTTTTTTTTGGCCGTGCAGCGCGCAGGTGGGATCTCAGTTCCTCAACCAGGGATCGAACCTGTGCCCCCTGCAGGGGGAGCATGGAGTCTTAACCACTGGACCACCAGGGAAGTCCCCCAAAATTCTTAATATTAGTGAAGTGTAGTTGATCAATCTGCTTCTTTATGGTTAGTGTTGTGTGTGTGCATGTGCACGTGGGTGTGTGTGCTAATTGTGAGACATTGTTGCCTATTCCAATATGATGAAGACATTATTTTATATTATCTTCTAGATAGAAGCTTTATCGTTTTTACCATTTACACATGTCTACATTCCTGCTACAACTAACTGGCTTTTATGTATGGAGGGAAGTTTGGGTCAAGATTCATTTCTTTTCCTATGTGGTTATTTGATGGACTCGATATCATTTATTTTATTTTATTTATTTATTTATTTATTTTTGGCTGCGTTGGGTCTTTGTTGCTGCGTGCGGGCTTTCTCTAGTTGTGGCGAGCGGGGGCTACTCTTCGATGCGGTGCCTGGGCTTCTCATTGCAGTGGCTTCTCTTTGTTGCGGAGCATGGGCTCTAGGCACACGAGCATCAGTAGTTGTGGCTCGTGGGCTCTAGAGCGCAGGCTCTGTAGTTGTGGCACACGGGCTTAGTTGCTCTGCAGCATGTGGCATCTTCCCGGGCCAGGGCTCGAGCTCTTGTCCCCTGCATTGGCAGGTGGATTCTTAACCACTGTGCCACCAGGGAAGTCCTCGATATCATTTATTGACAGAACCATCCTTTCTCTACTTCCCTGCAGTGGCGCCTTTCTCATGAATAAGTGGCCATATATGTGTGGGACTGTTTTGGGACATTTTATTGTGTTCCAGTGGTCTATTTGTCTATCCTTCTAGGATTATCACACATCCTATAGCTTTACAATAAATCTTGATATCAAATATTGTTTAAAAAAACCCTAGATTTTGAATTAAAAGAATATTTTTAAATGAATAAAAGCAAAAATGTGACAGCAAAATGTGCAGAATATTTCAAGAGAATTTTATAGTCATATTAGAAAAGAAGTACCAAAAATCAATTATCTTAGTAAGTTTTTCAAGATTTCAGAAAAATAACAGCAAACGAAAGAAATAATGAAGATAATCTCAAGTACTAATTAGATAGAAAACACTTGAATAATGGGAAAAATCAATAAAATCAAAAGTTTTTCCTTAAAATAACTAGTGAAACTGATAAGCCTCTAGGAAGATGAATCAAGGGAAAAAAAGAGAGAAAGCACAGTGACCTAGATCAGGAATGAAGTAAAGGACATCACTACATTTTGACATGAAAAGGGTAAAAAAGCGTTATGAACAATTAATCAATAAATTTGAAAATTCAGGTGAAATTTTAAAATTCCTTGAAAAATGTTACTTACCAAAACTTATTTAATACAAATATGAACCCATAATTAATCCTTTCCACAAAGAAAACTCTAAGCCCATATGGCTTTATCAGCGAATTATTTATACACTTAAGGAAAAAATAACTCCAATCTTTTTTTTTTTAGTATTTATTTATTTGGCTGCGCGGGGTCTTAGTTGCGGCATGTGGGCTCTTAGTTGCAGCATGTGGGATCTAGTTCTGTGACCAGGGATCGAACCTGGGCCTCCTGCATTGGGAGCACGGAGTCTTAGCCACCGGAACACCAGGGAAGTCCCAAGAACTCCAATCTTACACAACCTCTTTCAGAAAGTAAAAAATGAGTGTAAACTTTCCAGTTAGTTTGTTTTATAAGGTCAACATAATCTTGATATCAAAACCTGAAAAGGATATTATTTAAAAGGAAATATTACAGTCCAATCTCTGTCATGAATGAAAATTTAAAAATCCTAGCTACAATACTAGCCAATTGAATATGGCAGTATATACAAAGGATACTACTTCACAATTAAGTTTTATTATAGGAATGCAAAGTTGGCTTAACAGGGACTTCCCTGGTGGCACAGTGGTTAAGAATCCTCCTGCCAATGCAGGGGACATGGGTTTGATCCCTGGTCAGGGAAGATCCCACATGCCGCGAAGCAACTAAGCCTGTGCGCCACAACTACTGAGCCTGCACTCTAGAGCCCGCAAGCCACAACTACTGAGCCCATGTGCCACAACTACTGAAGCCCGCGCGCCTAGAGCCCGTGCTCCACAAGAGAAGCCACCGCAATGAGAAGCCTACGCACTGCAACAAAGAGTAGCCCCTGCTCGCCGCAACTAGAGAAAGCCCACGCGCAGCAACAAAGACCCAGTGCAGCCAGAAAGAAAGAAAGAAAGAGAAAGATTGGTTTAACATTTGAAAATCAATTATTGTAATTCACATCATAATCAGATAAAGGAAAGAACTTATTTATGATCATATTAACAGATTCAGAAAAAAATCATTTGATTAGATTCAATACCTGTTCATGATTTTAAAAAAGAAGAAAATGTAAAGTCTTGACAATTTAAGATTAGAAAGTATTTTTAATTTGATAAAGGATATTTACCAAAAAAGCTCATACATGTACTCATAGACATATGTACAAGAATATTAGTTTTATTGTAGGTATTACTTATAGAAGCAAAAAATTTTAAGTACATACATGTCCATTGGTAAGGGACAAGTTACATACATCATAACCTAAAAATCTAGCTGCTACAATGACACAGGTTAATAGGTTTCTTTCACTCTGTCTTATTTGCGTGCATATTTTAGATGACTCTTTCCCTTGGGGAAGTTTTATTTTTTTCACTGTAGGTTTTGTCTCCTGCCCTTGCCCCCCAGGGTTAACTTCTGGACAACCTTGTTAGTTTTCTTTGTGGCATAAGGTTTAGAGACTACTCTTATCTTTGAAAGTCTATCCTTGTCTGTTAGCCTTTTCCAAGACATACCAAAAACACTTTTTTTTAATATTAAAGCTATAACTGAAATCAACTGGGCAAGCTGTTTTCTGAGGTCAGAGTTTCTGGAGATCTGAACAGGTATCAGTGAGGAAGCAAGGGAAGCTGCTTGACCAGGTTGATAAGATTTATCAAGGCTTGTGGTTAATTTAGCTGATAGGTGTCCCACTCAGACTATTCTCACATCTTAAATTTTAGTTCTCTGAAAAACCTCCATGTGTCTGGAATTCTCCCCATGTGTTGCTACTCCAGTCAGTGGAATGCCCAGTTTAACTTGGCAAGACAGCTTTGATTGACATCACTGAGCTCAAATGAATAGTCAGATCTTACTTATCTCAAAGTCTCATGTCCATCCACCTTTGGAGGATTTTACTTAGTCATAGTTTTTTAGTTCATCTCAATTTTTCTTACAGGAGCAGACATTTTAGAATATTAAATACTTGACATGTGTAACCCATTAGGGTGAATATATTCTCTTACAAAGGGTACATGAGGCTCTCATATGAAAAGTGCATTGTTTTTTATATGTAATAATTTAATTAAGCCACTACTTATTTAGGTGTCATTGATCAATGGGTTAAAAAGTTATAAGCCAAGTGCTACTCTTTTTTGGAAGGTGGTTTGCCTGTCTACTTAGCACATGGTATATCACAATGAAAATATTTGCTCAGTTTACTGAGTTTAAATTTAAATGAACTGAATTATCATGCTTTGAGGGTTTTGCTTAGCTAAGACTTTCTGGGAAAGTTATATTTAAAATAATAAATGGATAAAACACTTAAAAATCTAACACACTTATGAAAACCTGCAGTGAATCCTAACCCAAGCTCCTCTTTAAAGCCTTAATGCCTTTGCTCATGTGTTTTCTCTTAAAAGCTACCCATCCACTCTAATTTCCATGATACCCTTAATCAGAATTCATCATTCTTTTTAGCAAATAAAGGAAGAGAGATAAACAGTGTGAAGGGTCATGTGGGAGAATTTTTAATAGGAACTATGCCTGGAGACAGTTTACATCAACTCTACCCACCTTCCATTGGCCAGAACCCACTCACATGGCCACACTTAACTGCAAAGGAGGCTCGGAGATGTGGACAGTTTTGTGCCCCAGAGGAAAAGAAAATATGCCTTGTCACATAGCCTTGTCTCTGCCATCATCTATTCTTCTGTCAGCAAATACCTGTTTTATCCTTCTTTCCACACAAAGAACATACACCTTCCCTCTACAAGGGAAACAACGCAGAGTCTCATCCTGTCATGGAACCCAGCGCAATGTACAGGATCTCTGGGAAATGTACAGTCTTCTCTATCAGTATCAAATGTGGCTCCTTGTAATCTAGCAAACTATTAACTAAAAAGCCATGGTATCTGTAGCCCTTACACCCAATACTGTAGCAGCAGAGCAAAGACAATTTGTAATCTCTTGTTCCTTGAATATTTGGTAGGTCTTATCTATAAACCACTTCACTCTAGTGCTTCCTTTTTGTGAGTTTTATTTATTATTATTTTATTATAACATTTTTTTCTTTTTTGGAGTTTTAAAACTTCTGATTCAATTTCAGTGATGCCCATGGAAATTTCCTTTTCTTTTTCTTTTTGAGCTGGGTTTAGCAATTCACAATTTTTCTAAGAATTTTTCCATTTCCCCTAAACTTTTAAATTTGTCTTAAAGTTAATAGTATTTTTCTGTTATCTTTTAAATTCCTTTATCTGCTTTCCTTTTCTTACTGTTATAATTGTTCACTTGTGTCATCTCACTTTTTTTCTAGATTGGTCTTGCCAGAGGTGACTTATTTTATAAATATTTTCATAGAACCAAATTTTGACTGCAATGATTCTTTCTTCTGAATATTTCTTAGATCATTAATTTCCAATTTTATATTTATTACTTTCATATGGAATATTTTCTTTTTAAAAAAAATTAATTCTGTAAGTTGGATGTTTATTAATTTTCAGCCTTCCTCTTTTTCAGTACATATATTTAAGGCCATGAATTCTTTCTGAGCACCATTTTAGCTGAATTCCATGATTGTTCTCATGATTTTGTAATTGTTTTAAGCATTCATAATTTCTATTACGTTTACTCCTTTCCCCATGAGTCATTAAGAAGTACCTTCCTCCAAATATATGGAGCTTTAAAAGTTAATTACTATTCTTTTCTTACCTAATTGCTGTGAATTATGACATATGGTATATGATATCAGTTGCATGAAACTTGAGACTTGAGTTTGAATTCGAAATCTGAGATTTATTTTATGGCCTGATATGTAATTTTCATAAGTGGTCTTTGCATGCTTGAGAAGAATGCATATTCTGCAGTTGTTGAAATTTCTGCAAATTTCTACATATGTTCATTATATCAAGATTGTTCATTGTATTTTCAAAACCATATAATCTTACTGAGTTCTGTCTGCTTGGTCTGTCAAATATTGATAGAGGTGTCATACTCTCCCTTTATGATAGTAGTTCATTAACTTTTACCAGGAATTCCATTTATATTTGCTTTATGTATTTTGAAGCTATGTTATAAGATGCATGTTACAAACTATGTTAGAAGCTATGTTACAAGTTTAACATTTTTATACCTTCCTGGTGAATTGAATTATTTTTCCATAATATTGATCCATCTTATCTCTAGTAGTGCTTTTCACCTTAAAATCTATTTTATCTATTATTAATAGAGCAACATTAGCTTTCTTTTAGTTAGTATTTGCCTGGTTTACCTCTTTCAATCCTACTATAATCTTTCTCTGTCCTTAGATTTTAGGTGTTCAGATTATAGTCGGATTTTTGAAATGGTAGTCAGTTTCAGATTGAATTTAATTGGTGTAAAATGGAACTCAATGGTGTTTGTATATTGATATCAAAAAATTGTTTTACCCTTGTAGTTCATGTATACTCTAAAGTGGCAGAAACTAAGTATAGTCTGTGTCAAGTAGTGAGGACACTTTGAGGGCAGAGATAGGAACCAATATTCCCTTTACTGGGTAGTTACCGGTTTGAAACTGTACTCTCCAGGAGGATATTCCTCTGGAAGGTGGGGTCATAGGACACATAACATATACATAACCTTAAAATCCCGATCCTTCTAAGTGTTTTCCAATAAGTAGAACACAGATGTGTACCTTGGGGGAAACCACACAAAACCAAACTGAAGATTTTCTAATACCAACCTTCTACCTCACATCTGTTTTGCATAAACTAAGGACCACCCCTTAAGATGGTCAGTTATCCAAATGGAGGAATTTGGTTAGAAACTGCAACATTCCAGTTCCAATCCCACTGTCTTTACTATTTCCAGTGGCTATTTTATAAACTAGCCAGTGAGGTCTGGGCTATGTGACTATCGCCAGCAAAACCCTTCTAATCCAGGGGATTCCTCTTCTAATTTTTCTTCTGGTGCTTTTATTCAACAGTCTCTTCTGCTGCTGCTGTTGTAGCTGTTGATGGGTTTTACCAGTACTTGCTGAGGCCACTTAGAAATTATGCTGCACACGTGGTGCCCCTCACTGCGTGCCCAAAGAATTTAGCTTTCGCTGCCATGTACGTCAGAAGCGTGCTGCGGTATTGGGGGGCAGTTTTGCCTGTCCAGTGAAGTCCAGTGATGCTGCTTCAAGGTCGTTTTGCCGCCCCAATCCCCACATCTAATTAAGTGTGCCCTGGAAGTGCAGTGTTTCCTTTCACCTGACCAAGCCCTCCCTCCATTCACTGTTTGGGAAAGAGCTTAGTGACTGCGGGTCTGCTGACCCCAGTCCTGTGAGGGGAGGTCACGTGGCAATCCATTTTCGTCAAAGCTTGGTGTTCTGTCTCAGTCATTTCCCATCCTAGGACATCGGCCTGCTCCCGGCAAAATGAGGATCCAGGCCCCTAAGCCTCTTTCCACGGTCTCCTCTTTCCCTTAGACTCTAGGTTTATGTCTGTGAATGGGCCTGGAGCCTTCTCTTTGGACCTCTCTAAGCCTTTCTGTCCTGAAGATCAGGCACACACGGAAGGCTCTATAACCTTTCTTTATTTATCACTGAGAATCAAAGTAAAATATAAACTTTCATAAACTTGCTCTGTGTTACTGTCCGAATGTAACTGGTATAAAATGAGACTCAATGATGTTTGTATATTGACATCAAAAAACATTGTTTTGGGCTTCCCTGGTGGCTCAGTGGTTAAGAATCCGCCTGCCGATGCGGGGGACACGGGTTCGAGCCCTGGTCTGGGAGGATCCCACATGCCGCGGAGCAGCTAAGCCCGTGAGCCACAACTACTGAGCTTGCGCGTCTGGAGCCTGTGCTCCGCAACGAGAGGCTGCTGTGGTGAGAGGCCCGCGCACTGCGGTGAAGAGTGGCCCCCGCTTGCCGCAACTGGAGAGGGCCCTCGCACAGAAACGAAGACCCAACACAGCCAAAAAAATAAACAAATAAATAAATAAAGTGAAATTCTTAAAAACAAAACAAAACAAAACAAAACAAAAAAAACATTGTTTTGGGCTTCCCTGGTGGCTCAGTGGTTAAGAATCCGCCTGCCGATGCAGGGGACACGGGTTCGAGCCCTGGTCCGGGAAGATTCCACATGCCGTGGAGCAACTAAGCCCGTGCGCCACAACTACTGAGCCCATGAGCTGCAACTACTGAAGCCCGTGTGCCTAGAGCCCGTGCTCTGCAACAAGAGAAGCCACTGCAATGAGGAGCCCGCACACGGCAACAAAGAGTAGCCCCCGCTCACCGCAACTAGAGAAAGCCCGCACCCAGCAACGAAGACGCGACGCAGCCAAAAATAAATAAATAAATAAATAAATAAAATAAATTATAAAAACAACAACAACAAAACATTGTTTTATTCTTGAAGTTCATATAACCTCTAACTAAAGAGGCAGAGACTAAGTGTAGTCTGTGTCAGGTGGTGAGGACAATTTGAAGGCAGAGATAAGAACCAGAATTCCTGACTCTCTTTACCAGATTTGTTGTCTACCAGACTGTGAACTCCACCACAGCAGGGATGATGTATTATTCTTTTCTGAATGTTCAGAGCATGGCATGAGTCCTGGTACATGATGACACTCAGATTGTTAAACTGAAATAATACATCTTTGTTTCACCCTTTCCAAATGTAACTTTTTGGGGGGATTTTTACTGGGCCTGTTCTATATCTGCTTTCAGTGCTAGGGACCAATCGATCGTGAGATCCCATAGCAAGCAACTGGGAGACTCACAGATGCAGAGAACAGACGTGTGGTTGCCAAGGGGGAGGGCGAGAGGGAGAGGGATGGACTGGGAGTTTGGGGTTGGTAGATGCAAACTATTACATTTAGAATGGATAAACAACAAGGTCCTACTGTACAGCGCAGGGAACTATATCCAATCTCCTGGCATAAACCATAATGGAAAAGAATATTAAAAAAAAGAATGTATATATGTGTATAACTGAGTCACATTCCTGTACAGCAGACATTAGCACAACACTGTAAGTTAACTACACTTCGATTAAAGAGAAAAAAGGAGATTCTGCTCCAGTGTCAGCATGTCCAGGCCTCTTTCTGTGTCACTGAGCCAGAGGAAGCAGGGGTGTGTGGGGCACAGCTCCAACTATGATTGAAGGAGTACCTCAGTTTGGCAGGCTTGAGATGCTCGTGTGCATCATTAGCAATAGCTGGGAGTGGCCTTTCAAAAGGAGATTATCATCACTCAGTGTGACTCAGATGGAAAAGGGGCCTTGTGATACTTTTGAGGAAAAACCAGTGGAAGATTTTACTGTAGATGGAAAGCAGAAGGGTTGCTTGAGGGCAGACTCAAATACTAGACTAGAAAAACCCAGCTTCCGTGGTAAATTGTTTACCAAGATGCCTGCGAACAATTCTTCCTATCACTGGGCACACATTCCACTCCTCCTATCAAGAGGTGAAGTCTGTGATCCCTCTCCTTGAATTGGGGCTGGTTCTCCGACTCGCTTTGACCAACAGAATGGGGCACACGTGATGCTGTAGGACTTGTGGGCCTAGGCCTGAAAGGCCTTGCAGCTTTTGTTTATACCTTCTCAGAGGCCAGATGCCATGTAAAGAAGTCTGGGTTATCCAGCTAAGAGGCCGCATGGAAAGAGAGAGGCCCTGGAAGATGAGCGTCCATGTAGAGGAGAAATCAGGCTCCCCAGGTGACAGGCAGCACATGGGAGTGAGGCCATCTTGGGTCCTTCATTCACGGTTGAGCCTCCCAAGCTGATACCACATGGAGCAGAGACGAGCCATCCTGCTGAGCCCTGCTTGAATGCCCGCCCTACAGAATCAGGAGCAATACAATTGTTGTCATTAAATTTTGGAGTTATGCAGCCACAGGTAACTGAAACTGCTCCAGTGAGTGGCCAGGTGATGGAGTGACTCCTCTTGGTATTTGCATGGTGTCTTTGTTGCTTCTGGCAGTGGAACCGGGATACATGCATTCACAGGGAAGATCGAGATTGCCTCCATCAGACGGCATGCGAGGGCATTGCCAGGTCTTCTTGCCTGTGCATCATGGAAAGGAAGAGCAGGTTCTCAATCTAGAGCCACCCAGATACTTCCACCTGGTTGGCCTTGGCACCCAGAAGTCACAAAGATAAAAGAATGAATCACCGGTATAGTGAGATAAAGATTCCTTAGGAGCATGCCTGTGTGAGTGAGTTGCTAAGTAACGGCACTAAGGAAGTCCTGGGTGAATTTATAGTCCAGATTGCCAGGCTGGCTTCGCTTGCAGATGGTGCCCAGGATTAAGGCTGTGATGCTAACCTTGGATGTGGTGAATCTCAGGCCTGGTATCTATTCCTGTCTTGTTCTCAGTGTCAGTCTTGCCTGTTTGTCCAGTCTGTCTAATGGGAAGACCCAGACTTGCTCTTATCAGTTTTTTTTCCTAGGGATTGATGTTCTGGCCTTGTCCAGGCAGACAGTGTTCCAGCCTGCCTACATCTCTGGATATCACCTGTTCAGGACTTTGTCCTGCTGTCTGTCCATTCCCCTCTTCTTGCCCTGCTAAGACTTGCTTGCCTGGACTACCACCTGTTGTTTACTGACATCTGTATGGTACCATGTTCCATCTGTTTTCTTCACTTCCTTATAGGTCCTAGTATTTGATTTTCCTACCTTCAGTTCCTGCTAGGTCTTCACTGAATCTGCTCCATTCCCTTGAAATGTTGGGGCCAAGTAAGGCTGTGTCCAACACAGAGTATAATTCTTCCACATGATAGCCTTTAGATATTTGATAACAACCTTTCCATCACCTTTAATCATCTATCTCTTTAGGCCACGTCTTGCTGGCTCCCACATTATCAAGGTCACCCATCTACGGGTATAATTTAGCTTGTCAATGTTCCTCCTAAAAGGTGGTGTACAGAAGTGATTTGCAGACTTCAACAGAGGATATAATAGGGATATAATTTCCTATGATAAGGACATTATGTTTCATAAATTATGCCTACATTTATGTTATTATATTGCATTAACATTTTAAAGGGGTTTCATCACAGGTAGATCAAAGTTCTGTAGGCCCTAAACCTTATATAACTTTAGGGATTCTTTAAAAAAAATAATAAAATTATGCATATAGTTTCAAGGCCTGTGTAGTTTCGAGGACTAATTTCATTGTAAATCTGCCTTTAAGTTCGTAATAGTATTGTCTTGTAATATTCCCAGGTCTTCTTTACCAGAACGGCTTTCTGGTCAAACTTCCCCTGTATAGTAGCTAACATACCTTATTAAGTTTTACTTGGCTGCTTAGCATTGGGGGCGTTAAGTAAGTTAACTCACGTGTGGGATTGCGAACAATGCCTGGCACATAAAGCACATAGTAAATGTTAGCTTTTATTATTTTTATTATTCCCTGGCAGGACCTTAGCAAGTAACTTATCTTCCGGACTCTTACTTTTCTCTTTGATGTAATGAAGATAACACTTGCCCTGCCTTTTTCATAAAGATCCTGTGAGGATCAAATGATAAAATATGTTAATGTGCTTTGTTCACTGAAAATATCATACGCACGGAAGGTATTGTAACTGAGGTTTGATTTGACATTGTTAATTTTAGAAAAGGCTCTGTTTAGGAAAGAAAAGAAGACTTTGGCCGAGGTGCAGTCTCTAAAGACCTCCGTCGAGGTGCGAGGGGGCATAAGGAGAAGAGGTACATGTGTGCCAGATGCTAGAGGCAATGACTTGGACAGCCCGTTTGACATGCTAAGGTTCAGAAAAGAAGAAATAACTAGAATCTGAAAGAAGACCATCTAATTATACAAAAGAACGGGGAGGTATCGTTTGTGTGCGTATGTGTGTCTTTCCACAGTCGGCCTGAACCTAGGTTTCCAGCCTTCAGCCGCATCCTGCTCTGCAATCCAGGCTCCCAGGCCCCCGCCTGGAGATCCTACCCACACTTTGGGTTCAGCATAAAAGCCCCTCCTCCAGTGGGCTTCCCCAATCCCTCCCGTCCCTCCCACAGGAAGAATAAACGGTTCCCTGCCACTGCTCTCTCTGTGAAAGCACTTCTTCCACTCTAGACTGAGGAGAATCTAGTTTTCCCTATTTCTGTATCAACAGGGCCTAGCCTGGGGTAAAGGTTTAGTCAATGGATTCACTTTGAAGAAATAACTTTTGAAAGTTGATAAAAGGGCATTTAAGATCGGGATTCGCGGGTAACAAAGGCTTGCACACAGGCATCAGCACTCATTATCCAGAGCAGCTCCGAGGGCGAGACGCGTCCTTCCTGCGCACGGTACCCGGCCAGGGCGCGCGGCGAATCCCTCGGGAAGGGTCGCCCGGGCTGGCGCGGAGGCGTGGCCTGGGCACAGGGGGCGTGTCTCAGCCCGCGGGGGTTTCCGCACCCGGTGCGCGTCCGGCGGGGGCGCGGGAGGGGCTTCCGCCGCGAGGGGGCGGGGCTGGCGCGCGGAGTCCTCTGACGGCCTCAGCCAGGGAATTTCAATTTGAAACCTACGGGAGGGAGGAGGCGGGTGCTGCGGCCGGCGGCTGGCGCTGAAGCTGGACGGGTCCCCGCGGCGAGCGAGCTCCTGAGTACGGCGTCCGGGTAAGGAGGTGTGCGGAGCTGTGGAATGGCGGGCCCGGGGCGGGGTATCCCGGGCCGAGCGTCTGGTCCCTGCGTCTCGGATTTTTCCTGAGGCTGCAGCTGGGAAGCTGATCCCGGGCAGGAAGCGGTGGCGGGACGGTTCCACCAGGAGGGGGAGGGCGGCCGGCTTTGGGGTTTTCTGCGAGTCCCTGTCTCCTCTCCTACTCGTTCCCGCCCCGCGGACCGGGTCCTGTTGTTGCTCCAGGCCGGATCCCTGCTTCCCCGCTCCACTGCGGTCCCCCACTTCTCCCTTCTCGGGAGCCGGGGCCGCGTCTCGTCGGCGCCGGGAGAGGTGGGGGCCTGGTGAGAACTGCGCCGGCCCCGCGGGGGTGCGGTGGGCTCAGGGTCACGCGTCCCGGGCCCCGCGGAGCGGCTGCAGGAGGGATCCGGCTCCATCCTGGGCGCGGGCCGCGGCGCGCGAGCCTGTCCCAGTTCGGAGCGGCCGTCCTCCTTCGACTCCTGGCGATGAGCGCGGGGGCTCGGGGTACGCGGCGGCGGCGTCGCCCTTCTGGAGGATAATTTTGGGAGACGAAACGTAGGCGAGGACGTCGCGCGTCCCTCGGCCGGCCGCGCGCGTGGGCGCTGCGTGGAGCCGGGCGAGGGGTGCGTCAGCCCCAAGCACGGTGCGTGTCCGCCGCCGCCGCCGCTCGCTCTGTCCCGCAGGACGGGTGCGACCTGGCCGGTACGGAGAGAAGCGCAAGTTTTGCTCTCTGATCCTTGCAGTCCCGGCACACAGGCCATCTCACCACCCATGGCTTATTTTTCTTCTCTAGATTTGAGGGCAGAGGGTTGGGAGGGTTGTTAGTTGAGCTGCAGGGGAAGGACCAGGAGGAGAACAGAACAGAAAGAGCAGCGTTGGAATCGGAGTCTAAATCTCCAGCCCCAGACGCTGCCTGTGGCAGCCGGGATGTCTGCTGGAAGCCGTCGGTCATCATGCTTCCCGAGATCGCTCATCTCCCTTGAGGTCAGGTTTTTTGGTGAAGTGAGAAGAACTCTCGCCTAGAGTCTATTATTTGGGGGGGGGGTGTCTCTTTGTGGAGCCCTCCCTAATTGACCTAGGACGCCTTAAATTGCATTCCTTGTCACCACCACCGCTGCTCGTTTTTAAGAGCCCTGGTGCGGTGCGAGGGAAGGTAGAACCTAGAGGACCTGTGGATATATTTTCTCTTTTCTGAATCACATCTTTGCCTCAGTTTTCTGAACTTCTCGCATCTGAAATGGCACGTGTATGCTAGACGTCTTGTTCTTGTTACTGTTATTTAACCTTTTTTAAAAAATGAATCTTAACAGTTTTTCCTTTATTCTTCCGTTTTATTCAGTGACCTTTTAATTTTTTCCCTTGTTTTTTTCTTCTCACCGGAATCTATTATTTCTGTATTCTCTATTTATAGTACTGTATTGAGAATTAGAATTTTAATCCGTGTCCTATCACATTTCCCATTGGATTTAGGACTTGAGGGAAACTGAGTCAATTTCTTGGCCACAGGAGCTGGGATTTAGAATTCTCAGTCTTTGAACAGGTTTTACTGGGAAACGAATAGCACTTAATCCTATTCAGTTTCTGTTTGGAGGGCTCTTAGCTGTGAGAAATCACTGGATTGCTATTGCAGCCACTGATGGGGCTGCATTGCAATGCAATCTTGGATTGTGATAAGGGCCAACTCAATACATCCGTCAGGCGGACACAACTTTTAAAGAGTTAGGCTGTGTCACCTGTCAGAGTTCCAGGGATCAGTCCTAAAATTCAATTTGAGAATCACCATCAAACCTCAGATATCTACTTCATAGAGGTTATTGGAGAACTGTACAAGTGGTAATGGCTTGGAACAATGGCGTGGATTTAGGGCTAATTTAATCTTATCCTGTCTTCCTCACTTCTTGGGCAGAATTCCCACTGAAGTCAGTAGTGGTCTTGTGTGCAGAAGGACTGCTGAGAACAAGAGGCTGCTCATTTAGATTAGCGGGAGGGGACAGTTTCTTTCCTTTTGAAACATCCCTCTTTAAGAAAGACCTAGTCATAACAGTGCTTTAATCTCTTATCTCTAGTCAAAGTAGTTAGACCTTCCAGAGAAAATATGTGGATGAGTTGAGCCCCCAACTTCAGATTCTTGATACCTAAATTGAATGGGGATTGCCTAAAACGGTAAAAAGTGATAAAAAATATCATTTAACGAATTTCAGTAAAATTATTACTAACTTCAGTAAAAAATCTAAATTGCTATAGAATATTCTCAACTGGGTCCGTATATTAAACTGGGTAAATATACAACTGGGTATGTATATTAAAATCTGAAACTTAATTCCAAGTAGAAAGAAGCAGATTTGCAGATTTAGGGGACAAATCTGAAGAGGGCTCACCCCAAAATAACTATGGAAATATAAAACAAGAGAATTCAGATAGCCCTTGCTGTATTTGGAGAGGTAACTTTTAGTACAGTTTGTGTGTGTACAGGCTTTAGTGACTGTCTGGGCTCATCATTAGATTTGGAGGTTTCTAAGTTAGTTTTGTGCTGATCTGAGTTGGTGAGCTTGTTAGGTCCTTTGCTTCTTAACTAACGGTTTTGTGGTTTACCCTTTCCAAATTACCAGTTCGAAAGGATTGAGTTTAGAAAACCTATCCAGTCACCAGATCTTAAAAATAGATTTTTAAAAATCTGAACCGTGTCCACGTGGACTTCCCAACCACTTGCTTTCAACTAAAAATACTTGCAAAGATGACAAAGCAGTCTTCAACCAGAATATTTATTGGTAAAATTACTCTGTTATTTAGTAATATTGTATAGTTATGTTTAAGGTCGGGTTTTGCCCTGAATCACCACTCTCATATAACTGACTAGAGAACTACAAAGGTTCTATCTTTGCCACTTTATTTAGGAATGTGGAGTTTATATTTCATATAGCAGAATGCTAAATATTTTTGAAGATTTGCTTTTGTTTCTGTTTCCACAGGAAAGTATGGGCCTTTTTCTTTGTTTTTTGAACTGAAGTAGCCTGTTTAAGCGCTATGTGTGGCCTTTTTGGAAAAGTATGAATTACTAGTATTTTTATAAGGCAATAAAATAGTTTGTAGGGATCAATACTGCTGAGAATCAAATTTTGCATTTCTAAAAGTCTGTATTGTTTACTTGGGGAAAACAAAGGAAATATGGGGGAAATACCTCCCTACCCCACCTTTATTTAGAAATATTTCCAGTGGTCTTGTTTGTTTTTTTCAGATTCAGAATTACTGTACCTAACAACTGGGTACCCTTACACATTTAAAAGCCTCAAGTAAATGTTTATGCTGGCTTCAGTAGTCAGCAAATACTAGCCAAACACTAATTTACTGCCCTTTTATAGAATCTTGGAATCTCAGGGCTGGACCTTTAGGAGTCAGCAAATCCACTCTCAGCCCTTTCGCCCTCCCCCCAACACACAAACATTTCCAGCCTCTTTGGAAGGCCTGAATTAATAGAAGATTTGTATATGATTCCCCCACAGATTCCAGACAGAGCATTCTTTGGGAATGCCATTTTTTGGCACAAACCAGCAACCTGATAGTCATAAGATTTCTATCATTACTCTGACTGAGCAGTGCCCCAAACTAAAATCTAAAATGGAGTTAATGCCTGCTATCATTAACTGGAGGGGAATGGCCTCCAAGTGTAAATACTACAGTAATTTAGATGGTACAGGTAAGCCAAAAAGGAAAGAAAGAAAGAAATTTAAAAAAAATCAATTTATTTATTTTATTTTTGGCTGCGTTGGGTCTTTGTTGCTGCACACGGGCTTTCTCTAGTTGCGGCGAGCTGGGGGGCTACTCTTTGTTGTGGTGTGCGGGCTTCTCATTGCAGTGGCTTCTCTTGTTGCGGAGCACGGGCTCTAAGCGCGCCGGCTTCAGTAGTTGTGGCACGTGGGCTCAGTAGTTGTGGCTTGTGGGCTCTAGAGTGCAGGCTCAGTAGTTGTGGCGCACGGGCTTAGATGCTCCGTGGCATGTGGGATCTTCCTGGACCAGAGCTCGAACCCGTGTCCCCTGCATTGGCAAGTAGATTCTTAACCACTGCACCACCAGGGAAGTCCCAGAAATCATTTTTAATATCAGATAGAAATAACTGAGATAGTGATAACTAATGCTTTTTTTTTAGTTTTTTCTATGAAGTACGTGTATTTTGTACGAGAGAGGGAATACATATGTAGAGTTATGTGAAGTACCTATAACATTATGTGTACTTAATAAATTTGATGAATCAATTCGTTGAAACTTTATATAATATATTGGAGGCGCTTTTAATTAGGATTCTTTGAAAGTTGGAGTTAACTTTGTAGAACCTGGTACTGTTTCATGTAGAAATGTCACATAGGTTATATTTCATAGAGGTGATTTGCTTTTCTTACTCTTGGGTATTGTTTCCCCTTGTTTTGTGGTTGGCTTGATATATGTGGGTTTATTAGATACATGTTTTTCATGTCTAGAAGGGTAGATAATCTATATTTCCCTAAATATCTAGTTTTGGAGATAACATTGATTTTAATGAGAATTTTAGTGGTTTTCTCATTTTTTAAAGTGATGTCACTTTCCCTTTAGTATAGGGTAAACCTCAGGTGGCTTATGGGTGCATTCATACTGCTTCTGCTTTTTTTCAAAGATTGAATTTGGACTAATTTCATATTCTTAGTTACTTTTAAAGTAGAAATATATTTTCATATCACACATACTTCTTTGCATTTTTTTTTTTTTTTTACTTTAGTGTATTAGAGCCGTAAAGGTCTAAATTCATTATAGATTGCCTCACAAATAATCTTTATGGTAATATGGGATTTATTTGAGAAATAAGAATTATCTTTTTATTTGCTCTGAGAACTATCATAAGTAAGGTTTGCTTTAGGTAGCCAAGCTGACACTTCACATATGTGACTAAATTGAACGTCATGGGGATGGTTTCAGTTCTTTCCAGGTTAAGAACCAGAGGGCATGGAAAGAGTTCTAAAGTGATTTTGTCACTTGTTCATCTGTAGGACCTTGTTGTCTGGGTCAGATAGGAAGTTCATTGTATTTAAACTAAATCATTCATACTTTTACCAAGAAGCCAGTTTCCTCTTGCTTTTCTCTTTTTATGGCCTATTTATCTACCTTCATGAAAGAATTTTCAAATACTTAAAGACTTATGTTACCTTCTAATTTCCAAGAAAATCGTGATTTTAAAAACTTTTCACATAAGTCTGATTACCAAGTCTCTAATCATTTTTTCCAAGCCCTGAATTCAGGTTTCTAGACCTCCTGATGAGATTTGCAGCTGGACCTACCATCATGATAACAGCAGTTCTGAATTTAATCATATTTTTGAGTTTCCTATATTCTATCAATATATGTACACATCCCAGTATCCTGAAGATACTAAATGAATATGTAGTTTAAACTTTGCCATAATTCTTAGGTCTTTTCCTTTTTTCTAAATAGTCTACTTGTTTTTCACCCTTGATTCATCCGCCTAGGGTACCAGAAGGGAGGGTGAAAATCATTTAGTTTAGATTTTTGACCTTGAGGTGGGAAGTGTGGGGTTAGTGGGAAAGGTGTTGCCCAGGGTGGCCTCAGGGGTTCATGAACTGACTGAGACTGTTAAGTAAAGTGGGGTGTGTGTGTGTGTGTGTGAGAGAGAGAGAGAGAGAGAGAGAGAGAGATTTGGGGGAGCAGAGTTTGAAAAACAAAACGTTGAAAACTGCTGATGTAACTTCTATTCTTAATTTTTGAGATTAGAGAATCGAAGTCTTACGAGATTTTCTGTTTTTTTTTTCATGTTACCCCATTGCACTTTCATGCCCCCACTATTGTGCTTATTTCCTTTCAATTCTTTTAGTTGTCCGATTTTAGCCAGTTGTCAAGGTTAAACTGAATTCTGATATAAGATTGGCCTTGTATTTTCTTACCTTGAACTTAATGAATGGGTCTTTATTTCCTCACAAATTTCTTTGATGGAAATATTAATTAGAAGGGATCAGTAACAGGTGCACATTGTGGTGCTGGTTAGAATGCCGCTTATGCCAGTGGAGCCTTGGGTAAATTATTTCTCAAGGCCTCAGTTTCCTTATCTTCACTGTGGGGGTGAACAATCATAACCTACCTCAGAAAGTTAGATGAGGAGTAAATGAGCTAGTGCTTATAAAATGCTTCATGCAGTGCCTGGCTTCTGTGAAAATTGTTAGGTTAAGAAAAGACTTAGTGGGTTGCTTGTGAAAATGTGGTAAGCAGTTTTTTTTTTGCAGTGGTCAGGAATAATTATCTGGGTGGAAGTAGAGTCTTTGATATGAAACTGTAATTTCCTATGGTGATCACAAGTTAAAACCACTTTTTAACAATTTCAATATGGTATCTCTAGAATTTTTTGAACTATCCACTGCTTTTGGCAGTACTCAGAAAAGCATATAGATGGCAAAACTGTTTGGATCTAATTTCAGCATCACAGAGAGGTGGTAGTCTTTTTTGTTATGTTGCCTGAGGTAGCTGATTCGGAGTGTAAAACTTGTATGCATATGCTATATTATAACTTCCTCTCTCTACAGCTTCAGTGAACTTGCTGCAAGAAGGCTGTTAGTGGAATTTTTATTGATAGTGTTTAAGTCTCTGCATGTGACATTAAAGTGTGACCTTTTCACATCCAGCACATCTTTTTGTACCTGAAATAGATCTGCGGACATATTTTTCCCCTAACAGAGTGTTTTAATTTTAAATTAGTTGACAACATTAAGAAATCAGGAGGTTTCACAGAAATATCTTTCTTTTAGGTTTCTCTGGGAAAATTGGAGGACCTTGGCAACACTGGGCTCACGCTCCTCTGTTACAGCGCTGAGGAGTTCCTGCCCCATCTCACACAGGTCATCTTCTTACTTTGCCGAAGTCCCGCCCATTTCCTTTTGGCTTACCGCTGGACCTTTTCATGCATTTGCGTTAGATATATGGCCCCTCTAGACTATCCAGTTTGCATCTCTTTTACTAAATACCAATTTGGAAGATGCAAAAAGGACTCGATCTATATGACCTTCAAGAAGGTGTTCCTGGCAGTGGGGCTTTTCTACCTCTAGGGCCAGCAGTCATTTCCCACCTCTCCCTTTGTGAAGGCTGACCTCTGGGTCACTGTCAGTCATGGTTTCTGGAGCCCAGCATGCAGTAGGCCCTCGGTCACACGTGGAAAGAATGCTCTTTCTAGTTTCCTCCCAGACTTTGTGACTCCTTCTCAAAACAGATTGCCTGGTTCTCTGAAGCCTAGTGTTACACTACTGCAGCCCATAGCTGTACCTTATTTGTATGTTATTTGGATTTTTTAGATGAGCTTTTTTTCATTTCATCTTTTAATATTTTAGTATGTATCTCTAGAAGGTAACTCTTTTGTAAACATGATTGGAATACCACCATCACACTAAAAATTCCTTAACATCATCAAATATTCAGTTGTTGATATTCAAATCTCCAATTACCTCAAGTATCAATTTTTGAAAAAGTTTGTTTGAATCCAGATCCAGTTAAGATTTACATGTTATAATTGGTTGTTGTATCTTTTTTTTTTTTAACTTTTTATTTAATATTGGAGTATAGTTGGTTAACAATGTTGTGTTAGTTTCAGGTGTACAGCAAAGTGATTCAGTTATACATATACATGTAACTATTCTTTTTCAAATTCTTTTCCCGTTTAGGTTGTTTGGTTGGTGTTTCTTTAAAAACTGATATGCTCTAGTTTCCTCTTCATCTCTTATTTTTCCTTGCAGTAGTTTGTATGTTGAAGAAACTTGATTAGTTGTTCGGTTTGGTTTTTCACAATCTGATTTTTGCTGATTTCAGTCCTCTAGTGTAGTTAACCTGTTCTTCTGTCCTCTGTATTAGTAGTTGGAGCTAGAAAATTGGTCTAATTCAATTTATTTTCTTTCTGTTTTTCTTTTCTTTCTTCCTTTTTTTTTTTTTTTTTTCTTTTGTAACATTCCTCCATGATTTAGGCTTCTATTTGACACTGCTTGCTTGCTTTCCATCCAGGCTTCATCCTGGCTTCAGGTGCTGTCCCATTAGCTTCTTTGTCTTCTTTTTAACCTGTGCTGGACAAGTGCATTTTACGCTAGTGATTCAGCTTTGTTCTAGGTTCCATTGTATGTAATGTGATAAGGCCAGAAGCATTGATAATAAACAGGTGAAAAAGGAAGAAAAGTAACATTTGGAGCACAGATGATAAGTCAGCTACTGTAGTTGGTGCTTTATATATTATGTGTTAATATCCCCAATCCTTCTTACAGCAACACCTTGAAGTAGCTGGTACGCTCATTTTACAGATGAAAAACTGAGGCTTAAAACCAGAATAATTTGCTCAAGGGCACCCAGCTTTTGTGTGCTGCTAAAACTTCTGTTTCTTCTGCAGGGGAGGGTGAATTATTGCTTTTAATTGTTTGATGCTGTTACTCTGTAGAACTTGAAGATTTTAGGAATTTGTTGGCATCTACAGTATCTGACTTAACAAAAGATAAGCTTTCTTTCCTAACTGGTTTCTGCCTCCTAGTTTCTTTTGTAAAGGTGTGATTGTGAAGCAGAGTACTACTGTTAGTTGTGTGATTCTTGAATCAAGCTGGAGTGGCGAGTACCCTTCATCTTGTTTTTCACGTTAATGTCGTGTTTCCAGGCTGATGTTTCAATGTAAGAAAAATGTCCCAGGGTATAAAACACATCAAAATAAGATGTGTGCCTCCTTCCCTTTCAGTTTTTTTCTTTCAAGCAGTTTTACACTTTTTGCTACTTCATTTACAGTGCAAATAGCGTTCCCCAGGGTGCTAGTATATGATTTAGAAAGTCAGGTGATAGTGTAGGCATTATAAGGAAAAGCAGCAGACCCTGCCTTTCATGTCCCTTCATGGCAGATTCCTGCTCCTCAGAGGCAACCGCTTTCAGTTCTTTTGGTTTTATTATCTGTGTGTTTTGTTTAAAACCACGATATTCCTGCTTTTTTGCTTTTTCTATTCTAGACGGTAATAGCTGTTGACTTTCTACCTTGGTTGGGGTTAGCCTCCTTTACAGACTCCCTCTTCCTGTGCACAGATGCACACTCTTCTCTCCTTCCACAGCACATATAGGCAACAGCTGAGCTGTGTATAGTGCTTTGATTGCATATACTTTCTTTTACAACTTTTTGTTTTATCCTGAAGTCTATTGCCAATTTTTTTCTTCATTTGTATAGTTTTCTTAGTACCTACCCTAAATTTAGCTCTAAACTTTGTTGAAAACTATATGGCAAACCATTTTCTTTTTTTTATTAAGGACATCCTTCCTGGACTGGTTATTTCTAGAACTGCTGTGCAGCTGTATTCTGGGAATTGCCCTTTTCCTCTCTTCCTGGGCTCTCGGGTGCCTGGGCTTCGTGTCTCTTTCTTATCTCTTACTTTACATGAGTGCATCCTCCAGTAGTTTCCCAAGAAAGTGCAAGTGGAAGGCGAATTTCTTGAGACCTTGCATGTCTGAAAGCAACTTTTTCACTCTTAAAATGCCTCTTTGTACTCTCAGTTTGATTGCATTTATAGTTTGGCTGGGTATAGAATTCTAAGTTAGTGGTTCCTGTCCCTCTGAATTTTTTTTTTTTTTGTCCCTCTGAATTTTGAAGGCGTTGCTCCATTGTATTTTCACATCCCACTGTTCTGTTGAGAAGACTGACTCGATTCTCATTTCTGATTCTGTGTATGTAGCTAGTTTGTTTTCTTTAGAAGTTTTCAGGATTTTATCTTTGAACTTGGTGTTTTGAATTTCATGATGGTGTGCCATGGTATGGGAGTCTTTCACTCATTGTGCTGAGCACTCAGTGGGCTGTTTCAGCTTGGAAACTCATGTCTTTCAGAAATATTCCACTATGATAATGACTCCCTCTATGTTCTCTGTTCTTTCTGGAACTTCTATTAATTTGGATGTTGAATTTCCTGCTGTGACTTCAGGTTTGTTTGACTTCGGCTTTTTTCTCTCTGATGTCATCCCTTTGTCCTTTTGTTCCCTCTTTTCGGGAAATTTCTTCAATGTTTTCTTCTAATCTCTCTACTGAACTTTTTTGCTTTCCTATTTTCGAAGCTGCTCCTAGGCTACTGAATTTTCTTTTTGATAATGTCCTTTTCTTGTTTCATGTATATAGTTTCTCCTGTCCTGCCCATCTTGATGTACCCCTGTGCTTGCTTTCTCTCTGTCTGGAATGCTCTTCCCTCAGATACCTACATAGCTTACTCCCTTAACTCCTTCAGAGCTTTGCTTCCGTGATCATTTATTTGAAAGTACAGCCCTGCTCCCACCCCTACCCCAGGGTGCCCTAAATCCCTTCCTTGTCTCTTCTTACTTGTGCAGTGTGTATTGCTGAAATCTGATACCCTTATATTTTACTTTTTGTTTATTGACTCTCCCCTCTCTGGAATGTAAGCTGCATGAAGGCAAATCTTTTTGTGTATTTTGTTCAGTATTTCTAGTACCTAGAACAGTGCCTGGCGCAGAGTAGGCACTTGGTAAATATTTGTTGACTGAGTGACTGGACCTCCCTGTTTTCTGTATAGAACTTCACCTTTGCCCTCTGAGCACAGAGCCTTTCTTTTTCAAGTGCTGTAGAGTGAACATCCTGTCTTCTGGCTGCCAAGTTTTGATGAGGGTATGGGTGTGGATGTGGTTTAAATGTTACTTGTCCTTATTTCCAACAGGTCCCTGTCTTCAACTTGCTCTCCCATCTCAATCCTCAGAGGTTTCTGGAACTTCCAGTTCCTAAGGCTCTCAAGCCTTCTCCAACAATCACATTGTTTTTGGTAGGTCCCCACCAAGATAGCAATGCAAGTTTTGGCTTCCTCTGCTCTGCTAAGTCAGTTACTTTGTACATCTGTTCTCCATCTTCTAAAATTCTGTTGATATATCTCATCTGCTGGGCTGTCCCCTCTCTTTTTTTTTTTTTTTTTGTGAGTTTGTACCTTTTTTTCTTTAATTTTCTTTCTGTCATTTTAGTGTGCTTTTGGGAACAAGCAGAAATTAACTCATGTTCAACCCACTGGATTTAGGGTTTTAAACTGATAAAAATAAATTTCCAAGATTATTGTGGTACTCACATTTGGTAAAAACTGCAGCCATAATAAAATTGTCCTTTTTCTCATGCCAAATGCTGAGTCAAACTTTAGCAGTATATAGAGAGAGACAGAAAAGTCAGGCGGTTGAGTTAACATCTAGGGTGGATGGGAGTGGGTGACTGATAGGTGACTGAATAAGAAAGTGCTTCTTAGGAAGAGCTCAGAAAATGTGTTATATTTTTTTCTTGTGATATTTCAAGGATTAGTTCAGTACACACACTTAAAAATTTTATATACTTGAACTATATTTAAAAATACACAATAAAAACAAATTTGGTGAATGTGTATCAGAAATGGCAACCTTATTTTAGAGTTTACTGAGTATCTTAGTTTGTCTGTCTTTAGACTGACTCATGATTGGCATACATAAATTTGAATATTCTTTGACTATTTGAATATTCTTTGGTTATTAGAGGAACCTTTGAGCTCATGTGGGTTCTGCTAAATAGTTTAAGGGTGAAAAATTTCATTACTAGAGCATAAATAGAGAGTGGGATTTACACTAATGTAAAGATACACACATTAGCAATTTTTGTGTATGAGTTTTGGGGAAAGTGAAACAAAAACGGAAGGTCTGAATAAGACAGTGGCTGTGAGGTCTGAGGAGCTCTAGGAAGATCCCAAGGCTCCTGAGTGCATGTGATTAGTGTCGGTTAAGTTGCCGAGTGGGTTTTAGGGATTTATTAATTCAAATACTCTATTCATTAATGTAGAAGATGTTATAGACAAATAGATCAGGACAGTAGTATCTCCCCAAAATGTGGTGGTATGTTAAAATGATTTGAGGTGGTGTACAGATGAATCTTTTTCTTTTAATGATTAAAATACGTTTGCATCAGAAAAATATCCAAGTACTTCAAAACTATGATTACATTGATATTACTTAGTATAAGGCTAAAGTAGGTATTTTAAAGTGAGTTGATTTAAGGATAAGTATTACTAAATAATAATACAGTAACTGTTTGGATTTGGCAAAATTATAAAGTAGGTCTGATTACTAAAGTCTGAGAAACTTGGGGCAGGTTTAAAATAAGATTTCTCCTAATAGATAACAGCATAAAACTGTATATGCTGACTGTGGCATAGACTTCTAAGTTTTCTTTTTTAGAAATTAACACTGTTTTTATTTTTAAAGTTTATTTTTTGGTATTCTTTTCAAAATAAGTCCTCAGAACATCTTCTCATTCGATTCTTAAACCAATTTTGTACCAGAGTTCTGACAGGTAAGCAAAGTGAGTTAGGAAGGGGTTAAACTTACTCAAAGCCATTCAGCAATTTAGTAATGGAGCTTCAGGCACGGCCAGGGTCTCCCTGTGTCCAGAGTTGTTCCCTCTACTGTGTCCTCTTTTGATTTTAATGGACTTGCCAATTGAAGTTTTCTTGGAGAATTTAGGAAGCCTGCCAAGTTTTATAGCTGGGAGGGCTGTCCTGTAGCTTTTATATATTTGTATCTTGAACCCTGAAGGTTGACAGAGCTAGGTCTTCCAAAAATAGTTCAATAAATGTGTCAACATTTTCAAATACTATTGAAAAAACAAGGAAGTGGAAGTCCTATGGGATTATTGGAAAACGGTGCCAAATGCTTTCACAAGTATTTGAAAAGCAAATGTGGCTCTGTGGTCATATGCTAGACAATATTTAGCCTTCACTTTGGATCCCATTTTTATATGATAATCTTTTACTTTTCCCCAGTACTCTCTGTTTAATTGCAGACTCTGGGAGAAAAGCTGCTAAATGAACATTTTTCTTGAAAAGTTTTCTTTAATTCACTTCTCTTAGGGAGAAAAAGGCAAACTTCTGTTTTCTTAATAAAATGAATACAAATTGCGTATGGGAAAGATTAGAGTGACAAGTAATGAGTGGGGTCTGTCCACTGACAAAGGAATCAAGAGTTTATCCACGGGCTTGTAACAGGAACTGTTTTTGGATCTTGGCCATTAAAATCAACATCAATAAAGACTGCGTCTTAATTTCCTTAATGCTAAGATTGTCTGTTTTAAATTATGCACATAAGGGAATGTGAATACATTCTTCCTTCCGAGATCTCTCACCACCCCGAACAGAAAAATAAAGGTGCAGGGAAGATATTCTTCACTCGTGCAGTTCTGCAGTGAAGGGCTGTCGCTGTGGGCAGCATGTGTAGTGCATATGTGGCTCCAACTTTTCTCCTAATTGAGGCCAGTTCACTTTCATCCTCAGTGCTGCCAGCTTAAATGGAAAGACTCGAGGGTGGAATCTAGAGCATTCTATAGATCTGTGATCTGTGTGTTACTTGCTCTGTGCAGCACACATGTAGCAATGAAGGATAATATGGCTCTTTTTTTTTTTCTCCCCTCCCCAGTATGGCTCTTTTTTAAAGGACCTTCTTGTTTGTTGTTCTTGTTAGGTTTTTTTAAGCCATGTTTTTACTGTATCTGATTATCTACCGAAGTGTTTTTTTGGAGAAAGAATGTACCATTGTCAGCTATAGAAAAGTATTTTTCTTTTTTAAACTTTTTATTATGGAAACAATTAAAAATATTCAGAAGTAGAGAGGATAGTAGTGTAATGGACCTCGTGTAGCCTCACTCAGCTTTGACAATTACTAGGACACGGCCAATCTTATTGATACACCCCACCCCCATGATTTTGAAGCAAATTCCAGATAATTTCATTTCATATAATTTCATTTGTAAGTAGGTAAGATTCTACCCCGCCATTGGCATGTGATCTCCAAAATAAAGTTCATGTTCATTACTGATTTTGTAGAATTACAGAAATTAGTTTGTTTATGGCACATTCAGTTGTGTTTTGGGGATAAATATCTGAATATTGTTTTGATCAGTGAGAGCAATTTCATCTAAGTTTTAATCAGTGAAAGCAGTTTCATCTAAAGGCAGCACTGTGGACTTAAAGGAAATGCTTTAGCCAGTTCTCAAAGGCCTAATTTCTAAACCAAGTCTGAACTGACTTTCAAATTCTAGTATATTCTCAAGGTAATGTTGATGTTCTATGAATTGTTTTTCCATGGCTCCTGCCTATGTTAATACTAGATTTTAATGTTCTTTTTTTAATTTTTACATTTTGTTTATTTATTTACTTGAAATATAGCTGATTTACAATGTTATGTTTTAGGTGTAGAGCAAAGTGATTCAGCGATTTTAATGTTTTTAGATTTTTCTTTTTTCTTTCCCTCTCTCACTCCTTCTCTGTCTCTTTCATTCTTTTGCTTAGCATAGCTTAGTGGCAATATGTTGGAACCTGACCAAGTGAAGCATTTTTTTTTTTAGCTGACTGAAATTTAATGGGACTACGCAGTTATGAAATCACAGCAACCTGCCATGTGTATAGTTCTGTGTGGCTGTACAGAGGGGAAAGTATATGCCTTAAACATTCGTCATTGGACTTCTCTGGTGGCGCAGTGGTTAAAAGAATCCACCTGCCAATGCAGGGGACATAGGTTCGAGCCCTGGTCTGGGAAGATCTCACATGCCGCGGAGCAGCTAAGCCCACGAGCCACAACTACTGAAGCTCGCGCGCCTAGAGCCCATGCTCCGCAACAAGAGAAGCCACTGCAATGAGAAGCCCGCACACCGCAACGAAGAGTAGCCCCCGCTCACCGTAACTAAAGAAAGCCTGCATGCGGCAATGAAGACCCAACACAGCCAAAAATAAATAAATAAAATAAATTAGTTAAAAAAAAATAAAAAACTTAAAAAAAAATTCATCATATACTAGTTGAGAAATCATACTAGAACGCTGGCATAATAGACAAAGCTGACACTTAATAGTTGAAGTGCTTTTCCTAATTAACAGGCATGCTTTTTATGTTGGAGATAGTTTGCTTTATATTTTAATTTGATTTTTTAATCAAAACGTAGTTCAATGTATTTTTTGTAAAGACATCACATATTGAATTAGAAAATATTGATAACAATAGAAAACATTTCCTGAATACTTAATATGTGTCAGACACTATTCTATAGGCACTTTTACATATATTTATTCATTTAATCCTCACAGTAACCCTGGGTGGTAGGTACTGTTATTCTAGGTTTGCCTCATAAGAAAACTGAGGCACCACAAGATTAAGTAACTTGCTCAAGGTCACTCAACTAGTTAATGGCAAAGCGGGGATTTGAACCCAGGCCATTTGAGCCTATAGTCATAACTACTTTCCTATATTATACCTGAGAATATGTAAATTCCTCTTCGTACCATGTTTGTACTTGCATTTCCCTCCCCAGGAACCATTTTGAACCAGAGCCAATGCTACACTATCGTATGAGGGTATAATTTGATCACTGGGTGGGTATTTTTCATTGAGAAACTTGAAAGCTGTGTTAATGAGATTCTACTCATGTTCCTTTACTGGCTTTAGTTATGAAGGAGAAGAGGGGAAAAGTGGAAGCAAGTGGAAAGTAAAGTGGTAACCGCTGAAGTGTCTTCCTCCCGCCCACCCTCAAAGGAGCATTGAGCCCATCTGGATTGTTGACAGGTCACAAAGGATCTTTTGAAGCCAGTACTTCAGAGTACCACTGAATCTTCAGTTGAGTACCTTGAAATACCAGGTATATTGTTGGAACATTGGTCATCGCTGGTCTGTCCTAAAATGTGTAGACTTTTGTGGGAGTTTGTCCTGGGTCTACAGTGACTGGAATTTTAACAAACCAGGTACCTGATACTCTCCCCCCCTTTTTTTTCTGAAAGGAGTGGAGGGTAGAAAAAAAATTGTTCTAGCCCCAAGTTTCAGTCCCAGTTCACCAATTACTAAGCGTGACATTGAGCAAGTGATGTTGCTTCTTGTGTCTGTTTTTCTCTTAAGTGGTTCAGTTGCCCTGACATAAGTCCAAATCCATTTAAGATGTTGTCTGTGGCTCATCCATTTGTCTCTGTTTATGGAGAAGGTAATTGCCTTTCCTTATAGGAAAAACATAGACAAAGAACTTTGGCAAAACATTTGATAATGTTTTCATGGTGTCTTTATGGCAGCATTGGGAAAAAACTGTTTAGTGGAGGGAATCTGTGGTGGTATTTGTTACTGAAATTTTAACCTTTGTCATCTTCTATCCAAAATTTTTTTGCCAGTAATTTTTATGATGACAGACAAGGACTGCTGATCAGATTTACAGATTTCATGGACGTTTGTAGGGAAACCAAATAAGGCTTGTACAGATTGTCTTGTGAGCTACAAAATAGGTTGAAATAAGATGAAAGTTGTTGGAAATAAAAGTTAAGTCTATTTAATTGTAAGGTCTTTGAAAGAGTTCTGAAACTGGGTAGTCTTGGCCTTCTTTTCAATGTGAAGTTTTATTAAAAAGTAGTAGATGCCTTTTTATTCCTTTTATTGACTTCTGGTCTCACAGCTCCAGTGGAATTGTTCTTTTCCAGGTAATAGATGGCTCTATTGTCAAGTCTATTGAACACATTTTCCCCTATATTATTTTTGACATTAGTGACCAACCATATTGTCTTTGAAATTCTCTCTTGACACGTTAGAGCTCTTTTTCTATATTCCTTCTGTTCTTTGCAGGCTTCTTTTCCTCTGACTATCCCTTCAGTTTTTTTTTCTGTTTCCCAGGGTTCTCAGCCTTTGATTCTGTCTTGACTAATTTCATATCACCCAAGACTTCACCTACAATCTTAGTCTGTTAACTCAAATCTCTCTCCAGGCTAAGTCTTCCTTTTCAGCTCTGCATCCTTATATTGACTTAGAGGAATCTACCAACATCTCAAAGTTTTTAAATGAATATGTGAAATATTTTGTACAGAATGTGGGCTTTAATTGATTCTTTTCCTTTGACCTGGAATATTTTGTTCATTTTTTTAAGTTAATTTTTATTGGAGTATAATTGCTTTACCATGTTGTGTTAGTTTCTGCTGTACAGCAAAGTGAATCAGCTGTACACATACATATATCCCCTGTTTTTTGGATTTCCTTCCCATTTAGGTCACCACAGAGCACTGAGTAGAAGTTCCCTGTGCTATACAGTATGTTCCCATTAGTTATCTGTTTTATACATAATATCAATAGTGTATTTATGTCAATGTTCATTTTTAGGTACTACATTTTAAGGGGCATGTTGTGTGCACTAAGTATATATTTGTTCAATAAAAATGAGTGGAAGCTTAGACAAACTGAGTCCATGTCCGTGGAAGGGTGCCTGGGATGTTGAGGTTAGGAGAAACCATAGCACATGAGGAACTAGCTGTTGAAATAACTGAAGGGGTAAGACTTGCTGGGGTAGGCAGCCTATTGAGAGCTGTCTTTTGAGCACTGGCTTTCTAATTTTCTTAGGACAGAATCCATTTTGAGATTTTATATCTTGACCCTTTATTCAATATGGAAGTCTATGTGTGTATATATATGAATAACAAACAAGTTTCATGAATTTAGTTCTTAGCCTAGCTTATGTGCAGTGTGCTCAGATTTTCTTTTCTACTTAATAATAGTAATAATAATAATAAAATGCCAGTCAATAAACCACTAACTTGATTTCACAACTTACCAATGGACTGATCTGTGTTGGAAAAATCCTTTTTCCATTGATAAAAATAAGAGATTCAGAGAAGGGAAGTTTTCTACCTGGTATGAGAAGAACTTTTTAACAGTTGGAGCAGGCAGAGAATGGAATGGGCTACCATGGGAGGGAGTGACTTTTCCACGGTTTGAAGGACCCAGGGCAGAGGCTGATAGTCACCTCTTGGAAGGTGGGAGAAAGATTCATTGGGTGGGGGATGGGACCTTGTGACCACCAAGGTGTCTTACGAGCCTAAGATTTTATGATTCTCATTTTGATAAAATTTTTAATTTTATTCGCTAACTTTATTCCATATTTTTAAACAAAAGAGCTTCATTTGGGAAGTTTTAAATATATACAAAAGTAAACTGCATAGTATAATGACACCCCTACCCCTCATGCATTCTGATCACCCAGCTTTAACAGTTATCAACTCATGGCCAGCCTTGTTTGATCTATATTTCTGTTCTCTTCACCCCAACCGTATTATTTTGAAGCACATTCCAGGCAT
This sequence comes from Balaenoptera musculus, assembly GCF_009873245.2. Taxonomy (NCBI): domain Eukaryota; kingdom Metazoa; phylum Chordata; class Mammalia; order Artiodactyla; family Balaenopteridae; genus Balaenoptera; species Balaenoptera musculus. Next base: position 32,320,141 of record NC_045796.1, read on the forward strand.
CTCATTGTTCTCTTTGCACATATTTCTGTATGTATCTCTAAAAAATAAGACTTCTGAAAAAAACCCCACAATACCATTATTACACCTAAGAAATTAACAGCAAATCTTTAATATCAAATATTCACTGTTCAAATTTCCATTTGTTTTTGTTTTCTTTCATAGTTTTTTGCTAGAATTAGGATCCAAATTAGGATCCACATATTGCGATTAGTGATTCTTTTTAATCTATAGGTTCTGTCTATTATATTTGCTTGTAATCTAGTTTTTTGAAGAAACTGGATTGTTTGTCCTCTGTCATTCACACAATTTTCATTTTGCTGATTCCATCCCTGTGGTTTACTTTAACTTGTTCCTCTGTCCCATAAGTTGGCAGTTACATACATAGGCTTTTATCAGCTTCAGGTTCAAATTTTAAAATATTTTTTTGGCATGAATATGTTATCGGTTCTGTTCTTTCTTAAGACCACTCACAGAGTACAGCAAAGCTAATTGTAAAGACGATTGGATTGCTTACTTAGTTCTTCATTTTCTGAAGTCATCCTAAGCCAAATTCCCCATAAAAACAGATGGAACCACTTAGAAGTTTGGGAAGATAATAATCCTCTGCAAACACCACATCCAAATACAAATTACAAGAGTTTCTTGTCTAGCTTCATTTCCAAAAAAGAAAGGGAGAAAGCAGATGCCTTAGTAATTTCCTCAGACCACAAACCAGGTTTTCAGTTAAAGTGAGACATTTTACAGTGAAGTCAGTCTTGATTTTTCTAGCACAATATGGAAACATTGCAGTTTTGCTAGTTAAATTTCCCACCCAGTAAGCAAGTATTGTCAGTGACTACTCCCCCGACGCCCTTCTTCCTTGGCAGTTGGAAGTAAAAGAGTAAAAATGGGAAAATGGCAAGTCAGAAAGGAGTATATGTGGGGAATCAAATAATTGTGTTCTGCGGTGATCCTTTTGAAGGATATTTGTAATCTTCTTACTTTTTATGGAAAATTTCAAATGTACAAGTAAATAGAGAAGATAGTATAGTGAATATCCATATCCCCACCACATAGTTTTTTTCCTCTCATGTATAGTATATTTTCTAAAATTTGGTATGGGGTCACACCGCTGTTCACCAGAATCTTTTTTTCATTTGTTGTGAGGCTTGTGGCATAGGCCTTACATCTTTTTTTCTTTGTTTTGTCAGTGTTGGTAAATCTTTTGCTAGGTTTTATTTTATTTTATTTTGGTTCATGTTTATTATATTAGGTGGTAGGTGAAGAAGATTCTATTATTCAGTGAAGATAGGCTGTGATTAGGCTTCCTTCTCTGCCTTCTGTTTTAAAAACTTTATATAATGGAAGCATACGTAAATGAATAGAGGTGGAGAGAGTAGAATAATGAATTCCCATCTGCCCATCTTCTAGGTAATTATCAACATATGGTCAATTTTGTCTCATTTATGTACCCACAAATCCCTCTGTTCCCACCCTATTTCATGCTGGATTGTTTTAAAGCAGGTCCCAGACATTATATCACTTCATCCATAAATACTTTTTTGTATGTCTGGTAAGCATTAAAAAAATAAAACAAACACAATTCCATTGTTACATCTAGAAAATTTAATATTCCCTTAATATCAAATATTCAGTGACTTCATATTTTTCCATTTGTTTGTTTCATTTGTTTCATAAATGTTTGTATAGTTGGTTTGTTTAAGTTAGGACCCAAATAAGTTCTATATTACATTTGGTTGATATGTCTCTTAAGTATCTTAATATGTAGTTTCTTTCTCCTATTTTTCAGTTTTCTTGTTGAAGAAACTGTGTTGTTTCTTTAGAATTTCCCACCTTGTGGATTTTGTTGATTGCATTTCTGTGATAGTGTTTAATATGTTTCTCTTGTCTGAATTTCCTTTTAATTGGTAGGTAGATCCGAGGCTTAATGAGATTCAAAGTTGGTTTTTGGTGGTGGTGGTAGTGGTTTGGAGAATCCTTCATAGTTGTTGGTGTTTATTTCTTATTGCACCGCTTCAAGAGACACAATGTATGGTTAGCTTCTAACCATATTTTTTTCTCTGAATTACTTAAATTATGGAACTCATGACATTTTGCCCCAATTTCTTCATTATATATTTGTAAAAAACATGAATATTTTCTCATTAACCAAAACACTACCATTATATATAACAATCAATTGCCAGTAGTTCTCTAATATTATCTGGTATCGAGTTTATATGAAAATCTCTCCAATCATCCCCATGACTTCCTTTATAGCTCATTTATCAAACCAGGACCCTGTGAAGGAGCACATATATGGTTATGTCACTTAAGTCTCTTGTGACCTAAAATAGTCCTCCTCCTTTCTCTTTTCACTGTCTTCTTATGACAGTGACCTGTCGGAGAGATGCAAGATGGCTACCTAAAGTCTTGTAGAATCTTTATTTTTCTGGGTTTGTCTGGTTGTTTCCATGTGGTGGTATTTAACTCAGTCTTCTATCCTCTTTATTTTTTGCAAAGTAGAATTTAAATCTAAAAGCATGATTAGATTCAGAATAAACATTTTTGGTAAGAGTACTTAATAGCCAAGTTGTATCCTTCTTATTGTATCAGATCAGGATCCACATAATATAGCTATCCCACTATTAGTGAAACAGATTGATTAAGATGATGACTGAACTCCTCATTTAAAGTTATATTTTCCCTTTTGAGATGGGCAAATAATCTTGGGGGAGTGAGACTTGAGCACCATACAAATATTTAGTTCTTTATCAGTCTTTCACCTAATAATGTTAGTATCTATTGATGCTCCTTACCTGAATCAGTTATCTCATTGGGAGTGGCAAAACGGTGATAAAATTGGATTAAAAAAATTACGGTAAAATACATAGCAAAAATATACTATCTTAACCATTTTTAAGTGTATGTAGTTCAGTAGTATTAATATATTGACATTGTTGCACAACTAATCTCCAGAGCCTTTTTCATCTCACAAAACTAGAACTCTGTACCCTAAGAGTTTTATCCTCACAAAACTGGAACTCTGTACCCTAAGAGTTTTATCATTCCTTCAACTTTATAAGCTTGCAACTTTCTGTGCAAAATAGCTTTTTCTCGTCAATGTGGGCTATTTGATTACCATGAAATAGTTTTTAATTTCAAGTGCAGGATTAAACAATTAAACAATTGAACAATTAAAAACTTAATTTTTCCCTTTACCAAATTTCAGAATAAGCCATTAATATATGAGTGGTCTCAAGTTTTTTTGATTGGCTTGCGGATTTTTATATATTAAGTGCATTTCAATCAAGTACAGTCATTCTTTTTGATGTTCAAATTGTCCCAACTTTGGCCAGTGGCAAACCCTTCAAGTTGGCTCTTAAGTCCTTTTGACATGACCCTATCAGGTTTTGAAAGTAAGGAATATGTTTGTTTAAAGGCAGTACAATTTTCTTTGGAGAATAGGGTCAAATCTCTCTCAGCCATAGCACAAAAAGCATCCATATTATAGAAAAGTGCCAAAGAGCAGAGTAAAATCTGATACTAATTTGTCAACATAAGGAGAAACAGGGTGAAGTTAGATGACCTCTTAAGGCCTCTTCTCATTTTATATTTTGTGATCTTTTACCATATATAAAATTGTTTTATTATTTTGTTATTATTGGAACAAAATATTTCAAGAGTTTGAATGTTGTCAGATTTTGCCTTAAACAACATCTTTATTACTTTCTTCCTATTCTGATAGTCAGCTTCCTGGGCCAGGACTGGATTAAAGGACTGTAAATTGGGAAATGTGAGGGTTTCAGCATGTTTTCACAGTTATAAAGTCCATCCTCAGAGGAAACAAGAAGGGGTTTGCATCCTAACCTTTGCCTTTTATTCCAATAAAATGTGGCTAAACATTCCACATAAAGGTCAACCTTTAATGCTCGATCAATAAGCTGCTGCCTCGTTTCCTGCGGACAGCTTTATTTCCTCTGATTTGAGTAAACAGATGAGGTTTCATCAGGAGTTTAACTATATAACTGAATTTGTGCAGACCTGTTTTGTAGTGGGGTAACATCACAATGCTTATGTTTCCAAACCTCTGGAAGTTACCATCTGACATTTAAAAAAACTTGTTGGTTTTGAAAATCGACTTTTCCCAGTGTAGTTTAATGTGGATAATGGTCATCCCATAAGCAATAGTTCTTTTCCATTTAGTAGGTTTTCCTTTCCAGAATAAGTGTGGCTCAGTTTTATCCTTATGCCCCCAACAGTCACTATGATGACTTTTTGGTTAGGAATTAGATATGAATGGTCAGTGTTTTTGAATGCTTTGAACACTTACTGAATGTTGGGCAGAAGTACAAACAATACAGCTACATACCATACTAATAAAAACAAAATGTTTTGCCTTGAAAAATGATTTCTTCTCCAAGAATAGAATTATTATGGAATTCTGTATTTATTCATCAACGAGTTAAGTTTTTGAGTAAATAAAAGACTATACTGTATTTTAGTTAGAAGTATTTCTTTTCAGTGTTAGGCGTGGTTGGTTTGTAAAGTAACCCTCTATGATCATTTTTATATGTATGAGAAGATCATTAACTTTTTAAATGAAAGCCAACCCTTTAAAAATGTGTCAAGTTTCTTTAACTGCAGATACTGTGAATATTGTTATATCTAGTAAATAAAGCTCGTTCTGTGAATTTTCCAGATGGGGACAGCAACTGGAAGAATTCGATTCATTTCTTCCCATTCGTAATGTTAATGAATTGTGAATTAGTGCAATGGAAGTCTGTACTGGATTGTCTATATAAGACCATAGAGGCTTGGTGTCTCTTGCATGAGAAATACCAGTGTATGTATTTAGAGAGGTAGTTATTTTCTCCATCACTGTAGCAGGATTTGAGATATCTTATAGGGAGTATATATGATAAAATTGCTTAAGTAAAAACAAATTGAAGTCAGGTAAATTTAGAAATAAAAAGAAAATAGCAAAAGATCTGCCCTCCACACACCTTCTATTCCTGAGCATATTTAAGCTGTAGCTATAACCTAACATACATTTTTATTGATGTTTTGTTTTTGTATCTATATTTGTATATGTTTTGTTTTTACATAAGAAGTATTTTTATTTATTTATTATAAAATAAATTTATTTATTTATTTTTGGCTGCGTTGGGTCTTTGCTGCTGCACGTGGGCTTTCTCTAGTTGTGGCAAGCGGGGGCTACTCTTCATTGTGGTGTGCAGGCTTCTCATTGCAGTGGCTTCTCTTGTTGCGGAGCACGGGCTCTAGGTGCGTGGGCTTCGGTAGTTGCAGTGCGTGGGCTCAGTAGTTGTGGCTCACAGGCTCTGGAGCGCAGGCTCAGTAGTTGTGGCACACGGCCTAGTTGCTCCGCGGCATGTGGGATCTTCCTAGACCAGGTCTCAAACCCGTGTCTCCTGCATTGGCAGGTGGATTCTTAACCACTGCGCCACCAGGAAAGTCCCTATAAGAAGTATTTTTAAAGAATATAATGACTGATAAACTCATTACTCTTCTCTGAAATGTCTGCTGGAAATTATTGAAGATTCTTTTCCATGAATACGATCCTTAAATGTTTGGGCACCTGTAAAGTATAAAGATGAATAACATTTTTGAGAAAAGGAAATTGTGGGGCTTCTCTGGTGGTGCAGTGGTTGAGAATCTGCCTGCTAATGCAGGGGACACGGGTTCGAGCCCTGGTCTGGGAAGATCCCACGTGCCGCGGAGCAACTAGGCCCGTGAGCCACAGTTACTGAGCCTGCGCGTCTGGAGCCTGTGCTCTGCAACAAGAGAGGCCACGATAGTGAGAGGCCCGTGCACCGCGATGAAGAGTGGTCCCCGCTTGCCACAACTAGGGAAAGCCCTCGCACAGAAACGAAGACCCAACACAGCCAAAAATAAATAAATAAATAAATAAATAAAGGAAATCGTGATAATTAATAGTTGAGCCCGATTTTTTTTTCAGTTTTAAAAAATGACAGGCATTTATATTCTTAAGAGCCAATTCTTTTAAACCCTGGTCCCTGTGAAAGTGAGTCATTTCATCCAAGGTACAGCTCATATGTCAGATTTTCTGTGAAGTCTTTTCTAATTTCCACAAGTACAGTTAATAATATCTCTATTTTCTGTGTCTCCCAAGAAATCTAGTGGAAGTTACCAGGTTGGATTTCAAAATCCTAAACAGGTCAGTTTTTTCCACTATGTAAATTTTTGCAGGGCAGCAACCCTGTATTACTTGTGTATTCCCAGTGACCAACATAGAGGAAAGCATTATATAGATGTTTGTGGAATGAATGAAGACCAGTAAGTGAGGTTAAAGTTTTAATAGAGTTTAGACTATTAAATATTTTGCTTGTTTTGGAATAATTGAATATACTTACTGATTTTGATAATCTTTTTATGGTTCAGAAACCTCTGAAGTGCCAATAGTAATGTGAATTGACTTATAGTTAGAATTTGAAACAGATTCTTTTATGGAGAATATGCAGATGATCAGCTGATAACACCTGCTTTTCTACCCAACACTGACTCACCCATCCTTTCCTCTTTCCTGCCCCTTAGTGGAAAGGATAGCCTCCTTTCATTCTATGGATAAGTAAGCTTCTACCAGTCACACCCTAGAATCCTATCCCCGTCACTTTTGGCTGACTCAGAGATGGCTTTCTATTAATTAACTGCTAAACTGTTCTGTGTCTTTTTTCCCTTCTTCTAGACAATGGTTCTCAACCTTGGTTATACATTAACGTCATCTAGGGACCTTTAGAAAAAAACCCCTGGGCTCCAATAGAGATCGATTGTATTAGAATCTTAGAATCATAGAATTGTAGAGTTGGAAGAAATTAAAGTTTTGTTTTGTTTTACTTTATTTTAATTAATTAATACAGTACTTCTAATTAAAGACTTGAGGAAGAACTTAGGGATTTGTAAATCTTCTCCATGGCTGCCATTTTCCACCTCTCCACCCCAGAATCATTGAATTCCATCTGGTCTTCTAAATGGCTTTCACTCCCTTAATCTCCATTTCCCAGGTTATTCTGTCCTCTTTGCTGTTATTTTAGCATGTCCTTTTCCTGTTCTTAAGATGCTGTTCTTATGCCACTCTCCTGCTCAGTCACCTCTAGTAGCTCCCTTTTGCTGTAAGGAAAGTTGAAATTAGAAGTTTATTCACCCCACCGTCCTCCTTCTTTGGATCCTATGCTCTAGCCAGAGGAATCTTCCCTGTCTTTTGTACAGTCATATGTCTTTCTGAGTTTTCTTAAGAAAATTCCATAAACTGTACCTAGACTTACTTTCTTCTTTCACTTTGCCCATTGGTTCCTACACCAAATCATAGAATGATTCTTAGCTCGAGAATATTTTAGCAGTCATTTAATTCAGACTTTTTAATTTATAGATGAAGAAACTGAGACTCTGAAATGTTAAATTACCCCTATTGCCCAGGCCACACAACAAATCAGCCTCAGACCCAGTTTATCACTCAGGTCTCTTTGTTCACTTTTCACACAACCTTTTTCTTTCAAGATGCAACTCATTCTAGCATTTCTCTCAGACTTTCTCTGATTGCCTCAGAGAGTCTATTCTGGCCTCCAGTCTTTGGTGCTATTTATTGTCTCGTGCCAGCATTTGTGCTTCTGTGTTCATAATAATTAACAATGACATTACTGACCTTTGAGGGCTTACTTACTAGTGCTTACTAGTTGAAGAACTAGTCAACTAGTTAACTCATTGCTTATTTCATTTTTATCTCACAACCACATGACAGGGTAGGTATTGTTATCCACATTATAGAAATAAAGAAACTGAAGTATAAAGAGGTAAAGTCTGAAAAGATCAATGCTTAGGTTTGAACTCAGGTCGGTCTTATCCCAAAGGAAAGCTCATCTGTGCTGTTTGTAGTCTTTTACTGGTAAACATCTTTTATTTTCCACTGGATTATAAATCTCTTGATAACAAGGAACAGGTCTTTGTATGTCTTTACAGATGTCTTTGTATTTCCTGTAACATCTATCACAGAAGAGTTCAGTAAATACTTGTTGATTTCAGTTGGAAGGATCATAACTCGGTGACCACACTTTGAGGGTCAAGGTATTAGTGTGCAGTGGGGAAGGAAGCAGGTGACCTGTGAAGCTTTTCTCAAATTTAGGCATTAGATCTAGGAAGGGGATGTAGGTATGGGGTTGACTGAAGTTTCCATGGAATGATGAGGGCAGGAGAGTTCTATAACTTTCCGTGTTTAGTGGTTGTAATGAGATACTATACCTTTATCTACCTGTGAGAGTTTGCAAAAGCATCTCAGTGGCACATTGTCTTTTCTGGCTTTGTTTGTTGTATTGGGTGTTGCCTTCTTGAAGGAGTCCTGAATTTCTCTCTCAACCAGAGTATTAGCAAATACCTTTCCATATATGATTAGTCTTTTTAACCAAGAGAGGTCTTGGACACTTTTCTCAAGTAAATTCTTGAATTTTGTCTTCTTAACTGAGTGCTTCTGAACTTGTGGATCCCTAAGCTGTGCAGGTACATTTTGATTATGGATGTGGGTTACGTGAATGATTGTCCTTTTGTAGTCAGGCAGTTAGGTGTGAAGAATCTTTTGTTCCTTCTTCCTGTTAGCAAAGTGACACCCTTAAGCTTTTAGGCATATTGGTTTCCCATTTTTCTAGGGTTTGAGGTTATTAGTCTTCTTTGTTCTTTTGAAATAACGCCCCACAGAATAATGTGCCAGCTTAATTTTGTAGCGATCAGGAGTATGGGAATGAGCCCCTTCCAGTTAAGGGAGGTAGATTTAAGGGTTATAGGGTGATCTTTGACGTATAATTCCCAGGACATTGAATAACCTTTTGTAAAATGAATGTTTATGCATATCTTGAGAGGGAGGATAAGTAAAATAAATGGTCAAGCTAAACTGCGTGTAGAAAGAGCACTAGTTTAGGAGACTGGAGACCTGAGTTGTTCTAGTCTTTGTCATTAACAAGTTGTATGGTTTTGGAAAAGTAACTCTGAGCTTCATTTTCTCCAATTCTCATTTTTAATGAGTTGGATTATATTACCAGCCCTCCCCCCACCCCATGTTGGTTGGTCTCAGATATCAAATTCACCGTTTCTGGTAGATATGAAACTGTAAGTAATATTCTTATTTATTTGGGAAAACACAACTCTAGTATCAATTTGCAACAGTATTAATCTTGTATTCAGAAGCCGGAATGCTGGCTTTATGGTTCCCCATATTCAATAGGGGATGTTTTAATGGTCATAAGTCCTTTCTGTGCTTACGTCTTCAAGTAATGGTTGCTGACTATAAATTTAGCCCCTGAGTTTAATTTTTATTGTGGTAAAATACACATAAAAATACATAAAAAGGTACGTAAATTTACCATTTTGACCACTTTTTACTGTACAATTCAGTAGCATTGAGTGTGTTTACAGTGTTGTGCAACATCACTGCTATTTCCAGAACTCTCTAATCTTCCCAAACATAGCCTCCATATCCATTAAACAGTAACTCCTCCTTCTCTGTTTTTCCCAGCCCCAGGAAACTTTTATTCTACTTTGTCTCTGAATTTGCCTATTCTGGGTATTTCATGTATGTGGAATCATATAATATTTGTCCTTTCGTGTCTGGCTTATTTCACTTAGCATAGTGTTTTCAGAGTTCATCCATGTCATAGCATGTGACAGAACTTCATTTCTTTTTGAGGCTGAATAATGTTGCATTCTATAAATTATGCCATATTTTGCTTATCCATTTATTCATGGACATTAGTGTTGTTTCTACCTTTTGGCTATTGTGAATAATACTGCTTTGAATATTGGTATACAGATATTTGAGTCCCTGCTTTCAGTTGTTTTGGGTATATACTTCAGACTGGAATTGCTGGGTCATGTGGTAATTCTTAAATTTTTGAGGAACTGTCAAAATGTTTTCCACAGCGGCTATACTGTTTTACATGCCCACCAGCAGTTCTCAAAGGGTCCAGTTTCTCTACATCCTTGCCTGCACTTGTTTTTCCCATTAAAAATTTTATAATAACCATCCTAATGGGTATAAATAAAGTGGTATCTCAATGTAGTTTTAACTTGCATTTCCCTAATGATTTAATGATGTCATGCATCTTTTCATGTACTTACTGGCACACGAATTTCTTCTTTGGAGAAATGTCTTTTCAATACCTTTGCCTGTTTTTGAATTTTTTAGTTGTTGTTGTTAGCCTTTGATTTTTAAATGTAGTATGAGTAAGGAAGGTACCATTATGAGGTAAGTATACTTACCTCAATGTTGGTATGTATGTTAGGTTGTTACCTTACTGTTATTATTTTGGCTGGGCTAGTAGATAAGAAAACGTCCTCTTTCATACAGTTTCTCACCAATACAAATTCTCTGTACCTTGGGATATTAAGTGATATTAAGTAAATGGAACTTGGATTTTCAAGTTCAGGACCTGAGTCCTTGCCTTGGGCCAGTTAATCTGGCAAGAGGACATGTAATGTGCTGAGTTGAGGGTTGCGCTGCCTCACTACTGGTTCTTGCGATTAAAGTGTGAATCTGAATGTACTTTGTAAAGTGGATACTGCCATCGATGATTTTTTACTTTTGGCCCATTGAGTTACTGTAACTTGTGTAAGCCAGTTTTTGAATTGTGAGACAAAAAAGGAAGGTAGATAAGCAACTTTATTTAGAGGATCCAAAATTATTTCCTTTATTCCCCTGACATTCTCAGAAGCTGAAGGGAGATGAATGTTAGCATATTTTATGGGTAAAAGAAAATGAAGGAAGGATAAAGCCCTTGTACTGTTCCACAGCTTTCTAAACTTCTTGTGCTAACTCTCTTTAAGCAAGACTTCACTGTGCTGTCCCAAGGCTGCACCTTGTCTGTGGTTCCTAATATGATCATGTATAGGAAACTATTTGATACATAAATTTGGTCAAGGGTTTATCTGGTCAGCATTTCTTTGAGTGGTTGTCTTCTCAGATGTGTTTTTAGGGACATCTTTCTCAGAATCAAAGCCATTTTGAGATTTGCTGTATAGTTTAAACAGATGCCTGTTTGCTCTTCTCCTTTACACATTATTCCCTCAGAGTCAATGGCTTTGTCATTTGTGGTTACACCCTCTTCTTCCTCAAGAAATCATTTCATGGCATTTAAAGAGGGAAATGTGTCTTCTACTAACGTGAATATTCAAATAGAAATTTTTTTCTAATTCTCTTTGGTATATTTTATTAAATGCTGCCTTTAGAATTGGAGAAAGGTTGAGATAGAAGATGTATTGTTAGAACTTCATAGTCACAATCCTGAAAAACACATCCATAATTTCCATGGTTCATTTTAGAGTGAGTGAATGTAATTAATAACTCATGGGTTGGATTATTTATTTATTCTTTTGGTTATAAATGTTTATAATTCTACTGAATTTTTAGTATGTTTATGAATTATTTTCTTTTTTTGTTGTAATTCATCATGGAAGAATCGAGTAAAGAAATTCGTAAGTTTTGAAGTGTAATATTGGCCAAGAGTTGGATTTAATTTGTAGCTAGTAAAATTTCCAGTGAATTAAATCAGATGATTCTAATGCTTCGAGTTTAACGTTTTTTTCTTTCAGCCTCCTTATTGGCACAACCTGTTGAATTTGCTGCCTGTAGTTTGGAGCCATTTTGATTACCTAGTCAGCCCTTTCTATGGCATTATTTTATTTTATTTTATTTTAGTTCATTGTTATTAGTTAAGTGGCTTACTTGGTTATGCCTTCTTTGTTTAATCTTTGTACTTTTTCTCATTCTTACTTGTTTGCTTACTTTTCTACCCATTAGTTTAAGTGGGCATTTAGATAACTCTGCTCTTTAAGTACTTAAACCAACAATTCAATCATTTTGCCTTTTTTTTGGAGGCGTCTAGAAGGTATTTAGCACTGTGCTACATTTCAGTATTCTCTACCACTCTTTATAAACTTTTGAATCAGTTAGAGCCTTTGGTGCCTCTAGGCGAAGGATGTCATTTAATTTATTAGCAGCTGTTGCTATATACATGTAATTATATTTGACTGCAAGTGCATTTTTACAAGATGAGTCTGGTGGAGTCATTATATAAATGGTTCAGATTAAGGAAATTATTGACCACTGAGGTAAGTGCTTGAGAAACTGCCTATTTAGAAATGACTACTGCGGATCTAAAATATGCAGGGAAGGCTGCATATTTTACTCTGACCTTATTACCGTACAAAGGAAAGCTTATGTAAAAATAACTTGTCACTAACATTCTGCTTTCTGAAGATATAACACCCTGTTACGCAACTAAGTCCTGGCGATTTAGTCAAGGGAGAAATAGTTTCGGTAGAAGGCTGCTGGTGTATCGGGTTGGCCAGAAAGTTCGTTCGGGGTTTCCCCATGTTACTGATCGTTGCGGCAATTTATGGAGCATCTGTTCCAATAGTTGGTTTTAAATACTTTACGAACAGGGGTAGGAGAGGCAGGGGTGAGAGCAGGAGGTTCAGGCAGCAGGGAGGGTGGCTGAGAGCTGCCGTTGCGTGAATGGCTGTGCTGCCTGGCAGTTAGGGAAGGGGTCCGGCCCTGCCATCAGCCAGCACCGGAATCTGCCTCTGCCTCTTGCTGGCTTTGCCCTGGAGCTTGTCACTTCTCTGAGCCTCTGGTTTCTCATAGGGTTGCTGCAAGCACATAGCATAGGTCCCAGAATGGAGCAGCTAACAGTTGAGTCCCATACTCTTCTTAGTGGACCCCTGACCTTTTGTTAAGGTAGTTGAGGAACTGCAAGCAGGGGTTCTGAATAGTTGTGTAACTAGCTGTGTTGTTGTGGTTGTGTGAGTGTGTGTGTGTGTGACTGTGAGTCTACATGTGTTTGTGGATGGCTGCAGTCCACGTGTTATGCTCACGGGGTTGAGGATGCTGTGTGGGAAAAACAAAACAAAGCAAAAATCCTCCCCTGAGGATTTCAGTGTTGGATACAGGGCTCAGAACAATCAAATCTTGCTTCAGACTTTGAGGTAGTATGGCCACCAACAGCTGTGGATGATTAAAGATCAACTTTCAGCAGTTTGGTAGCAGTTAAACGTCACTGGAATGTTTATGCACTTGCTTTGTAATTTGACAGGCATCTCAGAGTTTCCAAAATAAATGTATAAAATCTAAGTCATTCTTTGACATATGAATCATAGTCAGGATTCCATGGAGGGACATATCCTTTTAATTTTTGGAATTAACTTGGCAATTTAAAAATAGAACTGTGAATAGATGTAATCCTTTCTGCATGTTTTAAAGAAATATTTGCATAGAATGAAATTATAGAATGTAAATTTAACTTTTGAAAGAACAGTGATGAATGTACTTTTTTAGCCAGGTGATTCTTTAGAATTTGACTGGTTTACTAGAAATGCCTTTTCACAAATGCTCAAGTGAGGAATGGAGTGAGGTGATATTTTCAGGTTTTGGTAAACACTAAACTTTTAAGCTTTTTCAGTCCTAAACGATAGCCCTCAGCATTCACTTGATGCTTTTCCCAAGTATAGCCCTCTAAAGGGGAAAGTAAGTCATCAGGAGATAAAAGTCTTGTATTTCCTTACCAGAATTTTGGAAAGGAGAGCTTCTAGGGAGGAAAATTCCCATGTAAATATGGAATGTTTTAGATTTTCTTTTTCCCTTTAGTATTCTCTCTTGAGTGTTATCACTGAGTTATACTGATTGGAAGATTGGAAGGTTGAAACGTTTGCTCTATGATAAAAGCAACTGATCATCAAAACTCCCAGGGAGAATTGCTCTACCTTACAAGTAGATCCCTTTTCTACTTTGCAGCCCTCTTCATTTGAGTTGAGCAGTCATTATGGTGTCCGCTCAGTAATTTGGGCATTCACAAATGCGGACTTTTATCAGATGTATGGAGAAGTGGGGACGCGAGGACTAAGGACCTGACAAGTTCAGATTATTTCAGAGTGAGAAACATTGCTTTCAGTAATTATTATTTATAACATTTGAGTCACCTGATTACTCAAGCATGATTGGAGAGCAATAATGGAAAGAAAAATATATATGTAAGTATGTATTTATCTGTAGTAGGTAATGTACCCTGAAGACCTTTCCATGAAATTGGTATAATTTAGTATATGATTTAGTTAATTTGGTGTATGAGTTAGAGACGGCACGATCTTTTCTTTTTTTCTGATTATGGAGACATTGAAAATTCAGTTGTCTGAGGGCTACTTTGGTAAGGGACGTGTACTTTAGACAATATAGTGTTTTAATGTTCAAAGTACTGGATCAGATTTAACGGTTCCATAATCATTTACAGTTAACATTTTCCCTTTTAAAATCATAAACCAGTTAGAGTCAACTTCTTGTGTAGTCTAGTATGTCCTGAGTATCAGACAGTGGGATATTTTTACTTCATTGCTTTATTCCCTAGAGAGCAAAATCGTCACACTGAGGGGATGACCCAATCCATTAGTGACAAATAGCACATGACTAGGTAGTCTCAGAAGGGGAAAATGAGTTCTGTACACAGAACAGAAAAGTGCTTTGTGCCCATGTCACGAAGGACTTGTTAGGCTTACACTTTTCTAAGGGGCCTAATAATTGCTTTGTCTTCTCTTTTAAAACAGGTATTAATTCTGGGAAGGTGTCAATAATTCTGATGTTGCTCTAGAATGACTGGTTATGTGAATTGGTTATTTGATATCATCTCTGTTCATAGTCGTAATGAAGGACAAATCTACTTCGTGACTAAGAGCTTTTAAACTCAGATACCTAATTTATAACAACATGTTGGAATGCTGGCTTTCTGTTTACTCTTAGCAGTTTTTTGTCCGATCTTTTGAAATGATCTTGGCAGCCAACAAATAAATATACAACATGGTGGATGTTTGTATTTAGCTTAGGCACTTAGGACATAAATTATTATTTAGAAGTTTTACTTTGCCTTTCTTGGAAATATTTCAAATCCTGACGGTTTTGAATAAACTGCTTAAAATTCAGTAGAAAGTTGAATTTACCTTGAAATATTTTGAGACTCTTAGAAACATACTTTCTAGGTAATTCTTCTTTAAATTTTAAGGAACTCAGGTTCATGGTCATCATTAAATCTCTAATTCCTAGTTTAGGAACTCAGTACATTTTTGTTGAATGAATGGTTTTTTTGTTGGGGGGCTTAATAAGTTGAAGTTTTCCCAGTTTGGGGACTATCTGAAGGCAACGCTGATTTTAAATGCACATTTACCCAGGAAATTGCATGTACACACAGCTTTTGTAAACTGTTATTATGAGAAATCATCACTGTTGCATTACATGTTTTCCTGATGTGGTGGAGAAATGATTGGTCACTCACTATAGGGCATGGAAACTAAATAAGGATTAATGGTCCCCAGAGATTATACTTCATTTATTTAAAAAATATGAACAATCTGCTGTCCTTTAGAAGTGTTATCTTGAGATAAACATTGGAACAGGAACTTATGGCGCACAAGTATTTCATTTTTGCTGATGTAATAATGTCCGTAAAAACTTTTCAGAGTGATGCCAGTTCTACTGCTGTAACGTTTGGCTTGTGGAGCCACTATTAATCATTGGCTGCATTCACCATTGGCGTGTATCTTTTTGGCAAACATTTGCATCTCTGCAAGTTTGTGAGGTAATGGGTAATAATTGTTTGACTTCTAGTCAACAGCAGCCCACCGAGACGCAGTCTGCCGTGTTCCAGAGGGAGCTGTGATGGTTATAGCCTGGCCCTGTGGAAAGGAAGCTGACTTGCCTTATTTTCAACTTTTGTTGTATTAAAATACATACTTGAATGGGAGTGATAACACACTTCGATAGGAGTCTGAATTGTAGGCCTTACTGTTAAGACCAAGTGTATTTTAGATTTAAAGAATTCAGTTACATCTAATGGTTCTGGCTTGCAGAGGGAAGAAAAAAATGTCAAACCTAACTCTGATATAGACAAGAAATTTAACTTTTTAAAATTTGGTTATTATCAAGTATTTTAATTCATTAGGAAAACATGTATTTTTCCTATGTATTTTGTCCCATACGTACTTGGAATGATGGATATAAAAGCGGTAAGAATTCTTGTACTTGAGCTTATGTAATGAGCATCAAAAATGAGCTAATTAGATAAAATAAGACAGTGATTTAAAGACCAGATGATGTGTTATTGAGGTACCTAAAGGGATTGATAGTACAGGAAGAGGTTTGGGAGGAGTTTATAAATCAGATTAAAAAGTGAGGGAGCAGAAGAAATGGAGGTGAAAGGGGTACAATCTGTGCCGAGACTGGGATGAATGCAGAGGGGCTGGACTATGGCCGGAGGACGGGGAGAGGCCTTCCATGCAACCAGGGGAGACAGTAGGGATTTGCTGTAGCTGCTAAGTTGTGGGCAGCTGAAAATGACGTTTAAAAAAGATGAGTAAGACTTGGCAGAGGTGTGCAGGGTGGTTTGTGTGAAAGGCCTGCACTGGTGTTGAACGCCAGGAGAGACAGGTTTATTGATGCCCGGTGGCTTCCCTCATGGCATGACATTTATGTTGTTCAGTTCACTTTAGCTCAGAGGTTGAGCCTCTACCTTAGAGAGACAAATTTGATCTCGTCAGTCAGTATCTTGTTAATAATGGGGCTTGGGCAACAGGAATCAAGCCCTTCTTCCTCCTCTTGCCAAGCAAGAAAACCAAGAACCCAAAACTCAACACCTACAAACAAATAGTGAAATTTTATAAGAGATAGAAGGTTCTCGATTATTAGAATGCCAGTTTATTATAGTGGGAAATAATGGGCAAGAGGAATAAATTTGCATCGTCCTGTCTAGTGTGAGTCCTGCTTGTTGCTCACGTGGCGCACTGCCGGGTAGGGAGTGGTGAGCGTGGAATCAGAACTGGAAGGTTGGTTATAATAAGAGAGGGCTTATGAGTAATTCATTAATATTTTCTGTATCTGTTACATGCCTGTTCCAGGGCTAGGTGCTGTGTCTTGTTCATACACCATCAACAAAATGTATCCAGTCCCTGCCCTCATCCATCCTCACAATAAAGCTGTTTTTATTTATTTATTTATTTATTTATTTATTTATTTATTTATTTATTTATTTATTTATTTATTTATTTATTTATTTATTTATTTATGGCTGTGTTGGGTCTTCGTTTCTGTTATTTATTTATGGCTGTGTTGGGTCTTCGTTTCTGTGCGAGGGCTTTCTCTAGTTGTGGCAAGCGGGGGCCACTCTTCATCGCGGTGCGCGGGCCTCTCACTGTCGCGGCCTCTCTTGTTGCGGAGCACAGGCTCCAGTCGCGCGGGCTCAGTAGTTGTGGCTCACGGGCCCCGTTGCTCCGCGGCATGTGGGATCTTCCCAGACCAGGGCTCGAACCCGTGTCCCCTGCATTCGCAGGCAGATTCTCAACCACTGCACCACCAGGGAAGCCCAATAAAGCTGTTCTTGCTAGAAGGGACTAAGTATGTGGGTCGGTCTGACCACATACTCTCTCTCTTTGAATTTCTTTTCTCTGTCTTCTCATTGCTGGCCACTCTTGAGGTTGATGAACTTTTCTTAAGTCGTTTAAATACTTTCAGTCATAGTGCTGTAACTCTTAGTGACCTGAGGGTTGTTTGGTACCTTTTAGGTGATTTTGCACAGCGTTTGCTTTGATTCGTTTTCTGATTTTTCTGTGCTATTAAGGGATAATCTTATATTTAGGTTTCCTTTGGCCCCCATGAACTGCATACAATATGAAATAGGCCAAGACTGCTGGCAGGGAAGTCAACCAGGAAGTCAGCTCGGGGTCAGCTTCTACCCACATGATATTCTGGCTCTGAGCTGCCTTTCTGCTTGTACAGTATTGCCATACTTTAGGGGGCTTGGAGGAGAGGGGGTTTCCTGTGGGAATGAAGACAAAGGGATGAGTCTACCAGTCTTTGCAAAGAAGAGGTGACAGGTGCTAGTGATGACAAACTTGAGTGAGGGAGAAGATGGAGTTAGAAGCAACTCGGAAGTGAAAGCCTAAGAGGAAGTTGATTTTGTGGGAAGATGATTGATTTTTTTAAAAAATAAATTTATTTATTTATTTATTTTTGGCCGCATTGGGTCTTCGTTGCTGCGCGCGGGCTTTCTTTAGTTGCAGCGAGCGGGGCTACTCTTTGTTGTGGTGCGTGGGCTTATCGTTGCGGTGGCTTCTCTTGTGGAGTATGGGCTCTAGGCACGCGGGCTTCAGTAGTTGTGCCATGTGGGCTCAGTAGCTGTGGCTCGTGGGCTCTAGAGCACAGACTTAGTAGTTGTGGCACACGGGCTTAGTTGTTCCATGGCATGTGGGATCTTCTTGGACCAGGGCTCGAACCCGTGTCCCCTGCATTGGCAGGTGGATTCTTAACCACTGCACCACCAGGGAAGCCTGATGATTGATTTTTTTTTTTTTTTATCACACACACACACTGTATTTTATTTTTACAAGAGATAAATAGACTGACACCAAGCATTGTACATGGATGACCACAACAAAAGCAACAATGATTGCAATTACCAAACATGAAACACACTCATACTATGTCATAATATTGACATTCAGTCCAGTAATCCTCCACTGTAACAGCTCCTTTCCTTTGCAGTGAAAATTGATTTGTATATTCTTTGCCTCTGAGTCCTTGTGGGATTTTTTTTTTTTTAATTCAAACAGAAAGTCACAAAAATTATACTCATCCTCATCAGTTCACTCAGTCCCATGTAATTAATTTTTTTTTTCATCTTGATCTTTTGTTAGCCCTTTTATGAGTTCATCAGTTTTTCATTAGAGTTCTGAAAATACTTATTCATTCAGTTCAGCAGTACAGTCAGTTACCAGAAACCTGTACTTGTCAGAGTCTTTTCCGTGAATTTCTTGAAGATGAAACCCTTTTATAGGAACATATTTGCAGAAGCATCAGAGTACACCCAGAACTGTCTGTAAATGACAAAAGACTTAAAAATGACCACGGTTAAAGATTTGATGAAAGTTCATAATAATGCAGTTGACAAGAACATTAGTTATTTCTGAGATATACATTTTAAAGTAATAACTAGGATTATGACTTATAACATTATACCAGAACATTTAAGATTTTTAGAAATTTCATGTAATATCTGAAACATTTATATTAACATTTCCATACAAATAACCCAATGAAAGTTTAGTATTAGTTGTTTTGTTTGTTTGTTTTTTTATACTGCAGGTTCTTATTAGTCATCAGTTTTATGCACATCAGTGTATACATGTCAATCCCAATCGCCCAATTCATCCCCACCCACCGCAGTTTTCCCCCCTTGGTGTCCATATGTCTGTTCTCTACATCTGTGTCTCAACTTCTGCCCTGCAAACCGGCTCATCTGTACCATTTTTCTAGGTTCCACATACCTGATAATTGATTTTTGACAAAGCCACCATAGATCATCCAAGTGGAGATGAATATGGGCCAGTAGTTTCATATTGTGACTTTGGTGATTAAGGCCAGAAATGTACATTTGGGCAGTCTCCATTAGAACTAATGGCTCTCTGATCTTGAACACGTCTGTTTAAAAGCTCCTTAAGTTCCTCAGGATGTTGACTTGAATGATTAATAATAAAATAGCTAACTGTGGTGTAATGCTGATTACTATGTGCAGTGTCTTATTTAATCTTCAAAACAAGTAGGAATTGGATATACTTATACCTCTTATATGGGAGGGGAAACAGGCATAGAGAGGCAACCACGATCACATGTTTACCAAGGGTAGATTTGGGACTTGTAAGTGTGTTTGACTACTGAGGTTACACTCTTAACCACTACATTGTATTGCCTCTCAATTAGATAATTTATCTGAAAGCAATCAAAAAAGCAAATGGCTTTAAAAACAAAACAAAACAAACTTGAAATAAGCAGAGTAGAATGAGGCCTCCAGTGGAGAAGGAAATGAGCTGTACTGAGTTCTGGAATGATACTCAGAGAATGAGGAATATAGAGGAAGTAGACCAAGAAACCAGAGAATTCAGAGAAGGATGACTTTGAATACAAGTAGAAGTGTATTAAGGAGGAGATTATTTGTTGTTAAACGTCAGCTGAGGATGTAAGTAGAGGATAGGAATTGAAAATCCTATAGGCTGACCTTTTCTCATTCTCTGGTATCACCTGAAATATCACTTCCTCAGAGAGGTCCTGCGATTAGTTGGGATGAGATAGTATAAGATCCATGAGTATCGTGTGCTAATTAGAATTTCTAGTGCATTGCTGGCTCTTGACATCTGTTAAGTAAAGGAATTGCGGCAGTAGATGTTTGGGATATAAACTGTAATAAGACAATAAGTCAGAGACCTCTCAGTCTCGTCTGGGAACTTGATTGTTAAAGCATAAATAATTTGTCGTGTGCTCATAGTTGACATGAATGCTTTGGCTAGTGGTCCTGCTTATTCGCCATCTGTCACACGTGATCCTAGGACAGAAATGGGAACCTCTTGAGCAGGGGAGACTTAATAGTGCCTTAGCCTCTTCCTCGGCCTGGATATAAGACCCTTTTCGGTGAGCACCCCTCCTTCCCGGCAGCTCTGCTCCCTCATTTCCCAAAAATCTCAACCGTAAGCCCTACGTTGTAGTGATACCAAAATACAAATTACTCATTCTCCTCATGGACATGCCATGTTGTTCCATGACTTGGGCTTTTGTATCTGTTACTCCCTCTGCCTATTTTCCCTTGTCATCACCTGTTAAACTTCTACTGACCTTCAAAGTTCAGTTAAAAGGGTGCTCATCCTAGTGAAGTTTTCTTGCACTGCCCTCGCCCCCGCAGCAGATGGCTTCTCCTTCCTCTATGATCCTGCCCGTTGTAGTCCTTTCATATTGCTTTGTAATTATGCCTTTATGCCTGTCTCCATCAGTGACGGGGAGTGCTTGGAGAACATGGGCTGTGTCGTACCTTCTTCCTTTCTTAGAGCTTAGCCCAGTGCCTGAGTCATAGGGAGTGTTCAATAAATAGATCCTGAATGAGTGAAATAATAATGGCCGCCTGCCACTTGTAAGCTGGAAGATTTCTCTAATATTTTGTTTTTAAAAAGGTTTATTTATTTGATTTGAAAAGAAAGTTAAATAATCCTGTGGACATAGAGTTCTTTTCAAGAAAGGGAAGTTTGTATTTGTATCCACTGAAATCTTTGGCTCCCTGAGGATTAGATGGAATTTTGGAGGGAAGATGAAGGACAGCAGGAAAAGAAATACATAGAAAAGCTGTTTACATCCTTCAGATGATTTTTAGGTCATCGTGGGTGTATAAACTTTTAGGGTAGATGAAATAATAAAATCTTTTAAGCGTTTGATTTACTACTTAGTAATTACATATATATTAAGATAGCAGTATATCATTCATCAATATGGAAGGATTGCTTTTGCCATTCTTTCATTTCATGAAACTTTTTGTGGAAAAGTTTTTATCTAACATAGTTTTCCAGGATGTAACATCTTCATTTTCTTCTAAATTGCTTGAGATTAAGCACTTTTTTACTCATTTATTCGACAAACACGTATTGGTGCCAAGCAGTGTTGTGATGGAAATAGAATGATTTACAAAACAGACACAAATTCCTGTTTTCATGGAAATCATGCTCTAGAGTTGAATCTGATATGATGATATCACAAGAATTTTATATCCAGAGACATATTTGATTACTTAATAATATGTAATATCCACAATGTCTTATAGAATTTGATTTTTAAAAGAATTTTAAAAGGCTTACATATGATGACTTTTTATAATTGGAAGGAAATACCACCTAGGAACAATGGATTAATGGTGATTACACTATTCTTATAATGGTTCTGACACAGATTGCTTGCCATGTACCAGGTTCTGTAGTATAACTAGAATGTTTTAATTCATTTAAAGCCCACACTCAATTTATGAGATAGGTGCTATCAATATTCATTTTGCAGGGCTTCCCTGGTGGCGCAGTGGTTGAGAATCCGCCTGCCAATGCAGGGGACACGGGTTCGATCCCTGGTCCGGGAAGATCCCACATGCTGCGGAGCAACTAAGCCCTTGCGCCACAACTACTGAGCCTGTGCTCTAGAGCCCGTGAGCCACAACTACTGAGCCTGTGCACCTAGACCCCATGCTCCACAACGAGAGAAGCCACTGCAATGAGAAGCCCGTGCACTGCAACAAAGACTAGCCCCCGCTCGCTGCAACTAGAGAAAGCCTGCGCACAGCAACTAAGACCCAACCCAGCCAAAAATAAATACATAAAATAAATTTATTTTAAAAAAAAGTTAAAAAAAAATTCATTTTGCAGATGAGGAAACTGAGGAAAGGAGAGTAAATCATTTGTATAGCAGCTGATTGGTTGAGCCAGGATTTGAACTCAAGCATGTTAGTAATTTATTATTTAAAATAAAGCAATTAAGAGATTGTTCCCTTTGATGAGAGACTTTATGAAGGTTTGACTATGGAGCTGATAGACAGTTATCCATGGGAGCTGGTATTGAGCATGTGGTGTATAGTGTAGTAATTAGGATCACTACCGGAACTAGAATGCCTGGGTTTGTCACTTAGCAGCTGTGTACTTTAATTTCATCATCTATGAAAGGGGAACAAGAATGGAACCGATTTCATAGGGTCTTAGTAAGGATTAGATCAGTTAATATATGCAAAAACTCTCAGCAGAATGCCTGGTACATGGGAAGTGTTAGGGAAGTATTAGCTGATGCTCTTATTATTACCATTTTTAAAGGGGATTCCCTCTTTCCTTAGGGTTGGTTGGTTGGTTTGGTTTTTTTTTTAGAAAAAAGAAGTTATTTGGGTGTATACCTTCCGTATTTCCTGATTTTTTTGTTTGTTTGTTTTGTCTTGTATTAGTTTCGTGATTTTCACCAGGGTTTTGCTCAGGAGGGTATTGGAATGCAGTTCTTTGAGTCTATGTAGGATTTTTAGTGTTTTTCATTTATTCTTGCTTGCTATAGCTTCTAACAGATAGTTTGAACCACCAGCATATAACATAGGAAGTCCTCCAGTCTTGAGATGATGCTTGCTGAAATATTATTCCTCCAGGTGAGCTTCACTAGTGAAATGGTATTCTTCTGGGTGAGCTTCACTAAACCACGTTAAGTGGGTGAGAGAGGGTGGGGTCGAGGTGAGCTCAAGAACTGTTTCAAGAGTGTGAGCAGCACAGTGAGAGCTGAAGGGCGAGGGGCTCATGGGAAATCCTATCAGTAAGCTGAGCAACTTTGATTATAATCATCAGCGATGGGCTAGTTGACGCCATATAGAGAGTGAGCCTAAATTGTTGATTGGCATCTCTCACCAAATATGGAGAGAGATGCATGGAAAATCAATTCACTGGTCTTTTTGTTGTCATTTCATTCAACTGTGGATAACTCCAGTGTTTGTAACATCTTGGAATGCGTGTAAGCAATAGAGGAAGAGGAAACCACTTTGGGTCAAGAAGAATATAAAAACTAGAATTATAGATTATTTAGAACACAGTAACAAGGAAAACACTACATAGCAAAACTTAGGCCACAAAAGCTGAAACCAGACTTTCATCGCTTTAAATTACTGTCGTATTAAATGAATAAAAAAAACTGAAATGAACTAAGCATTACATTTAAGACAACAGAAAGAGAACCAAGAATAAGCCCTGATAAATAAGGAAGAGGGAATTAATGACAAGAACAAAAATTAGAAGAGGAAAAAAAAAATGGAGTTGGTACCTAAGAGCTAATTCTGTGAGTGGGGGAGAGATGGGAAGTTGCCCAATAAAGGGTAAACATTTAGCTATTATAGCTGGAAAAGAAATGAGAAAAAAATTTTACACTCTTAAACCTAGTAGAAGATATTTTGAAGATATACTTCTGGTAATAATTTAGAAAATAACCAACAAAATAGAAATATTCCTAGGAAAATATAAATTTTTCCTCCAGAAGATATAGAAAATCTTGAAAATAATAATCATAGAAAAGATTGAAAAATATGAATTGCTGCGCCTAACTATAGGGAAGTGTTCTCATATTACCATGGAACAGAAAACTCCCTTACTGTTCTAGAACTATATCAAAGCATTGTTCTTAAAATATTAAGACCAACATAACTCTGATAACAAATACTGACCAGAATAATGGGAAAAAAAAAAAAGAAAGAAAACTATAGGCTAATGTCACTCATAAATATACATAAGGACCCATTAAAAAAAAGAAAAAAAGTCTGGTATAACCAAGTAGAATTCAAAAATGTAGGAATAATATGCCATTTCATATTCCTTTAATAGATTTTATCATATTGCTAACTGAAAGGGAAACATATAATTGTTTTGCTAGATAGGCATTTTATGAAATGCCAACATTCATGAAAATACTAACTAAATTTGGAATGCAGTATAATTTTCTAATATGCTAAATAATATTTTTCAAAATAATATTTAACTTTATACTTAACAGTATGATAATAATATTCTTAAGTTCAAAGTAAAAAATTATTACTTTTAGTCATTTATGTGGTTCTTGAAACTTGTCAATACAATATAAGAAAGAAATGAGCATAAGTATTGGAAAGGAAGAATCAACATTAATTTTCATGGTTTATATAATATTTGTGTGCAAAACTCAGTTGAATCATGGATTGCCAAACTTAAAAATGCTATGTAAAGAAGATCTTATTTCTAGTTCCTAATAATGCAGAGTATCTATGAACAAATCTAACAAGATGTGTAAAACCTTTATGGATAAATTATGGAACATTGAAGGATGTAAAACAATGGCTGCTGAGTAAATGGAGAGCTGTTCATTGTCCATAGATGGGAATGCTTGTTATTATAAGCATACCAGTTTTCCCTGAATACATCAGTAATTTCAGTGAAAGTCCACTCAGAATCCAGGCAGGGTTTTTATGGAACAGTTGGTTTTAAAATTCATGTGGAAATGAGCAGGTGTTCAAGAATAGTCAAAGTAATTTTGAAGAACAAGTTGGGAAGACTTGCCCTACCACACACATCAAAGCTATTAAAACTGTTGGGGTGGGACTTCCCTGGTGGCGCAGTGGTTGAGAATCCGCCTGCCAATGCAGGGGACGCAGGTTCCAGCCCTGGTCTGGGAGGATCCCACATGCCGCGGAGCAACTGGGCCCATGCGCCATAGCTACTGAGCCTGCACTCTAGACCCCGCAAGCCACAACTACTGAGCCCGCGTGCCACAGCTGCTGTGGCCCGCACGCCTAGAGCCCGTGCTCCACAACGAGAGAGGCCACTGCAATGAGAGGCCCCTGCACTGCAACGAAGAGTAGCCCCTGCTCGCTGCAACTGGAGAAAGCCCAGGCGCAGCAACCAAGACCCAACACAGCCAAAAATAAATAAATAAATTTATAAAAAAACAAAACAAACCAAAAAACTGTTGGGGCAAGGATAGATAATTAGACCAGTGAACCTGCTATAAGCCAGAAACTTCATATAAACTAATGAAAGGAAATTTGTTATATTATAGAGGTGGTCTAAATCAGTACGGAAAGGTGAAAGAAACAGGGCTGGTATGTCCACTTATTTGTTTATACAGGAAAATGATGAAATTTCATTCCTTACTTCATATCCCCAAATTCATTATAGGTGCATTATAGATAGGCTTAAAGGTGGAAAGCCAATCTTTAAAATTCTTAGAAGAAAATGTAAGCATTGTTTGGGAGTAGGAAGCAGAAAGCACAAATGATAAAGGAAAAGATTGAGGAATTTTACTCTATTAAAATAATCTTCCATACATGAAAATATACTGCAGTGGAACGACAGGGCTACGAATATGTTTGTAAAGCATGTTTGAAAGACATTATTAGTAGCCTACCTTGCTTTTTCGTCTTTCTTTACTAACTCTACTAATTTTATGCCCATTTAAAAATGGCTGTCTTCTTTGAGGTCCTTCAAAAGTCATCAGCTGTGAGCAATGAGATGTAAGCTAAGAATTTCTGAGAAAGCTTTGCTTCCTGAATATGGGGTCTGCTTTTTCTCTTTCCTTTTTTTTCCTCCTGCCTGGAATATGGATATAATGTCTAGAGCTGCAGCAGCTGTCTTGCAATGAAGAAGCTGAAGGTACTGGTTAAAGATGGCAGAGCAGGAGGATAAAAGGCCAGTTCCTTGGTGACATTCTTGGCTAGGCATGTCAGCCATGAATCACTTACTCCCATACTTGTAGTAATATGAGAAAAATGGTCTGTTCTAGCCTGTATCCTACAAAGATTAAAAGCTAGCTTATGCAAACAATTCCTATAAATTAATAAGAAAAAGAAAGACAACCTAATCGAAAAATTGAGGATGACTGGAGGCAATTCACAGAAGCGGAAACCAAATGGCCAGTAAGTAAGCACTAATAGCTAGGAAATCCAAGTTAAAACAGAGACTTAACCATAACCATAAGTCTAAAAATATCAAATGTTGGGAAACATGTAGAGAAATTGTTATTATCATTCACTGTTGGTCAGAATATAAATTGGGACAACCATCCTGGGATAACATTTTGGCAATAGCAAGTAAAATTGACCATATCACACTAGCCCGCATTCCACTAGGTAGGTACCCTAGAGATTCCTGTACTTTTGCACGGAGACATGGAAGAAGCGGTCATTGACATGTTATGACTTAAATATATGAACTACGTGAAGTTACATATATGAGCACAGATAAATCTGAAAGACTTAGTCTTGAACTAAAGATGCAGGCTATGAATGTGATGATAATATTTATGTTAAGTATGAAAGCAGTATTGAAGCTATGTCAAATAATGTCACCACCTGGCTACTGAGAGATGCAAACCTGGGCAAATATTTTCTACTCATCAGTAAAGGTTCTGGAGCCAAAAATAGATTTGTAAAATCCAACCAGTGTTAGTTCATTGCCTGTTTTATTCCTGACAGGGTCTTCTTTACTGCGGATTTTATAAATAGAGCTGTTCCTTGACCAATAATAAGCTAAGCTTTTAAAGCACTTTGCAAAACATTTTCATGTATATTTTCATTTAATTATTCTAATTGATTTCTGAGATAATAGTCAGGATTTTAATTCTTATTCAAATTAAGTGGCATTAGTTGGACTTACCTGAGTTTTAGTTTAGTTCTTTTTATCATAGTTTTATATTTTTCCAATACACAATTTAATGTCTAGGTGTACTTCATTTATGCAGCATAAGAAGTGATATTTTAAATATAGCTATAGTGACTGTCTAATTGGAGTGATCTAGTGTTGAGTCTTTTTTTTTTTCTTTTTTTAAGTGAATAATGACTTACTAATTTATTGCCTTTTGGGGGCGGGGGTGAATACAGTTCTCAAACCTTAAATCTTAGTTCTTAAACATTAAACCTTCGTTCTTAAACCTTAGTATGCACAAGAATCATCCAGTAAATTTACAAAAAATAAACAGATTCTCTGACACCTCCCCTGCCTTCAGCCTCAGAATTCTGCCCTTTCTCTTTCTCTGCATTACTAGATTAGTTTCTTAAGGGCTGTGAGCTTTTCTCATTCATTTTGGTATTCTCCACAGTGCATAAACAGCCCGGTGGTGTATGTGTGTGTTTCCTTATTAAGTGCTTACTAAATGTTTGCCAGGTGCATTCAGGAAGAACTTCCCAGAAGTGAATACCTGGACAAAGTTAGTACTGTATTAATATTATGGATGGAGAAGACTAGAAAGACTTTTAATGCTCAAATGTTAGGTGTGTGCTGAAATTGGTTTTCAGTTAACGTGTTAAGCATTATTTTCAAACATTCTTTTCCTTAGCAAGATCATTTAAAACCATGATTATAAAATGCCAGGGAAGGGTTTTACTGGAAAAGGTGTAACAAAATAAGAGTAAATGGAGAAAAAGCATGTTATTTTGCACAAGTATAGCAAGCCAGCTTGAAGGTCTTCTTAAAGAAGTTGTTCTCTAACACAGGCTACTGCGAATTGTTCAGCCCATTGGCAGCAACACAGAAAACTGCCCTTTTCACCCTTTCCAGCACATAAATGTGGACAATTCATGGCTGGAACCTATCTTCAAGAGACTGCTGGCTTTATTGAAGCCAAATGTGTGTAGAGTTTTTTATTTAGACACATGAAGGGCCTTCAGTGCTCTTGCCACATAGAAAGTAAACCACACAGAGATACTTAAGAAAACAAAAACACACAAAACACCCTCAACTTACTGTGTGTAAATACAGATGCAGACATCACCTATTTGGTAGTAAATACACCTCTGTCTTGTGCAGTCTTTACCCCTCTCAGTGTTAGCTGTGCTTTTTAATGTAGTAACTGCACAATAAATACTAATTGAATATAGGTGAAAGCAGGATGAGAACTGACAGAAATTAGTGACCGATTGTACATTTTTCATCTCTTTTGCTGTTTTTTAAAAGAGTCCAGTTACATTTTAGGATGAGTTTTCTAGTGGTGTGAGAAATTTTAAAATGTAACAGTAGTAAAGAGATTCTTCAATTGCCCGTTTAGCTCAAATCTGAATTAAACGTTCCCAGGCTGAACTTTTCTAACATGGGCCAGAAAACCCATGTGTTTGAACAGTGAACTTGACTTCTTATGCCAGGCCTCTGGATAACCTTGGGGCAGCTGTTCTTCTGTTGTTGTTTACTTATTTGAAAGTAAGTCTTGTGAAGATGTAGACAGTTAACTCAAGGAATGATTCTTTTTCTTTCTTAGGTGATTGTCTTACACCCTGTTTCATGCTGGTGTTGACTACCTCAGACCCCACAGGGTAAAGAAATCTCTAACAAGGAGGCCATTTCTTCCTACTCCTTCAATAGACACTTTCTCAGAAACATTAACAATTAGATGTACTTTGAAGATGCTGTTCAGCTGATAAACAGTAGTGCGAAATCTCTTTGATATTCTGTTTTGCGGAAGGAGATGAAAGATGGTCTGGTTTAGCACTGGTTAAGGCAAGCAGTGAATGAAAGCATGTTCTCAATAAGTGCTTGTTTTACAGCTGCAACTTATCTATTTAAATTGGAAAGATAACCTACAGGGTGTGCCTCCTGTACTTATTAGCTTCAGGCAAGCCAGGTCTCTTTACCTACTAGACATGTAAGATTTTGCCTTTGAATTTTCAATTTGGGTTCCTTGGTTTGCCTTCTAGTTTTCTTCCCAGTATAGTCTGTAGGATTTATTTGCTGGAAAAATTTAGTGTACCTTTGAAAAGGAGTTCTGAACTTGAACATATTTTAAATTACTGTTAATATTGGACTCTGAAAAATATGGTTGTCTTTTATTAAATCAAAGTAATGGGTGTGTGTAATTGAATCGAGTTTCCTTTGCTTATCATTTTTGTCTGTGTGGTTTCTGGACAGTTTCTGACATTGTACCCTTTTGGAGAAGTTACCTTTGCGTCATGATTGGAACTTGTTTGAGGTTGCAAGTCATTCTGGGGAGACAGGAAACGTTCCCTGGAAAATACTGGGCTGATTTTCTTTTTCAGTTTGTGAATTATGAGCTCGGTTTACCAGATTGCATTTTGGCATTTGACTCTCCCAGGGCAGAGTAGTGTCCAGCTTTATTTTGTGAGTAACTGCAGATGCCTTTTTGCCATTTGGGTCAGTTTGTTTGTTTGTTTATTTTGGATTTGTTTATTTATAAATGATCTGTGAAATTTTAAGCCAAAAGGGATACAAAGGAATTTCTGGTTTTCAAAGGTTCTTCTTTTATTTTGCATTCAAAAGGCAATTTTGCCTTATTTTAGAAGTTAAATATGTTACAGCTGTTGAGTAATTTACCACCTCCTGCCCTCACCTCCGCTGAAATAATGGAAGGAGAAAAATATAGATTGATTTTGTATGCCTGAATGTTAAGCTGAGACAAACTTCATCTTTGTGGCTTTATGTGATCCTTAAGATTGTAGAAAAACCCTAGATTCAAAGAGAAGATATGAGGTTTTTGTTTTTGTTTTTTAATCAAAAGGCAGATATACCTACTTTGACTACTTATTTGAAAAATGACAAATTGAGAATAGTGAGAAGCCAAGGACAATTAAGCTCAGGAAATGGCTTCACATGTTGCCTATTGCATCCGGGATGATTTGGATAAAACAGAAACAGCTGTGGTGCCAAATGCCCTGTAAATTTCAAATGCCGGTATAAAGTGTGGCGTTAGCAGTTTATGAGCTGACTTAATACAGAGCTTTGCCCACAGGTCTTCTGGTGACTTTCAGCTTTCTTCACAAAAATGCAAAATATTTGGGACCCCTTCACATTGCTAAATGAAAAATGGTGTGTATTTGGCTCCATAAAGCAAGTAGCCTTGAGAGATGGGCCTGCCTAGAAATTGACTACATTTTTGTGGGAGAACGGGTGAAAAGGGCAGTTTCCTGTGTTGCTGCCAAAAGGTCTGAACAATTTGTAGTAGCTTGTGGCTGGAAAACAACTTCTGTGAGGCAAAAACAGCAACCGCAAACTGGTTCTGGGTATGTGTGAGAAAATGCTCTTCTTTCCTACTTGATTGTCGGGCTTTATAGAAATTTTATATAGTGAATTTTAAAACTCAGCTGCTTAAAATGGTGTTTTGGTTGACTTGGATAAAAACCTGGGGAAATATATTTGGAGGTAGCCCAAGTGGTGCATAGTGTGGTACTTAAAAAAGGGCAGCATTTATACTTTGCTTTTACCGTAACCATGGGCTTGGAGAGTAATCTGTTTTTCTCCTGCCTTAAAAAGTGCAGGTAAATCTTGGCATCTAAGGCGTGTGTTTTTACAGGAATGGATTTTTTTAGTTAACTTATTAGGCGTGTGTTTTCTTAGTTCACTTGGGTGGCGTGTTCCATTTTGTATTAGAAGTATGTTTATAAAATACATATGTGAAACTACTGGTAATTACCACTTAATGGTACTGACAGTGTGCCGGGCACCATGCTCATGTCCTTACATTGGCTATGTCGTTTACTCCTCTGGAGAGGGAAAAAGCTTAGGGTGTCAGGTAACTAGAAAATGGTTGGAACCTGCCAGGATTTGGAGTCTGGTCTGTGCATTACTAATTATATCAGAATAATTACTATTTCAGATACTCATTTTGTAGAATTAAAATCTGTTAAAGATTTTTTTTTTTTGGTAGAATGGGCTTGGATATGTGGAATAAAGATAGACTTGGTTTGATTTAGTTTTAATGTTTTCACTAAGCTCTTTTTCAGTTGCAGCTTTCACCAGACCTGAGCATCTGTATACTTATTGTTGCCTAAATGCTCCAGACTTTACTTTTTTGGTCTTAATTTTGACCTCCCTCTTCTGTTGGGGATATCTATTAGCTTTTCATTAAACTACAGACAATAGCTGATTAAGGCAGCACCCTTTTCTTAATATTTTGCCCTGTTCATCAACATCAATGTCTTCTTTATTTAGTAAATGGGCTGGTGCTCATAATCTAGCACAGTGATTCTCAACCGGGATGGGGCTGGGTAGGTGATTTTTGTCTTGTAGGGAACATTTGGCAATGTCTGGAGACATTTT
The DNA here is from genome assembly GCF_009873245.2 of Balaenoptera musculus. NCBI lineage: Eukaryota > Metazoa > Chordata > Mammalia > Artiodactyla > Balaenopteridae > Balaenoptera > Balaenoptera musculus. Next base: position 32,351,557 of record NC_045796.1, read on the forward strand.
TGATTGCCATGACTTGAGGATGCGCTACTAGCATTTCTGTGTAGAGGCCAGGAATGCTGCTAAACATCCTACAATGCACGGGACAGGTCTTCAGACAACAAAGAATTATCTGGCCAAAATGTCAAGAGTGCAGAGGTTGAAATACCCTGACCTAGCTAACATAGGGCACAGACCAAATCTTATTAGAAACTGTTTCTGTTTTTGTGAGTTTTTCTTTTTAAATTAACTTATTTATTTATTTTTGGCTGTGTTGGGTCTTCGTTGCTGTGTGCAGGCTTCTCATTGCGGTAGCTTCTCTTGTTGCAGAGCACGGGTTTCAGTAGTTGTGGCTCGGGGGGGTCTAGAGCGCAGCTCAGTAGTTGTGGCACATGGGCTTAGTTGCTCCGTGGCATGTGGGATCTTCCTGGACCAGGGCTCGAACCCGTGTCCCCTGGATTGGCAGGTGGATTCTTAACCACTGTGCCACCAGGGAAGTCCTGTGAGATTTTTTTTTTAAATACAAAAACAACTCTGTTAATTTGGCAAGTTTTTATTTTCTATTCTGGAGGTGGCGGAAGAGGCTATCCATCTGTCTGCTCACCTAGCCCTAAGCCAAATGACACAAGTTGACCTTGCACTGGATTCTATCTTCTAGCTGCTCCTTACCTTCATCCCCTATCCTGACCTAGACGAGATCACACCTTCAACTATTATCTGCCATTTTCTTAGCCAGGATTAGTTGACTACCTATTAAGAATGGTACATGAAATACCTTAGCTTGGGGTGGGAGAAAAGCAAAAGAATGGAAGGAATACCCACAAAAGTTTTGACTGGGATGAAGGTCGTAGTGTGCCTCTCACTGTTATATTGAGTTCAGAGGATACAATTGTGAGTGATCTTCATAGGCCCACTCATAGGCCCACACATATCTACAGTGCCATCTGTTGATTAGCTTTTGTGAACTGAAAACAAATAGAATGGATGAATGAAATTTTCAGATAATCTGAAAAAGAAGAAATCTCTAGGTCAAATAGCTATCACAGAGCTGCCATATTGGTAGGGAAATTGACTGACTTTTGCTTTTTATTGTCTTGTGAATTCTTGGGCCTAACCTTTGTGATTTTGATTAAATGTAACAAGTTGCAAGGAGCAACCTGTACCGGTATCTTGATGTCTTTGCAAGTACTTGGGATGCTGTACCTCCTTTCTTTGCATCTTCATCCTTCAGAGATGGATTTCACCATCATTCTCTGCTCGTCTGCTTTTTTGCAGGTTGCTTGAAGTAGGTATTTCTCAGAGAGAGTTGTAATCATTGGCTTCCTCTCCCGCGGCCCGTACTAGGTTACGTGTCCTAGCACAGTGCTCGGTATATAGTGGCCATTCCCTACACACGGAGTGGATGAATGGAGGAGGAGGAGGAGGAGGAGGAAGAGGACGAAGAAACGCCTTAGAAATCTTACAACTCAGTAACAGAAGACAGTTCCTAGAGCTTTGGAAACTCAGGGTGCCGGGAAAGGAGCCTAAGTAAGTGAAGGGTAGGAATTGTTATGTTAGCATGACCTTATTGGTGTTGTTTGTGCTGTGCACATTTTTTATTTTTTAAAAAACGTTAGCAGTCTGGGTGACTGAGGCGGGAAGGCTAGCCTGTGGCCTTGGCCATATCTGCAGGTCTAAGTGGTGTTCATGTCTTTTACCTGAGGTTCCTCTAAGCTAAATTGCCCTCTTGCTCTGAAGAGCATATAGCCTTTGCATGTTCTCAAATCTGCCTATTTGCTGGCATATGTGATTTCAGTGTAGATTTCTCAACTGAGTAGTCAGGTCGTGTACGGTTCCCCTCCAGGAAGAACTGAGATAGATAGATAGATAGATAGATAGATATTGGCTGCGTTGGGTCTTCGTTGCTGTGTGTGGGTTTTCTCTAGTTGCGGTGAGCAGGGGCTACTCTTCGTTACGGTGTGCGGGCTTCTCATTGCAGTGGCTTCTCTTGTCGTGGATCACGGGCTCTAGGTGTGTGGGTTTCAGTAGTTGTGGCACACGGGTTCAGTAGTTGTGGCTCGTGGGCTCTAGAGCGCAGGCTCAGTAGTTGTGGTGCACGGGCTTAGTTGCTCCGTGGCACGTGGAATCTTCCCGGAGCAGGGATTGAACCTGTGTCCCCTGCATTGGCAGGCAGATTCTTAACCACTGTGCCACCAGGGAAGTCGCAAGAACTGAGTTTTAAATTGATAGAAATAACCCTTGAAACCCTGCAGTGATTTCCCTGTGGCAGCTCTCTTACAGAACATTGAGTTCTGGTCTTGACCTTTTATTGCCTCCTTGGGCAAATTTGCTTCCTTAGCTTTCACTTCTCCTGGCCCTTGAATTTCAAGAGACATAGCTTTATTTTACTCTGGGGTTTATTATGTGCCTGAGTGCCACTGTTAGTGGCCTGGGTTAGAATAAATAGCAACTCTGTAATCCACCTGTTTTGTTTTTCTGTTGAATTACATAAAAACATTTATTAGACAATTTGATTCAAAATAGAGATAATTACGGGAAAAGCTGTTTCTTTCAGCGAAAGGCCCACTAGCCAGGCACCAGTGCTTGTCACTGTGGCCACGCCGTTGGACTTGTCCCTTGCAAATTGAATATGCCTGATTGCACAGGTGTTTGCATGGCTGAACAAATTATATTTGGACAATGAACTGTTATGCCTGACAGTGATTAGAGAGGCAGGGCAGAGTTGCACATGGACTACTTTGGTAAGAGAATTGAGGAGAGAATATTACCAAACATTTTTGTAAAATAAGAGAAAACCGAGACTTTTTCTTTTCTTCTTTAATGGTTAAATGCCCTTAAACTTGTTGATATTGGAAGTCAGCCTTGTACTGGGCAGATTTTTTAAGAAAAAGAATGTCTAGTAACTTTTTTGTTTCTTTACTTATAACATTGACTTTGTTGAACACTCTGGTTTTCCTTATTGGAGGACAGCTGTGGTTAGATTGTGGCTGAGATCATAGGAAGATCCAGTATCCAGTGTCAAATATTTTTTGTCTGTCATTTTTTTTTGCTCTATGTACAAGTGTGAAATCTATGTCCAGGAGAGTGGCGGTGTGGGTTGACTAGGGAACTGTCGTAGGATATATCTGGAGGTCTCTAGGAGTCCTGTTAAAGTTCGAGGCTGTGAATTTGAATGGAGAAAAGTTATCATCATCACATGTTTTTTGTGTGGCGTCATGGGTGCAAGGCTGAAGTAAGGCTGGAGTTAGGTGGAGCCGCAGAGCACACAGATGTGCTGGAGGACAGCGGGGCTGGGAGCTGAGGGTCTAGTGGTGGCCCGTGGAATCCAAGCTGCTGAAGGAGGGTAGTGAAGACAGGGCAGCGGGAAGGTGGTGGAGGCACCGGCCGCTCAGGGTCAAAGTAGATGGGGGGGGTGGTTCAAGAAGCAGGACGGAAGGGGATCAGAGGTTGGGACGAATGAAAATGAGATAATGGTAGGATCATATATAGCTCTAGGGCAGGATTTTCCAAGAGATCATTTTAGAAGGTCATGACTGGCATTTAGAAAATGAATAAACAACATGAGAGTTGGGGCCTTATCTAGCCTCTACAGGATTTTACCTGAATTGAAAAAAGAAGGCTTCCCCTTTGGGAAAAGTTTTCCATCAGCACTTATCGTACCTTGGATCCACCTCCCTGGCTGGAGTGGAGCTCTGCCACTGCATGAATCTTCCCCGTGGGAGAGGAAAGAGAAAGGGGAGTGGGAGGAAAGAGGTGCCCCTTTTTCCGCTGAGGCAGCCCGCTGGCAGGGAGAAGGCTCACTGCGGAGAGGGGCTGGGGCTGGATTTGGCACAGACTGCCTAGGCTTAGGCTTTAGGCCTGATCAGAGCGACCATTTGAAAACTGTGTTTCCATTAAAATTGCATGTGTTTACTGTGTATTTGTGAACTGGTTTGGGATGTAAATGTTTTACTCTGGGTCACAGAAAAAAATTGAAAGCTAGTGTTTGGGAACCGTGGGAATGGGTAACTGAGAGGGTGCGGAGGGCAGGATCATGGGGTTCGCTTTTAAAGTAGGAACCAACACACACACACACACACACACACACACACACACACACACACACACACACACACACACACACACACACACACACACACACACACACACACACACACACACACACACACACACACACACACACACACACACACACACACACACACACCCTCTGCTCTGTGCCTTAGAGAAAGGAGTAGGTAGGAGTATGGGTAATAAAAACAATTTCGATTTGGAATGCATTCTAGGTTTGGGATTCAGCCCCCCTCTCCCCTAGTAGAGACTACACGTGATCGGGTGGTAGAGGAAAGTATGGCCCAGGTATTGGTTGACCTTCTGGCTCCACACTGGGTCTGTGGAGCTTCTCTGTCAGACTGAGGGAAATAGATTGGAAAAAAAGTCAGCGTGTGGGTCATCGCCAAGATCCTGTAATTCTGTAAAAGCTGGGGGGTGAGGAGAGGGGGCTTTTGATGTGCTCTGGGTCTTAGGGAGAGAGCTTTCTGCAACTTAGAGTTATGGTGACCACATAACATGTAATCAGCCGTATAAAATTGAAAATTAATTTTTAGATGGTTGTGAGGGGACAAAACTCAGTAAAAGATCAAGTAGACAGTCGTGGGAATTGTGAGATATAAGTTCTGGCTTCTTTCTCCTTCTGCTGTCTTGATGATTTTTTAAAAATAAATTAGCATTAGCATCCCAGTATGATCTTGGCTTTCCATTTAGAAATGTGAAACAGACAAACACATCTGGATGTTCCTGGTCCATCTCCCATTGCTTTGAGTAGTAAAATCTTGACAGTAAATTGTAAGCCCTTGTGTGGCTTTCTAGACTGAACTCGGGAGGTGGAGCGTTTCGTTTCCCTTCATACTGGACCATGTTGGTCAGGTGTTGGCAGTGGGAAGCAGGTGGCCACAGTTCCGTGGCTCTTAAAAAAGGGATCAGGGCACGGTGGAGTGGGGAGTTCGGTGGTTTGGGCGGAGGCCCAGTTTCCCGTGGATCTTTATCCACAGTTTCCAAGAGTTGCCATGCCGACCCCTGGTCGGGTGCCCCATCTCTGGGTGGGCCCCTGGCTGGAGCAGTGGTGGGATCAGGGTTCTTCGTCGGGCTGTCTAGTATGAATGAAGGATGGCAGAAAGGGTCATCGCCCACTCATTCTTCTGGGGAGCAAATGTGTTTCAGGTGAAACTGCTTATGTGTGTTTTCCTTAGAAGTGTTAAAATTTGCAGTTAAGTTTTCAAGTACTTTCAGGTGTGTTATAGATTAATTGGCCCTTCTTAAGCAGGCCTGGGGAGTTAGTATTCCCTTTAATGACTGTTTCTGCAGGGGGGAAAAATAATAATAGCTAACATTTACTTAGAGTTTACTTTATGTCAGAAACCGTCATTCTATATTATTTTATCTTATCTGTACAGATAGCCAGGAATTAGATTTTCTTAGCTTCATTTTACAGAATAAGGATTGAGGCTCTCATCTCCAGCTTCACTTTTGTCATCCTCATCTCATTCCCCCACTGTGCTCACTCCGTCCGCAACCAAGTCCTCACTTCCTCTTGGGTTGGGGTGCATGTATGTCCCCCCCCCCCCCCCAAGGCAGTGACTCAGAACCTGGCCTATCATGAGTCAGGGATTGCCTATAGACAGGCGTGCAGAATTAGTCCTTCTCAGGCCTGCTGGTTGTCAAATAACGGTTTAGAGCTGCTAAAGTTTAACCTTCAAGGATGGTGCTGACGGTATCTGCTGTGCTCTACGAAATGTTTAAAGCTGAAGAGTTGTAAATGCTGGATTCCTAAGCAGAGTACAGTCAAGTGTGACTGTGAGGTTTCTTGGGCCGGGAAAGACTGTGTTTTTATGTTAAATAGCATTGGGTGGCCTAAGCTGCATTCCAGATACAGTTCAGAGCCATGGCTGGTAATGACATCACCTCCACAGGTGCCAAATCATTCTTTCTTTTTTTCTAATATAGCCTGCCCATGCCTTTTTTTTTTTTTAAAGGATGTTTAAGTACTGCTGTGAGGTTTTGTTGCAAAATAAGTATGAAATCCAGTTCTGGGTGTGTGTGTGGAAGTAGGGAGATGAAAATACAGTGCTTTTGGAAAACCACGCACTTCCAGAAATTCCAGTTTTAGGTTACTTGCGTTCAGTCACTCCCAAGAGATTTTTATGTGGAAGGGTGGGGACAGAGGAGGGGATTCAGACTAGATGAGAAAAGTAGTTGTGGAAAAACAAAATTGAGGGGCTTTCCGCCTCTACTTTCCTCCTAATCCAAGATGGGCCTGTAATGTTTCCAAGAGAACTCTGATTTCCAGTGTATTTCATAGAGACTGAAGAGCTTTGATTCCAAATGTCACGCTTGGATTCAAGGGGTTGAATCTTTTTCATGATAAATGTATGTGTTTGTTGAATAAAACTTGGAATACAGAGAAGCAAATAATAAAAGCCAGCCTCATTCCCACTTTCAGACATAATCACTTAATATTATGTTGTTTTTATTATTTATAACCGTACGTTCAGTGGTTTAAATACTTCAGTAAATGCATATTTGTATACATTTCACAAAGTAGGGCTCATACTATATGTTTGGTTTTGCCATGCCAAGTAGTTTCTTTAGCATGTAGAACTTTAGAACTATGAGGTACTTTAAGAGGTAATGAATCCTCCCTGTCTTTATTTTATAGATGAGAAAATTTAGTAAAATGAAGTTAAATGACTTGCTCTTAATTCCCATGACTTTCAGAGCTGGAATTAGAACTGGTTCCACCTAGTCCAGTATACTTTTAACTATCCCATTCTGCCTATTTTACTGGGGAAAATTTGTGAAGTATTATCCTTTAGGGTAAATTAGAAAGCATTGCCCCAGAGAATTTATAATCCATCTCATCTAACTTTGAGTCTGAAAAAAAGTGAAACATTGAGACTACCGAAACACACCTGTGTAGTTAAATTAATTTGCCCCAAGTGATTTGGAGAAGTTTAGAAACCATTATGAGATGGCTGGATTGCTGCTATTTTACGATTATTTGATGTGAACCTGAAAGGAGTGAAGTTTAAAAATGTATGTTTTACACTAAGCGTAAGTGTCTTTGAAGTGTTTCTTTTCTGCCATGTTAAAACAATAAATGTCTTCAAACTTTTTAGTGGTTTTGCCAAACTGTTAGTTATCATCTCCTATGCCAAATTTCTTCTGCTCTGGAATTATATTTGCCTTATTTTGCTGAATTCCTGTAGGAGTTCTTAGCTGTATAATTCCTTTGGCAATTGCTCACACAAGTCTTAACGGCATTTCTCCTACTGTTATCTTGAAATGTGGGCACATTATGAATGTTAACTTTCCACGGGGTTGTGTGTATGAGCAGTCTGGAGTCTCAGCTCCTCAAGGACAAGGATGCTGTCTTGTCATTTTCCTTCTTTCCTTCTGCCTCTCTCCCCTCCGCTTTGTCTCATCTCCATAGTACTAGCAGAGCACCTTGTAGGCTCACCCTATTATTACTATAACTTGTTAAAAGAGTTCTGAACACATTTAAGGCAAATTAGGGAACACGGCCTCCTCTCTCCTCTTTGTGAGTTGATAGTCCTGCTGGTAACGCGGATTTCAGGAATATCTCTGCGGAAAAAGCAAGTCTAGCATGATTTGCACATTGCTTTGGTCAGTGGGTATTTAGATGTCCTTTTTGAGGCAGTTGTTATGGATTCAGGCAATATACTGGCACACACAGCCTCAGACTCACCGTCACCTCTGTTTGACCTTAGTTCATCTAGAAGAAACCGTATAAAACAGCTGACGGGAGGGCTCCTGGAGGGCTGTCTGAAGAGTAGGTGATGGAGAATCCTGTTTTTGTTTTTCTTGGAAAAATTCCTTTACAAGAAGTCTTCAGCATATTAAATTCTGCATCTTGAAGACTTATGATTTTGTACATTTCTTGACTTTCTGTATTGAGAGAAGAATTGAAGGTGGGATGAGGGGAATGAAGAAACTTAGTGTTGAAAATCTCAGGAGTAGGGAGTGGGGAAGAAAGGAAATAATTGCTGGGATATATTTGTAGCTGGGGGAAGAAGGAAAGGGAGTAAGAATGGAAAGAGATCGAGAAATAGGGATGAATAGCCAAATATTAGGGTGGGGACAAAATCTGTCATTTGGCAAAGTTGATTATACTTTTGGTTTTTTTCCAGAAGTTTTTCAAATGATTGGGGTGGGTGGGGAAATTCCACTAGAGATGACAGCTTAAGTGTTGGAGGAATATAATGGAAATAGCCTGAGTGACTAAAGTAGGAAGAAACAGAATTAAGAAAATTCTGTTTATTTCTTTTTTTCTGGCAGTGCTCTGCGTTTCTTATGATGCTGTGCTTAATTTATTCCAAAAAGTTTGTTCAGTATAGTATAAAGAATCTCCTTTTTGATCAACTCCTTTTTTTTCCTGTCTCTAAGCTGGTTGCCTTAGAATAGGTGTGGAGGCCTCCCCATCTCCCAACTTGCTCACTGTGGAGAAGTGTTAGGACATAGAACATGTGATGCAAAAGGAGACCAATTCTAGGAGCTAGCAGCACAGGGCAGCACCCACATCACTCAGGGACCAAGTACACTTGTGTGATGTGTGTGCGCGCACAAGTGTGTTCTTTTCCCTTAAAGAAGTCTCGTGTTGCTAGAGTGTGATCTTATTTCTCTTGCGAAGTCTTTTTGAATTCATTATATTGAAGTAATAATGGCTCTGCATAGTTTCCAGGCTGTTTGGAATTATTTTCCACCTGTTTCTGTTTGGTTCAGTGAAAAGAGTAAAATAATTTGGGAATTAATTTTACGACTGGAAAAGGAACACTACCTCCTAAAGATATTCATGTTTACCGTTGGGTTCTAGTATCAGTCGTATTATTTCCTGACCGGGGGCTGGGCCGCTTCTGACATAAGCGTTAGGAACTGAATTGTGTCAGCACTGCTACTTAAGGCGTTTATCTTAATCCAGGCGTCCTTGGATCGTGCCAACGAGCAAGGTGGTAGCAGTGATCGCAGAGCTGGGCTGCACGTGTGAGTTCCGAGGAGCTCGAGTGATTACCCAGTGAATCAATCCATCCCTGGTAAATGTGAGTCGGTGTTTTTCTTTAGATGCTCTGTTTTGACCTCATGAGAGGTAGTGGTATTTAAGTTATTTACAGTGTCATTCTCCTAAGACGGAATGAATATCCCTGGATTCTATCTCACAGGGCCCTGTTATGCAGCAAAGGTAAGTAGAGGATGACTACCAGTGAGGCACCAGCCGCAGAGCTGGTTGAGATACGGTCCAGATTCTGGTATTTGGGTTGGCCGGCTTTTCTGGAAGATAAGCTTATATTGTGTTTATATAGGCATATCCTAAAAGTTCTTTGTGACTGTTACACAATATATTTAAGTGTTCCAGAAGAATAAAATAGTGCATTTCTTGTCTTATGGCTTCGGTCTGATAGCCACGGCTGCTGCTTTCTTGCTCAGGTACCCCTTCACTTTTTCCTTGTTCCTGCTTTCTGCCCTCATTTTCTGTGCCACCTTGAGCGGTGAAAGGAAGAAGATCTTCCATACTTCCATCTGATGAATGCTTTGCATGAAGGAGAGATTATGACAATGCCTGTAGTTTAAAAAAAAAAAAAAAGGTAGCCACTAGTCTACATTTTTTTACTGTTTTCAAGCCTGTGGGGAATTGGAAGCTCCACAGCGTGAGGTGCATTGGGAAAAGAAAAACCAAGAGGAAAGCGTGTTTTGGAAAAATGAGCTGCATTTGAGAAAACGCTGAGGGGCAGATTCATTCAGAAATGTGAGCTCATCACCTGGTTGATATAATAAGTTCATGCAAATGAGAAATACCTGGCCAGGAGGTTAGGTTTCTGCCTTTTCTTACAATATTCTTTAAAAAAAAAAAAAAAAAAAATCCCTCAGTCACTTAGCTCAGTTTAGAATTTCTTAGATTCTTTGGTGTTTGTGATACAAAGGATTGGCTACATTATTTTTTCAGGCACCTCCCAGACCTAAACTTACATGATTCAGGAGGACTGTATATCCCAAAACATACTATCATAGGACTTATTTCAGAGGCATTTCTATTTTCTTCTTGCTTCTCTTAGAATTCAATACCTTTTTGAAGATAACAACCTTTTAGGTCAGTCTTAACCCATGAGAACCAATCATGCAGGTGAAGATGGTAAGTCCTACACTCCGCACATTTTCTTCGTATGAATCTTAAAAGATGGCATGAGATTTCTCATTATAAATGTGCCAAAATAGTGTTTATTCCATTAGAGTGTCGTTTAGTTTAATATTAGGCTTACTTTATTGCATCATTAAGGTGATTATCTTGGATAATAGAAAAATAAGATGATGATGCCTGGAATTGTTGGGAAAAATAGGTGCCCTCAGTTTCTATTTTTAAAGGTGTTTTCTTATACCCTCATTTCTTTCTACCCAAATGGACTAAGCATGACTTTGTGCAAAGTGGTGTGTGTTTTGCTCTGGGGGATACAGAGATGAGTAAGACGGACTTGTTAAGCATGGTGGGTAAGATGTGGGCATAGGGCCAGTACTGTAGAAAAGTGCTGAGCTCTGGAAGCGGGGAAGGGAGTGCTGTGGGCATCTGGAGGAGGGAAGGAGGACAGGGGAGTCTTTGGCAAGGCCATAGCCTGGTAACTGGATTTTGCCCGATGGTGGTGGTGATGGGCATGCTTCTCAGTTTGCCCACTTCTGAGAAGAGTCTGGGGGAGTGAGCCTGGAGACTCTTGGCTTTTCCCCCCTCAGCAATAGAAATCATCATGGATAGTTCCGAGCAGAAAAGCTAGAAAGGAGGGTCTGGCCAGGGTCTGCATTTCAGGTGGAAGACTTTGGGTTTTTTTCCTGCAGTTACTGAGGTTTTCCAAACAGGGTGAATGACGTGATGAGAACTGGAGTTTAGGAAGATGAGGTGGGTAGCCCTATTCAAAGTAGGGCTAACAAATTTATGAGAAACTATTAGTTACGAGAAAAAATTTATCTGTTGGTAATTTATTTACTGGTTTTACTTACTTAAATCAGAGTCTACTGTTTGTAATGATAACTGCGTTTTTTTCCTACAGTACAAAAATCATCAAACTTTTTTTTAGGGCATTCTCCACTGAAGATAACTAAGTACATACACTTCAGATAAAAGTGAGGAACCGTCAGTTTTAGGTCTTGATTACGATCTTTCTCCACCAAATATATTTAGATATTTATTTTGTAATTAATCCTGGCTCTTGGCATTCTCTTGCTGTTATTTTTTTGTTCTGAAGGCATTTCTTAAGCCCTTCTCATAACAGTGTTTTGAAGACATTACTTGATTGAGTGGGTGTATCCCGATTTCCTCTCCACCTCCAATTTATTAAGCATTTAGTTCCATTTCAGTATGCTATTTTAGGAAATTTCTTGTCCCATTTTTGACAGTCATTTGTCTTTAATCCTTGTGAACATTATTTGATGTTGTTAGTTCTTGAAATTCAAAGTAAAGGCATCTTGGAAAGAAAGTCAGAATCTCATAGCTAATAAGTGAAAGAGTTGGACTCAAAACTCACATCTGCCCGTTACTGAGTCATTTCACATCTGCGAGTCTCAATTTCCTTATCTGTAACGTGGAGGCATTGACAGTACATTTCTAATACAGTGTCTTTGGGAAGTTAAGTGAAATGATAAGTGTGCTGGCATAGCTTGTTTATAAGCCATCTTTTAAACAAAATGAATTACAGATGCACAGTGTTTATGAATCTAACATCATTGGTTCAACTGATAAGTAATTTTATATTTTGAATTTTAAAGTTATTTTTCTTTTCAGATTTACAATGTGAAATTACCCAACTTTTAAAACCTTAAGCACTCTTTTTACTTTTCTGTACTATAATGAGTGAAACGTGTATTCTCAATAGTTTCTTTTAATTCTTCTCCACAGACTGTCATTCTACAGGTTCAGCTCTGTTTTGTGTTAATTTTTACTGCCTTTCCCCCCTGAAATGCAATAGTCCTGTAGTGTCCTAGTGGAAACATTGTTCTCTTTGTTTGGGCTAAAGAAGTGCCTTTGTCATTCCTTTGAGACATTCTGCAGATGCCATTTTGCAGTTCTGAAGAATATGTCGCTGTCCTCCTTGTGCTGTGTTAAATTGTGTGTGTGTATGGCTTGGTGTTTTAATGAAGTTGTAGTGAAAACTTGACAGTGATACTTGTCATATGATGATAAAACAAAGAAAGGTTCTTTCCTGATTGAATGTAGATACGTGTTCCCTGTCTCTCTATAGTGCTGTGTGGTCTGAAAGAAAGTAGATCCCTCCTGCACTCAGATGTTTGATGCTTTTTGACTAACTTCATAGGAAACTGTTAAAACAACTTCTTCTGACATGTGCTGCTTTTTAAAGATCTCTTAATTTATATGTTCTGAATAGCATTTTAAGTGGCAAGTACACAGTCTAATTTGCTAAGTGGCTTTAATCCTTGTAGTAAGAAGTGGGGCAAAAATCTTTTGGGAAATTACCCTGATAAAATCCAGGAAATTCCTTTCATTCTTTTAAATCCAGTTAAAAATCTAACTTTAAAAAAAGACCTCTGATGTAACAGTGTCTGAAAGCATGTGCTTCTTAGAGTAATTTCTTGTAGATAGTGCCAAGCTCAAGGAAGAATAGCATGAATGTACCTCTGTGTTTTAGGTAAATCTATACCACATGGCACATGACCAGTTTATTATAACTTTGCTGGGACTTAGTCATCCTGTTTTGCACTGCTTTAAAAGTGCTAAAGCAGGAGTATAGAAATAAAGGGAGAAAGCTTCATATTTTTTATTTTAATGGACTTTAATCTATCAAGATATTTCTTAATTATAATAATATATGTTCAGTGGAGAAAACTTGGTAATATAGAAAAATACAAATAAAGCAAAATTTCCCATTGCCCACATTCAGAAACAACCATTGTTAACCATTTTGGCTGAGCATTTCCAGTGTTTTATCTGTGAATTTACACATGGGGTAAAATCAGAGCATTATCCTTTGTTTTTTAAACGATTCTTTAAACATTTTTAAATTTTATTTATTTATTTTTGGCTGCGTTTGGGTCTTTGTTGCTGCACACGGGCTTTCTCTAGTTGTGGTGAGCGGGGGCCTACTCTTCGTTGCAGTGCGCAGGCTTCTCATTGCGGTGACTTCTCCTGTTGTGGAACACAGTTGCAGACCACAGGCTCTAGGCGCGTGGGCTTCAGTAGTTGTGGCACATGGGCTCAGTAGTTGTGGCTTGTAGGCTCTAGAGCGCAGGCTCAGTAGTTGTGGCACACGGGCTTAGTTGCTCCGCGGCATGTGGGATCTTCCCTGACCAGGGCTCGAACCCATGTCCCCTGCATTGGCAGGCAGATTCTCAACCACTGCGCCACCAGGGAAGCCCCAGCATTGTCTTTTTAAACCTGCTTATTTTCCCTTGGCAAAATACAGTGAATGTATCTCTAAACTCTTTTTTTTACTGGTGAAGTATAGTTGATGTACAATATTGTTAATTGCAAGTGTACAGCAAAGTAATTCGGTTATACATATGTATGTATCTATATTCTTTTAAAAATTCTTTTCCATTATAGTTTATTACAGGATATTGAATATTGTTCTCTGCACTGTACAGTAAGTCCTTGTTGTTTTTCTATTTTATATATGATAGTGTGCATCTGTTAATCCCATACTCCCAATTTATCCCTCCCTCCCTTCCCCTTTGGTAACGGTAAGTTTGTTTTCTGTCTGTGTCTGTAAATTCTTTTTTTTTTTTAATATAAATTTATTTATTATGGCTGCATTGGGTCTTCATTGTTGCACGCGGACTTTCTCTAGTTGCGGTGAGCAGGGGCTGCTCTTCGTTGTGGTGCGCAGGCTTCTCTTGTCGTGGAACACAGGTTCTAGGTGCGCAGGCTCAGTAGTTGTGGCTCGCCGGCTCTAGAGCGTAGGCTTAGTAGTTGTGGCGAAGGGGCTTAGTTGCTCCGCAGCATGTGGGATCTTCCTGGACCAGGGATTGAACCTGTGTCCCCTTCGTTGGCAGGCGGATTCTTTTTTTTTTTTTTTTTTAACATCTTTATTGGAGTATAATTGCTCTACAGTGGTGTGTTAGTTTCTGCTGTATAACAAAGTGAATCAGCTATACATATACATATATCCCCATATCTCCTCCCTCTGGCGTCTCCCTCTCACCCTCCCTACCCCACCCCTCTAGGTGGTCACAAAGCTCCGAGCTGATCTCCCTGTGCTATGCGGCTGCTTCCCACTAGCTATCTGTTTTATGTTTGGTAGTGTATATATGTCCATGCCACTCTCTCACTTCGTCCCAGCTTACCCTTCCCCCTCCCTGTGTCTTCAAGTCCATTCTCTACGTTGGCAGGCGGATTCTTAACCATTGCGCCACCAGGGAAGTCCTGTAAATTCTTAAGATAGTAGTACTTAATTTTGGAAATGTTACTCCATAGGGCATTCATGCATTAGATGGACTCACTTGAAAGTTCTCAGTTAGCAGAAAGTGCGTGCATTTATTGCCTAAAGATGTACGAGTCAGAAAAGGATAGGCTAATCATTTTGGATGTTTTCCAGCATCATAAAAGCATAATAAGTCTATATTAGAACTGTTAAGAAGCCTTTGAAACAAGTAAAGGTCTGATCACATAAGCCCTGGCTTGTCCTGGACAGCTGGCTCACTGATTTCCAACAAGAGCTGATTCTGCTGTGGCCCGACTCCTGTCGTCTGGGGCAGAGGTACACAGGGATTACAGTGTGTGTATATGTCTAGCCATCAGCTGGGCTTGTTTGAGACAGTGATACCAAGCCCTGTGTCATCCCATTCCATCTGTTTCTTTTAAAAATAAATATACAATTGGTACAGGACAGATCCTGTTACAATAAATTCCACGGCAGAAATAAACTTTCTTTATGTGGGTATTCCTATATAATTAAAGGTTGAGGTGGGAGGAAACCCTCCCCCTGCGATTGGTGGATACTCAGACCAGTCCTTCTCCAGAAGAGAAAAAGAACCTCAAGCCTGGTTCTTATTACTCTAGGATCCAATGGGAAGAATATTTACTTTTGATATTAAGATGACAAGAGAACAGAAACAAGTTTCCTTATCTTGTTACAACTGTGCTGTTTTGTTTGTTCATTCAACATTTGTTGAATTAGATGTTCTGATATATAGAGTTAACATGGAATTATAGGGGATAATGTGAAGAGATAAAAAGGGATTAAGGAGGAGGATATGAGATACCTGAATTATGGCTGAACCCAAATGGCTTGAATAGAACTAGGCACATTCTTTATAGAGCGTGGCTGACTATGGTGGGAGGAAAAGATCAGGGAGATGGTGACAAAGGGGGAAGTTAGGTGTGGCAGCTAAGTTGATTATTCAGGAGTGCTACATTTCACCCTTTTTGTCTAATATATATGTATGTGCACACACATTTCTATGCATTTAAGTATAATGTATATTTGTGTGTATATCACCTTACATAGGTCAACTGCAGGTACAGTCCTTCCCTCCCCAAGCACAGACCATACAAAGTCCTGTTGACCTACTGCATCTAGTTGCAGTGACTTGTCTCATAGAACACGGTGTACCGGTGATGTTTATTCCTCTAGCTTCATTTCCATCCAGATCATTTGTCAGTGATCAGCGGCATTGTTCAGATTTCCCCCCTGGACAGTGCTCTGCCCTGCCCTGTCGCAGAGCCATAAATATTGCTCTGGGCATAGCTCGTCCTTGAAGTGTGATTCCTGAGCAGATCTTACTGCCCCTTGTTCTGTCCCCTGGGAAGAGTGCATTCATCAGTCACATAGACCTCAGGGCCGTCTTCAGGGAGGGGCTGCATTACTCTTAGCCCATTTGAGTCCGACCTGGCCATTCTTGGCATCCTGCTTTCTCTGCCAGTGGGTATGGCTGGAGATGTAGTCACTCCCTGCTGGGCTGGTTTGCCATGTACCAGACTTCTCTTTCAGAGCCTTGTGATTTGTGAGAGACTGTGTGTACCATAAACTCACAAATAACTTGATCCCCATCCACACCCCCAAAGTTTTATTCTGAGTGTTCTGTGGTTTAAAAATCAGCAACAGAACTATTGTTAGGTTTGGTCACAAACTGCCTGTATTTAACCTTATACCTGGAAGCTTGGGTTGGATTTTTTTTTTTCTTTTTTTCTTCAAGTGTAGACAGGGGAAGTGGACAGTCTAGACAGAGGAGAGACAGCATTAATGAGGACACGGAAGCATTTCGTGTTGAGGAGGCTGGTATAGCTGGAGTTCAGGGTGTGTGTGAGAGGGCATGGGAAGCAGAAGACGAGCTGCAGATCTGGATTGGAGCCAGTCGGTGCTGAACCCAGGAAGTTATACTGAGGAGTTTGGTCTCCGTACTCCCTGCAGAGCCACTGGAAGCCTTTCAAAAATTTTCATTGCTATTATTTTTTTGAAGTAAGAGGCATAATTACAATATCTGTGTTTTAGAAACATTACACGCCAGGTTTTCTGAAGAATTACCAGATTTCCCTGGGTATTTGTGCTGGTGATTTTTACCCTCAGTTAAAGGTGTCTGCCCAGGGAAGCCTCCTTTCATATTTCTTTTATTTATGGCTTCTAGGTGACACTTCCAACTCCAGTAAGCACTTGTGTATTTCTGTTCAGTAAAATCTGGTGCTATGATTTGGGTGGTATTTGTTGTACAGGTGACTAGGATCAAACATTTATTTAACTTAATTTTAATAGTAAATCTCATTGTTACTAGTTCAGTACATTGTTTTTACTACACAACAATAATCTGAAGCTTGGCAATACTGATTTAAGGAGGTGTCTTTGGTATTTGTTGCTCTTTATTATGAGGCAAATTTGTGCCCAGTCTTAATTTGCACCAGGCTGGGCGTTCAAAGATGAGGAAGAAGACTGCGTTGCCGATAAGTTCACAGTAAGGCAAACTGATAAAGAATTCAAAATGGTCATTTCAGCAGTAGAAATACCTATAGAGAAAAGGGCAACAAAGTGAGCCTGGATGAAGAGAGAGGAAAGGATCAGGAGCGACACCTGTACTGAGTTTAATTTTTTCTTTTACTGGGATTTTTGTTTGTACTACTTAATGAATATGATTCATCCATCCATCCATTCATTCATTCATCAAATGTTCCTTTGGCTACCTTACTATATGCCAAGTATTGTATTGGGCTGTGAGGGATATGGTTGTAAGACTGCAGTCTTTGCGCCTAGGAATCTGATTGTTCACACGGAAAGGCAGCCAGTCAGTAGCAGAGAGAAGCATTCTGAGGACTGGGAATTACCCCGCAAAACTGGATAAATAAAATTTTCTTAATCATTTTGCTTAATAATTAATAGAATCATACCATGTATCAAGTATGTGAGAGGGAGAATCCATTTGTAAATTACCTTCTTAATAGTTGTTCAAGAAATATCTGTTGAATGAATGAATGTATCTTGTGTACGCATAGGTTTTTACAAATTGGTATTAATACAAAAGAATATTTGCATCATTTGCTACTGGCTATCCCTTCAGGGAAGGGATACTTTTTTTTTTTTTTTTTTCCCAATTGAAATTTCCAGGAAGTATAACTGTCCTAGGGTTTCTGTCCAAGCATTTTTCTGAAGCCAATGGGTGGGTGTATGTTCAGATCCAAGAGAAACAAATTATAACCATGATGCGAACTTTTCACAGTCTCAGAATAAAAGCTTGAAAAAATATTTTTTATGCTTCTCTCTTGCAAATGCTAAATATCCTTTTCTAAAGAGGAGTAAAACAGAGATAACATGTTAAGCATATTAGGTCTTCATATTGTTCCCACCTCCCCTAGTAATTAGCACAACCCCTCAAAATGTTCATTGATAATTTTTGGCCGTAATTTCAAATCTTAAAATTTGGTAGAAAGAAGTACATACGTGGTGAAGTTCAGGTAACATTGGACATTGCTGTTTTAAAGAATGTAGGCATTTGGGGAGTCAAAGAACAAAAATATTACTATAGCATTGGATTTATGAAGACAAGCAAAATAAAATGTGGGTACCCAATAATAAGAGCTTTCTATTATACAAAAGATAAATTAGACACATCAAAAGTCTCTTAGCTTAAATTTATTAAATATGAATATAATTGGGAAGAGGTAAAGGCTTTGTAAACTGTGAAGCCCCTGTAAATGCATATTTGGTGTAACACACAGATAAAATTGCTCTCTCCTCCCCTCCATATGATTACCATCATGGTTTGTGTAGGTGTTGAAGAAGACAGCCATGGAAGTGCACGTTCTACTAGGTTAGCTAATAGAAAGGGAAAGTGGAAATAAGGGTAGGAAAGGAGTACCACAGCCTGAAAATGGACATATTTTAGGTTCAAAGCCGCTGGTGTTTCCACGTCATGGACTTTGAGCCAAGATTATCCAGTTTAGTAACAAAAATTTACTTGTATAATTAGGATTTAAGCACCTTCAGGACATTTACTTATACCCTAACATAGTATATGGACCACAGTTATTTATAGTGTTAACGAATTCTTTTTCTAGACTTTTTTTCCCCCTTAATCTTATAGTAAACAGAGCACGTCATTTCTGCTGTCTAGGGCCATCTCTTTGATTTGCCATCACAATTCATTCTGTACAAATCACACTTTGCTTCTTCATGCCATTTCTCTTGTTCCCAGTCCTTGTATTTAAAGTAGTTTTTTTGGTACACAGTGTAGAATTGGGTCTTCCTTTTACCCACTCTGACAATCTGTCTTTTAATTGGTGCATTTAGGCCATTTACGTTTCATCTAATTGCTGGTGTTGTTGTTGGGTACCATTTTGCTCTTTGTTTTCTGTTTGTCCCATCTGTTCTTTGTTTCTTTTTCTTCTTTTCCTGCTTTCCTCTGGATTGAGTATTTTTGTTCGAGTCCATTTTATCTTCACTATTGACTTATTCCTTTATACCTCTTTGCTTGTTACCTAATTTAAATTAACTCACTAATTTGTCTCCAAACCCTCTGTTCCTCCTTTGTTAACTATTTCAGTGAATGACATTGCTGCCTAATTAATTGCTCTTTCTTTATCTCTTTCTTGACTCTCCTGTGTTGCCAACTTCTTATCATTCTACCAATTGAATATTTCTTGAATTTATCCATTCCTTCCATTAACACCTTCTCTATTCAGATACTATAACCTGCACAAAGCTGAGCTCTCTCATGGTCCAGTTTTAACTTTGGTAGCCAACGAAACACAAGTCTCAACATTGACAAAGAATTGATAAACCACTTACGTTTTTACTCTGGTCTCTTGAAAAACCAAAAAGTGGTTCCATTATAACAGCAAAACTTAAAAATTCTCTTCATCACTTTATGAATTTTTCTGATTCTTCCCCATCACAGTTTAAAAACAGCCCTCACACTCCCTCCCTTCAACCAGTCTCCTCCCAAACAATAAACACCAACTCCCTCGGTTACAGTTTGAGTCTCTCCTGTGTTCTTTATGGATCTATTCTTCTGTCTAGTAATTCAGCCCATCCCACAGGAAATCAGTCAAGTTGCTTTCAGAATTGAAATTACAATGGCAGAATTCTCTTTGGGGGGGAGGGAGCAGAGACTGTGGCTACCCATTTGTTAATATTTTATTTTTTAAATATTAATACAGCTATAATTTCTTGTCTGGATAAATATGTAATGTTCTGTCTGGTCTTTGTGGGGGTTTTTTTTTTTCCCCTCTAGTTTAAAAAAATTTTTGTTCTTCATGTTGTAGTCAGAACAGTAGTTTTAAAGTCCTTTTAGTTTTCTGCTTAAAATCCTTTCATGGTACCACTTTGCTTTTCAGAAGAGGCTCAAACTTTGTGACGTAGCTTTTACCTTATGAGGTTCTTGCTGTTCTAGATTTTAACTTACTAATTGGGTTTCCCTGCTCATATGTCAGGTTTTCTCTCATGTCTAGACTTACGGGCATGTTGCCAGCAATATTCTACTCTCAGGTCTTAATGTAGATATAGCTTCCTCTGGGTATCTTTCCTTCTATGGTTCTTCCTTCCACTGGGCCCTGTCCTCCCTGTTAGGTATACCTCCCTCCTCTCCGATTGACTTTACTTGCCTTTCTCCCTCATCAGGTTATAAGCTCCACAAAGGCAGTTATCACATCTGTGTTCACAATTGTTTGACAGTCAATGGGCTCTTAATTATTTGCTGAATGAACTAATAATCCCTGAATAATCTGATACTGGGTTTCCTATCTTTTCTTCCTTAGCACTTATCTTGCCCTGTTGAGCTGGTTTGTAGCCAATGTTCCTTTGGTAGATTAACCTGATATACTGAGACTTCCTTCTGAATATTTCCTCATGAAACACATGTAGGTGACGCTGTATCTGCTTGAATAGATAGATTCCATCTACCATGTTTGGTTGTTATAGTACCTTGAACTCCATTCTTGTTATGCAGAGTTTTATTTAGTTCTAGCCCTTTTGGATGCTCTGCCAGTCAAAAAGTACTTTTTTTTTTTTTTTTTAAGGAAATCCTAGCATCTTTAAATGCTTTTTTCTCTGCTATTTTATTACCAAAACTTTCAAAAATAGTCACTTGTTTGGAACTAAGGTATATAAGATTAATAATAGTAACAAATGCTAGAAGTAGGGTTATTCTCTCCCAAATCATCATCTCTTTCTTTGATTTTTGGAATCCTCTCCAAGAACTTAGATGTTACATCATCACTTCAAACTCAGTGTCCCTAAAAGTTCCAAAATCTTGAAACTTCCAGTCTTCTGAGCTGGAAGGCTTGGCATTATTCTTTAGTTGTGCCTCTTCTTTATCTACTGTCTATTTAGACATCAATGCCTATGGATTTTTTTCTCTGAAACTTTTTTAATATCAGTCCTTTATTCATCATTGCTACTGCTGCTTCCACACAAGTCTGTTTTTCTCTTAGCTTTATTGAGGTATAATTGACAAAATTGTAATATATTGAAAGTGTACCACATGATGATTTGATATACGTATACATTGTGAAATGATTCCTAAAATCAAAAGCAACACATCCATCACTTCACAGTTACGTTTTTTTGGCGAGAGAATACGTAAGACCCACCGTCTTAGCAAATTTCAAGTATACAATACACTATTATTAACTGTAGTCACCATGGTGTACACTAGCTTCTCAGAACTTATTCATAAGTGAAAGTTTGTACCCTGTGACCAACTTCTCCCTGTTTCCCTCACCTGCATGAACCTTTTTATGTAGCCTTCCATTTGGACTGTCCCTGCTTCTACTATCTATCTCTTCTTTCCAATTCAGGGCCCCCAAATTTATCTTCAAGCAACATTTAGTGGTTATACTGCTTGGCCGCAGCCAAACATTCGGGGGATTGGAACCCGTATACACTGCAAGTGGGAATGTCAGATAGTGCAGCCATTTTGGAAGCCAGTCTTGGTAGTTCCTCAAAAACCTTAACACAGAGCTATCATTTAACCTTGCTATTCGACTCCTAGGTATATGCCCAAGAGAAGTGAAATCATATGTCCACACAAAAAGTTGTACCATGAATGTTCACAACAGCATTATTCATAATAATCCAAAATCAGAAACAAGTGCCCATCAATTAATGAATGAATAAACAAAAATGTGGTATAGCCATAAAATGTAATATTATTTGGGCATACAAAGGAATGAAGTACTGATACATACCACAACTTGGATGAACCTTGAAAACAGTATGCTAAGAGAAAGAAGCCAGATACAAAAGGCTGTATATGATATGATTCCATTTATGTGAAATGTCTAGAATAGTGAAGTCTGTAAAGACAGAAAATAGATTAGTGCTAGTTGCCTGGGGCTGAGAGTACAAGGTTTCTTTTTTTCTGAAGAGTACAAGGTTTCTTTCTTTTCTTTTTTTTTTAAAAAAGTGATTAAATTGATATAACAAATTCACCATTTTAAAGTATACAATGCAGTGGTTTTTATTATATTCAAAATGTTGTGCAACCATCACTACTATCTCAGAATATTTTCATCCCCCCAAAAGAGACCCTGTATCCCTTAAAGCAATCACACCTCATTCCCCCTTCTTCTTCTGAAACTGCTGTACCATTTTAGATTCCCGCTAGCAGCAATTAATGAGGGTTCTAATTTCTCCAAATCCTCACCAACACTTGTTATTTTCTTAATTTTTTTCAATAGCCATTTTAGTGGATTTGAGGAGATAATCTCCATGTGGTCTTACTTCCGTTTTCTTTTTCTTTTTTTAAAAAAAATTTATTTTATTGAACTATAGTTGATTTACAATGTATTTATTTCTGCTGTACAGCAAACTGATTCAGTTATACATATATATACTTTTTCATATTCTTTTCCATTATGGTTTATTATAAGATAACGAATATAGTTCCTTGTGTTATACAGTAGGACCTTGTTGTTCTTAGTTCCATTTTCTAATGACTAATGATGTTAAGCGTCTTTTCCTATAGTGATTGGCCATTTGTATATGTTATTTGGAGAAATGTCCTTTGGAGTAATGTTTATTCAAGTCTTTTGCCCATTTTATAGTTGGGTTGTTTGTCATTTTGTTGTTGAGGTGTTAAGAGTGCTTTATATATTCTGCATACTAGATACCCTAGTTGAATAGATGGTTTACATATATTTTCTCCCATTCTGTGGATTGTCTTTTCATTTTCTTGATAGTGTTCTCTGACTCACAAATATTTTTAATTTTGATGAAGTCCAATTCATCTGTTTTTTTCTTTTGTTGCTTGTTTTTTAGGCATCATATTTAAGAATGTGTTGCCAAATTCAAAGTCATGAAGATGTACACCTCTTTTTCTTTAAAGAGTTTTATAATTTTAGCTCCTACATTTTAAATCTTCAGTTCATTTTGAGTTAATTTTTGTTTATGGTGTGGGGTAGGGGTTCAGAGTCATTCTTTTACATTTGGATTTCCAGTTGTCCTAGTGCCATTTGTTGGGAAGACTGTTCTTTCCCCACTGAATGGGCTTGGCATCCTTGTCAAAATCAGTTGGCTATAGATATGTGGGTTTATTTCTGGACTCTCAGTTCTGTTCGATGACTGGTATCTAGCCTTATGCCCATACCATACTGTTTTGATTACTCTAGCTTTGTAGTAAGTTTTGAAATCAGGAAGAGTGAATCCTCTCACTTTGTTCTTCTGTTTCAGGATTAGTTTGGCTATCTGGACTCTTGCAATTCCATATGAATTTTTGGAGTAGCCTGTTCATTTCTGCAAAAAAAGGGCAGTTGGAATTTTGATAGGGATTTCATTGAATCTGTCAGTCAATTTGGGGATTATTACCATCTTAACAGTATTAAGTCTTTGAATCCATAAACATGGATTTATTTACGTCTTTGATTTCTTTGAACAATGTTACGTAGTTTTCAGTGTGCAAGTTTTATGCTTCCTTGCCTAAATTTACCCCTATGTATTTTATTCTTTTTGATGGTAAGTGGAGTTATTATTTTTGGATTTTATTGCTTATGTATAGAAATATGACTGATTTTTGCATATTGGTCTGAAACTTTTCTGAACTACTCTGTTAGCTTTTTAAAATAGATTCTTTAGGATTTTTTATTTATACAGTCATGTCATCTGCAAATAGAGATAGTTTATGTCTCCCTTTCCTATTTGGATGCTTTTTATTTTTCTTGCCTAGTTGCCCTGCCTTGAACTTTAAAGTACAAAATTGTATAGAATGATGAGAGGTGGTGAGAGGGGACATCTTGTCTTGTTCCTGATCTTAGGGGGAAAGCTTTCAGTCTTCACCATTTACTATTATGTTAGCTGTGGGGTTTTTTTAGATAACCTTTGTCATGTTGAGGAAGTTTCCTTCAATTTTTATTATTTCTATTTGTTTTTAGTTTAATTAATTTTTTTAGTTTTTAGTGTTTTTTATCATGAAAGGATGTTGGATTTTGTCAAATACTTTTTCTCTCTATTGAGATGATCATGTATTTCTTTCTTCCTTCTATTAATATGATTTATTACATTGATTGAATTTCACATGTTGAATCACCCTTGTATTCCTAGAGTAAATTCCACTTGCTCATGGTGTAAGATCCTTTTAATATCTTGCTGGATTTGGTTTGCTAATATTTTGTTGTGGACTTTTGCCTCTATATTCATTAGGAATATTGGTTTATAGTTTCTTTTCTTGTGTGTGACATCTTTGTTTGGCTTTGGTATCAGGCCTCATAGAATGAGTTGGGATGTTTGGGGTTTCTTTCTGGGTTGATGAAATGTTCTAAAATTGTTCGTTGTAATGGTTGCACAACTGAGTATCCTAAAAAACATTGAATTGTATGCGTAAAGTGGGTAACTTGTATGATATTTCAATAAAACTATTATCCCCCCCCCCAAAAAAAAAACAAAACAAAACACCACCAAAACAAAACTTTAGGTGAGGTGACCTGTCTTTTTTAGCCCAGAGTCCTTATACTGGTCTTCAAAGCCCTCAACAATCTTTCCAGCTATCATATTTCAGCATTACCTCTGACTTATCTTTGTATGTGACTGATCCAGTGATAGTGGTCAGCCCACTGCCCTGCTCACTGCTTCCCCAGACCTCCAAAATATCTTGTGCATCTTGCTGCTTCACTTGCCCAAGGACTGTTCTCACCTATTTTGAATGTCTCTGTCCCTCTTTCCCATCGAGGACAATCTATCCGTTCTTGCAAAGTTCTGTTCAAATTTCTTCTATTTACCATTCTAGCCTGCAGTTATCTTAGTCCCAAATCCCTACATTCGATGATTATGTTATCTCACTTAAAAAATTGTTATGTGTGATCTGGAATGTGTAAGTTTCCTTAGAAGAATGGGACGGAATATTTGAAATCAGAACTACGTTGGGAAATCTGATATATGTATTTGTATTGCCCATAGGCACATACTTTATGCATTTACAGTTAACTCACAAGTTTATAGGGATGGCTTTTCATTTGCACTTCTCTGGTCTTCCCACATAGTTCTCAGAGCTTTGAAGAAAGGCATGATGTGGTATACCTAGCCATTAACATTATGTGCCGGGTAAGTATCTGTTGAGTTATATGTATGTGTTTGGAAGAAAGATCCAGAATTTTCACTTGTGCTTTACAGTTTTCCTTATGTAGTTCTAAAAAACACTTTTTGAGAGAGTGTATTGTATTAGAGTAGAAACAGTTGAGTAAAGTCCTAAGGTATGAAGCCCATGTGCAAATGTGAGGCATAGGTAGTGAGACTCTTTATGTGAAGGCTGCATTTTGGTATTTAGTGAAGTATAGCTGGGAATTTGCATAAGCATTGTGGTGTAATGTAAAGAATGTATAATGTGTTGGAGTTATACCTAATTGATTTCAGATAAAATAGAATTGGCTTCAAACCTGAGTCATCTGTCTCCTACATAGTAGTTGGAGGTTAAGCCAGTATCCAGGTTCAGGTTTGTCTAACTCCAGGACTGACGATCCAGGTTCAGGTTTGTCTAACTCCAGGACTGACGATTAACTACTGTAGTATTTTGCATTCCATGCTTATTAAGGGAAGTTATTTCATTTCTCTGAGCCTCATTTTATTGACGTATAAAATGAACTTGATAATAGTCACTGTGCCGAGATGTTTTGAGGCATAAATAAGGGTGTTTGTAAATAACTCAGCAGAGAGCTTGGTCACAAAATAGGCACACCTATTAATCCCAGTAAAATATTTTGTTTACTTCAAAACAATTCCAACAAAAGAGATTTTGAAAGCATATCTGAAACTTACACAGAGAAACTTGCTCGTCTCTTGGCTTTAGCATATTGACTTATTTGCTTTACATTTTGGCACCGTTTTCAGTGTTCTATTTCTCTAGAATTTAGATAATTTTACAAGTAAGTCATTTGTTAGTAATTTCTTCCACTCTCATCTCTGTTGTTGTTCCTAATGAGTTATTGTCAGAAAAGTAATAAAAGTATACCTTCTGTCATTAACCTCCCTTCTGAAGAATTTGAGAATATCTGACAGTTGTGGTTAACTGCAACTGTTATATACTTAAGCCTTAGGTTTTGAAGTTTCTGGAATGAAGTTTAGGAAGGCTCATTTTTTTTTTTTTTTTTAATTTTTTTTGGTTGGAAGCCATCGTAAGAATGAACTAGAGAAGTGGTTATTGGTTTTCATCTTGGGTGCAGACGTATTTGTATAAGAGTATTTTGTTGATGTTGCTATAGAAATGTAGTCAAAACTCCAGCTTGGAAGGCATCACAAATAAAGTATTGATTTGGTTACTCGAATTGTTTTTCTTATGTTGGGGTTATACCTAATTGATTTCAAAATGTCTTTGACTTTTTTATTCTTAGCTGTCACAAATAACCAGATATCAAAAGTTCAAGTCAGTATTGAGAATATTAACACTAATCATCTAATTTTTTTTGGTCACTGCTACTCCTTAGAGATTTGGGGAAAAAATTCTGTTAAGGCAAATCCAAATTTCCTGTTTGTGATGGTTATGGGTTGTAATTTAAAAAATGTGTATATCCGTGTATTATAGGATAGTTTTGGTTCAGTTGGGGATTTTTCTTAATGGAAACCAGGTATAGATGCTTTTTTCAAGTTTTATTTATATTTTCTTTTATAAATTTATTATGAAGTTGTACTGGCCATGTTATCTATTTTAGCTTTTTAATAAAGCTACAATTTTGGATCAGGAGAAAGCGATTCCACTAAGCAGTTTGTAGGGGAAAATAGCTCTGCTTCTGGCTTTCATAGACTCTCTTGCTCGAAGGAAGGACTGCTATTGAGTCAGTTACGACTGCAGTGGAAGATGTCTTGCAGCTGTGCCTGTTTGGTTTTGTTCCAGAGATAGTATTTGTGTGTACTGTCAGGATGTCTTAAAGACCCACCCTGGAAAGGATTCAACTCTATAAAAGGAGTTTTGTTTTATAAGCTTTCACATATTCTTATGGGATTCTGGTGGTGACCGTGGTCTTTATTGTCTTGTCTTTTAAACTGACATCTTATTGAGACGTAGCCTTCACAGTTGGAGACTAGGAATTACAGTTATAGTTATTGTATCTTGTAAAATAGATTTAGCCAAGCCCTTGGCACATGCTATCATTAAAGCAAAACAAAATACCCCTCGCCAAACCTTGTGATTTCAGTGACTTATTTTTTAGCTTCTTTTTCTGCCTCTATAATGATATGAAGATAGCACTCATTTTATTATATTCTTGGTAATGTAATAGATGTCGATTTACAAATCAGTTTATATATTAGAAGACAGCAGATTATGTGGGGCACGCCAAGGTTTGAAACGTTTACAATGCCAATAACTTTTCATGTTGAAAATTGTTCAGTTTAACCCATCTTGAATCCTATGTTGACATGAATGCTAAGAGAATTATTACTGAATGTATTTTAGGAGATTGACTATATTTTCTTCTGTCTTGTTTTATTTTCCCCCTCTTTTAAATGCCCCAAAGTTATGAAAGTTATTTGGGGTGGAGAATAGGACTCCAGGTGCACTGCTGTCTTTCTAGCTTCCTTAAACCTCTTCCTCTTGCAGCCCATGTATATTTCCAGTTACCTTCTCTTTGGTCTCTGGGCTAGAGGTGTCCCTCCTGCTGTCCGAGACTGAACTCTTCTCTCGAGGTTTTGATCGTTTTTCTTTCTCTTCTAAACTACCTGACGTTCGTTTTCCTTTTTCTCCTTTGTATCTTGAACCTCTCCCTACTTTGTCTTTCCTACCAAAAGCCTGCACCAAACAAAACAACCAGAATATCTCCTGTACATATATATCTTCCCGCAACCTGCACTTCTTGTAGTTATTACATCCCTTTCCTCCAGCCTCTCTTTCATCGCTAAACTTCAGAGATTAGTTTAGCCTTTACCCTTACCCCCTCTCTTCAATATTTTTCCATTCGCCAATTGGCTTTCTCTGCCACTATCCACTGAACTTGCTCTTTGAGGTGATCAGCAGTCTTTCATGACACTTGTAAAGCCTTATTTGGTAGTAGAAGCGCTCTGCCCTTGGCCTGGTGTCCACTCCTCCCAGCTCAGCTCTTCTCTTGGCAGTACTTGCTTGGTTTGCCGTCTTTAGCTTATGCTGATCCTCCCCAGCCTCCTTCATAGGTTCCTTGCTCCCTGCCTGGGGATTTATAAGGAGCATTTCCTTTACTCTATCTTGCCTGGGGTTTCATCTCTTCCATAGCTTCAGATAACACTGATCGACCAAGTAGTTCCAGATCTTAGCATGGAAACCTAGACTCTGTTGTTCAGACACGTATCTCCAACCATCCTGATTTTCCACCTGGATGCCACACAGTCACTTAGTCCAAATGCATTAACGTGGAAGCTTGTGCTTCTTTCATCCTCGTTTCCTACTCTTTTTGGAAATCCATCTCTAGGTTAATGTCACCGCTATCTGACTTTTGATTGCCAGGAACCTGGGAACTTTGTTCTCCCTGACTCCCACCATCCAATTCTTTATCAAATCCTGTCCATTTTAACTACTAAATATTTATTGACTTCATCTCTTCACTTGCTTCTTCATTGCCTCTGTGTTAGTTTAGATGCTGTTTCCTGGATCAGTGGAGCCTCTGCTGTGTCACTTGTTCTCACATGACCGACAAAGTCATCCTCCAGAAAGGCAAAATTAATCTTATTTGTCGTTGCCTACAGGACAGAGTTAAAACATCTGAGTTTCGCATACTGATCGCTCATTATTTGGCTACTACCTCCCCTGTCCCATTTCCTCCACTCCCCACTCTGTGTTCCAGGCAGATGAGGTAAGAACTTAGCATTCTCTGCAGTGCTTTTATCTTTCATGATTCTGTGCCCTTCACTTACTGTTCCAACCGTGAGGGGTGTGCTTTTACCCGCTTACAATGGGCCCAGTAAGCTCCTCCTTATCCTTCAAGGCCAGCTCAAATGTCACCTCGGGATGCTTCCCTCGTCAAGTCAGTTACTGTTGAAATGTTTATGCCTATATTTTAGCTCTTATTCTCTTTGGGATATAGTTATTTATTTAAATACTCTTCTCTTGCGCTGCTGGAGCCAAGTTTTACGCAGGTGTGTATTGTCAGCAGCTATCAGTAGGCAAAGAGCAATTCCTCATTGGATGAACAGATCTTAGCGAAACCTAAAAGTACAGAATTCAAGATCTCACAGGCACAGGTAATGGTGAATACTCTAGCTTAATGTTGTTTATTGTTTATTTGTGTTGTAAATATAAATGTTGTATCTTGGTTTATTGTTTTGGATGGGTAGGGGCTGTGGATTGAGAATGTATTAGCCCTTGTGCTTAGGGTTTTCTTTCATAATCCAAGTTTGGAGGGGTAAGTTTTAAAGATGAAGCTACGGAAAGAAAGGAGTGGAGCTACGGTTTCAAATTATGGAGCTAATAAAGGTGTGGAGGGTTGGAAGTACACTGGATTCTCAAACAAGTGCCCAAACCGTGTAGATGGCAGATATCAGGCCAAAGGTTGGCTATGATTCACGTGAAGTGAGGAGGAGACCCCTAGATGGGGTTGTACCTCCCTAGGGCGTGACGTGTAGCTGTGCACTGCATGTTGCATACACCTTAACATTTCCCCGGCTTGTCTCAAGTGCTCAATTTTCTACAACATGTTTTTGATAAGAGCCTTGTGTTGACAGGTTTGATGTTTATGTGGTTCTAGTAGGGAGTCTTGGAAATAGTAGTGGCCATTTTAAAGGGAAAGAAAGAAAAGAAGGGAAATTATGGAGGGTAGATTAGGGTGGGGGAACAGTTTGCCTTCTACAAGTTGAGTAAAAAAACCTAAATAAATGGTAGAAGATTACTATAGGTTAATATTTGACTTTTAAGAATAAATGTAATGATATAGTCAACTATTTTGAGGAGAAAGCCTAGATGAATGTTTTTGATGATTGAAATTCTGTGTTTAATAGTAATTTGCATTCACTTAGCATTTTGCACTTTACGGGTAGCTATCGTGGTGGTTATCCTGTGATGCTCACAAGAATCCCGTTATATAGGCAGGTTATCTCCTGGTACCTTCATTTTACAGACTTCATTAGCTAAGTGACAACATGGAGATACATCCAGACTGTTGGAGCATGAATTTAATGTTACTGCAGATTGGGAAGAATAAATAATTTCTTGGCAATGACCTCTTTGTTTCGGAAACATAATTTTGGGGGGAGTGGGAAGGTGTAGGATTTTTCTTGGGTCTAGAGGGTGGGGCAGAGTTGGGGAGCTTTTGGGGTCTGCTGGATGTCTAGCATCAGGGCTCTCTGTTTCTTCTGGCCCTTGGACAGCCATAAAGGGTCTCTATTGCTGGTTGTCTCCTCAACAGTGTCTCGTCCCTTTCCTTCACTTCCGGGCAGGGCAGTCTGCAATAGGGAAAGGCAATGGAATTATTAGGCAGAATCTGACATCTAGCCTGGGTTCTGCTCCTGGCTCACTGTGTAACCTGGACAAGTAGCCTAACTTCTGGGTTTCAGGTTCCCCGTGTATGAAAGGCAAGAGCTAGAGGTACGTAAATGCTGAGATCTCTTTTGGTTCTATATTTCTTTATTCTACAAGAACCCCATTTTGCTTGGTCATATGTAGGGTGTTGCACAGGTGCTAGTATGATCTTTGTTTCTGCTTTGCATGTGATGGGCTTTGTGATAAGTACTTTTATTTTTTAATCCGTAAGGCAAGGAGGGTCATTACCACGTTATTAGCAGTAGCATTTGTTCATCTCAGATGAGATATGAATGAGCCTAAACATTGTAATCCTGTAATGCCTTCCTTGTCCTCCCCAAGGGAGTTGTCCACTTTGCTGTGTCTTTCCTGTACCTCTGTTATAGCCCTTACCACATGTGGTGTAATTGTTTGTTTATGTATCTGTCTTCCCTGCTAGACTGTGAATTCCCTGAGGGCTGGTGTGGGGAAGAACTTTCCAGTCCTAAGGGCTTAGACCAGTGTCTGGGGTGAAGGAGGAACTCAGCAAATGTTTCTTAGATGTAAGTGGAATGAAAATAATACATTTTAAAGTAAATGCTGGATTACTGTACTGGTCTGAATGTGTAATTCTAATAGTGATGCTTTTGAGTTTTGAAGTTAAAAAAAAAAGGGGGTGGATTAGTTATTGCTTTGTCCTAACACTTTTTAGATGGTTTCAAAACATTAACTTTTTGTTTAGAGATTCCCAACCACCATCCCTTTATTCTTTTTCTTCCCTCCTGTACCTGTTCCTGCTCTCTCTCCAAACCCCCTGTAAAAATCTGGGGTCATACAGAACTTTTCTTTCCCAGAGTCTCATAAATCTGTAGTACTTTCTGATGTTACATTTTATAAAATGTGGTAGGAAAGAGACTTTGTGAATGGCTCATGTGCAGTTGTGCAAATTATTCTGGGTTTAGAGCCTGAGAGAAGTTAAACTGCGGTGGTGTGTGGTCAAAAGATAACTTTGGCATAGAAGCCGTGGAACTAGTGTAGTGGTTGTTTTGTTTTTTTGTTTTTTGTTTGGTTTGTTTTTTTTCTCTTTTGTTGACACCAGATAGCAATGATCCTACGAAACGTGGACTGTTAAAAAATTCCGTAGACCAGTTGAAGTTCATCCAGATTGAGAGAGTCGTACAACTTTTCTCCATGTTTATTCAGGAAGGATAGTCTCGCATGATGATTGGTATATAGGAAGGTTGGATTCTCTGTAAAATCAGTAGAGTCAAAAACAGAGGGGTGGCTTTTTATTTTTTTGCAGTACTTTTTAGGTTATTTTAGGGTTATGCCAGAAAGTTGTGTTTGCTTTTTTTCTGGTTTGACAGATGATGATTGCTTCTCACATGGAGGCTGGATGAATAAAGGTGGGAGACTGAAAGGAACCATCTTCCTCATTGTCTTTCTGTGACACTGAGAACTTTATTTTCTGCACAGAGTTTGTGTCCCTTATGGTTTTGGAGCTTTGAGTGACCATCAGGTTATTCCATCCTCCACATCTTATTCAGTTCCGTTCCTTTTACTCCAAGGCAGGAAGTAAGGACATATTTATTTATTTATTTACTTATTTATTTATTTATTTATTTGGCTGCACTGGGTCTTAGCTGTGGCACGTGGGATCTTCGTTGCCGTGTGCGGGCTCTTTTAGTTGCCGCATGCAGGATCTAGTTCCCTGACCAGGTATCGAACCTGGGCCCCCTACCCGCTTGGGAGCGCAGAGTCTTAACCACTGGACCACCAGGGAAGTCCCAGGACACTTTTAAAAAGTCAAGAAATTACGATACTGGGTTTGATTCTATTTATACATCAACTCACATATACAAATATAGGAAAAATACCCCCCCCCCGCCAGCCGCTCCCAGCCAACTCCCTTGAATACTTAAAAAATAATATTCTGAGGATGAACGTCTAATTTCCCTTTTTAATGGAGCAACAAAACAGTGTCAAAACAAGGCTATTTAGGATCTTTCTAAGACAGATGTAATGGATACACATTCATATGAACGATTTTTTATATTTAGACATTTGTGGATGTTTCAGCGTAAGTATTTTGTGTACTTTAACGTGTTTAAAATCTTATTGGAAATAATTTAAGTGACACTGGACCTCGTTTGTATTCAGTAACTTCTCTGCCAGTAACCCACTGAGTAACCTTATTTATAAGTTATTTCACTTCTTTGGGTTTAATTTACTCATTTGGAAAGCAAGGGTGTTGAAATTGAGGTAATGCAGCATTGGTGGAAAGTGCATTGGCTTTGGAAGGTAACTATGCTCCCCACTATACCACCAGCGCCACTAGTATTGGCTTTGAAGCAGACCAAATTGGTGTAAATTCTGGCTCTACCACTTATTGGGTATATGAGTTTGGAAACTCATTTAAATTCTCTGGGTTCTCTTTTATCCACTGTATTAATGGTTTGTTCTTTTTCCAAAACATAGTGCTAGAGAACTCACCTTCTGTCTTAATTCTCTTAACCTTTGTTCGAACAATGAGATTCTGATGTCTTATGGGCAGGATTGAAGCCAGCAGAGGAACTTGAGCAGTAGCATTGGGTTCTATAATTAAGAAAGTAGATGCCTTAGTCAGCTTGGGCTTCCATAACAAAATGCCATATACTCTCTTGCTTAAACAGCAAGTCTGTTTCTCACGCTTCTGGAGGCTGGAGGTCCAAGATCAAAGTGCCAGCTTGGTCAGTTTCTGGTGAGGACCCCCTTCTTTGCTTGTAGATGGTTGCCTAATCTCTGTGTCCTCACATGGTGAGATGAGAGAGAGCAAAAGAGAGTGAGAGAGAATGAGCAAGGTCTCTGCTGTCCCTTCTTAGGCTACTAATTCCGTCACGATACCCTACCCTTATGGCCTCGTCTAAATCTAATTATTTCTCAAAGGTCCCATCTCCAGATATTATCACTTTGAGGGTTAGTGCTTCAATACATGAATTTTGGGGGGATGCAGTTCAGTCGATGGAAGTAGGGGAGTTAGGAAGGCAGGAGGCACAGGGGTGATGAAAGATGCCTGGGACAGATTGTAGAGATCTACCAATGTCTGCTTCGCTGGATCCAGTGCTAATGTCAGTAGTTCTGAGACTTCTAGATTCTATGGAGCAATACATTTTAGAAAAAGGTTTGGAGCCAGTATTTTTCCAAGTAAGCATAGTGAAGTAAATCTGCCATTCTACTGCAGTTTTTATTGAAAAAATACAACATTTAAACAGGGTAGGGGGAATACGGTCTGAATAAAAGATGCTTTGAATTGAATAAAATTGGCTCTACTAAAAAAACTCACCAAGTTGCCCTTTTGTGAACCAGTGAAAACTTTGTGGTGGGTGGATAGTGAAATTTACTTCCATTATATAGAATGACTTTTTTTTTTAATTTAAGTTTTATGTTTGTTCATTTTGACAGAGATTAATCTCTTTAGAGCTGCTACTGAAACATATTTTCATTAAGTTCCTGTAAAGCAAACCTTACCTTTTCTCTACGAGTGATATCTTGTTTATTTAAATATCTAATGTGTTTTATTCGTAATAAAAAATATCTTTCTTTTTTTTTAAGACTACGGTAGGTGAATGTGAACATATAATACTCATTGACTTAGGAACTGCTTGTTAGGGGAGCAGTATGGTATGGTAGCAGGGTCAAGTTATACAAGTGCATACGTGGATCCAGCCATAAAGGGTCTGACTATCTTGGTCCTGATTTGTTAATGTAAATATCTATTCTGGGGGAAAAAACAAGCAGAATTTAAATTGTGGAAATTTAGGGGGGCGGGTTGGTATTGTAAAATAAAGGAAGATAGGTTGTTTTTCAGATCTCTCTGACCTGAATCTTAAAATACATTTTCCTTTAGTGACTTTAAATTTACCTTGCTTCCATATGTAGTTGTATTCATATGACAGATGGATGTAGTATTACCTTTTGTATCCATCATTGCTCAATTTAGGATGACAGTATAATAATAAAACAGGGATTTATCAACTTTGTAACTATATGATGATACCTATAAATCTATATTAAAACGAGCCTCCATTTAAATACTGTGTGAATGAATAAGCAAATTCTTTTACAAATGAATCAAAATCCAGTTTTCAGTATTTAAAAATGAAATATCTATATATTTGAATGGTTTTTCAGTACCAAAATGTATATATCAGTTTATAAATAAAGATGATTAGACTATATGTGGTACACATGTATCAGTACTTTTGGTGTCTATTTATGGGTGGATTAAAATGACACGAAATAAAAACAAAGTTGAGGGGTGCAGACCCAAAGCAATGTAAACATGATACAAAAAAAACAAGGAAAGAATTCCTAGCAGTAGTAGAATTGTAAGCAAGTATAATCATAGGATTACAGTTGTACCGTTAAAACTATTCTTTATGTAAAATGTTCTTCCTTTAGTGGGTAGAACAGGCAGCAGGAGGGTGACTTTTTCTTTGACCCATGTGCATTTTCTAGCTGAGGAATGAAGTAACTTGGAACCTAGCTGGGCTTTTCTACTGAGCATGCCCTTTTCCAGCAGGGTCTGGCCTGGGTGGGGCCGGTCTTGCTCATTAAGCTGTTGGAAGCTGGATTTCCATCAGCTTTCCAGTCTTCTAATGACAGGGAACACCAGACAACGGGCTCGATGTCCTTTTTTAAAAGCTGAGTATGTATTTCAAGGGGGAGATTTTTAGGAAATTTCTATTGTAGCAGTTAGGTTTGGTGATACATGCTTGTTTGTTTTTGCTTTTGAAGAAAGTTTGCCTTTGGAACTGTCAGTATCTAGGAGACTGAAAATTTGGATAATACTAATGTACAGACTAGATGGAATCTGATTATGTGTACTATCTGGCAAGGGAATATGTTCAGTTATATTTGAACCAAGCACTGTGAAACGTATGTATGTATTTTTAGACCATTTATTTGCAAAATTCAAATGTTGAATTTTGTCAGGTTATCTTTAACATAATTGCTTTTTTAGGTTTGACCTGTGAGAATAATGAAGCCAGCTGGTTTTATATATTTGCCCTGCTGTTTCACAATTGATTTGTTCAGTGGTACAGTACACTATACGAAAGTTAATTATTCCTAAAGTACAGTGAGGACTATGTAAGGTTAATAGTGTACAGTTATTTTTTTTAACATGTTAAAGGATGATAGATTTCAATTTAATTAGCATAAAGATGAAGCATTTTATAAATTAACTCCTTCGATTAAAAAATGTATTGTGGCTAGCAGAGATTTGAATTTGTTTTTTAGCATCTGCAGATTAGTGGCCATTAAGAACTATCAAGAATTGTATATTGTTTTAATGCTGTCACAGCCTAAGTAAATATTAATTGAATAATAGGTATCAACATTTTTTACTGAATATTTAATCTGTTGTCACATAGAAGAAATGTGAAAACTCACTGTGTTGCCCAGATTCAAACATCCAGACTTAGAAAAAATCGTCTTCATGCTTTTTCTTGATATACTTTACCAGTCTAACAACCTTCCTTCAAAAAGAACCTTGTTTTGATGCTACTTTCTAACAAAGTGAAAAGCAGTACTACTGTGATGGCCAGATGACCTCTGTAAGTTCCGTCTTTATTGTTGACACTGCAGGGAATGTTTTTATACCACTGAGCTAATTACCTAGTATTTTTTTGGGGGGTGCGTATATCCTTGTGAAGTTTAAGTTTTCTATTTTTAGGTTCAACAAAGAATTGTCGCTTCAAATTATTGGCAACTCGGGTGAGGGAATAGATGACTGTGGAGTTGATGCTGATGATCTGGACAGCCATTCATAGGACCCGCACCTCCCCTGTGGACCATCTCCTTTGGAGTGTTCCATTGCACATTGTATGGTATATTGATGACCTATAGTTTAACGTCATAGCTGGATCACAAAGTTGGAAAGGGAAATTTTAAACTTTGACATTTTGTTGGCTTGAAATTTTTGGTGGATTCCAAGGGTTGAATGCCTGGCATATTCTCCAGCAGACTCCTCCACCAAATCACGTTTACAGATGTTGAATTTTGAGAATCTTACCTCCAAAGAAACAAATATATTTAGCCAAAGTAAAAACTTGTCCTAGCTAGCCCCACCTAAAAAGTAGTTATTTGAAGCTTTTGCTGAGTAGTTTTGAACTAAACCAATGCTCACAGTAGAACTACTTGGGGGAAAAAAGTTTTTAAGCATTCCAAATGGCATGTCTGTAATTCCATTGTAGTTACAGCTTTTCCCGCCTGGTGAAAGTTGCTTTTATCACACCCGGCTTGTAGGGTCCACATGCTAACAGTCTATGGCATCTTCTGCTGACCAACTGGAAGACTGGCGTCAACACTGGATCTGCTTACCTACGTGAGAAAAATCGTTCAGTTTATAGTCTCATATTTTAAAAATACATGCTGTGCGTTGACATAACTCTTTGGCAGTGCTGTAAATATTGTAAAATGGCAGAAGAGCTAACGACCAAAACTTAAAAAGTGAATTCTGTTTTTTGACAAGGTTTAGATATTTACGCCTGTCAACTGCAGCGTTCCAAAGCTTATGGAGAAGAGGATTTGAAAGCGCGAGATCAGTGTAGGCTCCAGCCTGGTGGCCTTGTCATAGTGTGGGGAGTTGATTGAGTCTGACAGGCTTTTGTCTTATGACCTATTAAAGTGCAGCGTCTGCAGCCTGTGCATTTATCCTGTGCAGTTAACCTTGGTGGATTTGTCGTTAGCTTATTTGGGAAAAGCCTGCCGAACTGCTGTTATTTTTTAGCTAAAGAATTTAGAGTTCCATTCATAGAGAAATAGTATTAGACTGGTTGTAGATTACCACTTGATACTAAGTGAGTTTACCCATGGGGTTGAGTAAGGATCCCATGCAGAAGGTAGTTGTGGGATGAGCTCAAAGTATACTCCCTGGTATCTGTAACCACCAGGAGAGAATTTTGGTGGTGTTTTTGCTCTGTTCTGAGCCTGGTTATGACATCATCAGAAGAAATTGCACATAAGTGTATTTTTCTTCTCTCTAGAATGTTCTATTTAATGATGTGGGTCCAAAGAAATGTTCCGCGAACACTAGAAACATCACAAAAGACATCGAGAAGCCACCGGATACATAACAACAGTGCACTGGGAACATGCAATTACTCATCTGCACAAAAGATTCCCCCCTTCATGGGAGCAGAGGAGCACATGCTGGGCAGGGGAGGGATGTGGACAGGAAACATGACATCCTTGTGCTGGTCAAGCCAATTTTATTCCTGCCTTTCCCTCTAAATGAGGAAACTGCTGACCAAGATTGGAGATGTTTGTGTGTGACCAGCTTAGGAATTTAGTAAGAATCTTCCCATTCTGTTTTACTCTCCTTTGAAAACATTTCCTCAACTTTCAGAGAAATCTGTTACCAAGTTCCCTGTTCCAACTCCTCCAGCAGAGAATTTAGGAATAATCTTTTTGGTCTACCTGCGTAGGCACCAGTATTATTGTTAGCAAAAGACAGCTTTTTGTTTTAACTCCACGCTGAGGAGAAGAAGGATAAAAAACTAGCAAGGTTTCCTTAAGGAACTATTAGGAAAAACTGTAAGTTTTTTTTTTGTTTTTTTAATAGATACTTGATATACTTCTTAAAAGATGTCTGGCTGCTCTAAAAGCTTAGGTTTTGAGCTTGTCCCACTTTGGAGAGCAGTCTGTACAGGGTAAGAGGTGGGTTTGTGAAGTATGCTGAATCGGAAGTTAGCAGAAATTGGTTTCTTTGAGGATATAGAGATAATCTTAAACGTCATATGCCAGGAAATCAGTTTTATTTTAGGCTATCTTAATGCTACTGCTAAGCTGGAATAGACTGGAAGGCTTTTGCACCCAGACTGTTCTGAGGCCAGAACTATGTGACAGGGCAAGGTGACATCATCACTTGTGGCAATGTGGCATTCGGGTTGTCTCCAAGGAAGCCGACCACTTGTGCTGGGTTGACTTAAGGCGTAAGACATTTTAATGCGTAAGTATTATCCTCCTAGTAAAGTGTTTATGCGCTTCAGTTTGTGTAAACTTCTGCTCAGTGAAAACTTTGTCTTCATATCTGCTCCTTTGTACCTCATCTACCCAGGGTCAACCACCATTCCCCATAATCACTGCTATTTTCTGTATGCATATACAGGCAAACATGTGCATGTGGGTTCACATATTTATACCTCCCACACACTTTGCTTTCAACCCACAAGGTGTAGCATATCATATGTGCTATCTGAATCTTGCTTTCTGTGCTTAACACGGTAACTTGGAGATATTTCTATAACAGGAGTGGAAACCTTCCTCTTTTTATTTCTTTATAGCTGCATAGTATTCTGTCGTATGAATGTAGCATAGTGTCACCTATTGATGGACATTGATCTTTTGCTGTTACAAGCAGTGTTATAGTGAATCATCCGTACATAATTGTACTCTTTTACTGGCAACTATCTGAGAATGCCTCTGTTGCCATAGTCTTGCTCAATGATTACATAATTGAGCTTTTGGATTTTTCCATTCTGAATTTTTAGCTTGTATTTATTTTACTATGGGTGTGGTAAGCATCTTGTCATGGGTTCATGTGTCCCTTGTATTTCTTTTCTTCCTGTTAACTCTGTAGTCATCCAGTAGCCACTTTTTTCCCTATTGCGGGGGGTTGGTCAGCCTAGCCAACTTAATTTGTTTTGGAGTTTTTGATGTTGAGGGAATTTATAATCAGGACTATTTTATTTGGCTTTTTATTCAAATTACTTAAGTTTTGCTAGAGAGCAAACATGTTTCTAGCATATACAATTGAGAGGGAGAATTAAGTGCTCCTTAAAAAGCATGATGCCTATTTGTATTTTATGAGTGTTTAACCAAGCTTTCCCATGTGTGACTTCCTGAAGAGATGACAGTGGTAGTTTTAAAGAAAACCGTGTCAGCTTTTCAAAACTAATTTCTAAATCTAAATTACCCAAATTTCTGAATTAGTGACAAGTGGTTTAAATATATGTTAATGCTAATATTGGTCCCTCTGTCCCCCACTAGGCTGGGAGTGGGCTTCTTTCATCTGTATTGCTGATATCTGGTACCTATGCTCTGAAAGTCCTCAAAAAACATTTGTTTTGAAAGAAGGGGCTAAGATAGTGACATAACCCACATCCTGAAAGTGGGTAAAACTTATCAGGGGCTCAATTAGAACATGTTGCTTAGGATTGTAAACTGCCAAATGGTAGTAATAGCTTATTGATTTTTGTTTTTCAGCAAATAATGAACTTTAAGGAATTATACTAGGGGCTGGTTATACAACAGTGAAGTTGTTTAGGACTGGTGGCAGGATTGCCTGAAGTCTCTGGAGCTGGATGGCCCGGCTTTGGATCCTGGCTCTTCCATTTATTGGTTGTGTGGCTCTGCTCATGTTGTTTTTCCTCCTTTTACCTTCTTCATCTGCAACGTGGGAGTAATTTTAGTTCCTACCTCAGAGGGTTGTGAATTAAAGGAATTGCTACATGCGAAGTCTCTAGAATAGTGCTCAACCGATAGCTGATATTATCGTTATTTATTGTTATTTCTGTCCTTACTGTTAATGCTATCACTACCATTAGTGAAGAAACGGATATAGTCCCTTCTTTTATAGAATCCCGATATGATGACAGTGGCCCGCCATTTATTATGAATTTATTATGTGCCAGGCACTTTATGCATAGCATCTAATTTAATCCTTAGAGCCACCCTGCAGGTACGTATTAATATCCCTGTTTTGCTTATGAGGAAGCTGAGACTCACTGAAGCTAAATAACTTGTCTGTGGTTACGTGGCTAGTATGAAACAGAGCTGGAATTCTAATCCTGGTCTGTTTAGTTCCCAGACTTCATCTCCAAACCATCATGTTATTTTATCCAAAGATTAGTTCGTTTCGCACACAAAGAATGTAGCTCCAGCTCTGGCCTTTACAAAAATCAGGGCCCCATCTGAGAGAAGGAATTTGAGCAAATGCAGTTCATCAGTAATTCTGACCATACAACTCAGTGTGCATAGTTGATTAATGAAGAGCCAGCAGGGTTCTGGATGTCTCTGTCACCTTGGTGAGGGTGCGCTGTCGGAGTGCCCAATATGACAAGGTTTATATGCATTTTGATTATGAGAATGATGTGCAGTATTGGGATCCTTGATTTATGCACAGCCTCTGGTATACTGAGCTCCAGGAAAGGGCAGCTCTTCCTAGGATGACCTAGTTGCTTGTGGAGAAGACTGCCTGGCACAGATTTCTTTCTTGACTTGATTCTTGAGGAGAACAGCAGGGACTTGCTTTTTTTTTTTATTTTTTATTTTTTAAATTTATTTATCTTTGGCTGCGTTGGGTCTTCGTTGCTGCACGTGCGCACGCGGGCTTTCTCTAGTTGCGGCGAGCGGGGGCTACTCTTCGTTGCGGTGTGCGGGCTTCTCATTGCGGTGGCTTCTCTTGCTGTGGAGCACAGGCTCTAGGCATGCGGGCTTCAGTAGTTGTGGCACAGGGGCTCAGTAGTTGTGGCTCGCGGGCTCTAGAGCGCAGGCACAGTAGTTGTGGCGCACGGGCTTAGTTGCTCCGCGGCATGTGGGATCTTCCTGGACCAGGGCTCGAACCCGTGTCCCCTGCATTGGCAGGCAGATTCTTAAGCACTGTGCCACTGGGGAAGCCCAGGGACTTGCTTTTAACAAATAATATTGTTAGCAATTATCTTGGGTGTCATTTGACTTGGACATTGTGGAGAATAATGCCTTGGTTTTCTTTTTCTTTATTTTTGGCTGTGTTGGGTCTTCGTTGCCATGCGCGGGCTTCCTCTAGTTGCAGCGAGCGGGGGCTACTCTTCATTGCGGTGCGCGGGCTCTAGGGTGCACGGGCTTCAGTAGTTGTGGCACACGGGCTCAGTAGTTGTGGCTCACGGGCTCTAGAGTGCAGGCTCTGTAGTTGTGGCGCACGGGCTTAGTTGCTCTGTGGCATGTGGGATCTTTCTGGACCAGGGCTCGAACCCGTGTCCCCTGCATTGGCAGGCGGATTCTTAACCACTGCGCCACCAGCAAAGCCCTGCCCTGGTTTTCATATACCCTCCTCTCCAATATATGAAGGAGGGGAACTTTATACTTTGAACTGTAAGATAGTTTATTTGTTTCATTTTTATTTAGAGTTGTTAGAATGAAGAATTAATGGTTTATCTCACTAACATTAACTCAAATACTAGGTTTTAAAAAATTGAGCATCTGAAAAAAGTGGACTATTTCGACAACCGTGGCTCTTAGGCGTGAGGGCCGTAAAATGCAGCGGGGAGTAATAATTACCTGAGATGGTTCTACATGTGCTCCCAGTTTCTTAGGGCTTATTTTCTAATGCTTGTTCAGGTTACACAGAGGCTAATAGTGGCTGCAAGTAACTGCACCCCCGGCTTAATCGTTTAAACTGTAGGGGAGTATATTATCTCACATAACAGGAAGCTCAAACGCTGGACGCTGGACCTGGCCACGTGTAGCATGTGCAGTGGGCTGGTCCTCTTCTCTGTGACCCTCTCGCCAATGCCCTCTACTATATGTTACTTTGTTTTTAGACCTTGGATTACTCAAGATGGTAACAGCCTTTCTAGGAATCATGTATACAGTGTTCAGAGGAAGAAGAGGGGCCGTCTCATGGCTCTTTTTAGAAGGAGGAATCTTTCCCCAGGAGCCCACCAGCAGACTTTTTACATGTCTTTTTGGCAAAGGGAAGGGGAACTACCATGATTGCCCTAGACCAGCAGACCATTACCTTGTGGCCTGACCTGGAGCCAGCCTCCACTGGCACGCAGGGGGAAAAGCGAGAAAAGCTGAACAAAATTTGAGTTCTGTTAAAAAGTAGAAAGGTTGGAGGAAATTCATGCTCTGAATGTAACCCGATCCTGCCTAGACTTGAATTAGCAAAGGGCTACAGTTCATATCTTTTGTATATGTGGGTTTAA
Organism: Balaenoptera musculus; assembly: GCF_009873245.2. Classification (NCBI taxonomy): domain Eukaryota; kingdom Metazoa; phylum Chordata; class Mammalia; order Artiodactyla; family Balaenopteridae; genus Balaenoptera; species Balaenoptera musculus. The sequence continues at coordinate 32,393,859 of NC_045796.1, forward strand.
TTTAAACCAGATGTTTGCTTGTATCTTTATAGAAATAGTTCTATCTCTCTTATAGGTCCTTTACCCTTTAAAGAAACCAAACAAGCGATATAATGTGTTATTAAGGTAACTAGGGTGGGCAGCATTGAATTATTTAAAAAATAACTCTTGTTTATCCTCACCATATAGATAATTTAAACTAACAAATAGTCCCTTTGGAATGTAGTTGTACTTATTTGGATATGGGATATAGTATTTTCTAGACCTTTTGACACTTAAGAAAAATAAACCTACAAGGGAGAGGAATTACTTGCAGTCAGCTCTCAGTCTGCCTGTTTTTGTTGTTCCTTCTCCCTCTCCAGATATTTCTTTTTCCTGTTTCCTCCCTTTCCTCCTCCTCCTCCTCCTCCTCCTTTTCCCTCCTTCCCTTTTGAAAAACATGTTGGCTATTACTTGAGAAGCATCACTCTTACTACTTCCTAAGTAGAGTTAGGTGGCTGCTGAATCATTCCTTTCTTGGGGTTGCCGTTTTGTTTTTCTCACAGTCAGCGCTTTAAGGGAAGGTCGTGGGGCTATTAAAAGACCTTTTCTTGGGATACAGGCTGTTTGGGGAGATGAACATAAGCAAGTGATTGTAGGTATCAGAAAGTGGCTCACCATATCCTCGGCCCGGGCACAACGATGGATAAAAACAGGATTTGTCAGAGGGGAAAATGACCGAATTGGAACTGTGTACACGTTGCCAGTATTTTTTAAGTTTAATTGTTATTTGTTACACAATTTTGTTCCTGCCTCAAAACTCAAAGGAAAGCCTCTCTCCATACCTGCATTTTCAAGTTTAGAAATGCGTATTTCCCCATTTTGTAAATCTTCAGTCCCCTAACGAATGGATTGAGCTCTGTTGATAGAAATCAAAGACCTCCTGTTGCTTGTGATCTCAGCAGAGGGTGGGAGCCACTCAGCTGGCAGCAGCACCTACCCTGTTCGGGGATTTTATTCACAGTGAGGTCTCTTAGAGTAGCACTGGTTCTCTCAAGGTTTTAAGGAAACATCTGGACCCAATAATTAGCATGAACTTCTTGCTTGAAGTTCTTTGTATGAGTGTCTCGAGTTGTGCATGTATCTTCTTGCCTGGCTTTGCTCGCTGTTGTACTCTGATTAAGGGCTAGCGCTTTCAGCAGCATAATGTTACTGGGTAGGTGGTTTAAGCTAGCGGTAGTGACAGCACCTTGGAACTTACCTCCTTTTTTAAGCATCAGAAAAAAGAATAGTTTCGCATAACACAGCTCCTTACCTAAACAGCGCTGATCCTCTATTGATGATGGTTTTCTGCTTGGTTGTGTGTTAAATGATGCATGCTTTTTTCTCGTGGAGCTGTTACAGTAATGAATACTTCTGTCAACCCAGATGGAGCATGCCAACATGGTAATTGTGTCAAAACCACATGACTGTCTAATGGGCTGGCTGTTCACAGCAGTGTTCTTTTTGGTTGCGGATAAGTAGAGAGGTCTTTACTTAGTATGTTATATAACTATACTAACGATGGATTTTAGGTATTTGTAATGAAAGCTTAGTGGAGTGAGCATTGCTTGAGTTTGGGAAACTGTAGTTCTTTCTGTTTTTGGCTTTGCCCACCTGGCTTTGTGATCTCAGGCAAATCTCATAGTCTTTCTGAGCCTCAGTTTCCTTGTTGATAAGATAAAATGAGGGTATTAGGCCAGATGATCTCACAACACTCATTCAGTAAATATTCTTCTGGGTACCCCTTATGTGCCAGTCTAGATGTTGGGAACATAGCAGTGAAAAAAAGAGAAAGATCCTGAGATCCCAGCCCTCAGGGGGCTTTCATTTTAGTAGAGGACTTGTGTTCCGCTGCAGGAGTTTCCATTTTAGTGGGCAGTGGTATTTAAAGGCTTATCCACATTGGAAACTCTGAGCGCTGCAGGCATGATAATTATGGTAAATGGATGTGCTATCATCATGTTTTCTTGATGGTGGTAATTTGTTCAAGAAACCATTTTGTCAACAAAGAAGGTAGTGTTTAGCTTTGATTTAAACACTGTTGATCTCTTGAAACTATTTTAAGAATGTACTTATTTACATAAATTATATCTACCCTTACTGTTGAATATTTACAATCCAATTAGCCATTTCCATTGTATTTTATCTTGTAGTTTCCCTTTGCATGGACAACACTGCTCAGCTCTAAAGTTCGTAAAACTTAAAAGTCTTGCGAGTACGGTTGTGATTGAGGAGGACGGCCTTGTGAGACTCAGTGGTGTGGTGTGGTTTACCTGTGCTCTTTGTGTCTGTAGTAGCACCTTGTCTTTTTTTTTTTTTTTTTAATTTTTATTTATTTATTTATTTTTGGCTGCGTTGGGTCTTTGTTGCTGCGCGTTGGCATTCTCTAGTTGTTGCGAGCGGGGGCTACTCTTCCTTGCGGTGCGCGGGCTTCTCATTGCAGTGGCTTCTCTTGTTGCGGAGCACAGGCTCTAGGCACGCGGGCTTCAGTAGTTGTGGCACGTGGGCTCAGTAGTTGTGGCTCACGGGCTCTAGACCGCAGGCTCAGTAGTTGTGGCGCACGGGCTTAGCTGCTCCACGGCATGTGGGATCTTCCCGGACCAGGGCTCGAACCCGTGTCCCCTGCATTGGCAGACAGATTCTTAACCACTGTGCCACCAGGGAAGCCCTTGTCTTTGGTTTTGATCCATCAGCTCAGTTGTGATTACATGGCCAGGTAATAACCTTCAAATACAATTTTCTTGGTGGTGGGAACTCATTGGTATATTTCTTATTTGGGGGAGGGGCAGGGCTAATTATAGCAAATCACAGAATAGATTCATGTTGTTCTGTAGTCGTTTTGACAGACTGGCATGAATCTTCTTTGAGGACTAAGCCAAGGGCTCTGGTTGATTCCATCTTTCATACACAGTGGAGTTGTGACTGCGTTACAAAATACAGGTGTGCACAGCTGTGTGGTCCTCCATTCAGTGGCCTTGGACAAGTCACTTAACTTCTACTCTTCCATTTATTACCGCAAAATGGGGCTAATACCTACCCTGTAGGATGTTGTGAGGAGCAGAAATCATAAGCGTGATGTCTGACCCAGTAAGCAGTGAGTGATAGATCTTACGATTAAAATGCAGATTTTAATGCTTTTAACATAATAGTGGGAACTTTAGTTTTATATTTCATTGCTTCTGAAATGTTTTGACCCAAAATCAGCTTTAGTTGATGAGTCTCCAGATTGTTTCTCACAGCCAAAGTAATTAGAGAGCTGCCAATTATCTCGGTTAGCTCAGACAAGTGTGAGGCATTTTTGTTTTAATTTTACCAGGGTATTGATTCAGCTCTCAAAATGTAATTAGAGAGTATATGCTGAAAGTCAACTTTGGTCATTTCATGATCAGTGTAAATAATATTTTCCACTTAATTGGTACCTGGAAAGTGGTACCTTAAAGAAGGAAAAAAGATTTTCTGTGCAGTATGGAGCCAGTTCAAGTACTCATGAGGGTCTTACTGGAAGACACGATTTTGAACTTTAAGTGCATAAGAATAAGATGTAAGATTGGACATGTGTATATTATAGTTACCTAACTGTCCCCTCTTTTGTAGCATTGCCCTCAAGGACATTACTGTCCCCCTGATCTCCCTGTCTCACTGTGTATTTCTTCTCCCCCTTGTGCCTTTTCCCTCTGCCTGGCCCTTAAATGTTGGTGGTTATAAGGGTTCTCTTCAGGGCCCTCTAAGCTCGAACTATACTTTTTTTCTAGGTGGTGTCAATGTCACTTGTGCTTTTAGCTATCACTCATGTGATCACAACTCCCAAATCTGTATCTCTAGTGCATATTTGGTCTCCTTTTAAGACCTGTGTGTCATGTGGCCACAGACTTCTCAGTCACAATGGACTAAAAATCAAGTTTAATTGTGTCAACCAGACCTTCTTTTCCTCGGGTTCCCTATTTCCATGATGGTTCTATCATCACCCAGGCTCTCATAACCTGGGACTTTTCCTGGACTCTTTCTTCTCTTTAACTTGCTATTTTCAGGTAGACACCACATCATGTCCAGTCTTTGTCTTTACCATTCGATTCATTTCTTATCCTATACCTCACTGCTTCCTCCGGAGTACAGACCATTATCTTATCATGCCTGGATTATAGCACCAGCCTCCTGGATGCCTTTCTGTTTCATTCTTTTCTCTCACCCTGTACTTTACAGCAAGGTTGGGCTATCCCAAATGTGAATTTGATTACTTTACTCCTCTACTTAAAGTGCTTATATGACTTCTCATTGCCTTTAAATCAACCTCCAGACCTTTCTTAGCATGACACGTGAAACCTTTTATGTTCTGGCTCCTGCCTACTTCTCCTACTTCATCATCAGCAATTCACTTTCCTCCTTCCCTCACATCCCCACTCACAAGCCCCCACTTCGCTTGTACAGTGTTTTATTGTTCAGTACTTGTAGTTTCCTACCGGAGGAATATCCTCATGTTTCTACACACTGGCCTATGCCTGGCACATGCTTCCCATTTTGATTCTCTTGCCTGAATAATGAATACTCATTATTTTAGAGCAACTCAAATGTCAGCTTTTGCAGAAAGGCTTGCCTAATGACTCTCTTCTCCTTCTCCTAATCCAGGTTAAGTGTTTGTGCTGTGCTTTTTAAGCAGCATGCTCTTCGTTTATCTATACCCCGACTCTGCTAGCTCCTTGAAGGTAGTTTTTTATTCATGTGCCTAGGACTTGGCATACTGTAGGGGCCCATTAAATATAGGCTGACTGACTGAATGAATGTTTTTATGCTTGCCTATTACAAGTATATAACAATTTAAAAGTTATTTTTTAATTGAGATATCACCCCTTTAAAGTTTACAGTTCAGTAGTTTTGAGTATATTCACAAGGCTGTTCAACCATCACCGCTGTCAAATTCCAGAATATTTTCATCACCCCCAAAAGAAACCCTGTACCCTTTAACAGTTGCTCCCTATTCTCGCCTCCTTCCAGCCCTTTGCAACCACTAATCTACTTCTTGTCTCTGTGGATTTGCCTTTTCTGGAAATTTTATACAAATGGCCTTTTGTATCTGGCTTTTCCTTAGCATAATGTTTTCAAGGTTCATATGGCAGCATATACCAGTACTTCATTCCTTTTCAAGACTACTTAATTTTCTATTGTATCGATGTATCACATTTTGTTTATCCATCCATTAGTTGGTGGTCATTTGGATTGTTTCCATTTTTTGACTTATGAATAATGCTGTTAGAAGCGTTCACTTACAAGTTTTGGGGTAAACATATGTTTTCATTTCTCTTGGGTATATACCTAGGAGTGGAATTGCTGGGTCATACAGTAACTTTATGTTTAATTTTTTGAGGAACTGCCAAACTGCTTTTCAGAGTGGCTGTACCATTTTACATTCTTGCCAGCAATGCTGAGAGTTCCAAAATTTCCAATAACCTCACCAATACTTGTTACTATCTGCCTTTGATTATAGCCATACTAGTGGATGTGAAGTGGTATCTCATAGTGGTTTTGATTTGCATTTCCCTAATGACTAATAATGTTCAGCATCATTTCAGGTTCCTATTGGTCACTTTTTCTTTGGAGAAATTCTACTCAAATCCTTTGCCCATTAAGAAAATTTCTTTTTTTGGTCTTTATTGTTGAGTTGTAAGAGTTCTTTTTATATTCTGGATACGGGACTCCTCAGATATATGATTTGCAAAAGACGGTGAATAATATTTTAAGAGACAAGTATAGTACTGATACATGCTACAACATGGATGAACGTTGAAAATGTTATGCTAAGTGAAAATGCCACAAGTTGTATGATTCCATTTATTTGAAATGTCAAATAGGCAAATCTATACAGACTGAAAGTAGTTTAGTGATTTCCATGGGCTGCAGGAAGGAGAGGCTGGAGAGTAACTATTAATGGTACGGTGTTTCTTTTGGGGATGTTGAAAGTGTTCTAGGATTAAACAGTGGTGATGGTTGCACAACCTTTTGATACTTAGAATCACTAACTGTACAGTTTAAGAGGGTGAATTTTATGGAATGTGAATTATATGTCAATAAATCTTTAAAAAGAAAAATCAAGTGCATTTTATTTTTTGAACTTTTCAAGTTTGTACCACTTTTGAAGATAGCTGTGAAATTTCCCGTTGGTCAGGGTGCCAGGCCTTTGAGTATTTTTAGCATTGGCAAGAGAGGAGACAGTGTGCTGTGTCTGCTGTCTCTGCCTATTGTTTTTTATTTAAAAATTTTTTTCATTTTTTAATTGAAGTATAGTTGATGTACAATATTATGTAAGTTACAGATGTACAACATAGTGATTCACAATTTTTAAAGGTTATATTCCATTAATAATTATTATAAAATACTGGCTATATTCCCTGTGTTGTACAGTATATCTGTGTAGTTTATTTATTTTATGCATAGTAGTTTGTACTTCTTAATCCCTTACCCCTATCCTGCCCCTCCTCCTTTCCTTGTCCCCACTGGTAACCACTAGTTTGTTTGCTATATCTATGAGTCTCTTTCTTTTTTGTTATATTTACTAATCTGTTTTATTTTTTAGATTCCACATATAAGTGATATCATACAGTATTTATCTTTTTCTGTCTGACTTATTTCACTTAATACCCTCCAAATCCATCCATGTTGTTGCAAATGACAAAATTTCATTCTTTTTTATAGCTGAGGAGTATTCCATTGTAGATATACACTGCATCTTCTGTATCCATTCTTCTGTTGATGGACACTTAGGTTGCGTCCACATCTTGGCAATTGTAAATAATGCTGCAGTGAACATTGGGGTGCATGTATCTTTTCAAATTAGTGTTTTGCTTTTTGGGGATATATACCCAGGAGTGGAATTGCTGGATCATATGGTAGTTCTACTTTTAGATTTTTGAGAAACCTCTATACTGTTTTCCACAGTGGCTGCACCAATTTCCATTCTCACCAACAGTGTATGAGGGTTCCCGTTTCTCCACGTCCTTGTCAGCATTCGTTATTTGTGTTCTTTTTGAAGATAGCCATTCTCACAGGTGTGAGGTGATATCTCATTGTGGTTTTAATCTTATTTCTCCGATTAACGATGTTGAGCATCTTTTCAAGTGCCCGCCTGTTGTTTTTTTTTTAAATTTTTATTTATTTATTTATTTATTTATGTCTGTGTTGGGTCTTCGTTTCTGTGCGAGGGCTTTCTCTAGTTGTGGCAAACGGGAGCCACTCTTCATCGCGGTGCGCGGGCCTCTCACTATCGCGGCCTCTCTGTTGCGGAGCACAGGCTCCAGATGCGCAGGCTCAGTAATTGTGGCTCACGGGCCTAGCTGCTCTACGGCATGTGGGATCTTCCCAGACCAGGGCTCGAACCCGTGTCCCCTGCATTGGCAGGCAGATTCTCAACCACTGAGCCACCAGGGAAGCCCCTGCCTGTTGTTTTTTTATGTCAGTGGTGCTACTGTTCTTCGAAACTCCCTCTTTGCTTGTGTAAAATTTAGACAGCCAGATACTTTGAGATTTAATTTCTATTTTGTTTTCATTAGTTGTGATAGGATTGATTATTAGATGCATTTCCCCCCCACCCCTATGATGTCTTCATTTGGTTCATGTTGGGACCCCTAGATACTTTTCTTATAATCACATATACTAGGAAAACTGTATATGAGGTTGGGTGGGATGGAGGTTTGGAGTTTTGATTATAGTTTTAGTACCTTTCTTAGAAGACTAATTTTTGCATTAGAATAGTGATGGTGAATTATGGGATTTAATATTGGAACAAAAAAGAAGATATTTTTGTTCCAGATTTAGTTATCTCACAATTAAGCCCCCAATGCTTAAAATTCATTTTTATAATAACTAACATTTTTAAAAATTTTGGTTTTAATGTGTGAAATTGCAGTGAAATGTGTCTCAGAATTTTCTAACATTATCAGTAACATTTTCATATTGTAGAATAAGTAGTACCAAGTAGAAAAAAGTAATTTTCCTTAAAAAATTGAATTTTCCTGAAAAAGTTGAATTTTTGGGGTGATTATTGTTTATAGCTATATGAAATCAAACAAAAGTAATCTTTCTAGAGCTTTTGATGTTTTGAAGTTTTCTCTGTACAGAATCAGAGAATTAATTCTATTGTGGTGCTAGTTCTGGTTCTTTGATTCTGGTAGAGAATTATAAACTTTAAGGGTAGCAGTCTCCTTTGTCTCTTGTGCTTCTGAACCTTCTTTTTCTAAATGTGTTTTCTCCCTGTCATCTTTCTGCCATTCCCCTTCCCACCCTTCCTTACCCTGCCCCTTGCCTCCAAACTAAAACTGGGAGTTTGTAAAATAACCTTTGGTGATTTTGTTTTGTTTATAGAATAAGCTGTGACCATGACTACTGAAGTGGGCTCCGCATCTGAAGTGAAGAAAGAATCTGACCAGTTAGGCGCAGATGCAACCAAGGAGAAACCGAAAGAAGTAGCAGAAAATCAGCAGAATCAGTCATCTGATCCAGAGGAGGAAAAAGGTTCCCAGTCACCTCCTCCAACTGAAAGCCAAAGTAGTCCACGCCGCCAGAAGAAAGAGAAAGATCCATCTGAGAGCAGGGGGATTTCTCGATTCATACCCCCGTGGCTTAAGAAACAAAAGTCCTATACCTTAGTAGTGGCCAAAGACGGAGGAGATAAAAAAGAGCCTACCCAAGCTGTTGGGGAAGAGCAGGTTTTAGATAAGGAGGAATCTCTTCCTGAAGAAGAAAGGCAGGCCAAGGGTGATGCTGAAGAAACAGCCCAGAGAAAACAACAGGAGATTAAGGTTGACGTCAAGGAAGAGAAACCTCTGGTGAGCAGTATGGAGACACAAGTGTGCTTGAGAAGTGATTGCAAGTGAAAGCTTTGATGGAATAACCATGTTAACAAAAAGGTTTTGTTTTGAATCATTTTCAGTTATCTTGTATTAAGATACTGCTTTGGCTTACTGTATCTGGAATATGGGTCTTAGAGGGTCTACCACAGCCCTCTCCTATTATTTCTTTTAAAACTTTCAAAGTAATAATGCAAAAAAAAAATCCCCTGTATATGCAGATAATAAAAAAGTCAAAATCTATTCATTTTAGGGTTAGACAGGTACTCTCAGAATCCTTCCACCTCTCCTTTTAAATAATATGCACTTTTGTATCTTTGATTTATTTAGGGGTTCAGTGGATAGGAAGAAGTAGATTTGTATGTGTGTGCCTTTTGGTTGCCTGATGAAGCCTAGGTTTTGCCATGGTATGAAATTGTAATTAGAAATATTATTTGACATGGTATTTAAATTGTAGTTGCTGGGACGTAGTTTCTTTTACTCATTTAATGCTGACGTTGCCAAATTGGCAAAATGAGAAAATTGGAGGTGGATTGGGGGAAAGAAAATGTAGGAAAATACCCCTTCTGGCAAAGTTTTTGAAATCTTTTAGGCTCACAGTGTTTATAACAATCACAGTTCTTACTTAAGATTTTCCTTTTTCCTGTGTTGCCTTCTGCAAATTGGTCACCTTTAGTATGAACTTAATTTTTTTCCTCCACAGCCTGTTGAGGAAGTAAGTAAGGAGAGAGAAGAGGAGAAGGTAAAGGAAATACAGGAGGACAAATCGGATGAAGCAGCAAACAGGGAGACGAAGGAAGTTCAGACCAATGAGCTAAAAGCAGAGAAGGCCTCTCAGAAAGCCACCAAGAAGACCAAAACTGTTCAGTGCAAAGTGACCCTCCTAGATGGCACCGAGTACAGCTGTGACCTGGAGGTGAGACCGGGAGCTGTTAGGCGAACTATCTTGATGTGTGGAATGACAGCAAAAGTATCGTCTGCCCTCATTTGTGGCCTGGCACGGTGAATAGATTTTTGTGTTCCTGTAAGATAGTTTGTCACAATTCCGCATTTAAAAAAAAAAAGCAAAACAAGAAAACATAGAAGAGGGTCATCATTTCCATTAGAAACGATAGTTCCTGACCCTGAAGGGTAAGCAGGGCCGATGTTCTGCCAGGCTGCACCGGTCATGTGTATTGGCTGGTGTCTGTTGTGGATGGGCATTAAATAGTTTGACTATTACCCATGGCCATAAGTGTTTCACTTGAGGAGAAACATTGCACTAGGTTGAAATTTCAGAGTAATGAAATTTCAGCAGTTTAATCCCAAGTGTTTTCATCCCGAGACAGATAATGATTTAAAATCTAGCTTATTTAATTTAGTTTCATTTAATTAAAAAACACTCTTGATTTGCAAAGCATATAATTGATTAGCACTGATGCTGACCAAAGCCAATGTAATTTTTTAAAAGCATTTAATGCTTTATTTTATGACAATCAAAAGAGCCTGTTGCTTTTCATAGCTAAATTACTTTATTTACATGACGTATACTAATAGCTAATGTTTACTGAAGAACTCTGTGAAGAATTTTGCATGAGTTACCTCGTGTCATATTTATAAGACTCTGTATGAGGTAGGTATTATTATGGATATTCCCATTGTAAAATGAGGGAATGTAAGGCTTTAAAGAGGTTAAATAACTTGCCCAAAGTTTACCAGCTAGTTAGTGGTTTAACCAGGATTCCAACCCCAGCAGTTTGACTGTGGAGGTCGTGAACCTGACTGCTGAACTACTAAGATGACTGCTTCATGATCCTTACGTTTACCTTTGTATTAGTTATGTAGAACTTAATTTTACTCATTTAGTTACAGTTGTTCTGCTATGTTAGTTGTTTTGAGAAAAGGAGTACAAAAGATGATTAAAAATCCTTAAAGCTCTCAGAGAGAGAGAATAATACTGTATATCTCTCAGTAGTTGGGGTAGGGACAATAAGGAAACAGTAGAACCATGTTCTGAACCTGACTCAGTTACATTGTTTTTGATCACATGTCCCTCATTTTTCCTACCTATCCTAGAAGTTAGGAAGTCTAGATTTTGAGAATCAATTTGTTGATAACTTGTTATGTGACCTTGAGTCACTTACTCAACCTCTGTGGGTCAAACTGAGGCCCAGAAATTGACTTTATCTTTAGAATATAGGATTACTTAGATAATCTTGAAGGCCCCTGTCATCTATCACCAAAGCTCATGGTTGACCAATGTGCTTTATGGTTTAAATCTACTTTTGTTGCCTGTCATTTAAAAAAAGTCAAGATATATTTAAAAATACAAAAATACAAAAATAATAGGAGAGCTGTGTATTTATCATTAAAATTTTAACCAGATGTCACCATTTAGCCATGTGTTTTAGATATTTTTTAAAAGAAATAAAGCATTAAAGATATTGCTAAAGTCTTATTCCCATCTCTCCTCTTTCTCTGCATTTGTCTTTTTATCATGTGTAAATCTACTTTATTCATTTTAACTGCCGTATAGTATTCCTTTGAATGACTAACCCATTTTATCTATTCCCCTGCTGAGGCACAATTTCTTTTATATAGTTTAACAGTCAGTGCTTCAGTGAACATTATTATATATGTTTCCTTACTTACTTCTGCAAGAGTTTCTGCAGGGTAGACACCTAGGAATGGAATTGCTAGGTTGCTAAGATGCTGTTTTACTTCTTTAGTTTTCCCAGATATTGGCAAAGTGGTCTCCAAAGTGGTTGTGACAATTTAAATTCCAACCAGCAACCACTGTTAGATTTTTCAGCACTGTTTGTTATTAGAATTATTAATTTTGACCTATCATAATGGTGTGAAATATCATCTCAAAATTTTAATTAGCATTTATTTGATCACTGTCAACTTTTACTAGGTTATACAATAAAGACAACAATAGCAATAACAAACAACCTCCAAATCTTCTGGACTTAAAATAACAATGGTTTATTCCTTGCTCATGTTATATGCCCTTGGTGGGTTGGCTGTAGGCTCTCTTCCATGTCTTCTTGAGTTTTGGACCAAGATTAAAGGTGTATCCTCCACCTGGGAAATGTTGGTCTCACAGTAGAGGGGAAAGAAAACATGGCAGAACCACACTATGGCTCTTGAATCTTCTGCTTGGAAGTAGTACATACCACTTTCACTTTCATCTCATTGACCAAGCAAGTCCTGTGGTTAAGGCTGATGACAGTAGGTGGGCAAGTATGATCCTGTCACAGGAAGAGCATATGGTAAATAATTGAAAACACGGAAATAATCCTACAATTTACAACTAAGGAGGCTGAGCGTCTCTTTATAAGTTTTGTTTAGGTTCTAAGACTGCTCTAGGAGTTTTAAAACTGGGCGTTCTTTCTCAGATTAAGGATATTCTTTTCCTAGTTTCTAAGACTAAACTAGAAAGTTTCATGAATAGGTGGTGAAAGACATGAACAGGTAGTGAATCTTATCTAATGTATTTTCTGCATCAACTGAGAGGATCATATATGTTTTTGTAATCTATTAATGTTGTAATTTACATTGTTTTCTAGCATGAAGCCGTCTTTGAATTCCTAATATAAATACTGCTTGTTCATGATGATTCGGCATTGATTTTGTATTTTTAATCTAGGGTTTTTGCATATATTGTCTTTAGTTTTCTTTTATCAAATGATCTTCATCGGATTTTGTTATCTGGGTTATGTACTAACCTCATAAAGTTGCTTCCCTTTAGTATTCTCTGGAAAAATTTGCCTAAATTAGGGATTTAACTGTTGTTTGGAGATCTGGTAAAACTTGCCTTTAAAACTGTCTTGGGGGAACTTCCCTGGCAGTCCAGTGGTTAAGACTCCACACTTCCACTGCAGGGGGCATGGGTTCGATCCCTGGTCGGGGAACTAAGATCCCACATGCCCTGCAGCATGGCCAAATTAATAAAAACAAACAAAACGAACAAACAAAAAGCTGTCTTGGGAAGAATATTGTTGGGAGGTTTTTTTTTTTCTTAAATCATTGGTTTGATTTTCCAATAGTCTGTTTCTGATTTTCCTTGAATAAGTTTCAGTAATTCATATTTTTAGCGGAACTGCCCATTTCATCTAACTTGACAAATCTTTTGGTATGAAGTTGTTCGTAGTGTTCTCATCCTGTATCTTTGATTTTGATTCATTTTTAATTTCTTGTGTTATTTGTGCTTTCTTCATCATTCTTGCTGTAGAGTTAACCATTTTAATCTTTCAAAGAAGCAGCTTGGTTTTATTTGTTTCTTTTCTGTTTTGTAACATTTTGTTCTTTATTTTTTCCTTGGGTTTATTCTGGTTTTTTCCCCAATTTCTTGAGTTGAATATTTGAAAAAAAAATGTATGCTTTATGCTTTCATGACTCTAATTTTCCTTTCAGGTACCTCTTGTTGAGTGCATAAGTTTTGAAATACTGTACTTTTAATTGCCATTCAGTTCTTCATATTTTCTCATCCCATTATGGTTCAACTTAAATTGGAGAAGCAGATGAGTCTTTATTTCAATGATGGTATTAATTTACAGGTTGTCTTTTCAGCTAATAAGTGATTAGTTAATATACCATTATAAGAACGAACTTTTGAGGATAATAGATGAATCTGAAATAAGCTTGTAGCATATAGGTGTTGTGTAAACTTTTTTTTTCCTGTCAAGTACAAAGCAGAACAAAATTTGAGTAGACTTAAGTGATGTGACCCCACAGCAGATTTTATGCACCTGGAAACCTAGGCAGTGACTGTGTATTTGACCAGAGGCTGTAGTTCATCAGTGTCACAATATTTGTCACAATGCAGGCGTTATAAGTGGTATTTCTCTTTTGATTAATTTCTCTTTTATCCAGTTCTCCTTCCCATCTAGGTTCTTTGAGTTCTTAGTATCATTAGAATGGGTCTGACACTGATCAGACTGCTGTTACTTCCTCCTCAGGAGCAGAGCCCAAAGAACAGCCATCACGTGGTTTGAGCACGCTCTCGTTTCCCAGTTCCAGCACTGACCTTAGGCAGATGGGGTGATGTGCTCATGCTGCTTATCTGTCGTTCTGTAGCTCTGTACCGGAAACGGGTGTCTGAGGACTACTTGGGGGGAAGTATGTTGTGGGAAACTGTGACTGTAAATGAACTTGCAAGTACTTAAGGAAGTGAATACAGTGTGGGAAATAATTACTTTTACTTTATTTGGTTGGGGAGATTAGATTTGTTTCCAGCTGTTTACTGTTATTAAAGACGATAATTATGTCTTTCATGGCTTTTTAGAGGCCTATAGTTATTGCTTGCTGTTTTTCTTTCTGTATGTACATGTATCTAATTTTCAGTTAGATTTTTAGATTGTAGCATGCCTACTGAAGAGGGCCTAAATGCCTTCACTTAGGGCACCTACAACAGTAGAGGGAAGCATGGCCTATACAGGAAGTCTTGAGGAGTTGGAACAGCCTGACTTATAGGGACCTTGTAGAGTAGGATGAAGTTCTACAAGGCAAGAAATGCCAGGATAAGATGATTAAAACTGATCGATAGAGCAAAAAGGAGCTGGAAGAAATGGACCAGAGGTTGTAAAGTTACTAGTATAAAAGACCTAGCAAGGTCAAGAATGCTATTTGATATTAGAACATGGCTGCAGTAATTTAAGGGGGACTTTTTTTATCCACTGCCTTGGTTACGCTACACACCAGTGGTTTTTATAGATATGGTTTTATCGATGTGATTAGCGCATTGGGAAAGTTAGGCAGATTCCTGTTTTTGTTATCTGTCAGTACCTTTGGTCAACAAAAATACCCTTTTTATACCATTTAATGTCAGTGTTACTGTATTAACTGAATAATTTTTTTAAAATCAAACACAATTCTTGGGGATATTTTTATTTATTTGGTGTCTTAATATCATCTCTGCTTCACAGATTATTCCCTTAAAATAGATAGATCGATCTCCATATATCCTTTTTTATCCTCCCCCCAGCCCCCTGCCCTTTCCTGGCTCTCTGTTTCTGCATTCTTGCTCCCGTGGGCCATCTAAACCTATTCTTGAACCTCAGGAATTAAGTGGAGAAAACTGCCCAGGGAGCCATGGCAACATCGTTTTCAAAACTGTTATCTTTGAAGTCTGCATTCTTTTGAAGAAAGAGAGTATATATTAATACTAAGTGCATAAAAATTGCTTCACACACAGTATTTATGAGCATAAATATTGGATAATGGTGCATTTTTGGAGAATGATTTTAGTTAAGTACAAAAACAATATGGAAATGGCTTGACTTTAATGTTATTTCTGGCTTATGTAACAATAGGCTTATTGCTAAGCCATGCATTAATTTTGACGCAAGGCCGAGTCTCTTTGTGCATTTGTTCCAAATCTTTGTGTGAAGTATTTTTTCATTAAAGTTAGTAAAAATTACAATTTACACTTGTATACTAGTCTGTCATCTCGATAATAAACTGAGATCTCAAATATTTTTTGAAAAAAAAATCTTTACTTTGAAGATTATTGTTTTTAATGAAGAAAATTTATAATTTCTACTCTCTGATATGTCTATTTTTATCTCATTGAGATATGCAATGGTATGTGACAAGCCCCTTTGGTACCAGAATTTAATGGTAAAGAATTTTTGGGAGTCTCCTGGATTTTGCATACTTGTTCCAGGGACTCTGCTATAGGAGGACTCTTGTGATATTGCCACTGAAGTCATTTACATACTCCATGTGTTAAAACAGCAGGGCTCCTTCCTCTAAGGAGAAATACAGTAAGATTTAGTTGGTGCCATGGATATAAAGTCAGGAGATCTGTGTTTACTTTTCTTTTGTCTCTTTGGATGTCTTGGGGAAGTCACTTCCTCTTTTTTCTTCTATTCTCAGATGGCAAAGTAAGAATGAAAATATTTGCTTCCTCTATTTCTAGGATTGAGCTGGCTTTACTACAGCTGATAAGTCTGTATATATATTTTTAAAGTCTGAAAATAAATGTGAAAGTTCCTGTAAGACTTCGGAAGCATGAGTGAATGTGCATTCTGAGTTAGAGTTGCTCACATTTTCCTCTGGCATCTGAAAGTTTTTCCCACGTGTTGATTTTGTCTGAGAATTGAGGGCATTGTTCCTGCCCACACAGGAATGTCAGTGCCATTTTTTCTCAGTGCTGTGAATAAGGCTGTCAGAATGTAGGCGCTCTTCGTCAGTGTTCTGTTGATAAAACTGTTTATCAGGCAGTAGAATGTGTCAAGGTCTTCTTGCCTTTCTTGTGTAGAGTACTGGCCTCAGAAATCCAATTTGTTATCATTGCTTTTGAGTGTTTTATGTACTTACTTGATTGTTTATGTCTACTGTCACCCTCCAAGGCTGTTCTTTTAGACTTCTATATAATGGACCCTTACTAGGTTTACGAGTTAAATAGTTTTAACTGTCTACATCTTGTAGAGGATCTGGAAGTTGTGGCCCTCTAAACTCCTGCAAAATAGCGTTAGATTTAAATATGATTTAAATAGAACTGTGAACAATTTAATTGGTATATATTATATGCCATTTAAAATTCCAGTGACATAGGTCCAGATGGAATGTCTCTGGTTAACTGTCCATTTGTTCCTTTAGCTCAAAAAGGAATTTAAGGTGATAATTCTATCCAATAACGTAATTTTTGTTTAGTAAATGGGAAAAGGCTGCCAGGCCATGTGAGTAGTTGAATACTTTGGTCCAGCTTGAAGAACATTGAGGGGTTCACAGGAGCAGAGCAGACTCATTAGCTGGGCATTCAGGACGCTGTTGCGTATGACCTCAGGATGTCTTTTGATCGATTACTATAGGATTTTCTGTGTTTTCCCTTGCAAGCCAAATTGGTCTTCTAATAAGGCACTGAATTGTCTGTCCTTTCTTTCCTCAAGTTTCTGATCAGATCATCTCTGCCATTTCAATTTCCCCATCCACACGATTCCCCCCAATCTTTTAATGTCCAACTTAAATCCAGCTGTCTGGAGGTTTTTTTCTTCCTCTGAACTTGTTTTCACCAGTCATTGGACAATTAATCATGTGCTGCCTTGTGAGAGTCTCTTGTATTGTTGTGTTGAACAACAGCTAAACTCTTGTATTATTGTTTGATTTTTCTCATGCTTATGTTGTTTCTTCACCTGGATTGTTAGTTCCTTGAGAAAAAGAACTTTCTTCTCTCTCCCCATAGGGCATCAATGCAGGACTGTGCCTTTAGCACTACTCATAAAAAGTTAATTGTTGATTTCTCTCTGCTTTCTCCTATGTGTATAAAACTTTTATCCTTATCTAAGCTAAATGATCGTGTTTGCTTGTTTGTGTTCCTAGTTCTTCTCTCCATCCTTTCCAGTTAGAAAGGAAAGATTTGTGTGTGCGTGTGTGTGTGTGTGTGTGTGTGTGTGTGTAATCCTCCACCCTCTCATATTACTACATCTATCCACAGCTGCCCTGCTTTTTAAGTGCTTAGAAACAGTAGGCTAACTTTTTGTAGAAGCACTTCATGGGTTTAAATAAATGAAAATGATTTATTAAATTTCTATAAAGGCTGTGAACTGACGAGGCGTGAGAGCGATGCAGAAGTGGATAAGGAGTGGTCTTGGCCCTTCAGGATCTCACAGCATAGAGAGAATGTAGACTCCCAGAAGCCTGAGAGTTCTTTCACACAAATCTGAGCTGCCACAGGCCAGATGGCTGGCTGGGTGTAGGCTGGGCTTGGAGAGGAGAGTATAATTAACACCTTACTCCCTGCCTCTTTTTCTCTAATGCTCCTCTTTTCTCTTGAGCAAACTAAAGAATGATATGGTTTTAATTTTTCAGCAGTCAAGAATTCAACCACATTGGTTCTCCTTTGTCTTCCCCACTTTTGGTTTCAAAATCTGCGGATTGCCGTTTTTGCCCTTGCATCAGTGGTTTTTGAAAGCATTAAATTGACACTTGAAAGTAACTTCTCACTATGAGTAACCATCCTGACATAATTTTGAAGGCAGCATCTATCTCTGCCCGCCCCTTTCTCACACATGCTGCCAGGCAAGCTGACGCCTCAGTAATTTACTACTTAAGTTTTACTCTCACCTGAGGGTGATAGTAGAACAGGCACCAGATCTTTGAATTTTTTTTCCTGTTTTGGAATGAAAATTATTTGAAGGTTGAATAACATTTGAAATAGTGGGGAAAGTCATTTTCAGAATAAAATTTGTACTTTAAAATCTGTTCAGATATGTTTTCTTGCTCTCTAACATAAGTAGGTATTAAAAAAATTTTAACTCCTTTTCAGAGTTCATCAAATGAGATGTAATTTTATTTTTCTTTCATTCAACAAGAAACAAAGTATCTTTTGTTAAACCCCTTCCGCTGGGAATCCCTCTGTTTTCATTACTGTTTTATTTCCAGTCTCTTTTCCAGTCTTCTCCTGAGCAAATTAAAGATGTTTCTGACAGTTTTTATTTCTCAACCATTAGGAAATTTTGCCAAATATTCTCCTCCTTGATCCTATCTCCCTATTCCCCCCCACCAAGGTTTCTGTGGAGATTGTGTGCAGGAGCTTGAATGGGGGAACAGAAATTTGAGAATCTTGCCTTTACCTGTGAGCGTTGTTGAATTTATTTCACGGAAGCTCAAGCTGGGGCCATTCTTTCCATCCATCCTTTCCACAGCGGGATCAAGACTCTGTGGCCTAGTGGAAACATGTACAGAATTTATCATCCCTATTTACAGCACTTTAATATAATATGCTAACATTTGAATCTTAAAGGGATCAAATGCAATATAACATAATAAAATACAGTCTATAAAAAGCACTGGATTAGTCAGAAAAAGTTTCTTCATGCAAGGTGGCTAAATGATTAAAGTACTGAAAAATGATCTGTCAGATTCCTATTTTTATATTTGTTATATTCTGCAACAGAGTTTCACATCAACTCTGTTATGATTAGGAATATTATTCTTTTTTTAATTCTAGAGAGACAGCCTCAAAACTACTAACTGAACTACGTTTCATAACTGTGTGCTATATTTGCAGAATATGCCATTTTAACCTGTTTTGAGTTGTCTAGTTTTGTGCATTATCTAGTTATTAACATAGGAAAGAATTTGAGTCTTATTATGATCTGTTTATTATATTCATTGATCTCTTTCTATATTTCTGTCAGCAGCAATTTAAAGTGAATCAAATAGGAACACTCTAATAAGCTTTTCTTCTATAGCACAGAAAGCTTGTCTGAATCAAATGTCAAAAGTCACTGTAGGCAAATAGTTTACAGAGAATCTGCTAGCCTACAGAGATTTGCTGCTTATGGTTTTTTACACAAGTTTTAATGGAAATGGTATTTGGCAGTTTCTTAAAAAGATACTTAGAAAAATTTGGTGTGCTCATCTGGCTAGAAGTTTGATACCAGCCTCTTTATATAATCTAACAGTTTTAGTCACTGCTGTTTTTTTTTTTTTTTTTTTTTTTTTTAATATTTTATTTTATTTTATTTTTTTATAAATTTATTTATTTATTTTTGGCTGTGTTGGGTCTTCGTTTCTGTGCGAGGGCTTTCTCTAGTTGTGGCGAGCGGGGGCCACTCTTCATCGCGGTGCGCGGGCCTCTCACTACCGCGGCCTCTCTTGTTGCGGAGCACAGGCTCCAGACGCGCAGGCTCAGTAGTTGTGGCTCACGGGCCCAGTTGCTCCGCGGCATGTGGAATCTTCCCAGACCAGGGCTCAAACCCGTGTCCCCTGCATTGGCAGGCGGATTCTCAACCGCTGCACCACCAGGGAAGCCCAGTCACTGCTGTTTTTTAAGAGGTTATAGTTTTCACAGATTTATTCCCAGTTTTGCTGTTCAAAGTGAATAAGAGAAAAAGCTGGACGAAAAGAATGTGGAGTTTCACTTCTTAAAAATTACTTTAGTGACTGGTTACTGACCTTCATTAGTGATGGTATATAATTTTTAAGAAAAATAGAAAGTTAAAGAAGTCATATTTCCACAGTATTTTATGAATTTGGCCTCAAAATAGTATTCATTTAAATATATATTGTGAGTTTAGAAGTAATTTTTGTCCCCCAATATTGATTTGTTTCCTGTCTGAGAAGATAAAGAGAAAAGTATGAGGTATAATTTGTCCTCTTAAATTGAGTATAGATTTTACTTTCAGAGGTAAACTTTACCTATGAAACAAGAATATGCATATAGTTGATAAAATACTGTTTATGGTTTAGATAAAAGTGCAGAAGTGCCAAGTTATTATGGGCTGGAGTTGGTAAGCAAATCTTCATTGAGGAGAAAGGAACTCTTAGACTTCGAAGAATGATGTACTTAGGAAAACTTGGCAATACTTAGCCTAGTACATTTTTCATTTGAAAATGGTTAAATAGTAAAATCCAAGCAGAAATTTTGGGTTATAAGAAAAGGCTTGAATGCCTACTTCCTTAGATGTCAAGGATAGCATAATAAAATGTAAACTCTGTTAGGAGCAAACCATGCTGGCCAGCGCTGTCAGTTTTGGCCCAGGCTTTGCGTGGCTTGGCTTTAACTAGGAATCCTCTCCTCTTGCAAAGCCAGAATACCATTGGGGTTCAAATGGATTAATCTCTTCACTTCTGCTAAACGTTAAGAAGAGGTGGGCTCCCACCCATAGGAGAGGTTGCAAAGTAAACATAAAATATAAAAAAAATGCATGGACTCTATTGTTTACCCTTTTCCAGTCTGCTTTCCAAAATTTTGTTGGCACTGATTCCATTCTCTTTCTCACTTTCCATTGTCAGGGGGGGAAAAGAATATGTGCGTGTTGTGCTCATGTGTGCACTTAACCACCTCATTTTAGAATAGCTTCCATAGGGAGCAGAGCTAAATGTGTATTTTCAATCTACCATCTTTAATTAGAAGTCCACTTTCTACTTAGGAAAATCTGGACACTGAGCCTGTTTTGTCACTAGGATAAAGTGAAGTGGGCCCTCTCCCTCAATATAGCCAGGACGTTTTCTGGATATCTCATTATAACAAGACTTTCAATTGGTTGTGGTAGCTTTAGTAGCATCTGTTTTGACATTGTTCGTTGTTTTCTTACAGATGCTTTTTGTTAGTTTTCATTTTCTTGATTCACTATTTCCTGCAGGTGTCTAGGTAGTCCATTTTGTTTTGCATGTGTGTTTAATTGGGCAGAGCAGAGGTAGGTCATAGGAGAAGAATGGATGGAAATGCTGTTCTACTTAACATATGTTATTTTGTTTTTTGCAATTAATAGGTATAGTTTAGTTCTTATCCACTTGGTTTGGGTCCTAAGCTATGTATTATGTAAAGTTTGTGGCTTTGTTCATCAAACATTTCTGGACCAAGCATTGGTGATAATGTTGGTGGAGGCGGGGTTGGTTCTTCAACAAGATCGGACTTGGGAGAATTTCACTGTGCAGGGTGTGATGCTCAGCATTGGGATGTACGTTAACTCTATTCACTGTGCCCGAGTCAGTCAGGCAGGGGAAAACTGCCCTTGCTGACCAGTTCTATAAATGTAGACATAAGAATTCCAGGAAATGAATTTACAGTGAGAGATAACTGCCAGGAAGAATGAAACATTTAGATTTATTGGTCATTTAATTCTTTCCTTCATAATAAGAAAGTTGTCAGATGGTGCTAAATCTCAGGATATCTTTGTGAGCATGAAATTCAGAGCAAGGGGTATTATATCAACATAGTAACAGGTGTCTTTTTTTTTTTTTTTAAGAGATTTATTCCAGACTTTTATTTCTTAATTTCTTTTGAGACAGGTCTTCCATTGAAATCACTTCCAAAAACCCAGATTTATAGAATTGCCATTACATGATGCTATCTTTTTTTAAAATTTAATTTAATTTAATTTATTTATTTTTAGCTGTGTTGGGTCTTCGTTTCTGTGAGAGGGCTTTCTCTAGTTGCGGCAAGTGGGGACCACTCTTCATCGCGGTGCGCGGGCTTCTCACTATCGCGGCCTCTCTTGTTGCAGAGCACAGGCTCCAGACGCGCAGGCTCAGTAGTTGTGGCTCACGGGCCCAGTCGCTCCGCGGCACATGGGATCTTCCCAGACCAGGGCCCGAACCCGTGTCCCCTGCATTAGCAGGCAGATTCTCAACCACTGCGCCACCAGGGAAGCCCTAACAGGTGTCTTTAGCCTCCTGTAGCTTGATCGAAAGCCACAGTGGAGGGTAAATACATCTGCCAGCAGGTCAAGAATAATTGTGCTTTCAGGCCAGGTTACCCTTCTTCCTCGTGATACTGCTAACTTCCCACTTTTAGTTCTCCCTATTCCTCCCGCTTCAGGAAGCCTCGTTGGATCTGTACATTTGTTGGATACATATACATACACTCAACCACCTACCCTTTCTTCCCCTAACATTTTAGACCTTTTATTCCTGGGTCTCCTGCAGTCAGATTATTTCATCTATCACGTATTGATTTTTACTTAGGTTTCCCAGTAAATGTTAAACTAACTCCAAATTCTGCTGGAAAACTTATGATGGACCTTAGTATTTACATTTGGGCATGTTACTGACCTAATAGGTGTGGGGCTGGGAGTTGAAGTTGGGAAGGGGAATGATTGGCCTGAAACCCATTTACCATGTAAAAATATTATTTCTGTTGGAAAAGATTCTGAATTTCAAGTAGCTGTCTGTCACACGTCACGCTGCATTTTATGGCAGAAGTAATATAGGAGAGCTTTGAGGTGACCATCTGGATATGTGAATACATATGTGCAGAGAAGCATTATAAAGGACATTTCCAGCTTATGAACAGGTTATATATATGTATACGTCAGTAAGTTATTTGGAGAGTATGTTTTCCCATGGAGATAAGGCACAAATGATTAGACTTTCAAGTCGATTTGTAAAAGTCTATAAAGTTTTTGAACTGAGTTCTGGGTGCTAAATCTTGGAGCAGGTGGATAAAGACAGAATTTCTACCCCACTTTTCTAATTCAGGCCAAAATTTAAAATCCCCTTTTTTTTTTTCATATTCTTCTCCTATTTCTTGTTGCTTTTTTCCCTAGACTTTTTTGTTCCTAGTTCCATGATGATATTCTGTTACTCTTTTGTAGTATCATAATACAAAAAATGTCCGATGCTTCCTGCTTACTTTTTCTCTGTCCAGAATTAGAATTACTCTAATTTCTCAAACGTAGCCGATCTCTCACCTAAATAATGAGAGGATCCGCAATCTGAGTGAAGGACTCCTGTGTGGGTGATTACTTGTATTTGCCTTCTAGGAGGTATTTGCATTTTAACAGAAGCCTGTTCACGCTAAAGAATCATAAGTGGTAGAGTTTCACTCAGGAAGCCAAGGGAAATGAAAAAATGAAAGCAGTTTGTGAGGGCGGTAGAGGGCTGGGTTTTTGGCCTTTGGATCAGGTGGACATACTGCTGGTAAGGTGGCCTTTCGGGGAGGCATACCCAAATGCTCCCTAACTTTCTTGCTTCTGAACCTCCATGTTTCTGATGCCTCACACTTTTTCTTCTTATGTAGTTGAAGTAGTTGCTTTGTGTGTGTTTTAAGTCAGGCAAAGTCTTGAAGACTCATCTGTTGCTCCCTACTTGCCCATGGTTAACAAAAAACCTTGCCACTTTGTCTTTTGTTTTACTTTAGTTTGTTAGTCATCTACCGGGAATGAAAAACTTTTATTACCTGGGAAAAAAATGTCAAGCTGAATAGAAAGACTGCTGCCTCAGATCATTGTTTAAAAATTGAGATATCTCAAAATGAAATGTACTTTTTTTCCTCAGATTACCCAGAAGTTGCTTGTCATTGAGTTCAAGAATCAGAAATTCAGGTGGTGAGGTATAAGGAAATTACTGTTATTTCTTAAGAACCTTTTCAAGACCTCTTTCTTTGTATCAGATCCTGTTTGCCTCTGTTTTAAAATAATAATAAAGTAATAAAGTAAATATTTAAGTGATTAAGATTTTTCTGCGTTACAACTTGACTTCCACTTTGGTCAGTTGTTAAAAAATACTTGAAACACTCCTGGCCAGTAGAGGTAAGAATAGTTTCATTGGGCCTGATCTGTGATAAGATCTGTAGTCAAACAGGTGTCTTGTGTTTTTCTACCTTGTGATTTCTTTCTCGAAGGTAGTCTCAAATACAGTTGTCATTAAAGATTGTCAGATAAATTTTATGTTATCGGGCTATATGAAACAGTCTTTTAAAAAGGATTTTAAGTGAAAAGTTGAGCAATTGATGTATCAGTTAGTGTGTTGGGTCCTGGCTTTTGTGTCTGGGTCTTTGAAAGGGGCAAAAGGTGAGTATGCTCCTTTGGATGGTGCCTGGCCGGACTGAAAACAGAAAGCTGATGGACTTGAGTGTGAGGGCAGGTAGTCTTACCATGGGAGAGGGAATCTGTTTGCCGACTTTGGTATCAGCCTTGCCTCATGGTCAGAATCCTTGGTTAAGCTTTTTGAAAATACAAGAGCACAGAGGCTTTTTTTTTTTTTTTTTTTAGGGCAGTGAAACTATTCTGTAGGATACTGTAATGGTGGAGACACGTCATCATACATTTGTCCAAACCCATAGAATATACAAGACCCAAAGTGAGCCCTAATGTAAACTATGGACTTGGGGTGATTATGATGTGTCAGTGTAGGTTCATCAGTTGTAACAAATGTACCGCTCTGTGGGGGATGCTGATAATTCGGGAGGCCGTGCATGTGGGGGGGGGGTAGAGGGTATATGGGAAATCTTTGGATCCTTTGCTCAATTTTCCTGTGAAGCTAAAACTGCTCTACAAAATAAAGTCTAATACAAAAATTAAAAAAAATACAGATGCCCAGGTGCTATCTTTGAAGATTCTGATTCAGTGGGTCTGATGCTGGACTTGAGCATCTGTGCAGCCAGACTTAAAAACTGCTTTGAGAGGCCATAACATGCTGCCTACCAAGGCACTCTCTGGCAGAGCACCTGCTCCCCAGGTATATGGTGAATTGATAAATTAGCTCCTCCTTGAAATATGAACATGGCTGGTGGGGAATTTTCCCCTAGTGGTAGGGAAGTGAGTGGAGTAGAGCTCCTACAGTAAGACTGCAGGAAGTCTTATTAAATGTCTGTCTGGCTGAATTTGTCTGGTTCTGGTTTGCTTTGAGCAATGCCCAACATATAGTAAGGGCTTGATGAATATTAGGTGCAATTATTATCATCATGATATTTTAAACTCCTGACTATATTTTTTCTCAGGATCTTACTATTTTTCTTGAACGTTTGATGAAAATGCTAACGTCCTTTGCCTTGGATGAATTCTCAATATCTTGCTATTATATTTTATCAATAACTTAGTGACTTGGAAGGTCCATAATATAAACATATACCACTTAAATAATCACGTTCACTTTGTAATTAAAAGAACTTGCTTCGATTCAAAAATCAAACGTTAGTATTTTTATAAGCAGGAGGAAAAACAAGATTTAAAAACAGTACACTTAAAAAAAAATAAAAAAAATAAAAAAAATAAAAACAGTACACTTTATATTGAAAATTTTGAATAAACCCATCTCTGCTGTCCAAGGACTTAACCCTCTTGTTGGAGAGTCAGAAGAGAAACATTGGCCGTAGCCAGCTGGATTAAGAAAACAACATCAAAGATCAATTTATATGCTTTAAGCTGTAGGAATAGAAATATAGTTGGATTTTGCATCTGAGAAATTGCAGGCTATTTGGCAGCTGTTCGCTTAGAGCAAATGAAGATTTAGATGATTTTTCCTCATATGCTACAATACCATTACATTAAACTTTTATTACCAAAGGAAGGCATTTAAGGGACCACATTTTATGAACAGCTGAGCAACCGACACATATTAGAACTGACAGAGGTGTTTATTATTCCTTATCGTTTAGTTAAAGCGAAAAAATAAGTATAATTCCTTGTGTAAAATGTGTGTGTGGATATTTACATTTCATCGATAAATAGTTTGCTTAACAAGCTTCACGATCCATCGCTCTGGAGGTTGTGTGAGATTTTTCTGAAGCTCCATTCCAGAGCTTGGCTTTCAGATTACCCTGGAGCGAGCATATTGGTGAGAGGAGTAGACTTGGCTTCTGGAATAGCCGTCGGCAGGCCGGTCCTGCAGCTGGAGATAGAAGTCCTCCAAGAGGACACCCTTTGGTTAGCTAGCTGATTCTTGTGTCCTGAAAACAGATGAAAACCTCTGGTTTGTGGAAAATAAAAACTATAACCACCTTAGAAATAAAGGTTGTGGCTATGGATGAAAGAGTAAAAGTTTGATATTTTATTTATTAAAAATAAAATTAACATTTGTTTGCCATTTTCCGTATACCATAAAGATGAAACATATTTTTCTATCTTGTTTGCGATCTAAACTTACCTGGTTGCTTATGAGATGAATTGCGTACTCAGTTAAGAATTATGAAACATTTCAAACACCAGCAGACTGGGGTAGAAAAGCATGCCATCTCAATACTGCATTTAGACTTGGATAGAATGGGAATCACTGAGCTCATGAAATAGGGTTTTATAATATAGAAGAAAGGCAAGCTCCTCTGTTCTTCAGGAGTTAATTAAGGTATGCATGTGATTTTATTAAAGGTGAGCATGTATGCATCTAGCTACACTAGGGTTTCCTTTAATATTATTGCAGGACACAGTTACTGGAGGGTATTGTGCGGTGCGTTCTGGTCTAGTGTGTGTTTTGTTTTGTAGCAGCTTTTTAATTTTTATTTCTAGCACCTAAAACTATATTGAATAGTATTTTATGTCATTCATGTCAACAACACTGCAGAATTTCCTCAATGTTGATGCATAATTCCTTGAATCCTGTGGAATGGAAAGAAATAGAGAGTCTGTAATGAACTATGAGAGGATTTTTCTTTTTCTTCCCTCTTCTTTTAGAGGCTGGTCTTGAAGGAATACTATATAAGAAAGATTTCTGCTTATCATTCTTGGTAGTGTCTTTTAAGAAACCTACATGCTTATGTAATTTTGATAATGCATGCCTGTCTGTCGGTCTATCTATTGATATACATATATACAAATTTTTCCTGATCGTTAATGAAAATTAAGTTTGGAAATTTTTTTTCAACTACTCAAAGAAAAAACAATAGGTATGTGTGTGTGTGTATACATGTGTATGTGTATATATATACACATATTTATTTATATATACTATACGTGTGTATGTTTATATATTTTTTATATAATACACTTTTTTCAAACTTAATAATGATCAGGGAACTTTAAAATCTTCCTTTATTATAAATGTCTCATTTACTTCTGGAGTTACATTTTGAATACACATATACACAATCATTGGATGTGGTTTCTTTCTTCCTTTTTGCCAGGATTTGAATGAACTTTGGGACAGAGGTGTGTCATTCAGATTGGTAGGAAAAGAATGATCCGATAAATGATGCCCTGAGACTTCTTAAGACACTCCTTTCCCCTTCTGTTTGGTTATCTTTGATTTCCTCCACCTCCCATGACAGTGTCTCAGTTGTTGTGTTTGCTCTGTGCATACCTTTCTTTCCTTGGCCTTTTATACTTGCACAGTGTAGTTCAGAGCTAGCGCGAAATACATAGCTCAAGGGCTGTGATGTGTGGATCGCATTGTACGCTTCCCAGCACTGTCTTCTCAGTGCACAATAAGTGCAGTGTGGAGGGGCCTACACGGAGACAGTGATGGTGTTTTATAAAACGCCAGTGGTGTGTGGTGTTGACTGCAATCCGCCGGGTAAGCAGTTGCACAAATTCCTCCAAGTTGAGAGGCCTCCAGAAATGTCATGTTTTGGCCTCAATAATGAATGCCACAAATAACAGCACAGGCATGGGGAACTTCGCTCAGCGTCTCAGATTCCAGGCTGCCTTTCTTCCGCTCGGTTTGCTATAAATTGCTCTCCTCCCCAACCCCTCCCAAAGAAAGTTCCCCAAAGCTAGCCTTCCGATCCTTGAATAATATATATTAAATCCACCTAAATTATCTTGTTTTGTCTCTGTTTCGTTTTCTTGTTGAAAATTTCAACCCACTGATTTTATACTACTGTTCAGTGGTGTAAGTGAGGTTAGGGAGAGGCAGACAGGGGCAAAGTAGATTGTAAAGCTTGTTGGCATTTAATATAGAAGGTAAGATTTCTTTTTGAAGTGTACTTGGCAAGTTGATTAACTGTTGTATGGTTTTAATTGTTTAATTAACTGGTCCTACATTATCAGAATAGAGATGAACACAGTTTGTACTCTATAAAGATTCTAGTGTAAGATGGGATATAAAGCAAAGGCATGCTTCAGATAGCAAGAAGAAATAACAGCGACTGATGTCTTAGGGCAAGAATGTGTAAAGACTGCAAAATCCCACTGTCCCCTTTTGCATAAAGGTGGTTCATGGTCAGCTCTTAAGAGAAAGGGGCAGATTGGCTTTTCTGCTGACGTCTTTCCTCTAGTTCCCAAGAAGTGTTTGGAAATGCTCTAATTACTAAGGAAGAGTCTAAGTACAATGTAGAATTGTGAAAATAAAATACAGGACTCTGGCTGTTCTTCTTCTAGAATCTAGTTGGCAGTGTGTGTTTGGCTTAGTTCCTTGAATATCTGTGGGTTGGTAGTCCATGAGCTAGAGCCAGGGAATTGCATAAGACTGGGAGCCAGAAAACCTGATTTCTAGACTCAACTCTGCCAACTTTTTGGCTGGCATTATAGCACCAAGCCGTTGCATCCAGCATATCTTTTGGCCTACGAGTGAGTGAAGTGAATCAATGAGGTACTGCTGTAGGAGACATTAAAATGAGTCAGACATACTTTAGCTTAAAGAATCCAGTCTTCAAAAGTAGTAAGTATCAAAAGGAGTAGAACGACAGTCCCTTTGGTGGGGCTAATGGCGGACTCTGGGAGGGCTCACACCAAGGAGTACTTCCCAGAACTTCTGCTGCCAGTGTCCTTGTCCCCGCGATGAGCCCCAGCCACCCCCTCCCCACACCCCCGCCTCTGCAGGAGCCCTTCAGCTCTAGCAGCTGTGTGGCTGACAGGGGCTTGGTGCTCCGGCCATGTGTCAGGCCTGAGCCTCTGAGGTGGGAGAGCCGAGTTCAGGACACTGGTCCACCAGAGACCTTACAGCCTCACGTAATATCAAACGGTGAGAGCTCTTACAGAGATCTCCGTCTCAACGCTAAGACCCAGCTCCACCCAAAGGCCAGCATGCTTCAGTGCTGGATGCCCCATGCCAAACAACTAGCAAGACAGGAACACAACCCCACCCATTAGCAGAGAGGCTGCCTAAAATCATACTAAGTTCACAGACACCCCAAAACACACCACCGGATGCGGTCCTGACCACCAGAAAGACAAGATCCAGCCCCACCACCAGAACACAGGCACCAGTCCCCTCCACCAGGAAGCCTACACAAGACACTGAACCAACCTCACCCATTGGGAGCAGACAACAAAAACAACGGGAACTACGAACCTACAGCCTGTGAGTAGGAGACCCCAACACAGTAAGTTAAACAAAATGAGAAGACAGAGAAATATGCAGAAGATGAAGAAGCAAGGTAAAAACCCACCAGACCAAACAAATGAAGAGGAAATAGGCAGTCTACCTGAAAAGGAATTCAGAGGAATGATAGTAAAGATGATCCAAAATCTTAGAAGTAGAATGGAGAAAATACAAGAAACGTTTAACAAGGATCTAGAAGAACTAAAGAGCAAACAATGATGAACAACAGAATAAATGAAATTAAAAATTCTCTAGAAGAAATCAGTGGCAGAATAACTGAGGCAGAAAAATGGATAACTGACCTGGGAGATAAAATAGTGGAAATAACTACCATAGAGCAGAACAATGAAAAAACAAGAGAATTGAGGACAGGCTCAGAGACGTCTGGGACAAAATTAAATGAACCAACATTTGAATTATAGGGGTCCCAGAATAAGAAGAGAAAAAGAAAAGGTCTTAGAAAATATTGAAGAGATTATCATTGAAAACTTCCCTAACATGGGAAAAGAAATACTCAAGTCCAGGAAGCACAGGGAGTCCCATACAGGATAAGTCCAAGGAGAAACACACCAAGACACATATTAATCAAACTATCAAAAATTGTAAAATACAAAGAAAAAATATTAAAAGCAGAAAGCGAAAAGCAACAAATAACATACAAGGGAATCCTCATAAGGTAAACAGCTGATCTTTCAGCAGAAACTCTTCAAGCCAGAAGGGAGTGACAGGACATATTTAAAGTGATGAAAGGGAAAAACCTACAACCAAGATTACCCAGCAAGGATCTCATTCAGATTCGATGGAGAAATTAAAACCTTTACAGACAAGCAAAAGCTAAGAGACTTCAGCACCACCAAACCAGCTTTACAACAAATGCTAAAGGAACTTCTCTAGGCCGGAATACAAGAGAAGAAAGACCTACAAAACAATTAAGAAAATGGTAATAGGAACGTACATATCGATAACTACCTTAAATGTAAATGGATTAAATGCTCCAACCAAAAGACGTAGACTGGCTGAATGGATACAAAAACAAGACCTGTATATATGCTGTCTACAAGAGACCCACTTCAGACCTAGGGCCACATATCGACTGAAAGTGAGGGGATGGAAAAAGATTCCATGCAAATGGAAATCAAAAGAAAGCTGGAGTAGCAATTCTCCTATCAGACAAAATAGACTTTAAAATAAAGACTATTACAGGAGACAAAGAGGGACACTACATAATGATCAAGGGATCAATCCAAGAAGAAGATATAACAATTGTAAATATTTATGCACCTAACATAGAAGCACCTCAATATATAAGGCAAATGCTAACAGCCATAAAAGGGGAAATCAACAGTAACACAACAACAGTAGGGGACCTTAACACTGCACTTTCACCAATGGACACATCATCCAAAATGAAAATAAATAAGGAAACCCAAGCTTTAAAAGACACATTAGACAAGATGGATTTAATTGATACTTATAGGACATTCCATCCAAAAACAACAGAATACACTTTCCTCTCAAGTGCTCATGCAGCATTCTCCAGGATAGATCATATCTTGGGTTACATATCAAGCCTTGGTAAATTTAAGAAAATTGAGATCGTATCAAGTATCTTTTCTGACCACAATGCTATGAGACTAGATATCAATTACAGGAAAAAATCTGTAAGAAATACAAACACGTGGAGGCTAAACAATACACTACTTAATAACCAAGAGATCACTGAAGAAATCAAAGAGGAAATCAAAAAATACCTAGAAACAAATGACAGTGAAAACACGACGATCCAAAACCTATGGGATGCAGCAAAAGCAGTTCTAAGAGGGAAGTTTATAGCAATACAATCCTACCTCAAGAAACAAGAAAAATCTCAAATAAACAATCTAACCTTACACCTAAAGGAACCAGAGAAAGAAGAACAAAAAAACCCCAAAGTTAGCAGAAGGAAAGAAATCATAAAGATCAGATCAGAAATAAATGTGACAGAAATGAAGGAAACAATAGCAAAGATCAATAAAACTAAAAGCTGGTTCTTTGAGAAGATAAACAAAATTGATAAACCATTAGTCAGACTCATCAAGAAAAAAGGGAGAAGACTCAAATCAACAGAATTAGAAATGAAAAAGGAGAAGTAACAACTGGCACTGCAGAAATACAAAGGATCATGAGAGATTACTACAAGCAACTCTATGCCAATAAAATGGACAACCTGGAAGAAATGGAGAAGTTCTTAGAAAAGCACAACCTTCCGAGACTGAACCAGGGAGAAATAGAAAATATAAACAAACCAATCACAAGCACTGAAATTGAAACTGTGATTAAAAATCTTACAACAGGGTTTCCCTGGTGGTGCAGTGGTTAAGAATCTGGCTGCCAATGCAGGGACATGGGTTCGAGCCCTGGTCCAGGAAGATCCCACATGGCGCAGAGCAGTGAAGCCTGTGTGCCACAGCTACTGAGCCTGTGCTCTAGAGCCTGCGAGCCACAACTACTGAGCTCACATGCCACAAGTGCTGAAGCCTGCAGGCCTAGAGCCCGTGCTCTGCAACAAGGGAAACCACTGCAATGAGAAGCCCGCACAACACAACGAAGAGTAGCCCCCACTCACCGCAACTAGAGAAAGCCCGCACACAGCAACAAAGACCCAATGCAGCCAAAAATAAATTAAAAAAAAAAAAATCTTCCAACAAACAAAAGCTCAGGACCAGATGGCTTCACAGGCGAATTCTATCAAACATTTACAGAAGAGCTAACATATCTTTCTCAAACTCTTCCAAAATATAGTAGAGGGAGGAACACTCCCAAACTCATTCTACGAGGCCACCATCACCCTGATACTAAAACCAGACAAAGATGTCACAAAAAAAGAAAACTACAGGACAGTATCACTGATGAACATAGATGCGAAAATCCTCAACAAAATACTAGCAAACAGAATCCAACAGCACATTAAAAGAATCATACACCATGATCAAGTGGGGTTTATCCCAGGAATGCAAGGATTCTTCAATATATGCAAATCAATCAATGTGATACACCATATTAACAAATTGAAGGAGAAAAACAATATGATCATCCATCTCAATTAATGCAGGAAAAGCTTTCGACAAAATTCAACACCCATTTATGATAAAAACCCTTCAGAAAGTATGCATAGAGGGAACTTACGTTAACGTAATAATGGCCATATGTGACAAACCCACAGCCAACATCGCTGTCAATGATGAAAAACTGAAACTATTTCCACTAAGATCAGGAACAAGACAAGTTTGCCCACTCTCACCACTGTTATTCAACATAGTTTTGGAAGTTGTAGCCACAGCAATCAGAGACTAAAAAGAAATAAAAGGAATCCAAATCGGAAAAGAAGAAGTACAACTGTCACTTTGCAGATGACATGACACTATACATAGAGAATCCTAAATATGTTACCAGAAAACTACTAGAGCTAATGAATGAATTTGGTAAAGTAGCAGGATACAAAATTAATGCACAGAAATCTCTTGCATTCCTATACACTAATGGTGAAAAATCTGAAAGAGAAATTAAGGAAACACTCCCATTTACCATTGCAACAAAAAGAATAATATACCTAGGAATAAACCTACCTGAGGAGACAAAAGACCTGTATGCAGAAAACTATAAGACACTGATGTAGGCTTACCTGGTGGCGCAGTGGCTAAGAATCCGCCTGCCAATGCAGGGGACACGGGTTCGAGCCCTGGTCCGGGAAGATCCCACATGCCGCGGAGCAACTAAGCCCGTGCGCCACAACTACTGAGCCTGCGCTCTAGAGCCCGCGTGTCACAACTACTGAAGCCTGCGCGCCTGGAGCCCGTGCTCCACAACGAGAAGCCACCACAATGAGAAGCCCGTGCACCGCAACGAAGAGTAGCCCCCGCTCGCGACAACTAGAGAAAGCCCACGCGCAGCAACGAAGACCAAACGCAGCCAAAAAAAAAAAAAAAAAAAAAAAAAAAGACACTGATGAAAGAAATTAAAGATGATACAAACAGATGGAGAGATATATCACGTTCTTGGATTGGAAGAATCAACATTGTGAAAATGACTCTACTACCCAAAGCAATCTACAGATTCAATGCAATCCCTATGAAACTACCAATGGCATTTTTTACAGAACCAGAACAAAAAATTTCACAATTTGTATGGAAACACAAAAGACCCCGAATAGCCAAAGCAATCTTGAGAAAGAAAAACGGACCTGGAGGAATCAGGCTCGCAGACTTCAGGCCATACTACAAAGCTACAGTAATCAAGACAGTATGGTACCAGCACAAAAACAGAAATATAGATCAATGGAACAGGATAGAGCCTAGAGAAATCCACACACATGTGGTCACCTTATCTTTGATAAAGGAGGCAGGAATATACAAGGGAGAAAAGACAGCCACTTCAGTAAGTGGTGCTGGGAGAATTGGACAGCTACATGTAAAAGAATGAAATTAGAACACTCCCTAACACCATACAGAAAAATAAACTCAAAATGGATTAGAGACCTAAACGTAAGTGCAGACAGTATAAAACTCTTAGAGGAAAATGTCGGCAGAACACTCTATGACATAAGTTACAGCAAGATTCTTTTTGACCCACCTCCTAGAGAAATGGAAATAAAGACAAAAATAAATGGGACCTAATGAAACTTAAAAGCTTTTGCACAGCAAAGGAATCCATAAACAAGACGAAAAGACAACCCTGAGAATGGGAGAAAATATTTGCAAATGAAGCAACTGACAAAAGATTAGTCTCCAAAATTTACAAGCAGCTCATGCAGCTCAATATCAAAAAAACAAACAACCCAATCCAAAACTGGGCAGAAGACCTAAACAGACATTTCTCCAAAGAAGATATACAGATTGCCAACAAACACATGAAAGGATGCTTAACATCACTAATCATGAAAGAAATGCAAATCAAAACTGCAATAAGCTATCACCTCACACTGGTCAGAATGGTCATCCTTAAAAAATCTACAAACAATAAATGCTGGGGAGTGTGTGGAGAAAATGGAACCCTCTTGCACTGTTGGTGGAAATGTAAATTGATACAGCCACTATGGAGAACAGTATGGAGGTTCCTTAAAAAACTAAAAATAGAACTACCACATGACCCAGCAGAGAGAAAACCATAATTCAAAAAGAGTCATGTACCACAATGTTCATTGCAGCTCTATTTACAGTAGCCAGGACATGGAAGTAACCTAAGTGTCCATCGACAGATGAATGGATAAGGAAGATGTGGCACATCCATTCAATGGTATGTTACTCAGCCATAAAAAAGAAATTGAGTTATTTGTAGTGAGGTGGATGGACTTAGAGACTGTCATACAGAGTGAAGTAGGTCAGAAAGAGCAAAACAAGTACTGTATGCTAACACATATATATGGAATCTAAAAAAAATGGTTCTGAAGTACTTAGGGGCAGGACAGGAATAAAGACAGACGTAGAGAATGGACATGAGGACATGGGGAGGGGGAAAGATAAGCTGGGACCAAGTGAGAGAGTGGCATGGACGTATATACACTACCAAATGTAAAATAGATAGCTAGTGGGAAGTAGCCACATAGCACAGGGAGATCAGCTTGGTGCCTTGTGTCCACCTAGAGGGATGGGATAGGGAGGGTGGGAGGGAGACACAAGAGGGAGAAGATATGGGGATATATGTATATGTATAGCTGATTGACTTTGTTATACAGCAGAAACTAACACACCATTGTAAAGCAATTATACTCCCAATTAAGATGTTAAAAAAAAAAAAAGGAGTAGAAGTTAAGAGTAAGCAGCATAGATGTGAAATAAAGTGCCTGAAGGAGAAAGATGAATATTGGGAGCTTGGAATAGGCTTCACAGAGGAGAATTTGGAGATTGGTCTAGAGGTCGGCTTTCAACAGTTGGAAATAAAGGTAGGAAAGAAATTTAGAGTATGCCTTGGCAAGTCAGTAGACCTTTTTATCTGGGACAGGCAGCTATGACAACTAATGAACCAGCTACGTATACTGATATCTTAGGTGCACATTGTAAAGCAAAATATCTGTGTATTCTGCTTGGTTGACAAATGTGTGTTTGTAGTCCTTCCATGCACTAGAATTCAAGTTGTTTATAAAAAATGAAAAGAATGATAATAGGAGAAAATTGCCTTCCTGGATAGAAATGTAGAGTACTAATGTTTATGTATATTGCAGGTAAGAATTCAGCTCTTTGAAAGAGTGGTCCACAACCTTTTTGGCACCAGGGCCCAGTTTTGTGGAAGACAGTTTTTCCAGGAACAGGGTCGGGGAGGCAGGGGCAGATGGTTCAGGTGGTAACGCAAGCAATGGGGAGCGGCAGATGAAGCTTCGCTCCCTTGCCCGCTGATTACCTCCTGCTGTGCGGCCTGCAGTTGGGGATGCCTGCTTTAAAAGAAATTCAGGGAATCAGACTGAAAAGTTAGAGCAGTTAAGCTGTCTCCAACCTCAGTTTTCTTATTGTGAAATGAGATTAGATGAAATAACTGTGAAAGCTCTTTATAATGATATTTAAAATCAATTATTATTTTAGAACAGCCCAGAAAGGTCCTGTGCTTTCAGCTGCCTTTTAGTGCATTCACGTAATGTGCCAAACATTTTATTAAGTACTTTAAATATACTTCATTCAATTCTCTGATCACCATCATAAGGTGAATATTTTTATTTTAAAGAGAGAAAACTGAGACAAAATGAAGTTAAATAACTTGCCTGAGGTTACACAGCTGTTAAGAGGTGGGGCTGGCGTTCAAATCTATGTTATTACCATTCTGCTGTGGTATGTTTCTAAGAAACTGTTGAGACTTGAAGATTATCATGAAAGGTGGTACATACCAGAATCTGGGAAAGGAGAAGGAACAATTTCACCTCGCATGACCCCATACATTTTTTTTTTGCCACACTGCATAGCATGTGGGATCTTGGTTCCCTGATCAGGGATCGAACCCGTGCCCCCTGCAGTGGAAGCGTGGAGTCCTAACCAGTGCCACCAGGGGGAATTACCCCCCCCCCCACAAACACACACATATTTTTATGTACTTGCATTATGAGTTGTGTCTTGGTTCCTCTTCCCCAAATGATGAGAATTTTTATTTATGGAGTGAGTTGCGAACAGCATGAAGGCAAAAAAGAAGTTGTGAGCCACTGGGTCTTATTGCTGTCACAGCACACTCAGGCAAGTTTGATTACAGATTAATGCTTATAAAATGTAATAACTTGGTCCATTTAATGTATATTATTTAATATGCCTCCTGAGTATTTGATGTGTTTTCTTTATGAGATAAGAAGAAATGTACTATTTTGTTTGCCTTTTTGAATTAGCTTACAAGGCAGATCAGTTTTAGGTTTTTAAAGAATAACTTCTCTGGGTTTTCTGTTACAATTTTCTTTCTCTACTCCTTGTTATTCCCTGTGTCATGTTTCTTTCCTTCTTGTCTTGATGGCTTTATAATGTCTATTATTTTAAAATAATGCATGCCAAAATCTTTTGAATGTTAATGTGTGTAAATATTTAATGGAATAAAGTGATTGTAGGTTAATGGGTTTTATTTTATCTGGCTAGAAATCCATTGGGTTTTCTTAATTTGAGACTTTCAGCATTTATCAGCCATTACTCTTTTAACATTGCCTCTCCCTTATTCTGTTGTCTTCGTGTAGAATTCTGGGGAGGTATATATAGACCCCTTCTTCTATCTTACATGTCTGTGAATTTCTTTCATAGTGTTCATCTGTCTGTGCTGTATTCTGGATAATTTTTTCAGATCTATCTTCCAGTTCACTGGTTTTCTCTTTAACTCTATCAAGCCCTGTCCATTTGGATTATAATTTAATTAGTATAGCTTTATTTCTAGATGTTCTAATTGGTTCTTTTAAGAATCTGCTTTTTGATAGTTGCTTTTTCCTTGATATTTTAAAATATTCATTTATTTCTTTCAGCATATAGAAACATACTAATTTTGTGTTCTGTACTTGGTAATTCCATTGTCTTCAGTCTCTGAATAACTGATTCTGATACCGTGTCTGATGGTCAATAATAGTAACTGGTTTCCTTGTGTGTTTTTGATTTTTTTGATTATGCTTGTTGGGATTTTATCTATGGGAATCATTTGCTTTAGCCAGACATTTGGGTACTCCAATCCTGGACCAGTTTAAACTGAATTCTCTCTTGTGTCAGTTTGGAATAAAAAAGATAATGTTATTAACAGTCTCCAAATCTGCTTGAGGACCATGTCATGGTAATTTTTCTCTCTCTCGTTTCTTGAGGTAGCGTCTGTAGATCAGTAATTCTGCTGTGGAATAAGTTAGTAAGTGTTGTATTAAAGAAAAATAGTAGTTTATTTAGCCAAATAATTTTGGTAAACATCAGGTTGAATGATGATAAACAAGTTTTTTTTATTTTCCCACCATAGAGCTTCTCAGGGTATCTTATATGCAAATAGGAGTTTTGATGCTCACTAGTTGTGTACATTAGGCAGAATTTTCCTTGTCCCACTCTACTCCCTTTTTTGGGGATTTGGGTGTATATGTGAAGCATCTCATGGGACCAATGGGAACAATAGAGCATACTTTGGCAAATATAAGTCTGCCCCCGATACCCTTGGCTTCTGCATACTGCCTTCTCACTGGCTCTCCCTCTGTGTTTACACACTCTGTGGCTCTGTATGTATGAGTATGTGTGTGTACGAGTGTGTGTGTGTATATCTATCTTGTATTTAAACTCCCTGAAGGAAGATGTGGTTGTATCTGGTAATCTTTATCCCCAGAGTAAGACATTGTCGTTGGGTAGAGCTCTTATATCTCATAGGCCACTGGTCAGTGTTCTTTGGACAAGTTGGACCAGGTACCTAGTTCAGTCTAGAGGGGTAGACTCATAGGACTTTTTTTTCAGGGGGGGTAGGTTTCGTTTTTATTTTCTGTGTCTACCATTCTAATGTAAAGTTCCTGAGAACGTATGTGTCTTACTTATGGTTCTTTCCTCAATGTCTTAACATAGGAACTGATATATATTAGATACAGAATTAGTATATGTGGAGCTTTTTAGCCTGGCAAGCCCTTGCGGTCACCTGAGAGTTCATCGTTCTGTAACCTCCAGTATCTTTTGAATAGAAACTGGTTCTGTCAGACTTTATAAACATCCAAAGTGAAAAGTAAGTTCTTTTGAATATGCTATTACTTTATCTTAAAAGATCATTTCCTTGTTTAAGATTCATTTCAGATGCCACAGTCTTGGTGAAGCTATGATATTTCTTTTTTTTTTTTTTTTTTTGGTAATTTAACTTTTTATTTAAAAATAAATTTAGGCTTACAGAAAAGTTGCATACATCCAAAGCTATGGTATTTCTCAGATGCTATTACTATTCCATTCTTGGTGTTCCTCCATGCACTTTGTACGTGCATCTTTCAGTACACGCCTCATAGTATTGTTGCTTTTTTGTCTTCCCAGCCAGCCTTTGAGTTCATTGAGGGTGGAGATGCTGAATGGAAGCTTAAGTAATACGTGCATGTAGTTAAGATCTTATCAAGCATTTAAAATACCTATTTCCTGGAAAAGGGAAGGAGAGAATCATAGAGAGGCAGTCTGTGCATCTAGAAGATATTTTGG
The DNA here is from genome assembly GCF_009873245.2 of Balaenoptera musculus. Taxonomy (NCBI): domain Eukaryota; kingdom Metazoa; phylum Chordata; class Mammalia; order Artiodactyla; family Balaenopteridae; genus Balaenoptera; species Balaenoptera musculus. The sequence goes on from NC_045796.1 coordinate 32,432,722, forward strand.
TGTTTGTTAGATGTGGGCTAATGAAAGACAGTTGGGAAGAGAATTCAGCTGTGATTGAGCGAGGCACTTGGTGTGGCACTTTGACATACACTCTCTTACTGGGTTAATTTGACCCTCACAGTGAGCTGTGAGAGAGCTGCGATCTCATCTTACAGTTAAGGAGACTAAGTGGTTCACCCACGGTCACACTCGTCCAGTAATAGTAAACAGCTTACACAACGTCGAATGAGGGAGGGACCGAGTCTGACTGCAGCCCCATGCGGACGCGTCTTCCCTCTGCTGCCCAGCGGTACCAACACCAGATTGCGGTGGTGAGCTTTGCGGATGTTGTAATCTTTTAGGGGAATGCTGTCCATGAGAGCATGTTTCTATTTTTGAAATGGAAACCAGTGAGAACGTATGGTTTATTAATAAAAATTGACTGTAAGCTAATGTTTGAATGTGTTTTTCTCTTTGAACTGAGGTTTGTATGTATAGACATCAGTTGTTTTGACTATCCTTTTTACCCTAATTGCAAATAGCATTACAACCAAATAAAATAGCATGAATCTCCTTCGACACTGTCACGTTTCTCCATGATTTCTACGGCTAATCAATTTCAGTAGTTAGCTTATTTGAGAGTAGTTGTCATTTAGTCAGAGGTTTCCTAGAAGTAATAAGTTTGTTTGGAAACTATATCTGATTAAAGGCCAACTTCTTATATAAGCTTCCTTTGAGTTCTTAGTGTCTTTCTAAATAAGAAGATAATCTCTGCTTCATAGTAGTAGAATATCTTCTGTGACTCATTTATACCTCATTATAAATACATAGTGTGTGATGAACAAGTAGATAGATGTGGCAAGAGCTGTAATAGTTTTCTCCCTTTGTTATCTTAGATAAGGACACTTCCTAATTACAAAGTAGGCACTGAAATTATAAATATGGTCAGTCACTGTGAGCCTGAGTGGGTAAATGTCACCTCATTTAAAAGAAGTATGTCACACAGAGTACACTGTAATATTGTATTTTTAGTTGATTCAACAAGCACCTGTTACGCTGGGTAATTACTCACTGGAGATTGAGGAGTGAACAATGTTGTCGAAATTAATGTCAGAGAAAGCGAAGTCTATCTTGGATTATTGATTACCTTTGAAATATTCTTTGCCGTTGTTTGCAACCAAATCTCCTCACATCTACTCCAGGCTCTTAGGAAGAAGATATAATGGATTTTACTGCACATTTAAGAAAGTAACAATCATGATATGAGTCACCTTCTCCTCATAAAGTTAATTTAAAATACTTCCAAACTCAGTCTTAATTATTTAGATTAATCATTGCATGCAGACCAGATAGTTTGAAATTCAGAACCTTTCATTTTAAAAGTTCAACACAAAATTTCATGTAAGTGAAGTTAGTCATTTTTCATGTTATAAAGCTCTCCAGCTTATAATAATAAGAGCCAATATTGGTTAAACCCTTACTATGTGCCACACACTGTTCTAAGCTCTCATTATGTATTATAACTCATTGAGTACTTACCACGTCCTCTGTGGTATATTCTGTTATCCCCATTTCACAGATGTACAAATTAAGGCAAATAGAAGTTAAGTGTCTTGTCCCTGGTCACATAGATTATAAATAATGGAAAGGTATTTAAAACTTTGGTATTTGGAATGCAGAGCCCTGTACTCTTATTTACTACACTATTATTTGCATGTACTTAAATATGTGGACACATAAACACATATCTGTTTTACATGTACTTAGTCATTTTTTGAATCTGTAGTGATGTGGCTAGCACATTTCTTGAAATGTTGAAATAATGTAATCTGTGTGGCATTCTCCCTTTTCCCTCTACTATTTAATGTAATTCTACCTTTTAATAAAAAAAGTTACTATAAAAAGTTTGATAATAAAAGTTGCAGATTCTCCTTCGCAGGTCCTTCAGGCATGGATTTCTTACCTGTGGTTCAACAAGAGGAGGAAGAAAAGGTTAGAGGAGAGAAACACACTCTTGAATTGAGTTTCTGTGAAGACTTTATCTTTTGAAACCCCTTATCAGAGTTGTCCTGATTTGAAATTGAAATGTCTTTTATATCTCGTTCCATTTTTAAAGATGTTTGTGTGGGAAACATTCATTTTCACGCACTGGATGAACTAGCTAGTAGACATTTTGATAGTGTGAGGGCATTCATCTTGAAGATGAACAAGTCTGCTGGATTGTTCCTTTCTCACTCTCAGTCCAGGGGTTGCTTATATCCACGCAGGGCAGGGAGGCGTGTGTCTAACCTGACTTTGCAGTTGGGGGTTCCCAGGGCCGTGCATCTTAGTTGGAGTCACCACTTTATGTTTTGCCATTGATTAAATAATGAGCTTTTCTTCTATGGCTGTCACAGGCTTTGTATCTCTGTTCATAGCAGCTTCTTCAATTAAAAAAAAACAAAACACACACAACAAAGCAAGGCAAAAATAGGTTAAATCCTTAGAGGCAGCTCATTTACTGTCTCAGTTCCTTTCCCTTCTATTTTTAAGATTTGTTCTACAGAGTGAAGCATTCTTGAGAAAGAGTGTAGCTTGTATTGAAAAACATAATTTCTACTCTACAAATATCTTGGAACAAAAATCAAACCTAAGTGCTGATGGGATGAATCGTGTTAGGATACATTGAGGAATGGAGCTAAATGATTTTCCTGGGGAGAGTATACCTTGTAGACATGACATGAGCCATCTTGAGGAACTGAGGGAGGCAGCTTGGACATATTTTTGAACTATTTGAAAAACAAATAAGTGAACTCTTAGCATTTTACTTTTTTTAGTTTTTGAAATATTGACATGGAGTAACAGTAAAGCATAGAGGCTGATCGTGTTTTCGTTTTAGAATTTATGCTTTATGTGTGTGTTGGGGGAGTCTAAAGTGAAAAAGTTATGAATCACTTTTTGGTATTGTTATAAAAGAGGATTGGAATATAAATATTTCATATTAATTTATGCTAAATAATGTTATCTGATATGATGCGCTTGGTTTACAGTACTCATGGACTCATTAGTGCTTGAAAAGTAAAGATATTATTCTTTTTCCTCAGAAACGTGCTAAGGGACAAGTGTTATTTGACAAAGTGTGTGAACATCTCAATCTCTTGGAGAAGGACTACTTCGGACTTGTGTTTCAGGAGAATCCTGAGCAGAAAGTAAGTGAAGTTATTTCAAGTTTGTTTATATCATCTTAGAAAAATACTGTGGGTAACCTGTGTAAAATTCAGCTTTCAAATAACTTATTTTATGCTTTTACTATGACATATTTTATGTTCATTGGAGAAATTCGGAAAGATTGAAAACTTGTGTTTTCACGTATAACTTTTTGCTATTGTGTGTTTGTATGCTTTTCTACTTATATCGTAAGCAGACAGAATGGAATATCTTATACTACATTAATTGTTAGAAACTGAAAGAACTGGTTTTAAAATTTTTATGTTGAACTTTTAGCTCTTGAATTCCCCTGTATTCTAGGAATTAAGCTTGTCTGAAAAGCAGGCATATTGGAAGAAATGTTAAGGGAATCCATTTGTACTTGTCTGGAGAGAGTGTTTGCCTTGCTGAACAGATTAGTGGTTGTGTGGGGTGAAGGTGTTCCTTGCCCTGTGGTGTGGGTTATTGGGGGCAAAAAGAAAGGCAGGGCCCCGCCTGACTCAGGTGGTAGACTCAGGCCCCGCCTGACTAGGAGGGCCAAAATTAAGGTGCCAGCCAATTCAGTGTCTGGTGAGGGCCCCCTTCCTGGCTCGTGGACAGGGCCTTCTCATGGTGTCCTCACATGGTGGAAGGAGCAAGAGAGCTCTCCAAAGCCTCTTTTATAAGGCCACTAATCCCATTCATGTGGGCTCCACCTGCATGACCTAATCACCCCCAAAGGCCCCAACTCCAAATACTATCACGTTGGGGATTAACTTTCAGCATGTGAATTTTGGGGCAGGACCCAAACATTCAGTCTCTAGCACTTTCCTCTTTGTTGAGGAAGGACTGCTCCTTTTCTATTTCACTTTCTGAGTATTGGGACTTAACTCTGGAGAAGAAGATACTAAGTATAGGAGTGAAGAGTGAAGGTTTGTTCCAGGGTTACACCTAAAGTGAAGCCCTTTTAAGTCTGTTAGATGGTGGCTGTGGGCAGACTCACTGTGATCGTTCTGTCTGAGGATGCACAGAGAGAGCACTTGGTCACAGTGCACTTTCCAGCACCTAACGTTCACGTCACAGTCAGTTGGTAGATGGATATAGGCTGTAAATTTTATTTGCCTGCATGCCATCATTATTTGTATTTATACATCCTGGTAATGAAATATAAGGTAGTAAGAGTGATAATTATATATAAATTAAATTTTCTCAACTTACTTAGTTTGAAATCTTTGACTCCTAATTTGTGGTTTAATTCTACATTTAAACTAAAGACAATTAAATTGCATGCCTGCCTGCTGAATAGTGTGTGAGCATTCTCATTAGAACTCTGTTTAGAGTACTTTTCTTAGAAGTAATAACATATTAGACATTTGACTAAATAAACTAGGTGCTCTTTTTAGACTTTAAATTATAAGGTAGTCTTGATAATGTTTCCAACCATGTGCCCTTCTGTTGGCCCTCAGAGCTGCAAAAGAGAAAGTGATGGAAATTTGGCTGTCATTACCCACTTTTTCTGAGATTACATTTTGGTACATTCACAGGAGCATTTAATCTTTTTAAAAAAGGAAGACCATCTAATATGTTGTAGAATATGTAGAATAACATGTTCTGTTAGTAGAAATAGGATATGCTACATTAAGACATACGGTATTTCTGGAACAGTAGATTGCGTGAGAAAGTGGCGTTTAGATAGAAGGATTCACTATTTTTTATTTTGCTGACTCTTATGTGTCTAATCTATATCTTTCACTTGAATCTCAGACTCATATATTTCACTGCCTACTGGACACTACACTCAGTTGTCTTAAAGCAAACGCGTCATCTTCCTCTTAAACTTCATTTGTTCCCTGAAGAGTGGGGAGAGGTTCCTTCTACTTTTTATACCTCTTTTCATTGCCTATCAGTCAACAAGTTCTGTCTCTTCTACCTGCTAACATCCCTCTTTTGGTTCTCTTTGTCCACAGTTCTTGCTTTGGTTTAGGCTCCTGTCATCTCTTGCTTTGAATATTTTATTAGCCTCCTAACTGGTCTAACTGTCCAGTCTCAGGCCTCTGTGATCATTCTTCACCTTGCTGCTAGATCGAACTCTCGAGAAGGCATATCCCATCTTGGCACTCATTGGCTTCAAACCATTTAATGGATACAATCTAACCCTCTTAGTGTGAATTACAGTCTTGGTCCTGTGACTTGCGTCTACTTCTTTACCTTCATTTCTCAGTAACCTCTCACATACAGTCCATATTGAACTCACTCCAAATTTCTCTCCTAAGAGGAGCTTTGCCAGTCCATACTATATCTGCTTGAACATACTATCCCTTACATTTGGAATATCCTTCTCATTTTTTTTGGTATCTGAATGTCTACTCTCCCTTAAGATCCAACTTAGGTATCCTACTCTATGAGATTTTCCTTGACTGTTTTCCACCACCATCCCTCCCGCCCCCAACTCGAGGATTGAGTTGACAGTTCAGTCATCTAGACATTTAGCACAAACCTTATTTGTTTATCAGTCTTTCTCCCCATTGCTCTAGGAACTTCTTGAGGGTAGAGGCCTCCTTACCTTTTATCTGTGTAACATCTGTATATCTAGACATTATCAAATATTTTAAATATACTACCTGTGTGCCATCTCACACCCATTAAGATGGCCACTATAAAAAAACAAAACAAAAAACCCAGAAAATAACAAATGTTGCCGAGGATGTGAAAAAATTGGAATCCCTGTGCACTGGTGATGGGAAGGTAGTATGGTGCAGCTATTAGGAAAACAGTATAGAGGTTACTCAAAAAATTATAAATAGAATTACCAAGTGATCTAGCAATCTTACTTCTGGGTATATATCCAAAAGAATTGAAAGCAGGATCTTGAAGAGACATTTGCATACCTGTGTTCATTGCAGCATTACTCACAATAGCCAAGAGATAGAAGCAACCCAGATGTTTCTTGATGGATGAATTGGATAAACAAAATGTGGCATATACAAGGTGTGGTGAATGGAATGTTATTGAGCCTTAAAGAAGGAAATCTTGTTCATCCTATAACATGGATGAACCTAGGGGATATTATATTGAGTGAAGTTAATCACAAAAAGACAAGTACTGTATGAGTCCCTTATATGAGGTATCCCTAGTCAAACCCATGGAAACAAAGTAAAATGGTGATTACCTGGGAGTGGGGGGAGGAGAAAATGGGAAGTTGTTGTTCAATAGATATAGAGTTTGTTTTGCAAAATGAAGAAGTTCTAGAATCTGTTGCACAACAATGTGATATAGTTAGCGCTACTGAACTGTACACTAACAGTTGGTTAAGAGGGTAAATTTTTTGGTACGTGTTTTTTACCACAATTAAAAAAAATACAACCTGTGTGCAAACCAGTGTACTTCTGCAACTCTAGCAGTAAATCATTAAGACATAGACCCTGCCTTCATGGATGTCCCCACTTAGTCCTAGTTGAGAAGACAGAGTAAAAAAACCTGAATTACACAGTTACTAAATTTTGATTACTGTTCTACAGGAAAGATTCAGGTTATTAACGGGGAAGACTTCTCAGGAGAGAATGATGCTTAAGGAGAGATCGAAGTGTGAGTGGGCTTTGGGCGAAGGGACATGGGAAGCACACATACAGGGCCCTGGGCAGGAATAGCTGTCCGCTTGCTAAATGGAAAGACATCTGTTGTGGTTAATGGGGGGAGACTGGGTGTTGATAAGGGGTCAGATTATGCAGGGCTATCTAGGCTATATGTCTATATTTCAAGGCTTGGGAGATCTCCTTTATCCTAAGAAAAATGCTTAGTCATTGATAGGCTGACACAGTGATGTAAGACAACCAGTCTAGCCTTTAAAAAGGTCTGAGAGAGGGAATATGAGCAGGACTGCTCACCCAAAGCACAAAAGTAGCCTCAGTTGAGGTTGTGGTAGTGAAGGTAGACGAGCCAATGATTTAGGAGAGATGTGGACTGCTGTTGACAGTCTGGCTGAGATTGGAGATCATAAAACTGTGATGGCAGCAGAATACATTGGTGTGTGCTTCTCTAATTGCTCTCTGCACCCTGGGTATAACAGTGGAGAAATGGGGTATTAAAGGGGAGTTGGCTATGTTCACGGTAGTTATGGTAAGAGGGCAAAAGATTGAGAAAACTGGAGATCCTGATGCACAGGTTATCAAGCTGATTATTCAGAGGATCACAGGAACATAACTGAAGCTGAAATGGGCTGATAGGCTGGGAGAAAATGGCTGGGACCAAGGGATGAAAGTCCAAAGAAGTCGACGGGCAGGTACAGTGAGAATAACTGGCTAGAAGACTTAGGAGAGGAAATGATTGCATCTGAGAATGGAACAGTGACATCTAATGAGGTGGAGACCTCTGTGTGGTGACACAACTGAGTGTTCAGCTATGAAAAGGGATGGCTGAGGTCAAGGAGAGGCTAAGGTCATTAAGGCAGAGACTATTAAGGTTAAGTTTGGAGGGGTTCTCCATAAGGTTCTCATCGACAAAAAAGCTAATACTAAACAGGGAACTCATAATTCCTTATTTTACTCTGTAGTTCCTCTTACAAAATTCGAGATGAAAATGCTCACAAAATTAGGCGCACACTTTGTTATCTAGGCTTTAACTATAGAACAGTGGGAGAATGAACAGCAGGGTGTCCTTTCTGAAATACCACTTTTCAGGAAATCAGTGCTCACATGTGATTGGCAATATATTTAATCATTCATATATAATCTGATTTGCCTTTGTAACTTTTGTTTTGTATATATTTTGTTTTATTCCTTCTTGCTTATGTAGACAAAATCCAGTCCTCGAGACGTCTGGGCTAAAGAACTCTTACTTTTCAAATATAGATTTGTATCGTGTCCTTTTTTTTTTTCCATAGAAACTTATTACTATCGCACCAACTCAACTCATGCAATTTCAACAATAGGATACTATAGGAAATAGGATTTAAACTGCTTTTTAAAATGCTGAATATTATCTATATTTATGGACGTTTTCAGTCACTGATCATTTCAACGTATTGCAATGTAAAGCCATGGTTATTTGTATGAAAATTTTCCATGGAAAGGAATATCTCATCTTATTTTAGTGTAGTGCTGTGTCTCTCATGGTTGGAAGCCTTCCACTTTACTCTTGAGTATGAAAATCTATCATTATTAGTGTTAGAACTTTTTAATGTCTGTAGAGAACTCATTAAACTTCACTATGGAAAATTTCGTTAGAAATATGTGAAATCAAGCTACCTGTTATTCTTTTATACACAGAATTCCCCGTCCATATAGTTCTTGTATTCATGTCTAAATGGAACCATCATTAAGGATTTTGGACTATCTTTAAAGGGAAAATATTGTCTTGAATTTTTGATGTTAACAGAGTTTGGCCTCTAGCCCAGGGTTTTTAATGTCATTTTGCTTCAAGTCATATTGAAAGGGGAGCTTGTTTGAAGTGTAGTTGATATCCACAGCTAACTTTATGAAAATTGATAAACGCATTTCTCTGATGGCCAGACCATTTCCTCCCCCAGAAACTAGAACTAAAAACTCTCGTATTAAACTGTTTGTCACATATAAACTATTCTTCAATAAAATTCTATGTTCAATCCAGTTACACCTTATAATACTGCAGACAGGTGTTGGAATCATGTTCTCCCAGATGCATAGTGATTGTTTCACTGTAACAGAGGGCCTGTAAGGTTTCTGCCAACACCAACGTGATGGCAGTGTTCTTAGACTTAATTTAGACAGAGGTATAATAAAGGGGATCTGCTTCAGTGCTCTAAATTCTTAAAGGAAAATGCAGATTTTAGACAAAGTTATTCTTTGCTTTTAACATTTGGTAATAGGGTGTGTGTTGGATTAAGTTTAATTTCTCTCACCTGGCAAAATTGACAAGCACCAATTTTGAAGGCATGGCTAGGCATTTGGAAAAACTTCTAACTCTGGGGTCTTAGCACCTACCCTGAAGGAGAATTAGGTGAGATAGATATTTTTGGGAAGGAGGGAATTAGAAGATAGATTTTGTGACTGTATCTTGAGCTGTTTTCTATATCTAGTGTGGCCAGTGGCCCCAGACAGGCAGCTGGCTGCATGTTCAGACTGCTGATGAGATGCTGCCGGTCGATGGGCCTGAGTGCTCATGTTTGCCAGGTGAAAGTGGTTAGCACTTCTGTGGAATAAAAAGACTGTGGCTCTTGACATTATTTGATACAGCTGTTTAGTGTGATGGGGAGGAAGCAGTCACCTGCTAGGGGCTTTCTGCAGGAGGCCGTCAACAATTAGAATATTTAACCGGTGAAGGCTGGAGGTCTTCCTGACAAGCCAGTTAAAGGACTTGAAAAATGTCTCTCTACATTTGACTTCCGTTAAAGACAGGAATTTCTACACAAAAAGAAAGCTCTGGTTCTACTACTCAAATGGTGGTGCAGGGCCCAGCAGCACTGTCACTCAGAAGCTTGTTAGCAGTGAGGAATTCCGGGTCCTCACCCTGGACTTACTGACTTGTAATCTGCATTTTAACTAGATCTTCAGGTAATTCACATATACCTTTAGGCTTGAGAAGCACTGATCGAGGGGATAAATGCTCTTTTGAGGTGGCAGAGAGAGTTATAGGAGTTTGGGATGTCAAGAAAGCCAAGAAAGTAGGGGGCCCTAATAACCCAAGTGGCTCGGGGTGGCAGGATGTTCTGGTACTCATAGCCTCTTAGGTGGGAGTGAGGCTGTTTGCAGTCAGCCTGGACATTTGGACCATATAGTCTCTGAGGTTTTTTCTAACACCAACATCCTATGAATATAAATATAGTGATTCATCATCAAGCTTTTATATTTTTCTAGATGTTTCTGTTGTTGGAAGATAATTGAGAATCACCTTTATTTAACACTTTTTCTGAGAACCAGTAAAATATTATGGGGAAATACCAGAAGACTTGGTGTTAACAAAGACTGTTCCGCCCTCAGATTTGCAGTGGGTAAGAGACCAGGATTAAGGAGCTTCTCTAATTAACTGACAGAAAGACTTAAGTGTGAAAAAAAAAAAATGTGTATAGCTGTTTGCTGCTTAGTTAAAAATTTTTTCTCTAACCTTCCAAGGCAGGTTTTTGGTTTTAACTTTTTCTTTGTGCCTAGATTCCTTTAACAGTCTGGTGAATTCTGTGGGCTGCTTCTCAGAACAGTGTTTGAAATGTATGATTATAAAAAACAGGCCTATGAAGGAAGCCAATAAATAACATTCTCAACATATTAATTTAAAAAATTGGGATAAATTCATCATTAATATCTAATCCCTACTGTGATTTCAAAATATTGATTAGCATAAATGATATTTTAAGATCTGCAACTACTGTAATGTGCTGTGGAAATAGATTTGATTCCTATGAGTGACAAAGCTAAAGGCACTGCTGATATTAGCCAGGTTTTTTTTGTTTTTCCCCCTACATTCATAATTAATAGTAATGTTAAATTTCAGCTGAAGGTTAATGAAGATAAAGATGTAACATTTCCCCCCCCCCCCAGCTGATTCACAGACTCTTGATTTCATGTTCTAGGGTGATTTAATAACACTGACATTCTAGGACCACATTTTAATTTTAATTTACTTTTGTTGGAAGGCTGTGATAGGATTCTCTAGGGAGAAGGGGTCTGATTTTTAATCTCATCTGGCCCATGACTACAGTGCGTGTATTTTTTGAATCCAGAGTCTGATTTATTAACTTTTTGTGGGTAGAAGTAGTCACATAAATATTAACTTCTTTAATATATGTAATATATCTCCTTTGGAAATAAAAAATTATGTGAAGAAGGGATATATACTGAAAGGTGATAGAACAATTTAATTTTATCATTGCCAAAAAACATCTACTATTAAATGCACTAGATAAAGTCCATTGCATGTGTACTTACTCTTCAGGAAGCATTTGAATGAATGTTTGAAGAGAACAACCCCATGGGGTAGATGATATGATCTTCATCTTGAAGTTGAGGAAACCGAGGCTTAAAGAAGACAGGGAATGAGCCCAAGGTCACAGAGTTGGTGGAAAGCCAGAATTTGACTCCATGTAGTTCTGATTCCAAAGTCTATGTATGTGGCAGCCAAATCTTTAAAAAATGGGAATGGTGCACTATAATCTGTCATGGTGTGTGTGAGTGTGTGCATTTATGTCATTCTCTGATGGCTTTTTCCATCTTTTTGCATCTGCTTCTTGATCCACCCAGCACTCCTCAAGTGTCAGAACCAAGAAATTCTTTGTTATTATTTATCTGTTAAAAAGAGTTTTATGTCTACTATTTACTTATAATTGATAATGCAGATAATAGACTGATATTTCTTTTAAAAGTCATGTTAAGGCATTTTTGGTATTTTTACTTATGAATTTATGACCCTAGGCAATAAAATTGTATCCCACTCATGATCTAAGTGCTCATTGGAGCTAATTATTCAAATAAAAATAAACCTAAGACAAATAATATAACCTGTGGTCTTTTAAATTGATCACAGCATGGGAAGGGAGGAGACAAGCAGTGGGCCACCAGCCAACAGGTGTTAATTTAGTACTTACACTGGTTGCCTAGAACTGCCAAGTCCTGTGAAGGATGCAGGGAATAATGGTCTATCCTGGCCTTGCAATGATCTCCTTACTCCTGGGTGAGAATGGAGTTCACAGTGTGGAAGTGGGTGTGGTTAGCAGATGGGTACCAAAGGGCAAACGAGGTCGGTGGATGCAACAAGTCCTCTCTGCTGCCGCTGTTTGATCATATCGGGTAAACTCTGCCCACTCAGTTTTTGGATGGGCTCTGAAATAAAGAGAATAAGCCGCTTTGGTCTTAATATTGTGCCTGGCAATGTTGTGGAAAGTGGCCCGAGAATGACCGCGAGTCTGAATGTGGTTGGCTGGCACACAGAAACTTATTACTCATACTCCTGGGTCTGCAGAGCCAGACTGACTCTCTGCGTGCTGTGCAGAAACTGTCGGGTGACTTGTACGAGGCAGTGCCGGTGGCTGGGACACAGGGTTACTCCTTGGGGTTACAGAAGATGAGGCTGCTTCCACCCTCTTCCTCTGAGAACAGAGAGGTCTTTTCTTTTCTTTTTTTTTTTTTGCTGTTCTGTGAGAGACATCTATACCAATTGTCACACAGTGAAACTGGGGATTTGGAAGGGTGTGTCTAGGCCTTTAACAAGACCAGTAGTTTCCTCTCCCCTCTCTTCTTTCTTCTGTGCTCACGTTCTGAGGGATTTTTTTCCTTTTCAGTTTGGCACGAGTTGTGTCTGATTCAGTTTTTCTTGCTGTGGTTGTTACTTCCTTGGACGAAATACCACAACACTTTTGACTCTCCTTCCCTCTCCGCCAGCCGCTCCCCTGTCTGGGCCAGAGGCTGAACGATGCGTTTTTCTCATCCTTGTGCCTCGTGATAGCCCGCCACTTGGGAGCCAGCTGCTGCGTGGACAGCTGCTGCGGGGCCGGGAAGCTGAATGCCAGGCTCTCTTCTCGGGGGAGAAGTAGAGCTGCTCCTTGACGCAGCACTGGAGGTACCGTGAGAGGGTCCCATTGGCCCTGCACATCAGTGGGCCATGCAGCTGGGCCACCAGTGCTATGAAACTTAGACCAAGCTCTGGTAACTCTTTGTTGAGAGGGTTGAATATAGCCAGTGTTAGAACAGGGCCATACACACCTTGGATCCTTGCTGCCCTGAGTATAAGCCCTGAATGGTCCAGTAAGACCCATGGGGGGGGTCTATGCAGCTTTGCTTTCAAAGCATCCTGTTGTTACTACTTCTTAATAGTGTGTAACTTAATGTTCCGTTGTACCCATTCAACATATTGTTACGATAGTAGGTTATAATTTTCTATGTAGCAGTAAACATTTTAATTGTTTGCTTTACGTATCTGAATAAAATTCTGTTTAAACACAGATGTTATAATACATGATTTGGGATGCTTTTAGAATGAATGAAACTTATTTATTCTAAAGCCAATTATTTGAGTCAGTTTAATAGATCTCAAAAATGTAATTGTTCTATTAGTGAAGATAAAGTGAACTTTAATAATGACTTGAGGATAAGGTAGGAGAAGTATAAAAAAAAACATATACATAAACACACACACATATGCAAATTTTTTTTTATTGGATACATCTTTTGCCTGTAGCTTTAAAAAACAAATATTTAATGTCCTTAGAGGGTTTGAACCTAGTAGTTCAAATTTGGTCTTTTTCGCTTTAAGATATTATAGTGGTTTCCTAGAATCTTTTTTAACTTTCTCAAAGGGTGGAAATAAAGGAAAAGTGAAAGGGAGTTCCTTATGATTGTGACTTTCAACTTGGAATGAAGTTTTAAAAGGATGTTTAAATCTTCCAGGAAGGAAAATACTGGCTCCAATCTGACAGTACTTCTCCATGGCGTTGTACAGTTGCAGGCAAAAACAAAGTTTAAGGAGGAATTGGCTTTAGGAGTTGAGATAATTGTGTTTGATGGGGGTATGTGTACTTTTAACCAATAGTTTCCAATTCACATTTTATCCATGAATAAGAGCCAATTATTGTCCTTGACTGAACTCTCATTTCAGTGTCCACAGGGGCTGTTTGCTGGCAGTACTACTATAGAATAAAGACTAGATGCAGATGTATTATGTCTCGTCATTTGGGTAGATGTTTGATTTCACATCCAAGAAAATGAGGCCCAAGAGACCCCCCCTTAAAGTGTTTTAATATTTTATTTATAACACACACACAAACACGCATTCAAAAACAAATCAGTGCTGAGCCCAGTGGAATGCTAGTAGCTGTTTGCATAGGACTTCGTTAAAATGTTTACACTTAAATAAGTACGTGAACTGTAAACTGTTCCATTTTGGACTCTGGACTATTTCCTATGGGTTAATTAACCTTTTTTTTCTCCCCCTGCAGAACTGGCTAGATCCCGCAAAAGAAATAAAGAGACAGCTGCGAAGTGAGTATTAAATCATCATACTTTGAAGTTATCAAGTTAATCTTTACATCTATGTTTTTCTATCTTTACTAAAATTCACAGGAATGTAAACTAGAATAAGATAGTGATAGAATGATCAGCTCTATTTTGCATTCATATCATGTAGGAAGTTGAGACTCAACAATGTTTCTGTAGAATCATGACTGTTTATTTTGGTCGTGGCTTAGGGACTCCTCTACTGGTCAAGAGGTTATAGACTCCTCTTCTTAAATATTCCCTCACAGTGTCTACCACTGCGAAGCAACACCTGATCTTTATCTCTGGGGAAAAGTATGAGAAGCTGCTTTTCTGTAACTTTCCCTTTTTATATGAAATGTACCCAAGAGAGCCCTGTTACTCTTGCTTTGTCTACTTGATTTTGGCCGTGTGTCCAATTAGTTTAATTAGTAAGCATACCTCTGGCTCCAGAGGCACATGGATGCCCTGTTTCTGGATGTCCTGGAGTGAGGGTTTGAGGAGTGAAGGGCATGCAAAATGATCCTTCAGGTCCTCTGAGGTGTTTGCCTCCTCTCCTCCTGTGGCCACGTTTTGTGCTCTGAGTCTGGGTTTGTTCTTAGTTCTGCTTGTCCGTTTCTTCCATTTCCCCTTTTGTTCTTACTGTCGTCTCCCTTAGTGACTCATGTGTCCCACTCTATCTAACCAGCTTCAGTTCCCTCCTGTGGCTGGTTTTGTGATATCTGCATCACGAATCATTATCACCTCAGAGCAATCTCTGATAGGGGATCTGGCTACTTAATTTACTTCAGGGTCTGTGAATGACTTAAGCAGAAAAGGGAGGGAGCCACAAACAGCTGGACTGTTTAGACAAGAGAACAAAATTCTTACCAGCCCTTTGGACGGTGGGCCCCAGAGCTGTCCAGGGAGAAGCCATTTCCCTGAGCGCCAGCCTGCAGGACGCTCTTTGCACTGTTGGTTTCATTTCCCTACTTGTTTATTATTCCCAACGTCAAAACACTGGAACACATCTATGCTTTTCCCTTCTGTTCCTTTCTGTCTACCTTCCATCTCATTTTCAGTTCTCCACATTTGTTTTCTTTATTTCTTTTTCTTTCTCTCTCAAATTATTAATACTTTTGGGAGTTTTCCTATCATTTCTTTCCTTCTCTACTCTCCTTTTTTTTTACTGAGTGTATACCTTATTTTTCCTATCTCCTCTCCTTGTAGACTCATCTTTCTTTTCATTTTTTAAATATCTTTGATTAGAGTGACCTTCCTGATTTGCCCAGGACTGAGGGCCTGAGGGGTTTCTCAGGATGTGGGACTTTTAGTGCTAACTGGGGTGGTTGGTCACCCTATCTTCTGACTATTTTCCCTGGCTTTCCATCCTTCCCTCCCTCCCTCCCCCACCCCTCTGCCCTGCATTTATTATCTTGGTGTTTCATCCATTCGTGTTTGCTTCATAATAGAAAAGGGGGAAAGTAAAGAAAAGGAGTAATTAGACAGAGATACATTATGCTTACATTATGGAAGAAACTGTACCAGAAAGCTTCGGAACTTTCTCTAGTCCCTTCCGCGGTTGTTAAAACTCTGCCAAGTGCGTGAATTCAAAAAGGTATGGATGCTTGGTTCTTTCACTTTCTCTGAAACCCTACTTGCCAAGTGACCCAAACCATGGACGGAACAGGATAACCTCTGAAACATGATTGATGTTCCATTGAATTTGTTTCCTATAGTTTTGCTTTGGCTTTTGTTGGATTATGTTTGTGTGCTACTCACTTCAGAGTCATGGAGCTATCCTAACTTTTGGAAGGCAAGACTCTTTCTTGCTGATTATGAATCACGATCTTACATTTTGATTATTTGTGAAGTTTTTTTTTAGAGTTATTTCAGGACTTTTGCCCTTGTGGTTTGGCAAGAGGAATAACAGTAACACAGGATTTGGCATTTTCAAACTATTGGAGCTAGTTCCCTAAATGGAATCCTGTACCGTCCTGATCATGAAAGTAGGCTGAGGAAATGAAGTTTTAGCTGTTGCATTTTACCTCTTTCTTTCTGCTTGTGTTAAAATGGATGAAAGAACTGTTTGTTCTATCTTAGCCCAACCTCTGCTGTGATTTATTGTCATTCAGTTAACAGAGGTAAACATTAATCTTTTTTGAGTTACTTGTGACAACTGACAGCCTATCAGTTTCTGTGTAAAAGTTGTCTAAAAATCTTTATTTTCTCAAATGTACACAAATAAGACTATATAGATATATAAGGCAATATATCTTAGGCTTGCCTGTATTAATATATAAACAATCCATAGCTAGACTGTTTATATAGCTAGGTAAAAATGATAATAATATATAACTAAATAAAAAGTTTAGCATTATTGGTACAACTTTATCAACTTTAGAATTGGAAATAGAACCTGAAATATGTGTTCTATTAGAAACTTATCCCTGTTGTCATATCCAGGTAAGCATGTGCTGGGGTTAATACCTAGGAAACAAATAAATAAAGATCCATTAAGAAAAGATATGATAATCCTGTGATGACTTTGCTTAATTATGCATTAGTAATTACCTTGAAGAAGTACATATGCATCACAGCCAACCTGGTGCTACTGGCCAAGAAATGGCATGTCTCTTAATACTCAAGAAAGTTCTATATCTTTTTTATGATGTTTTAAATGTATAGAGGGAACTTAAATCTTTTTATTAAATTTGGCAGGTTTGCGTTATTAGTAGAATAATGATGTATTGAGCCAAAATCCAGCGAGAGTTCTGTGTATTCACAGTAGCTATTCAATAACTCTTCATTGACTTATGAGTGGGAGAAAAGTTAGTGTGTCTACGGTGAGAAAAGAACAAAATGACCCATTGAGCAAGAGAATGGGATTCAAGAAATTTTTCTTCAAGTCCCTAAATGAAAGCAACTGTGAGCCCTTCAAATATGTGTGAAATGAAATAACACACACACACACACACACACACACACACACACACACACACACACACACACACTTTTTATGTTTTTATTTGGAAATGCCATGAACTTTGAGTATAACTCTGGATTCAGACCGTTGGAATTATTTTGATCCCTTTACGAAAATAATACCTGCCCTGTCCCCAGAGTTGAGTGGTTTTTTTTGTTGTTGTTGTTGATTTGTTTTTAAAGCCACTGAAGCATGATAAATCAAACATAAGTTAAATGGTAATGTATAAATAGCAGTGTTTTAACCTTCGTTAAGTCATTATGGCATGGTTGTTTACTGTATTCACTGTATGAGTATTCTTAAGCCTAATTTATAAAACCTGGGAAATATTTGTATTGTCTTTAAGTATTGTTGCATTTTATCACTCTCTCCCTTCCAATAGCCCATTAATCATTTCTTGAATAGTTATAGTGGTCATTTGATCATTGCTCCTCTTGCCCCAACAATATAGAAATCCTAAATTTCTTTTTTTTTTAATAAATTTATTTTATTTATTTTATTTTTGGCTGCGTTGGGTCTTTGTTGCTGAGCGCGGGCTTTTCTCTAGTTGCGGCAGGAAGGGGCTACTCTTGTTGCAGTGCAGGGGCTTCTCATTGCAGTGGCTTCTCTTGTTGCAGAGCATGGGCTCTAGGCACGTGGGCTTCAGTAGTTGTGGCGCACGGGCTCAGTAGTTGTGGCTCACGGGCTCTAGAGCTCAGGCTCAGTAGTTGTGGCACATGGGCTTAGTTGCTCCGCGGCTTGTGGGATCTTCCCGGACCAGGGCTCAAACCCGTGTCCCCTGCATTGGCAGGCAGATTCTTAACCACTGCACCACCAGGGAAGCCCTCTTTTTTTTAAAGTGTGGAGACTATTTGGCATCTAGAGATCCTGTCGTTAAAACAAATCTTATCTCAGAACTATTACATGAAGTTTATATTAAAATTTTTGCATATTAGATCACCATATAAAACATTTGTTGACATACCAGTAAATGTTTATTAAAAAGTGAACCTGGGGCTGCCGAGGAGGAAGCTGGTGTCCTTGGCAGTGGCTGCACTGACCAGGGAACATGGTTTACGGAGCATGGGGTCTGGAGCCTCCCGAACTTGGATTAAAATCCTAGCTCTGTAAGGAAAATGTGGTGTATGCATACAATGGAATATTGCGGAGCCTTAAGAAGAAAGGAAATTCTGACTCATGCTACAACATGGATGGATCTTGAGGACATTATGCTAAGTGAAACTAGCCAGTCACAGAAAGAAAAATACTAGTGTGGGTTCAAGCATTCTCGATGCTTCCTTCTGTCATCTTCATAAAGTCCTGGGTCACAGAGAGCCGCCAGCTGTTATTACAGCAAGATACCTGCAAAGGGTGGACCCCTTCTGACTCTTGCAGTTAAAATCCCGGTGCCTGGAGTTTCCAGATATTCCATGGCTTGTCCCCGCCTTGAGTGACAGCATGGTGGAGGGTATGGAGCAAGGGGCCTTGGCATCAAGGCTGCAGTGAGAATGGAATAACGCAATGGAAACGTGCAGGTGATAACGGGGATTGGCTGGAATCAGGAGGAGAGGGAAGACGATCGTTTCTGCAAGTAACTGTGAAGCCAGGTTATAGGAATTTGTTCTCCACAGTGAAAGCTTCACTTATTAAGAAGCTCTTCACAAAACCTGTGGAAAACGCACAAGCAACGGTCGGCAGTGGCTGTCGCCAGGGGGAATCATGTAGCTGAGGGAGAAGAGTCACCCTACACCCTTCCAGACCATATTCACATATTTCCTCCCCCAGAAAGCAAATACAGAGTTTAAAACGACCTATTCTTCTTTTCTGGAATATGATTTTTTTTTTCTTTTTCTGAAATTGAAGTGTAGTTGATTTACAGTGTTGTGTTAGTTTCAGGTGCACTGAAAAGTGATTCAGTTATACGTATAAAAACAGTCTATTTTTGGGGGGGGGATTTTTTAGAAAATAAAAAGAAATGGAGGTATTTGTAATGAGGTGGATGGAGTTAGAGTCTGTCATACAGAGTGAAGTAAGTCAGAAGGAGAAAAACAAATACAGTATGCTAACACATGTATATGGAATCTAAGGAAAAAAAAAAAAGTGAACCTGTTATTCTTTGATGATGGGTTATTTATGGAATTGATTTTTACTTTATTTTTCACTTCATTTTTGTTTTGTAAATGATATTTTCTTTAAATTAAAAAAAATTCTCTAAATTGATTTATAGCATGACTGATCTATACTATTTGAACATTGACCTTTAAGTTTTATCAGTATAAATGGTGATTGTGTTGGTTGCATAAATAATCATGATCTTTAATAATTACAGATCTTCCTTGGCTGTTCAGCTTTAATGTGAAGTTTTATCCTCCTGATCCTTCTCAGTTGACTGAAGATATCACCAGGTACTTTACATTTATACTAAAAATGATTCTTTACTTACAGCTCTCATTTATTTCAGTGCCCTGGGGGGGAATGGTGGTAATTTTAGGATTAAAACCAAAACACTTTTTCTTAAGCTGAGTTTTAGAAGTTTCCTTGGAAGTGGATATTCCAAAATAGTTTGAAATGTTTCTAGTTTCAGAAATTTTATTCACTTTTCTTTAACTTCCCATTTATATTCGAGTAATGGAATATTTTTTTAAAATTGCAGCAACTTTGTTTCCTATGTTATACTTTCAAAAAATCACTGGTATTTAATATTTCAGATTTTAATACTAAGATAGTTTTTATTGTGTAACCCACGTGTGCCTGTGTACTAATCTCAGCTTACAAACGTTATATAAAGGTAGAAAAATGAAAAACTTTTTAAAAGTTAATTTTTGGAAGTGTCTTGAACTGTAATTTTTATACACACACACACCTGCTCCCCAGGATAAAAAACTAACAAGGTAGGCTTTCTTATGTAAGAATCAGTAGCTATTTCATTTCCATCTCCTCTGAGATTATCTGGACAATACAGACACATGCTTAAATTGCAAATAAAGTTTCAGTTTAGGAGCAAGAGTGCTTTACTGATTTTGAGAGTGACTAAGTATTTGAATGGGAACAAGGAACATTTAGAGTCCACGAGTACCTTGATATCTTAGCCCTGTTAAGCTGGGTATCAGCGATTGGAATTCTTAACTTTGGTAAGAGTAGGTCTATAGAGTGATTTGTATATATTTTTAAAAGATTATTTACCTGGCCAAGGAAAACTGCATTCTGTATATATACTTTTGGAAAATTAGAGGGTGTTAGCTAAAGACTGTTTTTGATTCCGGCGGTTCCTGTGTCCTTGACGTTTTCTGATAGGCCAGTTTTGTCGTCAGATGTGAAGTTGGGCAGATATTTAAGCAAGTGCATGATATCCATGTGAACTAGGAATAATGGAGATTTTTTTCCAAGATTGGATAAACGACAAGGCCTTTTTTCCCCCCCTTTACTAGTTATTGCTGAATAAGGATTTACTGATACTAATTAAGTTTTGATTGAATTAGCTTCAGCTAGTAAATAATAAATAGCAGCTTTTGTAAACTACACAGTGAGCTGCTTAGAGCATGAAACTTGACAGGTTGCCGTGCAGTAGGATACAGAGCCTCACTGCGGGAGGGCCTTTGAACAGTGCACACAACTGGGGCTTTGTGACCCAGCGCCCTCTTTGTACATACATTCCTCCTTGCAGTGATTCATTTGGGGATGATAATCCTTTGGTGATTGCAACTTTGTAGCATCGGTAAAGTGCTTTAGTTTTCCTTTTAGAGGGACCTTGAACAGTCTCCCTGCGTGTTTGGGGGAGAATGAAATAGTAGTCTAGTGAGCTAACTAAAAGCCTGAGACCAGCCTGTAGCTTTGCAGCCTAAATATTACGATTGAAATCTTCACTATGACTTGAGTGAACATCTAGAAGGTGGGATAGGCTTTTGAGGAGGGCAAGAACACAGTTCAGAATTATGTCTGAAGAATGATCTGTCCTGCCATATGAAGGAGATGGACTTGGGAAACTCAGGGGGTCGTTGCGGCTTTTGTTTGAAGTTTTTGGGCCTTAGCCGTAGGCTTTAAAGACAGAAGAAAGGATCAATGTGAAAAGTAGATATACTAATATAAGGAGGAGCAACAAGATTTTAGTAATAGATGGAATCTTTGTGTTTAGGTCTTAACAGTGCTGTAAAATGTGGAGAACCAGTGATATTCTTGATTAGAACTAGAGAATTTGAGGATAACGTGGAATCGTAGTTTAAAATTTAATTTGCTAAAATAAAGCGGTGATGCTCATGGTGTTCTAGGGGTCAAGGAAACACATAATTCTCCTCGGAGAGAGAGCTACTGCAGTGCTTAAAATTACTCAGACTGTAGTGATAGTGAGATGAGTTTCATTCTTAGAAAATTATGGAGCACTTGTCATGTGGCAAGTACTTTGCTAATAAGTGTGGGCTTATGATGATGATAAACAGAATCCCTGCCCTGCCTGACAGGAGATTTGGGCGGTAGGTAATACAGGTGTAACTGGGGGATGGCTGATGCCATGTTCTGGGACATGCTCTCTGACCCAACAGCAAGAGCCCTGGACCACAGGCAGCGTGCCCCTTTGAACATGGGGGGTAGAGGCAAAAGGAGGGCGGAGCCATGACACCCCCGCCAGGCAAAAGCATCCACAGGAAGAAGCCACCAGCCAATAGGAATGGCAGTCTCTTCAAGGATGAGGGAGGGCGCTACCATTTTCTTGGGAGGAGTCAGTGGTAACCTTAGCAAGTGGTTCAATTCAATTCAAGAGTAGAAATGAGGTTTTCAAATGTTAACAAAAGGAGTTGATGGGGGATCCCCCCCAACCCTCATAAAATATAAGTAACGCGTTTCTGCATGTTATTTAGTAAAAGCCAGAATCTTTTATAACTGTAATAATCCACTTGGAACACTGAATGATGGTTATTATAACTAATAATAATATTATTATGATTATGGCTACTAGTTATCGATTGCCAGGTACCATGCAATGTCTTTTATTTATATTATCTAATTTTTTACCCTCATCTTTAAAGGGAAATAGAGTTCTTCCCATTTTACAGGTGGAAAGTTAGACTTAGGCGAGTAAATTAGCTTGCTCAAGGTCACATGGGCAGCTCTGCCAGGCTCTGAAGCCCATGATTTTTCTACTGTAAACTGAATTAGCTGCCTCTTTAGATGGGGTAAGTGGGCAAGTACGGACTTCCAAGTAGAGACTGACTTATGATTGTTGTTAAAGGGTCTCAGGAAAAGAAATTAGTATGAAAAACATGGAGAGGATAAAGGGTGGGTGACCTTAGCTTCTCATGTAAATCCTGAAGAACTGTAGCTATTTCTTAAATTTTATTAGTCTTTATAGCTTTTGAAGAGCATGCTAATTTTGATTACAGTTTTAAATCCAAGGAGACTAAGTGATTAGAGTTTCACCTGCAGTCACAAAACTCTTTTTTTGTAACAGTAAAAATTAAAAATACACTGTTGCCTGAATAGCAATTCAGAATTTCCACTCTATTACTTTGCCCTCTAGATGCATTTTCTATAAATAAGTCACAAGTTTAGGAGTCCATGGAGGAAGGTGGGCTTCTTATTACAAAACACTTTTTTTGTTCTGCATTTGAAGAGTGCCTGTATTATATATTTGTTTCAGAGGAATATCAGAATCATATTTATGAGCGCTACAATCTTAACTAACCGTTCTCCCACCCTTTTGTCCCCTGTTCCCTCACAGATACTTCTTGTGCCTTCAGCTGCGGGAAGACATTGCCTCAGGCCGCCTGCCCTGCTCTTTTGTGACGCACGCCCTCCTGGGGTCGTACACTCTGCAGGCTGAACTTGGGGACTGTGACCCAGAAGAGCATGGCAGTCATGACCTCAGCGACTTCCAGTTTGCCCCTACACAGACGAAGGAACTGGAGGAGAAGGTGGCAGAGTTGCATAAGACCCACAGGTCTGTAGACTTGCTTGCTGGAGAGAGTGACCGTGGTGGGTCTAAATGGCTTCCCTTATAGCATTTGCTGGACATTTGAGCATAGTTGATGGGATTATTCAGTTTGCCCTTGTGGAGCTTCACCTAGTGCTAGTCAAGATAACTTGGAGTCATTGAGACAGGCTTCCATTGTCTTTATGCCTGTAATACGAGGAACTGTGCTCATGAGAGTAAATGTTTTCATTTATTAAAAAAATGTACTTTTCCCTATGTTATCTCCTGTGCCTTCCTCCCAGTCCTCTCCCTTCACACACACATGTGCACACACATACACACACCTGAGACAAATATACCCAGTACTTGTTTGGCATTGATTATACATTTCTTCTGCCTTTTAATTATTTTTATTACCATATTTGATAAGAAAGCCAGGGAGATAATGAGGCATCAGGATTTGAGTCAGAAATGTAAGTGGTAATGGGCGTAAGGGTAGTAAAATCTACAGGTGGTTTCTCTATCCACAGAAGATGACTTTTGGTTTAGCTGAGGGTTATTAATTACTTAAATACCATGTTACACTTTGAGAACTTTTATATCTGTGAAAACAAATGGTTCTCTTAAGCATGAGCTTTTAAAAACTCCCAGCTACGAAATTCTAACTTGTCCCATATGGCAAAATTGAAGTTTTCAAAAATTTTGACTGGAATGATTTGAAAGGAACTTTCAGAGATGAGAGGTTTTTAAACAGACTACCTTCACTGACTTTTCTTTAAAAAAAACATGCAGTATTTGACTTTAAATATTTTCTTATTAACTTCATTCCAAGTCTGTTCAGTAGACATGTATTATATAATTTGAAATTGAAATATCAGGTGCTGAAATGCCATGGGGAATATGAAAATGAATGGGACCCTGCTTTCTAGGAGCTTAAGATTTGTTTAGTTGGGACCTGTCAGGTGTAAAATCAAGCACAAGTACTTCTGATCTTTAGTATCGTCAGTCGTAGTGAAATAAAATTAAGGAGAGAATTTGTCTATTTCAGAAAGATGAGATGACTTTCTATTTTTTTATTCTTTTGTTTTTAAAGTTAATTTATGTTGCACCCACTATTGCTGGGGCTTTTTCCCTAGTGGAAAAAAACGAAAGCAACTTTCTAAGATAAAAAGAGTAAGTAAAGGTGGAGGGGACACCTCCTTGCAATGAGTAGGTTCATATTGGAGGATCTTAAGAGAAAAATGCTGGACGTTGAGAGTTGATCCTTCTTCCCTGATTCCTCCTTGTCTGCACATTTAGCTGGGCTACCCCCTCCACCCCAAGCTCTCCAAGCTCATGCACCCCTTTCTCTATTTTGGTTACATTTGCTTTGCATCCACCAGTAAGGTAATATTGTTTCTTTTGATTCTTAGGGGATTATCTCCAGCACAAGCTGATTCTCAGTTCTTAGAAAATGCCAAGAGGCTTTCCATGTATGGAGTAGACCTGCATCATGCCAAGGTACTGTGAGTGTAACGGAGAAGTGGCCTCTTTCCGGTCTGTTGACTAAAGTTTTGAGAGGGCTCCAGTTGTAGACTAGCCTAGTTCACTTTCAGAAAAGGCTCTTCACCCTCACCCAAGGGACTCTCTTTCTTTGGGGTTTCTAATGGTGGGGTTTATGGCTGTGGGGAGGGATCATTGATTCTCCCTCTTATTCTTTCTTCTTTTCCCAGTCTTTTTAAGTTGATACCCTTTCATATATACTTACGGGAAGACTCACCTTATCAGCCTTCTTTACCCTGCGTCCTACCTTTATTCTGTCCCAGCTTTTGCTCTTGCAAGTGCTGCCTCTGTCCCAGCCCCGTCTCCCACCTGTGTCCTGGGAGAGGAGAGCAGCTCGTAGCCACCATGACAGGGCAAGGCAGCATGGATGTGACCGCTTTCCGAAAAACTGCCGGAGGAAGGAGCCCTAGGGTTGGGCTTTTCCCTACAGGTCTGTTGTACTTCTTGTAAGATAAACTGTGCTGGCTCAGGCTTCAGGCAGTTAGACCTTCTGTCCCATGTGAGCAGTGGGGAAAGAATGGAATCATGGAGGTAGCTGAGAGGAGAGGCAGGGTTTGGTGAGGAAGATGCCAGTAACAAGCGTCACCTACTTCATGATCCTAGTTTGGACGATCAGGTAGTAGGGAGAGTCGGGGCGGGAGCAGTAGGTGGAGAGTACAAGAGGCAAGATGAAAGATGCATTTGGTTTTGAAAAATACGTCCAGAGTCGGCTCAACATGCAGAGGGAACCTATTGTTGCCTGCTTTTAAAGGACCCGTCAGTCCCTTGGTGAAGTTTAGGAAGCCCAGGTTATATGATTTGAGAAATCCCTAGGAAAGCCTATCACCCAAAGGTATCTTCCTTCCCTTGGCCTCAGATGACTAATTCTTGCTTTTGTGTTAATAGTACTTCATATTTGCAAAGCACTCCTTTTTCCTCTGTGCCTTCCTTTATTCTTTAAATATTTTTTCTTATTACAAAAGTAATACATCTTCATCCTAGAAGATAGAGGTGAACAGAAAAATATAAAAAGACTGAAATGTCTTTATGCAGAAACAAGCACTGTTAGTATTTTGGTATTTTCTTGTTTTATTTTAAAAAAAAATCTCTGAGCAGTTGAAGTCACATTTTAAAAATGGGATTATACCATGAGTATTATTTCATAAATTTTTTTTTTTTTAACTTGCTCATATAAACACTTCTCCATGTTAGTAAATAGTCTTTGGCAGCAACATTTTTAACTACTAGGTGCTGTATACCCTTAATTTTTAAAAGTGCTTTCACTTACACTATCTCATTTAAGGGTTGGATGTTTTTGTTTTTACAAAAACTACATAAAACAGAATGCATATGGCTTGTTACACTATCTGGTTTGTTGCCTCAAGCCACATAGTGTAAAGTGGTCCCATCTGTGTGATGTCTGCTGATAAATCCTACTAGGAGGTAACACAGATCTCCTCCACACTTGAGTGTCTTGTGGCTCATTTCTCTGTATGATGGGGACAGGCAGGCTGGGTTAGCAGGCAAACAGAAATAAGGGAGGGAGGACAGAGCAGATCTGGTATCAGAAGGACTCCCAGAGCCCATCTCTCCTCTAAACCCTGTTATTCTTGCCACACGTGAATCTTACATCTGCTGCTTTTGTTGATCATTAGTGAGAAAGCAGTCCTTAGATGACAGTCCTGGAAGGTTTCGGGATTCTTGTTTTTGAAGTTGTATGTTAGAAAAGTAAAAAAGCTGCTGCTTTTGTTATAAGTGTAATTTCAGTTCTTGCGGTGTGGTTAGGAGTAGATCACTTAAAAAAAATCAGAATAACACGCATTCATTCAACTTATCGTCTGGTGGACTTAGATAATATCTGATGCGCAAGATATTTGTAGCCCATGGGAAAAAAATCTGTAGCAATGTAAGAGAACTTTTCATGTAGTTTAAAGTTTTGTACCTTTATACATTTTTCATCGCCTTGAGATCATATTTAAAAAATTTTTTTTAATTAATATTTTATCGTCAGAAGAGTCCTTAATGGCACACTTATGTTAGGACAAGGTGAGGGTGTTGAATAAAAGGGCTCTTGACAAAGATAGAAGGAAACCACAAGAGTAGATTGATGCCCATGAGCTGGTAACAGCAGCTCTCCTAACCCCTCTGGGTGTCGGGGGGAGGTGAGGCAAAGAGTAGTTACCAGAACCCAGGGGAGAGATCTGTGTGGAGAGGGCTGTCTTGAGAGGAGCCGCGATTGTCAAGGATATAGCCACCCTGATGAGACCACACAAGGAAGGAGTCTGGGTATTAAAAACCCTGACCTCCTTGCCCTCCTCCCTCTCTCTGATCTTCTTCAAGAACTTTCCATTGGCTGAAGTCAGTGGGAGTGGGATCCTGTTGATGTCCACATGGGGTAGCTTCCTGAGGCAGTGAGCAAGGTGGAGAAGATGCTCCTTTTTTATTAGTTTATTTTTCTGACTTTGTTGCTGAATGGCAGAAGTCAAATATGGAGAACTAAGGCATGCTTTTTTTCCCTTTAACTTCTTTCCCTTTATCTGTAATTTCTATTCACACAAATACTGATAATTCTAAAACAATATGTGGAACAATCGGACCTCAGCTGATTTACTTGGATCCAGATTGTGTTTATTTTTCAGTCAGATAAAATAGCTTCAATGTCCTGTTGAAAGATTGCCTCACACTAGAGATAGCTTTGTTTAATGTTTCAGATGAGGGTTGCCTCCTTATTTGTGCTGAGAACATGCTCTCTTGGGCAATCTTCTGGCCTGCTCCCTGTGTCCCTGGCCAGTGATATTTTGGGCAAGCACGTCATTTGTGTCTGGTGCCAAGTTGCTTAGGCACCTGTACCTGGTTCACTCTGGCTTTTTACTCTGTTCCTAGAGAGAACTGTGGCTGTCAGGATATGGGTGAATAAAGCACCTTTATAGGTGAGATTTTTAAACCTGTTCAGATGGTCTAATGTAATTTTATTCGTATATATGAGTTGTTCACATGTCACAGCAGTGAATGCCATTGGCATCAGTTACCTAGTACTGTATTTCTATTTTTTAAAAAACTGAAATTGCGTTAAATTGTTCTCAGTAACAAGGCAGTTGAAATGTTATAGTTTTATTGACTTGAACCTAGACTATGTGGGGTTTGTTTCAGCATATTTTGTGAGAATTTGTGCCGTGTTGTTAATGATTTCTGAAAATGTGAATATCTCTGAATAATAATCTTCAATTTTCCGTATCTTGAATGAGATCTAGTTCTTCTCTTAAAGATATTTGAATATTGTATATATTAGCTCTTCAACCACTACTTGAAATGTGAGGAGGCAGTTTTTTACTTTTGTCTGTAAATGTATTTGATTTTTAAAAAAATCTTTCAGGCTGGCGATTATTCTAGATTGTCATCTTTTCCAAATTAAAACGCTGAGGAAAGAAAACAGTAAGTTCAAGAATAGTCTGTAGTCCTTTGAAATATGCCAGCCAAAGGAATGTTGTAATGAGAACGGGATGTCAGCAGTTAGTGTTATTGAAAAACTGCTTGAAAGAATTGAAAGATTTCAACACCATCAGCCTAGAAGAGAAATGTTCTGTGAGGAGTTGGTGTTGTCCAGAATATAGGTGTTACTTAGCAGCTGTTAGCTAGCATAATCATCTGAGATAAATTTGCCTACAGTAAAATGGCTGACTGCACCTTAGGGTAAGCTGACAGACTGTCCCCAGGGGCTGGAATAGCCTCTAGGAAACACGTTTTATCTCCCGTATCTTCAGGATGTCTAAATTCAAGTCTATTTCCTTTCCTCCCTTTTAGCTCTTACAGCCGAGCTCGAGGGCATATGAGTTAGGCCTTTTGAAGAATGTTGTGTCCTGTCGTCATGTTGCCATATCTCACATCTGACCCCTCAAGAGGAATATCTAGGTTTAAGATGTGTTGTATGTCCTACTGTCTCTATTAACTTGTGTACTGTCACTGCAGTTGAAATACAGACCTGTTAAATTGGCATTCCTGATCATGGTTTGAGGGGGCTCATTGACTTCCCTACCTATATAACTTTCACAACCCTAACCATAGTCAAATGGCTTATGCTTGGCAGGACTCAGAAGGCGTGGACATCAAGCTGGGCGTGTGTGCTAATGGGCTTCTCATCTACAAAGACAGACTGAGAATCAATCGTTTTGCTTGGCCGAAAATCCTGAAAATCTCCTATAAGCGCAGTAACTTCTACATTAAAGTTAGGCCAGCAGAGGTAAGCAGAGTCATGTAGCCCTTGGCATATCTAATTGGGCTTTGTCAGTGTTCTCCTTTATGGCCACGAGCTACCAGAATTCTTTTCCATTGAATGTTAAGAAAATGAACTATTATTTATTCCTCCATGGTTAAAAAAAAAAAAAAAAAAAAAGAGGGTTTTTGATGATAAACTTGCATATATGTATTCCTGTTGATTAAAAAAAAACAAAAACAAGCAACAGCCACAATTTCACAGAAAAGGGAAAGTAGTCAGTGCCTGCCACATCCGGGGGGAGGGGCTCATTTTTCTTTTTTCTTTGCATCAGCTAAGTGGTCAAGATCGATAGGAAGGTGGTAAAATGAATTTTAGTGGATATTGAGGGATAGCTGATGTATGTCAGTAGTTGATATTTGCCCTTTTTCAAGAAGAACAATTACTTCTTAGTGAAATATCTGAATCCATGTTTTTCAGTAGCTTCTAATCAGCTCTTAAGAGATATGTTGATTTGTTTTGTGGATTTGTTCTAGCTGGAACAGTTTGAGAGCACCATTGGCTTTAAACTGCCAAACCATCGGGCAGCGAAAAGGTTATGGAAAGTGTGCGTGGAACATCATACTTTCTACAGGTAATTTTGAGAAAACAGCCTGGGATTCATGAAAACAGCTCTTGGTACCGTCTAGATCCTAGGAGGGGGCAATGGATAGCGTGGCAGACCCAGCCACAACTGCTTTATGGTTCTTTGCTCTCCCTCTTCGTGTATCTGTTTCTGTCACCATGCTGTGCTAGTCCTGGCTCAGAACTGCTCTGCCTCTGCAGTGGTCCCCCACTCCACTGCCCTTCCACCACCATACCCTCCCACCCCGGCTGCCGCTCTCTCACTGTCACTCACCTTAGGCTTCACTTAGTTGCTCTTATCAGCTCCCTCCTGTCTTACTTCTTTCCCAGCCAGACCAACCCTGAACCCTGTGCTCTGTCCCTTTGCTACTTTGTCAGGAGTGTTCTCCCCACTAAGTCCCTGTCCCTTTTTGCACATCAGCCTCCAGTCTCCTGGTCCTGGATGAGTCCTGTGTCCCGACCTCACCATTTCTATACCTGTGCTACCACGTGTTGCTTTCAGTAGCATAACTATCCAGATAGACAGTGCTTTGGGTTGGTGCAGTTGCAGAGAGATCCTTTCCCACATCAGCTGGATCCTAGTGCCACCATCACAAATATTCCTGGTCTTCTTGAGCTCCAGGGCACCCTGGCCCCTCTGCTCAGATGCCCTTCATTGGAGGGTATGCTGATAGTAGATACTGTGGGTCATGAACATTCTTGGTTTCATGCATCTTTTCTTTTTCTCTTTTTGTCTATAATTAAGCATCATTTCCCTCTCCCTTCATTCATTCTTTTCTTCCTCTCCTGTCTCAAGAAAGAGCATGTATAGAACTTTTATTCCTCTACCTTGATCCCTTGTTTCATGCCTCACGTAGGATTGCGCTTTGTAAATCATGTGCCCCCAGTGGGTGGCTTCGATGAGTTCTTTGGCCAATAAACATGTCCATGTCTTGCTCCCTGAAAAACCAAAAAAACCCAGAAGATCTCCTTAGACCTTTTAGCCTCCTATAGCTTTTGTCCTGTCTCCGTTCATACTTTTATTCAGGGGCATACTTTTTAACATTGCTTTTCTTAGCAAAGTGTGGTTTGCTGATCTTCCTTTTCTCTGTTTCCTCAGTTTCCTATTACTGCAGTCTAGATAGCTGTGATATCTAGACCCTTCATCTTTAAAGTTTTTGCTTTGCACTCTTAAGGTCTAATGCTGCCCCTCCACATACTAGGTGTGTGATTGTAGGTAAGTTACTCAGCCTTTGTGAGTCTCTCCCTTTCATCATTTGTGTGATGGTGGTAGTGATGATAGTGCCTATATTATAGGGTTGTTTTGAAAACTAAATGATATAGCTCACGTGAAACAAACTTAGAACCATTTCTGGTATGAAATAATGTTTATCATTATCATCATTATTCTTAGTCTGGTAGCATAGTGTGCTATTTATTTTCAAAACTGCTCTGATATACTCATTTCAGAGGAGTCATGTTACCGTTGACTTAAATCACCAAAAAGATTCTTTTAGAGAAAGCTCATAAATGTTTGTGGTCAAGACTTTTTTGTTTCGGTACTAGTTTCTGTTTAATTGTAGCTTAATTGCTTAAGGATTTCTTTGTGATCAGAAAATTAATCTGTAAGCTAATACTTTGTGTATGTGGTCACCAGTGCCAGTTGGGCAAGAAAGCACTTTATCTCAGTTTGACATAAACAGAATAAAAATCCTCTAGTTAATGATTTTCCCTCTTTTGCATTATGACTTATATCTGCCTTTAAAATATTTTCCTTGTATTTCTTGGATTTATGTTTTTTGTAAACTAGAAGTAAGAGAAAATCCTCATATGGAGCTGCTCATTCTGGGAAGACGTGGCCTTTGGTTGAGATATAGTCAACTGAAGTGAACCTGCAGAAGGGTACCAGATAACCCAGTCTTACTCTCCTGTTTGCCTCTAGTCTTTTTTTTTTTTCTTTTTAAATAATTTTATTTTATTGTGGCAAGATCACTTAACAAATTTTAAATGTATAATATATTATTATTGACTGTAGGTACAGTGTTGTATAGCAGCTTTCTAGAGCTTATTTGTCTTACTTAATTGAAATTTTTTTGCCTGGTGATTAACAACTCCCCATCGTACCCTCCCTCTAGCCCCTGGTAACCACCATTCCAGTCTTTGATTCTGTGAATTTTGACTATTTTGGATACATCATATAGGTAGAATTATGTAGTACTTGGCTTTCTGTGTCTGGCTTGTTTCACTTAGCGTAATCTTCTCAAGGTCCCTCCTTGAGATGGGCCATTCCGTCTCAAGGATGTTACATTCCAGAGTGTAACAGGTCCATTCTGTTACATATTGCAGAATTTCCTTCTTTTTTAAAGGCTGAATAGTATTCCATTGTATGTATATCCTGTGTTTCCTTTATCCGTTCATTCGTAGATGGATGGTGAGGTTGTTTCCATATCTTAGTTATTGTGACGTGGTATAATGGACATGGGAATGCTAATATCTCTTTGAGATCCTGATTTCAGATCTTTTGGAAAAATACCCAGATGTGGGACTGATGGCTCATGTGGTGGTTCTATTTTTAATTTTTTGAGGCGCCTCCTTACTGTCTCACGTAGCTTCTGTACCATTTAGTATTCCCACCAGTAGTATGCAGGGGTCTCAGTTTCTCCACATTCTCGCCAGCACTTGTTGTCTTTTGTTTAGTTTTTAAAATTTTGTGGTGGAGAGGGTATTTCCTTTTGGGTCATGATGCATGTTTCTCCTTTGAGATATTTTTTAGAAATGTCTCTTTTTGTCCACTTGTTGATCTCCCAGTACCTACAGAGCATGCTTCATGAATGGATGATAAAATAAATGCGATTTAGCCAACTTGTTTTTCAAGGAGAATGAGCATTTCTTAATTACTGCACTGATGAGCTTGCCAATGACCCTTTTTTCTGTACATCACTGCTTTCTTACACAGCATTCTTAGACCATAGCTAGCTGGATTACAAGGTAGGGAAACCCACCATATTCAGCCCATCAGGAGACAGTGCATGGTAAACGACCACATTTCTCACCCTGCCCCCTGGTACTCATCATCAGGGTGCCGAGACATTTAATCTTTCAGTGCCTCAGTTTCCTTCACTGTTAGAGAAAGAGATTACAGAGCACAGATAAGAGTTAATTTCTGGTCTCAATGCCTAGTATTCCGGCTTTCTAATTTCAGAATATGGAGCTTTTTCCAAAGTACAGTTTGAGGCACTGACGTCTTCAGATCGTGCTTTCTCAGCAGCATCATCTCTGTCTCCTTGGAAAATCTGTTGGCAGAAAAGTGTTTCAAGGAACACTTCTGCTACCCTCTATGACAAGACTAAAGCCAAGAGTGTATTAGTTCTTTTTTCATCAGTCTCATTCTAACACGTTGTTTTCCTGGGTTAATATGATTGAGAATCCTGAATTGATGGGGGAGCACCTCTTGTATTACTACATGTAGCTTTACCTTGACTTGACTCTCTTTTCATTGCTTGTTAAGCAGAAGATTTCTAAAAGTTGAGCAGAAATGCTAGTAATACTCGGAACGGTAAAGAACTCTCTAAGAAACCACTCTTCTTTGGATAATGATAGGAAAAATTTTGGTGGAGTTCTCCATATTCTGGAATTGTCAACTGCAGTCTTCTTATTTAATACATTCTCAAAGAGCTCTGGAATTATCTTTTTTGTTAAGATGTTTTGCCAGCTCTCCATCAGGCAGTGAAGGCAAGATAATTTCAGTCGTATACCAGACAAGTTTGGCTCATTTACTAAAACCGTGCTTTCACATAAGTCTGGAAGTACTTGCCATCAGGAGTTGTACTTCATTCATTACGGACCTGGGGTTTAA
Source organism: Balaenoptera musculus (assembly GCF_009873245.2). NCBI lineage: Eukaryota > Metazoa > Chordata > Mammalia > Artiodactyla > Balaenopteridae > Balaenoptera > Balaenoptera musculus. The sequence continues at coordinate 32,465,836 of NC_045796.1, forward strand.
GGAGTAGAATTGTGTTGGCAAGAAAGGGTGTTAGTCATCCCTACAGATCCACTGTGTGCTGTGTTCTTCATGGGACAGCATCACTTGATGGGACACATTCCTGAGTTAGATGTTCTTTCCCAGAGAAATAGACATAAATATTAAGAATTACTAATGGTAATGGATTGCTGCTTGGCACTTCTGGCTTGGAGCAAGAATTCAGACATATGTGTTTATATAAATGATTTAAGTTAATACAAATAAATAACCTTTGATATACACTGAAAACAGCTGCGTTTTTGCTCCGGTTGAGGAAAACATTATTCATGAACATGTGAATGAGGATTTATTCATCTTATCATTATCATAAAGCTCTGTATATAGGAGGGTTTATAAATAGTGTTGATTTTTATTAGAAAGTTTAGGCAGCACTTTTTGGACCAAATAATCATACTTAATGAAACGAGATATTAAAATATATAGTTTTAAAGTTAAAAAAAAATCCGTGAAGTCTAATTTTGTTCCCTTTTTTCCCCACAGGCTTGTGTCTCCAGAGCAGCCACCAAAGGCCAAGTTCCTGACCTTGGGGTCCAAATTCCGCTATAGCGGCCGTACCCAAGCGCAGACCCGCCAGGCCAGCACCCTCATTGACAGGCCGGCACCGCACTTTGAACGCACTTCTAGTAAGCGGGTCTCCAGGAGTCTAGATGGAGGTAAACACGTTTATTAGGATTCTGGATTCCATTAATCTTTCTCTAATCCAGTGGGATCAGAAAATGTTGACCGACTTATTAATAAGATCCCCAGAAATACCCTAGAGGGAGAGCCTTTTTTTTTTTTCTGAGTAAATAAAATACTATTACTTACACTCATAAGAAAATAATTTTATAGTGTTTTGAAGTTGTCATTCTGAACCTAAATTTTCTTGGCACTGTAAATACACACAAATATTAGTTGAGTTCTTGTTGATGAGATGTTGGACAAATGTTTTTACTGACCTGACTTAATTGTGATATATGTCATGTGACTTAATTTCTTGAACTTGTTAATTAATGGCAAACATGTAATTCCAAGGGTTTTTGGTGTGATAGCATATATAGAACTTTTATTCAAAGGAACATAAAACATTCATTGCATCATCACATTTTTGAGTTTAAAAACCCTTACTAAAGCTTAACAGACATTCTAGCATACGGGAAACCATTCACAGCTTCAAAGGATTAGTTTAAATAGTGTTTAACAAAAAGGAAATATAGTGTGTTCATCTGTTCTTACACCCAAGGGGAGACATGTATAAATTTGTATAAATTTTTTCTATTGGAATTCTCATTAGCTACATATATGTAGTTTTTTAATAAATTACACATGGAAATAAATTGATGTTGCTTCCCTTCATTTTATATATATATCTTATTACCTGTTTAATTTTGGGTTAATAGCAGGTTTCCTGTAAAAGAGCTGAGGTTAATTTTATATTAGAACGCTTTAAAAAATTTTTTTTTCTTTTTACCTAATAGCAAGTAATTGGGATGGATACCTTTCTACCAGAAGTAGTTCTCCAACATTTTTTGGCTGATGAATCTCAAAATATATATACAAAAATAGTAATGCTAAATTGGAAAATTTCTATTTTACTACTGTTTATCAGCAAAAACCTGTTTTTGATTGTTATTTCTGAAATGCGAACTTGAACAACTTATGTTTCAAATAATTAGCTAAACAGATTGGATATTCTAATAGCTAAAAATCTTCTCTCGGTAGTGAAGGATTGACACTCCTTGGCCTTGATCTATTTTTCCTGGAATAAACTTAGAAAACAGATCCAGGCAGACACACAGAGATACTTCCCAAGTTCTGTTAGTGGGCATTTTGGTACATATAGTTATTGAATCTTGCTTCTGGAGAATCTTTCATATAGTTTTATGAGACCACAGAAAAAAATGTGCAACAGAATCATAAATTGTGGTTCAAATAAATGTCCACGTTCCCAAATGCAGTGATTTAAATTTAGTGAATTATTACTGCATGATAGTTGTCAGAGTATCTTTTAGCTCATCAACAACTGAGTACTTTTTCCAAGTAAATCCGAAAAATGTGCCCGGTTATGTAAATATTTCTCAAGTCTTGCCCCTTGTCGCAGAGAATTTATACAAGTGCTGAATAAATGTGATCAGTGTCGTTTAATGCCTGAGAGAAATCACTCCTCTTTCTGGAACACTGTCCTTTTTAGCCTTTGTTTTAAACTATGAGGTTTTTATAACTCTTATGTTGCGAATTTTAGAGCTTAAAAAGAGCAGTAAACCACTGCTTTTTCTTTGAGGTATATAAACTGTGCTCAAGGAAGCCCACCATCTTGTATGGGCAGTTAGCGCAGAAGGTTATAGTAGGTCTGTATCTGAAAACAATGATTTTCACAAGGAAAAGCAACAAACATGGCACAGTAATCCATTATTTTTCCTTTTGTGTTTTGGACACTGTAATTCATCAGATGGGCAAGCCATCAAAAGGATTACTGTGTTGTTGTGAAAAATAGGAGGCTTTTCATGCCAGTACATGACCAGGCAGCTAGGGAACTACTTGGATAGGGCTTATGTTCTTTTCTTCCCCCAGAGCAAAGCTAGGCTGTAACCTGGTACTGAGCTTTATTTTCCCCACCACACCATCAATATACCTTTTTTTGTTGTTGTTGATATGTGTTATGTTTTCTTTCTCCTGTTTTTAAACAGGCTGTTAAAATATATAAATATTCTTCACTTTAAGGTTTGACAAATTAAGTCTTTTAGTGATTATGTAGAAAGTAAAAATCAATGTGATACCTAAAGATCAAATATCAAAATAAAAATCAATCTAGGATAGCTATTTTAGAACAGTGAGATTCCAAGATTTGCACGATCAAACCAGAAAGGAGGCAAATCAGTCATTGAGAGCACTAACACCCCGGATGCATGTGAGAGCAGGGGAACTGATGATTTCCTGAAAGTGGAAAGTATAATCAGGGGCATTACAGATTGGGTCATTGGGGAAGGAAGGCATATCTGAGGAAGAACCATTTCAGTTGAGACTTGAAGGATGAGAAGGAAGCAGCCATGAGTAGAACAGGAGATAAAGCATTCCAGGTAGCAGGAGTAGCAGGTCTGAAGATCATAAGTTTAGGGACAGCTTGATACATTCTAGGAACAGAAAGAAGGCAAGTGTAGTCAGAGCTGACTAGTGATAAGGAGAGGTAGGCTGGGAGCAGGTCACACAGGGCCTTGCAGGCCACATTCTCTTGGTGCCGAACGTGGTTTTTATTCTAGGAAACCATTGAAGGGTGTGTGTTATACATACATACACATGTGTACACATTTATACAAGCACATATGTGTACAGTGCTATCTTTAAAAAAAAAAAAAAATCACTTGATGCCATGTCCAGAACAGTTAGAGAGGATGAGAGAGGAAGCTCAGGCCGACTGGTCAGGAACAATCCCGTGAGAGTCGTGGTGGTTTTGTCTCAAATGGTAGTAGACCTATTAGCCATTGGCACCATAGGTTCTGTGCCTTGGGCCTGTAAACTTCTCAGGGTTCTACACGGTTTAAGACCTGACAAAAATTATTAGCTGCAAACTGAAATCGTTAAGTGTTTAACAAAAGTATGCAGGGTCACTATTTTGCCAACTTCATTATGTAACTTTAAATTGGGTATTCATTAAAATTTTGATATCATTACATTTGAAGCCATTTCTAGGTCAGAGTTTCTCATTTTGCAGTAAATCTCTGAGTATAATGGGTGCTTAGAAACCGTAATCATAGGTTAAAGAGTTAACTCATACTCATATACTTTCCAAGGAAAAATTGTTAAAATCTTTTTAAAAGTCAAAAAAAACCCTAGAAAATAATTATATTTAATGTACGATGTGAATTCATTTTAATGTTTAATATGATTTATTGTGGGCTTTCCAAAGTATGAGTGTTTAAGAGCCGTGAAAGTCTTAAAAGGGACCTGGGTGGTAAAATAGAGGTGGAAGGAACTGGCCACATTTAGAAATACATCCAAGGACTCTGTTGGACTTGCTGGTTGTTGAGGGGTAAAGGAAGAGACTTCAAGGTATCTGACTTGAGTAACTGGGTGCAAGCATGAGAGTGTATTTGGCAAAAAGTCAAGACTGAGAAGAAGGAAGTTTTGGACAGGGCAGGTGAGGGGTGTGGATCAAGAGGCTTCTAGTAACACATGGATTCGAGGTCTAGGTGTTGCCCAAGTTCAGTATGGTGGGTCACACACAGTCTCTGCCCTCCAAGAGCTTGCAGCCTAAAGTTAAACACTGGGCTTCCCTAGGGGCATGGGGCCACAGCAAGCCACACTGTGTCAGGAAAGCGCTTTTTATGCTGGTGAAATGACCTCAGTGGTTTCTTCTTTGGGGAAGAAACTACAGATGGACAGAGGCTTTTGCCGGTTGCTACTCACTTTGCCTTGTTGAGATTTGAGGCCATCTTGGGTTGATCTGCCATATGACAGAAAATGTCAACACGATATATGTTCCTGCACATCTGTAGGATAGATGAAGGGAACACATAAGGCCAGATTTGCTAAGGCAGAGGGTTTCTATGTATTAGACTTACTGTAGGTCAAGTTGAGGCATTCAGGAGGGAGGTTAGAAAAATGAAAAATATTAACATAAACATAGAAGTTGATTCTCTAAAATCTACTCTTACTGTCTTGTTGCAATTTCGAGTGGTGTTCTAATTAAAGGTCCCTTTATGGAGGAATTCTTAAAACTTACTGAAGCAAATCATTTTAATAACTAGGTAATGAATTGTTGCGATAGGTAGATTCAGAAATAAGTTCAGGCAAGATTAAAGAGACTCCAGAGAATTAAAATACTGCTCACATTGTAATTCTGACATAGTGCCCTGACTCTGGTGTTTCATCTGGTCTTAGAGCTCCTTCTACTGGCCAATTCTATGATCAGTGTCTATCCTTCAAAAATCTGTGACTTGAGAGCTTGGTCTAATTTATTGGGTTACAATTCAGAATACTTCTAGAGTTTATTAAAAGTTTAAACATGAGTTTATTTGATATGTTATTTTCATGATCAAACAGTGTTCCCGTTTCTATTAATTGTCTCTAAGGTGCCTGTTTATCTGGGAAGGGGGGGCGTTCATCGAATTTTATCGCTTAAGTGTCCTAAAGCAATCCGTATGATCATTCTCAACTAGCTCTGATTGGTATTGTGGACCGAAGTCTTACGAAGGATTTTCCTGGCCCTGCTGGGGAGGTTTCAGCACGTGGCCCTGGAGCTGTGAGCCCTGCTGTGGTACAAGATGGTGATGGCAGCAGGGACATTAGAAGCCCAGCTAAAACCCCACATGTGCAACTCACTGAAGGAAAGGTATGGTAAATTAGTCGAATACGTGGCTTTAAATGTGTACTTAGACAAGAGGCTGTCTATTGCATTTGTTGTTTCAGAACTCACATATCTTTTAAAATCAGTCATTGTATGTTCTGTGTTGATAAAATTTCCCACTTTTCAAATATGTGTATGCTCTTGCTGGTTTGGACTGAGTCTCTGAGCTTTTTCTGGTTGTTGGTCAAAACAAAATATTTCAGCGTAAATTACCTTAATGCAAGCAAGTAATTTATTGGTCTTTTGTCCATCCTTATAATCATCCTATTTAATTAAGCCCCCAATTATAAAAGCTGTGATGATTTGAAATTCATATTTGGTTTGTTTCAAGTAAAGTTTAATGTGTAGCCTATGTCTTGATTATTTTATTGTAGTATTGACTTGAATTTTTTGAAAGAAGAAAGGTGGTCTTTATGAAAATATGATTTTTCATTAATAATCTACCACTGATGAAGAAGAAAGTTTTAAGTAATTGTTTTTTGAATACTGAGTGAGAAGATGGTGTGTTGCTTTCAGTCTTCTTTGGTGCGTATACCATAGTGAACAGAGAAGTAACCTATATTGTGTTTTCAAACTTGTCGGGGTTGTTTTATATTACCTTGGGCAAGTATAGTCACTTAGAAGTTGATTTGAAGTGGCTTTGAGTTCTTCAGATCTCTTTTCCATGTCTGCACAAAGCAACTTTTGAATGGGTAGCATTGGAAGTAAACATGAAAAAGAAATGAAATCATCCTGTGGATTTATAATGTTTTCAAAATTTTAACTTTGAAAAATTTAAAGACGTGCAACATGAATTTATAAAGAACTTGCTAGATGAGGTAACTGCCAGTGTCTCAGGATTTCCTGCACTGACAGCCCCCAACCGCAGCAGAGAGGAGGGCTCGGGCACCATGGGGGCCCTGTCTTATGCTACAAGGACAGATGCTTCTGGTAGCACATGCCATCAGATCCTCTTCATTCCTTTGTTAAAAAATTTGTGAATATCATATTCCACAAAGGATTTGGTTAAAAATTAGTTTAGAATAACAGGAATCACAGCAAACAAGGTATCTATCAATAACTGAAAAGTTGTCAGGATAGGTTATGATTATGCTACCAAGACACCCAGGAGTGGCTACTTACATCGGAAACAGGAGAGCTGAGAATCTCAGAAAGTCTGTGTTCCATTCTGCCTAGATAATGTGATACAAGAGAAAAGTTCTTTTAAATTCCAAGGGAAATTCTGCCTGTTTTTGGTAAACGACTGGCCTTTTCACTAATGCTTTCAGTGTTTGTCAGCGACCAGGTTCAAAAGTAATAATGCTATTTGAGTTTCATAGGATCCGTTTGCAACCAGTTGAAAAATAATAATTAAATCAACCTATTACCTATAAATTGTATGTGATAAAAGTAGTCCAGTTTTCCTGTTTTATAAATGGATCGTTTAATTCAGTTTCTAATGACACTGTGTTAATACAATCCTTCTGAGTAAACGTTTTCACTAACTACCCATTTCTTCTTCTCTCCTCTTTCTCTCTCTTGCTTTTGGTTCTCCTTTGAATGTATCCGCTGTGTAATTTCACATTCAACCATGGGTTTGCTTGGAGAATAGCTTATTTCCATGTGCCCACCTTCACCACTCATCCACTGTGCTTCATCTCTTTCCCCAAACGTGTTGCCAGCCCCTGAGATGGACTTGCTTTCAGACATTTCGGAGGAAGACCCCTTTGGGGAGGCCGATCAGCTCACACTAGGCAGCTTAGAGCTCCCTTCCACGGGCGAAACATCAGAGCAGGGGGGTTGTGATTCTGGCTTGGATCCTCTTGAAGCCCCTCCCGAGACTGACTGTCCTCCCACCCACGAGAGGCCTCTAAAAGAGGCTGAGAACAGGGATTCAGAGTTTGGGTACTTCTTCAGTTTCCGCAGACGCTTTCCACCTCGCGTCCCCTCACTGCTCGATGAGGATGGGTACCTTGCCTCCCCCAGCCTCCCCAAGGTCTGGGTCTCCTTCCTCCCCACCGACGTCCAGCAGTACGTTCCCATCACCTCCCCTTTGTTCCTTCCCTCCCTCATCCTCATTTTTGGGCTCCTTCTCTCTGCTTCTCAGTCAGTGCCTTTTTCTCTCACCTTTTCCCTTCCTCTGGCTCTATCCCTCTACTATCTGGAGGCAAAAGCCACTTCCTTGACTGTTTCTTATGACTGTGACTTGAATGACAAAACGGAGGAAGAGGAAGCAGTTACTGGCTCTCCTACACGAGCTTTAAATCTGTGCGGTCAAGAGCACTCCACTTCGTCTTATACCCTTCCTAATGTAGAGTGTAAACATGTGCATAAATTCCATCACTGGTTAACCTCAAAATAGTATGATCTGCACACTTTTCACGCACATCGTTTTAGTACATGAGAAATGAGTGTAATTAAACACTTTACTTCCACTGATATTAATTGACTAGGGCCACACATTCTAAGTTAAGAGCAAAGTTGTAGGATTATTTTATAAATACCTGAACCATACTAGGCCATAAAAACAAGGAGAGGGGGACCTATGTTGCCCTTAATAATCTGTTTTGGGTCTGTCCATTTTGCAGATAAATGTTAATGCTGTTCCTTTAGGATGGAAACTTTATTTTGATATAGAACTTAGGATGCACTGGACATAACTGTAATTGATATGTATTAGTAGAATTCCTTAGTGTTATTATTCCTCTGTTAGAAAGCCAAGCTTGTTCTTGCATTTTTGAGGATGCATCTGTGACATTTACTCCTGACATGCGTAGGTCTAATCTCAGAAACTCCTTGTCTCCCTATTATTGTAGCATTTGGAGCCCAGATGAAGTTCAGGTAGTTTGTTTTCTTTTCTTTTTTTTTTTAAACTCAAAATCATATATAAGAGTCACCATCACGTATTTTGTAAGGAAGATACTATTCTGTTATCTTTTCTTTAAGAAATATGTGTGAAAAATGAACCATAGTATTTTGAAAATTTAGACTCTGTAGCACTAAGGTTGGACTGGACCTCTTAGTGTTCTTTTATTTAAAGTTAGGTGTCTGGTTTGATCTGAGGATTTTTGCCCCAATATAGGGCTACCTCTGCAGTACTAAGCAGTGCTCACACTTATAGTAGTTTTTGATTTGTTTTGCTAAATGTGGTCTGGGGACTTAGTGTCCCATATCCGTGGTTACTATTAATACATAAAATAAATCACAAAATTTAGAGCAAATCTAAAGAAAAATGTGAAGATAATTAGGCATAGTGGGAGAATCCATGATTCCTGAAGGTTACCTGAAGAATGCCAGATTGACATTTTCGAGAATTAAGTGCTGACCAAGGAATTGGAAGATGATTCTTAGCAAATTGTTGAGTGGCTGTGTCTAATTTTTCCCTGCTGATCAAAAGATACTCTGAGTTCCCTGCTTACCTCTCAAAAATGCTTGAATAGTTTAAAAAAAAAAAAAAAGCACTTTGAACTCTCGGATTTGACACTGGCATTACAGTAAAGAAGAAGAAGAATATGTATAATCCTGCTATAAATGAACATGTAAAGGTTAAACTATTTTCCTTTGGTATCTGAACCAATATTTTTCTTTTATGCTATTACCTTCCATGAGTCAATAGTCATCAGTATTTATGTTAGTTTTAAATGTACAGATTAATTCTTTGGGTCATTAGATAACTGAGAATTGTCCAACTATGAAAAAATATTCTTGCTTAAAGAATTTTATGCAAGAGAAGTGGCTATAAAATACAAGAATGTTTTTAACTACCCACCATTTTATATGAAAGTAGCAAAATAAACCAGTTTCCCCCCAAGGAAAGAAATCTGTGTTAAAAAACTAAATAATAGGGTGAACATTTGTCCCTGATAGAAAGTGAAAGCCAAAATTTACATCATCACACTTTGCCCTCACCACTAGTTGATGTAGATGTTTCAAGTTAGAACAGATTGAATTATGCCATTTTTACACTCTCGTGTTTTCATTCCTGAGTCAAAACATATTAAAAAGCAGCACATAATCTAGGGACTGAGAAAGAGTGAAGCTTCCATTCTCCATTCCACCTTTGCAAAGGACCATTTCCATCATTTGTACAACACTGTAGGTGAAGAAAGACCAAAGTGGCTTAACGCAGACCAAAATCTGCATCTTCTGAGGGCCAGACAGCGAAGGTTGGTAATGCTGGTTCACCATTTAAGTTCAAATACAGCTTCTTTGCACTGATGGTAGCATTTTCCACTAATACTCCCCTTCTCTCTGGCTGCTTGCTGGGTGACTTCCAGGCGAAGACGGAAGAGGAGGAGACGCAGCTGGAGGAGGTGGATATTTTTCCCCCAAAGTTAAATACCTGGTAGCTGCTGCCTGCCATTATCATTGTGCGGGAGGTGGAGCACTTTTAGGGTTTATTTGTGAGTTTTGCTCGTTGTGGCTTCAGGTTCTTAAGGTTTTTATTCCTCTTTTATTTTAATGTCTTAGACTCTCCAACTCTGAGTCATTTCTGGTGCTTGCTGATTGATACACTTATGTTTATTTGCCTTTTCCCCCCCCTGTGTGTGATTTAATTTCACAGAAAAATTCCTTGAGAGTAGAAGGGGATAATATTTATGTCAGACATAGCAATTTAATGTTGGAGGTTTGTATAATTTAAGAAAACAACTCTGTCCTAATGGCTGCCAGGCTGCTGTGAACGGGGGGGGGTCACGCACAGGCCGGCTGGCTGGCAACTTTCAAGCACAGTGCACGACATGCATGGGGGAGGTTCACCTTGGGAGTGCATGTTACCAGTCCAACTTTATTCTTTTAAAGTGGCTTAGGTAGGAATATATCTACTAGAAGTTCTCAAAGTGACAACTGGGAAAAAAAAAATTCTGTGTAATCAAATGAATAAAGTTTTTATTCATTAATCTCGAAGTTCTGCAGGTAAACCTATTTTCTCCTAATGGGCTTTCTCCAGGGTTTAGAGTGTGAAGTAACATGATCCCATCCTTAATACACGTTCACCAAAACAGATATTTGTCGATCGGCATTAAGTCATTTGGCCCTGTGTCCACAATTTTTTTTTTTTTGGTGGGGCGAGAGAGTGCCAAAATCCATGCAATTAGGAATGTGGTCCACTTAAAATCTTCCATTTGAGAGTATGCTAATTAATGGGTTTGTTTTGATTAAAAAGAAAGAATAAATGAAAGAAAGTAAGAAAGAAAAGAGGAGGAAAAAAAAAAAAACCTAGCCACCCAATTAGGAATGTAAAATGTATTGTATTCCCCGTGTCACACGAGAACGGTTTTTTGTTTCTTTTTCCCCCTTCTTTTAGAGTAGTACATGGCAGTGTATTCAGTGGAGAACCGCAGTCCTCAGTAATTTGACTAATCCGTTCGGTTGCTTTCAGCAGCTTTGATAACTGTTGGAAATGTATTTTTGCATAACTTACTAAAATGCTCTAAAGTGTAATACGTAACATTGCTTTGAACAAATGCAAGAAATGTGCCTGATCTCAAGCCACAGTCATTTTTTCATGCCATGCAAAGATTTTTAGATTTTCATGAGATTTTGCAAATGGCGATAGCAGCTCGTAGATGAGCTACGATGCTTGTGCATGCATATGGAACATCTAATTTAATCAGATGCATGACCTGTTTCTCTGGGAGGAGTGGGATTGAAAGCTATAATCCACAGGTGGCCCCATGATTTTTGAAATATAAGAAAACATTTAAAATTCAGTTAAAACTGTTTTCTGAATACTGCCTTTTATTTCCACAAATATCATTTCTCAGGGCCAATCTAAAAAATCCCACAAGTGACATCTGTCAGGGCCTATTTCGGTGAAAATTGACCTGGTAGTTTTCCTCGCATCTTTTTATAAGGACTGTTTGGTACGTGGGTGGCCGGACCCCGCATTTGTGCTTGGCAAGTACGTGAAACCAATATGACGTTCATTTATTTTAGAGAAAGGCCAAACAGAAGCAGCCTCTGGAAGCTGTTCCGTTTATTCCATAAGGATTAAAAACCATTGCTGGAATTTCCTGAAAAAAGCCAACCGTTGGTCCCCCTACCCCTTTTATTTGGGATGATCCTGGACTGGATTCCTGTCAGGCCAAATGGGCTCTGAGTCCACCTTTCTCTATTTTCACTTGCTTCATTATATTACAGCGTGCAACTCTGGTAGTAACCCTAATCAGAAAGGTAAATTTGCAGGAACAAAGTCATGGGCTGCATTTCAAATCCAACTATTAGAAAGAAGGGTGATTGGCCATGTTGAGTATTAGTTCCATAGCCTCTTTCTACTGATTTCTTAAACAAATCTAAACAGGGAAGAAGTCAGAACCCTTTAAGACAGGAATCACAAAAAAATTGCACATTGGTTTTATTTTCAAATTTGGACAAACTCATATTCCTAGGTGATGATATGGCTTTTGAGACTTGGCATTTTTCTTGCTTTACTGTGTTTTTTTAATCATAAGTTTACTTTGTCTTATTTTTTGGTTTCGTTTTTTATTTTTATCCTATTGGGTTTTTTTTTTGTTTTTTGTTTTTTTTCCTTTTGGATTTTTCCCCCTTTATTACGTTACATATTGCTAGGACCTGGATAAGGCCCAGGAGGAAATACTGAAACACCAGGCTAGCATTAGTGAACTCAAGCGCAATTTTATGGAATCCACACCCGAACCACGCCCTAATGAATGGGAAAAACGACGTATCACACCTCTGTCCCTACAGACACAAGGGGTATGTCACTAGCTATTTGTTGGCTGTATGTCTCAATCCAGCTGTTCAGTAAAACTTAGGTTGCTAATCTTATTATGTTGATTCTCAAGAAGTTACAAAATGTTCCCTTTTTTTAAAAAAATGTAACTGCTAATAATTTTTAAAATACTAAATATTTATTAATAATGTGTAATACTTATTGACGTAGTTCTTGGGTAAATTGTATGAGTTTCGAAATACCTTTAGAATAGTTTCACTATTTTACTCAAGTAAATTGGTAGTAATGAATTGTTACATAGGGCGACTTAGAAACTGACGTATATTGTATTTAGTAAGTTAATTATTGACTTCTGAAATAAGAGAGTTTGTTTAATAATTAAAGAATTAGTAATTAAAGGGATGTAGGAATGTAGACCATATTTAGAATGGTTTAAGGTAATTACTGTGAAGATAGTTAAATTTAGCTTTAAAGACTGATGAGCCCTGTTGAAAACTTGTAAAATGTTAATTATACAACTTAATACTGAAACTTCTTAGTAATGAAATGTAGATTAGTACTTTAAGAACATTTTCACCCATAACATCTCTCCAAACTCATTCTTATTCTTTCCATGGTTTATTTCTCTTCGCCACCACTATAAGCATTGCCTTTAGAATATATTCTCAAAATATTTCTTCATTCTCATCTATATCTGTTCTTTTTGATGCTGCAAAATCTCTCCTGTTGTCAACCAAGAACTTCATGGGCTCGTTTATTTTACCTGAGGGAGACAGTGATCATGCTATATTTAATATGCAGTTTTAAAAAGTGTGTTCAGGTGTTACCCTACAATTTACTCTTTCCTCTTTTCCTTTCACCCCTCTCTTCTCCTTAAATTCATCACCTAGTCTGACTTGAATGTTACCAAATTGTAGGCGTTTGATTTAGATATTCTTAGGCTATTTTTATTCACCTTTTCTTAAAAAGCAAAGCTGTTGGTTACTTTAAATTTCTAAGTTTGTGACAGTGAAAGGAAAACAGCTCTTTAAAGCAGATGAGCAAAAGTAATTGCTAAAAACTGAAAAAGCTTTTGACAATATTAAGATTTAAAACACCATAGCAGGGTCTTCTGAAGTTGTATACAACTTTAATTCTTATTTTCAGCTTTTCTGAAGATGTTACTGTCCGTATTTCAGAATCAACTCTAGAGCGTTGTGTTTTCTGGGGGAACAGTGTCTGATGACGTGCTGGGATTGTGTCCTCCCTTTATGTGCCGCTTCATCTGGTTTGTTCCGCTGACCCACACAGTCGTTTTATGTCTGTGTTGCTATAGATGTAACGTACTTGTCTTATTTGTTGATCATGTCTATTGTTTAAAACAATAGAGCAAAGGAGACCATCTTTTCAAGGATATTTTATCCATGACGGAGAAGCATCAGATGGCGGCCGCATGGACAGTTGAAGAGAAAGCCCAGGAGGCAGACAAGGTGTTCACCTTGCATCCTTGGATCTACTCTTGCTTTTTCCCCTTTTCTTTTATTCCTGTCCACAGCCATAAGATACTCCTTTTTCTTTGTGTATCAACCTAAATTTTTAAAAATAAACTTTTGAGTGCTTAAAAAGTAAAATAGAAACATAGGATCTTTAGATGAGAAGCACCACATTGCAAAAGTACTTTATTTGGAAATCCACAGTTTGAAATGCAGACATCTCAACCGATTTAGGTGATAAATGACCCCTAATTTTGATGGATGTGGCTGGCAGTTGGGAAACCATGATTTCACACGAAAATGCACTGTTTGTACAACGCACACTGTGGTGGTGTTAGAGTAACGAATTAATGTGTGATTTAGGTTACTGTTTTACTAATTACATTTGGAAACCTTTTGAATTTTTATTTTTAAGATTTTCAATGGGCTAAAAGATTTTGGTGTATGCGAGCAGCCCCTCGGATCTCTCTGTGCTCCTGCATATATGAAATATCTGGCATTACTAGGGAAGTTAGCTTTCCGTTGCTTTTACATTGTTATTCTTCTATCTCTAGTGATTTTGCTTAGCCAGCTGGTCAGCTTGTTGTTTGTTGGGACTAGAATGCTTAGAGTCTAGTGGAGGAGATAGCAGACATGCAAATTAGTAACTAGAAAATTTGGAGCGCTAAGAAGTGTTAAGGAGATGAAATACTTGTCGAGTTAGAAGGTGATTGGGAAGGCTTGGGAAGAGATAGCATTTGAGTTGAGGCCTTAGTGATGAGGAGGTGGACGTGTGAAGTTTTTTCCATGTGTAAGGAAGAGCAAATGCAGCCCCAAGACAGGAATTAATTTAAAGGACTGAAAGACCAAATGACAAGGTCTGAAAAAAGTCAAAGAGGTCAGACTCCCGATCTTGGCAGGATCTTCAAGAACATATTAACAATTTGGAGTTACGTTATAGGAATGATGGGAAACCACTGGAGAGCTTCAAGCTGAGTAGTGCTATAATCCCACGTGTATGACAAAGACCCCTCTGGTGCTGGTTGAGGAATGGATTATAGGGGATGGGAACGAGAGCACAGATCGGAATAAGGAGAAAGTGTTTCCCTTCCACCAAGTCTGATTTTGTTAGTCGGCAGAGAGTATTACTCATCAGAACATACAGTGGGATGGTGGGGAAGGCAGATTAAGTGGAAGATGAAGCCTTGCGCTAAGAGTATCTGAGATCTGGTTGAGATGAAATATTTGTGGAACACTGCAAATGAGAAACATAACGTCATAAAGCTAAACCAAGTGACATCTTTATATACTTTAAAGGTTAGCTTGAAATCCAAAGCCAATCAGATTCTCCGTGTAAAATGATGACTTTAACATCATATGCTTTGAAATATTACATAGTTTTGAAAATCTATCCTCCTTAGAAGCGAGTCAGATGACATCATTTGATCAATTTAAAATGATGTCTTTGCAGTAGGAAACTGGAATTTTGGTGAAGATGTTTAAAATGATCATTTTTTCTGGATGTCATCGTTTAGGGGAGTGTACGGTATAAACCATGTACAGTGAAAACCATCCATTCGTTATTGTAGAAGTTACATTAAAATGATGTTATGTGAAACTTAAATCTGGAATTTATCCACTGTTCAGCTCCTAAACGGTTTATCTACGCTTGAAGTTACTGCTTCTTTCTTATTCTTTTCCTCTCCAGCACATGCAGGAAAATAACGTATTTATTTAACACACATATGGACTGTTGTAACTGCAATCATCCATTCACCCAACAAACATTTTTTGACCACTTACACTGTATCCGCCCCGCGCCAAGTAACACTTCATTGCTATTAGTTGAAGGTTAAGTCTACTGGAGTGTTTTGACTTTTAACAGAATATCTTTTAAATTTCTGTCTTTGTTGCATCTTCATTTTGCTACTTAATTTTTCAGGGTTTCTTGATTATCTTTAAATTGCAGTCCTTAATAAAATGTAAAATAAATTATGCATAAGAGTATAATTTGAACAAGTTTTCCAAATGTCTATAATATGTGTTTTATAGATTAAAAAAAAGAACAGTAATAGTTTCTTGTTTAGAAATCAGTACATCAAACTTTCAAAATGGTTTCGGTACATTATGAATAATTTTGAGAGTAGAGCAGAAAACTGGAAACCAAATCATTTAGTCTTTAATAGGCAAATAACTATTGTATATCATCTTATGTATTGTGAGAACTATGACACACTTGAACTTGTATAAAATATGAGTTTATATTTTATATAGAAACTCCTGTGTCTAGTAGAGATTACATACACTGGACTTTTAAGGTAATTTTGGAGATATTTTATTGAATAATTAGATGCATGGCACTTATTTAAACTCCCCAGTGATCTTTTACCAGCTAGGACACCGTCTCCACCCACCCGACCCTAGGGATGGTGTAATTTTATGGAGACTGTAATTAAGCTGAAATTGTCCAGAAGCTTTTTTTTTTCTCTCCTGAGTATTGTGCTTGCGCACCTCGCCCTCCTCATCTCCTCGTACCTACCCTTCACCCCAGTTAGTGCACTGTCCCAAGGGGCATCCCAGAATGCCATTCATTTATTCATTCATTTTATCTGTCTTTAAGATCTCTGAGCAGTGGGTTTTATTAGGAAGTATTCTTGCACACATCTGACGTGAGGGGGAGCTTCATGGTGACTCTTAACCATTGGCATTCTAGGTACCTGGGATAGTCCCCAGCTTTCCTGTTGTGCCCTCAGGCAGATTAAGGACTGTCATTTAAGGGCCAGAAATATGAAGATTAAATTCGCCTTAATAGCCTTTCAGGGATAGATGATTTTTACATTGCTCAGAGTTTCCCCCTCTGAGTTTGTCTTCCTGTTTAGAGTTTTTTTTTTCTTTACCTGTTTCTTGTTGAAAAAAAAAAAGATACTGTTTCTTCATTCCATGGCATATTTAGCATGTCTGAGGGAATTTCGGTGGGTTACTGTCAAAGCGCTTGCCGTACAGACAGAGTGGTACGGGGCAGGGGAGAGGTCATAGGAGCTGAAATGGTTAGTGAAGGCCATACACATAATGTGGAATATTAAGTGGACCTCAGAGAGATGACAAAATTGGCAAGGCCCAGAGTGCCTGGGGAAGGGCACTGGAGGCAAGGGGTTAGGGACACCCAAGCACTAACACCGAAATAAGTGTAGCAAGTGCAGGGGCCACGCCGAGAAGCTCCCTCAAGAATATACGGAGCAGCGTTTGACGGATGAGTGGGTTGGTCATGCTCAGCTTGTGATAAAGTTTCAGTGAGAAACTAAAGAGTTGTAGCTTGTTTCTGTAGGTTAGAGCTATCAACGACTCTCAGGCAGGGTGGAAAGCTGTCATTCAGGCCAATGGCCACAGACGCCTGCTGCAGAATCTTTTAGAATCCTTGCCTTTCAATTTATGCTGCTCTGTGATTCTTTCTTGCGTAACCTTTCCTTTCAGTAGGTCACTGCTGTCTGTTCTGACTTATTGTTAACTCTTTGTTCTTCCTTTTCTGACCTCTCTAGAGCCTAGAAGAGGAGATATCATCAATTTTGTTTAGTGACAAGGGCTTTTCTGGTAGCATGAAAGCCTCCTTCACCTCAGCCAGCACTTGGACAGCAGGGGGCACTGTTGTGAACTCCAGTGCGCCTTCTGAAAAGCTTTCTTCCTCGCCCTTCTCACAGTTGCCTGAGGTGCATTTTACTTTGTTTCCCCTGTTTTTAAAAGCCACGTATAAGAGTGATTTTTATTTTTTGAGTATTAAGGAAGCTCTTCCTCCAGTGCTTTCACTGGTGCAATTAACTCTTCCTGGGAGAAACATTCAAGAAATAATGACAGAATTTGGACTTGAGGAAAAGATACTGATTGGATGTTTCTCTTGCTTCCTTTCCCTCCACCCCAATTCTGCCTAAATTCAGAGAATCATTTAAATCACTAAGGCCCAGAGTCTGAGTTGTTATGTGGAGGGAAAGCTTCAACCAAGTAGAAGCTAAGTATTTTTTGCAGAAAAGTTTTCAAAGCCTAAATGTCTTTTAAACATCTTCTGATGGTTTATTATTTTAAAAATCCTGCTTATATGGAAAAATTCGAAGTGCTTGCCATACTCAATGAAATAATTATTTTCATTTTTTGGAATGACCCCTAAGGGATTCCCTGAACTTGGGCAGAACCCATCTGGCCATTTGAAGTTAAGTAATAAAAATAATGATAATGAAATGTCTCCTTTAGAAATGTTCTGATCCCTGGATATCTTTATTTATACAGAAGTTTATAAGTAGGTACAGCTAAATGTTACCCCTTTACCAAAATAGATTTAGAGATTTCCAGTTTAACATCTGAAACCTCTGGGCTTTCAGTAAACTTGGAAGGATGGCTCTCTTGGTCTGTCAGTAACGTGATTTACATGGTATTAATTTTGAGCAATGAAAACGTGCCCTTACCATGCCTTTAAGAATAACAGGGCAGATCAAAGACAGTGTGTGAGTATCTGTTGATAGGTGCCCTTTCAGGACCTTTTGCTCATGGTTGTCCGTGTTGCTGGAGCAGATCAACATGAGGTCGTGTTATCGGTTACAGGAAACAGCTCCAGTCCAGTTAGTGTCTGGGCAGCTTCACAGCAAGGTCTCTTTCTGCCCAGAGGGTTCAGGGGTGCAGTGCTCTTCATTCAGCATCGAGATACTTTCTTGAATAAGTAGGACTACTATCTCTAGGTGAATTTTTAAAGTTAGAGCACAAGGCATTAGTGCTACCCGAATGTCAAAAAGTTGGCTAGGCTTTATGTAAAGTTAAAAAAAATAAGGAAAATTTTAATCTTTAAAAACAGACTCCTTTGTAAGAAAGTTGCTACCCTGATTATCAATACTATAGCATAGGAAGTTGTATTACTAATGTATTTCGTCTTCAGGCATTTATTGAACGTTTAGGTACTGTACTTAACTGGAGTAAATCTACTCCCCCAAAGTAGATGCCTGCAGGGGCTAGCAATGTGCATCTCAAATGATAAACTGGGTCCATTTCAGTTTTCAAATGGAGGAGCTAAATTCTAAGAGAAGACACTTGGAGCCATAACTGACATCCACCCTAATATTATAATATCCCTTTTGCTAATCTATCGCACAGTTTGGGATGTTAATAACTGTTTCTGAAATGACAACATTTTTATGTTAATAACTATGTGAGATAATTATAATTTTGCCAATTAAAGCTGATTTTTCAACAAGCCAGCAAAAGACAAAGGCATCATCTTATTAATACTATATTCATTTAGGAATTAGGGGTTCAGGCCAGAATTTTTTTTTTTTTTTTTTTTTGTCTGATTAAAATCAAACTGTCGAATAGATTTTAAAAGTCTTAACATTTAAACTTTAAAATAATGAGTAAGCTCTGGTATAATTCCATTTTTTCCCCCTACCTTTTCAACAAGAAGGAGCTTATAGGTATAAGTATAATAAAACCATTTCATCTCTTTGGGAGGATGCTAGCTGTTTTTGTGTTTTTGTTTCCTTCCCTAAGCTTCTTGCATTTGTCTGGATTGTCCTTCATGTGACCTCGGGCAAAGGTTTTTGTAGCTGTTGATTCTTGCTGTTCTGTCTTTGCGGTTGTCGGATGTTTGTTTTGGTGGGCGTCGAGGAAAACCTTTATTGATTCTGTGTCCTCGGTTGCTTTTTGTTCCGCAGAAATGCGCTCCTGAGTCCGAAGGGCCTTGCGCCGGAGCCAGCGATGCTGTTAAGGTTCTCCCCTTTTCCATGTTAACACCATTGCCCGACGTTTCCAATCCTGCTCACGTTTTCACCCGCTTCCCTTTCAGTCCACCACCACCATCATCATCATCTTTGCTTTTCTCCATGACATGAACCTGCCGTCGGTTAATTTTGCTTGCCGTCGTTTTGATTTATTCATCTATTTTTGTTTCCCCCTCATCCATTTTTGTTTCTGTGCAGAGTTCACTTGAGACTCTGAATATAGTGGAGGAGAAGAAGCAGGCAGAGGTTGGGAAAGACGAAAGAGTAACCCCGGCAGAGATGAACGGTAAAGAGCCGTCCCCTGGGCATGGTCCTGGGGAGATGCGGAAGGTGGAGCCGGGGACGCAGAAAGACTCCACCTCCCTGTCTTCTGAGAGCAGCAGCGAGAGCGAGGAGGAGGAGGACGTGGGGGAGTACCGGCCCCACCACCGAGTGCCGGAGGGCACCATCAGGGAGGAACAGGAGGAGTGTGAAGAAGAGGTGGACCAGGCGCCCGGCCAAGCAGCCGAGGTAGTAGAGAGGCAGGACCCAGTGCCGGCAGCCAGCGTGCTCACCCGAGCAGGTGCCAGCGTCGGCACGGTAGAAACAGTGACTCAGGAAAAGGTAGCGGGCCCCCAGATCCCTGCCCCGAAGAGTGTAAACGAAGGCGCCGTTCAGCAAGACGTGGGCGAAGACACGGAGGACGAGCAACAGAAAGTTAACGGAGAGGTGGCTCCCGTTGACATTGATGTTTTGCCGCAGATTATCTGTTGTTCAGAGGTAAATGGGAGACCCCAGCGGGAGCTCATCGCTAGAGCGGTTTCTCAGGTGGAGCACACCTGCCTCTCTTCTTCTCCTGTCCTCCCAGGTCTCCTTCAGCTTCTTCGACAGGATTCTGATTTCGATCTCTCACGGGAGGAAGGGGGAAGGCCCTGCTTTGTCGATTTTTCTGCCCTCTCGGGTCACGGTTTCTGGCGTCTTTACCGCAACTGGATCACCCGATAAACTTTCCAACAGCAGCCTGTCGGTTTTTCCCTTCTCATTTCACATTGAAATTTTTCTCTGCATGTTTTTGGATGTTTTCAGTGGTTTATCTTTTAGTTGCACTGCCTCCTCACAATGCCTTTTTGTTCATTAGAAAATGGTGTATGTAGTGTTGAAAAACGGTCAGTGTGTGTGTGTTGCTGGTGTCACGACTGGTTTTGACCTTCTGGCTCATTCTCTCTTCAGTTTAAGATTTTCAGAGTGGCCGCAGGCTCCGATCACCGTGATGCTCTGAATTCAGCATCTAGCCCTGATGAAAACATTATTTCTTGAATACCCCTGGCATTTCAGGTTTTAGATTCCAGGGATTGTACCGTCTGGTCAGGAGACTTAGCTTTCCTTCTGGGCAGCGAGAAGCTAACAGGAGGATACCCTTCTCTTCTCGTTCTATCCTCTCATCAATTCTGGATTATTTGCAAGTTTGATTATGTGTTTTGTGAGTTGTCTCCATTGGGTTTGGGTCTTTTCCTTTTTCTCTTCAAGAAAGAGCACTTTCCATACTCCTCTTAGATTAAGTCTTGGTCACTAGGTGCAGTGTCTCTGATTTGGGAGTTAAAGTTATGCTGAGGGAGGATTTACTTCCGTGTGAGTGTTCCTTGATTAAAATTAAATGCCGACAGTAGAGGGATTATCCATATTTGCTCTCTTTCATGGGGTAGAAAATCTTGAAGTGACTTTGTCTTGAAATAATTAACTGGATTTATGTTACTTTTAAACTTCCGATTTCACTTCAGAGAAGATATTTTGAAAGTCTTTGAATGCTTTGAACTATTATTTTCTGCATTTAATATACAGGTTATTCCTCTTTAAATAATTACACTTGGGAATTTTCTCTCAAGGAAAGCACTGTAGTGTTTTGGTAGTAGTATAGTCTGATGGTGTATTAAAGATACATGCTCAGCAGACTTAACAATGTTAACAGGCCGTGACCATCTCTTTGAATGTTTTAAATGGTTCAAAGCATTAATGCAACAATGGTGGAGTGACTCTACAGATATAACGTTTTAACTTATGTAATACAGAAGAAACACTGTAAGATTTAGACAGGTATAACTGAAAACAATCCTGCTTGAAGATATTCTTTCTGAAAATGGGATCTCCTTGTCAGTAGGGCAGAAAAGGCTTTTTGGGAAAAGAGCAAATCTTAGCCTACTGACCAACTGTGCCAATTAAAGGCACACACACAAACCTTACAGCCTTCACACAAACTATATGCTTCTTCAAACTGTAATAAAAATCGAGGCAGGTCACTTCTCATCGTTCATTCTGTTTTGTTTTCTTTTCAATTTTATCATTACTTGCTTAAAGCTAAAGTTTCCATATCACTGTATGCCAGGCTTGACACGTAAGTAATCTGGGACCATCATAATTTGAAGCCTACCACAATTTAGGGAGCTATTATGCTAGCTTATTCTTCGTATATATCTATACACATATATATGATATTTGAAGGAAAGTGTTTTTCTTTTGTTTTAGATTATTTCCTTTTACTCTTTTCTTTTGTTCATGAGTATGTGTTTGGATATATTTCTTACAGTTATTTTTGAAGGCTCCATTAAGCACTTTTACTTTATTACCTCTAGAATTTATGTTTCCCTTCCTTTTCACTTCAGCCACCAGTGGTAAAAACAGAGATGGTAACAATTTCTGATGCCTCACAAAGGACAGAAATCTCCACCAAGGAAGTCCCTATTGTCCAAACTGAGACCAAAACCATCACATATGAGTCTCCGCAGGTACAAAGTCTCTAGACTTGGACTGTTTGAGTTCTTTTTTACTTAGTCTGTTTCTGTTTTCATTCTCTCTTCTCCTAGTTTGTGTTTCTGACTTTGACATAGCTTTTTATATCTCCATTTTATAACTGTACTTCAGCAACGTAACTTGCTACAATCAAAAAGGTGACCCAGTAATTATGGGGGGAAGCGTACATGTGATTTTTTAGGACGGGCAGTACCAATGTTGTTCTTATTATTCTTATAAGCCATTTCTGGCTTGATGTATCCAGGAGTGTTTATGTACACTTGGGAAACAGATCATCTTACAAAGTTTGTTGGATCTCATTTAATTTATGGATTCGTAGAATTTAATTTAGGCTTTTATCCCCTCCTCCAACTCCACGAAGACAGAGCCATTCAACTCACTCTTGTTTACAAGTACACACATATGCACACACACCTGTGCTTCTCCTCATGTGGGATTATTTTCTGAAAACATATGTTGCCATTCTTATGTAAATGTGATACTGTGCGTCTAAATAATTACCAGATTCGTGTGTTTGATTTTAGGTGTTCACACACTGATTCTGTAAAGATTTGAAATAAGATATTTAACCTTAAGGGTAACAAAAAAGGGGAAAGTAGTCATCATTTCAAAATGGAACCGTTTAGAAACTGGGACAACTCTTTTTTCAACTGAGAAATTTAGTGTTCTAGTAGGATTGTACCATGGTGGAGGATGGCAGATTATTGTCCTCTCGAAATATTTTTTAAAGGCGTAATGTGTTTATGTGTGAAACATTCCTTAAAATCATTTTAGATATGCTCTCCGTAAATGTGCGTAGATCCCACATAAGCACAAATAGGTTTCTTATGAACGGGCGTGGTAGGAGAGCGTGTACTCATGTGTTTCTGTTGTGGTAAGTGCCCTTGTAAAGAAGTAGAGGTGCGTGACCCAAGTTCGAGAGATCTCCTAACTTACAGTAAGAAAGACTGCACTTTCCAGTTATTTCCTGTCAGTGTCAGGAAACTGGCGATAAATGTGTTTGGTGATCTTAGCATAAACTCGTAGCCTATTAATGTGCTTCATTATTTCCCTTGGTAAACTCTAGAACTTTCTAGTATCAAAGCAAAGAAGTTAAACCCTATATAGACATAGTATAAGATTTATATATAAGCTATATATGTACACACATATATAGAGTGCGTGCACATGTCTGCACACGTGTGCATACGTATTGAAATACATGTAGCCGTGTATATGCACAAACTATTAGAGGAACAATGTCATTTCAAAAAAAATCTAGAGATAAGCAATTAACCAAATCGCTTAAGCTTAGTCTATCCTAGTCAGGTTCTGTTGCTTAGTAATCTGAGAAAACGTTTATTTTTACCCACCTGTGCTTAAAAAAACAACAAACTCAGCACTTCTGGTCACTGTGGAAACTTCTCTGCTTGGTTCTCTGCTTTCTTCTTCTAGCTTCTGCGAATGGCCCTCGGTCAGATTTTCTCACGACTCCCCTGTAGATTTCAGTCCCACCTTCTACTTCCATTCTTCGTTTTTTCTCTCTCCGCCCAGGGTTGGCTTCTCCATGTGCATTTAGCCCTTGACTTTACTCTGTTGAAATGCCAGCCAATCTCTGATCAGTAAATCACCACTACAGACATGCAGAGGATAGGCAGCTAGCATCTTCTGCCGACTCCTTAGATCTTAAAAGCTGCATGTCTGATGGGGAGGGGTCTTCCCTGACAACGTAACGGAAGTTAAGCCTTACTTTGTATTTTCCCCCCAACTCTCCAAAGATTGATGGCGGGGCTGGTGGTGACTCGGGCACGTTACTGACTGCGCAGACCGTCACCTCCGAGTCCGTGTCGACAACGACAACCACACACATCACCAAGGTAAAGCAATCCAGGGGGAACGTACACTGCCAACAGAATCTTTCCTGAATGGTTTCTTTGTTCCTATTCACACTTCCAATTATTACGCACAGTGCCAGTGGAATAAAAATGCCTAGATTTAAAGTATGCAAGAAACTGGGCTCCACTGACATTTGTACTTAAACCAAATTGCAAATGTGTAAAGTACAAGGGGGTAAAAATATGTTCTAAATAGCTCTACTTAAGACAGCTGTAGGAGCAGAGGGAACCTAATAAAATTGGAAGCCTAGGTTTGGTAAGTACAAGTCAGCTCTCCTGACTGAAGCAAAGAAGTGAAGACTGCCATTGAAAATTTTCACCGAGTTGTTCAAATCATGTAAATTTCCCCCATTGATTTAAGATACTAGTATGTCGATTTGGAGCATTTCTCCAGATCACTCTCTAAATGTTTAACACCTGATGGCCAGCGATCCTCAAAGTGTGGACTCTGCACTGTCACCTGCAATCTCACCCAGGGACTTGTTAGCAGTGTGAATACTGTGACCCCACTCCGGATCTTCTGAAACCCCGGGAGTGTTTAGGAAGCCCTCCACGCGATTCCAGTGCGTGACGCGGTCATCACCTTTCTAACCCAGCATTATTTTCCAGTAGTTCCTTTTGCTTCTACTTCTCATGTTTGGTTAGTGCTTGAAGGTCTCAAATGTATCCCTTGTGCCCTCCTCACGCCGCATTTCAACAACAAAAAAAACTTTATGAATTAAAAAATGTCCCATAAGTGCAAAGATGGTATTGGTGTTCATTTTAAAGCATATCCAGTTATTAAGACCGAATGATCTTAGCGATCAGCCTTGTTTCTTACAGTTAAGTGCAATACCTGTGACTGTGTGTAAATTTATCAGTGTTGTAGAGGTTGGGTGTGCACTTTCTCAGGACTGGGTGGTGTTTGCTCATTGTGTAGAGTGTCACGGGCATATGATCTCTCAGCCTCTATCATGCCCCAGGCTCTGTCACCTCGCTCCAAGCCAGTCACTCTGTAACTCTGTGGGCAGTTCACCCAGGAGCTCCTACCCCCGGGTCCCCTCACAGCCTTTGTTCAGCCACGTTACATGTTCATGTCACAGCCACGTGCAGAATCAAATCAGACATTGGATGAAAATCTTTATATCACCCTCACACCTCTTACCTATCTTAAACCAAGTCCAAGTCTTCTTCTTCTTTTTTTTTTTTTTTATTATTGCACTAAACCAAATGAAGAAAATCACCAACTGGATCTGTATGATGCCAGTCAAACAATTTCCCAAACCTAAACCAGATGCCTAAATTATTAGCATTCCTTATAAACTCTACATAAAACAAACAACTATTTCTCCTTTGCTCGCTTCTTTTCAAAAATTGGCCAATTGGAAGTGAAGAAACTCCGGAAACTGTAACGGAATGTGCCAGTGGAACTGTTTGGATTAAATGGCATCTGTTGCATCTTAGTCTCACCTGAATCTTGATAAGATAGTTTTTAAGGTTGCTTTCAGTTTAGGAGTGCTTACAGATGATGCTACACTTCGAACGATCGGATTCTCTATGGAACTTAAAGAAATTTCTAGAACATCAGTCTTCCCTGAATTGCTTAACGATGATCAGAAGGTCTAGGTGTGCGCCATCTCTGTTTTCTCTGATTATGTGTAAACATGTTTTAGTGATTGCTAATCCTCCCTCCCTTCTGTTTCTTTATGACCTTTAGACTGTGAAAGGTGGAATATCTGAAACAAGAATTGAAAAGCGCATCGTGATCACGGGAGATGCAGATATTGATCACGACCAGGTAAAGACTTGAGGTTCTGGTTCTGAAACTGGCCACGTTTATTTTCTAAGTTTCTGTCGTCATGTCACGTCCCTGTGTCAAACCGCTTCTCCCAGTACCTCCTTCCTAGATGAATGCACCTCCTAAGCTTGGCATAAAGACCCTTCACAGCCTAAACACAGCCTGTCCTTTCAGCCTTCCTAGCACTGAATTAGCACAAAATGTGGGTTGTTTTTCATTTCACACTAGCTCTACATGCACCTTTGGCTCACAATAATCAAGAGGATTTTTGGCAACCATCGGGCATTCACGTGGGCCTGGTTTAAAGGCAAGTCAACAGTTACTGAAAAATAAATGGCAGTTAAATGACACTGGCTTCCAAAAAAATAAGGAAAGCCACTAAGTTTGACTTATGCCCGCTTTCAGGAACTTATCAAGTATTTTTTTAATAGCATTAGAAAAGTTGGGCTATTTACCTCTAGATGTTTTCTCCTAGTTATTACTATTATTGAGGGGTAGGAAAAGGTAATATAAGGTCTCTTACAAAGTGAAAATTTATATGTATTCAGAAAAGATTTTTTAAAGAATTGTACTTCCACTCTGTTAAGCTGAACAGGTGACGAATGGAACTGCTGGAGACTTGGAGAGTAGCTTTAATTTTAGACTGCAGTCCCAAGTGATGATAAAATTTTTTGTTTTGTTATTTTCTGAGTGATTTTAACTCAACTTTAAAGGAGACCAAGCTCTTTTCCTTTTACAGTAATTTGAAGAAATGGAAATGTTCAGTTGACCATCTCAGCTGGGGAGTAGGAACAAATGATAGTCACCCAGCTTTGAACACAGAAGTTTTAGAGAACAACATTTCTCGTTTAAGAAAGGCTTGCTATAAGAAAGGCCAAACAGGAATAGATTTTCTTCTATGCCTAAAAAGAAAATTACTGTTTTTTAAAACTCCTGTATACATAATTTTACTTACATATTTCATAATGTATTTTTTGAAATTCCTTGAGAGTTATTATAGGTTAAAAGGTTGCCCTGACTCTGAATTTTGACTTAGTAATAGCGCTTCATCGTAGATGACTATACATGTGTCTGTTCACCACTAGAAAATGAATTACCTGTGTGGAAACCAAGCGTCTGGTTTCCCATATAGAGGATTTATTCTACTCCTCTTCACTGGGACAGTTTTGAGTCGCTCTGACCTTAAGTTGGAGCAAACCCTATTCTTACTCTTTTTTCCTCTGGGACTCTCGCTCAGCATTTATTGAATTTCTACAGTGTGCTGGGCGGGAACCCACATTCTTTGGCCTGATGGAAGGTGAAAACCGGGGTCCTCTCCCAGCCTTTGTTTCGTCTGCCCTCTGTCTCCACCAAACAAGGCCCTTTCAGGGTTTCAAATGCCACTTTTTCCCTTGAGGGTTTACTTGCAGGTTTTATTTTATGTGTATTCTTTTGTCCTGTTTTTCCTGAAAACTCAAATCTAGATAGTACCGCTTCTGAACGGCAAATATTAAAAACACAGTCTGCAATGTAAGTTCCAAAATAACACAAAATAACAAAATTCCTAACTCTTCCATTAGAAGAAAATCATGACGCTGCAGCTTTAGCTGTTGCTGTGAGGACGCACACCTTCAGCCCATTTTAAAACTGAAGTGGGGTGAGGGGGCGGGGGAGGGATAAATTGGGAGTTTGGGATTAACAAGTGCACACACCACTATGTATAAAATAGATAAACAACAAGGGCCTACTGTATAGCACAGGGAACTATAGTCAGTATCTTGTAATAACCTATAAGGGTAAAGAATCTGAAAAAGAATAGATATATGTATATGTATAACTGAATCACTTTGCTGTACACCTGAAACTAAAAACATTGTAAATCAACTATACTTCGATTAAAAAAAACCCAAAAAAACCCAAAACTGAGGTCAGATATCCAAATGAAGAGAACAGATATTTACCTTTTTCATGTTTATTTATAAGATGTCATAAACTTTTTTGAGTAAATGTAATTGTGGCTTCTGGTATGCTTGTCACCAGAAGCTCATGATGAGTTTGCTTTCCCCTTAAAGCCTGTAAATGAGATGATGGAACTATTTAAAAGTAAAGGAGGGAAATTAGTTCCCTGCCAAAAACTGATGTTGATCGTGCAGTGACTTTAATGTCATTGACACCTTTTCAGTTCCTTGCCTACATTAAAGGAATTTTAATAGTGGAAGGAAACCCTTCATCTGAGCAGGATAGGAAAAGAAGGAATCTCTTTTGTGCTGGCAAATGAAAGAGGCGTGCTTCTGTAGAAACTCGCTTTGCAGGTTCTACACCCGGTGCTAGTCGTGGCTCTCAGCTCCATACCCGGGAGGCATAAACAACACGGCAAAGTGTATTTCTTTCTAATAAAATAACTTCTCAATTTGGCAGTGCAATGTGATAGTTTTCTCACAGTTTTTATTGTTGCCGCAGTAAATTAACATTTTACAGTATTTAATTATGTGTACCGATATTATGGAAGGAAAGGAACTAAGGGCAAACTGACTTCAAATATGTTTGAAGATGATAATAGCAGTTTTCCATTTTCCCTACTTTTCTGCTAATTAAAGCATGTTTCACGCCTGTTACCTTCCCTTGGGTATCATGTATGTTTCCTCTTTGACAAATGCAGGGGTTTAATGTAGGCAGATCTTTGCAATGAACATGACTTCAAAGTAGCTGAGAAGTTGTTCTGTAGCCACGTTGGCTCCCATCAGAGCTGTCCTTTCTCAAATTGGATTCCGGAAACCAGCAGGGAGTAGACAGTGTTGATGGTTCCAATCTCCCTCTTGCCTCTGAACACAGACTTAGAGCCTCCCTGATGTACTCGGTCTCCTTCCCCATTCACATTGCAGTTAGTACATGGCAGCACTTGCTGTCCTGCTCTGAGATGAGGTCCCCACTCTGCTCCTGCCCACTGGGCTGCCTGCTCTCCCCACGTGGCAAGCAGTTATGCTGACGCTCAGATGGAAGCCTGGTCCCCTGTCTGATCCTCTGTTGTCCCAACACAGGTAGGTTGCCAGAGTTTGTTCCCCAGTGGAAACTTAAGCACCCTCAAGTGTCTTCCAAGCTTCTGAGTGAAACGTTTTTGGCGTGAAAATAATTTTGGGGGGTAGTTTTCTCTTGTGGAATGCGGCTCAGGGTTTTGCTCAGTAACCTTCCAGCTGACAGAAATGATATTGTAAACAAGAAATGCAGTTGTCCCCAAAGGCAGGTGACAAAGCAGCAGGAAAATTGTGCTGCTTTTTTCAAATGTATGTTTTCCTTATGAGATACAGCAGTCTCTCTCCTAGTAGGATTTCTTTTTTGTTTTCAAGTTCTTTCCTAGATTTTGAGTGTTGTTCCGTGCGGTTTTCTTTTACTTTTTCCCCGTGACCTCTTTAAACATCTTTCCCTCTGAAAAACAGGCTCTTTCCACTTTACCATAATCCTCGTATACAGTTTACTTTCTGATCAAACTCAGAGAAATCTTGTCTGCTTTCTCACAGCCTCATCCAGGGAAGAGCCCATGAATCAGTGGACGGGCAGCCCTCCCCTGCCCTGTAGCCCCCTGGCAGGGTGGTCCTGAGGAAGACCCATGAACCTTTGTGCCTTCACGGTTTCCACCTGTAAAATAGGGAGCTGTATTTTATTATCTAAAGATTAGTCTCTCTCTTTTCTTTAGCTTTACTGATTGTTTGTCGTCATTGTTGCTTGCGGTTTTAATTGTTCTATGTCCTAGAAGCTAATAGATGTTTTTCCTGCAACATTCCTCAAGCAATTACTGAGAGCCTAAGAGGGCAAAGATGAGCAGGGCCTGGTCCTGCACTGTGAGATTTTTGTTTTTTAAATTTTATTTATTTTAATTTATTTTTTTTAAACATCTTTATTGGAGTATAATTGCTTTACAGTGGTGTGTTAGTTTCTGCTTTATAACAAAGTGAATCAGCTATACATATATCCCCATATCTCTTCCCTCTTGCGTCTCCCTCCCACCCTCCCTATTCCACCCCTCTAGGTGATCACAAAGCACCGAGCTGATCTCCGTGTGCTATGCGGCTGCTTCCCACTAGCTATCGATTTTACATTTGGTAATGTATATATGTCCATGCCACTCTCTCACTTCGTCCCAGCTTACCCTTCCCCCTCCCCATGTCCTCAAGTCCATTCTCTAGTAGGTCTGCATCTTTATTCCCATCCTGCCCCTAGGTTCTTCATGACCATTTTTTTTCTTTTTCTTTGTAGATTCCATATATATATGTTAGCATATGGTATTTGTTTTTCTCTTTCTGACTTACTTCACTCTGTGGGACAGACTCTAGGTCCATCCACCTCACTACAAATAACTCAGTTTCATTTCCTTTCATGGCTGAGTAATATTCCATTGTATATATGTGCCACATCTTCTTTATCCATTCATCTGTCAGTGGACACTTAGGTTGCTTCCATATCCTGGCTATTGTAAATAGAGCTGCAATGAACATTGTGGTACATGACTCTTTTTTTTTTTTTTTAAACCTTGGTACATCCTTTACATTCTATTTTTTTTTTTTTTTTTTGGCTGTGTTGGGTCTTTGTTTCTGTGCGAGGGCTTTCTCTAGTTGCGGCAAGCAGGGGCCACTCTTCATCGCGGTGCGTGGGCTTCTCACTATCGTGGCCTCTCTTGTTGCGGAGCACAGGCTCCAGACGCGCAGGCTCAGTAGTTGTGGCTCACGGGCCCAGTTGCTCCGCGGCATGTGGGATCTTCCCAGACCAGGGCTCGAACCCGTGTCCCCTGCATTGGCAGGCAAATTCTCAACCACTGCGCCACCAGGGAAGCCCACATGACTCTTCTTGAATTATGGTTTTCTCAAGGTATGTGCCCAGTAGTGGAATTGCTGGTCATATGGTAGTTCTATTTTTAGTTTTTTAAGGAACCTCCATACGGTTCTCCATAGTGGCTGTATCAACTTACATTCCCACCAACAGTGCAAGAGGGTTCCCTTTTCTCCACACCCTCTCCAGCATTTATTGTTTGTAGATTTTTTGATGATGGCCATTCTGACTGGTGTGAGGTGATACCTCATTGTAGTTTTGATTTGCATTTCTCTAATGATCAGTGATGTTGAGCATCCTTTCATGTGTTTGTTGGCAATCTGTATATCTTCTTTGGAGAAATGTCTATTTAGGTCTTCTGCCCAGTTTTGGATTGGGTTGTTTGTTTTTTTTGATATTGAGCTGCATGAGCTGCTTGTAAATTTTGGAGATAAATCTTTTGTCAGTTGCTTCATCTGCAAATATTTTCTCCCATTCTGAGGGTTGTCTTTTCATCTTGTTTATGGTTTCCTTTGCTGTGCAAAAGCTTTTAAGTTTCATTAGGTCCCATTTGTTTATTTTTGTTTTTATTTCCACTTCTCTAGGAGGTGGGTCAAAAAGGATCTTGCTGTGATTTATGTCATAGAGTGTTCTGCCTATGTTTTCCTCTAAGAATTTGGTAGTGTCTGGCCTTACATTTAGGTCTTTAATCCATTTTGAGTTTATTTTTGTGTATGGTGTTAGGGAGTGTTCTAATTTCATACTTTTACATGTAGCTGTCCAGTTTTCCCAGCACCACTTACTGAAGAGGCTGTCTTTTCTCCATTGTATATTCTTGCCTCCTTTACCAAAAATAAGGTGACCATATGTGTGTGGGTTTATCTCTGGGCTTTCTGTCCTGTTCCATTAATGTATATTTCTGTTTTTGTGCCAGTACCATACTGTCTTGATTACTGTAGCTTTGTAGTATAGTCTGAAGTCTGGGAGCCTGATTCCTCCAGCTCCGTTTTTCTTTCTCAAGATTGCTTTGGCTGTTCGGGGTCTTTTGTGTTTCCATACAAATTGTGAAATTTTTTTTTCTAGTTCTGTGAAAAATGCCAGTGGTAGTTTGATAGGGATTGCATTGAATCTGTAGATTGCTTTGGGTAGTAGAGTCATTTTCGCAACGTTGATTCTTCCAATCCAAGAACATGGTACATCTCTCCATCTATTTGTATCATCTTTAATTTCTTTCATCAGTGTCTTATAGTTTTCTGCATACAGGTCTTTTGTCTCCTTAGGTAGGTTATTCCTAGGTATTTTATTCTTTTTGTTGCGATGGTAAATGGGAGTGTTTCCTTAATTTCTCTTTCAGATTATTCATCATTAGTGTATAGGAATGCAAGAGATTTCTTGCACCGTGAGTTTTGAGGCAACTGGGTAATTGCAAGTATCACTCGAGTGTGGAGGGCAGACACCACGCTGGAGGCTTTACATCATTCCTTCAATCCATACATCGAACCTTAACATTATCTTTACAATCTTAGCATAAGTCTCAGGTTGCAGATGAGAATCCTAAGGTCAGAGAAGATCTGTTTTCTCCACGTCTCACAGTGCGTGCCAGGCTGAGTGGGATTCAGAGCCAGCATGTTTCTCCTACATGTATCATTATTTGGCAGTGGACTGGAGAAATGGGAAATCTGGGGAAATGAGATGCATTCTCTAAAATGAAAAAGGAGCCCATTTCAAATCTCCTGCTTCCTCAAATAAAGCAGTGAAACTGTCTTGGCAGGAGGAGGGATGGATCCCAGGTGATGGCTATGCTCGTGTATAGCCATCCCGAGAAAGAGCCTCTTCCTCTACTCACAGTGCTCTCTCCTGACCCCGCAGGCGCTGGCCCAGGCCATCAGGGAAGCCAGGGAGCAGCACCCCGACATGTCGGTCACGAGGGTGGTGGTGCACAAAGAAACCGAGCTGGACGAGGGGGAAGAGTAAGGTAAGAGCCTCGTCATCGGGGCCTTTCTCATGACTGTTCTGTATTCCTGAACCTGCCGAGCGATGTGAAAGGCACGTCTGCATCACGGTGCCTGTCTCCTACAGTTCATCTGATCTTTCAGACTTTATCATCTCCGAGTACATCTGCTCGGGGGACCTGCATATAGTTAATTATAAACTCTGTGGACCAACGGGCATCATGTGGTGTTAATAACTGCCATGTATTGAGAGCCGCTAATAATCAACATTTATATGTTACTTTACTATTTGTAAAGCACATTAATATAAGTTATCTCAGTGTTCACAAAGAGCCTGTTAGGAAGGTGCTATTGCTTTCGTTTAGATGAGGGATTTTTGTCATAGGGGCCCAAAGGGGAGATGAGTTAATCTTTTCAATGGAGACATTAAGAACTCTGTATCAGAGAAGGAACCATAAAGGAAAAGATTGCTTTGACGGTATAAAGAGGTAAAAATTTGAGCCAAACCAACAAAAACAAAAGTAAAAGGTAAGTGATAAAGTTCAACATACCTGGCAGAGACAGGGTTAATATCCTGAATATATTAAGAAGCTCTTATGTGTCATCAAAAAATGTAAACACTTAAGTAGAAAAATGAGTAGAGGATTAAGCAAGTAAACCATGTAGAAACTAAGTAAATAATGAGCAAAAAGTGTTCAGCCTCGGTATTGTTTACATCAACACAAATGAAAAATTCACTTCTGAATCTGGCAAAGTTTATGCTTTTAGCCAGGGTCGGGGAGGTGGGGGGGTGGGGAATATACTTATGCTGCTGTATCAATTAGTAATATTTCCTGGAGGGCAATTTGGCAAAAACCCATGTCAGACATGCTTACCGTTTAAACTGCTGTGAGAAGTTTATCTTAAATAATCAGAGACGGATACAAAGATTTACCTACAAGAGTATCACATGTTTATATATACTAGCAAGAAATTTGAAACAATCTAAATGGCCAGCAGTAGGGAGTGGTTATACATTATGCTGCTTCCGTGTGATGGCGCAATACATATAGCCTTTAAAAGTTGTGTTAAAGAATTCTTAAAAAATGAGTAAGTGTTCCTGATCATGTACGTATTAGGGTTTTAAAAAGCAGGTTTTATCACACAGTGCATATACTTAATATTGCATTTTTGTTTTTAAAATGATCCATACATTGGTCAGTTGATAGATAGATCCCCGCTGGAGTGGCTGGTCACAGAACCCGTCTTCCTCCTTGTGGCAAGGCCAAGTGCTCTCCCGTCGTAGGGCGTGAGGGGTCCTACCAGTGCACAGCCTCCCCTCTGACTTACTATCGTTTGCCAATCTGATAGATATGAAATGGCGTACAACTTAAAACATACGACATATAACTTACTGCCATATAACTTTCTTGGTCATACAGATTCTTGATAGATTCTGGATACTAATCCTTTGTCAATTTTATGTGTTGCAGATATCTTTGTTTGTGGTTTGTCTTTTATTATTAATATAGGGCAATATATTAATATATTGAATGTCGTATTTAATATGTTAATATAGTTGAGTTATCAAGCTTTCCTTTATGGCTTATGCTTTTTCCATATCCTGAGGTGTTAAAGATATTTTCAATCCGGAAATTTTAATGTTGCCTTTCATGGATCAATCCTTAACCTATTAGAAATTTTTTCTGTGTGATTAGAAACAGTGATTTGTTTGCTTCCTGTATAAGTAGCCAGCGTTCCAGCCCTGTTTATTGAAGAGCCCATCCTTGCCCCATCTAGTCTGCGGGTCAGATATCAAGTTTCTTACATGCATGGGTGTGTTTCTGAGCACATTCATTTCTATCAGTCTGTGTGTCTGTCCCTGCTCCAATGCCATATAGCTTTAAAATGAGAATTGGTATCTAGGAGGACAACACTCCCCAGTTCTTTCTCTTCAAGAATGTCTTGGCTGTTCTGGGCTCCTTCTGTTCCATATAAATTTCAGAATCAGAGTGTTAGGTTCTAAGATATTCTATGGTATTTTGATTGGAATTGCATCTGCTCTGTAGCTCAGTATACTGAGAATTACATCTTTATGATATTGTCTTCTTTTCCACAAATATTAACATCTTTCCATTTATATAGATCTTCTTTAATGTCTTTCAATAAAATTGTGTAATTTTTTTACCCAGACGCTGTTGCTGGCATAGGGAGATACAACTAACTTTCCAATATTGCTCTTATATCTAGCAACCTTACTCTTTATGTTTTAGGTGATGTTTTCAACACAGGGTGTATAAAGGGCCTACGAGCAGAAATCATTTAAAGTTTTAGCGCAAGCACAGTATCTGTTTTACTTGACTAAATGTGCTATGTTACATGCAAGTCTGAGAACATTCTTAGCTAGGAGTCAGAAGATCAACTGCTGTGTTTTAATCTTGCCAGATCTCAAACTATGGGACGTTGGGCAAGTCAGTGGGGCTGGTACGATCTACCTTTTCTACTTATATATAATATGATGATGAATGGGAAAATTGAGTGTTGTACAAATGTAAAGATAATGCGTATTTCTCCTGTAAATTCTGTGAATCAGTTACTTAATCAGGAATATGAGACAAAAATTAGTGACCACTAGCATTACCAGCACTTCACCTTCATTTGTGGTATTTTAATAAGCTTTAAAATAGATTAGTTATATCATATATTCTTAGCACCTTATATTCATTTGTTCAGTGGAGACACACAAACACACACACACAGCCTTTGAAGTTTGCCTGTCTCGGAGGCCATCTGTTATAAGCAGCCTTGTTAAACAAATTTAGGAGGTTAAAGTGTAAATTCACATGTAAGGTGAGCACACTAGATAAATTTGGAAAGATTCATTTATTCATTGAAAAATATTTAACAAGCGCCAAAATATGCTAGGCTAGCTTAGGCAGTGAGGATTCGGATTGTCACATTGGTAGACAACACAGTCCCGGTGCCCTTCCCCGGGAAGGATCCACTCCAGGAGGGGAGGTGTCAATATTAACAAATAAACAGAATGTAATTGCATATCTGATAAATGCTCTGAAGGAAATAATGTGAGATGAGGGAACAAAATAGGGGGCTTGAACTATTATCAATTTAACCTGTTACTTGAGAAACAGAATTTGAGTTGAAACCTGAAGGACGAATGGGAGCTACCTCAGTGTCTGACAGTCATTTTAGCATCTCCACTCCTGACTGGCTGCACTTGTTCTTGAAAAATTTCCTTTGCTGATGCCTGTCAGGGCTGGGAAGACTGTGTTTCCACTGTTTCAGCTACCCTCTGGCTGCCCTGCCAGAATCCCACAGAGGCAGCAGCGGGTCAAGACAAAGAGCAGGACCAGGACGGTATCCCAACATCAGAAAAGAAGAAGAAAGAACTATTTGTGACGTATCGGTCCCGTCTCCCTTTTCAGGCGAGAAAAGCTCTCCTCTTGGTCTGACCTGACCTCTTCCTTTGGAGTAGCTCTGACCTCTTGATCAAGCATTGAGCGTGGCAGGTGGGGAAACAGAAAGACGGTCAAAGAACAACAATGTGCCGAGGACTGAACTCCCGGTCTGCTTCCCCAGGCTGGGCGGTGGCCAGCAGTGAGGCAGAGGAGCGAAGTGCAGCTCCACGAACAAGAAAACGCTTAGAGGAGCACTTCCATCGATCTTTGTATCGTTTTTATTTCCTCTTAAGGACTACTCCCTCCTGCTATTTCATCCTAAATGCATATTTATGAGCCCTTGAATGGACACAAAATGTTACTGACCTTGTCGTCACTAGAATGGTGTCCCCGCTGGTCCTGATGAGGGAGAAGAGCCCGGGCTTGGTGGGGTGGTGTGTGCGGCTTGAGGAAGAATGAGCCCCAGGAAGGGGAACGCGCGACCCTGCTTCAGCTGGTGTGCCGTAAGCTCTGTGAACGCAGACTTCAGACGAGCCTCTCAGACTCTTGGAGTAATCATTGACGTTGCATGAAAAAGTGAACGACGCCTCCTTTTCATCGGAAAGCAGTGAGCGGCCAAAGGATAACATGATGGAGGAGCAGCCTTTCATCCATTCACTCATTTTATTCTTTTTTGTCGTCATTGTTCATTATACAGATGTTATGGAAGTCTCATTAGGTATCATCTACTGTTTTACCATTGAGATTTCAAATCAAGGTCTGTACTCACAGACAGTAAAGCAGTGGTAGCAGCATAGGGTCTCAAGTTTTATCATAGGTTCTGGACTGAGTTTCGTGGGAACAAAAAGGCGAGATCTCTGAATCAGGATGGGGCATCAGAGATGGCTTCTCACTGGAGCTTCACGGCGAGTTGGAGTTAGCCCAGTGAAGGAAGGCGTGGAAAGGGGGCAGTTCAGGCAGGATCTGGTACTGTGGACCAGACACTCCAGGAACGGGGCAAAATCAGGTGCAGCTGCCTCGCAGGGCACTTGTAGCAGAGTCATGGGAGATGAGGGCGCAGAGGGGCAGAGGTCTGATCGCAAAGAGTCTTAGAAGCCAAGCAGGAGGCTGAAGTTTATCCTGAGAAGCTGTGGGGTACTCCTTTGTATTGAGAGGTGGTGAGGAGATAAAGGTTTGTGACTTGTTGACTGTTTGCACGAGGATATGGAAGGTAGTGAGTTGGGAGGACGGCGGAGCGGGGAAAAATGCCAGATAACGCCCAGGTTTCTGGCTTGCACAAACGGGTCGATGATACCTGTAATTTCAATCATGGAACACATGAATTTCATTTTTCACAAGTCATGTGCAATGTGGCCAGTCCTTTCAGTTTAGCTATCTTAAAGCAAAGATGTATTTTTTTGTTCTCTGGTACTATAGGAGAGACCAACTGTCATGGGAATTATAGTGGAAGCTTGGAAGTGAATGTATAAGGCTCTGTCTTACACACACACACACACACACACACACACACACACGACATGGTTAATTGGAAATTTACCAGATAGTCTGAGTGTTAAGAGGAAGTGTAACAGGAGATTTGCTGGGTTCAAATCTACTTCATAGTTGTGTGATGTGTGCCGGTTATTTCATTTCTCTATGCCTCAGTTCTGCCATCTGTAAACTGGAGGTGATAATAGAATCTACAGAGGGTTTGTTAATAAGGCATGTTGTAAGAACTTTTTGTAGCGTAGAAGGCCAGCCATGAACCCTTTTTGCTCTTAAAAATCAAATAAAAACTTGTACCCCAGAGATGTTGAGCTTGAGATGCATGTGAAATGTCTTCATGAAGAGGTCCAGGAAGTAGCCAAGAGCTTTGAGAGAGAGAGAGAGAGAGCACGGCAGGCTTCAGAGCAGGAGGTAGACACATCTGATTGTGTCATCCACTGATGAAGCCTTTGGTTTGAACGATGTTATGCAGGGCCAGGTCAGAGAGTTGGGGCCTGGGGAACAGAGGAGTTACAGGAGAAGGAGTGAGAAGGGCAAGAAGATAGAAAACAGGGAGATAAGGGGGGGCCACGAAAGCTGCAAGAGAAGCTAGCTCCAAGAAGGACAGCATAATCAGCATTAAACATGGCAAAGAAATCAGGTGCCTGTGTTCTCTGGAATTGTTGCTACAGAATCTACCTGGGAGCTTTGTCAGAGCTCCTTCAGTCAGATAGTGGAGATGGAGCGTGTAACAGGTTGAGGAAATAGGATTTACACAGAGTGCTTTCGAGAAGCAGGAAAACTCAGTAATTGGCCTTTTGCTTTCCATCCACCTTGCCTGCCTTCATCTGAGAAGACAGAGCGTTGGTCTGACAGAGCCACTGGAGCTAGTGCAGTGATTACTAAAAACCCGGTACATCCATCATTCCTTTGAGACTGTTAGGTGGACCCTGAGCTCCAGTCCCCAGCCCACAATAAATAGCTCTCAGTGAGTGGTGTTGCTCTCCGTGCTGGCCTGCGTCTATGAACACCAGTTTCTAAACAAGATAATATTGTGTTCCAACCAACATTTCAAAGTCAGGGTGATGTTCACGGTTTCAAAATGAACTCGCAAAAACAACAGGAAATTAGCATTAGCTGTCTAACTACCTTGACAGGAGAGAAGAACGGTGTTGGCTGAATGGAGCTCTAGCCGATCACGAGCTACTCATTTACATGCGAGCGTCTCCCTGTCCTTGAAAGAAAAGCACCAGCCTATTGGCTTCCAGATGACGATTTTCAATTCAGGGATGTTTCATGCATATCGGTTTCAGTTGTGTTGCATTTTTATTTTATTCTGTTTGCCTAGTTGTACTACTCTTGTACCAGAAATGAGCATTTTATTACAGCTGAGTTTTCGATATAAGTTAATCAAACCTAAAATGAAGACTTCTACATAGAAATGAAAAGCCATTTTGGATTTAGTGAGTTTTAGGCACTGCCAGTTTTCACTCTGAAATGCTGGGGAATACTCTGTTTAACATTTATAAATCTGGCAGGTGCTATCAGTGAGTCACAATATATTTGAACTACCCAACAGAAGAGGCACTGGATGCCACTGCCATTGGTCATTCATTAGCACCTGGGAGTCACTGATTCTCCGGAGTTTGCTCTTGGACAGAATCATTATGGACTGTTGTTTTTACAAATGAAACTATATGTATTTTTTCTGGCAACAAAAAAGCAGAGGCGGTCATAATTTTTTGAAAGGGAAAGATGGTAGAAAATGTAAGTGACCCATAATTGCTCTGCTCCTAGAGATAGATAATCCCTTTCACAGTGTATATACTTGTGAACACATACTCAGATGCACTCACATGTGTTCTCACACCTCTGTTTATATAGGCTGATCCTGTTGATTCTGTCACATATCCGACTTTTTCCTCCACTTCACAGTACCTTGTAGATAAGTTTGCCCATCATTATCTCATCATTTTCCAACAGCCATTGAATAGATGCAGGGTGGTTTACTTGATCCCTGTTAATGGGCATTTAGACTATTCCTCAGTTTTCACAAGTAAATTCACAGCTGCAAAGATTATACTTGTGTGTACATTTGGGGGGCATTAACTTCATTGTTTCTCTAGGACAGATATTTTTAAAAATTAGAGTTGGTGTGCTAAAGGTTTCTTTTTGACATATTGCCCACTTGCCCTCCTTAGAGGTTGTACAAAGTTAGACGCCCACTAGCAGTTTAAGAATATCCCCGTTTCCCCGCATCCTTGCCAACACTAAAGATTACACGACATTTGAAAAGTCTTTGCCAACCTGGTGAGGAAAGAGCATTTGTCCCCTCCCCCCCCCCTTTTTTTAAATTGTGAGGAAAGAGCATTTTTTAATTGTTACTGTTGTTCATTGCTAGGGAGGTCACAGTACACATGTGCACACATATAAATATAGGTGCACACAAACACAATTTGCATTTCTTTGAATTGCCAGTTTGTGTCCTTTGTCCACTTATCTATTCAGGTGTTTATCATTTTTTATCTTTTACAGAGTTAAGGTTATTAATCTCTTAGTCACAAATGCTGCATGTTTTCTCCAGTTTTTCATTATTTTTGGGAATTTAAAGTGGCACCAAAAAGAGGGGGAGAGAGCAAGACAAAATTGACAAACGGGAGACAGGCAGGCCGTATCCAGAGTTTTGGTTTGTTTTTCAGCCCAAACAGTATGTTACAGAATTTGAGTTAATTATTAATGCTTAAAATGGGAAGATATCTAGCGATTCGAGAAACATCAGAAGCTCTAACACCGAGCCTGCTTTCTCTCAAGGCTGCAGTGGCTCAGTAGGTGCAGCCGCTTTAGGGGAAGGAGGGGCTCTCCAAGTCCCCAGTGTCTCTTCCTTCCCATCTCTTCATGTTGAAGTCCCGGTACCCCATCTCCCTACTTACATGTCACCCAGCCAGCCTCTGAGGAGTGTGGAGGTGGTGGTTATGGCTTTATTGTACCCTAGTGCAGGGCGTATTTAAGAGTATGGGAATTAAAAGAGTATTTAATTTAAAACTGCATATAGACCATCTTCTTCCCCCCCCCCCCCCCTTTTTTATGAGGAAATAGAATCCTAGAGATTTGCCATAGGTCCCTTCCCTATAAGAACCGTAAAATACCATCCATGTGTAGAGCTGAGTATAGTTTCATTTGTTTCAAGAACTTGTCCAGTGTTAGCTATCCCAGATACTAGCTTTTAAATAGTAATTTTAAATTTTAATGTAAACTTGTGGGTAGGTTAGGACAGAATTTTGCTGGGGGAACGAATTAGTAAGTCTGTGTGTATGTGTGTGTGTTTTAAAGATACTCCTGTGCTCATGAAGAATATATTCCCAGGACATGTTGGCCCTACGTTTATTTAACTCTCATGCATCAAAATAGTTAGTATTAGAGCGAGTGAGAATCTAGTCTTGTTCTGTTCAGCATGGTAGCCAGTACTCACATGTGGCTCTTGAGCATTTGAAATGTATTCCAAATTGAGCATTGAAATGCTATTCCAAATTGAGATGTCCTGTAAGTATAAAATAACATACTGGATGCTGAAGAGGTAAGAAAAAAATGTTAACTAATAAGTGAGGGAGTTGGGTCTGGAGATGAATTGTTTTGATTCCCACTAACCTTCCTATTTAATGAAAATACGAAACGAACACTGAGTTCTATTCATATATAGTTCAAAGACGTTTTTCTAAAAGATAAGGGTTTTGTTACTATTTTTTTAAAGCACAACTTTTATTTGATGCTACAGAGAAATTTTTCTCATCTCTACTCATGAACCTAAGATTGACAAAAGCTTAGCTAGAATAAAGTATACCGAGTGTGACCTTGTGACCTTACTGTAGTCCATTTGTTATTTAAAAGAAGCTTTAAAATTTTGTGGAATGCTTTCATATCAAGTTCTCACAAGATTTGAACTCAGCAGAGTGAACGAGAAGACCTTCCTCTAGCTTTAGGGCCAAATACTAACTACTCTTAGAAATCTTTGTCAAAGCTTCAGATTTGGGAGATTCGGGAAAACCAGTTTTTTTAAAGAACTAAGAGTCCTCCTGGGATATCACAGAAGTAGTTATAGTTATTCAACAAAAGAGAACAGAAAAATGAACCTGAAATTTTTTTCCACTTAAATCAGCAGATGAAACTAATGGTGAAGACAGGCAGTAGTGCTTTGTTGCTAGAATACAATTCTGTTTATTTTTCCCCTCCCAAGCCCTTACTTTTCAGCCTGGCCTTGCCTTGCAGATTAGTCGCTATTACTTCATTCATGGATTCATTAATGTATATTGGGAACATACTGCATTCAAGGGACTATGGTAGTTGTGAGAAAGGTAAATGCATAGGAACTAGTGTACAAATAACATATAGGGTAAAAAATAGTGTTTACAGAGAAGCCTAGGACTTCCCTGGTGGCCCAGTGGTTAAGAATCCTCCTGCCAATGCAGGGGACACGGGTTCGAGCCCTGGTCCGGGAAGATCCCATATGCCGCCGAGCAACTAAGCTCATGCACCACAACTACTGAGCCTGCTCCCTGGAGCCCGCGTGCCTAGAGCCCATGCTCTGCAACAAGAGAAGCCACTGCAATGAGAAGCCCGTGCACCACAACGAAGAGTAACCCCACTCTTGCTGCAACTAGAGAAAGCCCACGCACAGCAGTGAAGACCCAACACAGCGATAGATAGATAGATAGATAGATAGATAGATAGATAGATAGATAGATAGATAGATAGATAGATAGAAGCCTAGCTAAAGGGCTGTGAAAATCAACAGGAGAAACTGTTTCTGATTGGCAGATCAGGGAAGACTTCCCCGAAAAAGAGCAGAAAGCTCCTGTGTGCAGAGTGCGGGGAGGATTTGAACATACGGAGAGGGGCAGAGAGGAGAGAGCACATAGGAAAACCATGGGCTGGACATCATGAGAAGCAAATCCTACGTTGTGTCTGTGTGTTGAATTCCAGCAGGGGCTGGAAAGGTTTGTCAAAGGCGAATCGCAAAGGGAATTACACTCCGTGTTAGTACCTTAGTTTAGGCTTTGCTCTGTAGGTCATCTGCTTAGGGGAAGAGCATTTTCAGCACCATCCTTCAGTAAGATTAATTTATCAGTGGTGTGCAGGATTGATTGAAAGGATGCTAGATTGGATGAAGTACCCTGTAAAGAAACCATTATACTGGTTCAAGCAATTATTAATGGGGAAACTGAACTGGACATCTCTGTCTTTAAGAGTAGAATTGAATTGGGTTTGGAAGTAAAACCAGGAATGAAATATCATATGTGAAAATCCATAATAATAGTATTAGCTCACATTTAATGAGTGCCTACTCTGTGCTGAGCTTTGTTGGAGAACTTTGCCACTTATTTCAGTTAGTTCTTAACAGTCACTTAGGATGTAGATGACAACACCGAGGCCTGGAGAGGTTAAGTCCCTCCCCCAGTAACACAGTCTATGAGTAGCAGAGCCAGAGCTGACCGTCCATCAGTCTGAATCCACACTGCATATTGCTTTGCTGAGGGGTTCATGATGGGAATTTTTCAAGTAACAAACTCCCACCAATGTAGTTGAAACACACTTCATTTTAGAAAAATTTATTTTGGACAGAACGTCTTTGAGGTTGCAGCTACGATATGTAGCTAAATGAACAATAAAACCATTATTTTATAAAATAATCATGTTTAAAAATGAGGCAAAATTGATGATGCTTTCATTTGACAGGCTATTCCCAAATTGCGGTGCATAGTAATTCTTCAGGTGGGGTGACTGGAATGTGCATCAAGGCTCTAACACAAAGATGACTGTTAGCTTTAAAGAAACCCATTTAATTGGCCTGCTGAGATCCCTGACACCTCACCCTTTCCTCAGAGTTAAGGGAGCATGACTGGCTTAAAAACTGAAAGAGCTTTGATGATTACAGGGTGGGAGGAAAAGGAGATGCTCTTCCTAAAACGCCCTCCAGAGGGGAAACAACTGCAGCTAAGAGAGGCAGAGACAAGCCTTTTTTTTTTTTAGGAAACATCTTTATTGGAGTAGAATTGCTTTGCAACAGTGTGTTAGTTTCTGCTGTATAACAAAGGGAATCAGCTG
This sequence comes from Balaenoptera musculus, assembly GCF_009873245.2. Classification (NCBI taxonomy): domain Eukaryota; kingdom Metazoa; phylum Chordata; class Mammalia; order Artiodactyla; family Balaenopteridae; genus Balaenoptera; species Balaenoptera musculus. The sequence goes on from NC_045796.1 coordinate 32,509,199, forward strand.
TACATATACATATATCCCCATATCTCTTCCCTCTTGCGTCTCCCTCCCACCCTCCCTATCCCACCCCTCTAGGTGGTCACAAAGCACCGAGCTGATCTCCCTGTGCTATGCGGCTGCTTCCCACTAGCTATCTGTTTTACATTTGGTAGTGTATATATGTCCATGCCTCTCTCTCACTTCATCCCAGCTAACCCTTCCCCCTCCCCATGTCCTCAAGTCCATTCTGTACGTCTGCGTCTTTATTCCTGTCCTGCCCCTAGGTTCTTCACAACTGAGACAAGCCTTTTGTTTTGTTTTGTTTTTGAACAAATGGAAATTCAGGGAAAACATCTCAAAATTGACTCTCCTGGAAGCAAAAATACTTAATTGACTTGTGGTGCTAGCAAACTTTGAACTGAATTTTTGTCTTTGAAGTGAAATTGTGTTGCCATGTATGTTAACAAGCACAATATATCTGGCACTCAGAGGGGACAGAGATCAGGGGGCCAAGCTTGTCCTGAAAGACCTAAATCTGAGACATGAGCCCCAAAGGGCCCACACGAGAGCCTCTTAAGAAAAGAGCAACCCCCAAAAGAGCATTAATATATTCAGGCAAACCAAGAGATACAAAACCATTTTGCTGAATTATTTGTAGAAGAGATATTGAGTGCCATTTGACCGAGAAGGAAAAAACGCTAGATTTCATTTTTCCGTCTGTATTCAGAAGCCACACAAATATCTGTGAGAGCAGGAAACACTAGTAGGTTAGGGAGCAGATTCCATAGAAGCAGTTCTCCAGCTTAATGGTCTCAGGAACACTTAAAAATTATTGAAGAGCCCAAAGAGTTTTTTGTTTATGTGAATTTTATTAATTGAAATTTGATCTATTTATATTATAAATCAAATAGTTTTCAATATATTTATTCAGTTAAAAATCATCACCTAGTGAAAGAAGCCTGTCTGAAAAGGTATCATGTACTGTATGATTCTCACTATATGCCATCCTGGAAAAGGCAAAATGTCGAAGACAGTAAAAAGATCTGTGGTTGCCACTGATCCCACGAGAAGAGTCTCTAAATATTGGGAAGCTATCAAGCTCAAGGTGGCCAAAATACAGTTTCCAAGAGTTATAATTTTCACACGAAAGCTTGAATTTTATCACTGGCAACAAGTTCTGTCAATTGTTTGCCTTGCAGTGACAGGCTTATCTCATTTTCAAGAAAATGCCTGCCAAGTATCCAGTTGAGCAACGTAGTTTGTCAGTAATTCTCTCAAGTAAAGAAAGTGTTTTAATGAAAACAGCAGCTTCAACTCACAATTCAAACATTCATACAAATTCACTTTCCTCCTAGACATCTACTGTACTTCTCTGTATGCAGCAGGAATGTGTTATGCGTACTTTCCATTTCATCACACAGAATATTAAAAAGATGTACTCCAGGGTAGAGATGTAAGAAAATTAATATTTTTTTCTGTTTCATCCAGGACATCCTTAAGTGAAACTGGCTTGCTTTCTTTTTATTTCACTGTGAGTGCATGGTGGTAAAGAATGCAGTGACTTCGGGTACAGTTTGGTGTCACTGCCTTGACCTGTGCTAAGATGCCAACTGGTTTACTCACCGTTGTTTCTGCATCATCAGTGAAAATGTCCACACCTGACAAGGGCAGATAGTGTCTTAGGATGATTATGAAATAGTTTTGACTTTATAACCCCCTGCAAGAGCCATGGTGACCCCCAAGGTCTGCAGACCACAATTTGAGAACTGGTGGGTCTAAATTATAGTGGTAATACAAACATTGTAAGAATTGACTATTTCCTGGTCTAACCACATAGAAATTTATCATACTTGCATTTTTGGCTCTAGGATTTTATATTCTTACAATGAAAATTCTGTTTTAAAATTAAATATGCAAATTGAGAGCCAAGGAAGAATAAAATGAAAGTTTAGAAATAACTGAAATCCATAAACTATCATATTTAAAGCCAAATTTCACACCTGAGTACACGGACCTCATGTTTATTTAGGAAATAGTTGCATTGTGCCTTACATAAATAATTTACTCATGTTTTCAAAATCTCAGGCTATATTACTGCCCTGTGGTAATTGAATCTTCATTAATCTGAAAGGTTATGTTTTCTTCATTATTTTAATTATTTCAGATAAAAGCCACAGCTTTGCATTTTTATTGAGACTCCCCTCTGGATGAGCACTTTACCACTTGTCATTAGGATGATTTTTTTTTAAGTGCACATTTGCTGTTCACCGAATCAGTTTCTGGAGTAGAGCACGATCTCCAGATTGAGACCATGTGAGCCCCTGTCTCTGGAAACTCCAAGGTTGTGCTTTTCAGATGACTTCATAGAACTGTGCTTGAGCTTGACTGATTTCCCACGGCTCATCAGGCACACAGAGAAAGATAAATTGAAGACTGCACTGGACACTCTGTAAAGACTTAAGGCAAAGTAGGCAACCAGCATGTATCCTTGAAAAATTTAGACATAGAATTAGACCTGTGATTAGATGAAACAGCTACATTGACCTGTTCTCACAATGGCCAAAAGAGGGGACACAAGCTTAGGAACGTGATTTTAGTAGTTAGAAATGTTCAGTGACATTGGTATAGTCTGGGGGTGGGAAACTGAAGCAAGGAAATAGTGGTTTGGGTTTTTGTTTTTCTTTACTTGACCAAAATTCTGATAACATAAAGTATAACTCATACTTAACAGCTATAACCATATCCAAACTCGAGGTGAATGATGACACTGTCAAAAGTGAAAGTAGGTTGAATTAATGCCAATAATAATAATTAATATCTGTCAATTTGCATTGACAAAGAATCCAGAAATCTGTGTATAAGAGGTAGAATTCAAACTAAAAAAAAAAAAAAAAAAAAAAAAGCTCTTAAAACTTGTACAGGTCTTACATGAAGAACCAGTGCCTAGTTTCAGATTGAATGGGATATGTGATAAATTATTTAATTATTTAGACCCAAAATGTAGTTTGTTTAAAATGGCAAAATATTAAGTTTTATTTTTTTTCCCTCACAGATACATGCTAAAAGGACAGAAAAATGTTAAATGTCAGATGCTTGTATATTAATGGCATTGGTGATTCCAACCTTTTCTCCTTCCCAGCTCAAAAGCTGGATGTTTAGTACTTGGGAATACATTTCTCTATGTGTTTAAGTGCAGGACGCAGTCAAAAAAGATAGGTGCATGTGTAAATAAAACCCTTTATACAATAAATTACTCCTATTTATCAAGAACAGTAAGGAACTGGGTGTTCTGACACATTGAATATCTAATTAACTCAGAGTTACTCGATTTATAGTTTTTAAACAATGAGAAAAATGCATTGAACATTAAAATTACAATAATATAATTTTCTTTGATTATTGATGTTGTTTGGAATCCTAAGAGCACGTTAGGCTGTCATTTGCAATACATATTACGAGAAAAAAAATTGATTTATTTTGCTTTCTAATGGGTTTGATTGTGAATAAATGAAAGGTAAATGATATTTGAATTACATGGGTAACTCTCTTTTTCTCTACATATATTTCAAGAATTGCTGAAGCTCTTTGAAACCAAGAACTCTTTGATTCAGTTCCTACATATTCCTAGATTCTTATTTGTCTGCTAATGGCTGAAACAAATTTAATTTTAGCCTCTTTTACAAATTAAAATTTTAATTTTTGGTGAAAACAGATTCAGTGAAATAAGGTGTCCTGGAGTGTAAAGGAAATGGAGAATGGAGTCCTAAACCCTGTTCTTTCTGTAGATTTCCAGGTAGTGGTAAAGTCAGGGGATCATTTTCCGTAACATAAGCTAGGCGGAGTGGCAGTTGTGTTCAACAAATGATACATATTCACTAAGCGAAGAAAACGATTACCAGCTCTCAAAAAACAAGAATAGACAGGGCTTCCCTGGTGGCGCAGTGGTTGAGAATCTGCCTGCCAATGCAGGGGACACGGGTTCGAGCCCTGGTCTGGGAAGATCCCACATGCCGCGGAGCAACTAAGCCCGTGAGCCACAACTACTGAGCCTGCACGTCTGGAGCCTGTGCTCCGCAACAAGAGAGGCCACGACAGTGAGAGGCCTGCCCACCGCGATGAAGAGTGGCCCCCGCTCGCCGCAACTAGAGAAAGCCCTCGCACAGAAACGAAGACCCAACACAGCCAAAAATAAATAAATAAATAAATAAATAAATAAATACACTATTTAAAAAAAAACAGAATAGACAAACAGCACAATTGAAGGCCACACAACTCTCTAATACAATTTGATTGGTAGTTGTAGCTGATCCCCTTACGGACCCCCACATTTCTGTTCATGATTACTAACCTAAAAAAAAGAAGACTGCGTTTCTCCAATGAGTTTTTTGGTTTTTTTCCCTGCCTAGAATCAAGCACAAGTCCTACTGAGTAATGAAATAGCCTAAAGCAGACAATAAGGTGGGAAGCAATGAATTTGATTAGCCAATCAGTCCTGAATAATCAAAAGGCTATCCTAATATCTGTGATAAATCTGATTGGTGGGGAATTTTTTCATTAAAACAAGACAATTTTATCTAACCAAAAGAATGTACAATCTAATTGACTTTGGACCAGTGCCTCTTGGAAAGGACATTAGTTGCTGCTCTCTGCTGACTTCTCTAATCACCTACCATTTGCCAAAAATTTCACCCAAACTGCAATAGAAAGTGAAACAATTGCCTTCTTAAAACTTTTCTCTTGCAGGGACAGTGCATCAACCTTATTTTTTATCTGCCTCCCTGTCCACTTTTATTTTAGTCCTCTCTCCTCTCTACCTACTTTTGGTGGTGGGCTTCCTCAAGACTTATACTCACGTGAGACTAGTTCCATCTGTTGGTTTCACGTATCCCTTGGTGCCGACTTGCAGATCTATATCCCTAGTGCTAAGACAACACCCGGGCTCTAGGCCTATTATTCTCCTTCTATTTTTGAGGTCCCAGACTCTAAACCTGACAATGTCCTCTGGTACTTCCAATCAAATCCAAGCTCTTCCTCTCCTGGGCTTGTCATGCCTTCTGTGAACTGGCCACTCCTGGTTCCCTGACCTGTCTCCTGCCTCTTGTACTGAGGTCATTGCAGTAGATGGACAGTTGGCTGTTTTGTTTTTTTGTCTGAATGCTCTTTCTGAATTCATTATTTTTTGTCTATTAGATCAAGCTCATACTTCTCAGCCTGTTATTAAAAAAGTAGGCCCAGTATTTTTTTCTTGCCTTCTATTACTCACCATACCAATACTTAGCTTCCATAACTTCCATTTCTCCACTGTCCTATCCCCTCCACCCCACCCCATTCATTCCTGTTCTCCACCCCATACATCTGTATACTCATCTTACCTATCAGGCACTTTCTCACTTCCTTGCATTTTTCCTCATTCTGTTCTCCCAACCTGAGGCAGCTTTTATTCATTTCAATGAAGTCAAAATTACTTTTTCTTCTTCTTTGAATCTAACTTTAAAACCTACATTGGTTTCTCTTTTTTTTTAGATTTTTATTATATGAATTACCTCTGTTTTATAGTTAACTTTTTGGTCAGATTCTTATTTGCCACTTGTTTCTCATGTGCTAGTCAATCCTTCAGGTATTTTAAGGCCCTCAGGGGTAGATCAGGCTCTCATGCTTGTCTTCTGGTAAAATACTGTTTACTGTAGAAACAGGCAGATGGGAACGGTTGATTACTTGATTCGGAATTTGGTGAATCTTACTTACATTTTTTTCCCAAGCCTGTCTTTGGAATATTTAAGCCTTGTCTCTTTTTTTTCCTCCTAGAAATTCATTTTGTAGACAACATTCAACTTTGTGAACCTGAAAAATTTTGACCATTCCAAGTCTTAATGCCACACCACTGCTCCAGCGAATTTATACTACGACTGGTAACAATGGCCAGAAGCCTGAAGAATTAAAATGCCAACACCAAACCTTACCTTAACAGCTCTGGTCTATACCGTTCCCCCGCATTTTAATATATTATTTTGTTTTATAACCACTTCTAAATATTCTTGGTTATTTCTTTTCTTTGTTGTTTTTTTTTTTTTTTTAGTTAGTTTCGTTTTTTGTTTCCTGTTTACTTTGTGTACAACTACCTGCTTTCTGTGACTCATTTTGAGCAAATGATAGTGAACAAAGCCAGCCCCAGCTGGTAAGGTGCTGTTCACTGGAACAGGTGCTGTTGTGCGGAAAGGAGACTCTGTGACTAATTCCGATAGTGGCTTTCCTTTTTCCGGATGCTTCCCATTGAGTTCTTACAAGTCAATATTTACAGAGTTCTCAGTTTGCAGTAAATATACTTGTATGAGAAAATATTAATGCAGATTAAAGGCGTTTCTTACATCGTGAAAATTTTCTAATGTTTGAGAATTTCATTGGGGCTATTTTTTGATATTGAACCCTTTTGACTTTCCCGTACCGTGACTTTTTGCTTTTAGCGGAAAGTCCGGGAATCTCCAAACTGGAGAATTATGATGAAGTTCACTGACCACGCACTGTGTTTAGAGGCCCTGTTGCACCACAGTGCCGGTGCTTCTCAGACACGGGCTCTTCGGCAGCATTCCAGAAATAGGAGGGGAGAGAAAGCGATATTTTCCCTCCTACTAAAATATTCAGGCAGCTTAAAAACCTTAGTGCTTTCTTAACATGTCCAAATTTCAGTACTTTCCATTATTTGAACACTCGTGTAGAACACTTTGCTTTGTATTAAACCTCCTTGTCTCCACGTAAAACTGACCTTTTGTTATCGAGCAGGCATATCTCTTTCAGATAGCGTGGTGATCCACACAGGTGTGAGGTTGCCAGGGCGAGGAGTTAGGGCCATGGTGGTTTTTTGACGGTTGTAAGAAGGCTACACCATTTAAAGCTGACACCAGAGACCTGATAGGGACTTATTAACTGTATTGAACAGTCTTTCTTTTGCTTTGGCCCTATGTATAGTTATGATGCCAGATTAGATTCCTAGCAGCTTCAAGTTGTATTAAATGATATTTTGCTTTCTGTAATACTGTTATAAAATAAAGTTTGTTTATTCTCTAAACTTGTCACTTCTCTTTTTATGAAGGTTTAAAAAGATAAGCTCGAGTCATACTGTCAGTCAGAAGTTCTAGTATTTTGTGGGATGTAGCATTTTTAAAATCTGTTATTCAGATCGTTTATAATTTCATGCTGCTGCCAGCATCACCAATTGCAAGTGGCTAAACCAATGTCGAATGTTTGTAAATCTACTATTTAGAATGCCAGTTCCTTCTGCCTGGTTACATAATCCACCCCAGCTTGTACAAGTTCTCCAAGGCATATTTTTGCTTGTCTTCTTTGTGTATTTTTTGTTTTGTTTCAGGAAATACCTTAGCTGCACCATCTGAAACCTGGTCCTCTGCTTCAGTTTTGCTTAACAGTCCAGTGGGTCTTAGTGCATCAGGCAGAACGGGCTCTGCTGAGGGCTGCGTCCATGTCTCATCAGGATGGTTCATTGTGAAGCTTTTGCCCAGACACATGAGATGAAGTGCTGGATTTTCTTTCAAACGTTAAAAGCATTATATAGCAAGTGACCAACAGGGTGTGGTATATTCCATCTAAAATGTTCTGTAGACTGTCTTTCCCTAGTTGTTTAAGGTGAGCATGTTAAATATAATTTGCAATGACTGTCTTCTTTGGGATCAGTTCCCACTGATATCTCTCACCTTGTGAAAGATCTTTCTCACTTTCTCTAGAATTATTACAAAAACAATTCCTCTTTGGGGAAGCATATCTCAGCAAGCCAAGCCTTAGAAATATTATGGAACCAAATGTGACTCTGTAAATATAATTTTCATCAGAAAGTGTGTATGTATAACATTTGTATTTAAAGCAGAGGTTGATCTGTCAGGGTTTTTTTGAGAACCATATCCTTCCACATGGAAGGAAATCATAGGAGGTAAGTATGTCTATAGCAGCTCCAGTGGAAGAGGAAATGCATTGTTCAGGCCAGGCTCAGTTTTACCAGCTGAGATGGCAAGGACAGAGTTTGGGGTCCCAGAGACATCTAAAGTATCTGTGGGGTCTTGGTATCTGAAGAGCAGCTGAAAACAGTGTTGATCATGCCACCTGTGACTATGGCAGCAAGACTGTCTATTTTAGTATTTTGTATTTCTTGCAAAATAATTCTCAGGATGTTATAACCTCATTCTGTGAGCTGAGCGTTCAAAACCCCAAGTGATAGAATAAGAAAATAGGTCAACAGCGTTCACTGCCGTGAGACGTCCAGGCGCTAATCGTTTATCTTAAGTCAAAAGCAATATAATTTGGGGGTGATAAGCAATAATTCCTTTTAGTTGTATAGGGTTTTTATGAGTATTTCACATAAACCTTCCAGCGATCCTGTGTGGAACATGGGAAACAGAGCAATTCATTTTCCACAGGCCACAGCAGGATAAAAAATGAGGTTGTTAAAAAAAAGTGTATAGAGTTGGTGAATTTTGGGCATTTCACTGTTGTGAGTAGCTTCTGTTTCCCTTTATGATGCACGTAGCATTCCTCACTGCATAGGCCACAGTTCATGGAGTGATCATCCCCAGGACTCCGGCAATGAAGCAAACTGTAGCATAACGACTGCCCAGCATGGACTTCATTACGTTTTCCCCTTACTTATGGATAAAATTATATAGTGTCTGAGAACATCATATAATTGAGAATTAAAAATAATATGAGGATAAGGAGGAGTGAGTCGTGGTTTAGGTGAAACAAGATTGGCCATGAGTTGATAATTGCTGAAGCCAGGTGGCAGTAAATGGGGGTTCTTTATATCATTCCGTTAGAATATTCCATGGTAAAAGACTAAAAAATGCCATAAAGCCCCATGATTTTGAAAAAAGGTCCTGTCTCCATGTACTGTGAGGTAGTACATTGCTCTTCCGGGTGTGGTGCTCTGGTCAGTTTCCAGCAGAGTCTTAACGCACTTGCACTATAGAATAGGACCGGGGTTTACGAGGGCTTGCACAGATCCTTGCATGCACGTGCACCTGTTCACGTATTTGCCGGGATTAGGCCACGATGCGGAGCTGGCCCCGGAAGAGAACACGGTCAGCTGGCAAATCTGAGGTGTGAAACTCCTGACCCTTGGCCACAGGGTCAAAAACACTGACCCTTTGTATAGTCATGATGCCCAATTAGGTTTATAGTAGCTTCAAGTTGTATAAAATATTTTGCTTCAAAAACACTGGCTTCAGTGCTTCGTGACCACCTAGAGGGGTGGGATAGGGAGGGTGGGAGGGAGATGCAAGAGGGAGGAGAAATGGGGATATATGTATACGTATAGCTGATTCACTTTGTTATACAGCAGAAACTAACCATTGTAGAACAATTACACTCCAATAAAGATGTCAAAAAAACAAAGAACAAACTGGCTTCAGACTCCTACAGATGGGTGTTTGCCCTACTCTGAGTAACTGAACCATGTGACTTCAGTGAAGGTACTTAAACATCTATAAAGTGAGGGTAGTAATACATCCCAGTGTAGGGGTATTCTCATGGTTCGATGAAGTAAAAATGTATAAAGTGCCTAGTGGAGCTCCTGGCACAATATTGCCCTCCAAAAAAGCGATCGCTATGAATACTAACAGCACTGTGCGTGAGTTAACCCACCAAAGGCAAGTTATGGGAGATACTGCCAGTCTGAGCTGTGTTCTTGTGAGAACTTTACAGAGTAGAACTCTGTACCCTTAGGAACTAGGTTACTTGGGAAGCCTGTGGGAAGGTTTTGGCTTTGAAGTTGTGTGGACCCAACTTCCTTGTGAGCCCTGCAGTGTCAGGAACCCCTTATGGTCTACTCATTCTCTGCTGTATGGCAACTAAGGTGGCTAGTGTAAGACAGCACAATCCTTTCCTAAGACGGGCTGCAGGCTTCCTAACCACAGATTCTTTGATGGACTTCGAGGGGCTAGGCTTTCCCACAATATATACAAAATCATGGGTATATGCATGTTTCCTACAGAAAAAAAAAAGATTCCTATCTTTAATTAAATTCTCAAAAGGCTTCTTTATTACCTAAATAAAGGTTAGGAATCTCTGCTCTTTAAGAATCTAGGTTTTGGAATATGGATTTGAACATTTTTTTAATGGAAAGAATTTCAATCTGGTGTTAATTATAAATAAAATTTCTTGAATACATATTTCCTGTTTATGTTCTGCCAGGGTGAATGCCTTTGCGTAAATTCTGATAAACTCAGAGGCCTCTTCTGATTAGCACACTAATTATAAAATCAGAAAGCAAGACTCAAGAGCATTTGTTTGGAAAATTCTAACTTTTAATAAACAAGTCAGAAAATTGATTTCCAAAATGTGTTTAACTGTTATGAATTCTTATTTCTGAGATAACAGTTTTGCCAAAGAACTTAAGATTTCAAGGAAAAGCTGTTGTTGGTGTGTGAACGTGCTTATCTGTTCTCAATTTTCCAGTTGCTACTAAATTACATCTAGAAAATACTGGTGGCTGTTACCTGGTCAGATTACTTAGAAGTTTTTTTTTTTTTTTAAGGGTTGCAAATAATACTTCAGAGAACATGATGTGTGCCCTTCCTTGCTCCGTTTTCTGTTTTATCAACGTGTATAAGCTCAGAATGTGAGGCAGCGGTCATGGACTTGTACTGTCCCAATGCCAAATTTCCAAATTACCAACACAGTTAATGAGAGAGATAGATATTATTAACAATTTTAGGTTAGCTCTGTAAAAAAATTTTTTTTCATTGAATAAATGGCAATGTAACAGAACTTACAACACCCATTAAAGTATTTTATTGAAGGTCTCATGTTGGGGAAACAGAATTGGGAGTTCGTTCAGATACTAGAACATTAGAAATAAGGTTAGGAAGTGTTGAGGTGAAACCACTTAGGAACGTTTTGGGCCCCTGATGAAAGGCTTTGGAGCACAGGAGGAAGCAGAGTGTAGGATGAGGTAAGGAGCCCACCAGCCTGGTCTAGGTGGCAGCAGCAATGACAAGGAAGCAGGCAGTCCAAACCGGAAGGAACTCTTACCCTGGACTTTGAGCAGGTGGAGAGCAGAGACGTGACCGGGCAGCTGATGGGCTGCGCTCTGTGAGGGACTAGTCAAGTCCAGTACAGTGCCTTCAAGCAGGTGGTAGAAAAATTCTGGGACTTGGTCTCTCTGTAGGAAAACTAACGTTTCTGTTCCTCTCTACACATAAAGAGCATTCATGACTCTACTCATGATTTCAATGGACATTCTTTGTACTCATCTCATTCAGCAGCAACAAAGGAATCAGGTCTTGCTTTACACAACTTGTTTATGTTGAGAACATGTATGTTTCGAGCTCCTCTGTTACCATAGCAGCTGAGATGCATTTTCCCTGGTAAGGCAGAGGTGGTGGAACGCATCAGTCAGGCTTCTGTTGTGCCTGTTTCCAGAAGAAGGTAGAGCAAACCCTGGTGGCTGAGCCACAGATTTGGCCGGCAGCTGGGAGTACGATGCATCCTTTCCCCACCTTCTGTCCAAGAAAGCATTTTACATAAGCTGATTTCCACCAGAGGCTAAAAAGAGATCCCTCTCAGAATTGAAAGAATATTGTCATTCCTTCCATATGGCATGCACACTTATTCTAAATTACCTCAGTCTGGAAGCCCCAGGAGACATTTTCATTGTAATCAAATGCCATAAAATACAGAAATGAGTGTCTCCAGTTGAACAGTGAGTTTTATGATATGCAAGAAGTGCAAATGGAGACTAATAACTCACTGGATGCATATGAAGAATTTGAGACTGGGGGAGGGGGAGAGAAACAGAAAATATCTGGCACTAGTGGCGCATTCTTGCTTTGGGTCGGCCAAACAATCTTTTGCATGTTTGTATGTCACTGCAGAAATTGGTGCATTTCTTACAGGTGAACAAATTCATTATGTGTTATAAAGTTAATCTGTCTAATAGCCTGTTGGATTCATATGCAAACATAAGAATACAATCAGACTTACACTTAGGACATGTTAAGTGTCTTTTGTTAATGTTAGCTAGGAAAACTGTGAAGAGCCCGGTAGTAATCACAATCTATTTGAACTACTACTTTGAATTAAATGTTTCTTTTCAGTTATCTAGTTTGGCTATTTGGGGTTCCCACTGAAAGAAGAATTGTGCTAGTGAAACGTTGACTTCTTTCCATATTTAGAAATAGCTCCCCGGTGTTTTGGTTTAGAGGCAAAGTCTTGAGTTATTCTCCATATGAGTCCCATGAACTTGATGTTCTTTCCTTTTCCCACCAAATTGCCAGTATTTCCAAGTCATGTCATGCTGAAAACTACTTTCATGGTGATGCATACCGAGTATCGAGAGACTCTGCTTGTTTTGTGGGTTCTCACAATGATGATGCGATTTGTGAAAGCAATTGGGAAAAGGGGAGAAGTAAACCAAGGGCCAGAAATGATGCCTTAAAAGGTGTCATTTCAGTGTTGCCGAACTTCAAGGGAGGAAGTGGGAACTCTCACAGCAGGAATCCACAGGCGCTCATCTTTTGCTATTTATTTGATCTCTACCAGAGTATCTTCACCTCCAAAGTCAGAATAATGCGGGCTTCCACGGGATTATGTAATAATGATGCTTAAGAATTTTAGTTTGAAAATAGTGCCCTTCAGAGTAGACATAGTCCTATAAAAGTTAAAAAGTTACAGTGTGCCTAGTGCATAGAGCACATCCAACAAAATCTTACATTCTTGGGACTCGCCAAAGAACTGCTATTTAAGTCGAGTCTCATAGCTGTCCTCCTGAACCACTTTTCAGAACAAGCATCTTAGTGTTCTTTTTGTCTTGCTGTGGTTCTAGTTTATTAACTATTTGCTAAGCCATTGACCGTTGCTCTCCGACCAGTAGAAATTGACTGTGCTTTAGCCGTTGATCAGTCCCCAACAGTCACGTCTGTTTCTTTCTCTGGTACCGGGAAGAGCTAGCCTTACGATTGTGCTGGTGATCAGGAGTCTGTGACAGTTCTTCATTAACTGAAAGGAAAAATATCAGTTAAAACTGTGGAGGCAGCTGAGTGCCACTGGTCATTTACAACTCCTCAGGGGTTATTGGCCAGCATTTCTACCCTGGTGGCCCCAGCAAGTTACAGAAGTCATCATCATCAGAGCAAGTCCTATTGCAGGATCTCTCCTTTCCTCCTCAACCACTCCCAAAAGAAATATAAATGCTTATTTCTAAGGAGTGGTCCTGGTTAGAGAGGGCAAATTACCACTGTAATAAAAGGTGTTACATGCTAAGTATATTTTATATTCAGTAGATTGTGTTGATTAAATGTATTAAGGCTCCCACATTCAATAAGCATTTATTAAGCATGTCTATTACCCAAGACCCGGGGATATGCAAATGAGCAAGATAGGGTTTCTGTCCTGCTCCTCCCCGCCAAAAATGTGTTTGGGTGTTTGTAAGTCTTTAGACAAGTCAAATTAGTCTCCTTTTTACCTTTTGGCATCTGACTGAAAACCGAGTGTCAACTTTTCGCCACTTACATACTCCTTATGCCCTTAAAATATAGCTTCAGTTAAAGCTACTGAAATATTAAAACTTACCAGTGATGTCCTAATTACTAAATCTGGTGGCATTTTTCCAATCCCCAGTTTTCTTCCTCTGTAGCATTTGACACGAGCCCCCTTTCCATGACCTCCACCCCCAATCATACTCCTCTCTTTGGCTTTTATTATATATCATCTTTCTGTGTATTCTTATCTGCTCCTGTAGCTTCACCTGTTACCTCTCTGGCAATAGCAAATTTGAACTTTAGCCCTGAAATCCTGACAATTATCCTTTGAGATCTTCCTGGTACATCCAAAAAAAAAAAAAATTTCTCTTCCTCACCACCACCAACATGCATAACTGAAACTATTTTTTACTCTTAAAAGTTTATTTTCAGAATTATAATTAAATTATCCAAGCCAGAGACAAAGGAGTTTATAATCTCATAGGAGATAATGTATTTTATAGAATTGAACCTGAAAATGTTCTTTTTGGTCCCCCACATCAAATCCCAGCAATTTATTCTTTGCCAGGCACTTTATATGCCATGTGCTCTAGGACATGAGCACTCTCTCTGACCTTCTATTCTTTTCTGATTCCACACTGCTTGTCATCTCAGTCGAGAGAGGGTATATATGCATTGGATGGTAACAGGTCTTAGGTTACACGAGGCTCAAGACTTAACAGCTAATGTTTCTTGATCACTTATGTGCCAGACACCGTGAAAAGCCTTTTCTCATTTAATTCTTGCAGTGAAATTATGTTGTAGTCACCATTATTATTCTTACTTTACAGGTGAGCAAACGGAGGCATAGAGAAATCAAAATGAGGCAATTTGCCCAAGATCATAGAAACTGATGGATTCAGGACTCAATCCCAGGCAGTCTGACTCCAGAGCCCACACGCTCAGCCACTCAGTTTCACTGCCTTTCCACATAGATTATTGCTAGTTCAAAGGTATTGCTTGAGATAGCTCATGCCTTACATTATAGACTCACTGAAATATGAGTAACTTCTTCCCTCTTAATTACTGAAGGCTAACTGTGCAACAGGTGCTTTGAATGAGGAGCCAGGATACAAATTCTAGAGTGAAAATGGGTGACCTGAAATAATGATGTTGAAAGAAGAGAACTAGAAAATGGAAAACTAGGAGAGAAAGCAAGAGAAAACCCATCATTCCTCAATGAGTTATATCTACCAAGTGAACCAAATGTCTGTGCCAGGCGCAATGAAGAGAGCTAGAGAAATAATTTATCCTTCTGAAAGAGCTTGCAATTTGGCCATCATTTCATTTTAATGGATCTGTTAAGGACAGTGCAGAGATTAGACAGGTGAGATTAGCCAGGTGGCTGTGAAAACATCTGAGTTTGTAACTGTAGAATATTCTGCAGGCAATGAAGTTTTCCTTCTTGGGCCACAGGTGAAGAAATGTAATCTTCTTGACTCAGAGCTAAGTCTTTATGCAGAGGAATCACCATCATCAGTAATTAGCCATGTTACAGAAAGAGATTGATCGAGTCCCCTCAACACTTTTGTAAAATTCTTGCCTTGTTTAATTCTCCCACTGTTGGCTCTCATGTTGGTGATGTTTATTTGCCTGGGCCAAGAGGATTCCTCCATTCAGCAGATACCTTCTGAACACCTACTCTGTGTTCAATACTCCAGGGGTAGTGTTTTGGCTGAGAGGGCTAGCTCTGGAGCCAGACAGCCAGGGTTCAAATCCTGTCTGTACCATTTTCTCGGTGAGTGATCTTGGGTAATTTACTTAATTTTAAGTAAATTTTATATAATTAATTTTATTTCTAAATAAAGATCAATAATTTTATCTTTAAGTTTAATAATAGCTACTAGTTATATTTTAATATTAGTTATTATAATGACACAAACACTGCCTTCTTAGAATTTATAAGTCAGCAGGGGTCATAATGACCAACAGTTGTTCAGAACAGGCACTGTTAAGAACCTTACGTGTATTGCCTCACTTAATCCCCACACCAACCCTACAGCTATGTCCTGCTATTATTTCTATCTCACAAGTGAAGAAACTGAAGCTTCAAGAGATTAGGTAGTGTGGCCATTGTTACAGACCTGGAATTCAAACCTCCATTTGGTTTGACCCTGTCATCTGAGATCTTAACAATTTCACTCTGCCAACCCTTAACTTACTCTTGACTTTTAGAAATACTTATCTGTTTCCTTTTGGATTGCTGACTATCAAAACATATATATAAAGTTCAGTGAGAGATGCCTAGCCGCGCTGTACATTTTCCATACTTTGGTTAACTGTATTAGAATGTCAATTGCTGAAGGCCAGAACCTGATCGCTTACCTGACCTTATTTTACATCTAGCTTCATACAAAAACTTTCAGGCATTCAAGAGACACAATTTCTTTTCCATAGTGACTATTTTTGGCAATGTTGGTTATTTTAGCAAGCCATTTGTTCATGATCAGGGTGATAGTATTTTGAGCGGCACTGAAAGTAGCAGTATAGGAATCTCAGGACTTGGGGAGAGAAGATAATCAAAACTTCCACCCGAGGAGAGGTGACATGTCCCTGGCAGTGGTGGATGAAGGGTTTGGTGATGGAAAGTTCAAGACCCAGACCTCCACCTTAAGAGCTACTCCTCAAGGCAACTGACACAGATTGAAGAGTGCAGGATGGTAGAGAATTTTCTTTCTTCCTTTGCGAGAAAATTGATGTTCTCTACATACTAATTAAATTTACATGCACCATTACCTCCTAAGCCTTGAAGTGTGGGGATTAATGATGAGTGATTATGATACCGTCACATGCTTTCCATCACATCTTAAAATGCCTCTCTTGTCTGGGGGACTAGGATGTATGAGGTAGGCAAGATGACTTTCTGTTTCAGGATGCAGGAATCTGGGGTTCTGTGAACACACTAGTTTATCTGTCATTGTCCCTTTCTTTACAGGGACAAAATAGGAATGATTACACTTGCCATAACCCTGGTTGCAAGTTTAATGACATGACATTTGACCATCTGTTTACAGTTTTTAAGTGGGAGCTGCTAAATAGAGATTCAAACTGGTGATATCTTATTTGGGGCCAAGTGTTCTCATTTGCCCTCAAACTGGAGAGAAGATATTACTACTTGCCCTTAGGAAAGCAGCTACAGAAAGAACTATAATTTTAAAAACCACATGTTCTCAGGGGTTTTTTAATAAGAAAGGAAAATTTGGAATTAAAGGGAGCACATCCGCATAAAAATGAAAACATGCCTAGACTAAGTTTATCTGCTAACACTGGAAAATGTAATCAGGAAAAAGGATACACAGATCCCATTGGGAGAGGAAGGAAATATGAGCAAAGGATGGTTTGAGGGAGGGGTTTTCAAATTTGTTTTTAGTACTTTAATGACATCATCCAACTTAAGAAATATTACTGGTTTTTGATACTGCTAAAATAGCTATTAACCTCTCGTATTAATCTAACATTTGCTGGGTACATTATTAACACGTAGTCTATCAAATCACAGTGCAGTTTCATTCATTTCAATTACAGCGGAATAAGCAGGCTCAATCCAGGACCCAGCTTCTCACGTCCCAGTCACTTTAACCTTCCTGAGGGTTTTGGTTTGGTTTGGTTTGGTTTGGCTTTGGGTTTTTTTGTTTTTTTTTTTAACCTTAAGACCCCAGTTTCATGGTAAATTTACATCAAGCCGTCAAATATCTATTAAGGCTTGACATTTGCCAAACACTGTGATAGCACAATGTTGGCACATTTCCTTAGTAGAAGTTCAGTGGATGAGGAGTGAGTGCACACACACTCACAGGAACACACGGGCACGTGCACACACACACACACGTACCTGTCAGGTTGAGACGGCAGACCAAGAAACACATTGTAATGTTTGTGAATCTATTGGCCTGAGAGACAGAGACAAGCAATCACATGTCCAGATTGCTGATTCACAGCTCGCCTGTCTGCGAGGGGCTGAAGTTAAGGGTGCCCAGGGCAGGCCTTCAGAGCCTAGCACGTCATCCACACTGCTGGAAAGATCAAATTTTGCCACGTTCACCACGGAAGATATCTTAAGGGGGGTGCTTATTGAGAAGCACCTACATATCAAAAAGATGTGTGGCTCCAGGCCATCCAGAAGAATGGGCGGTACATGGACTTGTTCCAAATGTGTGCCATGGGAAAGGAATCTAACCCCGGCCTTGTGTGGCTTCTCACTTACCCTCCATCAGCTTGATCCTGAAGTAGGCAATGAGAAGGAACAGCAGCAAAGTCACGGGCAGGAAGATGCCCGAGAGCAGGAACCAGCCTGGGAGCTCTCGCAGGAACTCCGACAGCACGGGGCTCATTGCCATATCACACAGCCCACCGGTCCCCCCTCAACCCCGGGCCGGCGGGGTTCGCACCCAGGTGAGGGCAGCTTCGCTGAGTCCACACTTGTTTTCTTCTGGGGCTCTGGCCTTTGCTCAGCACATCTCAGTGGAACTTTTGGTGGACTTTGCTCTATTTAAACAGCCCCGTGAATTCTGAGAGGATTGCTGGCAGGTTACTCTGTAACTCAGCTACAAAGTGTAGAAGAATTGAAAGGTGATTCTCCCAGGCCATTCCAGAGATGAGTATTTATCTGGCAAGGTTGGGAGTGACACCAGGAGGCCTAAATTTCTTTGTATTCGGTTTATCTGATATGAAAAGTACCTGATTTTAAGCAAACCTCCTTGTTGTATATATTCTACCAATATATGCCCAGACGTAGGAAGAATTTTTCCTACATTTTCTAAATTTCAGAGAAAATATTAATTAGTAGCTATGTTAATGTACCTGTGTCTAGAAAAAATGAATTTTCCGTCATACACAGTTTATACAACGAATAGCAAGGAAGGAGAAACAATATTCTTTCCATACGTAAAAACTCTTCCTAATATGTCCTACTCTGAATGCTTTTCTGAGAGGTATACTGGTTTATTCAGTTATTCAACAAAAATTTAATTCTACTACAACCCAACCTCTTGACTAGATGCTGGGTGTACAAGAAAAAGTCATGGTACCTTCCCTCTGAGAGTGGAGGCAGACACAGAGACAGAGAATGGCCATAAGACATAATGGTGGAATGGATGGTAATATGGGCCCTGTTCCTTCTCCCCCCCGTGCATCGGTTTGTGCTTGCTGCTTTAGTAGCTGGCACTCCCAGCTGTGTCCTGCTCACACAGTCCTGTGGCCCACCCTTAGCAGTAGAAGGTGCCCCCTGAATGATAGTGTTGTGGCTGGTGTGGTAACTACCAAGTTTCTGGGAAAAGATTAAAAGGACAATAGACTATGTTGACACTGGTTTATAAACTGAGTTGAGTTGCCATCCACTGCTTTAGTGAAAAAATTGTGAAGATACTGGTCTACTAAACTAAAACCAACTAAAAAATCCTTTCTATCATTAAAAGGCCTCCTGGAGAATTTGGAAAATTTGGGGAGGGAGATTGGCATCCACCTTCGTGGGTTGATTTCTCTTCTCATGCTGTTACCCTGTCCCCCATGGCCACTTGGGTGAGTGGTTGCCCTATCAAGCTGCTGTCAATGCCTCCTGAGTTCTTCCATCAAGGGTTTTGCATGGCCATGCTGTAAAGTCAGCACCCTAATCTATAAAACAATAAGAATGAGGAGGGTCTCTGGGATGCCTAGCTGGCTTCCTAAGCAGTAAACAGTAAATAGATTTCTGTCAGATCTACCCCTACGTGTTTCATATTTTATGCTATTGTAAAGGGCGTTGCTTTTAAAATTTCAATTCCTGATGGTTTGTTGCTGGTATTAAAGGTTTTCTTAATTTATTAAATCTATCACATCACTGGGAACTTTTAGAAGATTACATATTAGGATTTGTTAAACACCCTTTAGAGCTTAAGAACTTTTATCAATAAAAGCTCTTTTCCAAATTCACACTGGTTGCTTGGGTTAAGTAGGCCTAGCAGGTAGAAGGATAGAGATGTTTGAAACACTGGTAATCAGTCTATTTGATTGACCAGAATTTGGGGTGGGGTTCCCTAGAGTTGCAATATGCTACCATAATGACAGCAGATTCTTTACCTAGCTTTTTACCATGTGGTGGGAGTAATCATTAATGTCACTGGAAAGTGTACATCTGTGAAAATAGAGGGACATGTTACATTTGGGGTTAAATTCTCCTGTTGACTTCCTTAGTAGTGAATGAGCCCACTGTTGATTTACATGACAGTTTAAGGCACAAGTGATTGCAGATGTTGATGTGAGTTCCTAGGGAACTACTCTTATACCACCTATTATGCTCTTAGTGACAGCTGGACAAAAGCCTTTTTTAGATAACTGTGACCTATTGAAGGTGATACCAAAACCACCAGGCCTCTGATTTGGATTCTGTATTCATCTGAATAAGCCATAAAGGATGACTCATTCCAATGACATGGCGTAGAGCAGTGAAGGTTCTGAAGTCCATCAGTGGAAGGTGCCAAAGTGCAGTTGACTGATATCTGGAGAATCAAATTATGTACAGCTGCAGAACCAATACAAAAAAATAAATACAGATGAAACTAACAAATTTTAAATGAAGTGCTCTGATTTAATTATATGGGTAATGTTTTGCTGATGAAGCACTGCTCACTGTAAATGTAGTAATGACTGCTCCAGTGTGGGCCTTTTGGGTAGGAAAGCCTATATTCTCTGACCCTTGTTAACTGCCCTTCTGAACTTGGCTCATTAGCCCATGTCAATTAAAGGAGTATCACTTGGCACCAGTACTACAGTCAACACAAAAATAAGGGCTCTGAAATCGTGTGGCAGTCGTAGGTTATAAGGTACTCTTTCAATAAAAAGATAGATATGGAAGTGACAATGAAGAATTTAAATTCTTTGTGAACTTTGAGAAAAGGTCCACAGGCCTTCATTTATTCATATTTCAAGTAACAAATATTTATTGAGGGTTTAACATGTGCCCTGGAGGCACTGATTTGGGGCTGTGAACATAATCATGGATGACGAAGTCTCTGTCTTTATGGAACTTACATTCCAGTGGGGTGTAGTAGTATACACCCCAGGGGGTAGTATAAACACTTCCCATGTTCTATCTCATTATAGTCTTATAACAAAGCCTTTGAAGTAAGTACCAATTCTGTAAAGCCCACGGAGCTTTCATAACTCGTCAGTGATCACACGACTAGAAAGTGACACAGTTGGAATTTGAACCCAGACCCCAAACACTTATCCATTATATTCTACTGCCTCTCAACCTGCTAGAGATATAGTGTCAAGTCATGATAAGTGCTCTGCAGAAAAAAAAAAAAAGCAGGACAAGGAGAGAAGAGACTAACAGGAAGTGTTACTTTTAGGTGGGTGGTCAGGGAAGGAGTACTAGCCTGATAGAGCTGCTGTAACAAAATACTACAGACTGGGTAGCTTAAACAACTGAAATTAATTTTCTCACAGTTCTGAAGACTGGACATCCAAAACTGAGGTGCTAGCAGCGCTGGTTTCTGTTTAGACCTCTCTCTTTGGCTTGTAGATGGCTGGTTTTCTTCTTGCTGTGACCTCACATGGCCTCTTCTCTGTGCTCGAGCACCCCTGGTTCTCTTCCTTTCCTTATAAGGGTACCAATTGTATCGGATTAGGGTCCCACCCTTATGACCACATTTAACCTCAATTACCTCCCTAAAAGGCCCTATCTTCAAATATACTCACATTGGGGGGTTAGGGCTTCAACATATGAATTTTGGTGAGGTAATCAATTCACTCCATTACAGAAGATTTCTCTGAAAAGCAGACTTTTTTTTTTTTTTTTTTTTTTTTTTTTAAAAGCACTTTTCTTTTTTATAGCTACTTTATTTATTTATTTTATTTTATTTTTGGTTGTGTTGGGTCTTCGGTTCATGCGAGGGCTTTCTCTAGTTGAGGCAAGTGGGGGCCACTCTTCATCGCGGTGCGGGGACCGCTCTTCATCGCGGTGCGCGGGCCTTTCACTATTGCGGCCCCTCCCGTTGCGGGGCACAGGCTCCAGACGCGCAGGCTCAGTAGTTGTGGCTCACGGGCCCAGCTGCTCCGTGGCATGTGGGATCTTCCCAGACCAGGGCTCGAACCCGTGTCCCCTGCATTAGCAGGCAGATTCTCAACCACTGCGCCACCAGGGAAGCCCGAAAAGCAGACTTTTGAGCAGAGTCTTGAATGAGAAGAAAGATGGAGCCGTGAGCATATTTAGAGGAATGGAGTTTTAGGCAGAGAGAACAGCAAGTACAAAATTCCTGAGATAGGAATGTTTTTGGTGTGATAGGAGATGCAGAAGTAGGCCTACTGTGGCTGGAGCACATTGAGAAAGGGGAAAATTGGTAGAAAATACACTTTTGAGAAACTCTGATCTAGAAACATGACAACACTGACAGTCGCTCAAGAAAATGTGCCCACAGGGTGGTCTGTGAAACTAATTCTACCACATTTTATTAGGCATTGCTTGGAAAATGGTTAAATAAATGTAGAGAATACTGGGGTAAAATGATTTCTTTACTGCAAGGTTTCTTAGAGCCTTTAGTTTGGTAGGGCGCATTGTGAATCCCCAAGAGGAATACAGCATGAGTCTTTCCCAAACTTACTGGACCATTGAGTCCTTGCTGCCAGGAGAATCTCAGGAGATCATGGTCTGCAGAACATGCTTTTGGGTATCGGCCATTAGGTAAGAAGATTTGTCTTGGTGCTCTGAGTATCAACCCTACCCTAAGTATCAACGTATAGGATTGGTATTCTTAGGTAGGGAATGGTGGATAGGAATCAAGTTATTCTGAGAAATTATGGGGCTTTTTTACTTTAGTTTTTGTAAATTGTACTAGCACAGACTGGCCCCAACAATTCAAGAAGCATGAACATTGTCTGATTCATTAAATTCTCCAAGTGTCAGCCCATCTCACTTTACAAAGTTTCTTTGTTTATAGGAAAATGATTTTGTCTCATTCATGAAACTCTTTGCAAGTTTATTTTGTTCATGGGAAAATGGTCATTGGAACATGCCCACCTGACACAGTTTCTTGGTAATCCTGTCTTATTTAGGGTGGTGATACAAATTAGATGTTTCTGTTCATTAGCAATGGGCTGTGACAGGAGTGGGTAGCTCTCTGGGAGTAGTATAAGGATGAACGTTTGCACCCCAGGGTCTCCAGGGAGGGGAGGGCACTTTGACAAACCAAAAGTTACTTGTTACTTGAACATGTTTAGAACATCAGAGATGGAAATTCTGTTCAATTCAGCTTTTCTCTCCATTCACCCATTATGATTTGGTCAATCAACATGACAAAATAAGATATAAAATAATCTCTTATTTTATATCTGTCATATAAATAAGAGATAAGAACAGAGACTGATTTATGCTAATTTGAGTTAATGAAGTTTAAATTTCAGCACCCCTCATTTGCCTGGACCCTTCCAAGACCCAGGGAGGGATACCGAAAATATACACACGTGGTGGTAGTTTTTGTAGAGTTTGCAAACAAAAGATATATTAGCTGCAATAGATATCTTTCCACTCCAGATGCCCATCTTTCACACTCTTTATGTCAGGAAGAGTTGGAGCAGCCATGGACATTTTGGGGACAGCTCTAGGGGGAAGATGAGTTGGGGACACATTTAATTTGGGTTGGTGGAAAGTTTATGTGTTTTGCTGTTGTTTCTGTATATAGTTAAGTTGTAGTTAGCTGTCTTAGTGTAGCAATGACTTTCAGGAGTACTCATCCCACCCCCTGTGCTATAATTCTTTGCATCGTGACCCAAATTTTCAGGGACAAAAGGTTGTATCACAATTTGAACATGTCCTATGCACTTAACTTCAGAAGTATGTGGGAAGTGGGAGAGAAATAGGATTTGAAATGTATGGGGCCAGAAGCTGCTGTGGAAAATTCTTCCAAATCTCATGCATGTAGAAGTATAAGTGGAAGATTTGATTTTTATTCCTGCTCAGTCAAGATGAAAGTTCTCTCCTTCAGTGTATACAGTTATAAACACAATATGCATTTTGGTGTTAATGGAGTAGAATAGAATTTGTCGGAACTCCTCTGTCTGAGGATGAAAACTGTCAGCAGTAATACTACAAACAGTAAGTGCATCTTTGTGTAATGTTGCACATTTTAAAGATCCCAAAGCACTGGGTTACATTTTAGGGTGTATGATAGATCTTGTCTTGACAAAGTGTGACAGTTCTGGACAAAAGAGAGTACTGAATTGGGACCTGAGGAAACCCGTGTTCCAATAACAAAACTACATGTATTTCTGAAAGTTCCAAGTGTGTAATATAAGGGAAATTTGATTATGTGGTTATATAGCACAACATAATACAATGGCAATTAAAAACACATTTAATTCCTCTTGGAATTCCTTAATTTCAGATTATTTTTGTGTACTTCAAAATGATGGATTATACCAAAATTCAAATATGATGAGAGGGAAAGTTCCCAGTGGAGGCCAAAGTAAAAAACTGAAGGATTGACAGAAGCTCCAGAATGTAAAAAAATTTGCTTGTTATCTTTTTAAAAATTTGTAATTTATTTCTTTTCTCAGTCTACATAAATATTCACTTTCATCCAGTTTTTTGTGTTTGCAATTTTGTATTTTTTTCTCTGAAAATAGGGACCTTCAAAATGTATAAGCTTCAGACCTTTATTACCTGGGTCTGCTGCTGGGTAAGAAGAGAAATGTTCCAGAAGAATAAAGCCTGAGACAAGTACTGGAGAACCTTGCTCCAATTTCTCTAGTTTATGCTTCTTGCCATAATTTCAGGAGGCTGACCCCTTCTCATTGGTCTCTCTGGCTATTTAGAGGCTCTTAAAGGCAGTTCTAATTTACGGGGAGGTGGTGAAAGTGATTCTGCAGACTCTATGTCAGAGATGAGCTTTACCCAAGCAAGAATTAAATTTAACCCAGATATCATCAATTGATTTTATGGGTTTTTTTTTTTGTAAATTAAGACTCAGCCTTTTTCTGCAATATAATATTATGCTTAAATATACATCCCGGAGAAGATAATCCAGCATAATGCCATTACACAGGTTTATAGCTGACCTTTGAAATCTAAATCTAAATTTTCTTTGAAAAAACCCCCACAATTTTGTTTCTATTTCCCTTTAGAAAAAAATCCTTGTGACTTCTGCAATATCCAAACAGTAAATCCAGTGTTCATTTAAGTCTGAGAGTTTGCAGATGACTGACAAATCTATCGTTTTGCACAAGCCCTGCTTTCTGTCGGAGAGCTGCAATTCAGAGATTCACTGCTACAACATAAGCGAAATTCTTTCCTTAGCAGAGTCGGTATAATGCACAAGTTTGTATTAATCACTAAGGGTAACCTAGAAGGCCATTACTAGAACTTTTGGCCAAGGTGGTAAGAGGAAAATAACAGCTGTTTGTATAAAGAAACTAGGAGCTCATTTGCACAGCTATTGGAGGCAATAGGGAGATTAATGCATGTTGTCAGTTATACAGGTTTAATTTGACTTGCGCTAAAATAGCATCAATACACATCACCCCTTTGCCATTCATTCCTTCTGAATGCTGATTAATTTACTCTCATTTCACCCTGACTGCTGCCAGGCAGTAATGAGTTGTAGCCATCTGGCAGTCCTATTTTATCTTGCCCATTGCCCCTAAAAAAAGCAGAGATGGGAACAGTCTTTTCCTGGGCGTCCATCCAGCTGCTCAGAGTTCCCAGCCCTCTTCTTGGGGAATGCAGGGCAGATATCCATCCAGACAGTGAATTCTTGAACTGGCACGTGGTTTTTGTGTTGAAGCTGGTGAGCCAAAGCCTCCTAATTTCAGTATTGGGAGGGATGTATAAGAGAGCCTGTATGTCAGAGTTAACAGTTAAGCCATGTAGAAAGAGATTTGTAAAGTACAGCTACTGCTATAAAGTGGTATTTTATAGATGCATAACAATACAATGTACACAGAGATAAGGCTCTTTACAGACATATAAAGCAATACTGTTAATAATGTCTTAACTCCTGAAAGAACAGGAAACCATCTGGTCTCAGTAATTGCTTCCAAATATAATTTTTTTCTTTTCATGATGTCTTCAGAAAAATCAGACATATTACCTCATTATGGGTAAAAGAATAATAAATAAGACTGACATAAATTTGATTCTATTTCAAGGACACTGTTTTAAAAAAAATCCACTTTATTGAGGTATAGTTCACACACATTAAATTCTGCCCATTTAAGTCTATATTTCAATGTGTTTTGACACATTCACATACTCATGTAATCATCACCACTATCAAGATATAGAATATTTCCATCGGTCCCCCCAAATTGTCCTTGTGGCCCTTCCTGGTCAGTCTTCACTACTCCAACACCAGGCAACCTCTAATCATCTGTCAATGTAGATTAAATTGACCGTTTCTAGAGTTTCATAGAAATGGAGCCTTACAGTATGTATGCTGTTGTGTCTGACTTTTTTGCTTAGCATCATTCATCCACACTGTTGCATTTTTCAGTAATTGATTCCTCTTTATTGGTGAGTAGTATTTCAGTCCATATCTATTCTGTATCACTATGGATATGCCATAATTTGTTTATCCATTCACCTGTAAATGGACATTTGATTTCCAATTTTTAGCTATTATGAATAAATTTGTGTACATGTCTTTGTGTGGACATATTTTTCATTTCTCTTGAGTAAGTACAGATTTGAGTAAGAACAGAATTTCTGGGTCTTATGGTAAATGTATGTTTAACCTTATAAGAAACTATCACACAGCCTTCCAAAATGATTATGCCATTTCACAATCTCACTAGCAATGAAGGAGGAGGATTCTAATTTTTCCACATTCTCACCAACACTAGGTATTGACATCTTAAAACATTTTTATCTGTGCTAATGAGTATGGAGTCCTATTTCATTATGCATTTAATTTGAATTTCCCTGTGTTTTAAAATATAGGTTTTATTATTATTCAGGTATAACAAGGTCAATAGATCAGGAAATGATTGCTATAAGGGTCAGCAAGGACCTAAAATATTAAAACATAAAAAATATAGAATAAAAAGGCATGATTAATACCCCTAATGACTAATGATGTTGAGCATTTTTTCATGTGTGTATTGGCCATTCATATAGCTTCTTTTGTAAATTGTTCAAATTTTTTGCTTATATTTTTATTGTGTTGCCTTCTTAATGAGTTGTAACTGAATTCTTTATAAATTATGCACACAAGTCCCTTGTCAGATATTTGTATTGTGAATATTTTCTCCCTTTCTGTAGTATGTCTTTTAATTTTCTTAGTAATGTCTTTCAAGGGGCTTAAGTTTGAAATTTTGATGAAGTCCCACTTAATTTGTTCTTTCACACTTTTTGTGTTTTATAGAAGAAATCTTTGCCTACCCTAAGATCATAATAATTTTCTCCTATGGTTTTTTGTTTGTTTGTTTGTTTTGTTTTATTGGTTTTTTTGGCCATGCCATATAGCTTGCGGGATCTTAGTTCCCTGACCAGGGATCGAATCCTGTGTTTTTTCTAGAAGTTTAGTAGTTCTAAACATTGCATTTAAGTCTGTGATCCATTTTGAGTTAAGTTTTTATACTGCATGAGGTAAGGGTCAAGGTTCATTTTTTTCCCTAAGCAACATTTGTTGAAGAGACTTTTCTTCCTCCATTGAATTAAATTGGCATTTTAATTTTTATTGAAAATCACTTGACTGTATATGTGGGGGTCTATTTCTAATTCTCTGTTCTGTTCCATTGATCTGTAGGTGTATTCTTCTGCCAACACCACATTCTCTTGATGACTTACTGTAGCATTACAGTAAGTCTTGAAATCAGGAAGTGTAAGTCACCCAATTTTGAATCATTTGACTATTCTAAGTCCTTTTCTTTTCCAAAAAATTTTAGAATCAAATTTACAAAAAAAAAAACTGGCTGAGATTTTGATTGGAATTGTGTTGAATCTACAGACCAATTTGGATAGAATGACAATCTTAGTAGTATTGAGCCTTCCAGTTCATAAATATGGTCTATATTTCCATTTATTTAGCCTTTTGAATGTTCTCTCAGTAATCTTTTGTGGTTTTCAGAGTACAGGTTTGCATATATTTTATTTAATTTATTCCTAAGTATGTCATGTTTTGGATGCTATTATAAATGGAATTTAAAAAATTCCACTTCCAATTGTTTGCTGCTAGTATATAGAAATACAGTTAATTTTTTAATATTGACCCTGTATCTTAAAACCTTTCTAAACTTGCTTGTAAGCTTTAAGAGGTTTTTTGTTGTTGTTTTGTTTTTTGGTAAATTCCTCAGGATTTTTTATGTGTCATGTGTACATAAAGAGAGTTTTACCTTTTTTTTATTTTTATTTTTTTTAATCTGCATGCTTGTTATTTCTTTTTCTTGCCTAATTGCACTGGCTAAGGCCTGTAATATAATACTGAATAAGTAATAAATGTTCTTTCCTTGGAAGTTATTCTACTTAGTTTCTCATGGTCTCAATCTTGCATGCATGTATTTGTGTTGGACAAATGACTCAAGAGGATTCCTAGGCAGATTTTTGAAACTGTTTCTCTGCTTAGCTCTCTCCTCTTGGGGACTCTGCTCTGCAAATTCCAGCTGCCTTGTCCTCCCCAATTCCCAGTCTCTGAATCTTAAACTCTTAGGCTCTGTTTGGGTTCACCCTCCCTGTCCTGCAATCTAGAGACTGTCTTTCAGCAGAAAACCTGGGTAATGGTAGGACTCACCTTATTTTTTACCCTACTTGTAAGGATCACAATCCTCTACTGTCCAGTGTTTGAAAATAGCTTTTTCTGTGTTTTATCAAGTTTCCTAGTTTACAACAGGAGGGTAATTCTGCATCCTGTTACTCCTTCATGGCCAGAAACAGAAGTGGATACTATTTAATTTCTAATTATCTACCAGTTTATTATTATTATTAATTTATTTTTATTTCAAAACTTGATGTGTGACTTAGCCAGTTTTGTTCTGGTAAGAGAAAGGAAATTTTGTCCAGTGGTTCTCAACCTGTCTCCCATTAGCCTTATTTGAGAGCTCCTAAAACAGTCCCATGTTCAGGCTGCTCCTTTGGTGATTCTGACTTAAATGGCATGCATTGTTTTTAAAGCTCTCAGGTGATTATAAGGTGTCACAAAAAGTTGAGAACTACCAGTTTACTCTCAAAACTCTACAGAACTTGCCAATGATGTGTTCCTCGGTATCCTGGTGTGACCAAAATGGCTTACAGGTGTCCTGAGTCACAGAGCTATTCATCCCTGGGGACAGCCAATCTTAGCCAGAGCCCTTGCCCCAGCAGGAATCAGCATCCTCAGTTTACTCCAATGTGCCACACAAATGCCATCATTTCCTGAGTGTGTTGTGACTGTAGAACATTGGAGCTTTAGAAGTAAACCCTCCTTCAGTCTCTCTCATCTTCAGGTCCCAGCTCAAACATCACAAACCCTTTCTCTGACCCCTCAAGGACCATCGTTTTTCCTTCCCACCCATTCCCTTCACAACACATGTGTACTTCTATGACAGCAATATTAGGGTTTTAAAATCTGTTTCTATTTAAGATTTTAGTCCCTGGAGGGTAGAGGATGGTTTCTTTAGTATCTTCTTGTCCTTCCTATTACCAAGTAGAGTGTTTTGGTTTCTTTAATATCTTCTTGTCCTTTCTATTACCAAGTAGAGTGTTTTGTATTTAATATTTATTCTTTTTGGGTAGGCCATTTTGGAGTTTAATGTTTGGAAATGTTCTGTGGGCAAAAATATTTTTTTGTCTTATTAAAAATATATTCTGTCAATGTATGTTTTAAGATTTGCTGTAAGTCAGTTGGGTGGGAGAGGAATACAAAGCCTGTACTTGGTGTTACATTATTTATAGTGGCCCTTGAACTCGGTTCACGTCTCTAATCTTTTTTCACAATTAATTTTGTCCTTTAGGGAGAAGAATTTGGTATTGCCTTTCTACCTTTGGTATTTATACTTCAGAAATAAAATGGATTTTGATGAATTTTGCTCTTTATACCATTTTAGCTTTTTAGGTCCAGATATTTTTATTAGGTGAGATTATTTTTTTAAATTAGTCAATAAATAAATTGAATGGAAAATGAATTTCCATAGGGATAATTTGGAAGAAAATGTGAATGTTCATTGATATTCTTGTTGGCATAATCTATTTGGCCACATAGCACCTAGCTTGGTATGTTTACTCAATTCTTTTTTTACATTAATATTGACATGTCCAGGATCACTCTGTTCAATATGGTATCTTTGCATAAGTTAGGGAAATTCTCCCCATCTGAGCATTGCTTGGCAAACAGAGCAAAGCCTGCATCGTAACCCACTCAACTGGGTCAGGAATCCTTGTACAGGGCACTATTTGTACAACCTGCCATGGTAGCTCTCTGATGACGTCTTTACTTTTAGGACAGTTTGTTTCTGTATAATTTGGCATATTTCCAGGAGATAAACATAGACTTAATATCCTCCAATGAGTATAAGACGCATCAGTACTAACTGTGAAATTAACGTTGGAGGGAGAAATTAAGGAGGTCTTCACTAGAGTCATTTAAATCTCAGTTGCATGGTTTTTCCTGTGGAAAAAAGCCCAAAGGAGATCAAAGGTAGAAAATTAGGTAAATATTTACCACATGCTAAGGCAGGGGTGAGGGGACCTGTGGGAGCCAGGACACTGAAAATCTTTGGCTGATGTCTTCCATTAATGGCATGTTTTGGCTGGCTAAGACACAAAGGCAACAGCACATTTGCCAAGTGGATGAACATGCACTCGCTTAGCTTCTGGCCACGAAGAAAAAGGGTGAGGCTGTCAGCTGTCAGGGAGGAAGAGCCAAGGACAATGCCAGAAAGTGCCAGAGTAATAGTAGGAAAGGACCACACATGGAGTCCCTTTGTGAGCTAATGACTCTGAAGTCTTTAATTTCTCACCAACCATGAAATTTAATTTTGATGGGATAAGCGCTACACTTATCCACTGACCACGAACCTGATGCCTGGAGCCACTTCTCAGACTGCACGCAGGGAAGGGAAGGGAACAATAGCACTTACTGAATAGCCCTGTTTGCTCTCCAGAGCATCTGATGCCTTCACATACATTGGCTCATTTAAAACAATCCTTAAATTGTTCCATCTGACCTAAAGAGGAAGATGTTGTCACTGGCAGAAGGGACGAGTTGGATGTTTCTGTTATAGGTTTTGCTGGATGGAAGTAATGAATTTCACTTAGGCTTGACTGTATTTTTCTAGTTGCAAATCACAGTGAATGATGGTCTTAAATAAATGACCTCATTCATCAGCACATGTTTTCCTTTCTTTTTCCACCTACTGGTCCTGGTTCTGCTTTCTTTCCCCCTGCTGATTTTCTTGATCTACTTTACCCCTTCTCTCTTTATTTCTGGTTAACATCATGTATCGGTAACCTGCTGTGTCCCCAAGCCCTCAGACCTCATTTGTTGTACGGGGCTCTCCTCCAATCAGGGCTCCATCAGAGGCTCTCTGGGGTTTTTATTTAATGGGCTTCAATCAAGGTCATTAAGAGGGATCTATTCTGCAATTATTTTTGCATATTTTCCTTTTGTTTCTTAAAGTAGAAATATCTTCACAGAAAAACAGGAATCTCTGTCTCATCCTCTCTCCTGGTTTACTATTCTTGTTAAAACTGAGTCTGGGCTAATGGATATTCATATGGGGGATTAAGTGAACAATGTAAGAGAAGAATATTATGTTTGCCATTGTGATTGATTTAACCTGTATTGAAGAACTAGAATAGGTATAAGGTACCACTCAGCGCATACAGGTGATGGAGGGCCAGGTCCATAGGCCTATAGAAGTCATATCTCAAGGAGAGCTCATTGGATCTTGGGACTTGGCAGGTGCTGTCTTCCAATGGCTGACTGTGTAGACTTTATATACAAATATTCCCAGTGCAAAGTCATCACTTTAAACGTTTTGATTTTGAAAACCCTGGGCAGTTCAACATTAGGAGACAATTTAAAATATTCATCTCTGGTTTTTTGTCAAGGACAATCTGCCTTCACTTTTTTGCTTCTTTACATTTAGATCTTCATGTATCCAAGCTCCAAAAGTGAGACCTCTCTTCTTGAGGAGCAAACAATTTAAATATAAAATGATACAAAGGTACTGAACAAACTGCAGTAGGGAGGGGGATATTAATCATGCCTTTTTATTTTCTGTAATTTTAATGCTTTGACATCTTGGAGCCTTGCTGATGCTGGAAAGGCTGCTCTTCCCAGAGCTAGACAATTCCTAGAAATAGTAAACAAATTCACTACCAGAGAGCATGCCTTTCATATGTAAACTCACCATTCCAGAGATCACACAGCCCTCTCTACTGGGTGTTCATACACAGGGCTACTATTCCTCTGCCCTTATCACTCCAGGGCCAGGTACTAGACAGCTAGAAACATCCCCTATACGCCAGAGCCTGCTGAAGTTATTCAAACTAACCAGCACTAAGCCTTCTTACCTTGCCCTGTCTTGCCTTTCTGGCAGAAAGCACAATAAAGGCTCTTGTTCACATTTTCCCCTCATGCTTCTGCTTTCCAGCTGACCCTGGTGCTTCCCTGTGTGGCCCTGTGTGGCATGGCTTGCCTCCTTCTCTTGGGAACTGTGAATAACAAGCTATCTTTTCTTTTTTTTGAGGGTCTTCATTTATTTTTTTTTAACATCTTTCTTGGAGTATAATTGCTTTACAGTGGTGTGTTAGTTTCTGCTTTATAACAAAGTGAATCAGTTATACATATACATATGTCCCCATATCTCTTCCCTCTTGCGTCTCCCTCCCTCCCACCCTCCCTATCCCACCCCTCTAGGTGGTCACAAAGCACCGAGCTGATCTCCCTGTGCTATGTGGCTGCTTCCCACTAGCTATCTATTTTACATTTGGTAGTGTATATATGTCCATGCCACTCTCTCACTTTCTCCAGGCTTACCCTTCCCCCTCCCCATATCCTCAAGTCCATTCTCTAGTAGGTCTGTGTCTTTATTCCCGTCT
This sequence comes from Balaenoptera musculus, assembly GCF_009873245.2. NCBI lineage: Eukaryota > Metazoa > Chordata > Mammalia > Artiodactyla > Balaenopteridae > Balaenoptera > Balaenoptera musculus. The sequence goes on from NC_045796.1 coordinate 32,541,683, forward strand.
TGCCCCTAGGTTCTTCATGACCTTTCTTTTTTTTTTTTTAGATTCCATATATATGTGTTAGCATATGGTATTTGTTTTTTCTCTTTCTGACTTACTTCACTCTGTATGACAGACTCTAGGTCCATCCACCCCACTACAAATAACTCAATTTCGTTTCTGTTTATGACTGAGTAATATTCCATTGTACATATGTGCCACATCTTCTTTATCCATTCATCTGTCAATGGACACTTAGGTTGCTTCCATGTTCTGGCTATTGTAAATAGAGCTGCAATGAACATTTTGGTACATGACTCTTTTTGAATTATGGTTTTCTCAGGGTATATGCCCAGTAGTGGGATTGCTGGGTCGTATGGTAGTTCTATTTTTAGTGTTTTAAGGAACCTCCATACTGTTCTCCATAGTGGCTGTATCAATTTACATTCCCACCAACAGTGAGAAGAGGGTTCCCTTTCTCTCCACACCCTCTCCAGCATTTATTGTTTCTAGATTTTTTGATGATGGCCATTCTGACTGGTGTGAGGTGATACCTCATTGTAGTTTTGATTGGATTTCTCTAATGATTAATGTGTTGAGCATTCTTTCATGTGTTTGTTGGCAATCTGTATATCTTCTTTGGAGAAATGTCTATTTAGGTCTTCTGCCCAGTTTTGGATTGGGTTGTTCGTTTTTTGATATTGAGCTGCATGAGCTGCTTGTCAATTTTGGAGATTAATCCTTTGTCAGTTGCTTCATTTGCAAATATTTTCTCCCATTCTGAGGGTTGTCTTTTCATCTTATTTATGGTTTCCTTTGCTGTGCAAAAGCTTTTAAGTTTCATTAGGTCCCATTTGTTTATTTTTGTTTTTATTTCCATTTCTCTAGGAGGTGAGTCAAAAAGGATCTTGCTGTGATTTATGTCATAGAGTGTTCTGCCTATGTTTTCCTCTAAGAGTTTGATAGTGTCTGGCCTTACGTTTAGGTCTTTAATCCATTTTGAGTTTATTTTTATGTATGGTGTTAGGGAGTGTTCTAATTTCATTCTTTTACATGTAGCTGTCCAGTTTTCCCAGCACCACTTATTGAAGAGGCTGTCTTTTCTCTACTGCATATTCTTGCCTCCTTTATCAAAGATAAGGTAACCATATGTACGTGGGTTTATCTTTGGGCTTTCTGTCCTGTTCCATTGATCTACATTTTTGTTTTTGTGCCAGTACCATACTGACTTGATTACTGTAGCTTTGTAGTATAGTCTGAAGTCTGGGAGCCTGATTCTCCAGCTCCGTTTTTCTTTCTCAAGTTGCTTTGTTATTCGGGGTCCTTTTTTGTGTCCATACAATTGTGAAAAATTTTTTTCTAGTTCTGTGAAAATGCCAGTGGTAGTTTGATAGGGATTACATTGAATCTGTAGATTGCTTTGGGTAGTAGAGTCATTTTTGCAATGTTGATTCTTCCAATCCAAGAATATGGTATATCTCTCCATCTATTTGTATCATCTTTAATTTCTTTCATCAATGTCTTATAATTTTCTGCATACAGGTCTTTTGTCCCTTAGGTAGGTTTATTCCTAGATATTTTATTCTTTTTTTGCAGTGGGTAAATTGGAGTGTTTTCTTAATTTCACTTTCAGATTTTCATCATTAGTGTATAGGAATGCAAGAGATTTCTGTGCATTAATTTTGTATCCTGCTACTTTACCAAATTCATTGATTAGCTCTAGTAGTTTTCTGGTGGCATCTTTAGGATGCTCTATGTATAGTATCATGTCATCTGCAAACAGTGACAGCTTTACTTCCTCTTTTCCGATTTGGATTCCTTTTATTTCTTTTTCTTCTCTGATTGTTGTGGCTAAAACTTCCAAAACTGTGTTGAATAATAGTGGTGAGAGTGGGCAACCTTTTCTTGTTCCTGATCTTAGTGGAAATGTTTTCACCATTGAGGACGATGTTGGCTGTGGATTTGTCATATATGGCCTTTATTATGTTGAGGAAAGTTCCCTCTATGCCTACTTTGTGGAGGGTTTTTATCATAAATGGGTGTTGAATTTTGTCGAAAGCTTTCTCTGCATCCATTGAGATGATCATATCGTTTTTCTCCTTCAATTTGTTAATATGGTGTATCACATTGATCAATTTGTATATATTGAAGATTTCTTGTTTTCCTGGGATAAACCCCACTTGATCATGGTGTATGATCCTTTTAATGTGCTGTTGGATTCTGTTTGCTAGTATTTTGTTGAGGATTTTTGCATCTATGTTCTTCAGTGATATTGGCCTGTAGTTTTCTTTCTTTGTGACATCTTTGCCTGGTTTTGATATCAGGGTGATGGTGGCCTCGTAGAATGAGTTTGGGAGTGTTCCTCCCTCTACTATATTTTGGAAGAGTTTGAGAAGGATAGGTGTTAGCTCTTCCCTAAATGTTTGATAGAATTCGCCTGTGAAGCCATCTGGTCCTGGGCTTTTGTGTTTTGGAAGATTTTAAATCACAGTTTCAATTTCAGTGCTTGTGATTGGTCTGTTCATGTTTTCTATTTCTTCCTGGTTCAGTCTCAGAAGGTTGTGCATTTCTAAGAATTTATCCATTTCTTCCAGGTTGTCCATTTTATTGGCATATAGTTGCTTGTAGTAATCTCTCATGATCCTTTGTATTTCTGCAGTGTCAGTTGTTACTTCTCCTTTTTCATTTCTAATTCTATTGATTTGAGTCTTCTCCCTTTTTTTCTTGATGAGTCTGGCTAATGGCTTATCAGTTTTGTTTATATTCTCAAAGAACCAGCTTTTAGTTTTATTGATCTTTGCTATCATTTCCTTCATTTCTTTTTCATTTATTTCTGACCTGATCTTTATGATTTCTTTGCTTCTGCTAACTTTGGGGTTTTTTTGTTCTTCTTTCTCCAATTGCTTTAGGTGTAAGGTTAGGTTTTTTATTTGAGATGTTTCTTGTTTCTTAAGGTAGGATTATATTGCTATAAACTTCCCTCTTAGAACTGCTTTTGCTGCATCCCATATGTTTTGGGTCGTCGTGTTTTCATTGTCATTTGTTTCTAGGTATTTTTTGATTTCCTCTTTGATTTCTTCAGTGATTTCTTGGTTATTAAGTAGTGTATTGTTTAGCCTCCATGTGTCTGTATTTTTTACAGATTTTTTCCTGTAATTGATATCTAGTCTCATAGAATTGTGGTCGGAAAAGATACTTGATCCAATTTCAGTTTTCTTAAATTTAGCAAGGCTTGATTTGTGACCCAAGATATGATCTATCCTGGAGAATGTTCCGTGAACACTTGAGAATAACGTGTATTCTGTTGTTTTTGGATGGAATGTCCTATAAATGTCAATTAAGTCCATCTTGTTTAATGTATCATTTAAAGCTTGTGTTTCCTTATTTATTTTCGTTTTGGATGATCTGTCCATTGGTGAAAGTGGGGTGTTAAAGTCCCCTACTATGATTGTGTTAATTGTCGATTTCCCCGTTTATGGCTGTTAGTATTTGCCTATGTACTGGGGTGCTCCTATGTTGGGTGCATGAATATTTACAATTGTTATATCTTCTTCTTGGATTGATCCCTTGATCACTATGTAGTGTCCTTCTTTGTCTCTTGTAATAGTCTATTTTGTCTGATATGAGAATATCTACTCCAGCTTTCTTCTGATGTCCAGTTGCATGGAATATTGTTTTTCCATCCCCTCACTTTCAGTCTGTATGTGTCCCTAGGTCTGAAGTGGGTCCTCCTGTAGACAGCATATATATGGGTCTTGTTTTTGTATCCATTCAGCCAGTCTATGTCTTTTGGTTGGAGCACTTAATCCATTTACATTTAAGGTAATTATCAATATGTATGTTCCTATTACCATTTTCTTAATTGTTTTGGGTTTGTTATTGTAGATCTTTTCCTTCTCTTGTGTTTCCTGCCTAGAGAAGTCCCTTTAGGCATTGTTGTAAAGCTGGTTTGGTGTTGCTGAATTCTCTTAGCTTTTGCTTGTCTGTAAAGGTTTTAATTTTTCATCAAATCTGAATGAGATCCTTGCTGGGTAGAGTAATCTTGGTTGTAGGTTTTTCTCCTTCATCACTTTAAATATGTCCTGCCACTCCCTTCTGGCTTGCAGAGTTTCTGCTGAAAGATCAGCTGTTAACCTTATGGGGATTCCCTTGTGTGTTATTTGTTGTTTTTCCCTTGCTGCTTTTAATATTTTTTCTTTGTATTTAATTTTTGATAGTTTGATTAATATGTGTCTTGGCATGTTTCTCCTTGAATTTATCCTGTATGGGACTCTCTGTGCTTCCTGGACTTGATTATCTATTTCCTTTCCCATATTAGGGAATTTTTCCACTATAATCTCTTCAAATATTTTCTCAGTCCCTTTCTTTTTCTCTTCTTCTTCTGGGACCCCTATAATTCGAATGTTGGTGCATTTAATGTTGTCCCAGAGGTCTCTGAGACTGTCCTCAATTCTTTTTATTCTTTTTTCTTTATTCTGCCCTGCAGTAGTTATTTCCACTGTTTTATCTTCCAGGTTACTTATCCGTTCTTCTGCCTCAGTTATTCTGCTATTGATCCCTTCTAGAGAATTTTTAATTTCATTTATTGTGTTGTTCATCACTGTTTCTTTGCTCTTTAGTTCTTCTGCATCCTTGTTAAACGTTTCTTGTATTTTCTCCATTCTATTTCCAAGATTTTGGATCATCTTTACTATCATATTTCTGAATTCTTTTTCAGGTAGACTGCCTATTTCCTCTTCATTTGTTAGGTCTGGTGGGTTTTTGCCTTGCTCCTTTATCTGCTGTGTGTTTCTCTGTCTTCTCATTTTGCTTAACTTACTGTGTTTGGGGTCTCCTTTTCGCAGGCTGCAGGTTTGTATTTCCTGTTGTTTTTGGTGTCTGTCCCCAGTGGCTAAGGTTGTTTCAGTGGGTTGTGTAGGCTTCCTGGTGGAGGGGACTAGTGCCTGTGTTCTGGTGGATGAGTCTGGATCTTGTCTTTCTGGTGGGCAGGTCCATGTCTGGTGTGTTTTGTGGTGTCTGTGGCCTTATTATGATTTTAGGCAGCCTCTCTGCTAATGGATGGGGTTGTGTTCCTGTCTTGCTAATTTTTTGGCATAGGGTGTCCAACACTGTAGCTTGCTGGTCGTTGAGTGGAGCTGGGTCTTGGTGTTGAGATGGAGATCTCTGGGAGATTTCTGCCGTTTCGTATTACGTGGAGCTGGGAGGTCTCTTGTGGACCAGTGTCCTGAACTTGGCTCTCCCACCTCAGAGGCAGAGCCCTGATGCCTGGCTGGAGCACCAAGAGCCTGTCATCCACATGGCTCAGAATAAAAGGGAGAAAAGAAAGAAAGAAAGAAAGAAGAAGATAAAATAAAGTAAAATAAAATAAAATAAAGTTATTAAAATAAAAAATAATTTAAAAAAATTTTTAAGTAATTTAAAAAAGAAAAAGAAGAGAGCAACCAAAGCAATAAACAAATCCACCAATGATAACAGGTACTAAAAACTATACTAAAAAGAAAAAAACGGACAGACAGAACCCTAGGACAAATGGTAAAAACAAAGCTATACAGATAAAATCACACACAGAAGCATACACATACACACTCACAAAAAGAGAAAAAGGGAAAAAAAAAAATATATCGTTGCTCCCGAAGTCCACCTCCTCAATTTGGGATGATTCCTTGTCTCTTCATGTATTCCACAGACGCAGGGTACATCAAGTTGACTGTGGGGATTTAATCCGCTGCTCCTGAGGCTGCTGGGAGAGATTTCCCTTTCTCTTCTTTGTTTGCAGAGCTCGAGGGGTTCAGCTTTGGATTTGGACCCGCCTCTGCATGTAGGTCGCCTGAGGGCGTCTGTTCTTCACTCAGACAGGACGGGGTTAAAGGAGCAGCTGCTTGGCGGGCTCTGGCTCACTCAGGCCGAGGGGAGGGAGGGGTACGGAGGCGGGGCGAGCATGCGCGCGCAGCAGATGCCGGCATGACGTTGCAGCAGCCTGAGGCGCGCCGTGCATTCTCCCGGGTAAGTTTTCCCTGGATCACGGGACCCTGGCAGTGGCGGGCTGCACAGGCTCCCGGGAGGGGCAGTGTGGAGAGTGACCTGTGCTTGCACACAGGCTTCTTGGTGGCAGCAGCAGCAGCCCTAGTGTCTCATGCCTGTCCCTGGGGTCTGCGCTGATAGCCGCGGCTCGTGCCCGTCTCTGGAGCTCCTTTAAGCGGCGCTCTTAATCCCCTCTCCTCTCGCACCAGGAAACAAAGAGGCAAGAAAAAGTCTCTTGTCTCTTCGGCAGCTGCAGACTTTTTCCCGGACTCCCTCCCGGCCAGCTGAGGTGCGCTAACCCCTTCAGGCTGTGTTCACGCAGCCAGCCCCAGTCCTCTCCCTGCGATCCCACCTCCGAAGCCCGAGCCTCAGCTCCCAGCCCCGCCCGCCCCGGCGGCTGAGCAGACAAGCCTCTCGGGCTGGTGAGTGCTGCTCTGCGCCGAGCCTCCGTGCGGGAATCTCTCCGCTTTGCCCTCCGCACCCCTGTGGCTGCGCTCTCCTCCGTGGCTCCGAAGCTTACCCCCTCCGCCACCCGCAGTCTCCGCCCGCGAAGGGGCTTCCTAGTGCGTGGAAATCTTTCCTCCTTCACAGCTCCCTCCCACTGGTGCGGGTCCGTCCCTATTCTTTTGTCTCTGTTTTTTCTGTTTTCTTTTGCCCTACCCAGGTACATGGTGAGTTTCTTGCCTTTTGGGAGGTCTGAGGTCTTCTGCCAACGTTCAGTAGGTGTTCTGTAGGAGTTGTTCCACATGTAGATGTATTTCTGATGTATTTGTGGAGAGGAAGGTGATCTCCACGTCTTACTCTTCCGCCATCTTGAAGCTCCTCTCTCAAGCTATCTTTTCAATAGCAATCATCTCCTGGTCTGTTTGGCCTTACCTGAATAATACTAAAACCTGCATTTTAAACAAGGGGCTATGCTGACCTGTAAGCTTGGAGGAAGTGTCCCCAATGAAATCTAGGGTTTGAAAGGAACTTGAGTGTCAGGTGACTGTGATGTTACCATGGAGATGTCAGGGGTGGGGGAAGGAGGGGATCCAGGAAGTGAGAACAGCCCATATGAAAGTAAAGGTGTGGTGTGTTCGGGGAACGATGGATACATGGGGTGGCTTAAGGGTGGGACAAGGGGAGAGGTGGCAGATAAAGATGGAAATATTGGTAGCATTAGATTGCCAAGGGCCTGCTAAGAAGCCAGATTTTGTCCTATCTGTTTGAGGCAGTAGCAGATGTTTCAATCATGGTAGCAGCGTGAGTAGGTATATGTGGCACTGCATGGAGGACGACTGTGAGCAGAGAACAGATTGGAGCCGGGAAGGCTAGTTCAAGGCCGTCTCAGAAGTTCAGTCATAAATGTGAAAACCGGGATCGATGAAAGGTAAATGTCAGACAGGGCATTGGGAAGAGAATCAGGAATAGTATTTAGATCTCCGTACTCTTCCATATGTTATCTGCTGCCACATTAAACTTCCTGGCTTCACAAAAGCCTTCCCTGAGAAAAGTGGGTGAGTAAAAGTACATCTAAGGTGACTACACATTACTTGAGTGCCTTCTGGGTTTTCCTTTACTTGTTTCCAGTTGAGTTTGGAAATTCGTGACAACCGTTTACACGAGTTAAGTGAATTAGAAAGGGTGATGTATTAGAATCCAGGAGACAGAAGTGTCTTACATCCTGATTATCTTAATGCTTATGTAAGACACTATATTCTTCCTTTTCCCCCTTCTATTTATCATTCTCTCTTTTTCTCCTCCCTCTACCCCCTGAAAGTATTTATTATACTCCCATATTACCTTAGCTGCATATATATGATGGGTTCAATAATGCCTTCTTGAAAGCCAAAAGCATTTCACAGCCAACAGGAAAGGCTTCTGAGTTTCTGCATGACAGGTATTTAGAACTGTCTGCTTTTATAAGTGTAGCATCAGTGCCATGACTAGAAAAAGAAAGTTCGATGAATAATGATCATGGTTTGCCAATAGGAGGGGAGCGTAAACAGCAGAATAATTTAATTCTTCTCATTGTCAGCTTGTCTTATTCAAAAGTTTCCCAGCTGAAGAAGGGCTTATTGGGTTCTTTGTTATAGAGCAGATAAAATGACACCCTGGATTATTCACACCAGTGCTGAAAATTGATTTTATTTCTCCAACTTGCTGAATTCCAAACTAATGAGACTTGACTGTTATACAACTGTAACTGTTGTCAAGTAGCTTTACAATTACCAGAGCTAGATTCTTTTATGAAAAAACAGCTGGTAGACTTTTCTTTAATATTTGACACCTTTTCTTTCTCTGCTCGCTTTTCCTTAAACTTCCCCCAATTACATTCTCTTTCTTCATTAATAGTATACCAAATAAATAGCAAGGATTTTTCCCCATAAGAAGATTTCTTTAAAAGTGAGACACTATAACATACATATATGGAATCTAAAAAAACAGTACTGATGAACCTAGTGACAGGGCAGGAATAAAGACAGACATAGAGAACGGACTTGAGGACACAGCGGGGGAAGGGGAAGCTGGGACGAAGTGAGAGAGCAGCACTGACATGTATACACTACCAAATGTAAAATAGATGGCTAGTGGGAAGCAGCCGCATAGCACAGGGAGATCAGCTCGATGCTTTGTGATGATCTAGAGGGTGGGATAGGTAGGGTGGGAGGGAGGCTCAAGAGGGAGGGGATATGGGGATATATGTATACATATAGCTGATTCACTTTGTTGTACAGCAGAAACTAACACACCATTGTAAAGCAATTTTGCGCCAATAAAGATATAAATAAATAAATAAAAAGTGAGGCATTAAATATTGACATTACAAATGTGATAGTACAAATGTTTTCCTTCTGAAAGATTAATAAGGATTAGTCATTTTCTGTTTCAGATTCAATTAAGTGAATATACCAGAAGCCCCTCATAGTATTTTATGGTGTCTGTGGACATCCTGTTTTAAGTGCAAAAATTCACAACTCGTGGAATGGTGACTGACAGCGGTGTAGATATTTGGGATGCCCTAAGCAAAAATTTCTTTGAGGCATTTTAATCTTTTATTAATTGTGGAATCATTAGCTCTCTAGCTCGCTTTCCAGTTTCTCTCATGTCTCATTCCAACTTGTTCTTGATAGCCATTGTGTGTTTTCTCTTTGCAGACCGCAGGTATGTGGATACTTTTCCTTTGTCATGTTGTGTAATTTGCTGACCTTCAACAGAGTTGAGGTTTGAATAAACAAAGAATTCTTTACAGTGTCATAAAATCCTTGAAGGCCAGGCTGTGTTTCGAGATTCTTTTGGGTACATATTCCCTGTCTGGTGCACAGTCCACATAATGTGTAGGGAAGATAGGCATCATTGTTGGTAATCATGGTAGATTAGGGGACGCTGCAGTGAGCCTATGGTCCTCTGTGACTTGGGTTGTTGGCCTCTTAAGCCTTATGAGGCTGCTCCAAGGTAATTATATTTTTGACAAAAAGCACTTTAAATCTTAGTTTCTTAGACTATCTGGAGGTTTATTTACATGCAGGAAATTAATTTATTTTTTTTAATTTGTGTATGTAATGCAAACTAAATACAGGCTGTGGACCAAGGGGACAGTGCTTTGCACAATGCCTGACACAAAATCAGTCCTAAAGAAATACTTGTTGAATGGAAATGGACTTGAAACAGAGTATATGTGAGAATGGGATAGGATCCATCTTTTGAGTCAGTCAATGCCATCTCCATTGGTTGAAGTTGCCATGAATCTGTATCTGTTGAACAAGATTAACTCTTTGGAGGAAACTCACTTATAGTAAGGTGTAAATTCAATTTACTGATGAGAGAGCTGTAATTGTCTAGATGCTATTAGGAAACAGCCTACCTTAAATGTTCCCAATGAAAAATCATCTGTAAACATAGGCATGTTAGCATTTTCTGAAAGCAAGTTGAGAGAAGAAAGGGACCTCATAATAACAAATATACATAAAAAGTAGATGGTTAACATAGAAGCTAGGTCCAGGGTCACAAAGCTCTTGAAGAGAGCTTTGAAGATCACCTAGTGAAATGGAGTAGGATGCTATGGTCCTCCCCACATGTCCTCTGTCTGCCTTTTGTCTATGGAAAAACTTTAGCCAAAGAATAATTTTAATCAGAGAAGTGAGAAAATGCAGAAGCAAAGGAAAACAGTCCAACAAGACTAAATAATAATAGCTTAATCATCAAGCATAGTCAAGGACCCTTAGTTCCTCTTCAAGGGCTATAGATAATATTGTGAGCCATGTCCTTTGAGCTGTCTTGTAGATACTGAAATCCCCACCAGGCAGAAGAAGTTAACTACATCATGACCAGACTGTAGCCATGACATAAGCTGCCACAATTCCGAGAGCTGGCCTCAAAGAAATGGGAACAAACTGACCCTGGAACTGAAAATTAGCTGTACCTAAAACAATCTGGCTCGATGACACTGGTCAGACCACCGCATGACCAATTTCAAGATGACTGTCAGAGCTGACTGTGCTGTTTCTACATGTAGCCCCCTCCGTCTGCCTATAAAAACTCTTGTCCCCTGATAGTGGCAGGCTGGGGGGGGTGGGTGTCAGCCTTTGGACAGGAGTCCGCCCTCCCACCCTGGTTGCTGGCATCCGAAATAAAGCAAACTTTCCTTTCCACCGAGCTTGCCTCTTTGTTGGCGTTTGGGCTTTTGAGTGGCGAGCAGCCGGCCTCCACTTTCAGTTACACTGGTTCAACCCCTTCGTGATAAAGATGAGGATACTGAGAGCCATGGTGCTCACTGCTTTCTTGGTGTTTCTTAGAAGGAGGTAATTCAATCATTTTTAACTTGTATCTTTCCTGCTCTTTCGTCACTTCATTTACCCCATAAATATATTTTGAGTGCCTTCTCTGTGCCAATCAATGTCTAATATATTAAAGAAATAAAGAAGATGGATCATTTTTTCTATGTACCAAGAAATCTAGAAAAAGGGGAATTGGAGAGAAAGAATTTAATTATTATAATTATATACTGCTTTAAAGTTTTCTGAGTAATTTTGCATAGTGTGTTCTATCTAACCATGACAAACAACTTTCAGTTATAGGCACAAAACTTTCAGTACTTCTTTAGACTTGACTCAGGGAGAGTCTACTCTCCTGGTCAGCAAGCATCCTTCTATGTGAGAATGATTCATGAACCATTATTGATCTGGCTCTCCGAATAGCATTTGAAACCATGCAAGACCAGTGGAATTTAATACATTTCTTTTCTGGTAACAGCCAGACTTGTAAAAATTAGGGCAACATGAACTAGTCCTCCCTGCATCAGTTGACCATTGATTCAGGGATTTATCTCTAATAATGGTCTTTCAGTCTCCAAGGCAGTTATCACAATCAAAGTCACCCACATAGGTGAGCAATGGCTGACCACACCTATAAGCAAGGCCAACTTTACCCCTTGGGTACTTTACATATTTGGCTTACTCATTTCCCCAAGTGGATTCTCTGACTGGCCATGGAACCTCAGGGTTAAAGATATTAGGGAATCAGGGAATGAGTCAGAATATGCAACTCATTGCCCACAAGAAATGATCAGATAATGTGATTATAACCTACTTGGGGATGTTCCGGGGTAGTGAGTATAGCCAATGGTGAATGTTATCTGAGGATTAACTCCCCAATTGCTTGGGCATGGAAGCTTGACCAGGAGCAGGATATAAAAACACAATGTGTTGGCTAATCTCCGTAATTTCTGTAACTATGATTTGAAGGAGCTTATAATTTAGTGGAAGGAAACAAGAAATTTTAATGCATGGAGTACTTTTGCTTAAAGGAGGATCACTTCTCATAGCCAGTGGTTTGAGGAGAAGATGCCTGAGAAGACTTTCTGAAGGGTCAGATCTGATCTTAGTCCGGAAAGATGCATGAGAGTTGTCCAGGTGATGAATGATTGGGAGGGGTTCTAAGCAAAGGAAACAATATGAGCAAAGTTTAGAGGCAGAAAACAGGAAGGTGGTTACAGGGAGCTACAATTGGGTGTTAATAAAGTAGGAACAGCAAAGCAGCGTGGAGATGAGGCTAAGGAGGCAACTCTGTATCATGTTGAAGAACCCATAGCAGTAGATCTGTCTAAGGACAGCCTGAATAGGGATGGCGGAAATAGAAGAGGAGATCATTTCTGCCTGGGGAGACCATGATCTCCTATTCACAGTGGTTGTCGACTGTTCAGCTAGAAATATGCCACTTTGGTATAAAGGTTATTTTGAGTTGAAGACAATTGAGAAACAGCAGATTTCAAAAAACTCTTCTCTTTCCTCTCATTTGCCTAAAAGCAGGACATAAATTTCCATTTGTAAAGGTGTCTCACCCTCTCATACCAGGAAGAGGAGGACAACCCTTAGGTTCTTAGTCAAGGGAGACAACTCTAGACTCTTAATCAGCCCAGAGAAGAACAAGAGGAATCTACATAACAAACCTTACTAAAATAACCCTTATCTTCCATTAGTTCTGCCCATATACTTACTTTTCCACAGTTTCTGGCCCCTAAAAGCTAAACCCCTTTTCTCTGTCTTGTCACTTCTCTACAAATGCACTGTTCTTTGTTAAGATGCTATATAAGCCCCGAGTTATAACCACCCCTTTGAGTTACTTGTCAGTTTCTCCTGAGTGTATGTGTGCTGCACGTACTAATAAACTGTTTTTCTCTTATTAATCTGTCTTTTGTCAGTTTAATTTCTAGGGCCCCAGCCAGAGAACCTAGTAAGGTAGAGGAAGAGTTTTTTCCTCCCCTACAGAGACAATGTCTTCTGAATAGCTCCTCTTATTTTGTTTTAGTCAAACTTTGCACTTAACCAACTTCTGAAAGAATGAAGTCAAAGCAGGTCATTTCAAAATCTACACTGAAAGTCAAAGCATCCTTTTACCTAACCCAAGACTAATAACTAAGGGAATCTCTGGGAAGGACCATTGAGTAGATCTGCCCAGACTCTGCACTGCATAATTCCCGGAGGAGCTTTGTTGTTGGCTACAGTATGAATGATACCTCCTGGAGTTCCATAGTACAATTATCCCTGTTTGGAACTGAATTGACTTTAACATGAGGAGAAACAAATTAAGCAGAATTTCTAGCACTTTGACTTCTTCAAAGTTTCAAAATTCACCTCTTAAAAACACCAGCCAGTTGACAGAGACATGGAACTCTTTTATATACTGTTTAGTGAACTCAGTTTCCTCAGTAAAACGATGGTATTGTCTAAGATAATCTTCAGGACGTTTTGTTTAGAAGAGTCTATATTTATGGGGATTGATGTGTTTTTTATTGTTCGCAGTTATAGAAGTTGTAGTTCAGATAAAAGCGAAGCACAATGTCCCCTTCTCCACTGCCCTGTCCCCGACAAGGTTAAGAATTTATAAGGAATTTCTCTAAAAATACAAAGGGTAATTTTAAAAAATATTTAGATACAATTGATATATAACATTATGTTTGTTTCAGGTGTATGACATAATGATTCAATATTTGTATATATTGTGAAATAATCACTACAATAAATCTAGCTAACATCCGTCACCACACAGAGTCACACCTTTTTCTTTTTGCGATCAGAACTTTTAAGATTTACTTTGTTAGCAACTTTCAAACATACAATACAGTGTTTTTAACTACAGTCACCATGCTGAACATTATATCCCCAGGACTTATTTATTTATAACTGGAAGCAAAACACGGTATCTGAAGACATTTGAGTCTCTTTTGGAAATATAGTGTAGGCTATGTAGCTGATACCTAGGACACGATACCTGGGTTGCTTGTTCTAGGTGTAAGAGGCTACTCGCCTGAGATCCACTTCTGTAAATCCTGTTCCTACCCAGGAGTTTTCCTGGCTTGCAATTATGTCATTGTAGAGACTATGGATCTTTATTTTATTTGAAGAAGAAAACTGCATCATGGCTTCTGGTTCAAGGTGGGTCCTCTACGTGGAGAATAGAACTTGTTGTGCAGGATTCCTCTTTTCCTTGTTGCTCATCTAATAGCGCTCCTCTGGGCGAGCAGGGCAGTCCTGTTTCTCTCAGAACTTTCATCTGAAGAACAACATCAAAGCCTGGTTGTCTCCTGGGTCACTTTGTTTTCTTGTCAGGTGATTTTGAATGGTTTTCCAAACAAGGAGAAATTCTCCTCTTTTCTTCATATTTCAGTGTACTCTTTTCTCATTGTCCTGTTGAAAGTGAAAAACGTTCCCTTGGCCCAGTTTTATCTTATACTGTTGACAGGATGAAACACACTCGGACGTGTGACTTGGTGCTCAGACGTCCCTCCACCTGCATGTCAATTGGAAGACCATTCATCTTCGCTCCCACACCTTTCCAGAGTGACGGTGGGCTAGGTGACATTTTAAAATTAGCTCCCTTCGATTTATGAATGGGCTTTATTCTTTCACCTGTAATAAATGTACTCATGCCATTTTCCTGTCAGAGTTCTGGCAAGCCCTTCTATTCATCGGGAGGCAATTTTCCTAGTTGTGTGTGGGTAGCACTGGGGTAAGGAGAAGAATATATGTGGCTGTTAGTGGAAGGAATTACAAACTTTCTGTCGGCAACAGCAAATATCTCTGATAGTCAAGTTAAGAGTCACATTAAAGTGGAGCCATGAAGTCACTGAGACTATACGAAGATAAGGAAAGAGCACTTCTCATGATGGCGCTCCATTCATTATGAGAGAAGTAAGTGTCACAATAGCTTACAAGGTCCTAAAGGATCTGGTCCCAGGTTACATCTCTGATCTCGCCTCCCACTACTCTCTTCTCATTCCCTCCACTTCGGCCACACTGGCTTCCTGGTTGTTCCTTGGACAAGCCTGGTACACTCTGCCGTAGGGCCTTTGCATTGGCTGTTTCTACTGCTGGAATTCTCTTTGCTCACATGTCTGCTGGGCTAACTTCATCCTTTCCTTCAAATCTTTGCTCAGATGTCACCTTCTCAACGACACTATTCCTGCTCTCCGATATAAATGGCAAGCCTGTCTCCTACCTCTCACTCCCAATATTACTTACCCTGCTCTACTTTTTCCTTTTCCCACGGCACTTACCTATTGTACAACACTAAATAATCCATTTACTGGGTCTGTTATTGCCTGTCTCCCCTGGTAGGTGGATCCATATGAGAACAGGGATCTTGGCCTGTTTCGTTCATTAATATATCCCAGATGACTAAAACAGTGCCTGGGATGTAGTTGGCCCTTAGGAAATATTTGCTGAATTAAGGAAACATACAAGCCAGGGAGGTCTTTACTGTCTGCCTCTCTGTATGACCCCCACCCCCGCCTTATCCTATACTTGTCTCATTTTTATTTTTTATTTATTTTTAAAAATCATTTCTTTTTTTCTTTTTCTTTTTGGCCCGCACCATGGGTATCCCACAAGGGCTTGCAGGATCTTAGTTCCCCGGCCAGGGATTGAACGCAGGCCCTGGCAGTGAAAGCGCAGAGTCCTAACCACTGGACTGCCAGGGAATTCCCACTTGTCTTATTTTTAAACATTCTTTTTTTTTTAATTGAAGTATATATCCTATGATAAACCATAATGGAAAAGAATATATATATATATATGAAAAAAAGAATGTATATTTAAACATCCTTTTTTACTTGAAATTACTTATTCAATGTCAGTATTTCCCCATAGACTGCAGACTCCCCTAGCACAAGATCACATCTATTTTACTGTATTTTCTGTATCCCCAACATTTTCATAATACCGTGAAAACAATGGGTATTCAACTAATTGTTATATGAAGAAATATAATGTGGATGATGTTTAATTGTGATGACATTTGTTATCTATTTCCTGAATAAGTGATTTATGTCATCATTTTATTTTAGTCTTAAGTTACATGATATGGCCACCACTCAGAGTAATCTGTACTGTCCATTCCAGGTCATTAGATAAGTGTTAATGATGCGCTAGACCAGATATCTGGAAAAACTAACACCTCACTTATGCCTTAAAATGACCAGAAGAAAATACTCTAAAAATCCCATGGAAAAATTACTTAACAAGTTAATTAATTTGGACTTCACAAATTTTCTTTCCAAATATTATTTCCCAGGAAGTACTAGAAGAGATTCAATCATCTTCCTCACTCTCTAAAGTAGCTCTTGGTGACATCTTTCACTTTGTCCTGTTTTGTTTTCTTTATGCACTTACCTTTCACTGTATTACACTTCCTTGTTAGTTTATTTTGTCTTTTCGCTATAATGATAAGTACCATGAGAGGATGCATTCGTTGTCTAGGACTGCTGAGACAAACGATAACAGACCTGGTGGTTTAAAACAACAGAAATGTGCTCTCGCAGAGTTCTGAGGCCAGAGGGCTGAGCCCCAGGTGTCAGCGGTGCTGAGTTCCCCCTGAGGGCTCTGGTGGAGAGTGCCTGCTTGAGAGTCACAGCTTCTGGTGACTGCTGACAATCCTGGCATTGTGTGGCTCCTAGGCACATCGCCTCAATCTCTGCCTCCATGTTCACATGGCCTGCTCCCCTGTGCTTCTCTCTGTGTGTCTGTGTCTCTGTTTCCCCTTCCCTTCTAAAGACTTATCATGGGATTTAGGACCCATCCTAATCCAGGATGATCTCATCTCAAAAGCCTTCACTTAATTACCTTAGCAAAGGTTCCCTTCCCTAATAAGATTGAATTTATAGGTTCCAGATGGACATATCTTTCGGAGGGCCACTATTTACCCCACTGCAGGGGCTTGACTATATTAATCAGTGCTGTATCCCTAGTATATAGGATGATTCCTTGAAGATATAGTGGGTGCTCAATAAATATTTGTAGAATGATATAAAGGAAAAAAGGGCGTAAAATACAATGGATCCCTAGACTTCCTGGCAAATACCAAATACAGTGGCAGTGTGGCTGTTAGAATCCTATAGGATGAGACAGAGGATCCTTCGGAGGGTGTCAAAGGGCGAAGTACTTTAGAACAAAGCCAGTTCAGTCTTTGAAATTTAAACCCCTCAACTCACCTCTCTCTTTCCCTGATGCTTTGGTTCTCAAGGAGGAGAACCACCAAGGAAGTCAAAAGATGATCAGGTGCTAATGGTAAACTGTTACTGGGAGAGTTAATAATTGCATGCAGAGAGAGAAGGAGAAAGTGCATCCAGAAAGCACTGGATTCTGCGTTGCCCTCTCTGTAGTAGCACTATCTGTGCTCAGCTTTGCATGAGGCACAGTTACATCATCAGAACATGGGATGTGGTTTTTAATCCACTGGATCTCTTTTGCCAGCAGCCAAATTAAACTACTAACTTATACACACGCCCATGTAGTGTCAGTTGCTTTTTAAATGGTATCTATCTCTAAGTTGTCTCAACTGCCCTTTGAGTCATATATTACTGATTTAGAGCATTTGAGGGCCTGGCTAAGGTCATAAGAATATTTAAGAGAGTTAGGATTTGAGCTTAACTCAGGTCTGTATGCATTCAAGTGCTAAAGTTTCCAATACACTTGTGATCTGACCTGAAGTCTTGCTCCAGGGGCTGAGCTTAGAAGATCTGGTGTCTCTCTCCAGATTTCCATTTTGGATCTCCATTGTCATAGCATTTCTTGGCAGTGCTAAGAGGAAACCTGGGAAGAGCTTTGTCCGGTATAATCAGAGCTTGAAGGTAGACTCCTCATCCTTTGGGATCCATGTATTGGGAACATGAGACTCAAAAGAAAAACTCTCAAAAGGAGGAGGAAATTGAGGACAACAGTTCATGCATCAGCATCCTTTCTTGTGCTCTACAATAACCCTGGAGATTCTATAGTTTATTTTGCTAAGTGAGGTGTTATTGCTTCTATACGCCCTTTCTCCTCACTTCCAAGAAAGTTGTATTGCCTGGAAGACTGATTTGTAAAAAAGCATGAAGGATAAGAGGGATGGTGATTAAAAAGTTGACTTAGAGAATGGCTTTCTAAAGCCCATGACTCTACTAAAAGGATAATGGTCACTTACCCCTTCTTCCCACACCACGCTTGTTTCCCAGTGGTTTCCTAGGGCAAGTCCTCAGCAGTGCTTATTGCAGGACCGCTAGCTGGCCTCCCTCTGCTGGTCTCTGGCCCACTCCAGGCGGTTGTATGCACCTGCACTGGCGTCCCCTTTTCCAACATAAATGGGAATCTGTTGTTCCCCTTCCTTACAAATTTCTGATAAATCCCATTACCTTCAGGGTGGAGGCCAAACTCCTTGACCTGTCACTGTGTCCCTTAATTCTCCAGTTTCATCTCCTATAGCCTCATCCCCACACGCTAATGCTCATCTCCCCATAGGTCACACTGAGCTTCCCATTCTGCAACATTCTCTTTTACACATGGCCAACTTCAGGCTAACCAGTTCTGACAATGTACTATTAGAACCAGGCTATTTTTGAATTTAACTTACATTGCTCATTTATAATGCCTGAGTCCCACTTCCCAAAGGTCTTACCTTTGCTATAAAGGTGCCAGTGTTACGTTTATTTTTCTCTTTCCTCCTATTCTCTCAAGTGATTTTAACAGCGGGCTGTGGCTTCTCAGAGTATGAGCTTATTTCTCGTGACATTAGGTAATATTTGCAATTTAAGGGTGTCACTGACCAACCTTGAGGCACTGCCTCCTATTCATTTCCCCCCCGCTGGGTTGGCAGTATTTCTTTTTTGTTATTCTCTAAAGAATTTGTTTTCGCAGTTTATAGACAGCATACATTTTCTTCTTCATTCAGCATCTCAGCTTCATTATTTATTACCCCCTTGCAACAAAAAATTGTTCATGAACTCTTTAATCCTAGTAATGAAGCAACTAAAGACTGTTCTAAATTTAGCCTATTTGTTGGACTGAGAGGAGGCGTCATTCTGAGGGCATTCGAGTGCCCTATTGTCACCACCTGCCCTCTAATTGAGCAGAGTCTAGTCTTCTTTTTGGATGTGGCAGCTCTCTGGGGTTATTTTAAATGTATATTGAAGGAGAATGAGCCCAGAGCACTCATCTCTTCTCATTGCTTCTCTAATGCTCCTCTATACAGATAATTCCTAAATCTGTCTTTCTGACATTGATAGCAAGTTCCAGATGCCTATCTCAGAATTTATTGGGCATTTCCACCAAGATATCCTACCGGGACGTAAAATTTAATATCTAAAAATAAACTCTCAACATCCCACAAAACAAACACTCTATCCTCCAGAGGGATGTATATCTATTAATGATGCCATCTTGGTCAAAATCGTCCAGGTAATTTCATCAGTCTCTTTCCTGCTCAAAAATTACTTACGGGAAATTAAACTCATAAGCTTGATGTTCAAAGCATTCTACAGATTGACCCTGATGTCTTTCCAGCTTCCTGCTTCACTGTTTCCCCCCACCAATCCTTCACTGTGGTCAGGCATGTATTCACTGCTACAGAGGATATTTTTTCACTGTATTTGTTTAAGCAATACTCCTGCAGGAATGTCCTCCTTTCTCTAGTCATAGAGTTGCAATGAGGTCACTGAAAGCTTGGCCCCTTTGGTCCACAGAATTGTCCTGACTCCCTGAACTATTCCTTTAGACTTTGAGTATGTACCACTCCTTTGGTACGTATTAGATATATTATAGAGGATTCAATGTGACTTGTAAAAGTTAACACAGTGCAAAATTAATGATGAAAACTAAAACTATTTATAAAGAGCAGGAAGAGATGTTAACAGATAATCTGAGGTGAAATGTTTGCTGTACTGGGTCACAAACGTGGCTGACTTTCCAAGCAACTGAGCCAAACCACAAGGTGCATTGGGTCACATCATCCTCGTTTTATGGTTTAATTTTTAGAAAAGGGAAGCATATGAGAAAGCTCTGCAGAAAGCAACATTTTTCTGGAACGAAAACTCACAATTAATTTACAGTGTGAGTCTTTTTTCATAGGTAAATCTAGTTCACAGTGAAAAGGGGACAAAGGTACTTCTTGCATGAAATCTTCCAGTATCAACCCTTTATAAAGAATACAGTGTGAAATGAAGAGCTGAGATAGTGTGATTCTGGAACTGTACTTTCTTTTGATCTAACAATACCAAGATAGAGCTTGGTAAATCTAAAAAAAACAGGTGGTGTGCTTGTCCATTCGATTCTTCCCTATTGGATATAAGAGCTTTTGGATGACAAGTCAATTTCTCTGACAAGTGGTTGTTCTGCATGAAGTTTATGTTGCTGATAAAAGTGAGAACCACATGCTTAGCGACCAGATGCACAGAAGGCAGAGTTGTCATTCTGTTGTGAAAATTTAAAAACCGGAGTTGTGTTCCACCCAGATAGTCCAGCCCACTTCTTCTCAGATGACCAGAAATGGAGCCAACTTTCTCCTTTCAAAATACCCCCCAGCACTAAAAATCATGAGATTGTACCTATAAAACCATTACTACAATGTTACCTATAAGTGAGTCTAGGAAAAAAGACTGGAAACAGAGATTGAAAAAGTTAAAATTTTTATTGAATTAAATTTTATTAAAAAGATAGAATTATGGGGTCAATAATTTCTGGTCTTAAAATTTGCTTGCTGGTTAATACTTAACAACAAATAAAAATACGAAAAGAGCATTCTATCTTCTCCAGCTAATTTAGTTGTGTATGACCCAGAGTCAGCTTTAACGTCTTCAGCAAAAATGCTTCCAACAAAAATGCTTGACACTCATTTCTCTTCTCCAGTGGAAAGACTGACCCAAGGGAAACAGGGAGTGACCAAGTTTGTCCTCTTTCCCTCTAGTCCTCTAAACAACACCCTTTCCTGAGTTAAGGCCCTAATATTCTTGCAGGATCAGATGCTGGTTCCCTGGAGGATCCTTTCTCTCTCATCTCTTACTTCTCTCTATCCCAGGGCTCAAGGGGGCTTATACTGTGTTTTTGACTTCTTCTGATGTTATTTAATCATCAATAACAATATTTAATTCCCTAACACCATTATCTGGTGTCATAGAATTAATTTCTATGCTTTCTTTGTTATTTCTACCTACGGAGATGTTACTATGTTGGACATGACATGACAACACAGAAAAAACCGAAGTGAAATAGTGTGTCTTACAATTGTTTGTAAAGCTGGTGAATATCCATTACTGAGAAACTGACATAAAGTGATTCTGGGACTATGCTTTCTGGTGACCTGACAGTTCTAAGATATGTCTAGGAGAACACAAAATGTTGGGCAGTTAATGATTTTGCTCATAGGACCCCTAGTCTTAGTTTCTCTTAGGTCTTAGCTCCAGATTATTGGGAGGGGATCTCGTAGACCTCACAGTTCTCTCCCCATCTGTGGCCATTCTGACTCTCTCTGTCACTGAGCTAGGCCAGTCATTCCCTTGTCCTATAGTTTCTTCTGCCTGGAATATTCTACCCCGGGTACCCATGTGTCTGGTTTTCTTTCACCTTCTAAGTCTCAGTTATAACGGCACCTCAGAGACACTTTCTGTAGGCATCTAATATAAAGTACCTTTTACTTTTGTACGCCCTATCCAATTATCCGATTTTATTTTTACCATATATAAGAACATGCATTTATTGCTTACTTCCTGCCTTGTCTATCTCCAAAACCTGATTAGAATAGGCTATTTTCTGTCTTGTTCACTGCTAATTTCCAGCTCTTATAACACTCCCTGGCAGATGGAAGGTGCTCAATAAATATTTGTTGAATGATTGAGTTCTGTGTGAATATAAGAGGCTCACCTAAATGTAGGCAGCTCTCTGATCAGGGGAAGTCTTGGACTGGGCAGACGATGTAAGAGTTGCATTTTCATCTTATTGGAGAAGATTCACAAACATTATAATGCTAGTACTGTAGACAAGGAGATAGAGGATAAAGTTGTAACTGGAGTGGAGTGCAGGGGATCCTGAAAAGTGCCTTGTGAGCACATAAAAGATGCAGAACAGGAGAAAGATAATTTTATTTAGAATGTAAAAGAACTTACAGAATACAAGCTAGAATACAAACAAATCTGGGCCAATGGAGATCTTTTGAAAATTTCTAAAAAAAAAAAAAATGAATAAAAAAGGGAATGTGAGCACCTCTATGCACTGGTGGGGATGAATCTCCAAATCACACTGTAAATGGAAAAGTATGAAATTTTCTCTTAATCTTGCCCACTTCTTTTCTTTTTTTTTTTTAACATCTTTTTTGGAGTATAATTGCTTTACAATGGTGTGTTACTTTCTGCTGTATAACAAACTGAATCAGCTATACATATACATATATCCCCATATCCCCTCCCTCTTGTGTCTCCCTCCCTGCCTCCATACCCCACCCCTCTAGGTGGTCACAAAGCACCGAGCTGATCTCCCTGTGCTATGCGGCTGCTTCCCACTAGCTATCTATTTTACATTTGGTAGTGTATATATGTCCATGCCACTCTCTCACTTCGTCCCAGCTTACCCTTCCCCCTCCCCGTGTCCTCAAGTCCGCTCTCTACGTCTGTGTCTTTATTTCTGTCCTGCCGCTAAGTTCTTCAGAACCTTTTTTTTTTTTAGATTCCATATATATGTGTTAGCATACGATATTTGTTTTTCTTTCTGATTTAACTTCACTCTGTACGACAGTCTCTAGATCCATCCCCCTCACTACAAATAATTCAATTTTGTTTCTTTTTATGGCTGAGTAATATTCCATTGTACATATGTGCCACATCTTCTTTATCCATTCATCTGTCAATGGACACTTAGGTTGCTTCCATGTCCTGGCTATTGTAAATAGAGCTGCAATGAACATTGTGGTACATGACTCTTTGTGAATTATGGTTTTCTCAGGGTGTATTCCTGGTAGTGGAATTGCTGGGTCGTATGGTAGTTTTATTTTTAGTTTTTTAAGGAACCTCCATACAGTTCTCTATAGTGGCTGTATCAATTTACATTCCCACCAACAGTGCAAGAGGGTTCCCTTTTCTCCACACCCTCTCCAGCATTTGTTGTTTCTAGATTTTTTGATGATGGCCATTCTGACTGGTGTGAGGTGATACCTCATTGTAGTTTTGATTTGCATTTCTCTAATGATTAGTGATGTTGAGCATCCTTTCATGTGTTTGTTGGCAATCTGTATATCTTCATTGGAGAAATGTCTATTTAGGTCTTCTGCCCACTTTTGGATTCGGTTGTTTTTTTGATATAGAGCTGCATGAGCTGCTTGTATGTTTTGGAGATTAATCCTTTGTCAGTTTCTTCACTTGCAAATATTTTCTCCCATTCTGAGGGTTGTCTTTTCGTCTTGTTCATGGTTTCCTTTGGTGTGCAAAAGCTTTTAAGTTTCATTAGGTTCCATTTGTTTATTTTTGTTTTTATTTCCGTCTCTCTAGGAAGTGGGTCAAACAGGATCTTGCTGTGATTTATGTCATATAGTGTTCTGCCTATGTTTTCCTCTAAGAGTTTTATAGTGTCTGGCTTTACATTTAGATCTTTAATCCACTTTGAGTTTATTTTTGTGTATGGTGTTAGGGAGTGTTCTAATTTCATTCTGTTAGATGTAGCTGTCCAGTTTTCCCAGCACCACTTATTGAAGAGGCTGTCTTTTCTCCATTGTATATTCTTGCCTCCTTTATCAAAAATCAGGTGACCATAGGTGTGTGGGTTTATCTCTGTGCTTTCTATCCTGTTCCATTGATCTATATGTCTGTTTTTGTGCCAGTACCATACTGTCTTGATTACTGTAGCTTTGTAGTATAGTCTGAAGTCAGGGAGCCTGATTCCTCCAGCTCCGTTTTTCTTTCTCAAGATTGCTTTGGCTATTGAGGTCTTTTGTGTTTCCATACAAATTGTGCAATTTCTGTTCTAGTTCTGTGAAAAATGCCAGTGGTAGTTTGATAAGGATTGCATTGAATCTGTAGATTGCTTTGGGTAGTATAGTCATTTTCGCGATGTTGGTTCTTCCAATCCAAGAAGATGGTATATCTCTCCATCTGTTTGTATCATCTTTAATTTCCTTCATCAGTGTCTTATAGTTTTCTGCATACAGGTCTTTTGTCTCCTTAGGTAGGTTTATTCCTAGGTATTTTATTCTTTTTGTTGCAATGGTAAATGGGAGTGTTTCCTTAATTTTTCTTTCAGATTTTTCGTCATTAGTGTATAGGAATGCAAGAGATTTCTGTGCATTAATTTTGTATCCTGCTACTTTACCAAATTCATTGATTAGCTCTAGTAGTTTTCTGGTATCATCTTTAGGATTCTCTATGTATAGAATCATGTCATCTGCAAACAGGGACAGTTTTACTTCTTCTTTTCTGATTTGGATTCCTTTTATTTCTTTTCTTCTCTGATTGCTGTGGCTAAAACTTCCAAAACTATGTTGAATAATAGTGGTGAGAGTGTTGCCCAGACTTTTCAATAAACAATCATTGAATGAATAAATTGACATTTATTTCTTACAAGAAATGTAAGAGACACAAAATACAGACTTTGACATGCTTCCTGAAAGAGGTAGGAAGGCCTGACCTTCACCAGCATCGCAGAGATTGTCTTTACAAATAAGTCTACTCAGAAATTCCATGGCAGTGCCTAATTTTGGCCAACACTTCTAGACACTGTCCCAGTTCTTTTCTGATTCTTCTTTCAGTACTTTCCTCTGTTCAACAGCTTAATACCTGCTTGAGCCAATATGGAATCAATCTTGGGGGGAAGGGAGATGTGTAACTGTTAGCACTTCTTCAATTGCACTGTCAAGAACTGTGAGTGGCCTTCACTTTTATCCTATTTACGAGCTAACAAGTTAGCTTGTTTCTGGTTCATGACTACCTTCTTACAAGCCAGAAGACATGAAATTCCTGGGTCACAGATTTAAAAAATCTTTATTAGATCAAAAGCATTAGCCAGAGCTTCACACCCCAGAATTGCACAAGGGGTGGCACAGGTGGACCTAGATGGATGCTTGCACATGCAGTGGGTTGCATTATAGGAGAGGAACACTGAACTTGGAGAATCTGCCACTTTTATAGTAAGTGGAAGGATGCCTATTCTTTGTCTTAGGGGAGATGTAACCTCAACTCTCGAAGTTGCAAACTCAACCCTGAGTAATGGCTTGGGTAAAGAGTGGTCAGAGCCTTGTATTCTTGGTGTGGCCAGCAAGAAAACGCAGGGAAGCTCAAGGCCAAGAGATGATTGCTTCTCTCAACATGGACCACATGAGGTGTGAAGAGATCTGAGTTTTGATAGACACTCAAGGCAAATAGAAGATGTAATGTTGGCTAAGTAATACAGCAAAGGCTGACAAATGTTTAAAATTCTTTTTTAACACCAGGTAGAAAGATTTGAGCATTTAGAATCTTGTAATTCTAAATGGTGTTTTCTATACTCGGGTTCACAGTGAGAAAAATTTTATTTAGCAGAATTTCAAAAAATCGAATTCCTGAAATAATTTGTAATTAAGTTTTGGAGTATAGTGACTATATATCTGCTTGTTGAATCAAATTTCCTGCTCACGTTATTTAACTGTTTATATCCTTACTAATTTTGGGGGGGGGGGTCTACTGGTTCTGAAAGAGGTATCCTCTGTCAGTGAATGACAGCAGTATGTTAAATCTCCTATTATGATAGTGAATTTGTCTGTTTTTCCTTGTAGCTCTATTGCCTATATAATTTGAAGTTAAGTGCATACAAATTTAAAACTTCCTGGTAAACTGATCTTGTTGATATGAAGTGCCCTTGTTTATTTCTAGTAATGCTTTTGCTTTCAAGTCTACTGTATCTGTTATTATATAATTTCCTTTTGGTTTATATTTGCACAGTATATCTTTTCCAATCCTTTTACTTTCAACCTTTTTGTACCATTATGTTTTGTTTTTTAATAAATTTTTAAAAATTAAAATAAAAAAACATCGAATTCCTGAATATCCTAAATTAAGATCATGGCATTTTCTTCAAATCTCTCAATTTATATTTCTGTCATTGCCCCTGCTTATAGATCTACTAAAATAGTAGAATAAACATATTCACTTCTTTTAGTATTTGGGGTACAATATTAGGATCTCAACATTATATTATCTATTTATTTATTTATTTTATTTTTGGCTGTGTTGGGTCTTCATTTCTGTGCAAGGGCTTTCTCTAGTTGCGGCAAGTGGGGGCCACTCTTCATTGCGGTGCACGGGCCTCTCACTATCGCGGCCTCTCTTGTTGTGGAGCACAGGCTCCAGACGTGCAGGCTCAGTAATTGTGGCTCATGGGCCTAGTTGCTCCGCGGCATGTGGGATCTTCCAAACCAGGGCTTTGAACCTGTGTCCCCTGCATTGGCAGGCAGATTCTCAACCACTGCGCCACCAGGGAAGCCCCTCAACATTATATTATCAAAGGTACTTCACAGTTGGCAAATTTGCCAAATTCTTTTGCCTCATGAAGAGTAGCTTCAGTCCTTCTGAAGAGCTGAGGGAACTTCAATAAAAGAAAAAGATGTGATTGCTCAAGACCCAGGTTAGTAGTAGATGTGAGGGTCAACTTTTTGTGTCAGCTTTGCTGGACCATGATGCCCAGATATGTGGTCAAACATTATTCTGGATGTTTCTGTGGGGGTATTTTGGGACACATTATACAAATATATCCACATTGTAGTATTATAAAGAATTGTTTCACTACCCTAAAAATCCTCTGTGCTCTGCCTATTCATCCTTCCTTCCCCTCTAGCCCCTGGCAACCACTAATCTTTTTATTGTCTTTGTAGTTTTGCCTTTTCCAGATGTCATATAGTTGGAATCATACAGTATGTAGTCTTTTCAGATTGTCTTTTTCTACTTAATAATATGCATTTAGCTTCCTCCATGTCTTTTCATGGCTTGATAGCTCATTTCTTTTAAGCACTGAATAATATTCCATTGTCTGTATGTGCCACCATTTCTTTTTCCATTCGCCTACTGAAAGGCATCTTGGTGCTTCCAAGTTTTGGCAATTATGAATTAAGTTGCTATAAACATTCATGTGCAGGTTTTTGTGTGGGCATATGAATGAGAGGTCCTGTTGCTCCACATCCCTTGCCAGCAGTTGGTGTGTTAGTGTTCTAGATTTTGGCCATTCTAATAGATACGTAGTGGTAACTCTTTTTTTTTTTTTTTTTAAATCTGCATTTTCCTTGCTGAAATTTGATGTGGAGCATCTTGTCATATGTTCATTGGCAATCTGTATATCTTCTTTGGTGAGGTATCTGTTCAGCCTTTTTGTCCATTTTAAAATTGGGTTGTTTGTTTTATTGTTGATTTCTCCGAGTTCTTTGCATATTTTGGATAACAGTCCTTTATCAGATGTAAAAGCTTTTTATACAAAAATGTTTGCTTTCATATTAATATTTTTCCTCTGGGTTGTGCATCCCAGTGATTAATTATGATTGAGCTACCACAGCCTTAACAATGTCAGCTGCAATGTAAAAGGGGGATAAAGCTGAGTTTGCCAAATTTAAAAATGTTTTGCATAAAAGGGTGTGGGGTGTGGGGTGTGGTGTGAAAAAGTGGGGTGAAACAGGAAAATGAAACAACTTAGCCTTTTAAAAATGTCATGTTAAATAACATTGCCTCTCTAATGAAACAAATGGCACAGACTTCTTTGGTGTATAATGTTGGAAAACAAGTTTCCTGTTCTGATTTAGATTGGGATCTTTTAAATTCTTCCTAAGGTATTCCCAAGACACTTTAACAAGGGAATTTTTGCGAAGCAATTTTTTGATCAACTTGCAAGGTTAGTCTTGCCCAAGTTTAACTAGGTCATTCTTTCCTTTCTCTTTTATCTCAGCAGAAACATACTTTATCAAAGTCCCAAATGGAGCAAATGTGGGAGTTTTAGAAAGGTGGGCTTGATATATTAACAAATTAGTTTATAATTTTAAATAGTTTCAAGTTTAAATACCACAGTATTTGAGTGATTGGGCTTTCACTGACATCACTAGTGCATTGTGATTTATCTTTCTTCTGAATACCTGAGCATGTGGAGGTCCTTAGTAAAAATTTGACAATTTAATGGTTTATTTTGGCAGTGTGTTGTTATCTTGTGCTGTCATTTGACTTTCCAAGTTTTCCTGTTTCATCTCCATAACAGAAAGAAAAACCCTTGTGTATTAGTATTAGTTAGAGCTCTCCAGAGAAACAGAACTAATAGGATTTATATACATACAAGTAGAGATTTATTTTGAGGCATTGGCTCAAGGAACTGTGGGAGCTAGCAAGTCTGAAATCCATAGGACAGGCTGAGTGGCTGGAAATTCAGGTAAGAGTTGATGTGGTCTTGAGTCTGAAATCCAGAGGGCAAATCCACAGGCTGGAAACACAGGCAGAATGTCTATGCTGCAGTCCTGAAGCAGTTTCCTTTTTCTTCCAGAAACCTCAGTCTGTTCTTAAGGCCCTCATACAATTCAACTGATTGTATGAGGCCCACTCACATTCTGGAGTGTAATCTGTTTTGTATAAAGTCCACTGATTATAAAAGTTAATCACATCTAAAAAAATACTTTCACAGCAATACCTGTGTGTTTGAGCACAGCCCAGCCAACTGAACCATAAAATTAACCATCACACCTTGAAAACAGGAATTATAGATTCTACTTCTTTGTGTTGCCACAGTGTTTATTAGCTATTATGTGAGTTTATCCTGAGTAAATATATACCGGTTGAAAGAATATTGGAGGTAAATATTTCATTTGTCTTTGAAAATTATATATGTTACTCATAAATGAATAAGCCAGGGGTAGCCAGATATAATTTTAAAATATTAAATGTAATATAGGTAATACTAGTACTGGTTCTTTAAAAAATAGATTCAAATAACTTCATAGAAAAGAAATCACATTTTAGGAGATGGAAACACCACGAGCAATTTGAACGGGTGGAAAGAGGTTGGTTATTTGGAGAACGGTGAGGAACCTGACGGGGCCGGAGGGAGGTGGGTGTGGGAGTGCTCTTAGTAGAACTGATTGTATAAAGGATAATGATACTTCAGAGGCCAATGGAAATCAAGTGAGAGATTTTCACTTAAAGCTGGCCCGCGGAGGGGTTTTGAGAAGGAGAGTGATATAATGGCAATTTTTAAGAATCGCATTTGATAACAGTATTTGGACAAGAGACTGTGAGGCAAACCGTGTCAATTCAGGTCTTCTGAGAAGCAACTGCTCAGATAGGAATAGACATGCAGTGGGTTTTGGGAGCAGAGCATCTGTAAAGATAAAGGTGCAGGAGCAGGCAGGAAGAGCCTGGGACCTGAACTGTCCAACAGGTTAGCCAGCAGCCACGTGGGAGTCTTGAACATCTGCAATGTGGTTAGGTGGAAACGGGGTGTGTAAAACCACTCCCTGGAGTCCTAAAACATAGTGCTGAAAAACAAAAGACAGAAACAAAAACCCCTCACACATATGAGAATGTAAAATACTTCCTTAATGACTTTGAAAATGTTGACTATATTTTGAACTAATATTTTGGAATAAACAAAATATATCATTAAGTATATATGTATATAATTAAAATTGACTCCACCTTTACTCATTTTACTTTTTTAGTGTGATTACTTGAAAATTGGAAATTACACGTGTGGCTCCTGTTATATTTCCTACTGGTCAGTTCTGCTTTCATGCTTGTGAAACGAGACAGGGAGGGGGATTAGGTAGGAAGACCTGACTGTGTAGCTCTAAGAAAGTTTGGGCCAGGTTGATGGGGGATCCTTGAGCAAAGGTTGGCCTTTGGGGGAGTCCCACGTTGGGCAGGAGGGGGTTGGCGCTAGTATCCTAACCTTTGTTGGCTGGGACCATCCTGGGGGAAGCATGGTCTGGGTGTGACAGCAGCGCGGAATCCAAATGGGTGGCAACTGGAGGCCACATATACTCCCCACAGCATATTCTTTGGAAGGAGATGTAGGTACTGCATC
The DNA here is from genome assembly GCF_009873245.2 of Balaenoptera musculus. Classification (NCBI taxonomy): domain Eukaryota; kingdom Metazoa; phylum Chordata; class Mammalia; order Artiodactyla; family Balaenopteridae; genus Balaenoptera; species Balaenoptera musculus. The sequence goes on from NC_045796.1 coordinate 32,571,469, forward strand.
TTCATGGCTGCCTCACAAACCAGTCTTTGTCATGATAATTTAGGTAGATGTCAGCTGGTTTATCGGCCAATGCCATTTGGCTTGATGCCGTGACTCTTTAGTTGTGTTCCCAACTTCTGCCTTCTGTCTTGCCCAATGCAGCCCCATCTGTGTGGAGAACCCAGTGCTGAGCACTGGATGAGACCCACCTTCAGGACCTCTGAAACTTCTCTCAAGCTTGTGAACTTTCTAAGCCTCTGGGGTAGGTTGATATATTTGGTTTTGAATGCTTCTCCTGTGTCAGTACAACTAGCTGCTGTTCTGGAGCCATTACTCAGTCAAAACTGAGGTTGTGACTCTTGACGTTCTTTTTTGGTCCATAGTCTCTAAAAAGCACCAATGAGCGGAGAAGACTGCAGAACTTCAATGATTTCCATTCTCTTATTTTGGAGAAGATGATTCTCATAAAATGTGCATAGCCTTTACAGTTGTTCAACCAATCTTGTACTGGTAGTTAAGGCCTAATGAGAAATGATTCTGTCCTCAAAGAGATTGCAATCAGGCCCATGTGCAAATGCAAGGGATGCAGCTTTCTCTGAGTTTGACCGTCTGTGAAGCAGCTGAGTGATTGCAAAGAAGAGAGAAGACATTTAGATGCCATGGTTTTTGATGAAGTGATCATTCCTGTTAGGGAGGTGATACAAAAATTAAAAAAAAAACAACTTTAGAATGTAACCTTAACCATCTTTAGGTTGCTTCTGAATTGTCATTCCTTCTGTGTGTGTTGACACTAAATCTCCAAAGAAGGAAAAAAAAAGTTTATGCCACAGAGAAGAAGCCTCAGTAAGAGAATCCCTCTCAGTGAAGTCAGGGATTATTATCTGCAAGGCCACAGATGCTTTCCTAGTCATTAAATACTTTACATAATAATGAACATGGTGAGTTATGAATATTATTAGGTACAAAAAAAATCCTTGTGTATATTCTTTACAAATTTTACACCTGTTAACATGTGTTTTACTCTATAAGTAAGACAGGACAGCTTAGTGAATAATTAAGAGTGTAGACTTTGAAAATCCATCAGGCTCCATCTGGCAGCGTGGACTTGAGTAATTACTTAACCTTTCTGAGCCTCAATTTTTTAAACTGTAAATTGAAATGTTTATAGTACTCAGCCCATATGGTTGTTGTGAAAATTAATTGAGATAATGCATGTAAATACCTAACATTGGGCCTACTACATACTAAGTGTTCAAGAAATAGTTGTTAATATTATCTGAAGAGACAGGAACTGCTTCACACCATCAGCTTTTCAAGAAATGTCATATTCCTTGTTTTTCTAACTCAACTGAAAATTTCCACCTGCCGAGGTTAGCAAAAAATGCCTAACATAAACCAAATATCAGGCTCCTCTCCTCCCCCTGTATTGTACAAGAACCTCTAGAGCTTACGCAGTGCAGGAAAATGGGGACAGTCCCTGGTTGTACACCGGCCATTGCACTACTGCATTTGAAAACGGGCAGCTCTGGTAGAAGCTCCCTTCTGTCTGTGAAGGGAGACAGGCTTCCAAGATGAGGGGGACCAACTTGCCTCGGTTTACCTAGGGCTCTCCTAGTTTTACATTGACAGTCCTGAAACCTGGGAACTCCCCTGGACCAAACTGGGACAGCTGGTCCCCCTAGGGTAGGGAACCAAGTCCCCTCAGGATCAGCCTGTTGAGAACGGCTGAACCTGAAATGGGAATGATCGTGTGCGCCTCTAAGGGCTGGGTCCCTGCATCTACCTTGGAAACCAACAACGTCACTGTGACTGGGCCATGCCCCTCTTCCATCCATTTCCTCTCTTTCTGATGGTCTTGTTTAATGCATGGTGGACCCAGGATATGAAAACAACAGTCGATTTAGAGTTGCCTTCCTGACAAGTCTCCATCATGTCAGAAAGGTTCTGAATAGTACACAAAGGGCTATTAAGATCCCCCATGTCAAAGACTCCAAGTCTGACCACACTGTTAAAATGCGGGCATGTGGGAACGGGGAACAAGAAAACAAGACAGATAATTTCTCAATAGGCCATTCTGCCACATTGACTTGTCAACTTTTTACCCTGTTGTACCACTACCACCACCACCATTATCCAGATTGGCCTTGCTCAGATATGTCAATCTAGCTCATTAACACAAATCTCACCTAATAATTTCTGTGGGCTTCCATTGCACTTTGATGTTATAATAAAACCCTAGTTTTGTCTGCTGCAAGTACTCTAAGTTTCTTCCAAAATGACCCTCCCATCAAAACCAAGAAGGAAGTGAGAAGGAATGGACTGTTGCAATCCTCACTTGTTCCTTGCCTCTGGCTCTTCCTTCGCTAACCGTGCTGCAGGAATATCAGGTTAAGTTTCAATTTTTAAAACGTTGCTGTCACCAAGGCTATGAGTCTGCCCCCATTTTAAAAAACGTTTCAGGTTAAATTTCAATCAGCTTGGCAAACTAAGGGACTCCACACACCAGCCTAACCTTTTACTCAAACTTTCTCTCTCATTATCCTCACGACGAAACTTCTAGAGAGACAGACAAGTCCTGCTGTCCTGGCCTTGCTCATCCTCATCTCAGTGGCTAGACTGGCCTTATCTTTTCCTCCTTCTACAAAATGACCCATCCTTCAAAGATGGGCTAAGGCCACCCCTCCCTGAGGCATCCCTGACCTGTCTGTTTCTCAGGGGTCTCTCATTCTCCTAAAGCTGGTGGGAGAAGAAGCATGGGTTCCTGACCTGGAAAGTGACCAGGAGAGGAGGAAACAATGTCAGACAGAGTTGAACGTGTGGTCACAATATTTTTGTCTCTTCGGGATGTGTCTTGGTGAGGATGGTGTTAGTTGATACTTCAAATATTCAGAAAAGCCCAATGCCTCCTTTCCTCGGCACTTGAATTTCAGACTCAAATCCGAGGAAACTTCACTTTGGTCACATGTTGTCATACTCATGGATTATTGATCATTTGCATTTTGTGACACTAATGCTACCAAATGAATTCAATGCTTATCATCCTTTGGCTTTTCAAGATCTAACTCCTTTTTCCAAGTAGCACCCCAACCGGCACTTGGAGAAGTGCCCATTTTGTAGTCTTGGTGGCAGTTAGTGCCCAGGGACATATGACACAGGCTTAGGTAAATGAATGCTTTCTCCTGGAACTTTAGTCTGACAGAAGTACCTGAGTTGGCTGGAGTCTATCTTTCACAGTAGCCCTGGATGTGTGGACCAGACATCCTGCTGCCCCATCTGTGCCATGGCTATGGCATCCCAGTCCTTAGCCCTCTCCTGCCCCCTCATGTTTCCCAAGCCTGGGCCTCCCACCTCCCATCCATTCTGTGACACCAGATATTCCAATGATTTCTCTTCTTCACTTAAGATGTCCAGATGTGGTTTCTTTCACTTCTGGACAAGAATTTTGCCCAGTAATAAACATAATAGTAATACTAATGACCATTACTTTTATAACGATAAGCTAATAACTATTGAGCACATTCTAAGTGTTTACATGTATTAACTTCCTCATCCTCGTGACAGTCATTGAGGTAGGCAGTATTATCCTGATTTCCAGATGAGGAAAATTGAATTGCAGAAAGGTTGCTCAAAGGTTGCTCAATTGCAGAAAGGTTGGCTAATAAAAAGTAGAACTAGGATTTGAATCTATACAGTCTCTTAACCAAACTATTCAGAAATTTGTATCTGGAATTGGAGTTCTAGGTAACAGATCTTCAAGGAAATGTGGAGAATTGGAGACAAGTTCTCAATCTAGATAGCATGGAAGGAAGTAAATGTTTTGTTATTTTTCTGGGGCGGTAATCTAGCAGTCCATGGCTATCGATGATAAGATAGGGAATGAAGTGATTGCTTCTGGACATCTGCGATCAGGGATTCGTTTAGGAGAGTGTTCTGGCAGCCCGTGTTGTCACCACCATAAAAACGGTATGAAAAACTATGAAATATTGATGGGTGGCTCCTTCTGATAACACTGAGTGGCTTAAAGCCAGAGAGTGATGAACTTAAATCTCTAAATTCTCAGTTTGGCCATGGAATGAAATTCAGGGCTGTTCTATAACCATGATGAAAGAATTTATTATTTTGCAGCTGTCAGGCTGCAACAGCCAAACTCAGAAGCAGATTTTGATCCTAAAGGGTGCCCGGTTACATCCACTGAATAAATTTTCACTATGTATGTCACTTCCATGGAAATGTAGTCATCAATCAGAAAAGAGCAGACCCCTGGGAGTGGGATGGGGTCCACGAGTGGACCCACATCTCAGTAACCCCAAATCCCCATCCTATATGGAGCTTCTGTTTCCCAAGGACGCAATCTCCCCTTCCTGCTCTGTTGAGATTGTTCTTCTCTTGCCTCAAGACTCTTTATTCTTTTGCCTGAGGAAAAATTTCTTCTTGAATGAAGACACCTATTCTCTAAATTCCTCACTTGACTTACACTTGGCTTTGCTCAGAGAAATTGCTAGAGTTAAATTTCACCATGACTTGAGCACAAATTGCAAAGTCACTCCTTGGATGAGAAGGTTTACACACCATAAGAATTCCAAGGCTTTGCTAATTTTATGGGAAAATATCTGTGGAGTATGTGTGGGAATGACTGATGGTGCTTGACCAGTAGGGAGGAATACAATCATATCTGTGGTGGAATTTTAACATATGGATGTACTCAACAGATATTTTGCATTCAGAGCAAACCTGAGTAGCTGTATGGGGTTCCAATAATTTGTTTGGCTGATTAACCCAAAACTTGTTTCAACTATAGCCCACAAAATATTGCGCAGATGAAAACATTTCTTGGTGTAGAATAAGGAATGTATTATTTTTATACATGGAAATATGGAGTGATCCCTCAAGCATCTTGTCCAACTACATCCTAAATTATCTTACAATCCACTCCCTTCAACAAGGTCTTCAGACAGACAATGGTAAAGGAAAACACCATTTATGGAATGGGCAATTTTCTGAAAACTGAGGATTCTAGTAGGAGACCACACAGTAGAAATGAACTACATGATTTCAGTGTAGACTGGAGGTTCCTGAGGTGGCAGAGGCCAAGTAGCTCCACTTAACTATCAGAGTCCTTAAATATTTTTAGTGATTTCAAAGTCTCTTGCTTCTAATTCCAACATCTGGACCATCTCCTGGCCTGTTTTTATTAACTAATTTTTTTTCTTGATTATGAGTCACATTTTTTCTATTTTTCCCACATGTAGTGAGATTTAATTGCATACATACTTGATACAGTAATAATAAATTATAGACAATGGGGAATTCTGTTATCTTCCTCTGAAGAGTGTGTAATTTTGTTCTAACAGGTAGTTGTATTGCAGGAAGGTCACCTTGAGCCTGGGAAATCTTGGTTCTAGTCTTTCTCAGAGTAGGTTTGTTTTAGTTTTGTCATTATTCCTAAGGCAAATCTCTCAGCCTGGGGATAAGGTCTTTATTTTTCTTTCAGGGTCTTTTTAATAGCTTAGTTGAAGCACAGTTTACATACCATAACATTCACCCATTGTGAGTGTATAATTCAATGATTTTTGGTAAATTTATAGAATTGTGCAACTATAACCACAATACAGTGTTTTTAAATTGTAAAATACAGATAAAATAAAATTTACCATTTTATCTATTTTTAAATGTATAGTTTATTGGCATTAAGTAATTCACATTGTTGGGCAACTATTACTGCAGCCATCTCCAGAACTCCTTTGTATCTTGCTACACTGAAACTCTGTGCCTGTAACAGTACCCATTCCCCTTTCTTTCCAGCCACGAAAACCACCATTCTACTTCTGTCTCTGTGAATTTGACTACGCTAAGTACCTATATTAGTTGAATCATACAGTATTTGTCCTTTTGCGACTGGCTTATTTCACTTAATATACTAATGTCTTCAAGTTTCATCTATGTTGTAGCATGTGTTAGACTTTCTTTTTAAGGCTAAATAATATTCCATTGTGTATATATACCACATTTTGTTATCCACAGCTCAGTTTTAGAACATTTCCATCACTCCAAAAACTCCCTATGCCTGCTTGCTGTTAATCCCCACTCTCTCCCCCAGCCCTAGGCAACCACTGATCTGCTCTTTCTGTGTTTATTAAACTTACTTTCTCTAACCATTCATATAAATAGAATCATAAAATATGTGGCTTTTGCATCTAGGTTCTTTCATTTTAGAAACTGAGAAGAGATCTTTGTTCCTAGGGCATGGCCGTTCTGGAGTTTTTAATTGACGCCCAAAGACATTTACCAAATCCTTCTAATTTGATGGGTCTTGAACTTCAAACTCTGTATCCCCTGTGGTGAGTGGCCACTGAAATCTATGCACAGGTCTTTCAGCTTTCCAGCTATCACTTCCCTCCTGAGTCCTTAGAATCTTACCCTGCACAAGTACGGTCAAAGGTTAACAGGAACTTGGGGGTAGTTAATGCACAGATTTGGGGGCTCCCACTATTGTGACTCCCTTCTGAGATTCTTACAATTTCTAGCTACTATGGTAGTCCACAAATACTCAGGCTGGTAACATTAAGCCTCTCCACTGGAGCTTATCTTCCATGCCCAGGGATCGGAGTGTGCCCCCCCAGAAAAAACAGAGGTAACATGGGTCTTTACTCACTTTAGTTGCCTCTTTTAAGCGTTGAATGCCTTCCCAATTCTGCCTCCTTTTGGTCACTCTCCAGTGACTTTAAATGTTTGCTCTTTACATTTTGTCTAGAATATGTTTTATATATATATATAAAACGTAGTTGGTAGGAGGGTTAGTCTGAAAGAAGATACTACCATTTACCAGAGTCAGAAGACTTCATGACAAGAAGATTATATGAGTGTGAAGATAAGCATTAAGAAAGAGGTTCAGAATCAATAATTAAGATACCATCACTTCAGAATTTGTGATAATTGAGACAGAAACTTTAGCTGTAATTTCTTTAAGGAAATGAATATTATTTGTACTTTGTTTTAAACACATCAAATTCTTTGTAATATATACTTCTAAACATGTAACTACCATGGTGATAGTTGCTGTATAAATAGTGAGAACAGTTAACATTGCTGGAACACTTATTATGTGCCAGGTACTATAATAAAAGCTTTATAGTATGAGCTCTTTTAATATTAACAAAAGAGAGAGTGCATCAAATTAGTAGCAGCTTCAGGAACTTGAACCCAGGGACCCACCTGTAGAGCCTGCTCATTTCACTATCAGGGATACCTCACTGGGATGAGCATTTGAAGACTAAGGATGCCGCGTGAAGAAAGGGGAAGTCGTGCACTCTGTCTGCTAATTGTCCAAACCTGAAACGGGCTGGTCATATCCACCCTTGATGCTTCTGAAGAAGCAAGGCCTCTTCTGAGGAGGATTGGGTGAATGTGGTGTCCACAGATTGCACTCACCCTAAGCTGGAGGGAAAATTCACATTTTTTTTTCCTGCAATGAGTTGTACAGTTGTCAAAACATCAGCCAGGACTGGGTGACCTTAAATTCTATGAGAAAAACTAATGGCTCAGTTTCTGTGGAGCTCATTTATGGGCAGACTAACGGGTCACTGGTGTTCTTTGTATGTGGGGAGAGGATGCTGAGCTCTCATTAAGCCTCAAAACTTAGATGTTCCAGGTTTCTGCTGCCTGCCTCCTCTTTGGCCTCCCAGGATGGACAATTTTTCACATGTGTCATCCAGTTCATGCTTTGCCGCCCGAGTGGCAGCTGCAGGCAGCTTTTCTAATTATCTCCTGCTGAAGACAGCCAACTGACCGTGGACGGTTGTCAGTTAGGCAGGACTTGGTCCCCTAATGGGAAGGCACAGCTAACTGCTGCTCTGATTATCAAGTTGAAGCATTTTTATTATACCCGAAACAGCCATCTAATTTCATTGTGACAGAAGAGGGAAGAAAATGAATAGAATATCCTGATGGGCCAAAATAATTCCAACATACCGACCCATGAATTTGTTCACAAAATAAGCAACATTTCCTTACTGAAACAGATATACCAATATATTAACAGAGGTTACTTCTTGGTGGTTAGTCTATAGATGGTTCTTATTTTCTTATTGTGTTTTCCTGTACTTTCTGTATTGTAAAAAATAATATATATTACTTTTGGACTCAGATTTTAAAAAAGGAGAGATAGGGTAGCCTGGCCTTCAGGGTCCTACTTTCAGCATGGAACTGAGGCTCAGAGCCCTGCTTCAGAAAGCATAAACCATCCCTAAAGCCTAAGACCTTAAAAAAATTCAAACAGACCCAGAATTGTAATTTTCCTCTGAAGACTGTCCAACTGCTCAGTTTCTTATAAATATATAAATATAAATAAACTATTTATTTAAAATATTTTAATTAATTAATTAATTATTTAAAATATTTTATTTAAAATATTTATATAAATATAAATAAATACATAAATATATAAATATAAATAAAAACAAACAGGATATATGATTTTCCATTAAATCCAACATGTGGTAGACATCTAATAAACATCTGACGAATACATGCAAGAAAGAATGAGTGAAGGCATGAATAACATATTCGGCCAGGAGTTTTTCAATTGCAAGTTTCTGAAAACTGAATATAAATAGGGCAATATTGATTATTGTACCTGGAAGGTTGAGGGTCAAACTGGACTCAGGTATATTTTCCCTTTGCTTAGCTGCCCATGAATTGGCTTCAGATTCTCTCTGGCTCCTTTACAGGTATGTCACATGAATGTGACCCTAGACAGCTTTGTAGTTACATTCTTAGAGCTTTTAATTCAAAGTAAAAGAAGAACTTGGCTTCAGCTCCCATTTGGGAATTCCAGGTAAGCCTTTAACTGGATCACTATGAATCATAGCCCACCCTTGTAGCCAGCATGGGTGGGCATTATGACTGACAGCCCCTCCAAACCCTGAAGAGCTGGGAAGAATCCCTCCGAGGAAGGGAGTGGGAGGTGCAGATGCCAGGAGAAGTAAGAAGGGAGGCAAACAGAGCAGACAAATTCCACACATCATCTAGAGAGAAGCGTTATTAATCATGAAAATGACAACATTGATAATAACTGAGATTTGTTATATGCAGGTACAATCTGAGCCCTTCACACATATTATCTCAAAGCTGTTCCACAACCCTACAGGTACTAAGGATCAGAGCCATTAACTGACTAAGCCAAGGGCAAAGAAAATGATGGACAATGAAGAGGTTAGCACTTAATGGGGTCTAATAGAAAGGGGACAAATGCATTGAGATGCTTTAAACTTAGACATGCCCACTGATAACATGCTTGACGTATTTTTTTTCAAAAAAAGGAAAGAAGGTCAACCGTGAACAAAATCTAGGGCTATATTGCTGACATACATTTTAATTTACAAATTTATGCCTTCATTGGACTCTGGCAACCAGACATTTAACTTTTCATGTTACTTGATTCATTTCAAGTTAAGGTGATTCATTAATCATGTAACTGAACAACTTAGTTTTTATGGCTTTTAAAAATATAAGTAAACTCATTTTTATTCAAGCAAATCCAGAAATTAAAAAAAGTCACTTAATCAGGTATGTGTTTTCATTTGGGATTCGGGAAACATTGACAACGTATGACTACATTAAAAAAAAAAGTTTGTATAAGGCCAGTCATGGAAAGGTCGTGTACTCAGTGGTTCAGAGGATGGGGTCTGGGCCAGATCTGGTTTGGAATCCAGGCTCTTGATGCTGCCTTTTTAGCTGTGTGCAACTGAACAGTGTGTTCAATGCCTTGCTCTCCTCATGTGTGGAATGGAGATAAGAATAGATCTTCTCTGGGCTTCCCTGGTGGCGCAGTGGTTGAGAATCTGCCTGCTAATGCAGGGGACACGGGTTCGAGCCCTGGTCTGGGAAGATCCCACATTCCGCGGAGCAACTAGGCCCGTGAGCCACAACTACTGAGCCTGCGCGTCTGGAGCCTGTGCTCCGCAACAAGAGAGGCCACGATAGTGAGAGGCCCGCGCACCGCGATGAAGAGTGGCCCCCGCTTGCCGCAACTAGAGAAAGCCCTCGCACAGAAACGAAGACCCAACACAGCCAAAAATAAATATAAAAATAAATAAATAAATAAAAGATTACTATTTAAAAAAAAAAAAGAATAGATCCTCTCTTAGAAGGTTGCTGTGTGGATTACAGTGCATCCATTCAATCCATCAAAGGGGTTAGAGCAATGCCAGCTTATAAATGGTAGCCCTTAATTTATTAGAGCTCTCTTTGCATTTGTGTAGGGGCTTTTTTTTTCGATTTCTGCATAAGACTTGTTTTGTTTCTGTCTTTGTTTTTATCACAGATTTACATCAAAGAGGAAAATAGCGTTGCTGTCCCCATTAGAGAGGCTGTGTTCAATCCCTCGATCTGCAGCCGCTGAGCGATATTGGGGAAATCATTTCACGGGTCTGGGTTGCTGAAGCATTAAGTGTCCATCCCAATAACAACTAATTGACTCTTTTGTGTTACACAGTGTTGAACTCTCCAATCGAGACTGATGTTCAGTGAGAAGATGAAAAGATGCCTAATGGCAAGGACATTGCAAGTCTCAGGAGTTAGAGAAAAGAGGGCTGAGTCTTCAGACCAGGGCATTTACAGCATCAAAGAAACAAGGTGGCAATTGGGTAACTGCTGTTAAATCAAAGACCCCAAATACCAAAGTAAAATAAAATAAAGTAAAAGGCATTCTTCAAAACCTACAACAAATTTCAAAGCTGGCAGATTGAAGTTAAACTTTGCATATTTCAAGTTGATCACATGAGAATATTGATGTCTAAATAATGAAAATGTATTATTTAATTGCATTTGTCTTTGCTTTTCAGTTACTTATTAAGAAGCTAAAGGTCGATACTTTCTTAGCTTTGTCTTCCTAGGTTAGATGAAAGTCCACTGAGATAAGAGACTCAGAAGAAGAAATGAACAAAAGTAATGAACCAATCCATATTTATTCCTGTATGCCGGTTGTCGATTTTGAATAATGTACAGCGTGTGCACACAGTTTACTACATCAAGAGGTGCCTGGAAATCAGAGAGAGTGATGATCAAATTGAAAACACTCTAATCAGAGAGCTAATATCTTGTTCCAACATATATTTAGGTACTGAGCTAATTCTTCTGCTGATCTTAGCAGAAGGGTTGATTTTCTTGTGATCCAAAAACTTAAATGTAGAAATACGATCATTCTAAATTTATTGCCTGCTTTTATCATCCTATGAACTTGTGCTTTATTGCTTTTTAAGAAAAGAATCAGGTACTGGCCATCCATGGACATAAAAGCCAGGAAAAAATGAATTTTCATTTTGAGAAAGAAAAAAATCTAAAACGTCTTTTGCTTTGAAAGTTTTCCCCTTGAGATGAATATACATGCTTTATAAATATTAACCCAAGTCCCTTTTGACATTTGGCCTGTGTGAAGAAGATTCTAAGTCAAAACCTGGAAGCTTTAAGTCTCTTCTATGAATGAAAAGTCTTCACTGTTCTCAAAGCATCCACAAATTGTATTTGAATCTTTTCATATTTTTTTTTCTTTAACTTGGCCTGGGCCTCACCTCTGCCCCACTCCTGAGATACAGAGTTCATTTAGCATTCCAAATGTTCATGGCATTGAACTGGGGGGCTTGGATGGAGGTAAAAATGAGGAAAGGGAAAATTTCTGTGTTTGTGGGGTTTAAGTTCTAAAATTGGAAAAGTGTAGTTTTTTTTTTTTTTTTAAAGAAACTACAACTGCTCAAGATATTAGTCAAAAGAATTTTGGAGGAGTTTTGGGAGGGGTCTGTGTAACTTAGCATTTATCTTATAGTTCTATGAAAATATTCCAGTGATAAAACTTAGATTTAAAAATTATAAATATCAGTGTTGACCATGTTTGAATTTTTATAAGCTTGTAAACTGATTTTTTTGCCTGTACCATTTCTTCCAAACATTAAAAATCATGACTTAGGCTTCTGATGGGTTAAAAAATATATTTTGAGTAATGTTCAACCTGAATTCCACCACATGCTCTTGTTGAGTAATGCTACCTCACCCTAAATCGAAGCATGGAAATTTGCAATTCCCTCAAAGCATTGTAAATGAGCCCCTTGTCAAGCTGCCAAAGTAAATTAACAAGATTTAAATTTTGCCATAATATCTATCGGAAATTCAAATGACTAGTAATTAAAGCAGTGCTTGCTCTCTGTGACATACGCAGTGTGACAAAACAGGCCTGATATGTCACCTCTCTGCTTCTGCTGTTTTATTATAGCTAGTTGGGCACCAGGTGGCTTATCCGTAGAGTGTCTTGCAGTCTATTAAATTCTAAGTGTGAAACAGAAATAAAACACAATACATATTTTATGGTATGAGTGAATACATGTTCCTCAAAGCCATTCGTGTACCCTTGAGTTTTATAAGGACAGCCTTTTCTATAATAAAATAGTTTATCATTATAGAAAAAAGTTTAAATACACAAGAGGGAAAGACTACCGATAATCCACCACCCAGAGGATAATAGCTTTTAATATTATTTATGTGTATTCGGGCCCAGATATTTTGTTTATATGCAGAAATAATCGGGTCATATGACATATAAATTGTATAAATTGTTTTTTTTTTTTTTCAATTTATTATTTATTTATTTTTGGCTGCATGGGTCTTCGTTGCTGTGCATGGTCCTTTCTCTAGTTTCGGTGAGTGGGGGTTACTCTCTTTTTTTATATATATAAATTTATTTCTTTATTTATTTATTTTTGGCTGTGTTGGGTCTTCGTTTCTGTGCGAGGGCTTTCTCCAGTTGCGGCGAGCGGGGGCCACTCTTCATCGCGGTGCGCGGGCCTCTCACTGTCGCGGCCTCTCCCTTGCGGAGCACCGGCTCCATGACCGCGCAGTTCAGTAGTTGTGGCTCACGGGCCTAGTTGCTCCGCGAATGTGGGATCTTCCCAGACCGGGGCACGAACCCGTGTCCCCTGCATTGGCAGGCTGATTCTCAACCACTGCGCCACCCGGGAAAGCCCATAAATTGGTTTAAAACATCTCTTTCTGATTATGAAGGCAATGTAAGTAACATTAGTGAACATTTGGAAAATTAAAAAAAAGAAGAAGATAAAATAATCTCAAATCCCACCCAGGGATAACAGCTATCAATAGTTTACTTCTAATTATAATATTTTTTTCTTGCATATTTGTGTATATTTAAAAGTACACACTAATAATGAATAATGGATTGTTATGTAAATTATGGATGAGGCTAATGTTAATAAAGATACAGGTAACACTGAAAGAAAGAAAAATACACATATAGTAATTTTTAATGACAATTAGCAGAGGAATATCACAGAACGTTGGTGGAAGGTGCTGTGCAGTGGGGGTAGTGATAGATACTATGTTTATTATCTTTCTATCAAAACCTTACTGATCAGGCGTCAGCAAATGAATTAAATACTGAAAACAAGTTTTCAGGTTTACTTTGGCAATGAAAATAGTTCCCCACTTATTTCCAGGAAATTTCTGATTATGTGTTGAGGGGAGAGGAGAACAGCGTTTGGAGAGAAGAAACTTCCCATTATGGGTTCTCCCAGTCAGTGTCATATAACTGCAGGAAATCATTTAACCACTGTTAGCAATGCTGGACCCCAGGTTGTCAAGTAGTCTTTCAATGGTCATTAAATATGGCAAACAAAGGATCCCAGCTGAACTCTGGGGTGAAGCATGGGGCTCAAGAAACCACATTTTCTAGAATTATGGGAAGAAGCCCAACGACCCAGAAGCAAAGGAGAAATAATTGAGAAAGTCTAACTGTATAAAGATTTGTCCCCAGCTATTGAATACTTCTAAGAACACATATCCAATTGCATTTCCAAGTTTGGAATTCTAACTAAATAAGTCTCAAGAGACCTTTATAAAGCTGGGCTATTATAAAGTTTTTAAATTTTTGATTCATCTTGGTTGGAGTACTCTATTAAGTTTTTTTTTTTTTCCCCAGAACCCATGTGTAGGCTTTCCTGGGCATTTCATACCTGAGACTGTCTTTCTGGACATTCTTTGTTCATATTCTTTTCCTCATAAATTCCATAGACATTGCTCCAATGTCTTTTGCCAATTGGTCTTGCTGGGGAGACATTTTAAGTCGTCTTTTTTTGTATATTTGTGAATAATGGGTAATTTCTGCTTGATCTTTTGTAGATTTTTTTTTTCCCTTCATTTTTCAATCTTGGTCCATTAACTCTCATTTGGATTTTGATATTGAAACTGAAGAACTAGCTTGCCTTTAAATCCCAAAGCATTCATCAGGGATTTATATACCATGAGACTATATGTGCAACAAGAATATTTTGCAGTGGGCACATAAGGCACATGTGCCCTCATGTCCAGATATGATATGCTCACCAACCCTCAGCTGAACAGCTTAATATGCTGTGTTTCTAAGGTAAGCATTGCTTATGCCAGTGGCCTCTGGCTGGGGTAGGTTTTCTGAGTCATAGTGAGACTGAAGTTTAAGATGAATCATTTTTCTAGAAAAGGATGACCTCCCTGGACTGGTCTTTTTGACTGCAGTATTTCACTTATTGATTGATAGAATTTATGTCAAGATTGAGAAGGGGATTTTGCAGTGAATCCCTGATGAACTAGAGAAGGAGGAACATTTGGCTTGGAATCCATCACAGTCCAAAATGAATACTTGAACATTACAAGTAAAGCAACAGCTGAATGTATGTGGTAAAGACTGAGGATCACAAACATTTTGGTCTAATTACATGGCAGTAATTGAAAGTTTTACTCAGGATGTAATACTATCGATGAATTGATTGAGCCTGTATCTCAGTAAACTCCTGTAACCTTCACATTCAGGTATTTTATCAATTTCAAAAGAAATTCCTTCATTATGCCTTTGCTGCTTTTAATACAATTATTTTCTTGTTTCCTTCTCAGGAACACAGACATAATCCTTACATTTCGTTTTTATGTTCTAAATAACTATTATCCTCTAATTTTTAAGAACATCTTTCTCTTTTTTGTTTTGCAATTGAGGAGAACTTAAGTTTGTTCTCCATATCACTGATTCACTTTTCTGTTGTGTACATTTTGCTTTTTCCTGCCAAAAAGGTACATTTTAGTTCTGTCTCAGTCCATCCGGGCTACTATAACAAAATACCAGACTTGGAGGTTTATAAACAACAGAAATTTATTGTTCACAGTTCTGGAGGCTGTAAGTCCGAGATCATGGTGCCAGCATGGTCGGGTGAGGACCCTTTCCTGGGTCATGGACTTTTTATTGTGTCCTCATATGGCAGATGGAGCAAGGGAGCTCAGTGGGATAACTTATATAAGAGCACTAATCCCACCCATGAGGGCTCCACCCTCATGACCTAATCACCTCCCAAAGGCCCCACCTCCTAAAACCTTGGGGATTAGGATTTCAACATAGGAATTTGGGGGGAAACACATACATGCAGACCATAGCCGTTCTATCTTAATTTTGTTTCCTTGTAGTTCTTTATTATCCCAGTTATCTCCTTTTTCATTTACTTCTAATTTTGTTTTAATATCAACTGGTTTCCTATGACTTTTGGTTCTTTTTAAAATATATAATAGAGGCAGAATATTTTTGCAGTCTACCGAGGGTATCAAACAATTTGGAAACTGTTCGGTTCATGACATATGTGTTTTTAAAAGTTTAGTCTCATTCTGAATCTTGAGGATGAACCCTTCATGCAGGCTTTTAAATTAACCCTTGGAACAAGAGAGAACTCTAGATTCAGTGTCCATCTGCAAGTGAGTGGATTCCCCTAGGTGTGACTCATAGTCTCCTTGGATGCTGGCGGAACTCCCCCCTCAGACCCATAGCTGGGGGCCAAGTCCACGTGTGCATCTTCCAACCCAATTTCCAGGTTTGGGCATATTCATCTAGTTCCAGGGTGCTGAGATGGGAATTTTTTCTCCGGAATTTTTTTTTTTTTCAATTTGGTACTCTGAGCAAATAAAACAGAAGAAAATGTGCATATACTAATAGCAAACTTTCTGCTTCCGTCTGAAGTACAGCATTCGTGGGAACTATCCCTCCCAGGTATCAACCTGTCTCCCCCTACTTTATATCTTATTGAATGGAGAAATGGCAGCTTCTGAATGGTTAGAGAAGTAAGGGTGGGGGCGAGCCCACCCACTCGTCAGCCTCCTCCTGACGAGACTACTGCCTGGGG
The DNA here is from genome assembly GCF_009873245.2 of Balaenoptera musculus. Classification (NCBI taxonomy): domain Eukaryota; kingdom Metazoa; phylum Chordata; class Mammalia; order Artiodactyla; family Balaenopteridae; genus Balaenoptera; species Balaenoptera musculus. Next base: position 32,587,641 of record NC_045796.1, read on the forward strand.
CTGTTGCTTATTTCAGAACTAATGGCTTAATACAAGTCCTGAACCTCTTTTCCTATCCATTCAGATGTCTGTTCTAGTAGTCCTTCGAATACAAAAAGACTGAGTATTTACAACATTAAAAATAGATAAATGCCATAAATGAAATCCAATTTATAGTTGTTTTTTGGCTACAGAGTCTCTGGATGATTTTATTATTCCTGTGCTGTATCTTTTGGGTGAAAATATAGTGAAAAGGAAATTAGTAATAATTACTCAAAGATTTGAAACAAGATTCATTACTAATATATTCCTGTTTCATTTCTAGACATTACGAAATGACATAAATTTTCATTTGCTAAGGCCCTGCCTTGATGCTAAAGGTCACAGTGGAAAATACTTTAACATCATGGAAATTACAGTTTGTAAAGGATGTGGAGCAAGGAAAATCTTACACATACTGCACAGGGATTAAAACACTGCCGGTAATTCTTATTGTGTCCTTGACTCAGTATTTGACTCCAATATTTCATGGGTGCCTAGAAGCTATAGACAAAGACACACATTAAGTGTATATTGCTTCTGATTCTGTTGATCCGAATATTAAGTGTGATGTGGTTTTAGTTGTAATGATTGCGACAGTAACTATAATAGTTAACAATCAAATATAGTGTTTATTCAAGCCAGTTTTCAGTTCTCCTGAAAAATTCATCTTTTAGTTTAAAGCATTTACTTGTTTTATTCCAGAAAGAATTTTAAAAATTTCCTTTAAGCTGTTTTAAACACATTAAAATTATCTTTTCCGTATTTTTTAAAGAAAGATCTAGTACCATTTAGAGCTCAGAGTAGACCCACATGTTTAAATTAGTAATTAAGAAAAACTGATCTGCCTTAACCTTGGGAGTCATCAATGTATTTAAATGGAATTCATAATAGTTGCATATCTTTTTTGTGTATTTTCCATCATAAATGCATGGTTTTACTGTTTGCTTACAATCCAATTTTGCATGTATAATTTGCATGTGCCAATTAGTGGAAGGAATGTGGGCAAGAAGAAATTAGATGGTAATCTGCCACTGCCACCATCCCTGCAGTCACATGCGCAAGGGCTGTACCGACTCTTGTTCCCCAGTGCCTGCGTGCCTCTTCCGGAAACTGGGGAATACTAGATTTTTGCAGTGGTCCTAAATGGACGTATAGCCTGAGAAGTTGGTTTGTGATTACGCCTGTAATTGTATGATTGTAGGATGACTGCCACACACTTTTGCCCTCCACTCAAAGCTCACTTAGTCTTTTTACCCTTGAACCCCTATGGCCGTTATGGTCTGCATAACTCCTCTGGATTCCTCATTATATACTGCTTTGTATTATTATGTAACTGTTTGGTATATTAAAATTTTGCCTTTTCAACTAAATTTTTAGTTCTTTGAAGGCAGGGGCAGCATCTTATAAACTCTTCACTTATTATCACTCACATATTAGGCATTCAATAAATATTTGTTGAGTTAAACAAGACTGAAGGCAATTGACTACATATAAAAATGTTCCTGCACGCTCTGGGAATTGGCGTATTCAAATTCATTTTATCTTCTGACCAAATGAGTATAAGTCAAGAAATTATTTTGTTTCAAGCCTCATTAACTTTCTTGATTTAGTAACATATATCTGAAGAGTTCTTAGTGAAGGGAGAAAACATATGCTATGATGTTAATCAGGATGCAAAATTGAATATACAGTGTTATTTCAACTAGAATGGGAAAAACGTAAAAGCATCTACCTCTGGATGATTATGTGAATTTTCCTCTTTTTTTTTTTTTTTTTTTGACTTTCATGAACTTTAAACATTTTTGGCCCTCAAAACATTTGCTTTTGTAATCAGAAGGAAGTTTAAGTGAAAAAAATCTTTGCAGTCCTTGTATGTGTGTGTATGTGGGTATGTAGATAGGTGTGTGTGAGAGAAAGAGAATTTTCTCTGTAAGGTAAAATAAGCCAATAACAATAAACATCTCTAAGTAAAGTTGAGTCATGGTTAACTGCTATCTTACTGCAACATGTATAATAACTTGTTAGAATAAAAGTCGTTTTGTTTAACACTTTATTAACCAGAACTCAAGCTTTATGTTTATCATATGCATATCTCCCTTCTATATTTGTAATGTCTCTCTCCAATCTCTATCTTAATATACACCAAGCTCCAACTTAGATGATAAATGAACACGTGTGTTCTGGTGAATCAAATATCAGAGTTAAAAAAAGAGAATAGCAATTTCCAGTTGGTAAAATGCTAGGAAACAGTATTCTTATTGTTGGTATTTCTATTGATGGGCAATCACTCAGAAAAATTAAACTTCTATATATAAATACGTATTACTATTTAGCCTCTTTTTTCCCCCTTTTCAAAAGCAGAGTAGGACGTTTGAGGAATTATAAAGTGAGCATCCTGGAAGCTAATGGCAGCAAAACTGTTCTGAGCACCAAACTGTGACTATGGTCATGGAGGGGAGAGAGCTAACAGCCTCCGGGCTCCGCTCTCCAGGAGCTTCTGTCGGATGGGGAGATGGACGTACACACATTGTTACAAGTGTGCTCATGGCTCTAACCCAGAGTGTGTGTTTAGCCCAGGTACACTATCTAGTCTCTCTCTATGATTGTTCAAGGTCACTTTTCTTGGACTTCCCCATGGGCCTCCAGAAGTTCTCACGGATGAGGGCTGCATATTTAATAAGCATTCATTATGCTCCTTTTCTCTGTCTGCTTTTATGTTAAGGCCCAGTCTCTGGAGTCAAGGTCACATTTGAATCGTGGTCCTGCCTCTTACCAGCAGTACTAGAGTTTGGGTGAGTCGCAGAAACTGGCAAAGCCTGTTGCTTCATCCATGAGGGGCTGCAGAGAAGACGGGCTGAGATCTTTCACCGGAAGGCTTTGGCCCCAGACCCGGCCAGGGCTCTGTACTTCAGGTGTGTAGCCCTCGGGTCTCAGTCACAACTCAAGTTTGAAGGAGGTATCATTTAAAAAATTTCTATGACTCAGTTTCTGACTCTAGAGCCCCATTTCCCTGGGCCACCCCTCCCCGCCCCATGCTGTGTGTTTTTTTCAGGGACAAAGAGTGTCAGTCATTGGAGAAGAAGTTTTCTTGGTCATTTTTCAACCTCACTAGTCTTGCCTGCTTGGCCCTTTCTGGTCTGGAGGCTCCCTCAGCTTTCTCTGCCACCAGCCCTGTGGGGATCATTTGGTGATGATGTGGGGATCTTTTATATGTATGATGGCATAGGTGACCCATGTGCCATCTTCCAGGTAAAGCACAGCCACACCTCTCTCTGACATCTCATGGCCTATGAGGTGGGTCGGAGAGCCTGGTGCAGTGCCAACGTTTCTTAGACCTCCCTAGAGCCTTCCTTTTCTTTTTTTCCCTCCTGTGTTCTCCCCCCAAATATTTTGTTTGTACCCGCAGATAACACTCCTTTTGAAAGTGTCTAAGAGGACTTCCCTGGTGGTCCAGTGGTTAAGACTCCATGCTTCTGCTGCAGGGGGAGCGTGTTCCACCCCTGGTCGGGGAACTAAGATCCCACAAGCCACATGGCCAAAAAAAAAAGTGTCTAAGAATATTTGATATTCTAAGGGATTATGCTTTTGCTTTGCCTAAGCAGATTTGTAGGCCAGTTCTGCTTTCCCCAAGCCACATAAGTCCCTAGAGGAAACGAGGGGTCAACCAGCTACCTATTGAATGGCAGAAAGAGAAAAGGAAAGATACAAGAGAACAACAAAACCAAATCAGTGTTACCTAGCTGCAGTAGATTTGGTTAAAGTATCAGAAGGGTAATACTAGTTGACACTTCACATAACTCTGATGTGGTGGTTTTTTTTAAGATTGATTGATTGATTGATTGATTGCTATGTTGGGTCTTCGTTTCTGTGCTAGGGCTTTCTCTAGTTGCGGCAAGCGGGGGCCACTCTTCATCGCGGTGCGCGGACCTCTCAATATCGTGGCCTCTCTTGTTGCGGAGCACAGGCTCCAGACGCGCAGGCTCAGTAGTTGTGGCTTACGGGCCTAGTTGCTCCGCGGCATGTGGGATCCTCCCAGACCAGGGCTCGAACCCATGTCCCCTGCACTAGCAGGCAGACTCTCAACCACTGCGCCATGATGTGGTGGTTTTAAAAATATCTCCACAAATTCTTTGATCCTCCTATTTTTGAGAATTAGAACTTAATTTCCCTCCTTTTGAATACTTTCTCTCTCTCTCTCCTTTGGATCACTTGCTCCGGGGGAAGCCTGCTTCTGTGTTGTGAGCTGTCCTATGGAGGAGCCCATGGGAGAGGAACTGAGGGATGCCAACAGCCCATGAGGAACTGAGGTCTGTCAGAAATGATGAGAATGATCTTAGAAGCAGGTCCTTCAGCCCATTTGAGCCATGAGATGACTGCAGCCCTGTTCCTCTGCAATCTCATGGGAGACCACTCAATATACAGAACAAGTTGGAACCGTAAGTGACCCTTTAAGTACTATGCCATTTGAATGGATGAAATTAATAGTAGAGAATAAGTTATTTCCACCTCATTTGTATCAAAGAAGCCATTCCATGGCAACATACTGAAGAATCACACAGTATGACAATAAGTTGAAATGGAAGGCAAGACCAGCATGGATGATTTTACCACTCTGTACACCTGGTTGAAATGAGATGCCAGCGTTACTCTGCCCAGAACCAACAGCAGTGTGTGTGGAGTAGGGAGCCGCACCCACTGAAACTGCATCTGTCTGTACTGTGCCTTGTTATAATCTTGGTCTAGAGTTACTGAACTTGCTTTTCTCTCTACTCTGATGTTTACAATCTGAAACATAATTGCTGTAACTTTGAAACAATTTAAACAATGCCTCCTTAGAAAAGTTACCCTTAAAAGTGTGATTTACAGAGGAGCACAACGGTCAGCAGCCACAATTATCTCTGTTGTCATAGTAACCTGCAGTTTGAACTTAACCCAGTGCCTTAAAGTAATGGAGCACTAGAGAAATGTTGGCAATATTGGAGTGCAGAAACACACAGATGCTACCATTGACATACAGTGACCTTGACATGAAACTTGTAATAAGCATTTTAAATCGCAAAAAGCATTTTGTTTTGAAAATGCAGCACCAGAAGTTGAACCAAAAGTTACTGAGAATCTCTATGTGGTCCTTTGTATCATAAGGAAAGCTTGGCTTCTGCTTTTTCTAGGAGAAGTTAGGTGTGGGCGAGAAATTGCAAAGGTTGTGTGTGGTGCCCACACTGACGATTTCTCTCTGCATCGGGAATATCCTTAAAGAAAGAAATTTGGAGTCATAGTTCCATTAAAGATCATGAAAAAAATAGAAATGAGATCATGACTTTGACAAATTCCTATTCTCTAAATTTCATCACAACCTATGCCACGTGCCTATGTGGTTATATACACACATAACCTTGAAGCCTTAACAGAGTCCGTCTAGATGATTTTATGTGTATTCTGCTGTCCAGATTGTGTTAGTGAAGGTGCCTTGTAGAAGTTCCCTCTAAAGCTGTATTCCCAGAGACCTTAAAATAACCACTCCACAGTAAAAGTATTACCTTTGTGACAATCTTACTACCCTTTTCATATGGGATATGGAGTATGAATGGGGTGAGCCAAAATCAGGCAGTTAGGTTTGAAAGTTTTAATACTGTCTTGCTTACATGTCATAATTTGAAGGAGATTAGAATACGCCACCCCAAAACAAACCACTTTGGCATAAGGATTATTTTGAGCTAAAGACATCTGAGATTCAACAGATGCAGAAAAAATCCTTCCTGGAACTTCCCTTATCTGACTAAAAGCAGAAACTCCTGAGAAATAAAAACTGCCATAAATGCCCTCTCCCAGGGAAGTTTTATGGCCATGAAGAAGAGGGAAATTTGGCACCAAGATGGACCTGCACAAACCATCTTTGCTGATAGTGTTACCGAACCAGGTTCACTTTGCCTGACGCACAGCAAGCCAAAATGCTGCGTTGCTGAGGTTTCCAGCAAAGAGAAGCTTTATTCACAAGGCAGCCAAGGGAGGAGATGGGAGAACAAGTCTCAGATCCACCTCCCTGAAGGCAAGGGGCTCAGGGTATTTATGGGATAAAGAATAAAGAAGCACGGTGGTCTGAGGCGTCAGGAGTACATGGGGAGCGTGAGGAAAGGTGATTGGAAAAAGGGGTAATTGTCGTTCTGCGCAGGCGTAACTAAGCTGCAGACCTCTGCACATTCAAAAATGGAGGTGCTTAGTGTGATCTGAGGGTGAAGTTTTCAGCCCTCTGATGTCAAAAGCTCACCAAGCAGACACTTTCGCATGCCCAGTTGGAGGGTCTGTGGTCCTATCTAGTCTTTTTTTTTTTTTTTTAATTGTTTTGTGGGGTTTAGGCATTGAGATTTTTTTTAAATTAATTAATTAATTAATTTTTGGCTGTGTTGGGTCTTCGTTTCTGTGCGAGGGCTTCCTCTAGTTGTGGCAAGTGGGGGCCACTCTTCATCGTGGTGCGCGGACCTCTCACTATCGTGGCCTCTCTTGTTGCGGAGCACAGGCTCCAGACGCGCAGGCTCAGTAGTTGTGGCTCACGGGCCTAGTTGCTCCGTGGCATGTGGGATCCTCCCAGACCAGGGCTCGAACCCGTGTCCCCTGCATTAGCAGGCAGATTCTCAACCGCCGCGCCACCAGGGAAGCCCCCCTATCTAGTCTTAACCAGCTCAGCTCGGACTAGGTACAGCTGACTCCAAGTTCCTGGAAAATAACTCAGGCATTTTACTGTTTAGGCTACATGCCTCATGGAGGACATGCAAGTCTTTTGTAGCAACAGTTAAAACGACCTTGATTAATGAAGACAGGTGAAATGGATTTGACTAATGATTACCCACGATTTCAAAAGCCCCATCTTCTATTAACTTTCCCCGTATATTTATTTTTCCACAGTAAAGCCCCTAGAAACCTAAAGTCCCCTTTCCTTTGTGTTGTCACATCTCCACAGTGTATTGCTCTTTGTTAAAAATGGTATATAAGCTCTCAGACCTATCTGCTGCTTTGTGTTTTCACTTCTTTTCTAGGAAGACCCCCATGTCATGTAAAAATTAACATCAAATAAAATTCGTATGCCTTTTCTTCTGTTAATCTGTCTTATATCAGTCTAATTTGCAGGGCCCCAGACAATAAAGCTAAGAGTGTGGAGGAAAAAGTTTTGTTCCTCCCCTACATAATTGAAAGCCACACCTCAAGATATCCTGTCTGGGGCATCCAATAGTGGGGATTAGGATAAAGATAAGTCAATTTTGAGTTTAAAAGTCTGGGGATTGGCGTACAGGGAGGAGAGCTTTTTCTGAGTGAGGCAGGGAAATGGAAAACCAGAGATAAAGGGAGAGAGACTGGGAAAAACAGAGGCCCAGTCTGCTTCCCCATCCACTCCTCACGCTGTTGTGTGTTGGGCTTAACTCTAGGGGAACGTGCAAGAGTCAGGTTCTGAGAGGTGTTAGTTAGGAAAATATCTGTCTTGTTTTTCCTCTTTTAGGCCTTTCAGTTTCTGAGATAAGAAGAAATATGTCGTTGTGAAGAGAGATCGAATTAGCAACTCCCACCTGATCCTGAATCCCTGATTAATCTCCCCGAGCCGTGGGTGTGTGGTCTCTCCCAAGGGCAGACCTAGAAGGAGGTCACAGTCACAGCTGGTATCTCCTAGGTTCTTAGGCACCCCCCTCCCCACTTGCTTTTCAAGAAGGACCTTAGGACACATCAATCTTCCCATTTATTTAGAATTCAAATATAATCTGTCCTTCAAATCCAATCATAAAACAAATGTTTCCCGATTGCCCTCTTCAATGTGATCTCTTCATTAACATCAGCAGCAGCAAGAAGAGTAGCAGCAACGCTGGCCACTGCTACTGTGATTTAATGAATGTTGATTAAGTGACAAGTACTGCCCTGGGCGTTTTAGAGACATTCATCTGACATAATTGTCTCAGTGATCCCTGGAATAGGCACTGTTACCCTTATTGGTTGGGTAAGATATCCAGGCCTGATGAAACTAAGCAAGCATCAACACAGCTTCTCTGTTTTCTGAATTTATCTTAAAAATTGGATCTCTTACCACAATTATAGAATTCAAAGCCCCTGGAGGGCTTATTCAGTTTTGAACTGTATTGATGAAATAAAAATTCATATTCTAAGGCAGGTCAAGGAAAATTTAAACATAAAAAAATTTTCTCTGCCCTTTGGCTTCCTCTCTACCCTGTGCCCTCTACCGTGCACTGTGTATCTACTTTATGCGTCAAACAGACCTCGCCATTGGCAGAAATACCTGCACAGCCATAAAAAGCAACATTCTCCCAGCACCATCCAGACAACTCCTTAGGCAATAACCTTCCTCCTTAATCTTGTAAGGGGCCATGATGACTCACTACTTGCTTTGCATACTTAGATCTGGATTGCGTAAACTGTCAATAATACGTCATTTAAGGTACAGCCCTCCGTCTCAAAACCTTATATAACTGTGCTTTGACCTCTGATGAGTGGAACAGTTCTGAGAGCGTTCTGAGAGGCTGTTCCCAGGTTATAATCCTCAATTTGACTCAAAAAAAATTTTCCATTTCTTTCTTAGATTGACTGATTAATTTTTCCATCGCCAGCATTTAGTGTTGAATGGCTTCATAGCACTGAGAGCAGTATTTTGTTCATAGATACTCAGCTGTCTGCTGACTGACTGATTGTTCTAGTTTTACATGGACAGAGGTTAACTAGCCTTATTATTTCTGTAGTTGATACGCCATCTATCTCAAGCAGAATTTCCTCTTGAGCTATTTTGTACTGTAACAGTTAGTACTGGCTAGAGGGCTTTGAAAGGGAGGGGCAGAAGGATCTTTAAAAATATTTTTAAAAGTTTATTTATTCCTAGCAGTTGTAGATTTTAAAAACCTTAGTCTATTCTCCATTTTTATTTATTTGTTTATTTATTTATTTATTGGCTGCGTTGGGTCTTCATTGCCGCTCGTGGGCTTTCTCTAGTTGCGGCGAGCGGGGGCTACTTTTCGTTGCGGTGTGCGGGCTTCTCATTGCGGTGGCTTCTCTTGTTGCAGAGCACGGGCTGCAGGCGCGCACCGGCTTCAGCAGTGGCACGTGGGCCCATAGCTGCGGCTCGTGGGCTCTAGAGCGCAGGCTCAGTAGTTGTGGCGCACGGGCTTAGTTGCTCCTCGGCATGTCGGGATCTTGCTGGGCCAGGGCTCGAACCCGTGTCCCCTGCATTGGTAGGCAGATTCTTAACCACTGCACTACCAGGGAAGTCCCTATTCTCCATTTTGATAGCAAAATCTTAAGATTATATTGCAATTTATGGAGTTTTAATCCACCTTTACCAAAACACACTGTTAAGAGAGAATACACTTTAGAAGGAAGACCCGCTGCAAAGCAGATGCTTGGACTTTCCTGAATTTTACAGTAAGTGGTTTCAGTTTTTTAGATGGTGAATTAAGAGTTCAGGTTCTGGAGTTCAGAATGTTTGCGTTTATCAAGATGTTGCAAAGGGAAAAGGAGCTAGAAACCTCATAACTTGGCCTTGATGATTTGGGGGCTTTGTTGCCATCACATGGGCTCCTCCATTACTCTTAAGCCTATTGAAGTGTCAGAAATTACTCCAGCCACCCAGTAGCTACTACTCTTGAATTTGACAGTCTGTCACTCAGGTGATGCCACCTGATCAAAAGTTCAGAGTCAAAATCCACAATCAGAATATTTATCATATTTTAGGAAAACATTTCTTCTCTAACGTTAAAATAACTTAACATGTGAACTTTTTACTTTGACTGAAGAGATTTTTTTTAAAGTCATTTTCTATTTAAACGTAGAAGAAGGTCATTATAAAAAGGCACAAAAAGGTCAATACCTTATTTTGCTTAATATGATATGAAAATTCTGTTTTCAGCTAAATGAATAGCTAATTGCTACTTTAATAGAATCTGGCAGCTCATAAGTAAATGACGATACATGTGAATGTGATCTAAAATGGTATTGTCTAAAATACAAAAGTGGCTATATTTGGCATCGTCACAATTGCACTTTCTTAGCCTCTGTGTTCAAATTTTTCAGGTACATCAGTTGACGGATGGTAGCAAGTGCTAATACAAACATTTAAACATCAGCATAACTTGTTCTTAAACAGCAAACCTTTTCCTTTATCTATTTTGTTCTTTAAAAAGTGCTTCTTTTATGATAGTTTCTACCTTTGAAATGTTATTACTGCTGCTCTATAGATTATTCTCTAAAAGAGGAGATACCACATTCTTAATTGGGCTTAAATCAATATCATGTTGAAATAAAAAATAGTGATGGATAATCAATGCATCATGAGACTGAGAAAATGTGAAAGGAGTTTAGTGTTGTAATCAAATATAACTTACACTAAAATGCATCCTATTCATAGTCACGACTGAGCTGCAAGTAACTTCCACCTCAGTGGAAATGACTATAGCTGCCCATCTTTGATAGCACCAGCCCAGGTGTTTGTGGAGGCTGCTGAATAAAAAGGCAAGGAACCTGGGGAGATGCTGAACTTGCTCTGGGACCATGATCAAGAGTCCCAGGTGCTGCGGTTTGTATGCATTTTTATTAGAGGTGATGCTTGTGCTCCCAGCTCTTGGTAGCTGGCCCAGGGCAGAACGTAGTACACCATAAGGCAGAGTGGTACCCGTCCCTCTATAATAAACGTTGTTTCCTTCCACTGAGAGGCAAAAGCATTGCACCTGGGACTACGGTAGGCTGCACTATGGGAGTCAGAAGGGACTATTCTAACTAGTTAGCCAATTACACCTAACTAGTTCCTGCAGTAGAGAACCAGTTCATCAGTGATGGATTTTATACACAATGCACTGTGCTGGGTCCTGCTGAGGGCAAGGATCCAGTTCCTCTAGAACAAAGAATTCCTCTAAATCAGCTGTCTAGGCCACCTTACTCCCATCACTGACTCCAGGGCTGTCCCTCAGTTAAAGTAGCAGAGTGCCTAGTGGCTTAAAGGGAATTTTATGAAACTCTAATCCCTCTGTTGGGGAAGGAAATTGATTTATGAACACTTTTCCTGCATTCTCCCTGGATCTTTGTAGGTACAATGAGAGTAGCCCAAAGGGTAAGATTTAGGTAAATTTCTCTTTTTCACCATTGGCTCCTCCCTCCTTTTCCCATCACCTGCACACACACCACAGTTTAATATTTTACCAACTGAAAATCATTTGGGTTGGCAACACTTTTGGAAATTGGGTAGCTCCACGTATCTCCTTAGGTAGCTTGTAAATAACATTTACACTCATCTTCATGAGTCATTGAACCATTCAGTATCTGACATAAATGCAAGAAATGCAAGTTGAATGATATCTCAGTCATGAGATAGCTCAAGACATGCAAGCTGCATGAATGAATGAAAATGTGGGTTAATATAATTAAATTGTTTTCCTTCTACCATCTATCTGAGATTCAGGGAATGTGATTTGGAGTTTTCAATGGTGGGGAGTATAGAAAGAGCGGCAATTTGATACAATTGGCAGGAGAGTCAGAGGGCAGCCAGAGGCGGCATAACTTTCACTGGGCTCCGAGAGATGCAGAGGGCTTTGCTCTGGAGATGCGGAGGGCTTTGCAGCATAACTTTCACTGGGCTCCAAGAGATGCAGAGGGCTTTGCTCTGGAGGGACAAAAGGAGTGGAGAAGAGGGAAGAAAGGGGCTGGGAAGAATTTGCCCAGGGGCAGCCTAGCCTCATCCAGGCCAAATGTACTTTCTGTGCATCCCCTCAAAGCCAGAGCATCGGTTTTCCTTCGGAATACTGGAGAGGTGAAATCAGAGCAGGAGAGAATGGGGGCTGCTTTATTGAAGAAGCATAATAGACGCTGAGGCAGGGGCCGCTTGTGCCAGAAGTGGTAGGTGTGTCATGAGCACTCTTTAACCTGCTTGTTTGATCACGTGCCCAACTCATCGGCAATTTCAGTCTTAAGGAGTGTTCAAACAAAATGCACTGTCTGGGGACTCTTACAAGCTTGGATGACTTACAGAAGAAAGAAAAGGGTTTCTTCATTAGTAAGCATGCAGACACCTTAAATCCAAGGGCTAATCTCCATAGTTGGCAATGGAAAAGATCTCAGAGGAGGAGAATTTTGTAGCTAAGTCTTGGTAGGAGAAAAGTTTGAAACGCCCTCATTTGTTAAACCTGGAAAATGAGGTCTTGCCTGCATTTAGGAATGCAGCAAATTTTGTTACTTAAAAATTTTGAAAATGAAAGCCACAGTGGATTGATTTAGAGAATGAGGATGAAAATAACAATGTCCTCAGTTTACTTTGTTCCTTTGCTGTTTTCTAACTGGGCAAGTCATTTAACCCCATGCATCTCAGTTTTTTCATAAAAGAGTACTTAAATTCTTTTTCTTTTTTTTTAAAGAAATCTCCATTTTAATTTTTTATTTATTAATTTATTTATTTTTGGCTGTGTTGGGTCTTCGTTTCTGTGCGAGGGCTTTCTCCAGTTGCGGCGAGCGGGGGCCACTCTTCATCGCGGTGCACGGGCCTCTCCCCATCGCGGCCCCTCTTGTTGCGGAGCACAGGCTCCAGACGCGCAGGCTCAGCAGTTGTGGCTCACAGGCCCAGCCGCTCCGCGGCATGTGGGATCCTCCCAGACCAGGGCTTGAACCCCTGTTCCCTGCTTTGGCAGGCGGATTCTCAACCACTGCGCCACCAGGGAAGCCCAAGAGTACTTATAATTCTATATACTAAGCCTACATGACTGATTAATAACACAGCCAAGATTAGAAATTAAGTTTCTGTCTTTCTAACTCCAGCCTCTTTCCCTGACCTAGAGTTCAAGGCCACAGGAAGGAGGGAGACAATAATAGCATAACTATTAAAAAGGGCAATAGAGAAAGGGATATTATTGAATCATCATAGTATGTGTAAGGATGGAAGAAAATTACAGTCGCAAAGTCTACTATTAAAACCATAATTTCTAACATTTAATATTATACAAAATAATGAGTGTGAAATTATGTGAGGAACTTTGGCGAGGGCAGGTGATGGTCAATGGGTGGCTTTAATGGCAGGCCATGGTTCACAGGCTCAAAACTAAGGCTTCAGAAGACTCCTGAGGAATCAGAGGCATGAAACCTAAAGTTTTTATTATATCTTAAAATAGGAGGAATTCCTTACGTCCATTTTAAGGATGGATGAATTAAGGTATGAATGCTAAAAGCACTCATTAGAACCAAAAAGTAAGTGGTTAAGAAAGATCAACCCCAGTTATCACTAGTTAGTTTATCTGCCTTCTATCTTCTGAGAAGCATAATTCTGTTTGTGATAAAATTCTAAAGGTTAAAATAGCATACAGAATTATGCAACTGCTTTTTGAATTGCTGGTTTAATACAGTGGACTTTTCCCTGGGAAATGATTGTGATTTTCTGCTAAAGGTCTTTATCTCTTCGTTAATCTGCATATTAGAGAATCTGTGAAGTTAACAAATACTTCCCTGTGAAAGTTGTAGACCTAAATGCAATATAAAGACATAAAGGTCCTTTATTCCTTCTCTCATTGCTGAGTTCAGTGATCAGCATTGAGTACAGGGCTGACTACATAATTTGCGGGGCCCGGTGCAGAACGGAAACGCGGGAGCCAGGGTTGGAGCGGTCCAGCAGGGAGTCACCTGCACTGAGATGGCATTTAAAGAGGTCGGTCTGTAGTGAGATCAGCCTGGAAGAGGGTGTGGCTGGAGACGAGAAGCCGACAGAGTCCCCAGCCATGCCAGCAACTGGAGTTTGAGCCTAGGGAAGAGGAGGAACTGGCAAAGGATGCCCGCAAGGAGAAGCTAGTGAAGTAGGAGAAAATTTGCAGCTTGAGGAATCGCTGAAGCCAAAAGAATAAGGTGCTTTAGAGGATGGTGTTGTCCCAAGTACGGACTCCTACTAAGAAACTTGGTCAGGTGATCATGGACACGTGACCCTGGATTTGGGGACACTGAGACTCTCAGTGACCTTGACCAGAGTGGTTTCAGTGGAGTAAAGGGAATGAAGCCTGACTGGAGTGGAATGAAGAGTGAAAGAGAGCAGGGAAATGGGATGGAACCGAGGGGTTCCTCAAGGGAGCTGTTCTTCTAAGATGGGAGGAACCAGAGCTGACAAAACTGTTACTGAGCGAGGAGTCTGTGGGCTTTGGTTGGAAGACTCTCCAGAAGTTTCCATGGGTATGAGGAGTGGGATGATGGAGACTCTTCTTCTGAGCTGGAAATTACAGGGGCACAGGTGACCCTGCCCCCAAGTACATCTCTCATTACTATGTTTTCAATATGTAAATCCACTCACAGTACTCCCTTCCTTAAACTCTTTAATGATTTTCTGTTATCCTCAATATAAATTCCAACCTCTTGAGTTCATCTCGTCATTTTCCTTGTCTGTCTCCGTACACTTCAGGGACACTCCACCACTCTTGGGTTCTCTTTTGTTGCCAGTCTACTGATGGTCTTTCCTCTAATCTTGGGCTAACGCTTATTCATCTTCCAGATCTCAATTTAAATGCCACTTTTTCTGGGAAGTCTTTTCTAACCCCTAGACTTGTTATAGTCTTTACATTTTACTTTATCTACTTGTTTACTTAGTTACTTTTTTCACTAGACTCTAAGCCCAAGGAAGGCAAATATTGTTTGCCTTGTTTAAGGAGTATTTCCAATGCCTCCTACACAGTGCTTTGCACATAAAAGGCGTCCCACCCCCAATTTTTCTTAAGTGTTGATGAGTCAGTCTGAATGCATAAAAGGGGATGCAGTAGGGAAGGGGTCAGGCAGACTTTTGTTTCAGGGGGTGTCTAGCCTGGTGGTCTAAGCAAAGATTCTGGAGGCAGATTTCCTGCTTTTATATTCTTGTTCTACCACTTATTAGTTCTATGACCTTGGGTAACATAATAAAACATTCTGTGCCCATCCTCTTTTATATAAAGTGGGGATAATAATAGCACCTATCTTATAAAGTTGTGAGAATTAAATGAGTTTAAATGTGTAGAGTACTTTGAACCACATACAATCATTATTGTACTTACATTCCCTATTAAAATAATCATTCATAGTTTTTGTCTTAGAGAAAGTAATAGATACCTTTAAAAAAACCATAAACAACCCTCAGAAAATCTCTTTGATTTGCATAGAGTTAGCTGGATAAAGAACATCTCACTAGAAAAACAATTGGCAAAGCTTATCTACAAGGGAAGATTAACAGTAAGAAATGATTAAGACTGTGATTTCATCATTGATGAAATTACTATGGATTTTGAGTATAAAAACCATGTTTACACATTGTGTTGAGAAAGTTAGCTGAGAAGGATTTTAAGAATCAATCACCTTTCATATTTGTTCACCCAAATCACTCCACAGCCACCAGAGCAATGTCAGTTTCTCTCTTATCACATATTGAACTCACGGGACTGAGGGGAAATGGGGAAGAAAACACTCCAAGCAGCTATGGGGAAAGTAGACACCTGGTCGAAATTTATTGTTAGCTGAAAAAAGTCTAATCTTAGCACCTTTAATATAAAAATATACTGACTGTTTCCTGAGTTTTCTTCTAGGATTTAAGGGAGCCCTGGTTTTTAATTTCATCTTCTTATCTGTCTAAAATCTTCAAATATTTCATAGTATCAGAATCTTTGAAGCCCTTTGTAGTCATGTATTGTTGTAATTTACATGCTTGTGAGTTGACTGGGCTTGGTTGATCTTGGCTGGGTCTGTTCATGTGTCTGTGGGTTGGCTGATGCTGGGCTTGGTTAGAGCAACTCACCTGGGGAAGCTCTATTTCATGTATCCTTTATCCTCTACTGGGAATATAGGTTAGCCCAGGCATTCCTTTCATGGTGATGGCAGAAGCTCAAGAGAGCAAGTAGAAACATGTAAGACCTTTGCATACTTTACTTAGTGACAAGTCACATGGCTGAACGTGGGGTCAAGGGGTTTCCAAACACACATTTTTGCAGAATTGCTGTCTCATGGCAAAGGGCATAGCTATATGGAAGAATGAAGAACTAGGGCCATTAATGCAATCTACCACATTATATTTTGGAGGATGTAGAAGTGAAATATAGCTGAATTTAGTTATTATTAAACATCTTTTCTTTAAGAGACTTTCCACTTTCATCGTTATCTGTAAAGAATTGTCCTTTAAAGAAAGTAATTTCATTAAAAATTAACTGTGCTTGCTCTTGGTTGCCAAATAAATACTTCATTAGTCCAATAGTTCATTTAGTATTTGCTCCCCCCATAGCTTATTTGAAATCTGACCCAAAGATTTTCAGAGTAAGTGTGAACCGTGTATCTTGTTTGACTATTTTAGGTCTGTAGATAACATTTGATTGAGAGCCCAACTTTGCACCAATGTTAACATCTCAGACCTATAATATCCTGTATTGCTCACTTCCTACTTTTTCCAGTGTCACAAAAGCTTTTCTTTCTAGTAAACAAAGGAAGAAAAATAAATTAGAAGTCATACCTGTCATCTCAAGTGGAGATTAGGTTGCCTTTCACAGTACAAGTAGTGAATTGCATGAAATAACTGATTTGTTATGAGCAGTTTATTGCTTTTCACTATCTCAAGGATTTAATTAATTCAGCAACCAAATAAAATACAGGCAGGCATTGGGTTTCTGCTTGAAAACTAGCAGCTCGACACAAAGATGAATAGTTTCCTTATACTTTACAGGAAAAAAATAAAAACTAAGGACTGATATATCTTTATAAAGAATTTCTTAAATCAAAATTTCAAAACAGTTTGCAAGTATGTGGTACTATACTCTGGAAAGATTATTTGATGTGTGACATACCAGTTTTATCTGGCTACAGCTTCAGAGAGTACAATCTATGGCTTTTATGAGTGTCTTTGGTGATGGTTGATAAGGAATTTCAAGTTAAAGTGAGTATACAGGAATGGATGTGCCAGGTGAGTGTAGGACAGGGGTGAGGCATCATCAGACAGTTCAAGAGAAATGGTGAAGTGGGTGGTGGTATTTGCCCTGGGGCCCCTTATATGAACCGTTTTTTCTGCCATTTCCCATTTCCAACACCATCAATTCCTTCTTCTGTTTAAGCAACTGGTACCCTCATGATTGCTCCCACACACCTCTCTTAAAACCAGTGCTATGCTGATAATGTTTAACAGCCAGCTATCTTTATATTTTTTAATTTATTTATTTTGTTTATTTATTTTTGGCTGCATTGGGCCTTCGTTGCTGTGTGCAGGCTTTCTCTAGTTGCAGCGAGTGGGGGCTACTCTTCTTTGCGGTGCGCGGGCTTCTAATGCGGTGACTTCTCTTGTTGCAGAGCACAGGCTCTAGGTGCATGGGCTTCAGTAGTTGTGGCTCGTGGGTTCTAGAGCGCAGGCTCAGTAGCTGTGGCACACGGGTTTAGTTGCTCCACAGCATGTGGGATCTTCCCAGACCAGGGCTCGAACCCGTGTCCCCTGCCTTGGCAGGCGGATTCTTAACCACTGTGCCACCAGGGAAGCCCCAGCCAGCTCTCTTTAAAAAAAAGCCCTGGTTTGTAGCATTGGCCATTTTCTGTGGTGTAAATATTCCCATAGTGGTTAATTTGAAGCCACCAACATGCCAACAGAGCACATTGAATGCAGAGTTGGAAAGAGAGTCACACCATTGACTGTGAGCCAGCTTCAACACACCACTGTTGAAACCCAGGCCCTGAAAGTGAAGGATATACTGGCTACATAAAGAGTTAGCTGTAGAGATGTGAAAAGAGACCCCAGACTCGTGTTATGTGGTATTTGGGGGCTGGGGTACAGGGTGGGTTGTAATCTAAGATCTCCAGTAACCAAAAGTCCAGGCACACATTTACCATTTCCCCTCTCACCTTTGGTCTAATTGCCAAGATATAGACACAATTGCAGTTTCTATTCATGAAGATCTGGGAATTAAAAGTAATTTTATTCTGTATCATTTGAACTGCCACATTCTGACCCTCTCCCCTGAAGAGATTCAATGACATGTGAATGATGGCTTTCCATTTATCATGACCTCATTGAAATCAAGTCCAGGGTGGAGCAATCATCATCACACACCATCACACCATCGCTCTGCCAGCAATGAGGGCCATAAGCTCCAGAAAAGCATTGCGAGTCTGGAGAATGGTGACACACCTGGTAGAGCGCATGGGCTTAGGTGAAGGTGACAGGTGGATGGCTGTCCCAATTCATATTCTGGCAGCTGCAAGATGGCTTTTTTTAAAAAAATAAAAGCAAAACAAAGCTGAAAATAGTATATGAATCTGTAGCAATGGCAAATTGTATAATGAAATGTATGTAAGTTTCTAGTTTCCATGGGTTGGAGAAAATGCCTCTCTTCACTTTGCTCCTTTTCTCTGTGTCCAGGTCTTTATGTTTTCTGACAACCTACTGCCTATGAAGTGGGCTACTAACCTGCTCCTATAACAAGTTGAGGGCAAGGGTTAGTGTGGGATGGACTGGGTTTTTTTTTTGTTTTTTGGGGGTTTTTTTTTGATACTGATTTATCCTTAAGACACCAGAAGTTTGATGCATGACTATTTCTGTCTTATAAAAATGATGACAGTATAACTGATTCACTTTGCTGTACAGCAGAAACTAACACAACATTGTAAAGCACGTATACTCCAATAAAAATTAATAAAAAAATGATGACAACATAATTCACCAAGCTCTTATCCTGTGCTAGGCATTGTGCTACATTCTTTGAATGCAGTATCTTATTTCATTAATCTTATTAGGAGGTGACAAGGGGAGAAGAAATATACATCCTTCAAAAGGGTATCTAATATATTTGGGGACAGAATTTTTCTTTTGGTAAAAGTAATTGGTGATATTGAGTGGGACATACAGAGTCCTGAGATGCAATGAAGACAATCTCCATCAATCCTTTACTTTCAAAGACTCATGTACTGCATTTATTTTCCCGTTGTTTCCTTCATGCTTGTTATCTCATTTTCCACTGCTGATGAGAAGAGGTGTGCTCTGAATGGTCTCCTATAGCAAGCCCCTGAGATGTAACTGAACTACAGGTTCAGGATTATTTGTCTAAAATGTTTATGGGATAGGGGCCTGACAAGTTTGTTCTGATTCAAAAGGAACCAACAAAACAAGATTGGGGGCTCACTATACATTCGGTAGTGTATTAGGCATGGTGTTGAATCTGCAGAAAAGGGAGATGCGTCCCTGACATCCCAGAGAGAAACTGAATGAAAGTTCCTTAGAAATACTGTCACACCTGGTGATATTGTGCTGTTGAAAAGTAGAAGTTAGGGCACCAACCTGGGAAACCCAGTCTCCAAGTATAGATTCTTTTAGAGAAGATGGTACCAGAATCTAAGACTGCAGATGGTTTTGGAAAACAGCATGTTTTCAGATTTGGGATTTCCAGAGTAGAATGATATTTTGTCATTTAGCTATTACTGTGTAACAAGCTACTCCCAAACTCCACAGATTAGAACAATGAACATTTCTTTACTCTTGAGTATGGTCAGCTTGGCCTTAGCTTGGCTGGACTCTATCCTGTGTCTGTGAAGAACGAGGAGGTCAGTTGGGAGCTGGCTGGTCTAGGATGGCTTCACTGACATGCCTGCTGGTCAGCTATAGCTGAGGGGGTGGGGTGGGGCACATGAAGTCACTGGTCTCATTCTCCAGCAGGGTGAGCTGGGCTTGTTTTCATGGAAGGGCAGGTTTCCAAGAAACCCTGGAAGCAGATGGACCTCTTGAGGTCTGGGTACAATGTTACTTCTGCTTGTTTTTTTTTTTTTTTTTGGCCAAAGCAAATCACAAGACAGCTCAGATTCAAGCAGTGGAGAAACAGACCCAACCTCTTGATGGGAGGAGTTGTGGAATCACCATGTAAAAGTATGATCCAGAGAGGCCATTCACTGGGCCATCAATGCAGTCAGCCTTTCATGGATGTAAAATTCATAATTCCCCAGGAGTACAAGACCAGCTCCAAGTTAGAATCATGGTTGAAATTCATCTTTGCTCTTCTGCCATTTCCCACATCTGATCCCTCTCTTTGTCCTTCAACAAGGTGACTAGTTTATACATCGTTCAGGAAAGCCTAGCTCTCTAAGATCTGTTAAAATCATCACTAGCTAAAGTTTTGCTTTTTCCAGGTATATTTATATTTGAATGGAGTGTTTCTAAAATCCACAGTGATGGAATTTTGAGACAGTCTATTTGGTGGTAAGATAAATTCAGAAGGTAGCAAATACACCCTACAATTTTCAAATCACCTTAATTACTTGTAAGACTAACCTTGTTAGGAGTCAAATTGAATTTAATTAGTTAATTTATACATTAATTCATTCTGTTTTTCATTCTGTTACTTACTCCTCTGAGATGCTGGAGCTCTTACCAAGTGCCATCGTGTATTAGTTACGTCTCTTTGGTTTCTTGTGTAGATAAAAGAAACACAAACCAATAACTTGAGTTTAGAAGAGCACATTTCATCAGAATGTCCCCCAGAAGCCAAAGGCACAAATATGATCAGGTCTCAAGAAGGACTGAAACAGGGACCAGGGACTCTGACATGAGACTTGCATTCTTTATCTCTCACCAGGATTTCGCTCTTCAGATCAGCCTCATCTGTCTCACTGCAGAGCTGCTGTGTGTGAAGCTGAGTCCGAGAGCTGGAAATACAGCAGTTAACCAAGCAGAGCTCATCTCTGCTCTCTTGGGGGCTACACACTCATGAGGGAGGTCAGAGGAACAAAACCAAGAAACAGTACATAAATAATATAATGTCAGGTAGAAATAAGGGCTACAAAGAAAAATAAGAAGGGATCTAGAGTCACGAGAAGAATTCTAGATAGGATACTGGGGAATGTGTCCATGAGGTGATGACTTTGGGGCAGAAACTTGACTGAGATAGAAGAGTGAGTAAGAACATTTATTTCTTGTTATCCCCCTAACTTCCAGGGAAGGAGCGTTCTTGGCCCAGCTTAGATTTGTGCCCAGCACTGAGAGGAGCCTGGGGGTGAGGTGGGGGAGCTGAGTCTTGTGGTGCCAACATAGCTGCCCAGCATCTAAAACCATACAGATTGGTGGGAAGCTAGTTTGCAGAGAAAGAAGATACATGTTTCTCAGAGCTGCTGTAACATTGCCACAAACCTGGTGGCTTAACACAGCAGAAATATATTCGCTCACAGCTCTGGAGACCAGAAGTCCAAAATCAAAGTGTTGGCAGGGTCCCACTCCCTCTGAAGGCTCTAGGGGAGAATCCTTTCTTTCCTCCTCCAGCTTCTGCTGGCTCCTGGTGTTCCTTGGCTTGTGGCCTCATCACTCCAAAATCTGCCTCTGTCTTCACAGGCCCTCTTCCCTGTGTGCCTCTCTGTTTGTCATTCTCTGTCTCTTATATGGACACGTCATTGAATTTAGGGCCCATCCTACCCTAGTAATATCTCAAGGCTTACATTAAGTACATCTGCAAAGACCCAATTTCCAAGTAAGTTCGCATTCTGAGGTTCAGAGGTACATGAATTTTGGGGGGGCACCATTCAACCCAATAGAGGAGGGGAGAATGGTGGTTGGTTCTGGGGCTTGGAGAATGTCTGAGGATGTGTCCACTACCTGTACACTATGCTGGGTAATGAGGATACAGTTGTTGGTCCTAAGGAGCTCACTGTCTAGAAGTGAAGACAAGTTAATCTATGCTGACAGAGAAGTGAGAGAACTGATAGAAGACTACACAATGCTACGGGACCCTGGATAGAAGTGTAATGCAACTCTGCCTGGGGGTGTTAGTGAAGGCCACCCAAGGATGGGGTGTTGAATTGTCTTCTGTGAAGAGCAGAGGTGCATCCAGTGGATGCTGGGATTAGGACATGAAACAATCATTAAGGAAAGAAAGAGGGCCCCGTACTACTAAGTTACTATCCCTCTTTCCTTTTTTTTTTAAATTTTAATTTTTATTTATTTATTTATTTATTAACATCTTTATTGGAGTATAATTGCTTTACAATGTTGTGTTAGTTTCTGCTGTATAACAAAGTGAATCAGCTATACATATACATATATCCCCATATCTCTTCTCTCTTGCGTCTCCCTCCCACCCTCCCTATCCCACCCGTCTAGGTAGTCACACAGCACCGAGCTAATCTCCCTGTGCTATGCAGCTGCTTCCCACTAGCTATCTATTTTACATTTCGTAGTGTATATACGTCCATGCCACTCTCTCACTTCAGCCCAGCTTACCCTTCCCCCTCCCCGTGTCCGCAAGTCCATTCTCTACGTCTGTGTCTTTATTCCTGTCCTGCCCCTAGGTTCTTCAGAACCTTTTTTTTTTTTAGATTCCATATATATGTGTTAGCATACAGTATTTGTTTTTCTCTTTCTGACATACTTCACTCTGTTTGACAGACTCTAGGTCCTTCCACATCACTACAAATAACTCAGTTTCGTTTCTTTTCATGGCTGAGTAATATACCATTGTATGTATGTGCCACATCTTCTTTATCCATCCATCTGTCGATGGACACTTAGGTTGCTTCCATGTCCTGGCTATTGTAAATAGAACGGCAATGAACATTGTGGTACATGACTTTTTGAATTATGGTTTTCTCAGGGTATATGCCCCATAGTGGGATTGCTGGGTTGTATGATAGTTCTATTTTTAGTTTTTTAAGGAACCTCCATACTGTTCTCCATAGTGGCTGTATCAATTTACATTCCCACCAACAGTGCAAGAGGGTTCCCTTTTCTCCACACCCTCTCCAGCATTTATTGTTTGTAGATTTTTTGATGATGGCCATTCTGAACTGTGTGAGGCGATACCTCATCGTAGTTTTGATTTGCATTTCTTTAATGATTAGTGATGTTGAGCATCCTTTCATGTGTTTGTTGGCAATCTGTATATCTTCTTTGGAGAAATGTCTGTTTAGGTCTTCTGCCCATTTTTGGATTGGGTTGTTTGCTTTTTGATATTGAGCTGCATGAGCTGCTTGTAAATTTTGGAGGTTAATCCTTTGTCAGTTCCTTCATTTGCAAATATTTCCTCCCATTCTCAGGGTTATCTTTTCGTCTTGTTTATGGATTCCTTTGCTATGCAAAAGCTTTTAAATTTCATTAGGTCCCATTTGTTTATTTTTGTTTTTATTTCCATTTTTCTAGGAGGTGGGTCAAAAAGGATCTTGCTGTGATTTATGTCTTAGAGTGTTCTGCCTATGTTTTCCTCTAAGAGTTTTACATTGTCTGGCCTTACATTTAGGTCTTTAATCCATTTTGAGTTTATTTTTGTGTATGGTGTTAGGGAGTGTTCTAATCATTCTTTTATATGTAGCTGTGCAGTTTTCCCAGCACCACTTATTGAAGAGGCTGTCTTTTCTCCATTGTATATTCTTGCCTCCTTTATCAAAAATCAGGTGACCATAGGTGTATGGGTTTATCTCTGGGCTTTCTATCCTGTTCCATTGATCTACATTTCTGTTTTTGTGCCAGTACCATACTGTCTTGATTACTGTAGCTTTGTAGTATAGTCTGAAGTCTGGGAGCCTGATTCCTCCAGCTCCGTTTTTCTTCCTCAAGATTGCTTTGGCTATTCAGGGTCTTTTGTGTTTCCATACAAATTGTGAAATTTTTTGTTCTAGTTCTGTGAAGAATGCCATTGGTAGTTTGATAGGGATTGCATTGAATCTGTAGATTGCTTTGGGTAGTAGAGTCATTTTTACAATGTTGATTCTTCCAATCCAAGAACATGGTATATCTCTCCATCTGTTGGTATCACGTTTACTTTCTTTCATCAGTGTCTTATAGTTTTCTGCATACAGGTCTTTTGTCTCCCTAGGTAGGTTTATTCCTAGGTATTTTATTCTTTTTGTTGCAATGGTAAATGGGAGTGTTTCCTTAATTTCTCTTTCAGATTTTTCATCATAAGTGTTTAGGAATGCAAGAGATTTCTGTGCATTAATTTTGTATCCTGCTACTTTACCAAATTCATTGATTAGCTCTAGTAGTTTTCTGGTAGCATCTTTAGGATTCTCTATGTATAGTATCATGTCATCTGCAAACAGTGACAGCTTTACTTCTTCTTTTCAGATTTGGGTTCCTTTTATTTCTTTTTCTTCTCTGATTGCTGTGGCTAAAACTTCCAAAACTATGTTGAATAATAGTGGTGAGAGTTGGCAACCTTGTCTTGTTCTGGGTCTTAGTGGAAATGGTTTCAGTTTTTCACCATTGAGAACGATGTTGGCTGTGGGTTTGTCATATATGGCCTTTATTATGTTGAGGTAAGTTCCCTCTATGCCTACTTTCTGGAGGGTTTTTATCATAAATGGGTGTTGAATTTTGTCAAAAGTTTTTTCTGCATCTATTGAGATGATCATATGGTTTTTCTCCTTCAGTTTGTTAATGTGGTTTATCACATGGATTGATTTGCATATACTGAAGAATCCTTGCATTCCTGTGATGAACCCCACTTGATCATGGTGTATGATCCTTTTAATGTGCTGTTGGATTCTGTTTGCTAGTATTTTGTTGAGGATTTTTGCATCTGTGTTCATCAGCGATATTGGCCTGTAGTTTTCCTTTTTTGTGACATCTTTGTCTGGTTTTGGTAACAGGGCGATGATGGCCTCATAGAATGAGTTTGGGAGTGTTCCTCCCTCTGCTATATTTTGGAAGAGCTTGAGAAGGATAGGTGTTAGCTCTTCTCTAAACGTTTGATAGAATTCGCCTGTGAAGCCATCATAGTCTTGGGCTTTTGTTTGTTGGAAGATCTTTACTATCCCTCTTTTCAAAGGGGGAGAAAAGCCTAGAAACTTGAGTACATATTTTAGAATCAGCATAGATTTGAAGCCCTGAATATGGTCAGGTGGATTTCTGGCAGAGGCAGGCGACTCTCTCTGTAGACTCATGGCTGTTTTCATGATGTTCCCACTCAGCCTGGTGCCCCTTCCTCTGTCCCCATCAGCCCACTTTGTTTAGTGCAGCTGCCATTACACAGCAAGGGCTTTCACTGAAGACAAGAAATCTTACTAATAAGAAATGTATTAATATTCTTAAGTGTCGTGCTGAGAGGCTTTTAACACTGTGGCTGCAGTCATGTCTTAGATATACCGGAATCATATCTCCTAACATAGGGAGAGTAAAGGCTTTTGCTTTCTGCTAGATGTTTCATACAATGTGTAATTAGGTTCAAGAGATGCCAAGCCAGATGCTTTCTGTAATTTTGGAGAGCTCAATCCCTTTGCCCACACATGCAAAGGGGTGAGATTTTAAGAGACATTGGAGACCCACTCTGCATCTGAAGCCCTGAGCTGCTTGCTTACTATATTTCCTGTTCCTTGGTTCCATTTGCTAGTAGAAGGAACACCTACATAATATTAATATGAGTGTCTGTGGACACAAGACTTCTATTTAGCCATTGCTAGGCATCCAGACTTCTAGCCTCTTCTTGGAATAGGTTTTCCTTCATTCTTTCCTTGGCTTTGTCAACCATGATATTTTTGTGATGAAATCTTGTTATTTGAGATATACAATGAGTCAGTGGGACTCCACTACAAAATCAGAATATCAAAGAGGGAATTTGTTCCAAGAAAGTCTGTGAGATTGGCTGTCTGATCTGAGAGAAAAGAGGAAGAATTAGAATAAGTACATTTAAGAGAATTCATGTAATTACAAAGTACTTTTAATATGGAATTTAAACACAAATTTTGTTGGTATGCTAGATGTAAACAAGGCCAATGAAGAGATAGTGTTGATTACGAGATAACTCATTCCTTTTTTTTTGTCTTTATTGTATTTAGTGTTGTTTTATTCATATTCAAAAGCAAGCTAACACATTATATCTTTGTTGTTCCAAATAAAATAGGCCTTTATACTAAACACTGAGGGTTTGGAGAGAGAGATTGCTGGGACTCGAAGTTTTCCAGGGACAAAGCTCTGGATCAGTCCTCAGTGTCTGCCACCGTCCCTCAGGGAGGGGCCAGTCATGCAGAAGCCAGAAATTAGCACAGGTAGGGAGAAACCATCATGTGGGTTTTCAAAGGATTAGGAATGCTTTAGCATCCCTGGCCTGAAATTAACATTTTAGTGATAACACCTCATGAGGGGTATCTCTTTAAGCAGTTACTAGTGATTTATCCTGTCATGTGATGAAAGGATCATGGAGCAGTTTGCAGAATCATGCAAAGTGGAGTACCTGATGATGCTCCTGAGATCTGAGGAAACTTTGGAAAACACACGGAAGGACCCTTTTGCAGCCGGGGTCGTATTTAGAGTGAGGGCTTTGGGATGGCAGACCAGAGCTTACATCCGGGCTCTGTGACTTTCTGACTTGTGTCCTTCTGTAAGTCATTTATCCTCTCTAACTCTGTCTCCCCTGATCTCAAGGGGAGATACACCACCACCTTGTTTCAGCCTCACTGTGATCACTGAATGCAGTGTCAGAGCCCTGGCATGGATCGGGCGCTAAATAAATGGATATTCTCCTCTGTTTCCCAATTTCCTCTAGAGCCAGATTTTTTCACTCCACGTTCTTGCCACTAAGCCAATTTTGCACCTTGCCATCATCTAATGGTTTTCAGTGTGAGAGAGATATCCTGTCCCCTCCATTACTTCTGTGCCACCCAACCGGCAACCCTTGTTCTGAGTCTGGCTCCCTCCTGGGTTCGGGTCCTACACCTCCAAGGGCATGCTGGCATTTCCACTTGGATGCTCTGCCATCTCATCAAATTCCTCATCTGTTTAATCTCAGATTGAATTTACCACTTCATCCTCAGAGCTGATTTTCCTTTCTAGTTTTTGTGTCATTCTTCCAGCCATTCTAATGGGAACTAAGAATGATCTTTGATGTACCCTTCTCCTTGGAATCTTTTATAGTAGGCTCCAAATGCCACTGATTCCCCGCCCTGCCCCCTTACCCTCAATGCTCTTTGTACCTGCTATTTCTTTTTTCTTCTTTTCATCTTTTACTCATTGAATATATTGATGGAGCACCTTTTATGTGCCATTGCAACAAGTCTAATTAAATGCTTATCATCTCATTTTTACACTCTTGTAATGACCTCGTAACTGATTTCAGAAGTCGGACTCTGGAGCCAGATTTCCCGAATTCAGATCCTGACTCTGCAAATTTCTATCTATAGGACTTTGAGGAAGTTACTTAACCTCTCTTAGCCACAGATTTCTCATTTATAAGGTGGCAATCATGACAGCGCTTATCTCATAGAGTTGATAGGAGGAGTAAGTGAGTTAGTATATGTGAAGCACTTAGAGTAGTACCTGGCTCATAATAAATATGACATAGATGATGAGTATTCACCGGGTTCCCTCTCTCTCTACTTCCCCTCTCTGTAGTTCTTCCTTCATCTGATTTTTTTTGAATTTGCTTTTAATAAAGCTTTCATCAGATCAGTTTTCAGTTTAGGGAGTCCTCAATCCCTACAGAATAAAATCATTTCCTTTCCTTGACTTTCAAGAGCCTGTATATTTTTGGCCCCAGCCTCACCTCCTGCTATTCACAAGCTCTCTCCTCCGCCATTGTGAACTTGTGTTCACCGTGGGAGAAGCTCCTTCTGTTTGCATGGTCCTTTCTAGCGTTAACTGGTTTCTCATGTGTCAGGATACTGGCTAGCACCTCCTTTACCGTCCTCTGCTCGCTCTCCATGCCTTATCTAGAATGCCTCTTCCCTCCCACCCCCATTTTTTTTTAAGCATCTTTATTGGAGTATAATTGCTTTACAGTGTTGTGTTAGTTTCTGTTGTATAGCAACGTGAATCAGCTATACGTATACCTATATCCCCATATCTCCTCCCTCTTGCGCCTCCCTCCCACCCTCCCTATCCCACCCCTCTAGGTGAACACAAAGCAGCGAGCTGATCTCCCTGTGCTATGTGGCTGCTTCCCACTAGCTATCTGTTTTACGTTTGGTAGTGTATATATGTCCATGCCACTCTCTCACTTCGTCCCAGCTTACCCTTCCCCCTCCCCGTGTCCTCAAGTCCATTCTCTACGTCTGTGTCTTCATTCCTGTCCTGCCCCTAGGTTCTTCAGAACCTTTTTTTTTTTTTTTTAGATTCCATATATATGTGTTAGCATATCGTATTTGTTTTTCTCTTTCTGACTTACTTCACTCTGTATGACAGACTCGAGGTCCATCCACCTAACTGCAAGTAACTCAATTTTGTTTCTTTTCATGGCTGAGTAATATTCTATTGTATATACGTGCCACATCTTCTTTATCCGTTCATCTGTCGATGGACAGTTACCACCCCAAATTTGTATATCTTTTCAGTCTCACTTTTTCTAGAAATTTTTCTCAGGACACTCAGGTCCTCAGTGGTACATGGGAATTCTTAAGAGCATTCATTTAGTCCTCTTTCCTTACTGTAGTACAGTGTACCCATTTCTATGCTTTGCCGTCTTCCTTACCAGATTTTGGTTCCACATCATTTAGGGTAAGAATTGACAAGCTTTTCTGAAAAGGGCCAGATAGAAATGTTTTTACGCTTGTGGGCCATACTGTCTCTGACACTCCTGTCAACTACTCAGCTTTGCGTTTGGGACACGAAAGCAGCCATAGATGATAGACAAACAAGTGAGTGGCTGCCTTCCAATACAACTTTACTTACAAACACATGTGGCAGGCTGGATTTGACCTCTGGCTGTAGTAGCTAACCCCTGATCTAGGGAAGTGTCTTGTCATATACTGAGATGTTAAATAAAATGCTACTGATGGAGTGATTTTGAATGTGAGAAGATTTTGGTTGGGTTCTAATGGCTCTGTGACCATCTCCACATGCGGGCAGGGGAGATTCACCCACTACTTGGGGACCTACAGTAGCTGCACTTGGAAAACCCACAAAATTCTTGCTGTATAACCATCCCTGCTCTTCACAGGAATCCTATCTAAACCCCTGATAGTGGAGAAAGATGGGAAGTGGGGAAAGGATGGCTGCCAGGAGGAAAGTCTGATCACCATGGAAACAGCTTTCTGCATTCCTGCATTGTTCTGTGAACACCAGGTGGTTCACAAACAGCCAAGAAGCATCTGAACTTATTTTGAAGAGATAAGGGCTTTCGACAATACGCAGAAAAATGCATTTGCCTTGGTCACTGGCCCATGTGTGCCCGAATGATTTTTCTGAGTACCTGACCACCATTGTTTGCTGAACAGCCTTGGAAAACTTTTTTTTAAACTGATTAAACACAGAAAACAACAGTGATTGAAGTTTTGGATATTCTTTCTTTCCTTTTAGACTGTAGACTGATGTTAGACAAGTGTGGCTAATCAGATTTACCATTTCTTTATATTTTATTACTTCAACAAATGGGACAGGAAAACTCTCCTAATATTCAAAGCTCCTCAAGATTTCATGAAACTATTTAAAAGATTTATTATGTTTTTCTCCCTAGAGTTTTTTGCTCAGTTTTAAATAGTGACCGTTTCAACTGTCACTTCCAATGGAAATTTACTCTTTTTAAAATCCACCTCCCCCCTTTTTGCCATGTAATCAATTGCAGATCAGGCTCTTTGAGGTATGGCATGTAATAATTACTTTCTATAATTAATTTAAGTCTCGAAGTCTAAGCTCTTTATTTCCCTGTGAGGAGAGATACCTGAGGAGTAAAGAAATCAGAGGCTAAAGCAGGTACTGGGAAATAGTACCCAGATTAATAAAAGTCCTATCAGAGTACAAGGATGGTGAATCTTGGCTTGAGATAATGGAATTAAGTTCCAATTAAAGACACTGATGAGTTGAGTAGGGCTGAATGCTCAGAGAAATGCTGCCAAAATGTGTGGCCTCTATATGACAGCCTAGCCCCTAGGAACTGTGAATGTGACCTTATTTGGAAATAGAGTCATTGCAGTTATAATCAAGTAAATATGAGGTCATACTGGATTAGGGTGAGCCCTGATCCAAAGACTGATGTCCCTATAATAAGGTGGAAATATGGACACAGACACCTAGAGAGGAGAAGGCCATGTGAAGATGGAGACAGAGGTTGGAATGATGCATCTACAAACCTTGGATTGCCAAGGAATGCCAAGGATTCTGGTAACCATCAAAATCTGGCAGTGGCAAGGAGAAATCTTCCTCTAGAGCCTTCAGAGGGAGCATGGCCCTGCTGACAACTTCGTTTTGGACTTCTGCTCTTTAGGACTGTGAAACATTAAATTTCTGTTGTTTTAAGCCACCCAATTTGTGGTACTTTGTTATAGCATCCCTAGGAAACTTATACAACTTGTATTATTATTTAAATAACATATTTTATAAAAAATTGATTCTTTTTTAACATATACACATTCATTTAAAGAGTCAGCTTTACAGCACTACTGTGCATGGAGAAGCAATACCTTTTTCACATATAAAGTTACTACAGAAGAAATATGAAATTCTGGCCCTAAAACTTGTTTGTCAGTGAACTAACCAAGGGCTTGCTTCAGCTGTCCTCTGGATAACAACTCTGGTTTAACAGCTGGGTGCCCTTTGCACTGATTTAACCCTCCCTTTTCCAGACTTTGAGGCAAAGAAGTTCCAGCTGAAATCTTTAACTTTCTATGTGATTGGTGCATCAGAACACTTTCGGTTGAAACTAACAGGAACCCCGATTTGAACTGTCTTAGACAATAAGGAAACTTATTATCTCAAGTAACAGGAAGTCCAGAGACAATATAGGCCTCAGGTACAGTATGATCATGGCTCTGGATCAACTTCTCTGCTCTTTTCTCCACTCTGCCTTTCTCCATGTGTTTATAAGTGGGCTTCTCTCAAGGTTACAAGATATAGTTCCTAAGTGAAGGAATATGGTGGACTGAAGGACAGGTATGTGGGTGTGTAGGAGGGAGAAAGAACCTCTCCCACACCTTGGGTTATGCAGACTTTCCCTTCAGTTGACTGGGTCTACTTAGGACATGTGTACATCTCTGAACCAGTAACACCTCTTGCCGGGGGAATGCTATGCTCTGGGCTCATGAACCATCCATTGGCAAGCTTGATATGGGTTGGCTAAGACTGGTTCAAACGTGCTTTGGCTGGACTAAAAATCTGGACTAAATTAGACCTCTATTAGGAAATGTCATGGAGGGATTAGGTGCCGAGCAGGCAAATGACAATGACCTTCACACTCCTCAGGCTGCATAACACCTAACAACACCCTTCTTCACATGACTGCACCCCCATCCCTCCCCACACCAGTAGAGGATGGTGAAGGAGATGCTAGCCACATTTAGGGGTCTACTGCCTCCAGAACCCCCCTGCCTATCACCAATTTCTGTACCAGTCTTAGTTGCAGTCAACAGAAACAGACTCTGTTTATTTTAAGCAGAATAGCAACTTACTGAAAGGATACTGGGTACCTCACAAAATTGTTGAGAAGACTGGAGCACTAGGTTTGGAAAACAGTCATGATCAAGGAGGCTGCACATCAGAGCCACAGCAAATTCTTTTCACAGCCTCACACTGGCAAGGACCAGCCACTGCTACTGGACTTTGGTCACCACAGCTTGTAGCGGCACCACTGCTGCACCTGGAAAGTAGATGCTGATGCTTCTTCCATGTTCCTCAGCTAGATTTCCTGTTCCTGTTTCATTACATCACTATCTCCAGACGCATCTGGTTGGCTAAGTGTATTGGGCTTCGCTTCCAGGAATGCTGTGAAAGCAGCTTTCTAGTGTTTTCAGCTTCTGCAGAAAGAGACAGGGTCTGCCTTACCTGGGACTTCTAAGGTGCAGAATTCTCTATACAGAGAAAGGAGATGAGGACACTGGGTCATTAAAAAGACATGACTTCATTTCAGCTGAGTATACACCTGTTAGTTGCATTTACTGTGAATTCACAGTTAAGTTTTAATTTACAGCATTTTTCAAAGTTCAGTGGGTGTCTCAGTAATATCAAATACCATTTATAAAATGACCATAAAATGTTTCAAGTGCTATTTGTAGCTAATCTCTAATTTTCACAGCTCTCAAAGTAGATATACTATCCTAATACTAATGATGATGATCGTGCTAACTACAAAACTTATAGTAATTAGGATTCATGCATGTTACAGGACAGGCCCCATGCTAAGTGCTTCATCTGTAGAGCCTCATTCAACCTTCCCCTTTTATTGTTCCAGTTTTATTCATGAGGAAACTGAGGCCTGAGAGCTTGTGTAACTAGTCCAAGGTCAACTGGGTAGAGAGAGTTGGAGACAAAGACTGGAATCAGTCTAGATGACTCCATTGCTGGCACTTTCCCCTGTAGCACACTCCAAGACTAGAAAAAATAAGGGTTGCAGCAAAGTTGAGTTCTGGTCTTGGATATGGCCCAAATTTGTAATTCAACTTTGCTTTAGCTTTGACTTCTGGAAGGCCAAGTAGCTAAATGCTCCTTTCACTGTCATTTGTAGCATCCTTGAACTCTTGATCAGCAAATTGTCATCACATAGTTTTCATTGTATCTAAGCAATATATCAACATCAGTAGTGTGAACAAATCTTGTCATTTGGGTTCATTGTCAATATCTGAATATTCACATTCACACAAAGTAAGCATTCCCAATGTAACCTGAAGTGAAAATTTCCTTATCAGCCATATGTTTAAATTATATCAGTTGATTGAAATATTTATTATTACAAGACTGAAATGCTTTAAATTAACGGTGATTACTGGAGTTGTTAGCTTTATGTAACAAAAACAGTTATTAAAGACTTTAAAATGGTTAAATAAATTAGAAACTAGATTGATAGTTAATGTGAATTAGCTAGATTCATTAGCTAGATAGCTTTACAAAGATTATCATTTAATTTTTGAATCAAAAACCATCTATAAACTTTTCAATAATAACACAAGATTGAATAAAGAAATAAGATTATATTATAATTCTACTCTTCAATGGTTTATTTGGTATGCTGCAATTCTTATTTTAAAAGTATAATCTTTAAATAATTTATGGAATTTTTAGTCATTTAAATCTTTGGAGGCCTTGAGTCTTTTTTTTTTTGGAAGTTCAGCTGTTATTTTTTTTTTTTTTTTTTTTTTTTTTTTTTTTTTTGAACTTTTTTTTTTTTATTCACACACACACACACTGTATTTTATTTTTACAAGACATAAATAGACTGACACCAAGCATTGTACATGGATGACCACAACAAAAGCAACACTGATTGCAATTACCAAACATGAAACACACTCATACTATGTCATAATATTGACATTCAGTCCAGTAATCCTCCACTGTAACAGCTCCTTTACTTTGCAGTGAAAATTGATTTGTATATTCTTTGCCTCTGAGTCCTTGTGGGATTTTTTTTTTTTTTTAAATTCAGACAGAAAGTCACAAAAATTATACTCATCCTCATCAGTTCACTCAGTCCCATGTAATCAATTTTTTTTTTCATCTTGATCTTTTGTTAGCACTTTTATGAGTTCATCAGTTTTTCATTAGAGTTCTGAAAATGCTTATTCATTCAGTTCAGCAGTACAGTCAGTTACCAGAAACCTGTACTTGTCAGAGTCTTTTCCATGAATTTCTTGAAGATGAAACCCTTTTATAGGAACATATTTGCAAAATCATCAGAGTACACCCAGAACTGTCTGTAAATGACAAAAGACTTAAGAATGACCACGGTTAAAGATTTGATGAAAGTTCATAATAATGCAGTTGACAAGAAAATTAGTTATTTCTGAGATATACATTTTAAAGTAATAACTAGGATTATTACTTATAACATTATACCAGAACATATAAGATTTTTAGAAATTTCATGTAATGTCTGAAACATTTATATTAACATATTTCCATACATATTTCCATACAAATACAAATATAAGATTTTTAGAAATTTCATGTAATGTCTGAAACATTTATATTAACATATTTCCATACATATTTCCATATAAATACAAATATAAGATTTTTAGAAATTTCATGTAATGTCTGAAACATTTATATTAACATATTTCCATACAAATAACCCAATGAAAGTTTAGTATTAGTTGTTTTGTTTGTTTTTTTATACTGCAGGTTCTTATTAGGCATCAGTTTTATACACATCAGTGTATACATGTCAATCCCAATTGCCCAATTCAGCACACCACCATCCCCACCTCACCGCAGTTTTCCCCCCTTGGTGTCCATATGACCATTCTCTACATTTGTGTCTCAACTTCTGCCCTGCAAACTGGCTCATCTGTACCATTTTTCTAGGTTCCGCATACATGCATTAATATACGATATTTGTTTTTCTCTTTCTGACTTACTTCACTCTGTATGACAGTCTCTAGATCCATCCATGTCTCAATAAATGACTCAATTTCATTCCTTTTTATGGCTGAGTAATATTCCATTGTATATATGTACCACAACTTCTTTATCCATTCATCTGTTGATGGGCATTTAGGTTGCTTCCATGACCTGGCTATTGTAAATAGTGCTGCAATGAACATTCGGGTGCATGTGTCTTTTTGAATTACGGTTTTCTCTGGGTATATGCCCAGTAGTGGGATTGCTGGGTCATATGGTAATTCTATTTTTAGTTTTTTAAGGAACCTCCATATTGTTCTCCATAGTGGCTGTATCAATTTACATTCCCACCAACAGTGCAAGAGGGTTCCCTTTTCTCCACACCCTCTCCAGCATTTGTTGTTTGTAGATTTTCTGATGATGCCCATTCTAACAGGAGTGAGGTGATACCTCATTGTAGTTTTGATTTGCATTTCTCTAATAATTAGTGATGTTGAGCATCTTTTCATGTGCTTCGTGGCCATCTGTATGTCTTCTTTGGAGAAATGTCTATTTAGGTCTTCTGCCCATTTTTGGATTGGGGTGTTTGTTTCTTTGATATTGAGCTGAATGAGCTGTTTATATATTTTGGAGATTAATCCTTTGTCCGTTGATTCATTTGCAAATATTTTCTCCCATTCTGAGGGTTGTCTTTTCGTCTTGTTTATGGTTTCCTTTGCTGTGCAAAAGCTTTGAAGTTTCATTAGGTCCCATTTGTTTATTTTTGTTTTTATTTCCATTACTCTAGGAGGTGGATCAAAAAAGATCTTGCTGTGATTTATGTCAAAGAGTGTTCTTCCTATGTTTTCCTCTAAGAGTTTTATAGTGTCCAGTCTTATATTTAGGTCTCTAATCCATTTTGAGTTTATTTTTGTGTATGGTGTTAGGGAGTATTCTAATTTCATTCTTTTACATGTAGCTGTCCAGTTTTCCCAGCACCACTTATTGAAGAGACTGTCTTTTCTCCATTGTATATCTTTGCCTCCTTTGTCATAGATTAGTTGACCATAGGTGCGTGGGTTAATCTCTGGGCTTTCTATCTTGTTCCATTGATCTATGTTTCTGTTTTTGTGCCAGTACCATACTGTCTTGATTACTGTAGCTTTGTAGTATAGTCTGAAGTCAGGGAGTCTGATTCCTCCAGCTCCATTTTTTTCCCTCAAGACTGCTTTGGCTATTCGGGGTCTTTTGTGTCTCCATACAAATTTTAAGATGATTTGTTCTAGCTCCGTAAAAAATGCCATTGGTAATTTGATAGGGATTGCATTGAATCTGTAGATTGCTTTGGGTAGTATACTCATTTTCACAATGTTGATTCTTCCAATCCAAGAACATGGTATATCTCTCCATCTGTTGGTATCATCTTTAATTTCTTTCATCAGTGTCTTATAGTTTTCTGCATACAGGTCTTTCGTCTCCCTAGGTAGGTTTATTCCTAGGTATTTTATTCTTTTTGTTGCAGTGGTAAATGGGAGTGTTTCCATAATTTCTCTTTCAGATTTTTCATCATTAGTGTATAGAAATGCAAGAGATTTCTGTGCATTAATTTTGTATCCTGCAACTTTACCATATTCATTAATTAGCTCTAGCAGTTTTCTGGTGGCAGTTTTAGGATTCTCTATGTATAGTATCATGTCATCCGCAAACAGTGACAGTTTTACTTCTTCTTTTCCAATTTGTATTCCTTTTATTTCTTTTTCTTCTCTGATTGCCGTGGCTAGGACTTCCAGAACTATGTTGAATAATAGTGGTGAGAGTGGACATCCTTGTCTCGTTCCTGATCTTAGAGGAAATGCTTTCAGTTTTTCACCATTGAGAATGATGTTTGCTGTGGGTTTGTCATATATGGCCTTTATTATGTTGAGGTAGGTTCCCTCTATGCCCACTTTCTGGAGAGTTTTTATCAGAAATGGGTGTTGAATTTTGTCAAAAGCTTTTTCTGCATCTATTGAGATGATCATATGGCTTTTATTCTTCAATTTGTTAATATGGTGTATCACATTGATTGATTTGCGTATATTGAAGAATCCTTGCATCCCTGGGATAAATCCCACTTGATCGTGGTGTATGATCCTTTTAATGTGTTGCTGGATTCTGTTTGCTAGTATTTTGTTGAGGATTTTTGCATCTATATTCATCAGTGATATTGGTCTGTAATTTTCTTTTTTTGTAGTGTCTTTGTCTGGTTTTGGTATCAGGGTGATGGTGGCCTCATAGAATGAGTTTGGGAGTGTTCCTTCCTCTGCAATTTTTTGGAAGAGTTTGAGAAGGATGGGTGTTAGCTCTTCTCTAAATGTTTGATAGAATTCACCTGTGAAGCCATCTGGTCCTGGACTTTTGTTTGTTGGAAGATTTTTAATCACAGTTTCAATTTCATTACTTGTGATTGGTCTGTTCATATTTTCTGTTTCTTCCTGATTCAGTCTGGGAAGGTTATACCTTTCTAAGAATTTGTCCATTTCTTCCAGGTTGTCCATTTTATTGGCATAAAGTTGCTTGTAGTAGTCTCTTAGGATGCTTTGTATTTCTGCGGTGTCTGTTGTAACTTCTCCTTTTTCATTTCTGATTTATTGATTTGAGTCCTCTCCCTCTTTTTCTTGATGAGTCTGGCTAATGGCTTATCAATTTTGTTTATCTTCTCAAAGAACCAACTTTTAGTTTTATTGATCTTTGCTATTGTTTTCTTTGTTTCTATTTCATTTATTTCTGCTCTGATCTTTATGATTTCTTTCCTTCTGCTAACTTTGGGTTTTGTTTGTTCTTCTTTCTCTAGTTTCTTTAGGTGTAAGGTTAGATTGTTTACTTGAGATTTTTCTTGTTTCTTTAGGTAGGCTTGTATAGCTATAAACTTCCCTCTTAGAACCGCTTTTGCTGCATCCCATAGGTTTTGGGTCGTCGTGTTTTCATTGTCATTTGTCTCTAGGTATTTTTTGATTTCCTCTTTGATTTCTTCAGTGATCTCTTGGTTATTTAGTAACGTATTGTTTAGCCTCCATGTGTTTGTCCTTTTTACGTTTTTTTCCCTGTAGTTCATTTCTAATCTCATAGCGTTGTGGTCAGAAAAGATGCTTGATATGATTTCAATTTTCTTAAATTTACTGAGGCTTGATTTGTGACCCAAGATGTGATCTATCCTGGAGAATGTTCCGTGCGCACTTGAGAAGAACGTGTAATCTGCTGTTTTTGGATGGAATGTCCTATATATATCAATTAAATCTATCTGGTCTATTGTGTCATTTAAAGCTTCTGTTTCCTTATTTATTTTCATTTTGGATGATCTGTCCATTGGTGTAAGTGAGGTGTTAAAGTCCCCCACTATTATTGTGTTACTGTCAATTTCCTCTTTTATAGCTGTTAGCAGTTGCCTTATGTATTGAGGTGCTCCTATGTTGGGTGCATATATATTTATAATTGTTATATCTTCTTCTTGGATTGATCCCTGGATCATTATGTAGTGTCCTTCCTTGTCTCTTGTAACATTCTTTATTTTAAAGTCTATTTTATCTGATATGAGTATAGCTACTCCAGCTTTCTTTTGATTTCCATTTGCATGGAATATCTTTTTCCATCCCCTCACTTTCAGTCTGTATGTGTCCCTAGGTCTAAAGTGGGTCTCTTGTAGACAGCATATATATGGGTCTTGTTTTTGTATCCATTCAGCCAGTCTATGTCTTTTGGTTGGGGCATTTAATCCATTCACATTTAAGGTAATTATCGATATGTATGTTCCTATGACCATTTTCTTAATTGTTTTGGGTTTGTTTTTGTAGGTCCTTTTCTTCTCTTGTGTTTCCCACTTAGAGAAGTTCCTTTAGCATTTGTTGTAGAGCTGGTTTGGTGGTGCTGAATTCTCTTAGCTTTTGCTTGTCTGCAAAGCTTTTGATTTCTCCATCAAATCTAAATGAGATCCTTGCCGGGTAGAGTAATCTTGGTTGTAGGTTCTTCCCTTTCATCACTTTAAGTATATCATGCCACTCCCTTCTGGCTTGCAGAGTTTCTGCTGAGAAATCAGCTGTTAACCTTATGGGAGTTCCCTTGTATGTTATTTGTCGTTTTTCCCTTGCTGCTTTCAATAATTTTTCTTTGTCTTTAATTTTTGCCACTTTGATTACTATGTGTCTCGGCGTGTTTCTCCTTGGGTTTATTCTGTATGGGACTCTCTGTGCTTCCTGGACTTGGGTGGCTATTTCCTTTCCCATGTTAGGGAAGTTTTCGACTATAATCTCTTCAAATATTTTCTCTGGTCCTTTCTCTCTCTCTTCTCCTTCTGGGACCCCTATAATGCGAATGTTGTTGCGTTTAATGTTGTCCCAGAGGTCTCTTAGGCTGTCTTCATTTCTTTTCATTCTTTTTTCTTTAGTCTGTTCTGCAGCAGTGAATTCCACCATTCTGTCTTCCAGGTCACTTATCCGTTCTTCTGCCTCAGTTATTCTGCTATTGATTCCTTCTAGTGTAGTTTTCATTTCAGTTATTGTATTGGTGATCTCTGTTTGTTTGTTCTTTAATTCTTCTAGGTCTTTGTTAATCATTTCTTGCATCTTCTCAATCTTTGCCTCCATTCTTATTCCGAGGTCCTGGATCATCTTCACTATCATTATTCTGAATTCTTTTTCTGGAAGGTTGCCTATCTCCACTTCATTTAGTTGTTTTTCTGGGGTTTTTTCTTGTTCCTTCATCTGGTACATAGCCCTCTGCCTTTTCATCTTCTCTATCTTTCTGTAACTGTGGTTTTTGGACCACAGGCTGCAGGATCGTAGTTTTTCTTACTTCTGTTGTCTGCCCTCTGGTGGTTGAGGCTATCTAAGAGGCTTGATGGGAGGCTCTGGTGGTGGGTAGAGCTGACTGTTGCTGTGGCGGTCAGAGCTCAGTAAAACCTTAATCCACTTGACTGTTGATGGGTGGGGCTGGGTTCCCTCCCTGTTGCTGTGGCAGTCAGAGCTCAGTAAAACCTTAATCCACTTGACTGTTGATGGGTGGGGCTGGGTTCCCTCCCTGTTGGTTGTTTTGCCTGAGGCAACCCAACACTGGAGCCTACCGGTGCTCTTTGGTGGGGTTAATGGCAGACTCTGGGAGGGCTCACGCCAAGGAGAACTTCCCAGAACCTCTGCTGCCAGTGTCCTTATCCCCACGGTGAAACAGAGCCACTACTCGCCTCTGCAGGAGACCCCCCAACACCAGCAGGTAGGTCTGGTTCAGTCTCCCCCAGGGTCACTGCTCCTTCCCCTGGGTCCCGATGCACACATTACTTTGTGTGTGCCCTCCAAGAGTGGGGTCTCTGTTTCCCCCAGTCCTGTCAAAGTCCTGCAATCAATTCCCACTAGGCTTCAAAGTCTGATTCTCTAGGAATTCCTCCTCCCGTTGCCGGACCCCCAGGTTGGGAAGCCTGACGTGGGGCTCAGAACCTTCACTCCAGTGGGTGGAATTCTGTGGTATAAGTGTTCGCCAGTCTGTGAGTCACCCACCCAGCAGTTATGGGATTTGATTTTACTCTGATTGCGCCCCTCCTACCGTCTCACTGTGGCTTCTCCTCTGTCCTTGGACGTGGGGTATCCTCCTTGGTGAAGTCCAGGGTCTTCCTGTCAATGATTGTCCAGCAGCCAGTGGTGATTCTGGTGCTTTCGCAAGAGGGAGTGAGAGCACGTCCTTCTACTCCGCCATCTTGGTTAAAACTCTCAGCTGTTATTTTTAAGGATAATTTTCTACATGTAATAAATTTATCTCTTGACTAGATTTTTTGTTTTTGTTTTTTTATAATTTTATGG
Organism: Balaenoptera musculus; assembly: GCF_009873245.2. Lineage (NCBI taxonomy): Eukaryota > Metazoa > Chordata > Mammalia > Artiodactyla > Balaenopteridae > Balaenoptera > Balaenoptera musculus. Next base: position 32,627,622 of record NC_045796.1, read on the forward strand.
AGTATAGTTAATTTACAATGTTGTGTTAGTTTCAGGTGTACAGCAAAGTGATTCAGTTATACATATACATATATTAATTCTTTTTCAGATTATTTTCTTATATAGGTTATCACAGAATATTGAGTAGAGTTCCCTGTACTATATAGTAGGTCCTTGTTGGTTATCTATCTCATATATGGTAGTGTATGTATCTTAATCTCAAACTCCTGATCTATCCCTCTCCCTGCCCACGTTTTCCCATTGGTAATCGTAAGTTTGTTTTCAATATCTGTAAGTCTGTTTCTGTTTTGTAAATAAATTCATTTGTATCCTTTTTTAAAATTAGATGCTTCATGTGAGTGATATCATATAATATTTATCTTTGTCTTTCTGACTTCACTTAGTATGATAATCTCTAGGTCCATGAATGGTGCTGCAAATAGCATTATTCCGTTCCTTTTTATGGCTGTGTAATATTCCATTGTATATATGTACCACTTCTTTATCCACTCCTCCGTCAATGGAGATTTAGGTTGCTTCCATGTCTTGGCTACTGTAAATAGTGCTGCAATGAACGTTGGAGGTGCATGTATCTTTTCCAACTATGGTTTTCTCCAGGTATATGCCCAGGAGTGGGATTACAGAACCATATGGTAGTTCTAGTTTTGGCTTAAGGAACCTCCATACTGTTCTCCATAGTGGCTGTATCAATTTACATTCCCACCAACAGTGTAGGAGGGTTCCATTTTCTTCACACCCTCTCCAGCATTTATTGTTTGTAGACTTTTTGATGATGGCCATTCTGACAGGTGTGGTACCTCATTGTAGTTTTGATTTGTATTTCTCTACTACTTAGTGATGTTGAGTATCTTTTCATGTGCTTTTTGGCCATCTGTATGTCTTCTTTGGAGAAATGTCTGTTTAGGTTTTCTGCCCATTTTTGGATTGGGTTGTTTGCTTTTTTGATATAGAGCTGCATGAGCTGTTTGTATATCTCTCCACTTTTGAAAAGCATTTACTGTCTTTCACTCATTAATTCATTCATTCATTCCGTCCATCTACAGATAGTTATTGGTGCCTTTTTTTGTGCTGAGAATTGCCCTTATTTTTCTCATTTTGTCTGGAACAGTGATAACTTTGGCTCTGTGCAGAGAGTGGTAATGACACCTCAGAACTTACTACCATTAAGGTTCCCCCTCTGGGATGCCTTGCCTTGTGCTCACCACATTTTTTCGTAGGGGTGCCTCTGATGGACTGAGATTATCAGAAGTTTAACTCATCTCCTACCTAAAAATAAATCAGCCCTCAGCACTTAAAAGAACTTTCGGGATTTCTTCTTGTGATCTTGACATTTCATTGCTGAAAGAGATTAGGTATTTTTCAAACTTGGAGGCCTAATACGGGTCATTTATAGACATTTTTTAAAAAATTGGCTTAAAGGGTTTATTCAGCGGTTCCAGAGGATATTTCCATTTTTCCATACAGGCTGCAAAGAGATATTTAACAACACAAAATGCTCAGAAAATGTATATTATACTCAAAAATCAAGTCTTTTTGATCTTTTAGTGGACATCTTTCTTCCATGGTAGTGTTTCATTTTACTATGTTGAAAAATCCATGGCTTTAAAATTTACTATAGTATGTAATTATTTCAGTTTTTAATTCAATAGAGCTGTTATCCATAGTTATTTGGGGTTTTTTTGTTTGTTCTTTTTTAACATCTTTATTGGAGTATAACTGCTTTACAATGTTGTGTTAGTTTCTGCTGTATAACAAAGTGAATCAGCTATATGTATACATATATCCCCATATCCCTTCCTTCTTGCGTCTCCCTCCCACCCTCCCTATCCCACCCCTCTAGGTGGTCACAAAGCACCGAGCTGATCTCCCTGTGCTATGCGGCTGCTTCCCACTAGTTATCTGTTTTACATTTGATAGTGTATATATGTTAATTCCACTCTCTCACTTCATCCCAGCTTACCCTTCCCCCTCCCTGTGTCCTCAAATCCATTCTCTATGTCTATGTCTTTATTCCTGTCCTGCTCCTAGTTTCTTCAGAACCATTTTATAAATTTTTTAGATTCCATATATATGTGTTAGCATACGTATTTGTTTTTCTCTTTCTGACTTATTTCACTCTGTATGACAGTCTCTAGGTCCATCCACCTCACTACAAATAGTTCAGTTTTGTTTCTTTTTATGGCTGAGTAATATTCCATTGTATATATGTGCCACATCTTCTTTATCCATTCATCTGTTGATGGACACTTAGGTTGCTTCCATGTCCTGGCAATTGTAAATAGTGCTGCAATGAACATTGTGGTACAAGTCTCTTTTTGAATTATGGTTTTCTCAGGGTATATGCCCAGTAGTGGGATTGCTGGGTTATATGGTAGTTCTATTTTTAGTTTTTTGAGGAACCTCCATACTGTTCTCCCTAATGCCTGTATAAATTTACATTCCCACCAACAGTGCAAGAGGATTCCCTTTTCTCCACATCCTCTCCAGCATTTATTGTTTCTAGATTTTTTGATGATGGCCATTCTGACTGGTGTGAGGTGATACCTCATTGTAGTTTTGATTTGCATTTCTCTAATGATTAGTGATGTTGAGCATCCTTTCATGTGTTTATTGGCAATCTGTGTGTCTTCTTTGGAGAAATGTCTATTTCGGTCTTCTGCCCATTTTTGGATTGGGTTGTTTGTTTTTTTGATATTGAGCTGCATGAGATGCTTGTAAATTTTGGCGATTAATCCTTTGTCAGTTGCTTCATTTGCAAATATTTTCTCCCATTCTGAGGGTTGTCTTTTGGTCTTGTTTATGGTTTCCTTTGCTATGAAAAGCTTTTAAGTTTTATTCGGTCCCATTTGTTTATTTTTGTTTTTATTTCCATTTCTCTAGGAGGTGGGTCAAAAAGGATCTTGTTTTTTATGTCATAGAGTGTTCTGCCTATGTTTTCCTCTAAGAGTTTGATAGTGTCTGGCCTTACATTTAGGTCTTTAATCCATTTTGAGTTTATTTTTGTATGTGGTGTTAGGGAGTGATCCAATTTCATTGTTTTACATGTAGCTGTCCAGTTTTCCCAGCACCACTTATTGAAGAGACTGTCTTTTCTCCATTGTATATGCTTGCCTCCTTTATCAAAGATAAGGTGACCATAGGTGTGTGGGTTTATCTCTGGGCTTTCTATCCTGTTCCATTGATCTACATTTCTGTTTTTGTGCCAGTACCATACTGTCTTGATTACTGTAGCTTTGTAGTATAGTCTGAAGACTGGGAGCCTGATTCCTCCAGCTCCGTTTTTCTTTCTCAAGATTACTTTGGCTATTCAGGGTCTTTTGTGTTTCCATACAAATTGTGCAATTTTCTGTTCTAGTTCTGTGAAAAATGCCAGTGGTAGTTTGATAGGGATTGGATTGAATCTGTAGATTGCTTTGGGTAGTATAGTAATTTTCACAATGTTGATTCTTCCAATCCAAGAACATGGTATATCTCTCCCTCTGTTTGTATCATCTTTAATTCTTTCATCAGTGTCTTATAGTTTTCTGCATACAGGTCTCTTGTCTCCCTAGGTAGGTTTATTCCTAGGTATTTTATTCTTTTTGTTGCAATGGTAAATGGGAGTGTTTTCTTAATTTCTCTTTCAGATTTTTCATCATTAGTACATAGGAATGCAAGAGATTTCTGTGCATTAATTTTGTATCCTCCTACTGTACCAAATTCATTGATTAGCTCTAGTAGTTTTCTGGTAGCCTCTTTAGGATTCTCTATGTATAGTATCATGTCATCTGCAAACAGTTACAGTTTTACTTCTTCTTTTCAGATTTGGATTCCTTTTATTTCTTTTTCTTCTCTGATTGCCATGGCTAAAACTTCCAAAACTATGTTGAATAATAGTGGTGAGAGTGGACAACCTTGTCTTTTTCCTCACCTTAGAGGAAATGGTTTCAGTTTTTCAGCATTGAGAACAATGTTGGCTGTGGGTTTGTCATATATGACGGCTTAAGTCTTTTAAGATAAACAATCCTCTTTGGATGTTTTTCATTTTGAGAGGAAGAATTTTACAAAGTAGAATGTCAGTACTGTCACCACAGAATTTTACAAGGAGGAACAAACACTCCAAAATCATGTACAGCAACATCTAGGATGACTCATCCTCAATCCAGACAGAATAAAGAATTTAAAGAGTGTAATGAAAAGGACAAAGTATTAGGAAAGACTGAGCACCTCAAGCATATAATATGCTCATGAATCAAACCTTAAAACACAGACCTTACCAAAAAACGCTTTAAGAAGACAATTTCTTACAATTTTCATTCTACAGAGTCTAGAAACATAAATAAAAAGTTGGTGAATTGATTGCTCTGGAGTTTAGACTGCCAATCATTTTTACTAATTGAAACGGAAGGATTTTTTTTTGTTTTTTAGGTTTTCCAGGTCTATGAATCCAAAGGTAAAAATCCCTTATAAAGAATATATTTCTGAAAATAGTTTTCCTGAATTACATTCTGCTATGCATTACAAGGTTAAAAATATTATTAGATAGGTTAAAGTGTTAAACAATTAAGGTGACTGTTCACTACAGCATTGCACCTGTAGCACAGATAGCCAACAAACAACAATATGGTAAAATTGTGTTCCTGCCTTTGAAAAATTTGACTCCTAAAAATGTTAGTAATAAAATCAAAATTTGGGGGCTAAAATTTCATATTTATACTTTTTTAAGAAGAAGTTCTTCTTTGAGAGCTGTATTTAGCTTTTGTCTTAATTTCCAGCCAAGTACTGTTATAAGCAACTTGACCATTCAGCATTCACGCAAAAATGTGTATTATGTTCTCCTCTATCATAAAAATTGTTCCTGCCTGCTCAGAAGGTCAGGTATGCATTTCTTAAAACTTAGAAATAACAAAGTGCTTTGCAGGCAGCAAAGGAATGGCTGAAGCTCACCAACACCAACCCTGGCTCCTCTCCTCTTCTTCACTAGTGGTTTTCTTTTTTTCCAGTGTTCCATGGAGTCACTGGTAACTTTTGCTTCCTTGCTCCACCCAGAGTACTACTTGTTAATTTGATAAGCATTGAAGAGCTGTTGAAGGCTAGCTGAACCAGATCTCACCTTCTACTAAATTGGGGTGACTGGGAAGCATGACTGCACCATTAAACTAGGCCACTTGGTGGCACCAAAAAGTAAGAGCCAGCATTGCAGGGAAGTCTGATGAGGAGGTAACCAGTTCCTTTGCTTTACAAAGAGAAAGCAAAGGATAAACGGTCTTTTTTTGAGAAAAAAATGGGCTTTGAATGAACTATTCATTTTCTTCCTTTGTAAAATTAGGGGAGTCAATGATGGAGGAAGCAGGTATTGGACTAGAGAGAAGATCCCTTCAACCCCTTTAACCTTGACCTTCTATGTTCCTCATGTGCTTGGTTAATTAGACAAAAAATGATGGTAAGAGCCAATATTTATTGCGTGCTTATGATGTGCCAGGGCGCTGAACTATGTGTATTGTATGGATTAGCTTATGAGTTTATTTTTCTTTCTTATTTTACATGAGAATTTTATAAATCCTTACACCATAATTATAATCATTATGGTGATAATTTTACACAGAAGGAACTTGGTCCTGTAGAGGCTGAATGGCTTGTACAAAGCCACATCGCAAGTAAGTGGTGCAGCTGGGATTTAACCCTGCAGTCAGCCTCCAGAACCTAGGGCTTCATTGCAACACCATGTTCTGCTTCTGAACACCTCTTCCCCTCTACGGGAAGTAAGTTTACTTCTATGGTTTTGGCTCTTTGTTAAGGAAAAGGTTCCCCTACATAAAAAACACAATCCATTTAAGAAATAATACTTATTACTACATTGTTATCATTGGGGAAACAATGCTGAAGCTCACTTACTATACTTATTACCAAATTTTAAGTTGAAACTGTGTCTTTAAAGATTCAGAAGCATGAGTGTTTTGGCCAGGGACTCACATTGGAGTCCAACAGTGCCAGTGCGCTTCCTGTTTTAGCCCACGATCCCTGGACAGAAATCTCAGGGGATATTCTTTGTTTCTTATGGCTGTTGTATTCTTGCTTTCACTGCCAGACAAGGAAAGGGACCCTTGGTTTGATCTTCCCTCTCCTCTATGAAAGCATGAGTGACTAACCTCCAAGTCAGCAAGCTGGCCGGCAACGGCCATGAAGTGTTCTTAATGTCCCTTTCTTCACATCGTTCTTACTACAGATCAGCATTTTGCAGCTGACATGTTTTCCTCCTTTCATTCTCTTTGTTGCTCTTGTTTTTCTTGCTTTTATCCTAATCTCTACCTATGCGCAGAATCCACTCACTCTCCAATTTCTTAAACTTTTAATTAATTTCTTTGAGCTGAATTTTTCTCCTTCCCTGTCAATCTCTCTGGTGCTTCTGGTTGAATCAACCCTATGGCTGGTCTGAGGCCTGGTTAACTTGACTCTTGGGGCAGCTGGGACCTCTGAGGCTCAGGAATGATATGGGACCAGGTGGGGATAACCTGTGCAGGCCTAGAGTGGTCGGTAGATGTTTATTTGGTCTACTCTACATTGGTAATTGGGTTGGTATCGTACAGCTCCAGGAGTGATTGTCTGGTCCAGGTGGGAGGTGTCTGTGTGTTTACAGGCTGGGCCTGTGGTGGGACGGTGGGGGGTAGTTATGCCGCCATGAGATCTGACATGGCCCTCACCCCCTTGGACATCTGCACTCAGGCTCTTGCAGAACATTGCTGGTTCTGCTGTGTGTGCCCACTGTACGCACCAACCATTGGCTGGTCTTTCTTTTAGTTCTTACCCACTGCTGACAGTCATCAGTGTTGTGGTCTTCCAGGATTTCCATATCTATGGCATGGCTTGAGGACACGCAGTTTTAGAGTAGTCAGGCAGGTTTCTTTGTGATATTTTCTTCCTGGGACATCTCAGCGTAGGCAGTCAGTTTCTGTGATGCTGGGCAACTATCGTTTCCAGGGGCAGCCAACTCTGAAGTGATGCTGAAGAGGCCTGAAATGTACATTGAGGGAAAAAAATGAGAGTTAAGTCTGGATTTTAGAGGAGTTTAAATGTCAGATGAAGGCCACTGGTGTTTACTCAGTGTGCAGTGGTTTAAAAATAATGCCTAGTATTTGTTCTGATTAGAAAAGTCATGTGTGATCTTTGTAGCATGTGTACAGAGAATAGTATGAAAAATTTTGACATTGTCATGGTGGCTTGGTCTAGAGTACAGCAAAGTGGAGGTGAGGAGAAGAACTCAGATTCGAGGTGGATTTTGAAGATAGAGTCTTCAGCACTTACTCAAGCCTTTTTCAATGAACATTATGACAGAAACATTTTTTTCCAAATTTACAAAACTATTTCCATATTCTCAGCATTGCAATCTTTAAACAAAGGGACGATATGACTTGATATGGAAATGAAGAGGGAGCAAGACAGATGAGAATTAGTTAGAAAGCTGTGGAAATCAGCAGAGAGAGGTAATCAGGGCTCAGACTGAACTGGCTGCTATGACTGTAGAGATGAAGGATGAGACACAACACAAAAGAATAAAGAAATCTGATGACTGACATGGAGAATAGGGCCAAGGGAATAATTCATGATCTCCATACTGGAGATGACTGGTGACAACACTGCGAGTGATTCCGTGTTACCAGACCAAATGGTTGGGGCAAATAATAACTTTGGAGATAATAAGTGGGACATATTGTTTGTGATAATTATCCTCCGGAAGCAAAAACAAAACAAAAGCTGGCCATAGCAAATTTTCTCTTAAAGAAATGGCCCATTTGCAACCATTAAAAGCACAGATTACTCAATATTCCTTTCAAGTTTTGTCATTGTTGCCTGCTCGTTATAGTGGGTGTATTAGTGGAATCGTCGGGAGCCATCTTGGAGGCTGTCAACGACAAGTGGCTTCCTACCTTCTCAGCTGGTTAACAGTTTGTACAACTAGTAGTGAAGCACAACAGGGAAACCCTGTGAAGAGACCCCAATCGGCTCAGGAAACGCAATGCTATAAAGGTTGGGCTAAAAGACAGAGGTGATCTTCCATTCTGAGGAGAAGAGTTTTACGGGGCCATCTGTTTTGTTCCTACTCAAGAATCCCACTGATTTGCCTAATAAGTGCCTACTGTGGAAAACTGATGTAGTGGTGGGTGAATGGCAGGAGAAAATAGAAGGCTGGTGGCTCGGCTGGAAGCGTAAAAGTAAGGTAACATTGATGTGAGGCGGCTCTGCCATTTGGCTTTTTGCTGGGCTGCTCTGACGGAGGGTTCAGAGGTAATGAGGTAATAGCGACTGTAAAACTGGGTTTGGGGTTATCTGTGAATTTTTATTATCCACTGGCTCCCTGCTCTCCATTACCAACAATAACAGTGATTTGGCTGTGGAATCAGAAGGTGTGGATGCCACAATACCTGTTGTAATCAGCTTCCAGGCTTAGGGTAGGACAATGACTTTTGGATGTGAGGACATAAATTTCCGTTGATCCCTTTCCAGGTTCTCTGCTTTAACTGCAGCTTCTGCCAGTTTACACAGAAGATCATCGAGTTGGAAGTGGCCACCTATTGCTATTCTCGGTGTTTTTACATCTCCGAAAGTCATGCAGGTAAATGATGGAAGGGAGAGCCGTGGGCCACACTGCTCAGGCTAGAGAGGGCAGGTCAGGTCAGGAGGCGGGACCCTCCCCTTCGAGAAGGGGATTTTGGTCCTCGTCTGGTCGTGGGATGGGTAGTGGGGCTAGGGGGATGTGACTACAAACCTGGCTTCTGATCAAAGGATTTGGATGGAATCTGTTAAGATGTATTGGTAGTCATGGGTGCTAACTAGATTAGCCCTAACTCCTATTGAACTTAGGTAACTGTTTCATTGCATTGTCAGGAGAATAATGAATAATCACTTTGCCAATAGTTGTGGTTTGGTGTTTTGTTTGTATTAGAGGGTGAGCAAAGACAGATTTTAATCCTTGTGGCATCCCTAACCCATCACCATATTCCTGGGGTACCAAAACGTGGGTTCAATTCAGTGGAAGTTAGTTAAATGAGTTGTTTGGTGTCATTTATTAATTCCTTCATTCAACAAATATTTATTGAAGTCTACTGTGTTTGGGGCTCATTGCTAGGGAGGGACGGACAACTAGTCTGAGGCTCTTACCTCAAAAACCTTTCTGGGGGAGATTTATTGCCCACACATGTAACGTGAACAAGCCATGGAGTAGTTCTAATGTTTCACTGTTCAACCGGATATTTGAGAATTAACATTTTTCAGAGCCTTCATCTTCATGCTTCTTAACTTACTCTGTCCTTCTTGCTTATTCTTCTCCATGTTTCTCCTTGGCTGGGCTTTATTTCTCTTTCTCTGATTTACTGAGTCATATCTGAATGCCTCTTTGCTCTGGAAAGTTCTGTTGTAACAAGACATGCAAAGTATACTGATGCTCCACCTTCAGTATTGGGAAGCTACAGGCAGATCAGATTGTTCTAAACTGAAGCATTTTCAGTGTAATAGAAGAGCTCACCCTTTATAGGAATCTTCTTGCAACGAATCCTTTGGTAAATAGAAGGATCCTTTTGTAATGTAGATAACCATCCTTTATTTTATCTGTTGACAAGATCTAAATTTAAAATGGGAGGAAACTGTTATAGTCTTAGAATGAGATTGGAAAACACATCACTTTAAAAAATGACTTGGTTATAATAAGAATTCTATGTAAACACAATCATGAACTGATTTTAAGGTTAATGACAAGTGTGGCAAATAGCCAGTCAACATTGAGATTACATTATGTGTTACTTTAAAGGCCCTGAAAGAATGATTGTTTCTGTCTTTTAGAAAAGTTATTCCAGGAAAGATAAAGTATGAATATGAATTTCATACCTGAAAATGAGGATGAGCCCTAATCTTTTTTTTTTAAACTAGATTTACCAGTTTATTACAAAAGGATATAACTCAGGAACAGCCAGATGGAAGAGATGCATAGCGCCGGGCATGGGGAAAGGTTGGGGAGCTTCCATACCCTCTCTGAGCAAACCACTTTCCCTGCATCTGTATGTGTTCACCAACCTGGAAGCTCTCCCAACCTCATCCCTCTGAGTTTTTTTTTAAAAATTGAGGTATAGTTGATGTACAATATTATATAAGTTTCAGGTGTACAACATAGTGATTCACAATTTTTAAAGGTTATATTCCACTTACAGTTATTATAAATCGTTGTCTGTAACCCCTGAGTTGTAGAGTATACCTTTGTAGCTTATTTATTTTATACATAATAGTTTGTATCTCTTAATTCCCTACCCCCATCTTGCCCCTTCCCTTTTTCCCTCTCCCCACTGGTAACCTAAAGCTAGTTTGTTCTCTGTGAGTCTGTTTCTGTTTTGTTATATTCACTAGTTTTTTTTTTTTTAGATTCCACATATAAGTGATACATACAGTATTTGTCTTTCTTGGTCTGAGTTATTTCACTTAGGATAATACCCTCCAAGTTGTTGCAAATGGCAAAATTTCATTCTTTTTTATGGCTGAGTATTATTCCATTGTATATATGTACCATATCTTCTTTAGCCATTCATCTGTTGATGGACACTTAGGTTGCTTCCAGATGTGCCCTAATCTTAGTACATATCTCTAGTGGATCAATATCTGTCTTTCTAATAGCAGTTAATGTAATTATTGACACTCAGCAGTGAGCTGCTAGATAAGAGCAATGGGGAAGTGTTAGTGAAATAATGCACGTAGAGGCCTGGAGTGATTTGGAAGCAGACAGCTACATTTCTTCTTAGAAATTCAAGTTCCCAAAAAACTGTCATTTTTTTTCCAGTTCTTCTTTGAAATTATTCTATGAAGTAAAAGTTCTCTTTTCGTTGTATGTCTGAGAAGAGCAAAGCCTAAAAAAGTTTCAAAATACTCTAAGTCCTTTGAAACAAGGTGCATTAATTATGAATTGAATTGTCTTTCTGTTTCAATTTTTTTTTTCTCAGCAAAGAGCCACTATAGTATCTAATAGTTAACTAGTATTATTCTATGTGCTCAAATGTATATGGGCTAGCGTATAGTTTATCTTTGCCCAAAACATTAAAAAAGATTTTCATATTTAATTTCAGGATAGTTAAGGATATATATAGAATTAATAAGTTAAACAACAACAAACCACCTGTTTGTTATTAAACAATGTGCTAATTAGAAATAATTTTAGGATAATTAATAAAGGTTGCATCAGCTCTCTATTTGGCAGAACTAATCTTTCTTTTTGTCGGAGAGAATTTAGAAAAGTTGCCTGACATGCCATCCAGAGAGAACTGTTATTCGTATATATTTGCTTTCAGTCTTTTTTACATTCATGTGTATATATAGTTATTGAGATACAGTTAAGATATAATAAGTATAACTCTGCTTTTTCCATTGAATATTATATTGTTAAGTATTTTCATATTATTATATGGACTTTTTGGGGGCAGCATGGAATATTTTCCATTATATTACTTATACTATTTTATTTAATAATTCTCCTCTTGTCAGACATTAAGATTTGTACACATTTCCATTTTAATAAATAATATGATAAACAGTGTACATATATCTATCTAAATATAATCCTAGAAATGGAACTGTTGTATAAAAGCTATGACATGACCTTTCAGAAAAGTTGTTCACTTTCCACTGTATGAGGACAGGGCAAGAAGGCACACCAGTCTCTGCACTTCAATACAAAGCATGATATTTTAAAAAGTTGTTGCCAAATTTGATTTTAAAAATGGTATTTTATTGTTTAGGTCACACTTGTTGAATATTAGTAAGATTTAGCTTTCTTTCATTTTTTTTAATAAATTTATTTATTTTATTTATTTTTGGCTGCATTGGGTCTTCATTGTTGCGTGTGGGCTTTCTCTAGTTGCGGTGAGCGGGGGCTACTCTTCGTTGCAGTGAGTGGGCTTCTTATTGCGGTGGCTTCTCATTGCAGAGCACGGGCTCTAGGTGCATGGGCTTCAGTAGTTGTGGCTCGCAGGGTCAGTAGTTGTGGCTCGTGGGCTCTAGAACGCAGGCTCAGTAGCTGTGGCACATGGGCTTAGTTGCTCCACGGCATGTGGGATCTTCCCGGACCAGGGCTTGAACCTGTGTCTCCTGCATTGACAGGCAGATTCTTAACCACTGAGCCACGAGGGAAGCCCTTTCTTTCATTTTTTGGATCATTTATATTTCTTGTTCTGTGAATTTTGGCTGACTCTCTTTTTTCATTTTTCTAGTCTATGTACCATAATGATTTCTAATGCTCTTTCTATATTAAGGATATGGACTATAAAATTTTACCAATACTCATGTCTAGTTAATCATTTGCTTTTGTTTATAAAAATCTTTTGATGTATGGAAATGTTAATTTTTAATGTAGTCAAATATAAGTGGGCTCTTTCTTTGTGGTTTTTTTGTTTTATCTATGAGAAATCTTACATAAAAGTATTCAATAACTACATTTTTCTAGGTCTTATAATTTTTTTTTCATTTAACACTTCGATTTAGCCTTTCTCCAGTTGTGTCTTTGGTGACATTGGTTCTGTGGAGTTATAATAGGTGAGAGGCACAAGTTTCCATGGTCAAAAGTTTGGAAACACAAGGTTATACATTATGTTGATTAAAAAAAAATTTCAGGGCTTCCCAGAACATTTAACATGCTAACGTACATTGTTTCCTTTATAGAGGACAAGCAGAGAAAGGATATAACTAGACTTGTTTAATCGACAGATCCTTTCGAAAACATCCTGAGCACTTATTAAGATAAGAATTCCTCGGAGCACACTTTGGGAAACATGGGTGTGATCCACATCCATCCATCCATATAGCCAAATGTAGTTTAATTATGGGACAAGGTGAGCCTCCAATTTAGTTTTTCCCTGAACTCATTAATCATTTGTTTGAGCATCAGAACATCTTTTATTCGATAACCATTGATTTCCTTATTGATTTGTGAATTTGAACATTTTTCCTTTTTAATCTATGTTGAGACTGATTGGAAAAGGATAAAAATGAAAATGTAGAGAAGCAGCAGGCTTGCATCCCTACAAACAAAACCTGAAGGCAATTACGTTTCCAAGTATTATGTTAATAACACAAACTGTGTTTAATAGTCAGAAACAGGGAAACAGCAGACGGGCTTTAATTAAAGCTTCACATCGCTTTTCTAAATAGCCTTTTCATCACATGAACGGCTGCTTCGTGGCACACATAGAAGAAAAATGTTTCCATTTGAAAACTTCCTAGCATAAAATGTAAAATTTCAGCCAATAGCAGTTCTCAAAATTGGGCTTCTCTGAGTGACTTGTAACTCCTGGATGGTGTATTACATTTTGCTCATTTTGGAAGTTCTTGAGTATTTTATTGGTGTCTATTTCTGATCGAATGCCTTACATCCATCAGACTTAAAATATATCATTGTGTGTAAAATGCTAAGATAAAAGAAAAAATATCAGTTTAAATAAACAGGTGATGACTTTAGATTGAATAACCTTAAAAGGAAAAAGAGGCATTAAATGCTGAGGACAAATATTAGGGAGTTAGAGAGTTTACTTGCTATCAGTTATTCCGTGCAGTTAACCTCAGGCTGTAGCAACCACCTGCTTAAACAGCCTGGCCACCAGGAATCTTTTGTTGAAACTGCCAGATGTCTAAGCAGGACAGAGCAGTTGCATAGATAACACTTTCTAGGAGGATTTTAAGGTATATTTTACTTTTTGATGCATTCTTGAGAAAGCAAGAAGTAATGGGTTAAGTGACTCACCCCTTGCTACTTTGCAAACGAAGTCACTTTTTCACTAACGTTCGCATGTGGCATCTGATAACTTTTTAGGCTGCAGAACTCAGGGGATTCTTGCTCCATTAGATGTGCCAAAGCGATTTATAACCGTGATGTGTCCTCTACAGTTAAATTTGAAGACTAAAACAAAACACCATAAGACTATTTAAATGTAAGGGTCCCAAACTCCTAATTTATCCCTAATTAGGAGGTTGGGATTAACATATACAGACTATATATATAAAATAGGTAATCAACAAGTACCAACTGTATAGTACAGGGAACTCTATTCAATATTCAGTAATAACCGATATGGAAAAAGAATCTGAAAAAGAATAGATATATGTATATGTATAACTGAATCACTTTGCTGTACACCTGAAACTAACACAACCTTGTAAATCAACTATACTCCAATATAAAATAAAAATAAAAAGACTAAAAAAATAAATTTAAGAATCAAATGCTTTCAAATTCAAATGGAATTTCAGAAGTCATCTAGACCAGAGTAACTTACAGCAGGAAAAAAATTGTAAAAGTTCTTTTTATCTTCTTTAGGACACTGAGTTGATTTTTCATCATCAGTCAGGTGTGGGACAATAACAGCCACCAAAATAATTGAAGAGCAGGGTCCTCATTATCACCGCCCCAGGGAGCATAGCCTTTAAGCTTTGTCTGCCCTGACCAATAGTTTCCCACCTGTTTTGGATGTTCATGGGCAGGTGTTCTGCTGCACACGTAGCACTTAGGGAGAGGAGCTCAGGTCAGGGGAAGCTGCTGAGCTTTGCTCAGGCGTGAGCTACAGCCACAGGTGTGGAAGGACATTCAGAGGTTGCACCCATGCCCGTAGCGCATCATCTGGTATGTCGAGATTCTGGACTCTCTGCCCATGCGTAGATAAGTTGCATGGTGGTGTTTTGTTTTTTGTTTTGTTTGTTTGTTTTTAACCTGTAGTCTGTCCAATGTATTCATTTCTATATGTAGTACTTTAAGGGTTTTAATTTACATTCTATCAACTTCTAAAATATGTTTAAGATTCAGAGTCTCATGTGCTACCAAATGAGCTGGCTGGGCAACAAAAATATATTTGAAATTGCTTCCCTCATACAGAATAGAACCTAGTATAAAATATGCTTGCCCTAGAGCATAAAACCTGGTATTCTAGTCATTTGGTGAAGAATTCCATACAACTATTAGTGATATTTGCATCATTCATTCATTCTTTCATTCATCAAACCGTTATCAGGCATCTACTGTATTTTGGGTGCTTGGTTAGTTGTTGGGAATGCAGAGACGTGTGGGATATTGTTTCTTCATCAAAAAACTCAGAGTCAATTGGGAGGGACAGACTTCCCGAGAGAGAAATGAGTGTTGCAAGATAAGGACTGTCCCAGAAGGACAGGACTCTGGGACGGACTGTGGGAGCCCATGTGGGAGCTCAGAGGCCTGAGAGCCTGGTGGAGCTGGGAGAGGCTTCCCAGAAAAGGAGACTTTTTTAAAAATTAATTTTTATTGGAGTATAGTTGATTTACAATGTTATGTTAGTTTCTGCTGTACAGCAAAGTGAATCAGTTATACATATACATGTATCCACTCTCTTTTAGATTCTTTTCCCATATAGGTCATTACAGAGTATTGAGTAGAGTTCCCTGTGTTATACAGTAGGTCCTTGTTGATTATCTATTTTATATATAATAGTATCTATATGTCACTCTCAATCTCCCAATTTATCCCTCCCCCCCTTTCCCCCATGATAACCATAAGTTTGTTTTCTACATCTTTGACTCTATTTCTGTTTTGTAAATAAGTTCATTTGTATCATTTTTTTAGATTCCACGTATAAGTGATACCATATGATATTTGTCTTTCTCTGTCTGACTTACTTCACTCAGTATGACAGTCTCTAGGTCCATCCATGTCGCTGCAAATGGCATTATTTCATTCTTTTTTAAGGCTGAATAATATTCCATTGTATATATGTACCACATCTTCTTTTTCCATTCATCTGTCGATAGACATTTATGTTGCTTCCATGTCCTGCCTATTGTAAATAATGCTGCTATGAACATAGGGGTGCATGTATATTTCTGAATTATGTTTTTTTCCGGATATATGCCCAGGAGTGGGATTGCTGGATCATATGGTAGCTCTATTTTTAGTTTTTTAAGGAACCTCCATACTGTTCTCCATAGTGGCTGCACCAATTTACATTCCCACCAACAGTGCAGGAGGGTTCCTGAATAGGAGACTTTTGAGATGGGTCCTGAAAGATAAGTAGGAATTAGCCAGGCTAACTTGGAGAAGATATTTATCCTGGGAAAATGACAAGCAGGATTAGGTGTAGACAGTCTTGAAAGACCAAAGTTCAGTGTGCTGTGCTGAGTGAGAAGCCCAGAAGTGAGGATAAACAGGGCATCTGGGCCATTTTAGGAAGGCGCCTTCATTGTGTGCCAAAATGAGAAGTATCGGAGACTTACAGTGTAATGATTAGGACCACAGACTTTAGAGCCAGCTCTGCAACTCATTAGCTGTGTGTCCTCGGGCTAGTTACTTAAATTCTCCGTATCTCTTTTTTTTTTTTTTTTAATTAATTAATTTATTTAATTTATTTATTTTGGCTGTGTGGGTCTGTGTTGCTGTGCGTGGGCTTTCTCTAACTGCGGCGAGCAGGGGCTACTCTTCATTGCAGTGTGCGGGCTTCTCATTGCGGTGGCTTCTCTTGCTGCAGAGCACGGGCTGTAGGCGCGTGGGCTTCAGTAGTTGCAGTGCGTGGGCTCAGTAGTTGTGGCTCATGGGCTTTAGAGCACAGGCTCAGTAGTTGTGGCGCAGGAGCTTATTTGCTCCATGGCATGTGGGATCTTCCCGGACCAGGGATCGAACCCGTGTTCCCTGCACTGGCAGGCGAATTCTCAACCACTGTGCCACCAGGGAAGCCCCCGTATCTCTTTAAAATGGAAATAACAATAGAATTTAAAATTTACCATAAATACTTATGGATATATATCTG
Organism: Balaenoptera musculus; assembly: GCF_009873245.2. NCBI lineage: Eukaryota > Metazoa > Chordata > Mammalia > Artiodactyla > Balaenopteridae > Balaenoptera > Balaenoptera musculus. Next base: position 32,644,391 of record NC_045796.1, read on the forward strand.
TGTGTGTTTGTGTGTGTGTGTATATATATATATATAGGTATATGTATGTGTGTATATATGTGTGTGTGTGAGTGTGTGTGTATATATATATAGGTATATATATATAGGTGTATGTATGTGTGTGTATATATATGTATATATAGGAATATATATATATAGGTATATGTATGTGTGTGTATATATGTGTGTGTGTGTGTAATATATATATAGGTATATATAGGAATATATATATAGGTATATGTATGTGTGTGTATATATATGTGTGAGTGTGTATATATATAGGTGTATATATGTGTGTGTATATATACAGGTATATATATGTGTGTGAGTGTGTGTATATATACATATATAGGTATATGTATGTGTGTGTGTATATATGTGTGTGTGTATATATACAGGTATATATATGTGTGTGAGTGTGTGTATATATACATATATAGGTATATGTATGTGTGTGTGTATATATGTGTGTGTGTATATATACAGGTATATATATGTGTGTGAGTGTGTGTATATATACATATATAGGTATATGTATGTGTGTGTGTATATATGTGTGTGTGTATATATACAGGTATATATATGTGTGTGAGTGTGTGTATATATACATATATAGGTATATGTATGTGTGTGTGTATATATGTGTGTGTGTATATATACAGGTATATATATGTGTGTGAGTGTGTGTATATATACATATATAGGTATATGTATGTGTGTGTGTATATATGTGTGAGTGTGTATATATACAGGTATATATATGTGTGTGAGTGTGTGTATATATACATATATAGGTATATGTATGTGTGTGTGTATATATGTGTGTGTGTATATATACAGGTATATATATGTGTGTGAGTGTGTGTATATATACATATATAGGTATATGTATGTGTGTGTATATATATGTGTGTGTGTATATATATATAGGTATACATAGGAATATATATATATATAGGTATATGTATGTGTATGTATGTGTGTGTGTGAAAGTGTGTGTATATACCCACTTAAGAAATGTACCTTAAATAGATGAGATCATCTGAATGTTGTAAATTATTACTAAGTCCGAAGTCTGGCACACAGTGAGCACCATATGAGGGTTCATTATTCTTACCTGGGGAGCTGGAAGTTTTCCGCCTGGTAGCCGCGGGCTCCCTCTGCTCGCCCCCACCTTCCGCGTACAGTTAGGCATGCGCAGTGTCCGCTGCAGCCAGCCTCGCTCCCTGTCTCACCCCGCCGCCTGTAGGCACAGTTCCCTCCTAGAGCCTGCCTCATCGTCTCCTAACTCCAGGCAACTTTCCAATCGATTCAGGTAGAATAGGGCGTGCTTTGCAACTTTCCCCACCTCTGTGTGCTTTGATCTTTTCCCATGGTTATATTTGTTAGTTTGAATCTCCCGATTGGTATGGATAAACAGCTTCTGGTGATGTAAACACCAATAACATGCACAGACTGAGGGCACAATCCAGTTCTTAATTTCCTTGAAAATTCATGAAGTGTTTGAATTGTATTCTGCATCCACCAGAGCCTTTGACCTCTTCTGCTGGTGGATAAAGTAAGACTTGGTGTAACACTTCGTCAAAGGCTTTCTGGCTGTTTTTTAAAGGCCGTGTTTCTTAGCAGATGGTGGAAACACCAATTAGGAGTTCTCAGGAGAGCAGTGGGCCTGACAAAGGGTGCAGAGTAAGGGCTGAAAAGTAGCCGAGCTGAGGAGGCCATGGGGTGCAGAGGAGGAGAACTGTCCTGAGGGTCAGGTGACCAGGCTCTAGATCCTGATGTTAACTTGCTCTGAACTCTGAACCCCTAACTTAAATTTTCTGGGTCATTTTCTGGCTCTAAATGCCATGATTCTGTGTCGACTTCTCAGATGTGCATCTCATGGGGATTATTATTAATAATTAATAATTATTATTAATAATTAATTATTATTAATTTCTCATAGATAATTTGTTCAAGATGGCCACAGGACACAGTCCCTGGGGTTTCCTTCAGAAATCCAGGGGAGGAGGAACAAGGCCATCTGTGGCTCTCTCTTAACAGCCAGGAGATTTTTCTTAGGAGCTTCCTGGTAAACCTCTCATTTCTCACTAATGGAAAGTCCCATTTCCATTCTGGAGCCAAGGGGAATGGGATTACCCATAGGCTAGCCAGGACCAACCCTGGAGCTGACATGAGGCACATGCTATGGGCAGAAGGGGTAGATACCTGAGTTTAATCAGTATTCAGTTAAGTAGAGGGGGATTGGATGTCTACGTCCATAGTTTCATGCACGATATGGTTACCAAGGGGGAAGGGGGTCCTGGGATGAATTGGGAGATTGGGATTGACATATATACACTACCATATATAAAATAGATAACTAATGAGAACCTACAGTATAGCACAGGGAACTCTACTCAGTGCTCTGTGGTGACCTAGATGGGAAGGGAATCTAAAAAAGAGTGGATATATGTACATGTATAACTGATTCACTTTGCTGTACAGCAGAAACTAACACAACATTGTAAAGCAACTATACTCCAATATCTATTAATTAAAAAAAAGGAAAAAAAGGCTGATGGCATAGGGTCAGGGGCATGCCTTAGTGTTTTCCATAAATTATCCCCTTGCACAGAATGGGGTGATAATAAATATTTTCTCTGTGTCTTAACCTGCTTTTTTTTTTTTTGCTGTATTTTTATTTTTTAAATTGAAGTATAGTTGATTTACAATGTTGTGTTAGTTTCAGATGTACAGCAAAGTGATTTTATATATATATATATTCTTTTTCAGATTCTTTTCCATTATGTTAGTTCCTTGTGCTGTACAGTAGGACCTTGTTGATTATCTATTTTATATATAATAGTATGTGTCTGTTTATTTATCTCTCCCCCCACCTTTCCCCTTTGGTAATCAGAAATTTGTTTTCGAAGTCTGTAAATATGTTTCTGTTTTGTAAATAAGTTCATTTGTACCCGTTTTTTTTTTTTCTTTCTTTCTTTCTTTTTTTTTTTTACATTCCACATATAAGCGACATCATATGATATTTGGCTTTCTCTGTCTGACTTACTTCTGTCCGACACACTTAGTATGATAATTGCTAGGTCCATCCACGTTGCTGGATAATAATTTTTTGTTGTACTTTAGAGTCCAGTTGTGTCACTGGTGAAGTCAGCTTGATACCAGTCTTCTTTGAATGGGAGACTGATCAATGTTTTGCTGAAATCCAAATGTACCACAGCTATAGCAGAGGCTCGACTTCCAAGTGGAGGAATGCAGGGATTAGTCCCTGGCCTCTTCTCTCTAGCTGTCTCAGGCCCTTGGAGATGTCATCCAGACTCATGGCTTCAAATGCTGTCTACATGTTGATGAAGCCAAAAGTTATGTTTCCAACGCTGACAGTTGAATTCTATTCCAACTCCTTGTTCTACATTTCAACTTGGATTTTAATAAGCAACTCAAAGACAGCATGTCCAAAACTGGGCTCTTGATATTTCTCCCTGCTGTGACTTGTCCCTTCCCAGTCTCCTCCATACTGGGAAAGGCAATTCCATCTGTGCAAGTGGCTCTGAGTAAAGACCTTGAAGACATGACTGATTCCTTTCTTTTCCTCACATCCCTACATGCAGTTGATCAGCAAATCCTATTGGCTCTGCCTTAAAAATATATCCAAATTCTACTCATGTTCCATCACCTCCATGGCTACCATCCATGGTCTAAGCCACTATGGCCTGATGATGTCAGTAGATTTCCCAGGGGTCTCCTTGCTTCCTCCTTAGCTCTCTTTCAGTCTGTTTTCAACAGAGCAGCCAGAGTGATACTGACTGGATACTGGCTACATATCAGATCATTCCTCTGCCCAAGAGTAAACGTTTGAGTCTTTACATTGACCTACAAGACCCCTCCTTATTTTTCTGCCTTCATCTCCCATTATTCTCCCCTGCCCTCATTCAATTCAGCTCATACTGCCTCCTCACAGTTCCTCGAACACAGGCTGGCCACACTCTTACCCCAGGACCTTTGCACAAGCTGTTCCATCTACTTGTAATGCTTTCCCCAAGATTTCTCCTTGCCTTCATTTCTAACTTCTTTTACTTCTTTGCTAAAACATCACCTTCCTGGCTACTCTATTTAAAACTGTACCCTTTCCCAAACTTCCTGTTTTTTTATGTTTAATTTTTCTCTTTAGCACTTATTACTTCCTAACATGCTATATATTTTACTTATTTATCTTGTTTGTTGTGTGTCTCCCTCGGTAGATGTAAATTCCATGGAGGTTGAGATTACTGTTTTTGTTTTATTCACTGCCATATGCTGACAACTTTGAATCATAATAAGCTCTCAGTAAATATCTATTGAATGAATGTTGAATGAATGAACTTATCAGATTGAATTAAATGAAGCCATGATCCTCGGCAGATGAATTGAATCAGGATACCTGGACGGTGGGGGGCAGTGCACTGGAGAATGGACATCTGTAATTTTAAAAGCTGCCCACGTGATCTGAGGCACAGGCACTTTGGAACCACTGATCTAAGGTATTCTCTGACCAACAGTATCTGTTTATTTGTCCCCATTAGTCTGGGCGCCTATTTTACCCAGATCCTGAGTATAGATACTGCACGGGCTGTGTGTCTTTTTTATTATATTGGTCATCATGGGCAAAATCCTGTGATTTAACAAAGGGAGGAAGAATTTTGACCAAAGTAAATTAAAGAAAGCAGGAAACTTGCTTTTGTTTTCACTGATAGCATTTCTTGCCATGTCAATAGGTTACCAACGTGAAGGCACTATCAATTACACAATGGAATTAGCTCTGTAATTACTTTTGCCACATAAACCTACAACTTCTTGGGGCTATTGTTTCAATAATACTTTTCAGAACATATTTGTTCATGTGGTTGCTGGAAGAGGCCAAAACATTGATTTATTTTAGCAGGCTTGAACATTCTCTTTGGGCCATGGCTGTTGTGTGGCGTACACACACACACACACACACACACACACACACACACACACAGCCTTCACATCAGGTTTCCTCAACCCTAGAGAAACAGTGATAGTTTCAAGCTACATTACAAAAAGAGAGGAAAGTGTCATGTGTGCTCCTCTCCTTCCGTTCAGTCTGGTTAAATCTGGATCTCTTTTGCCCAAATTCTTTCTCCTCAGCCATTACAAAGTTAGACCCATTACCATGTAAAACATTCTGGTAACAAAAGCTCTCCTCCCCGGGGCTGGGTCCACATCCGGCTCCCCACCCATTCTTCTTCTCTGAAGATGTTCTTTTCTCAACACTTTAAAGAGGCAGCATCATAGGATGAAGAGCCCAAGTGCTGAATTTCTCCCTTCTCACCCCTTCCCTTGGCTTGTCTGACACGTATAAGGTCCCAGCATGCCAAAGAGGACAGTAAATTTGCCTCCACTTCTTCCATGAAGACCTACATGGATTCTGGATTCAAGAGAGAAGACTGCTGCAATCCCAGACCTCCTCATCAGCTACAGAGAATGAGAAAAAAAGGAAAAGACGCTCTACCCAGAAGTGAAATGCACCCACAGGCTTTACTCCCCAGACCTTTTTTCTTTGGCAATTGTTGGGCCAGCTCTTCACCCACACTTGGAAAACAGACAGGGACACCTTTTTATTGTTGTCCTGCCAAGAGTATGCCTCTTTTTTTTAACTTTCTGTTTTATGCTGGAGTACAGATGATTAACAATGTTGTGTTAGTTTCAGGTGTACAGCGAAGTGATTCAGTTACACATATACATGTATCTATTCTTTTTCAAATTCTTTTCCCATTTAGGTTATTATAGAATACTGAGCAGAGTTCCCTGTGCTATACAGTAGGTCCTTGTTGGTCATCCATTTTAAATATAGCAGTGTGTACATGTCAATCCCAAACTCCCTAAATATCCCTCCCCCCCACCGTTCCAATGAACTTATTTACAAAACAAACTGACTCACAGACTTAGAGAATGAACTTACGGTTACCAAGAGTATGCCTTTTTGTAATTTCATAATGTCTTGAGGTGTTAGAAGAGGCTCTGAAGTCCCTGCTCATTTGATCGGGATGGAGGTGCCAGAATTGTGGCATTTTTCCTTCCCTCCCTCCCTGTTCTATTTGCAGTCCTCCTCCCATAGTTTTCTCCCTCCCAGGCATGTGATGGGACAGCTAGTTTAGCCTGTTGTTGGGCAGCCGTTGGAAACTCCAGCCTCAGTGATTTTCTGCTTATGGGGTGGAAAGGAGGGCATAAGGTGGTGTGTCGTGCTGTGGGAATTGTTCTCACACTGAGACCCTGTCTGTTCCTTTCACACCTTGGATTTGGGATTGGAGAGAGACAGAGAGAGAGAGAGAGAGAGAGAGAGAGAGAGTGTGTGTGTGTGTGTGTGTGTGTGTGTGTGTGTGTGTGTGTGTGTGTGTGTGTGTGTGGTGTGAGGGAAAAGAGCATAGAAAATCTCATTCCCCGTCTCCTAATTCCCACACTCAGGCCATGGCTTCAGCACTCCCTTCCTCCACACTCTCTTTCCAGAGAATGACACATCTGAGGTCTCCCCTTAGCATCTACCTAGACTCAAAGTCCAGGCTACATCACTTTCTCAAGGTTTAGCTTTGACAAGTTTTGACGGGACGAGGATACTTGGATTTTTGCTCTTCTCTTGGCTTCTTTGATTGTAGCAACATTGATTTGGATGATTATTTCAGATTTCTCCATTGTCTAACATGTCAACTGTTCTAACTAATACTTATTCAAAGAAATGGAATGGAGGGATGTGAATCAGAACTGATTAGCTTGGCTATTTGGGAAATTCTAGAGGCTAAGACATTTTCTGATTATTGCTTTGTGTAGAGCATAGAAAAAATTAACCTGCTTGTTGAAGTTCTTTTTTTATTCTTTTAAACAAGATGGTGGTGAAAATGAATCAATTTGTTAACATGAGACTTTGAAATTATAGTGCTTTTTACAGACCCGTGTATCTATATTTTTTTCCGAAGGCAAAGAAACTGAGAGTTGACTGTACATCTATTCAAATGATGCTGTTACATTGCCATTACAGAAGCATACTTCCGGTGGCGTGCTGTTCATTACTTGATAGATGTTCTTATGGTAAATCACTGTAAAATGAGGAAAGGGTTGGGAAAGAGAATCTGGTAAATTGATAAGAGATCTGTGATGTTACTGCATTCTATTCAACTTATGATTCAGAATTTGAACAGCATGTCTGGTTTATCAATCATGATAAAAGGGACAAATTGCCAGACCGTAACATTAGAAACCTTTGCTTTAGACATTATTTTACGATTTTGACAAGGCTGAGGATTCCAAGCTGCTTCATTGGATTACCTTATTTCTATTTGCAGTAGTACAACCTGTTCCTGCCATTCTGTCAAATGTGTTGAGTGTGAATTGATGGAATAAATGTTGAATTTACTGTCTAATAAAAGTATCCATTTAAAACATGTTATTGTTTAAGAAAAAGTGCATCTTTTCGTAGTTATCAGCTACTAATGGGTGAGCGCTACATATGTTTTTATAAGCACCACTAAATATTATGAACATTCACTAAAGTCAGGTGTTTGTAAGCAGTTGACCTGATTTGCATATACATTTATCCACTGGAAGTCAGGTAAAAATAAGTTCTATTTGTAGTATTTTTTTGTTTTTTGTTTTGGTCTTTCTTGGGATGGGATTATCCATTAATACAAAAAAGCTTTACATGGTATACTAACATTTTTCTCTTTCTTGTGGAAATTTTAAAAAAAGCCGTTAAAGTTGAAAATTTAATTACAGTCATAACAACAACAACCACAATAATGATTTTTGGCTTTGAAATGGCTTTTAAACTTAGCATCTTGGGACTTCCCTGGTGGCACAGTGATTAAGAATCCACCTGCCAATGCAGGGGACACGGGTTCCATCCCTGGTCTGGGAAGATCCCACATGCCGTGGAGCAACTAAGCCTGTGCGCCACAACTACTGAGCCCGTGTACCACAACTACTGAAGCCCGCACGCTTAGAGCCCGTGCTCCGCAACAAGAGAAGCCACTGCAATGAGAAGCCTGCGCACCACAACAAAGAGCAGCCCCTGCTTGCCGCAACTAGAGAAAGCCCGCACGCAGCAATGAAGACCCAATGCAGCCAAAAATAAAACTTAAAAATTAAAAATATTTATATAAATAAACTTAATATCTTATTTAATCCTATAATAACTGTATGATGTCAATAGGAGAGGTATTGTTATCTTTATTTACAATAAATATAACTAAGCCTATATTATTGTAGATTAAGTAAATACCAAAGTGTTTCAACTGCCCAGAAAAATAGGGATGAATTTCAGTGCTTTTGACTCGAAGCCTTTATGTCCTGCTGATGTTATTGCTATTATTTTACTGTTGAGCTATTTATATCCTAGTGCGGGGTGACCTAGGGAAGTATTTCCCCAAGGTTTTTGATATCTCAAGTAATATCAAACTGCTTGAGTAATGGTTCATTGCCAGAGTTCCCCAGACTCCCAGGAAGTTCTATTTGGATTTTTCTAACCAGAAGGGAAAATGGCTAGTGTTTCTCTATATCCATGTATCAAGACACCTTCAGTTTCAGGCTGGACTGGTACAGGAAAGGATTTAAGAGCCACACATGAAAATCACTTACACCTTGTGCACTAAGCACTGGAAATTTCAGATAAAATTTCTGTAATTAAGTGGCAGTTTTTACCTTAATAAATGTCAGAATGTTCTACTCATTTGGAGTCTCATAACTGTTTGTCTTGTGCTAACAAAAGATATAATGCAGACGCAAATTTGTTTTCAGGGTACACTAGAAATTGTTAGCAGTGATTTCAATCTTTAAGGAGAGGAGAGAGAGATCTTTTGCCCTTTCTGTACTATTTAAAAAATATACATGTATTACTTGTTCAAAAATGTACAGTACTCATGTAAAGGAGTGAAACACGAGAACTGTAAACTCATCTTCAGCAGACACGAGAGAGCACAGTGTGATGAGGGGTCTCTAAGTCAGGGCCGCAGCCTATGTCAGTGGGTCAGACTAGTCGGAGAATTATGGTGGAGCTGCCACCCGGTACCACGACCAAGGAACCAGTGTGCTGAGTGAACGAAGAGCTTGATGATAAAGTAAAAATGAAGGCGTGTATGTGCTGAAAGTGACGAGGGGAATCAGCACTTCTATATTCAAAAGCATGTATGTCAGGTATTCCAAAAATTAAAATCGCAGCTAACACAAATTTCGAGGCAATTTCTTTTCAAATATATGTCTCCATCTCCTTTTGGATGTGTATTTTACCTAGGTTTATTCTTAATGCCCTAGTTTTCAAAATGTATATTTGAATCGCTGTTCAAATGTACACAAATACGTATTTTTATAGATTTGTACAAGGGTCTTCCTCCCTTTTAGGTCCACAAACAATTTCCAAATAGACTTATCTGTGCAGAGGGAGTGGAGGGGTGAGAATCTCACACTGGTTTTGAAACTGCTGTGTTAAGAACTAAAGTGCAGAGGTCTGACTAGCGGGTGCTCCCCTCATTTCTTCATATGAGCTGATCTCTTGGTAATGGCAACAGTCATGCTTCAGAACATTTCAAATCTGCAGGCCTGGTTTCACACCAGTGGTCAGGCTAAGCATGATAACTCCTGGGAACTGAAGTAGCCCTTGAATCTCCAGAGTTTGGGAGGAGAGGCAGTGCTCACTCCGATGTGAGAAAAGGCAAAGATGTGATATGGAAATAATCTCTGGGCACTTACGGATGGCTCTTTTGGGTGTAGGATGTGCAGAAACACTACGTATAGTATTAAGGTTAGTTGAGTTCACTCTGTATCAGGCCCTGTGCTAAGTGCTTTACTTGCATTATTTCCTTTCATCCTTACAAGTGATGTGATGAGAGTTCATCATTATCTTCATTTTATAGATGAGTTAGTTGAGGCTCCCAGAGGAAAAGTAACTTAAGGTCACATGATTAGTAAATAGCCATGCTCCAGGCTCTTAGAACGCATAAAGACAAAAGCAAAAAAACATTTAAATCTTTACCGAGTTTATTCATGCCCTTCTTCTTCCTACGTTCTTTCCCTCCCATTGTCATATTCTCCCAAAGCAAACTTTTAATGATTTCTACATCTTAGTTCTTCAGATGTTGAACCTCCACAATTTCTTCTTTCTCTCATATTTTCTATCTTTTTTCTCTACATTCTGGGAATTTAAAAAATTGTTTTCAATCATTATATTCAGTAATATTACTATTGAATTATTAAAATATACTAATGAAACTTTAAAAATTAAACTTTGTATTAATAATACAATATAATAATATTAATAATAATATTCTATCTTGCTGCTTCACAACTTTATAGACTCTCTTTACTAGCCTGATGAAGTGAGGGGCCACGTTGGAGAAGCCCTCTTTGCAAAGAACTACAGAGAAACCCAAGCACTTGTGAGCAGCCTTTAGGAACTGAGGGTGCCCCTAGCTGACAGCTAGCAAAAAGCCAGGACCTTCAGTCCTATAACTAAACTGAAATGAATTGTGCCAACAATCTGAGTGAACTTGAAAGTAGATCCTTCCCCAGTTTAACATCCAGATGAGTATATGATCCAATCAACATCTTGATTGCAGCCTTGTCAGATCCTAAACAGAGGGCCCAGTTGTGCTGTGGCCAGATTCTTGACCCACAGAAACCTTTAGGTAATAAATGGGTGTTGTTTTAAGCTGCTAAATTTGTGGTTGTTGGTTATGCAGCAATCAATATCTTATACAAGAGGGTTTTTGCCTTTTTCATAACATGCTATTCTTGTTTTGTTATTCCCTTTCCTTAAGGATATACATTTGAGTATTTTTTTTTAAAGTTTTCTTCTTTTTCCTGGATCACTTCTATTTTGTCCAGTGTCAGACTTCTGTCTAATTTATTCATTTTCTTTCATGCTGTTGGTTCAGTGCCTGTTGACCTTTGGTTGTTCACTTGTTTTAAGTCAGAAGAACTGAATATGTTTGACTTTCCTCTGCTCTTGGTTAAGATTTTCTACCTCAAATTCTCTCTTATGAATATGAATTCTGCCTAGAAACTGTGGCATAGGACTGGAACTATGGACTATCAGGGTTTTTTAAATTAATTAATTGACTAATTAATTAATTAATTTGGTTGCTCTGGGTCTTAGTTGCGGCAGGCATTCTCCTTAGTTTCAGCTCACAGGCTCCTTAGTTGCGGCTTGCGGGCTCCTTAGTTGTGGCATGTGAACTCTTAGTTGCGGCATGCATGTGGGATCTAGTTCCCCAGCCAGGGATCAAACCTGGGCCCCCTGCATTGGGACCACGGAGTCATAACCACTGCGCCACCACGGAAGTCCCTATGGACTAACAGTTTAAAAGTTGTTTTCAACAGTGCATGGGTTCCTAGGTAAGAAGCCAGTTAGACTGCAGACTCTCACATGTGAGAGGCTTTCATTCTGGGTCACCAACATCCACCAAGCTAGAAGGCTTAGTCCTTCAGTGTTTTGTTTCAGCCTTTAGGGACAGACGCTGACTGGCTTTGTTTGGGCACAGTGGTGAGGGTAGATGATGAAAATGTCACTTTTCACTTTCACCCTCCAGGGGTCAGTTCAGCAGATTCCTTCTTATCTTGACTGCTGCTTCCTCATAATTGCGTTTGGGCTATGGTCCTCTCTGGCTCTTTCATCTACAATATGCTTTTTTCAAAAAATTTTTTCATGTTTTTTTTTATGAACCATTTTTAAAAATTGAAGAATAGTTAATTTACAATGTTGTATTAGTTTCAGGTATACAGTGAAGTGATTCAGTTATAGTTATACATATATATATTCTTTTTCAGATTCTTTTCCATTATAGGTTATTACAAGATATTGAATATAGTCCCCTGTGCTATACAGTAGGTCCTTGTTGTTCATCTATTTTATACACAGTAGTATGTATATGTTAATCCCAAATTCCTAATTTATCTCCAAGCTTTTAACCATCTTCAGTCTTCCAGAAATGTGTTAAATTCTGTTTTCCATTGTAATAACCCTTCCTGTTGTTTTGGTTCTCCTTTTTGCACAGTTATTTCAGTGAATATATTCATTTGCTAGGGCTACCATAACAGAATATCACAGACTAAGTGGTTTAACCAACAGAAATTAATTTTCTCACCGTTATGGAGGCTGAGAGTCCAAGATCAAAGTGCCAGCAGGGTTGGTTTCTGGTGAGGCCTCTCTCCTTGGCTTACAGACAGCTGCCTTCTCACTGTGTTCTCCCATCACCTCATCTCTGTGCACACCCACCCCTGGTGTCTCTTCTTCTTCTTCTAAGGACACAAGTCCTATTGAATTTGGGCCCCATGCCTTTGACCTCACTTAACCTTAATTACCTCTGTACAGGCCCTAATTCCAAATGCAATCACATTGGGGGTTAGGGCAACAACTTGTGGATTTTGGGGGGATACAACTCTGTATATAACAGTGGGACATCTAAGGAGTCCACCAACTTCAACCAAGCCCCTAGTTTAAGAGCACTGTGTTGCGTTGCTGGGATGTTTTGAGGTCCAGCACTCTGTGGACAAATGCCAGAATCCTTAATGGCGTAGAGCTACTTAAAAAAAAAATAGCAAAAACCACATGAGCAACAATAAAAAAGTAGGTTTGAAGTTCTGTGGCAGTGAGCACACCAGGCAGAGCTGCTTTCTTCTTTCAACCTTGGGACAATCCAAACAGAGATGACCAGATCAAACAGAGTGAATGAGAAAGAAGCATTTTAAGTGGAACCATATGGCCTCCTTGGGAGACCGTGAGGGCAACAGGGCAGCCCCAGGATTCTCTGGGTGTAGGTCGGGTGTAGGTCCCAGGAGCCAGCAGCTGGGAAAGGCAGCAGGTGCAGGACAACCTAGGTATTTTCTCTGCACTAGAGGGAGGGATTTGGAGGTGCTGCATTCCAGGGAGCCAGCTGGTGGAGACAAATTGCGGTTCTCTTGTTTCTGAGTGCGACCCCACTGTGGCTCTTGGCCAGTGGCTGGGAAACACCTGTTGGAGTTCTTGGGGCCCATGGACTGGTTCAGTCTTCTGCAAGCTTAAGGAACAGATAGTTATCACCGATAAAAATAACTTATCTTGGCCAACAAAAGACTCCTTTAGCTGGCATCTTTTAGCAAAACTCACTACCCCCTACAGAAGATTCTTCTGTTCAGGTACAGATCCCCATCATGCCTATAATATGAAATAATGTCTTTTAAAGCAATCACAAAAATGAACAAAAACACATTAAGGGGATAAAATGTTTTCAACTATAAAAATAGATGATTGTTTTCACTTATCTCCTAGCAACACTCTTATTTTTTTTATTTTTTTATTTTTTTCCATTTCAAGCTCAGGATTTATAGGTAACTTCAAATTATCATCTGTTTTCTCCTTTATATTGATGTATTTATTCACAACAGAATTTTATCTTTAATTTTATTATGGTTGGGTATTTCTAGTTTTCCAGAATACTTTTCAAGGTGGTCGAGTTTCATTCCTCACAATGCAAAATCACAGATAATTTAGTATTATAAGTATATAAAGAAACAAAAAAACCATTCAAATTCTTTTAATTAATTGGAACTTTGTTGTATATATTTCTTGAAATATTTGTGTGACCTCTTAGAATTTTCAAATATGTTCATTTTATGGAGTTTGTTAAATATAAAGGCATTTGGGGTATTTTATCTTTACAAATGTCTAAATGTTTTTGCTTCTGTCCTTATAACTCATCTGGCACTTTAATAAAAAACAGAATATACAATTTTCCTATTTTAGGGTGCATTTCCCAACTCTTCAATGAAATTTTTTAGTTCTTTGGGGAAGGGATTGTACCACATTGACCTTGAAGCTTGATAGCAAATGTTTCTTAGGCACCTACTGTGTCTTAAATTCTGTACTTGGTGCTTAGATACAATGACACATCAACTGTCATAGTACCCACCAGGTATCCACAGTCCAAATAGAAACGCAACAGACAGAAGAATAATCTCAGCATAACATAGATCCCGAAATGGATGTATAGGACGGCAGTTCTCAAAATTTTTGGTCTCAGGAATATATTTACACTCTTAAAAATTAATGAGGACTTCACAGAGCTTTGGTTTCTATGAGTTATTTCTATGAATCTATCAATTAGAAATTAAAACAGAATTTTTAAAAAATATGTATTGGTTAATTAATTAAAAAATAATAAACCCATTGTATGTTAACCTTAGAAATATATTTTGTGAAAAATAACTGTATTTCCAAAAACAAAAAAATTAGGGGTAAGAGTGGCATTATTTTACATTTTTGGAAAGCACTTTAATATCTGGATTAATGGAATGTAGCTGGATTCCTATATGCAGGTCTGCATTCAATATATTGCTGTAAGTCGTTTTGTTTGAAGTATATGAAGAAAATCTATCTTCTTGCTGATATGAGATGAGAAAAAGGAGGAGTATTTTAATAGCCTTTTCAGATAATTGTGTATATTCTTCTGTGCTAGTACATCAAAATTTGACTAGTAGTTTCTTTTTTTTTTTTTAACATCTTTATTGTAGTATAATTGCTTTACAATGGTGTGTTAGTTTCTGCTTTATAACAAAGTGAATCAGTTATACATATACATATGTCCCCATATCTCTTCCCTCTTGCGTCTCCCTCGCTCCTACCCTCTCTATCCAACCCTTCTAGGTGGTCACAAAGCACCGAGCTGATCTCCCTGTGCTATGCGGCTGCTTCCCACTAGCTATCTATTTTACATTTGGTAGTGTATATATGTCCATGCCACTCTCTCACCCTGTCACGTTACCCCTCCGCCTCCCCATATCCTCAAGTCCATTCTCTAGTAGGTCTGTGTCTTTATTCCCCTCTTGCCACTAGGTTCTTCATGACCTTTTTTTTTTTTCCTTAGATTCCATATATATGTGTTAGCATACTGTATTTTTTTTTCTCTTTCTGACTTACTTCACTCTGTATGACAGACTCTAACTCCATCCACCTCACTACAAATACCTCCATTTCATTTCTTTTTATGGCTGAGTAATATTCCATTGTATATATGTGCCACATCTTCTTTATCCATTCATCCGATGATGGACACTTAGGTTGCTTCCATGTCCTGGCTATTGTAAATAGAGCTGCAATGAACATTGTGGTACATGACTCTTTTTGAATTATGGTTTTCTCAGGGTATATGCCCAGTAGTGGGATTGCTGGGTCGTATGGTAGTTCTATTTTTAGTTTTTTAAGGAACCCCCATACTGTTCTCCATAGTGGCTGTATCAATTTACATTCCCACCAACAGTGCAAGAGGGTTTCCTTTTCTCCACACCCTCTCCAGCATTTATTGTTTGTAGATTTTTTGATGATGGCCATTCTGAATGGTGTGAGATGATATCTCATTGTAGTTTTGATTTGCATTTCTCTAATGATTAATGATGTTGAGCATTCTTTCATGTGTCTGTTGGCAATCTGTATATCTTCTTTGGAGAAATGTCTATTTAGGTCTTCTGCCCATTTTTGGATTGGGTTGTTTGTTTTTTTGTTATTGAGCTGCATGAGCTGCTTGTAAATCTTGGAGATTAATCCCTTGTCAGTTGCTTCATTTGCAAATATTTTCTCCCATTCTGAGGGTTGTCTTTTGGTCTTGTTTATGGTTTCCTTTGCTGTGCAAAAGCTTTTAAGTTTCATTAGGTCCCATTTGTTTATTTGTGTTTTTTATTTCTATTTCTCTAGGAGTTGGGTCAAAAAGGATCTTGCTGTGATTTATGTCATAGAGTGTTCTGCCTATGTTTTCCTCTAAGAGTTTGATAGTGTCTGGCCTTACATTTAGGTCTTTAATCCATTGCGAGTTTATTTTTGTGTATGGTGTGAGGGAGTGTTCTAATTTCATACTTTTACATGTACCTGTCCAGTTTTCCCAACACCACTTATTGAAGAGGCTGTCTTTTCTCCACTGTATATGCTTGCCTCTTTTATCAAAAATAAGGTGACCATATGTGCGTGGGTTTATCTCTGGGTTTTCTATCCTGTTCCATTGATCTATGTTTCTGTTTTTGTGCCAGTACCAAACTGTCTTGATTAATGTAGCTTTGTAATATAGTCTGAAGTCAGGGACCCTGATTCCTCCAGCTCCATTTTTTGTTCTCAAGATTGCTTTGGCTATTCGGGGTCTTTTGTGTTTCCATACAAATTGTGAAATTTTTTGTTCTAGTTCTGTGAAAAATGCCAGTGGTAGTTTGATAGGGATTGCATTGAATCTGTAGATTGCTTTGGGTAGTAGAGTCATTTTCACAATGTTGATTCTTCCAGTCCAAGAACATGGTATATCTCTCCATCTATTTGTGTCATCTTTATTTTCTTTCATCAGTCTTATAATTTTCTGCATACAGGTCTTTTGTCTCCTTAGGTAGGTTTATTCCTAGATATTTTATTCTTTTTGTTGCAATGGTAAACGGGAGTGTTTTCTTGATTTTACTTTCAGATTTTTCATCATTAGTGTATAGGAATGCAAGAGATTTCTGTGCATTAATTTTGTATCCTGCTACCTTACCATATTCATTGATTAGCTCTAGTAGTTTTCTGGTAGCAGCTTTAGGATTCTCTACATATAGTACCATGTCATCTGCAAACAGTGACAGCTTTACTTCTTCTTTTCAGATTTGGGTTCCTTTTATTTCTTTTTCTTCTCTGATTGCTGTGGCTAACACTTCCAAAACTATGTTGAATAATAGTGGTGAGAGTGGGCAACCTTGTCTTGTTCCTGATCTTAGTGGAAATGGTTTCAGTTTTTCACCATTCAGGACGATGTTGGCTGTGGGTTTGTCCTATATGGCCTTTATTATGTTGAGGAAAGTTCCCTCTATGCCTACTTTCTGCAGGGCTTCTATCATAAATGGGTGTTGAATTTTGTCAAAAGCTTTCTCTGCATCTATTGAGATGATCATATGGTTTTTCTCCTTCAGTTTGTTAATATGGTGTATCACATGGATTGATTTGCGTATACTGAAGAATCCTTGCATTCCTGGGATAAACCCCACTTGATCATGGTGTATGATCCTTTTAATGTGCTGTTGGATTCTGTTTGCGAGTATTTTGTTGAGGATTTCTGCATCTGTGTTCATCAGCGATATTGGCCTGTAGTTTTCCTTTTTTGTGACATCTTTGTCTGGTTTTGGTATCAGGGTGATGGTGGCCTCGTAGAATGAGTTGGGGAGTGTTCCTTCCTCTGCAATAGTTTGGAAGAGTTTGAGAAGGATAGGTGCTAGCTCTTCTCTAAATGTTTGATAGAATTCACCTGTGAAGCCATCTGGTCCTGGGCTTTTGTTTGTTGGAAGATTTTTAATCACAGTTTCAATTTCAGTGCTTGTGATTGGTCTGTTCATATTTTCTATTTCTTCCTGGTTCAGTCTTGGCAGGTTGTGCATTTCTAAGAATTTATGCATTTCTTCTAGGTTGTCCATTTTAATGGCATATAGTTGCTTGTAGTAATCTCTCATGATCCTTTGTATTTCGGCAGTGTCAGTTGTTACTTCTCCTTTTTCATTTCTAATTCTATTGATTTGAGTCTTCTCCCTTTTTCTCTTGATGAGTCTGGCTAATTGTTTATCAATTTTGTTTATATTCTCAAAGAACCAGCTTTTAGTTTTATTGATCTTTGCTATCATTTCCTTCATTTCTTTTTCATTGATTTCTGATCTGATCTTTATGATTTCTTTCCTTCTGCTAGCTTTGGGGCTTTTTTGTTCTTCTTTCTCTAATTGCTTTAGATGCAAGGTTAGGTTGTTTATTTGAGATGTTTCCTGTTTCTTGATGTAGGCCTGTATTGCTATAAACTTCCCTCTTAGAACTGCTTTTGCTGCATCCCATAGGTTTTGGGTCGTCGTGTCTCCATTGTCATTTGTTTCTAGGTATTTTTTGATTTCCCCTTTGATTTCTTCAGTTATCACTTCGTTATCAAGTAGTGTATTGTGTAGCCTCCATGTTTTTGTATTTTTTACAGATCTTTTCCTGTAATTGATATCTAGTCTCATAGCGTTGTGGTCAGAAAAGATACTTGATACGATTTCAATTTTCTTAAATTTACCAAGGCTTGATTTGTGACCCTAGATATGATCTATCCTGGAGAATGTTCCATGAGCACTTGAGAAAAATGTGTATTCTGTTGTTTTTGGGTGGAATGTCCTATAAATATCAATTAAGTCCATCTTGTTTAATGTATCATTTAAAGCTTGTGTTTCCTTATTTATTTTCATTTTGGATGATCTGTCCATTGGTGAAAGTGGGGTGTTAAAGTCCCCTACTATGATTGTGTTGCTGTCGATTTCCCCTTTTATGGCTGTAAGTATTTGCCTTATGTATTGAGGTGCTCCTATGTTGGGTGCCTAAATATTTACAATTGTTATACCTTCTTCTTGGATGGATCCCTTGATCATTATGTAGTGTCCTTCTTTGTCTCTTGTAATAGTCTTTACTTTAAAGTCTATTTTGTCTGATAGGAGAATTGCTACTCCAGCTTTCTTTTGATTTCCATTTGCATGGAATATCTTTTTCCATCCCCTCACTTTCAGTCTGTATGTGTCCCTAGGTCTGAAGTGGGTCTCTTGTAGACAGCATATATATGGGTCTTGTTTTTGTATCCATTCAGCCAGTCTGTGTCTTTTGGTGGGAGCAATTAATCCATTTACATTTAAGGTAATTATCGATATGTATGTTCCTATTCCCATTTTCTTAAATGTTTTGGGTTTGTTATTGTAGGTGTTTTCCTTCTCTTGTGTTTCTTTCCTAGAGAAGTTCCTTTAGCATTTGTTGTAAAGCTGGTTTGGTGGTGCTGAACTCTCTCAGCTTTTGCTTGTCTGTAAAGGTTTTAATTTCTCCATCAAATCTGAATGAGATCCTTGCTGGGTAGAGTAATCTTGGTTGTAGGTTTTTCTCCTTCATCACTTTAAGTATATCCTGCCACTCCCTTCTGGCTTGCAGAGTTTCTGCTGAAAGATCAGCTGTTAACCTTATGGGGATTCCCTTGTGTGTTATTTGTTTTTCCCTTGCTGCTTTTAATATGTTTTCTTTATATTTAATTTTTGATAGTTTGATTAATATGTGTCTTGGCGTGTTTCTCCTTGGGTTTATCCTGTATGGGACTCTCTGTGCTTCCAGGACTTGATTAACTATTTCCTTTCCCATATTAAGGAATTTCTCAACTATAATCTCTTCAAATATTTTCTCAGTCCCTTTCTTTTACTCTTCTTCTTCTGGGACCCCTATAATTCAAATGTTGGTGTGTTTAATGTCCCAGAGGTCTCTGAGACTGTCCTCAGTTCTTTTCATTCTTTTTTCTTTATTCTGCTCTGCAGTAGTTATTTCCACTATTTTATCTTCCAGGTCACTTACCCGTTCTTCTGCCTCAGTTATTCTGCTATTGATCCCTTCTAGAGTATTTTTAATTTCATTTATTGTGTTTCTCATCATTGCTTGGTTCCTCTTTAGTTCTTCTACGTCCTTGTTAAATGTTTCTTGCATTTTGTCTATTCTATTTACAAGATTTTGGATCATCTTTACTATCATTATTCTGAATTCTTTTTCAGGTAGACTGCCTATTTCCTCTTCATTTGTTAGGTCTGGTGTGTTTTGACCCTGCTCCTTCATCTGCTGTGTGTTTTTTCTGTCTTCTCATTTTGCTTATCTTACTGTGTTTGGGGTCTCCTTTTCACAGGCTGCAGGTTCGTAGTTCCCATTGTTTTTGGTATCTGTCCCCAGTGGCTAAGGTTGGTTCAGTGGGTTGTGTAGGCTTCCTGGTGGAGGGAACTAGTGCCTGAGTTCTGGTGGATGAGGCTGGATCTTGTCTTTCTGGTGGGCACGTCCACGTCTGGTGGTGTGTTTTGGGGTGTCTGTGGCCTTCTTGTGATTTTAGGCAGCCTCTCTGCTAATGGATGGGGTTGTGTTCCTGTCTTGCTAGTTGTTTGGCATAGGGTGTCCAGCACTGTAGCTTGCTGGTCATTGAGTGAAGCTGGGTCTTGATGTTGAGATGGAGATCTCTGAGAGATTTTCACCATTTGGTATTACGTGGAGCTGGGAGGCCTCTTGTGGACCCGTGTCCTGAAGTTGGCTCTCCCACCTCAGAGGCACAGCCGTGTTGCCTGGCTGGAGCACCAAGAGCCTTTCATCCACATGGCTCAGGTTAAAAGGGAGAAAAAATAGAAAGAAAGAAAGAAAGAGGATAAAATAAAATAAAATAAAATAAAGCTATTATAATAAAAAATAAGAAAAAAATTATTAAGAAAAAAATTTTAAATTTTTTAAAATAAATTTATTAATTTTTTATAATAAAAAGTAAGAAAAAAATTATTAAGAAAAAATTTATTAAGAAAAAAAATTTTTTAATTTTTTAAAATAAAAAATAAAAAAATTTAGAAAAATTTTTTTTAATGTTTTAAAATAAAAATTAAGGAAAAAATTATTATGAAAAATTTATTAAAAAAAATTTTTTAAGAAAAAAAAAAAAAAAAACGGACGGACCGAACCCTAGGACAAATGGTGAAAGCAAAGCTATACAGACAAAATCTCACCCAGAAGCATACACATATACACTCACAAAAAAGGAAAAGGGGAAAAATTAATATATCCTGCTCCCAAAGTCCACCTCCTGAATTTGGGATGATTCGTTGTCTATTCAGGTATTCAACAGATGCAGGTACATCAAGTTGTTTGTGGTGCTTTAATCCGCTGCTTCTGAGGATACTGGGAGAAATTTCCCTTTCTCTTCTTTGTTGGCAGAGCTCGCGGGGTTCAGCTTTGGATTTGGACCCGCCTCTGCTTGTAGGTCGCCTGAGGGCGTCTGTTCCCCGCCCAGACAGGATGGGGTTAAAGGAGCAGCTTCTTCGGAGGCTCTGGCTCACTCAGGCCGGGGGGAGGGAGGGGTATGGAGGCGGGGCGAGCATGCGCGGGCAGCAGAGGCCGGCATGCCGTTGCCGCAGCCTGAGGCGCGCCGTGCATTCTCCCGGGTAAGTTTTCCCTGGATCACGGGAGCCTGGCAGTGGCGGGCTGCACAGGCTCCCAGGAGGGGAGGTGTGGCTAGTGACCTGTGCTCGCACACAAGGCTTCCTGGTGGCAGCAGCAGCAGCCTTAGCGTCTCACACCCGTCTCTGGGGTCCGCGCTGATCGCCGCGGCTCGCGCCAGTCTCTGGAGTTCGTTTAGGCGGTGCTCTGAATCCCCTCTCCTTGCGCGCCGTGAAACAAAGAGGCAAGAAAAAGTCTCTTGCCTCTTCGGCAGCTGCAGACTTTTTCCCGGACTCCTTCCCGGCTAGCTGTGGCGCACTAACCCCTTCAGGGTGTGTTCACGCCGCCAACCCCAGTCCTCTCCCTGCGATCCCACCGAAGCCCGAGCCTCAGCTCCCAGACCCCGCCCGCCCTGGCGGGGGAGCAGACAAGCCTCTCGGGCTGGTGAGTGCTGGTCGGCACCGAGCCTCCGTGCGGGAAGTGCGGGAATCTCTCCGCTTTGCCCTCCGCACCCCTGTGGCTGCGCTCTCCTCCGTGGCTCCGAAGCTTCCCCCCTCCGCCACCCGCAGTCTCCGCCCGCGAAGGGGCTTCCTAGTGTGTGGAGACCTTTCCTCCTTCACGGCTCGCTCCCACTGGTGCAGGTCCCGTCCCTATTCTTTTGTCTCTGTCTTTTCTTTTGCCCTACCCAGGTACGTGGGGAGTTTCTTGCCTTTTGGGAGGTCTGACGTCTTCTGCCAGCGTTCAGTGGGTGTTCTGTAGGAGCAGTTCCACGTGTAGATGTATTTCTAATGTATCTGTGGGAAGGAAGGTGATCTCCACGTCTTACTCTTCCGCCATCTTGCCCAGACCCCCTTAGTAGTTTCTTAAAGGTTAGTTGCAACGTGGAATCTGAAAATGTGTCAGTGAACCTTTTGTACTGTTTTGCATTGAACTCCACTGGCCTATTTTGCATTTTGAATTCATCTTTTTTCCATGTTTGATTCTGTGACACAGTGCACTGGTTGTTTGGAAAATACTGTTTCACTGAGCTAAGCAAAATTTTCAAATGTTGATACATTTTGTTATACAATAATTAAAACAAATCGTTAATATTATCACTGATCTAACCTAATCACTGATTAGAAATATCTTTAATGATTGGGAAGGTGTCAAATTCACAGTGGTGGATACATGTTTACCAAAATTCTAATTTTCGCTTGAAAGGTTAAATTTCTCATTGGCAACAAATGCTGTTAATTGTTTTCCTTGTAGTGACAGTCTTTCTCGGTTCATTTTTGAGAAAATGTCTGCCAAGTATCCAAGTCTGAATAACCATAGTTTGTCAGTTATCCTTTCAAGTAAAAATGGTGCTCCATGAAAAAAGCCAGCTGGTTCAGCTTGCAACTCAGACATCATGCAAGTCTTTAAGACAACTATCAAATTTCAATATGCAGCAGGAGTGCTTTATGTGTACATCCCATTTCGTCACTCAGAATTTAAAAGATTGTACTTGAGGGCTGAGGTTTCATAAAATTAATATTTTCCACTGTGAGTACATAGCCATGAAGACTGTAGTGACTATTAGTGACTATTTTGGTGTCACTGCTTTAATTCATGCTGATTTCTAGCAGTTTTACCCACCACTGCTTTGGATCGTGGGTACAAATGTCAACACAGTGAAAAAAGCAATACTGTCAAAACATTAATATGGAAATATTTTTGTCCTTGCAGACCCCATAAAATTTTCTTGGGGACTTTGAGAACAATTGCTTTAGAACAGAGGAGAGGCACTTAGCCCCGCCTGGTTGGGGAAGGGTTGGGGGGTTATGGGAGGAGAGGGGTGAGAAGCTGGCTCATGGATGAGATGACTCACCAGTAGAATCCGAGGGTGAATAGGAGTTATTCAGTGAAAGAAGGTAGCGGATGGTGTGCAGAGAGCACATTATTTTTATATCACTATATAATAAATCATCACAAACTGAACAGTTTAAAGCAACACCTATTTATGATGTCACAATGGTGTAGTTCAGAAGTTCAGGCATGGCATGACGAGGTCCTCTGCTTAGGGGCTCACCAGGCTGAAATCAAGGTGTCAGTTTGACCGTGTTCTCATCTGACGCTTGCGGTCTTCTTCCAAGTTCATGTGGTTGTTGGCAGAATATAATAAGTTGTGGTTATAGCAGCGGTCCCCAACCTTTTTGGCACCAGGGATCAGTTTCGTGGAAGACAATTTTTCCACAGATGGGGGGTGGGGGATGGTTTGGGGATGATTCAAGCGCATTCCATTTATTGTGCACTTTATTTCTATTATTATTACATTGTACTATGTAATGAAATAATTATACAACTCACCATAATGCTGACAGGAGGTGGAGCTCAGGCGGTAATATGAGCAATGGGGAGCCGCTGTAAATACAGATGAAGCTTCCCTCGCTGGCCCGCTGCTCAGCTCCTGCTGTGCGGCCTGGTCCCTAACAGGCCACGGATTGGTACCAGTCTATGGCCTGGGGGTTGGGGACCCCTGGGTTATAGGACTAAGATACCTCTTTTCTTGTTGGCTGTCAGCCAGGGGCTGTTCTTAGCTGTTAGAGGCGGCCTGCAATTTCTGCTATGTGGCCCTCTCCAAAACATGGCAGTTTGTTTCTTTAAAACCATCAGGCAAATTCTTTACCTTCCAATCTCCCCCTTCGGAAAGAGCCCAGTCCATTTGCAGGGCTCACCTATAGGTCAGGCCCTCCCAGGATAATCTCCTTGCCCATTAACTCAAAGTCAACTTTTTTCGGACCTTCATATATATATATATTTTTTAACATCTTTATTGGAGTATAATTGCTTTACAATGGTGTGTTAGTTTCTGCTGTATAAAGAAGTGAATCAGCTCTACCTACACATATATCCCCATATCTCCTCCCTCTTGTGTCTCCCTCCCACCCTCACTATCCCACCTCTCTAGGTGGTCACAAAGCACCAAGCTGATCTCCCTGTGCTATGCAGCTGCTTCCCACTAGCTATCTATTTTACATTTGGTTGTATATATAAGTCCATGCCACCCTCTCACTTCGTCCAAGTCCATTCTCTATGTCTGCATCTTTATTCCTATCCTGCTCCTAGGTTTTTCAGAACGATTTTTTTTTTTTTTGGATTCCATATATATGTGTTAGCATACAGTATTTGTTTTTCTCTTTCTGACTTACTTCACTCTGTATGACAGTCTCTAGGTCCATCCACCTCACTACGAATAACTCAATTTTGTTTCTTTTTATGGCTGAGTAATATTCCATTGTATATATGTGCCACATCTTCTTTATCCATTCATCTGTCGATGGACACTTAGGTTGCTTCCATCGGACCTTCATTTTTTTTCACCTAATGAAACTTAATCATGGGAGTTAAATTCATTCTATTTACAATGCCACTCACATTTAAGGGGTCATAAAGGGTGTGTATTCTGGGGGCTGGAATCTTTCAGGAACATCTCAGATTCTGTTTACTGCAGAAGGACACATGGACAGTTCAGGAAGAGATATAAAAATGAAGGAAATCAAAGCCTTCATATTTGAGGGCATATTTTCAGTAGGAGCTAAATGTGGGGTGAGGAGGACATGGAGAAAGGAGAGAGGAAAAGTATCCACTTCACAGTCGTCCTGTGGGCCATTCCCTGGGCTGCCACACTGGATTGCCCTCCCCAAACCCTCCACCTTCTCCACCTGCTGCTTTGTGGCCTCGGAAGGATGGCTCTGAAGGAGAGATGAGCTATCTTTCAAATTGCATGAAGAAACTTTCAAATTGCATGAAGGAACTGTTTCCAAAAAAGTCTCAGCTGTCACGGTTTACCTAATTTGGAAAAGAGAAAGGTCTTCCTGACCTCAGGCAGCAAACCGCGATTCAACACAAAATCAATCCGTTGAAAGGATTCTTCCAGATTTATCACTCAGAGGCGAGGTCTCAGTCTGGAGAGCCATGATTATCTATGTCTGCCTCCTTGCCAGCCTCCCCAGCTCCAGGGACCTCCCCACACCGTCACCAAAAGCATCTTCCTCAAGACTTGGCTTTTAATTAACCCACTCGTCTTCTCAGCAGTCTGAGGAGATTCCTGAAAGTCTCTCAGGTAAACCTAGAATTTCTGAGCGTGGATTGTGAGGCCTCTGACCAGAGGTGCCTTTATTCCCAGCCCATGTCCCTCATTTTTCAGACATTGCTTTGTAGATCACAAAGCACCCGGTGAGACTGAAGAGCTGCACCAGGTGCATGGCTTGGGGCAGAGAAGGTGGAAAGGGAACCACATCCCTCCCAGGAGCAGCTCGCCAGCTGGGCCCTTTGAGCTGGACAGAAATGAGAGAAACAGTTATCTCCTGTCCTCTGTGGAGCCACAGGGCTCTTCTCCTTCAAAACACTTCTAATGTCATATTTTAGATGGCTTTTCCAGAATGAGTCAATTTAGCACAAGTTGTTGGTAGACATTAGGAAGGAATGCAGAGTCAGCGAGGAACAACTTGACTGACTGACTGAATAAAAACAAAGCAGGGAATTAAAAATCTTCTTTTTGGAATGTCCTCCCATCTTTGATCATAAATAGTACTAGAGCCACATCCAAATATTCCTCTCTTTTGAGTTGAATTATTTTTCTCTCTAGTTGTTCAATATCTTCTTTCCTCTCTCCCTCCCTCCTTCCCTTTCTCCCTCCTTCCTGTCTTCCTCCTTCTTTCCTTTCTTCTTTCCAATGTGAACTAATGGTGCTTGGCACTGGGGTTATGGAGATCAATATGACAGAGTATCTCCCACCAAGAAGGGTAATTTCCAAGGGAGAAGTCATGTAAAGAAATGTCATAATTCTGTGTGACGCAAAGGAGCAAATGGTAACTTCTTCCTCGAAGGTGTGGTGGTCAGCAAAGTCTCCGGAGAGGATTCAGCTTTTCAGCTGGACCTGAAACAATGAGTATTTTTTCATGGAAGGGTTTTCTAGGAAAGAGAACAATATGTACAGAGCACAAAACTTTGGAATAATAATGATCTAGTCAACTTTAATTGGTTGTATTCAGTTACCTAGATGGTCATTTGGACACCACTATATCCTAGATAGAATTTCAGGTCATTTATAAAATACATGCAGTACCATAAGATGAACCAAAATGAAAAAATAAGTGAGTGAGGAAATCAAGACAGAGAAAAATGAGAGAAAAATAAGATGAATTTGGTATACAAAGCACATGGTGTAGGATTCTGTTCACTTGCCAGAGGAAGGTCATAAATTTGTCTCTAAGCCTTTTGGTGCCAACCCAGAAAGAGAGAGATGCAATCAATTATTACACTTAGTGTCCACGGGTTCAGATGGGCCACTTGTTCAGGAGAAGCACAACTATCCCTGGTGTTGAGAACAAAGAGGAGTTTCTCCCATGGGTCTGCGCAAAGAGGACATTCAGTGATTCTGGGAACGATGTCCTCAGCAGCACCTTTATAGCAGTGCAGGGCTGAGGCTCATAAAACTATTTCTTATAATGCCTTCAATATAAGCTAATGACACATCTCCAAGGTGCCAGTGAATTAAAGTATTCTTACATTGCTCAAGGTTAAACATTCTGTCAGCCTTTTTACTGTTTCTTTCCTCTCTGTCTCTCTGTCTCTCCCTCCCTCTCTCTCTAATTAAGCCAAGATAGGGGCTGAGCTATGTGCAATTAAAATTTTTTTCAGGCTACAGTTCTTGCAGTGATGCTACATGGTGTATGCTTTATTACCCACTGATCTGGGTGCTAGTTGGTTTTATAGTCTTTTCATTGGGTTCTTTAATTTACGCTTATAATGACCTCATCAGTTTACTTATCACTTGTATTACAATTTTTTCCCCTGTTTCCTCCATTAGATGATAAATTCTTGCAGTAGAGGAAGGGGAATCCACAATAGCACATTGTTCTGGGGCTCAGCCTGCAGTGGGTCTGGTGTAGCTGACTGACCACTTCGGCGTGATATTATCTGACATTCAGCTGTTTACTTTTTCTTCATTTAACAAAGTAATTTCTAATTCTTTTAATCTTTCCTGATCTTGCTGTGCTCGAAAACATTGCCTAATACATTAATTCTTTGATTCAGAAACTCTTGCAACTTTTATTTTAATATCCCCCCAATTCAACACATGTAAGAGGTATCTAAAAATAAAGATAAGAAATATTCCAGATTCCAAGGAGGAGAAAATAATAATAACCTTGGTTATTTTCAAATGTGATGCATTTATTCAAGTATAATCTAAAAGGCTTAACTGTAAGGTAAAAGGATCTGTTAATTTTAGTATTTAAGTTGAATTCTGCAACATTAACAGACCATAATAGATTTATATTGTAATTTCTTTCTACCTGTACAAATATATCATTTTTTACAAGTCTAGAATGATTTAAAAAATAAATATTATATGCTAACCTAAATAATACTTTTATCTAAATATGTCAACTCCAAGTTAATCTATATGTAGGACTATTCATAAGAGAGCCAAACAATATTTTAGAAATGCAATGCATCAAAACAAAATAAAACAATAGGAAGCTCTGTCATAGGTTTCACTGGGTAGCAGTTCTAAGCTATAATCCTAGTTGTACAAAGGGCTGAAGGGTAGGCTATTTATAAAATGATTGCAAAATGATACACAGCAAACTATTTCTCCATGGGAGTTCAACTGCGGGAAAATGCTTCTCTTCTGTGATGACCTCAGCATTCTACCCAAGGATCTTATAGAAGAAGTAAATGAATGGTTCTTAATTTAAGACCTGTTCTAACCTACTTAATGAACTACTATAAAATTCAAATACAAAACCAGATATTCAATACCTTTCAGAAATAAATAATAAGAGACAAAGAAGAAATTCATTAATGATATAGTATAACAATAATCAAAAGATTGTGGATTGAGGTATGAAAATAAATGAAGACCAACCAATGGGAAAAACAAAGGCTATTTATTAAGAGCTTGCTATAGCACGGGGTCAATGATCATCACTTGCATTTTGGCAGAGACTCCAAGGCAGACAGAGGAGTGGGACGCTTTATAGTGGGAAAAAGGGGAGGCTTCAGGAGTGCCCTGACTGGAGGTTGTTGGCCTAGGGAAGCTGTAGGCAAGCTAACTAGAAGTAGGGCATGCGATGTGATTGGTTAAGCATGCATATTTGGCTTTCTCTGGTTGGTCCTAACCTGGAAACCGGGACAGAAATTAGGGAAGCTGTCGGTAATTAATCAAGTCTGGTCATTTTGGGCCAATTGTTACAGAAGTTATTCTTTAGCTTCCTGGATCGTTACTAAAGAAAGCAGTCTGATTTCCTTCGAGTCTGACTTCTAGCAGGCTGCCTTCCTGGACTGATTACTGTAGACAACGGCCTGGTTTCCTGGGAAGGGTGCTGTGTGTTGTAGGTCAGAGCTCTATTTTTATATATGCTCTGCCCATTGTCTGTTTGTATATTCAGTCTCTCTGAGGACAGGAAAATCTTCAAGTTTACTGCTGGCTCTCTGAACTTCCGGAGATGGCCTCCTAGCTCTGCAGAGAGGATTAAATCCTAGAAAAAAATGGCTCACACAATGAAATTAAAACAGAACTGATTTTTATTCATTAATTATGTGGAAATTGTCTCTTCCCAGTAGAGAAGCCAGTGGAGATGGTGGAGGAGGGATGGGTGTCAGAATCATTTTAGTTTGTTCTCTCTCCTCTTCTCCTTGCAGAAAATCTCAGCTAGAGGGTGGTTGTATAGTTTTAAGTGGCTTCTCAAATGATTCTGGAATATGCTCTGGGCTAGTGGTCCCCTCTATCGCCACATCCAAGATGACCCCAACCCTGGGGCAGGGCAGGAACTCACTCTGTCTGGTGATGGGCACCCTTGTCCTCACGTTCTCCTGAAGACATGTTGTCCCTCTTGTTTTATTCCATGTTGACAAGATGACATTTAGAAAATTAATAAAATGCTTCCATGTGCTTCTTCCTAGGGTAGAGGGAGGGGGGAAGATGAGGGAGATTCACATTTTTACAGTAGTAATATAAAGAAGAAAAATACGATAACATTCAGATTCTTAGAATTTGCAGCAAAGCAATAGGCTTGAGAGGCAGGTATGGTAGAGAGAGAAGGAATCATTCAAGTTCCTCTAGAGCCCCACCTAGCACACCCACAACCAAGCCTGAGATCCCATGCTCACAGTGTTACCTCTACACCCCATCCCAACCACCTTACGGAGAAGCACAGAGCGAAGCGACACAGTGATGGGACATTTTCATCCAAGGGAGACTAAAACCAACCAAATGAACTGTCTAAATCACTGTCTTTTCAATTCTTTCCATGATTTCACAGTAGAAAATCGATTT
Organism: Balaenoptera musculus; assembly: GCF_009873245.2. Taxonomy (NCBI): domain Eukaryota; kingdom Metazoa; phylum Chordata; class Mammalia; order Artiodactyla; family Balaenopteridae; genus Balaenoptera; species Balaenoptera musculus. The sequence goes on from NC_045796.1 coordinate 32,673,670, forward strand.
TGCGCTAAGAACCAAGACCCACAAACACACACACACAGAGGCTTACTTGCGTGTGCACACACACACAACTAAAATACATTTCATCAAATAATGCTGACTCTGTGTTATTCTGATATTTCCTATTTTATTCTGTTCCTTTTTGTTTTTAACCTATGATGGTGATAACTCACTAAACTAAAAATCGTGACCAACTAATGGGTCATGCCCCTCAGTTTGAAAACAGTGATTTAAATTTTGTCTTGCTCTAAGTTATAATTCACGTTTTATATTTAGCTCATTTTTTCCTGTTAGCTATCATGTGGAGAGGAAATATCCAAATAAGTACAGGGGGGAAAAAGAACAAGAAAAGAAAATTGATATTTATAACACATCTCATCTGTAGTATGAGTGAAATTTCATGACCCTAATCTCTCAGGCTTCTTCTTTCCAATAACTAATAGTTCCTCTTCCCTGGCCCCCCTGCACAGGATTAATTTATTCAATTCATTCAAAATATAATGTATTAAACTACTCTTATGTCCCCAGGACTGTTCTGGGCCTTGAGGATAAGTGGTGAATAAGTTGGACAAGGAGCAACCCCATGAAGTTTCTATTCTATTAAACTGATATTTGTACCAACCATAAAGGCTTTAGGAAAACAAAACTTCTATTAGGTGGTATTCGCTTTTCAAACACACTTATGCAAGGTGGTCATTTTAGCTTTTCCTTCAGAATTTTAAAGGAAACCATATGGGGTAGAAAAAGCCCACTGTCATGGGGTCAGAAGCTAGTCTCAACCTGGCCAGCGAATTCAGTGAGACCTTCCTGTGGAAGAGGAAGGGCACTGTCTCTGTTTATAATGTTACATAAATACATTGAAAAGAGCAAGCTGATGATATTTATAAGAAGAGCTATAAACTTATCCCAAATTTGTCACCTCCTCATTCTAAAGGTTTGTTTTTAAATGTTTATTTATGTAAATTTGTAACTTTTAAAACATTGCACATTTATGGTCTACACAAGAATTACAAAGTGCTTGTGTACAACCTATGCCATTGACAATAACCCAGGGAAAAAGTAAGCCATTTGAAAGCAGCAGCAATAGTGTAATAGAAGATGATGGGAAACTGGCTATTCTCATGAAGCACAGTCTTGTAAAAATGTTCAGGAAACCACTCAGGCTCCATGACCTCGGCTGGACAGGTGGACAGTTGTCTTAGATGTTGCTGTGACATGAGACCCATTTACAAGAGGTTGTTGTGACAGCCTTCAACTATTAGCTTGAACTAATAAATTCAAATTAGGATTTTTATTATCAGTTGTTGTTGCTTATTGTGGTTACTATTTTATTATTTCCCAACTGATATGGAAGATTTCAGTATTTTTATAGCTGGTACCACCATATGGATTTGTACCAGCTGATAATCAGCGCTAGGATTTCAGTGCTTGAGACCCTGAATTACCTTATTAGATTTACTTCCCTGCTTCTTCTCACATAACTGATACTCAGCTAAACCGAGCTATTTGTCCTGCCCTAAACACTTCCCTCTATTTCCCAGCTTACAGTCTCTACTCATGGTTTTTTCTCCACTTGAAATGTCTTTCTCCCATAGCCTTTGCCTGTTGAATTCTCTCCCTTCAGTTATAATCTGGCTCAAATGCTATTTGTCTGTTTCAAACCCCCCAAACCATCCATCCACCCGTCTACCTGGGATTTCATGGCATTCACGATGTACTTGGTACTGTCAAAGAGAAAAGAAATACAGCAATGCCACTTGCTTTATGAAACTTTCTGAAAACCCACCTCAACACAACCTGATGAAGTTTCTCCCTCCTCAGAAGAAGAACCTGTGGAACTTTACCTACTTCTTATATTATGGCTCACTCTGAAGTTAGGTCTGGTCTGTAAACTATTGCAGGCAGAGAGATTTTGCATTTATTTTTAGTCCCTTGTACTCCCTGGCATATTATCCTGTACCAAGTGATCAGTTAAGAAAAATGTGTTCTAAACTGAATTAAAAAGAAGAAAAGCTATGTAAACATTGTTTCTTTCAAACCTTCTGCTCTTAAAACACTCTTATAATTTACCATCCATTCCCTCTGGAAAGTTGTCTTTCAGATAACTTTAAAAGATCATTTATATATATATATATGTATTTTGTGTAAAAATATGTGATCTTTATTTGTATATCATAAGATCAGTTCAAACTCTCATTTATTATGTCCCTTATGTTACTCCTGATCATTTTCTTGTGGTCAAATCACTCTTCATGCTCAAGCTTCTGCTAAAATAGCTTATGTGGCTTTACAGGGCTTATGTGCTGGCTTGTAACATATCTCATGGAACAGGTGAAGTGATCAGACTGTTTAATAAATATATTAAATTTAGACAATCAGTTAACTAAAATAAGCCTTGAAAGTATCCATATGCAAAGAATTTGAAAGCACAATAAGTTGTTCAAGAAAAGATTCTTTTTTAGGGGTGACAAAAATAGGACATAAAAATCCAGGGTGTATTTTATGAAAATCATTGGGTAAAAGATAGTTGAGATCACTTAAATATAGATAGTAACACATAAAAAGATTTAATGAACAAAATAATCAAAAGTTGTGTTTGGCCAGTTAGGATTTTTGAAACACTAATAGAGGGGAAAAAAGGAATAAGCAGAGAAAACACACAGGACCTTTTCTTCAAAGCCATAATAAGCCATTGTATGTAGTACTACGAGTGTAGGATATCCACGAAGCTGCTGCTCATCAGAAGATTAAGAAAAATATTACAGTCAAGGCTCTGATTAGGTGAGGAAAGTTTGGAAATGAGAGAGAAGACACTGGGAGATTTAACTCAGAGGATGCCATTGGCTGCAGTAGGAAAAATAGTATCAGAAGAATGACAAACATGGATGTCAGGTTGTACGAAACATAGAAATGGATTGGAGGAAAACAAACTACAACAGAGTGGAAGAATCATGCAGTGGTTCTCGGAATATGAAGCAGAAATGAGAGATGGGAAAGAAATATGATCAAAATCAGCTATATGTGGTGTATAGAACCATGTGAGAGATTTTGAAAGTTCTTTTATGATTCCCCAACTTTAGTAGTTGAGATTAAAATTAAAGCGGTAAGAAAGTGTCTACCTTGTATGAGCATTTCCTATATACAGAATATTTTTATGATATTCTTTTCTTAGGAAAGATAAGCAAACATAATTATATACTTAGCTTTTATATAACTAGTATATTTTGACTTAAGAAGTACTTGGAAATGAAAATGTGTTTTCAAGGCAGTAAGAAGCTAGCTGGAGAAATATTTTGATTTGGTCTCTAACGCAGATGTCAGCTTGGGTCCCCATCTATCAAGACTTACAGAAGATCAATCAGTTCAAAGCCTCATCCATTCTGTCCCCTGTGTTAGTCCTGATCACCTTCTGGCAGTTACATCCTACTCTGAGCTCAAGCTTCGGCAGGAAGAGTTCGATTTATTTGCGGCTGTATAACACGTCTCATGGAACAGGAGAAGTGCTTAGACTTTCCACAATAAACAAACAAAACAAATCCTTTGCTCCCTCAAAGGCTTTTAGTGGGAAACAGAGGATATTTGAAGAACCTTTGGCACTTCTTAAAAGACAAACATATGAAAAATGCGTAAACATCAGTGGCTTATAGTTTTTAATAATTCCTAGTGACCATGGTGACTTATGTTGTTGATGATAAAACTGATCGTAGAAAATGTGTTAGTCTGTGATCGAAGGTCTTAGTGATCTGTTATTAACTTGTTTCACTGCGTATTTTATGCTTTTGTGGTAGGCAGAATAATGGCCCCTCAAAGATGTCCACTTCCTAATCCTTGGAACCTACGAACATGTTACCTTACATGGGAATGGGATTTTGTAGATGCGATTAAATTAAGTGGAAGATCAAATTAGATTGAGGGGCAGATTATTCTGGATTTCCCAGGTGAGCCCAATCTAATCCCATAGGTTCTTAAAAGTGGAAAACCTTACCTGGCTGTGGTCAGAGGGTATTGTTACTAGGGAAGAATAGTTGGAGAAATGCAGGGATGCTGGCTTTGAAGATGGAGAAATGAGGCTATCTCTGGAAGCTGGAAAGGCAAGGAAATAGATTCTTCCTTAGAGCCTCTAGAAAGGAAAGCAGTCCTGCCAACCCCTGATTTTAGCCTGGAAGACCTGCATCAGACTTCTGACCTACAGAATGCAGAAATATATTTGTATTGTTTTAAGCCTCTAAATTTGTGGTCATTCATTACAGCAGCAATAGAAGACTAATACAGCCTTTTTCTACAGTGATCCAAGTTTCTTTACAAAAAAAAAAAAATGAGCAGAGATTGAGGATGAACTTCTTTCCTCTCTCACAATGACATATAGAGGAACGAAAGGGAAGTTTCCTGCCCTCCTTCTCCTTGAGGTGAGCCAGCGAGGAGAAAGTTTTTGAAGGTCAGTTTGCAAGAGCCTCCAGAGTCATAATATAGAATTTGGACCATGGGTATAGCCTCTTAAGGCTACCCATGTTTCATATTCGTATGTTTGGGTATTAAAATTATGGCAGTTAAAATATTTTAATCATTATTCTTTAGCCACTTTTGATATACACAGGAATCTGAAGATTTACATTTAAGAATTTGCTTGCAAAGCAGATTAATCATCAAACACACATTAGGAGAATATACTCCTCTCGTCCTCCCCTAACTCACCAGTAAATGCCAGAATTGCTGAATAAAAGATGAATATGGGGCACAAGAAGATGTTTATGGATACGTTTGTTAAATAGATTGCTAACCTAGTGTTTCATTTCAAAGTTAACAAATCTTCATACCCCAGTGAGAAAAATATTATAGACAGTTTACAGTAAGTGAGCAGAGGCGCAGAAAAGGTCATAATAAACCTAAGCCTGCTCTTGGTCACCCCTGAACTTTAAAGTTGGGGTGGAAAGAAATCTTAGAAGTTGTCCAGTCTAATACCCTCATTTTATGGACACCCAGGAAGCCTAAGACATTTATTCAAGTTCAAATAGCTAGTCGGTGACAGGGCTGATAATGAATTACTCCTGGTTTCTGCACTTTCCTCTTCATCACACCTCTATCTTTTCTCCTGCTTGTAAATCTCCTACATTAAATCTGCCAGGAAGTCCTGTTGATTCTCCCTTGGAATTATCTCTTAGATTTATTTTTTCTTCATTCCCTACCACATCGTCCTCATTTCATGCCTTAATTGCTACAACTGCCCTCTAACTAGTTTCTCTCAGCCCAATTCAACTTATACACTACCACCAGGCTGATCTGCCCTACACGCCACATTCATCATTTCACACCAGGACATCCAGAGCCTTCCACAGATGACATTCAAACTCTTTGGCATTCAATCCCCTGTATCGTCTGGTCTTCTTCATCTGTCCAGTTTACCTCCCAACTCCTAACACGAACTCTCTGTGCCAGTCAGTATGGTCTGCTTACACAGGCTCCCTCTCATTTCCACTCTCCTACACTGTTCATGTCATTTTCATGGCCTGAAATGTCCTTTTTTCTATTCTACCTGCAAAAATCACGTCAGCTCCTTAAGCCTATCTTAACACCTTCTTTCTTACTTTGACTCTTTCCAATAACTCCAACCACAGAGAATTACTCCCTCCCCTGAGTACTTTTAGTAAATGCTTCCCATGAATTATGTTTTAGCACCTGATGATATCCAATTTAGCTCTTCTTTGTATGTAGACTGTTTCTTGTATATAATGGAAAGATAGATCCATTTCACAGGTGTTAGAGTTGATTAGTGAGTCATCAGTGAATCAGCAGTGGTTGATTCCCTGGGATTGGATAATGTCCCTTGGGGAAGGCATACATAGGACTGTGAAAAGACTGAGAATGGAACCCGGTAAAGGGAGAAAAGAAGACTAGGGGCCAGAGGGAGATTATGAAAGAGAGGTCAGGGGACAGTCAGTGGAAGAAGAATTAGAGAGACAGTTTCATGGACTACTAGATAAATTTTGCATCTAGATTCGATTTCTCCAGAAACCAGCTTGTATATAAAAACTCTCATGGTAGAAAAATACAATAAACATGCAAGTACAGTCTAAGCAATTCTCATTTTAAAAAGACTTGAATATATAGTTTTTTTAATTAAAGTATAGTTGCTATACAATCTTATATAAATTACAGGTGTACAATACAGTGATTCATAATTTTTAAAGGTTATACTCCATTTATAGTTATTATAAAATATTTGCTATATTCCCATGTTGTAAAATATATCCTTATAACTTATACCTAATAGTTTGTACCTCCTAATGCCCTACTCCTATACTGCCCCTCCCCCCCCACTGGTAACCACTAGTTTGTTCTCTATATTTGTGAGACAAATACTGTATGATATCACTTACATGTGGAATCTAAAAAATAAAACAAACTAGTGAGTATAACAAAGAAGATAGAGTGTTGATGATGTTTCAAATATGTAACTAAAATAAATGGGATAAAAAAATTTCTTTGAATCAAAGAGCTGGTTTAAGAACAAAAAAAGAAGAAGAAAAGAGAGAAAGAGAAAATAATTTAGGCAGCCAAAAATGGCGGATAACAGCTAAGCTGTTTATTATAACTACACAGCAGGTTGTTGGCAAATTACTTCTCCCACCATGGAACAACTTAGTCTGACCAGGCTATTCTTTCAGGGAGACAAGTTGCTAATTGCACCTTGGCAGTGACCTTAAAAAAGTGCTGTGGCATTGAGAACAACCAAATTACTTGTGTTTATTATGCCAGCTAATTAGATGAGTCTTTGACTCAATGATAGTCTAGTTTAATTGAGTAAAGAGACTACCTACAGAAATCAATCAAGTCACCTGCCGTTATAGGTATATAAAGAGTCTAAAGGTGTTCTTTGGAAAACCAAATCAAGCGGTACGCAATCACATCCTCACTATCAGGAGGTAAAAATTAAAGCCCTGAATCATTCTAGAGCTGAAAATGTATGCCCCAGATGTATTCCACTGTATGTTTAGCTGGTGCAGCATTTATTCTCAATATAGCCAACTGCTTCAGTTGAAGAACATTAGGTGACCACTGAGCTGCCCGTTGAACCCAGGATTTTGCTAGAAACCAAAAGACAAACATTACAACTTCCATATTTTCATACAGAGCTACTTTCTATTTTTTTTTTTTTAAAGATTTATTTATTGATTGATTGCTATGTTGGGTCTTCGTTTCTGTGCTAGGGCCTTCTCCAGTTGCGGCGAGCGGGGGCCACTCCTCATCGCGGTGCGCGGGCCTCCCACTATCGCGGCCTCTCTTGTTGCGGAGCACAGGCTCCAGACGCGCAGGCTCAGTAGTGGTGGCCCACGGGCCCAGCTGCTCCGCGGCATGTGGGATCCTCCCAGACCAGGGCTCGAACCCATGTTCCCTGCACCGGCAGGCAGACTCTCAACCACTGCGCCACCAGGGAAGCCCTACTTTCTATTTTTTATAGAAAAAAAATAGAAAGGACAACTGGTAGTTCAAAAGTCCCCATGACATGCTCCATGTTACACTCTCCTATAAGAAAATGAAGCATACATTTATATTCTGAGTTTTCAATATAAAATTCAGATCAGAGCTCCTCCTTCTGCTGTCTGTGGCAAACGAAGGATAGCTACTATTAATGCTCGTAGTGGGTTGAATAATGTCCCTCTAAAATATAATGTTTCCTTGGAACCTCAGAATGTGACCTTATTTGGATATAGGATCTTTGCAGATCTAATTAGTTAAGTTAGAATGAGGTAATACTGGATTACAGTGGGTGTTAAACCCAATAACTGGTGTCCCTATAAGAAGAGAGAAAACACAGAGACATATACAGGGAAGAGGAGAGACTGCATTTTGACTCTTTATTTACCTTTTTTTTTTTTTTAGCTTCTGGGGAGTCTATTCACTGAAATGCCATCTCAGCATGGCCCCAGCTCTCCAAACTGCTCCCTGTGTGGGCACAGCTGGCATCTGCTTTGAGCATCGCCATGGGTATTCAACTGCCCAGGGGATGTTTTTTCTATTCTGTGACATTCCCAACCCTTAAAGGTCATATAGCAGTCTCATGCTGTAGAAATAAACCTACTGGAAACTGAGTTACTGCACAATGGGGCCCAAGAGCCACTGACGGTTTTCCTTAGACAAACGGCCTTTACTTTTTATTGCTTTTGGAAGCTGTATTTGTTAAAGCCTGACCTCTAATCTTACTGCATTAGTGTTCTTTCAAGAGTCTTAGATGCCTGGTCTCCATATAGGAGCTCTGTGTCTGGAGGTGGGTCTCTGGGTTTGGAGATCATTGGTTTGATAAGGCAAAGGATTGCTGCTCTTTTCTATGCCATGCAGTATAATGTGATGGTTCCAGGGACGGCTTGGAGGGCCAAGAGGGCATGTGTTCAAAGCTTGCTTGTTTGTCTTCTGCTCTTTAGCATGTTACTTAATACCTCCCACCTCAGTTTCTCTCCATCTTATAGAGTTACTGTAAATTTTAAATGACTGAAAACACATATGGGGCTTAGAAAAGTGCCTGGCACTTTATAAACACCAGACACATGTGACCTCTTACTATTTTATAAATATTTTATTAGTCAATTAAATTGAATGTTAATTTCCCCCCCCCCCCACCCCGGGCTGAGTTGGGTCTTAGTTGAGGCATGCAGGATCTTTCATTGTGGCGCTCGGGCTCTTCATTGTGGTGCGCGGGCTTAGTTTCCCTGCGGTATGTGGGATCTTAGTTCCCCGACCAGGGATTGAACCCTCGTCCCCTGCATTGGAAGGCGGATTCTTTTATTTATTTATTTATTTATTTATTTATTTATTTATTTATTTATTTATTTATTTAAGTTTTGGCTGTGTTGGGTCTTCGTTTCTGTGGGAGGGCTTTCTCTAGTTGCGGCAAGCGGGGGCCACTCTTCATCGCGGTGCGCGGGCCTCTCACTATCGCGGCCTCTCTTGCTGCGGAGCACAGGCTCCAGACGCGCAGGCTCAGTAGTTGTGGCTCACAGGCCCAGTTGCTCCGCGGCATGTGGGATCTTCCCAGACCAGGGCTCGAACCCGTGTCCCCTGCATTAGCAGGCAGATTCTGAACCACTGCGCCACCAGGGAAGCCCGGAAGGCGGATTCTTAACCACTGGACCCCCAGGGAAGTCCTGTGACCTCTTATTATTAATCATGTGTATTACATCTTGGATTGAGAGGCTCACTATACTAGGCCACTAATGAATAGACACATTTTAAAGCCAGTGAGTAGTATTCAAGTTTCTTGTGATCTTTTCCCGTCCACCTATTTTCAGAAAGCTGCTTTGGAGGTAGGGATGGTGATGCTATGCTGGGAGAAAAGTGAGAACCAACCTCTCAAAACTTTTCAGGAAATATTACTATTTATCCAGTCTGATCAAGTAACAATGTATAGTTCCTTTGGTTATTAGAGAAATGACATTGAAAGCACATATAAATTGTTAAATAATTATGATAAATAAAATAAAGTAGTTTCTTGCTTAGCACCTGACAAAATTTGTGCATGAAGAGGTTTATACAGAGAGGTAATTTGTTCTGATGAACCACAGTAAAAAGCTTTGAAGTATAGAGCAAAACAAAACATTGCTCCTGGCTTCTAAAGAGGGAGAAAGTCATGAGGAGGGTCATAGTATTCATTAACTACATGAGTATTCATTCAACTTGTTCCTTCGATTCACCCACTCATTCATCCAATGAAATATTTAGTCCCAACTGTGTGTCAAGTGTGGTTCTAAGTCCTCAGAATTCAATGACTGAGACTGTCCCAGATCTCAAGGAGCTCATTCAGAAGCAAAATGAATAGGCAGTGGGAAGAGGGCCCAGCATGTGCCTTAGCCAAAACATCTTCCGCCATAAAGTCCAAGATTGATTCAATATAGTGCACCGTGACTATCTGTAGAAAGCTATTTTAATACAGGATAAACACAGGCTTTTGAAGCCTGGAGCATCTAAAAGGGTATAGAGCCAATCAAAAAAGGAAGATCCCCTTCTGCTTGACCTTATTTTCCATCCAGTGGCTTCTCACACCTTTGTGGTTTTTAAATTTAGAGTCCATGTCCTCAGCCGAAACCCCAGTTTAAACTGGCAGAGGAGAGCCAACCAGCAGATCTTAGCTCCTAAACGGTTACTGAAGTGGAAATAGTGGGAACTCAAGGTGGTAATGAGAAGGCCAAATGGGCAGCAAAATAATATCTGTAGCAGAGAAGGTAGGGTAAAGGAGATGATACAACTAGAAGTGGACTGAATTGAATGTCTTGGTCTCTTCCAAGCAAGCAGGTCCTATGTCCCTGAATTAGATAATTCCAGCTTCTAAGGATTTAAAGATATTGAATAACAAGACCCTTCATCTTGCTACTCATTTCTACCTCATCATGTTAGTTTTCTAGGGATTTTGATGTAAGATTAGAGAACAAAGTTGAGTAGCTGGTGTGCTGATCAGGGTCCCAGAAGGAGGCAGACAACACACCCAAATTAAGATAATTTGAGGGGAATTTAATAAACAGGCTAATTACAAAGATGTGGCTGGGGTATAGGGAACCAAGGGATAGTGAAGCTACCTGGAGCTGGAACAGTGGGGCTGTTATGACTTGTAGGTTTGAAGGGATGAGGGAGCAGAGGTGTTATCAGAAACCAGAAGGAGAGAGAGTCATACAGAGTAGGTACCCTTGAGGGGACCTTCTAGCCAAGGATCCAACCAAACCAAAGTGGTCTTATAGGGAAGGACTCAGGGTAACAAATCCCTTGGCCTCATTCTCTTCCCTTTCTCCTGTTTCCTGCTAGCGCTTCCCATTGCTGAACCCAAGCAGAAGCCAGAAAGTGTGGGAATCTATTGATATTGTTCATGTTACATACAGTCTCCATGGAGAAGAGCTCAGAGAAGAGAAGGAAGAGTAGATCTGAAGAGGCCGTTGAAAGCTACAACAGCTTATATTTGTAAATTTTATTTACACAGTGTTTTCTATGCACAGCAGCTGGACTAGCAAGTTTAAAACCTATAAATCCATGATCCACAAAGGTCAACACCAGAATGGTGTCATAGGCAGAAAAGCACAGTCCATGCAATCAACAGTCATTTCAAAACGGCTAGTCTTTTACTTGGTTTTCTCAGACACCCTGAAGGGATAAGCAGACCAAGAATGTTTCTTAAAAATCTGTGTTTCAGTCATAGTTTCTTCTATGTTTCCTATGCCTCTCTCCTCAACACCTGCCCTTTCTCCTCCTGAAATCTCCTCCAGCAATTCATTCTACATTTAACCTTTGTCCACCCCTCTTTCTCCACACTTGCCTCTTGTTCTACTATGAAACCCCCAAATCCTTTGATCTTCTAAGGTAGGGAGGACCCTTGTTAGAGGGTGAAAGAGAGAAAAATCTGCAAGAGTGACACACTGGGTAGGGTTCCAGTGGGCAGGGGAGAGGAAAGCTTCAATATAGTCAAAGATTTTTATCCCATTTTACAAATGTAGGAGGTGCCTGGAGAGGCTGAGTGGTCAAGATCTGGTGAATTGTGCCAAAGAATTTTCTGGGCTAAAGGGCCTAAATTCAGTCTTAATATTGAGGATTCCACCTGTCTGATGACTCTGAGATAAGATGATAAATGAGACTGTCTTTTCAAAAGACCCACTGAAATCAATGCCATTTAGGGAAAAGCATGTGATCATTTAAATGATTAACCTCAGGATTTATTCACACACGAGACTGAAGTTCAGTAATGCCTGAAGCAGGAGTCAGCCCTCTCTCCTTCTGGCTCCAGAGATGGAGTCAACAAGCCTCGGAAAGCAAGTGGCTGTCAAAATCCTTATTGTGAACATAGATTCCATGAGGATAAAATCCCAGGGCAAGGCAAAATCAATGATAGTCTGGTCATGATCTCTAATAACTGCCATAACGGATTTGTTTTTTTTGAAAATAATTCCAACAGTGATGGGTATATGTGCAGGGATCTGTATTTACCCCTCCAGTTCAACTAATGTTTACCAAAAAACCCCAAAAATCAAAAAATTAGCATACTAGAAAATGTGACTTCAGAAAAAATATCTGCCCCTGTGGATAGCCTACCATATGGTAGTCACTGTGATGCCTTTTCTAGTTCAGATCAGCTGGCTTATGTAGTGTGTATACAAATATTCCCATTTTACACACATAGAGATGTTATACCACTGCCCACACCTGCACACCTAGTAAATGGCAGAATTAAGATTTAGAACCATGTGGTCAGTTTAAGATCTACATTATTTCTATCTTGTGGGTGTTTTGCTGCTAGAAGCATAATCTGTGTTCGTCAATTAGATCAGTCTCAACATTGGGAGATTAGAAACAAATCAAACTTCTTTAAAACCAGAGTCAGATATTAGAAAAAGGTGTTCCTTTTGCATTCTGTTATGATCATTCATGCTCACATCTTTCTTTTTCCTTGTGTTTTCCAGTGAATTCGAGTGTATTTTACTTAAGCGAATGGAGTAGGCTTTGGGATCAGATAAAATGCTTCTGGAACTTACTAGGCCAATAGTGAAATATCAGACTGTTTCCTCATTTTTAAAAGAGAGATAACTTTTCACATTTTATATAAGGATTAGAAATAATAGATGTAAAGTATCTGGCACCATTTGGATAGCTTAAAAATGGTAGCTATTATTCTGGCTTATGAAATAATTCTGGTAAAGAGACTCAAGGCTGCTGTCTGCTTATTTGCCTTGGAGTCCTAAGTTGATGTGTGAGTTTTGCCGAGCAATAATCTTTATGGAAGCTGCAAAGAACAAAGAGCTTTATTTTGGTATCTTAGGAATCGCAATTTGGGAGACGCAGATTTGGGTAACACTGAGAGTGTTCTGGGGAAGAGAAAGTGTCAGGGGCTTATAGAGGCAAAACCCACAAGATCGTTAAAGTTGTCTGGCAAGAATTATGATTGACTCTGATGTAAGAAAGAAAACGTTTGTCCTTTAAAGGATAGGTTTTCACGAGTTACTTAGGGTAAGGGTCCAATAAGTATCTTGAGTTTCTGAAACATTAGGCAGATGTTCTGGATGCCTGGTCTTAATTCCATCTGGTCAGATTCCATCCAGGCTGATATGTGCATAAGTCACACTTCCTCAATGGCTTCCCAGCTCTATTTTAGAGAGCTCTCTTAGCAATACCAACTCCATTTTGATTTTCCTTTCACAGCATGGAAGTATACTGACTCCTAAAAGAGGGTGTTAAGTATGCCAGCTCCAGCTGTGCCTGTGCTCTAGGCCTATACATACACCTCATCTAATGTCACTGCAAGGCTCAAAGATGATATATATTTTTAGAGTTCTAAAATAAAAATGCTGTTGCATTGAATAGCTTATTAACTTTGCATTTATCTGTGGACTTGGAAGCTGAACGGCAAATTAAAAGAAAGATTTTCATTGAAAGACAGTGATCAAAGAAATAGAATGATCCATAGATCTAATGTGTGTTGTCATACTTATCAAATAGGATTAAACCATTAGGGGGCTTTTATTTCAAAGACTTGAGGGCTTCCAGTCTTGTTAATAATATAAAATACAAAATAGATACCTAATATGAGTTGTAATATGGTGTCTAGCACAAAATTACATGCAATAGATTTTTAAATTACCAAATTGTTATATAAGTAGTAATATTTCATATATAGGCACACAAACACATATATACCAGCACAAAACTGATGTCAGCAGACTCTTCAGAATATTTAGTGATAGAGATTACAATTCCAATATGGTTTAGTGGCCCAGACCCAAGTCAATTCCCAGTCCATCATTTGAGTATTGCTATCTCATCTTCTCTTTCTGCTCAGTATTGCCTTAGCTGAAAATTAAGTGGGTTCCTATCAATGAATCATAGTTTTCAATAGAATATAGAATAATTTTGGAAGCATTAATTTAAGCTGACTGATTTAAGGATATTATATTTTGACTTCTAGGAATAAAAGCATTCCAAAAGAGCCTAGAAGTGCTGAAGAAGAAAAAGTAGGAAAAATTTGAAACTTGAAAAGGCAAATACCTATAGGCTATTCATTCTCCAAATTAATCACACCAGAACTCAGAGCTAGAAGCCTGAGAGAAAGGAAACGGACCACCTAAATCCTTCCCTGGATTTGTTTTCAAGATTAAAACTAAATCAAAGATAAATAATACAAGATGGAGTAAATGAACTGAGAAGTTTTAGAAGGTCAAGTAGGCGAAATTCAAAGAAAGATTATTTCAAACATTTTACAATTAATTTTCTCTGTTTATTCCTAGTTCTGCTTCTTTTAGAGTGAACACAGTAAAACATTTGTAGTCTTCTACTCTTCTAAGGGCAAATATTACTCAAATCGTACCTCTACCTGAGAGAGTGTAAAATGAACATTTTATGTTCTGTACCAGTTTTACCCTGGATTCAAGACACAATACTTTGATTCATAATAGCGTCTATTCTCATCTGTCAGCAATGGTGTTGATCATATGGTGCACGGTAAGACAGACACAAGATTTCCAAATGTCATAAGGTATTTTAGAGGCATGAATTTTACGAAATAAAAAAGTCACGTTAGAATCCTGTTGCTCAGCAAGTTGAACCTAGCTGTGCTCAGAGTTTCTGACAACAGGAAACTTCATTCATTGCTCTACAGTGAACACACATGACACTTAGTAGGAGCAGAGCCTATTACCCAAAATACCAGGCAGACAGATCTCTCTGCAAATGCTCTAGAAGTATATACATAGACATTTGGGGATGGACATGTATGCAAATTCACTTGCTCTTTAAGCTTAAACTTTCCCATTCCTTGTTCAAAGCTATGAATTTGTAGCATGAATGAGAATGTCAATAGACTAAGAGACAATCATAGTTATTTGTGTTATCACAGAGATAAGAGAGAGGAAACTAATACAGGTGGCATTGTAGAGGAGTGCAGAATGAATAGTCTTTTCAATAAATGGTGCTGGGAGAAATTAATACCAACTTGGGAAAAAGAGAAATTTGACCCTATTTCAAATTGTACACAAAAATCAGTTTTATGTATATAGTAGTAATAGATCTAAATATGAAAAGCAAACAATAAGTCTCCTAGAAGATAACATAAGACCAAATCTTCATTATATATGGGTAGGAATACATTTTTTAAACAGTACACACACAAAAAAATACTAACCATAAAGGAGATGATTGATTAAACTTTACTACAAAAAATTAAGATCTTTGGCTTCTCAAAGACACTATTAAGTGAGCAAGAAAGCAGCCACAAATTGGGTAAAGATTACTGGCAACATGTATAAGTAACAAAGCACTGTTATCCAGAACATTTAATTAGCATATAACATTGTATTAGTTTAAGGTGTACAACGTAATGAGTTGACATGTGTATATATTGTGAAGTGATTACCACATCCATCACTTTACATAGTTATGAATTGTTTTTTTCTTGTGATGAAGACTTTTTAGATCTACTTTCTCAGCAACTGTCCAATGTATACTACAGTATTGTTAACTATAGTCACCATACTGTACATTACATCCCCAGAACTTATTTATCTTAAAACCGGAAGTTGGTACCTTTTGATCAACTTAAGAACCTTTTAAGAACTGCAGATATGACAATATCAAATGTGGATGAGGACGTGAAGGCATGGGGGCTCCCATACACTTTTCTGGGGGGGGTGTTGTAAATTGGAAAAATTGCAACAGTCACTTTGGAAGACACTTTGGAAGAGCTATGGTTGAAGATACACATGCCTTGAGACCAACAGTTCCACATCTAGAAATGTGTGGTTATGTATAGCAAAATACATCTACAAGATTATTCCTAGGAATGTTGTTTATAAAGTTCATCAACAGTTAAATGGAAAAATAGATTGTGGTATAATCATAGGACAAAATACTATAAAGCAATGAAACTGAAAGAACTACAGCTACATGCAGTTACAAGGGAATGTTGAGCAAAAGAATCCAGAGACAAAAGGAGACATAATATATGCTTTCACTTACATGAAGCTCAAAAACAGGCAAAGCTAAACTATTGCTCAGGGATTTGTGCTTAGGTAGTAAAATCATACTTTGAAAAGGAAGCAAATAATTAGTTAAGTATCAAGTTATGGTTAACCTTTAAGGGGGAGGAAAAGAAGGAACAGTGAATAGGAGGGATTATGCATGGGCTTCCGAATGACATGTAATATGCTATTTCTTCACCAGATTATTTGGGTGCTTCCTTTGTGATAAATCAAAGCCTTTGTTGTGCATTTTTTGGTGTAGGTGTTTTATTTCACAAAAAAAAGTTAAAAAAAAAAAAAAAAAAAACCTGGCATGTGTGGGAGACAGAAATTCTGATTTCGTTTTTTTTTTTTTCTGGTTTTTATTCTTCAATTTGTTAATATGGTGTATCACATTGATTGATTTGCGTATATTGAAGAATCCTTGCATCCCTGGGATAAATCTCACTTGATCATGGTGTATGACCCTTTAAATGTGTTGTTGGATTCTGTTTGCTAGTATTTTGTTGAGGATTTTTGCATCTATATTCATCAGTGATATTGGTCTGTAATTTCCTTTTTTCGTAGTATCTTTGTCTGGTTTTGGTATCAGGGTGATGGTGGCCTCATAGAATGAGACGGGGAGTGTTCCTTCCTCTGCAATTTTTTGGAAGAGTTTGAGAAGGATGAGTGTTAGCTCTTCTCTAAATGTTTGATAAATTCACCTGTGAAGCCATCTGGTCCTGCAGTTTTGTTTGTTGGAAGATTTTTAATCACCATTTTAATTTCATTCCTTGTGATTTGTCTGTTCATATTTTCTATTTCTTCCTGGTTCAGTCTTGGAAGGTTATACCTTTCTAAGAATTTGTCCATTTCTTCCAGGCTGTCCATTTTATTGGCATAGAGTTGCTTGTAGTAGTCCCTTGGGATGCTTTGTATTTCTGTGGTGTCTGTTTTAACTTCTCCTTTTTCATTTATAATTTTATAGATTTGAGTCCTCTCCCTCTTTTTCTTGATGAGTCTGGCTAATGGTTTATCAATTTTGTTTACCTTCTCAAAGAACCAGCCTTTAGTTTTATTGATCTTTGCTATTGTTTTCATTGTTTCTATTTCATTTATTTCTGCTCTGATCTTTATGATTTCTTTCCTTCTACTAACTTTGGGTTTTGTTTGTTCTTCTTTCTCTAGTTCCTTTAGGTGTAAGGTTAGATTGTTTATTTGAGATTTTTCTTGTTTCTTGAGGTAGGCTTTTATTGCTATAAAATTCCCTCTTAGAACTGCTTTTGCTGCATCCCATAGGTTTTGGATCATCGTGTTTTCCTTGTCATTTGTCTCTAGGTGTTTTTTGATTTCCTCTTTGATTTCTTCAGTGATCTCTTGGTTATTTAGTAACATATTGTTTAGCTTCCATGTGTTTGTGTTTTTTACGTTTTTTTCCCTGTAATTGACTTCTAATCTCATAGCATTGTGGTCAGAAAAGATGCTTGATATGATTTCAATTTTCTTAAATTTACTGAGGCGTGATTTGTGACCCAAGATGTGATCTATCCTGGAGAATGTTCCATGAGCCCTTGAGAAGAAAGTGTAATCTAGTGTTTTTGGATGGAATTTCCTATAAATATCAATTAAATCTATCTGGTCTATTGTGTCATTTAAAGCTTGTGTTCCCTTATTAATTTTCTGTTTGGATGATCTGTCCATTGGTGTAAGTGAGGTGTTAAAGTCCCCCACTATTATTGTGTTACTGTCAATTTCCTCTTTTATAGCTGTTAGCAGCTGCCTTATGTATTGAGGTGCTCCTATGTTGGGTGCATATATATTTATAATTGTTATATCTTCTTCTTGGATTGATCCCTTGATCATTATGTAGTGTCCTTCCTTGTCTCTTGTAACATCCTTTATTTTAAAGTCTATTTTATCTGATATGAGTATTGCTACTCCAGCTTTCTTTTGATTTCCATTTGCATGGAATATCTTTTTCCATCCCCTCACTTTCAGTCTGTATGTGTCCGTAGGTCTGAAGTGGGTCTCTTGTAGACAGCATATATATGGGTCTTGGTTTTGTATCCATTCAGCAAGCCTGTGTCTTTTGGTTGGAGCATTTAATCCATTCACATTTAAGGTAATTATCGATATGTATGTTCCTATTACCATTTTCTTAATTGTTTTGGGTTTGTTTTTGTAGGTCCTTTTCTTCTCTTGTGTTTCCCACTTAGAGAAGTTCCTTTAGGATTTGTTGTAGAGCTGGTTTGGTGGTGCTGAATTCTCTTAGCTTTTGCTTGTCTGTAAAGCTTTTGATTTTTCCTTCGAATCTGAATGAGATCCTTGCCAGGTAGAGTAATCTTGGTTGTAGGTTCTTCCCTTTCATTACTTTAAATATATCATGCCACTCCCTTCTGGCTTGTAGAGTTTCTGCTGAGAAATCAGCTGTTAACCTTATGGGAGTTCCCTTGTATGTTATTTGTCATTTTTCCCTTGTTGCTTTCAATAATTTTTCTTTGTCTTTAATTTTTGTCAATTTGACTACTATGTGTCTTGGTGTGTTTCTCCTTGAGTTTATCCTGCTGGGGACTCTCTGAGCTTCCTGGACTTGGGTGGCTATTTCCTTTCGCTGTTAGGGAAGTTTTTGACCATAATCTCTTCAAATATTTTCTCGGGTCCTTCCTCTCTCTAATCCCCTTCTGGGACCCCTATAATGCAAATGTTGTTGCATTTAATGTTGTCCCAGAGGCCTCTTAGGCTGTCTTCATTTCTTTCCATTCTTTTTTCTTTATTCTGTTCTGCGGCAGTGAATTCCATCATTCTGTCTTCCAGGTCAGTTATCCGTTCTTCTGCCTCAGTTATTCTGCTATTCATTCCTTCTAGTGTGTTTTTCATTTTAGTTATTGTATTGTTCATCTTTGTTTGTTTGTTCTTTAATTCTTCTAGGTGTTTGTTCTTTAATTCTTCTAGCTCTTTGTTAAACATTTCTTGCATCTTCTCGATCTTTGCCTCCATTCTTTTTCCAAGGTCCTGGATCATCTTCACTATCATTATTCTGAATTCTTTTTCTGGAAGGTTGCCTATCTCCACTTCATTTAGTTGTTTTTCTGGGGTTCTATCTTGTTCCTTCATCTGGTACATAGCTCCCTGCCTTTTCATCTTGCCTATCTTTCTGTGAATGTGGTTTTTGTTCCACAGGCTGCAAGATTGTAGTTCTTCTTGCTTCTGCTGTCTGCCCTCTGGTGTGATTTCATTTTTAATATGCTTCAGTTACTGGGATTAGGTCAGGGAGTATAACTTACTGTTACTGCTTCAGTGTTTCCATTGATTTCTTTTAATTATCACCATGCAAAGTATGGTTACAGAGAGAAAAAATGTTGGGGGCTTTCTAATCAATTTCACCAGTGTGTTTCCTGACAGAATAAAATGACAATTTGAAAATACAATTTGATGCTAAGAAAAAGGCATGTGGTGCTGTGCTCCAAATAAATCACAGTTTTCAGTGGAACCATCAAAATAATATCATGGTTGTGAAAAACTTACCACTTATTTGGTAGAAGTGACTTTGCACAGTTTTTGCTTATATCTTCTCATCTCATCCACTCAGTGATCAGAGACTCACTGTGCAGTTGGAGGTAGTCTTAACATTCCTCTTTGCTGTGCCCACACAAGTCACAGAGTTTGCAAGATTGCTAGTCCAGTTAATGGAGGCTATATCATTGAGAAGTACTTATCTCACTAGCAGCATTGACATTTATTTCAGAGTTCTAATTAGCACTCATGAATTACTGGACTCTCTTTTCCTGTATATCTCAACTAAAAGTCAAATACTCAAACTAATGCACCTGGGAGAAAGAAAATGTAGTATACGTATAACTTATTCTTTTGATTTCACTGTATTTCCTAAGTTGTTTCTTTTTCCAATTTAAATGGAGAACTTCTGGCTTTATTTAGGCCATTTGTACATGAGGATTTGCTTAGCCTCTTTCAGTAATATAACAGAAATAACTACAAAAATGTAAAACCTCTTTTATTTTTTCCTGGTGACATATGCTTTTATTCCCATCACTTTTACTTTGAAGCAATCCATAGCTTTCCAATTTCACATAACTTCCTATGTCCGGAGCATATTATCATATTCTTTTAAAAGAGGTAACTGGAGAAAATTATTAAAGCTAAATTTTCTCTTCATAGAGCTCATTATTACATTTTGGAAAATGTAGTAAATGTCAACACTCAATGATTGAAACTACCAAAATAAATTAGGAAGTATCTACTATTAACACAAAGACGTTTGAGTCTTCAGTAGTTAAATTGGGTTGTTTCTTATTCTGACCCAAGTAGAACATGTCTGCAGAAAAATTAGAAAGCTCAGAACAAAAACACAAAGGTATTAGCCAGGGATACCACTTTTTTGGTGTAACTTCTTCTAAATTCTTTGCTATATATGAAAGTGGGTACGTTTACTTGTATGTATACATTTACTTGTGTGCATAAACCCACATACATTTATTTTGTTTAAAGGAATAACAATTTATTATTTAACAATAAATGCAATTATTTATTAATTATCTAAATACTGCCTACTCCCAATAGCCGTTTCAGGTGATCAGCCACAGAGCAGAACACTCAAAGGACTGAAGGGCAAGTAGAAAGGGCAAAGGCCCACTGTATAATTACTATGAAACTCTCCAATCACACATCGGGCTATATTGGTGAATAACACACCATGATTTTCTAGGTAAATCTCCAGAATTGAATCATCTCCTTGAAAGAAATTATTTTAATTTGGGGATGTAAAATAGCAAAGCCAGTAAAAGCCCTACTGACATGAGCAGTAAGAAGACATAATTTTAAACACGAACTGAAGGAAGTTTGTGTGAATACAAATGCAAAGCCTGCAGAGCAACTTTCTTAGGTCAGCAAGAGAGCATTGCAAAGCTGCTGTGATAACACCGAGAATCACTGGACATTGTTTGTATGGCAATGTTACGATACGTCACATTTGCATAATGTTTGATTGTAACCATTTTGAACATTTGATCTTTATGCTGTCTGTGCCATATGTAGCAATGAAGATACTTAAGTTAGGGAGTCTCATGGTCAGGGAAATTTTGCTGAGTGGAAGAGAAAAAAAATCTTTCCTCTACCTTAGTAGGTTCTTCTGGCTGGTCTAAGAATTAAATTGACAGTTTAAAAGGAGAGAGTAAAATCTAATTACATATATGCAGGGAATCTGAACATGAGAGATTCCAAAGACAGTAAGACAAAATGAGGTCTCTATTGTCATTCTAGACTGGGGTCTGGGACTTCAAAGGGAAGGAAGGTAATTCACAGGAAGATGAATTAAGAGCAAATGTTTGGTAAACAAATGTTTGCTGTGCCATGCAGAGACAATGGGACCCAGAGAGGAATTTTAACAGATTTTGCTAGGTTCTTCCCTGTCTACCACGCCTACTTCATATTATACTATAGATATCTCTGGTGATAGTTCTCTTTCCTGGAATAGGCCCTCTATCTAAATTCTTTTAGACAGTTAAGTGGGAGGTGAAAAGAAAACCTTCCTTCGTCTTCTGTATCTTTCTCATGCCAAAGAGACACATTTGGGGGTGGCAAATTTTGCTTCCCTACAGCTGCTACAGGCCCATGGGTACTTCCTCAGATGCCCAAAATCTCTGGTTGATATATGCAGTAAATTCATCCAGCAAATTTACTACTTTAACCATTATTAGGAACACATTATTTGCTAGATGACTTACCACTGATTGTAAGAAACCACAGTAAATTTTCAATTAGATATTTTTGCTAAATACTGTGTGTGTGTGTGTAAGTGTGTATACAATGTGATATACAGAGAAAAAAGTGGCTCTGAGGACTGAGAGGCGGAAAGGATAAAAAGGAGAAAGAACCAAAACATGTAACTTTAGGAGTCAGAAGGTATTTTTGATTGCCTTCACTTGTAATAAAGAAAGACATTCTGATCCTGAATTTGGTTCACCTCAATCAATTCCAGCAATTTTTTTTGTTGTATCCGGTCTACAAAGACAGGACAGCTGTAATCTTTCATATTTCTCCTCTTTCAGGAAGGGTGCTATGTGGGGAACATTTTATGAAAAAAGAATCAATATTTAGAGGGCATCTTCACTTTAGAAAGGTGGGGATGATCCTAAATCTAATGTATCTGACATGCAATTCTTTTTCTCCTGGGATGTATGAAGGTTGCAAATGAAATACATTTCCCCCCCTTGGAATAAATAACCTTTACTTGTGGGAAAACTGTACAAGGTGAAAACAGAATATGTGTAGCTTTATGATATGTTACAGTTTTACAGCTGGTGTGAAAATTTTCATTTGGGATGTTTGGTCCAATTCAGCATCAAAATTCAATCATCATCCACATGCAGACAATACAAGCATAAATACATGTGTTGCTTACTTATGGAGTCTAAATTTAAAATGTGAAAACACAGAAGGTTTGGTTTGATTATTTTCTGAGGCAAAAAAATCTATTTTTAAAAGTCTTTCCTGAAGGTCATGGCCTGTTCTTGAGCTGATTTAAACTCATGGGAAATGATTTTTTCCCCTCTGAAACCATCCCCTTCCCATTTTCCCTCACCTTAGGGAATGCTTCTCTCTTCTCTTCCATTGATTTGCATACTCATTCACCAGCTCCATGTCCCGCACCAGCCTTTTCTTGATTGAAAGAGAGGTTGAGTGACAGGTGTGTCTCGGGCTCCCCGGCTTCTGATCCCGCCTTATAGATGGGGCTTGTCAACTTCCTGACACACGCTCTTTGTTCCCTGAACACTTTTCTTTCAAGCTCTTTATTTCTGAAATCATTTTATTTGGGATTTTTCTCTTGCTCTCTTTTGATTTTTGTCTTAGTGATTGCATAATTATGTTAATTTTTACAGAGTTGTAGGTTGGCCATTCTCTCCTATACTTTTAATTACATTTTCAGTTATAAAATAATAAAAATTTATGGCTTTTTTAAAAAGTTAAATGGTACCAAAGTACATAAAGTAAAATGTAAAATTTCACACATTTATTCCAAAATCTCATTGATCAGAGGTAGCTGTAGTAAGTTTTATATATATCTATATATAATATATGCATATAATACATATAAATATATATTTTTATATTTGTATGAAAGTAAACACACTTCTTTTATTACTTTTTAAACAATGCTCAACCTGCTTTCCATTATGGAGACCAACTAAAATGAACGCTGTCAGGCAAGGAAGCTGGGACTCAAACTTCTTTTTTTACTTTTTAAAATTTGGAAACCTATCTTCTATTAGTGGACAAACATTTATGGGTATGAATAAATGAAATATAAACTCCTAGAAGTGGATTTCAGTGTCAAAGTGTATTGACATTGAAAAGTTTGGAAGATATTGCCAGATGGCTTCCTAAAGCTTATCCTAATATATACTCTATCAAAAGTTTATAAAAGGGATGCTTTTCCATTTCCCAACAAGTAAGAGGGGTACTAACAACCTTTGTAAACGTGTGAAAATAGCATATTATGGTTTTAGTTTGAATTTGATTTATTTTTAGTGACATTAAATATCTTTCCACATATTTTGACCATATGTATTTTTTTCCTGTAACATACATTCTTATATCCTTTGTTCATTTCTATTTTCTTTTTGGTCATGCCTTTGTCCTAATTGTTGCCACTTTTCATTAAACTGTAATTTAAAACTCTGTACATGTTGCTATTCTCAGGATCAATTTTTTTAAAATTTCATATGTGTAAATTTTCCTTTATAATTTCTGGGTTTTATATCATACCTAAAAGGCCTTCCCCCACTTTAAAATTATAAACACATTTCGTTGTTGATCTTTGGGTCTCCAATGCTGGCCTCCCTCCTTTCCTCCCTACCCCTTCCCTCCCTTCTTCCTTTCCTCCTTCTCTCACTTCTTTTATTTCCTTCTAACATTTGAATATTTGCCTCATCTAGAATTTATTTTGGCATAAGAAGTAACGCAAGGACTCATGCTTTTCCTTAAACAACTGACCAGTTGTCCTACACAATTTACTAAATTATCCATCTTTTCTCCATTCCTTTAAAATGCCACAATATCAAGATGTTTAAACAAATAATTTTTGTTTTTTAAAAATTTACCATGTTAACTTTTTTTTTTTTTTAAGAATTTCACTTTATTTATTTATTTATTTAATTTTGGCTGTGTTGGGTCTTCGTTTCTGTGTGAGGGCTTTCTCTGGTTGCAGCAAGTGGGGGCCACTCTTCATCGCGGTGCGCGGGCCCCTCCTCATCGCGGCCTCTCTTGTTGCGGAGCACAGGCTCCAGACGCGCGGGCTCAGTAGTTGTGGCTCACGGACCTAGTTGCTCTGCGGCATGTGGGATCTTCCCAGACCAGGGCTCGAACCCGTGTCCCCTGCATTGGCAGGCAGATTCTCAACCACTGCGCCACCAGGGAAGCCCCTACACAAATAATTTGACCTGAACTTTTAAAAATGGGTTTTTGTCTTAGTTTGCTCAGGTTGCCATCACAAAATATCACAGACTGGGTGACTTAAACAACAGAAATGTATTTCTCATGGTTCTTGAGGTTGGAAGCACCAGACCAGAGTGCCAGCGTGGCAGGGTGCTGCTGAGAGCTCTCCTCCTGGCCTGCTGGCAGCCACCATCGGGCTGTGTCCTCACATGGCAGAGGAAGAGAGCTTGAGCTCTGGTTTCTTCCTCTTCTTATAAAGACAGTCTCATCATGGGGGCACCATCCTCATGACATCATCGAAACCTAATTACCTCTTTAAGGCCCCATCTCCAAGTACCATCACATTGAGGGTTAGGGCTTCAACATGTGAATTTTGGGGAGACAAAAACATTCAGTCCATAACAGTTTTCAAGAAGCATTAAATAAAAGATATCAGACTCTGTTCAAGAACAATAAAAGGCCTTATTTTATTCCTTCAATTCTATTTAGCACATATTGTATTCCAGTCAATATGCTCCAAAAATGAATGGGGCCATATCTCTCTGACAAACAGCCATAATCTTTGTGGCAACTGCGGTAAACCAACAATGACAACACAATGAGTTAACAACTTACAACAGAGCTGTGCATTCATTCACACATCAGCTGGACAGGTGCCTGTGGAGAGGCCCATGTGGAACTTTGTCCCATGAAGACCCGCCCCAGGGCAGTGAGCCTTGACTGAGCCTTGGGCAAAGTGTAAGGTGACTTTTCCAGGGTACCCAGCAAAATGACCTGAACAGATTCACAATACTTCTAACTATCAAATAAATGTCGCATGTAAATACTCCAGGAGGTAGGAAAGAATGTGATAAAATCTAGCATTATTGTGAGCTTACAAACTCTTCTGGAGCAAAGATTTTCATTAGATGTGAATTAAAAAAATAAAGCTTGAGGGACATTTGAGTTTCCTCTTGGGAACTTATTATCACTCCTTTTCAAAGGTTTCCTCATTAAAAAAAACTTCTAGGAATAGGCAATGAATAATTAAGGAATAACAAATTTCTGTTCCATAGGATATGATAGGGACCAATTCTGCCTGAGAAAGCAGTAAGCCATATAAATATTGTATCTGGGTCAACAAACGCCTGTTCAAAACTATTTGTGCTATTTGCTGTTTACTCTGATTACCTTGGATAATAGTCACTAGGCAGCAGACCGGTTTGCTCCGTTGTACATGGTACGGTGGCTGTAAGTTAAGTTGCTATAGAACATGTCAAGGCCTGCTCTCCATTATGGAGATCAACTAAAATGAACGCTGTCAGGCAAGGAAGCTGGGAATCAAGTGAGAGCAGAGCATGTGGGTGAGAGCACTTTGCATTTTCCAATGCTTTATACAAGTATATCGGCAACGTTACTCGTTTACTTTGATTAAACTAATTTATGGCAGATTAAAGGGAAATTTTATATACATATACATACATACATATATACATATACATATATATAGTTGACCCTTGAACAATATGAGTTTGAACCACACAGGCCCACTTATAGCAATTTTTTTTTCAAAAATTAAGTACTATGTGATCTGTGGTTGGTTGAATCCCTGGATGTGCAACAGAGGATATAGGCCAACTGTAGTTATATGTGGATTTTCAACTGCATGGATAATTGGGGTCCCTAACCCCTGAAATTGTTCAAGGGTTAACTGTATATACCATGTATTCTTTTAAATGAATGTGTGTCTCACCTATCTCTGCAAATGTCTGTGCAAGTAACCTACTGATGTCCTGGAAACCATCTTCTTCTGCTGTAATATGTGTGAAGCTGATAACCAGGGAAATCCTGGCAGAACACTAGGTGTTTTTTTTTTCTTAACTTTTCATTGAAGAATAAGCTTAAAAAGTGCACCAATCAAGTATATAGGTTGATGAATTTAACAAACTGAATACATCTTTATAATTAGTGCCCAGCATAAAAATAAAAGTCAATCCTAAGGTGACAGGTTTGTTTTTTTTTTTTAACTTTTTTTTTTTTTAAGATTTATTTATTTTATTGATTGATTGCTATGTTGGGTCTTCGTTTCTGTGCGAGGGCTTTCTCTAGTTGCGGCAAGCGGGGGCCACTCTTCATTGTGGTGCGCGGGCCTCTCACTTTCGCGGCCTCTCTTGTTGTGGAGCACAGGCTCCAGACGCGCAGGCTCAGTAGTTGTGGCTCATGGGACTAGTTGCTCCACGGCATGTGGGATCCTCCCAGACCAGGGCTCGAACCCGTGTCCCCTGCCTTAGCAGGCAGATTCTCAACCACTGCACCACCAGGGAAGCCCAAGGTGACAGTTTTAATAGTACAACAGGCTTGAGGGTAAGGTTAGGGTGGGCATATTTGATCATGAGGCATAGGAAGCACAGAAAGGATGAAATTAAGGATTCTGCCATAAGGAGATTCTTCCCACCTTTCCTGCTTCAAGACAGAGATGCTCACAATATACTTAAGGAAACACAAAGAGCCAGAGGAAGTGTTTCAGTGTTCTTAGAAAGACATATTTGCAGAATTGGAAGGTGCCTCATTTTGAGCACTTGTGTGGACACTACTCAGCAGACACCTACAACTGATGAGTATGTCTGATGAAGACCACAATCTGAGCATTTTGAAGCAGACTGGGAACACTTCGCATTTAATATTACATTAAATCACAACTCAGGACATATCCGGTCCAGTATGAATACTGGCTCATGTGTGTGGACCGTAGATGCAGATCAGGGATGCAGCAGGAGGAGAAGAGCAAAGAAAGAGATGAGGATCTACTTAATAAAAACGTCATCATCCTTGCTTTGTTATCTGTAGTTTGTGTACATATTTTTGTGTGTTGTATTTACTGACACTGGTCATATTATAATGTGAGTTCTATGTTTTTCAAATGGTCATTTTGTGTTGCTTTTTAAAGTCCTCAGTTAAAAACACTACTTCTGGTATTGCTTGTGAGTGGTGTTGAGCCAGATAGCCCTATCCAACAGACAACTGCAGTAAAGAGTGGTTTAAAAAATGTGGATAAATGTCAGCAAAATAAGCACTGTGCAAGTAATTAAAAAGTTTGTTCTTGTTTGGACATGTGGGTTTTTTTTAATATAACAAAGTTTCATGCCAGCCTTATTAGACTAAATCTACTTTTATTTTTTTGTCTCAGTACAACAATATGTTCTTTAGTATATCAAACAAAGACATCAGGTATAAGAGCTATGCTGATAGAAGGCATGAAACTTCTGTATCAGAGAGAACATTGGGTCAGGCAAACATTTAATCCATGAAGGAAAATGTATTCCTTGTGTATTTAAAATCTCTTGCTCATGTTACCAAACTAAACTTGGGTCTGCTTACCCACCCTACATGCAACGAAGCCAATCTACTGACGCCAGATTGTGGTGGAGGAAAGTAAGGCGTTTATTACAGGGCCAAGTAAGGAGAGTGGCCAGCTAATGCTCAAGTGACCCAAACTCCCTGATGGACTTGGGGGAAGGGTTTTTAAAGACAGTGTGAGGGAGAGGGTGGCAGGGTGTCTGATCAGCTCATGGACATTCTGCTTGGTCCATGGTGAGGGTGGTATTTTGGGAATCTCAATGATCAGTTTTCTGGCTCCAACCAGTCTGGGGTCTATGTGCTGGTGGTCAGCATGCAGTTAACTTCTTCCACCTGGTGGGAGTTTTAATGTCTGAAAAACAAGTCAAGGATATGGCTCAGGATATTATCTATAGCCCCTGAGGAGGAACTAAAGGTCCTTGACTTTGTTTTACGGCTAAACTACTGTTATTTTTTCTTGCTTGACTGTTTTTCTTTGTTTTTTCATTCTTTCACTTCTCTGATTAAATTTGCTCTTTGGAA
Source organism: Balaenoptera musculus (assembly GCF_009873245.2). Taxonomy (NCBI): domain Eukaryota; kingdom Metazoa; phylum Chordata; class Mammalia; order Artiodactyla; family Balaenopteridae; genus Balaenoptera; species Balaenoptera musculus. Next base: position 32,701,929 of record NC_045796.1, read on the forward strand.
CTCGAGAAAGACCTAGGAGGCTAAGGCTTTTTACTAACAAGAGGTGGGAGACACGGAAAGGGTATTTTCTGTCACCAGGAAGGCCCTGCAGGGTCCTGTTCGGTTTCATGCATACAAAACAAGAAATACACATATGATTTAACCAAAACAATATTAAGTTAAAAATGCTATTCCATGATTTTTTTTTAATTCCATGATTTTTTTTTAATTCCATGATTTTTAACATATTAAGCTATTCAAAATAAGCTTTTGTTTGGTTATCAGTGTTTGGTTATATTAAGAATTTATTACTATCATTTATGAACATAATTACACGTTAGAGATAGAGACTTTTACTATATGTTAGAGTAGAAGCCTTAATTATCTATACTAAGAAGACATGGTTAAATTATATGTTAAAACAATAATTACAGTACTAAGGGATCTAGTACCCAATGTTCTTTAGAATTTTAATTTATAATGTTAATTAAAACAACAGTATATTATAAGACATTTCTATAAAAAGTATCCTCTTGAATAACAAGGATTTTTATAATGAGTTGATTGGGGCCAAAGGAATACATTTAAAATTGCAATATTAATAAGGACACTGCACATTTATAAATCGAGTACAATTTACACAATACCTATTTGATTTATTGAAATAAAGTCAAATGTTTATAAATTTGTACAGTTGGCTGAGACATTAGGGGGAACAAATGCCTATGAGTGTCAGACTCAAAACCATCCATTTCCGCCTAAAACTTCAGCTTCATTTGGGCATTGCTAAACTTGACCCTGGTTTCATTTCCATTTCCCTCTTTGCTCTTCTTTTTCTCCCTTTCTTCCTTCCTTCCTTCCTTCCTTCCTTCCTTTCTTTCTTTCTTTCTTTCTTTCTTTCTTTCTTTCTTTCTTTCTTTCTTTCTTTCTTTCTCTCTTTCTTCCTTCCTTCCTTCCTTCCTTCCTTCCTTCCTTCCTTCCTTCCTTTCTATCTTTTCTTTATTTCTTCCTCTTTCTTTCTTTGAGGGGGAGGGGGCAATTATTATATATAAGTATTTTCAGCATCCTTTGGTTCCAGGGAAAGATTATTCATACATCTGTCTCTTAGTATCTCAATCTCACAGACCAGGGATGTATGAACATCCCTGTATGAACAAGATTTTAGTCCACTCACAACTTGAGTGAGAGAGGCCTCAAAACCAAGTCTCCCAAGTTCCAGATTGCAGAAGGTCAACTGAGGGGTTTCTGGCTATTTCAGTTTCTCAGAAAACACAAATAAAAGGAAATTTCTCAGCAGACCACTCTTGTTTAAGATGATAATCAATTCTCTTTGCCTTTAGGTATATATGTGATGAAATCTAGGTTAACCTCAATGTGTGATCCAGGGAGCTTCCACATGACAGGAAGATTTCCTTTGATTAAAGTATGTTAAAAAGGTAACAGAAGAATCTTCTTTAAACCATTTTTAAAAGACTCCTTTTATTCAGATTGACTAAGAGTTTTCACATAGATGATAGTTGAGGATACAAGCTAGAACAAAATTAGGAATACTACCAAATCTGAGACAATAGTCAAATAAGGCATTGCAGTTAAATCTTGATCATTATGGGCTATCATCCATCAGAGCTGGATTCATATTTCATGTTCTCCTCAGAGCCTGTCAGCTCGATTGAAATCAGTCCCTCCAACACTATTAGTCTTAGAGCAGGCTGCTTTCCTTCCGCACATTTTTACAATCTGCATTATATTAACACCTTATTTTATTCATCTCTGAATCCCCTAGTACCTGAATGGGCAGGAGAGGCAGAGTTGTCAATGTGAGCCCAGCAAGTCAGGGTTGCTGAAGGGGGTAGTAACCCTGCACGCCCTGGGTGCTGACACACAGGTGGTAGACCAGCCCCACAGGAAGAAACCTGGGAAAGGTTTTCCAGAGGCATTTGACTTTCGTTAAACCCCTTCACAGGAGTCTTGCTAATTTAAAGCAGTGTACATTATATTTTCTCGTGGAAATATTTTCTCAGTAATACTTTTTGACTTTAGTCCAAGTAAGAGTAATTAAAATGTATGCATGTCTGGCCTTGTTAATCAGTTTTGAGACAATCTTGAGACAGTTTATTATACGATTGAACTTGAAGCAAGATCACAGAAGTCGTATACTTATTGATCAACTGCAGTATGTCAGTATAGCTTTTAATTGCTCCCCCGGTCATGATTGCCAGGAAGAAAACTTCATAGATATTCTCAACACCCTCCTCCTGCCTCACAGGAAGCCTTAGTGGAATCTTGAAATTGCAGTGAGCGATGGAGTTACCAAGGAACGTAAGGTCAGTTCTTTTCATTTTTTATCTGCCACATATACCTTTTAATGATTACTCATTAATGATTACTCATAATCATTAATGATTACTTACAAAGTGTCCACCAAGTCTGAAAACAGGGGTGAATACACAATAAGTAGGTTATTGATATTATATTATATTGCAATACATGATGAGATAATAGATCTGTACTTCCAGACTTTAAGGTCACCCTCTACTATGGTTAATTCTTCATGCGTAATAAACATATACTGCTCCAACTGTTCTTAAATTCAACTATAGTTTTTTAAGACATGTATTTATTTTCTGCCATTACTTTTGCAAATGTCACAGATGTAATAGTGCTTTTTCAAGTTAAAGTGAGCATTTAAGATGCAATATTAAAATAAGGTTTAAATTTATTTTTCCCAAATACTAAAGTAATGCATGCATATTAACTTAAAAAATATAAGAATGTTGTACAAAGGCAGGGAAAAGTCTCCCATAATGCAGCCCTGAGTAGTAACCATCATTTGTGTTTAGGTATATCTTCAGTATTTTTCTATGCATACATTTTTACATATTTGAGATTTTACTTTATATAAAGTTTTATATATTTTTAGTGGATAATATGTCAAATATTTTCCCCTTATATTGATAATTAAAGTACTTTGCAAGTACTTTTTAAAGCTTGCATATGTGTGCATTATATATTATACTTTGTGTTTTACAATCAATTGAAATATTTCTCTATTATTGAATATTTAGGGTGTTTCAAATATTCCACTCATATAAATTACAAAGCAATGAAGATATTTCTATGTAAAATTTTCCAGTTAAAAGCATATGCATATTTTTAAGGCTCTTAGTAAAAAATACTGAAGAATTTTCCAGGAAGATTGTACTAGTTAATAATTATATGGATACTAATGTTAATAATAATATATATATTTTAAAATTTGTTAATTTGTTAAGTAAAAAATAATGTCTTGTTAGTTTAATTTGGTAAGTTGAACACATTTTTCTTAAATGTTTTTGCTACTTATATTTTCTCACCTTTGAATTGTTTGTTCATGTCTTTTTGCATAATGGTATTTGGAGAGTCATTTATCAGTTTAAATTAAGAAGGCAATATTTTGTGATATCTTTTGTAAATATTTACCTAGTTTTCATTTGTTTCTTAATTTTGTCAATGATACCTTTTAGATACGTTTATTTTAACTTTTCTTTAAAGCCAAATCTATTGATATTTTCCTTTGTGATACCTTCCTATGCTTTCAAGTTTAGAGTTCTTCCAATCCAGAGATCAGATAAATTTTCACCTCTCTTTCTAAATTAAATTAAGTTAAAAATTTACATATAACTGTTTGACCTCCTATGACTTAATTTGGGATGTAGTTTTTACATTAAAGTATATAGTAATTAAAGTATATAGCTGATTTACAATATCATATTAGTTTCAGTTGTACAATATAGTAATTCAATGTTTTTGTAGATTATTCTCCATTTAAAGTTATTATAAAATATTGGCTAATACCTATACATTTGTATCTTATTTATTTTACACATAATGGTTTAAATGGTTGATCCACTGACTTTACTATATATTTGCCTTTACCGGTGAGATTTTTTCCTCCATATATTTTCTTTATTTCTTTTTATGGCCTTTTCTTTTTTGCTTAAAGAAGACTCTTTGACATTTCTTGTAAGGCTGGTTAAGTGGTGAGTTTTTGCTTGTCTGGGAAACACTTTTATCTCTCTTTCAATTCTGGATGATGACCTTGCTGGGTAGAGTATCCTTGGTCGTGGGTTTCTTCCTTTCAGCACTTTAAATATATATCATGACTCTCTCCCTTCTGGCCTGCAAAATTTCTGCTGAAAAAATCAGCTGACGGCTTTACGGAAATTGCTTCCTTAGCCCCATGGTCTAGAGCTGCAGCCTGCGGTGGGCTGGGGGGTGCACTTGGGCTGTCCTGGAAGACTGGCCAGGGCACCCGGTACTCTGCGATACGCTGCCTCTGTGCTGGAACTGGGAGCGAGCAGTCTGTGTGCACACCCTTTAAGAGCGGGGTCTCAGTTTTCTGTGGCCCTCTGCTAAGCCGCACTGGTTTTCAAAACCAGCCAAGGGGCTTGCGTCCAGGGCTGGGGTGTCCAATGTGGGGCTTGAGCTCCTCACTCCTTAGCAGGGATCCCTAAGCTTGTGAGATAGCCCTCCTCCTCCAGGTGGCCCGCTGGGGGTGTGGATCCCGAGTAGATTGCTTCTCTTCCCCTCCTGCCAGTCTTTGTGTGTTTATTTCTTTATATCTTTGATTGTAGAAGAGCCATTCTGCTAGTCTTCAGGTTGTTCTCAGAAAGAGTTGTTCTATATGTAGTTGTAGTTTTGGTGTATTTGTGGGAGGAGGTGAGGTCAGGGTCTTCCTACTCTGCCATCTCGAAATGTCTGTAATGCTAAATTTCTGATACTGCTTGATAATTCTAATCAAACGTTCGAATTAATCTAGCCAAACTGATATTTTCTATTTTAAACTTAAAGGATAAAATTATGTCCATACTCACAACAGGTTTTTGGAAGTGCAGTGAGCTTTGAAGAACAATAATTGCAAGAATATTTATAAGGTGCTCTGCTTGAGTCTTTTTTCTTAGCTTGTTTTGCAGTCATTACACTTGATTTTAGAGTGAAACACTCTACTTATTGTTGGGCAGGCTGAACTAACTCAAGAGGTTGGTCAATGGTCATTGTGTTTGCTGACTTGGACTGAAGCTTAATTTTCTGAAGAAGCCACTGTCACTGGTATAAAATGGCATTCTAGTGACATTTTCTCCTCAGAACTTAGAGCTGCTGCCTGTCTTCTGAAATTTAACCTGAGACCCAGAGGGCCAGTGCTACAACAGGGGTTAAGAATAATGAATCATCCAGGGTGCCAATATCTGTTTCAAGTTCAAAATTGATTCACTGTTATTTAAAAGGGACTTCTAGCTTTCCACAAATAAATAATTCGTGTCTCACTGCTTTAGAGACTAGGAAAAAATGTTTTTCTTTTTCTGCCTTGTTCTTCAGTGTATGGTGGTGAAATTCTGAAAATTATTTTAAATTTTGTGGGAAGGACATCAACTAATTTGCGTTCTAAGTCATTTGCCCCTGGAAATTGAAATCAGTTTAACAGGAATTTCATAAATCTAGGCACATTTAAATGAGCATCGCTAAAGATAACGCTTTTATGTGATGACATTTATGACTCTATGACTCAGACCAAGAGGTGTTTCTTTTGTTGGTAAGACTAAGTCTCCACCTTAGATGCGGCAAGGCCAAGATTACAGAAGGACGACCGTACAGGTGGGACAAGAGTGGGAATCATCCCAGGCAGGTAATAGCAGTGCCATTTTGTGGTGAATTTCTGCCACATCTTATTTCCCAGGTGGTAATCATAGCCCGCTAATGAACAAAATAAACCCCAGGCATGGAAAGATTCCACGTATTTGGGAAAAAAGTGAAATGTGCATTAATTACCCAGTCACTTTTAAGTAGTTAGCTATGAGGTGTCATGCAGACAAAATGCTTTTTCTATTTGGTTTCTGGTGGCTATTATCTGAACGTGGCAAGAAGATTAATATTTTTATTGATGCTGATGTTGATTGACATCAGCATTGATGTCAATGTTGATTGACAGTTTCTCTTTTATATATATATATATAATCTGTGAAAAGCTCAAACTGCTGAGTACCCCAAAGAATGAGTTCTTTTTATAACCTTCAGTGCTCCCCTATCACTCACTCCACTTTTTTCTGACTTAATATCTTAAGAATATTCCTAAAAAGTCCAGTTTATGAATAAACAACAAAAAAACTGCTTAAGTGCCTAAATAATTAGTAACTTTGCAATTTGCATTCAATTGCTTGGAAATATAATTTATTAATACTAGGAGAACTTGCTCTGAATTGTTCTAAGCAAAGAGTTTTAACACTAGCAGCTGCAGACTGATTAAGCTTCAGGATCTAGAACTCACCTGAAGATGTGTTGTGTATGCATGTTTTTTCACATTGTATTTTTTCCCTCTTGCTGTTCTGTATATAGTACTGTGCAGAGATGCTAAATCCCTTAAGGGCCTTCCAAAGAAGTTTCCATTATTCTTTCCGCAGTCAGGGATCTACTCCCAGCTGAGTTCTAGCTTATTCCACCAGCAGGAAAAAGTTTTTTCTTCTTCTTATTCTAGCTGTTGGCTCATCAATCTTGTCTCAGCAACTTGCTGGGCATGAAAAATTAATTAGGTGAAAGTACTCTGTTGCTTAAAAATAACAGCAACAAACTAGAGAATTCTGATCATGTGCCCCAATATTTTGCTGTCTTGTTAAAAATCTGAAAAATTATTAACATTAATTAATATTAAACAAAAACATCTCAAACCATATGTAAATATCTCTGACATAGATATTTAAACAAATGAAAGATGTTCAAGCTGTACTATCTCAGGAATGGGGAAGTTAAGCATGTTAAAGGAACAGAGTAACTCAATACACTAGCAGAAGTTCAGAAAATGGTACTCAAATTGCTTGCCAGAAAAACTGCCAATAATTCAATAATAGATGGTTTTAATGGGTTTATTTAAAAGTAGTTAGTCCTATATTAATATGAAAAATAAAATTATTTAATGCAAACATCTGTAGCGTAATAGTTGCTACTACTCTGATCTTGTCCTTTTCCTGGCTCTCTGTGGGATTAAGTGCGTGCCTCATGGTTTTTGCACTTAATTCTACATTGTATAATTCTTTATTTCATATGAATGTGACCTGTCTTCCTGATTAGGTTGCAGTCTTTCAGAGGGCAGAGAATTGTGTGCTTCCTTTGAATTCCAGCGACCCTAGCACAGTGTTGGGCATGTGGTCTGCATTTAATATTTTGAAAAAATTAAACCTGATCTAGTCATTTTGGTAAAGTGCTTTACATTAGGATTTCTTCTTTTTACAGACATATTCTCTTAACGACTCAAATTTTGAAACCAAATCTTAACCTCACTCCATTTTTTTTAGCTTGGCATGAATATTAAAGAATTCTGGCTGCTCTGTGTTACTTTGAAGCTGAGTTTATCATATCAAGAACAATTTATGGCACTTTCTTCTTATAACCTTTCAAAAAAGTATAACAGTCATGATTCGAATTTACTTGGAACATCTGATACTCAGTGAAGATTTTCTTTTTAGGATGCTTCGTCTTAAAATAAGAAAGCCTCAATAATCATCATATCTTAAAAATATTTTTTAAAATGCAGTGCTATTGCACAGAGCAGAATTGCTGCCAATGCTAAAACAAATGTTGTTAATATATATAGCATTTAACTCTAGTCTGTTATAGATGGGAACGTTAAGTTGATTTATCTTTCTCTTGGAAGGCTGTTCCAAGCTGGCAGGTAAGTCTTGATGGAGATTCAGTAATGCAAAGTGCAAAACAAGTGGTGTTTTAGACTTAGCCCCTGAATTATTTAGATGTTTTCCACTATAAAATTCTTTCTGCATTTCTCTTTCTGAATCCCCTGGCAGTAAGAACTTTCTCCTAAAACTGTAAAGTATTCTTTGAAAATGCCCAAACGATTCCATCCAGGTGTTACAGATCCGTGCACCTGGAGAAGGGAATCTCCTTGTCCAGCAGGCACTAGGTCAGTGGAAATTGGTTGCACCCGTCATTTCTCAACTCCCTGCTCTCTTCCAACTCTGTCACACAATTTTTATGACTTACCTCATTTAATCCTTACAATAGCCCTCCTGTGTTACTAGCTTCTTTTTGTAGATGATGTAACTAAGGCCCCAGACTTTTTTCTTTTTTAAGAAATGTAATTTTCTTTTCTTTTTTTTATTAATATATGTTTATTGGAGTATAATTGCTTCACAATGCTGTGTTAGTTTCTGTTGTACAACGAAGTGAATCAGCCATATGCATACATATATCCCCATATCCCCTCCCTCTTGAGCCTCCCTACAAACAGCTCATGCAACTCAATATCAAAAAACAAACAATTCAGTTAAAAAATGGGCCCTCAATATCAAAAAATTCAATATCAAAAAACAAACAATTCAGTTAAGAAATGGGCAGAAGACCTAAATAGACATTTCACCAAAGAAGACATACAGATGGCCAAGAGTTACATGAAAAGGCCCCAGACTTTTAAAGGTACATGGTTTCAGGGGAGAAGAAAAGAGAGAGAAAACTTTAATCCTAATATGACAGCTATAAACTAATTGCTAAAAAAATTTTAAATTATATTTTGTAGGAATAAAAAAAATCTCTTTATGAAGAGATTTAAAATCAATCAACATAGATTGTATCAAACTTCAAATTTTATAGAAACTTGGTCATTTACAAAATATTTTCTTCACTTTATTGAGGAAAGAGTTTCTGTTTTAGTAACTACTTTTCCATGTAGATTTGAATAACTGCTTGTAATATGGATTTTAGTCCAGAGCCTGAAATAAAAATAGCCTCTTAATATATGTTGAATGAGTATGGAATCTATAGAGTAATGCTGCTTTTATCCCACCCGCCTCAATCCCAGTCCTCTCCCCAAAAGTAACAGTTTTGTGAAATTGCATTTACTTTTCTTTCTCTATGCAATAACATTCATATATGTACACATAGACTGAGACAGGATTTTCACACCTTTGAATCATACTAAATGTACTGTTCCACTAGATTTTTAAATTTAAGAGTACATCTTGAATATATTTTCATGCCAGATTAAATAGATCGACTTTTCTCTTTACTCATTCTCTTTCTTCCCCTCCCTCTCTTCCTTCCTTCCTCCCTCCCTCCCCACCCCCCCCCCTGCTTCCTTCCTTCCTTCCTTCCCCCTGCTTACTACAATATGCAGCAAAAGGTTTGTGTAAGGGACTAATCGGATCCAAGAAAGAAAAGGCAGATTAAGGCCAGAACAGAACTTTTGGCTGAAGAGTTTGGACACTATCCTATAGGATGTGGGGAGCACTTTGGAAAAAAAATCATTTGGCAGCCATGCTATAAAAGTGAGGTAGATGTGTAGAGAATGGACTTGTACTATAAGTGAAAATGTATTATAATCGCAGGTCCTTTTTTTAAGATTTTTTTTGATGTGCACCATTTTTAAAGTCTTTATTGAATTTGTTACAATATTGCTTCTGTTTTTATGTTCTGGTTTTTTGGCTGCGAGGCATGTGGGACCTTAGCTCCCCAAGCAGGGATCAAACCCACACCTCCTGCATTGGAAGGCAAAGTCTTAACCACTGGATCACCAAGAAAGTCCCCGCAGGTCCTTTCTTATACAATTAAAACATTCATCTTACAGTTAAAATTTAACATATTTTAAGGCTTATATACATAGTAATCCACCACTGATTAATTCCCTAATAATTTTCCCAAGAGTTTTAGTCATCTCAGTTGAGAAAGGAATGGCATCATCCTATTTGTATTCTGGAAGGGTTTCTCTGGCTGCGTTGTGGAGGAGAGTCTGTAGGAGGAAGACAGAAGTGGAGCAGGGAGGTGGGATTGGGGACCAGGGATTATGGTGGCTTGGCCCCAGGGCATTGTGGTGACGTAGTGGCATGAGGTGAGAGCTGACCTGTTGGGAGGAAGAGAAGAGTGGTGTCCAGGACGACTCCAAAGACTTGGGGCCGAAAACCCAGGAAAGCTGAGGGATGGAGGTGGGCAAAGAGGCAGTGCAAGAGGAAGGCGTGTGAACTTTATTAATAACTGTGGCACTCAGCATTAAGAGTTTAGTCATATTTATTCATGTTTCTCCGTGAAAATAAGACTTTTTGAAAGCTTGATAAGGTTAGTTTTATTGATTATTATTAGCAGTTAGAGGAAAAGCTTTTCTAATAGACCCCAAATTCAGGGCTTAAAGAAGAGAGAGGTTTATTTCTCCCTCAGGCAGCACCCTAAAGCCCACATTCCAGGCTGCAGGCAGCTCTCCCACAGAGGATATTGGAACTCCTGTTCCTTTCATGTTGAGGCTCTACTCTACCCTTTCCTAGGAGACAATGGTGCATTGTTAGTTGTCAGGACTGGGTCACAGATATATCTGGACTCCAGCCAGTAGGAAGGAGGACAGGACTTTGGAGATACATGCCCACTCTCTGGCCCAGAAAAGGCCCAAATCATCTCCACCTACATTCCATTGGTGGGAACTCAGTCACACAGCTACACTCTCTGCAAGGAAGTCTAGGAAATGTAGTTTAGCCATGTGTCTGAATAGACTTCTTTTTATTGAGAATGACTGTAGAGAATAGATTATGGTGGATACCTAGAAATCTCTGTTTTATAAACACATCATTTTCTTGAGAGCCTATTTTGTGTTGATGTCTGGCCACATTCAGGAGATTTTTGTGTGTGTGCGCAGATAACTGTCAGACATGATATGTGTTATGACATTAAAATTTTGAGAACTGCTGCTATAAAAGATCATCCAGTTGCTTTTTTCCTGACCCTATATATAAGGCCCCGATAATAACTGATTTAGATTCATGGCTAAAATTACCTATCTGGGAAATTGTGCAGCACAGAGGACAAGGATGTCATCATTTAATAAGATGGGTCCTCATTGTCGAGTGACACGTCAGCAACCTCCTTTACAAGCCAGCCTCCTGTGAATTCTTCCAGTGAGAACTGGTTCACTCCTGAGCGAGCTGATGATGGAGCATCAGGACGGGAAGTGCCGTGGGTCAGACCCTGGGTGACCACAGGTGGCATTCTGTGTGCTTGCCAGCTTCCCTCTTGATTCTTTCCCTCTCTTTCCCTCTCAGCTTCCGATAGCCAGTGACTGTAAGCACTGAAGCCATTCTTTTATTTGGGAGATATCCCCCCTCGTTTAAACAACTCTTCACAAGCCATTCAAGTGTAAAGAATTTCACATATGAGGCCCTGCTGTCTTGACCTTGTAGACTAAAGAAATCATCTACCTTGTCATGATTGCACAGTGGGTCTGTACTTAATGTTCCTGATATCACATCTTCCCTTTCTTTGTCTCTTTCTTTTTCCAAAGCCATAAGGTTTTAACATGGAAATATAGACCCAGCAAGTAGAACCTTTTCTGAGCTCCATGCGATAGGTGAGAGCACATAAAATTTCAGGCGTTGTGTAACGGGAGCCCATCCCCCCGTTGAGTGCAGCTGGCAGGTTATGTGTTTTATGATGGCAGGCTGCATCTAATTGCAGTGTTTAAAATATGCAAATGTGTGACTTCCTTTTTTAAAGGTTCACTATTGTCTCTGTGTGCTTTTCTCTCTCTCCCACTCTCAAGGACACATAGGTTTACATCTAATTTGCTTCTGCCCTATTACTGTCCCATTATATTTATGCAAATGCTAATCCTTAATTATTGTTCATGCTACTGTTTTCTGAAGTCAAATCGCCACTTCTCGGGTGTGTCACAGGGAAGTCCCAGAAGACTGTTCTTCTCCAAGAGACCTTCTTCAAACGCCCATCTTTGATATCTTCTGTTATTAAGTGCGTTACCAGGATGGGCCTGGCTTCTTCATGCTCATACTCTCAGAGAGACCAAACCTGAATGCCAAAATATAGAAAGAAAACGCAGATAGCGGTACCCAACCCGAGTCACATGGCTTAAGTAAGCCATCTGCTAACGTGAGCACAAAGACTTCAGTCACAGTGTGAGGTGGCAAGTCACTCAGGAAGGAGATGTTTTAGAAGCTGAATCCATCCATCAATTTTAAAAGATAAATTTAAATTCTAAACTTCTTAACTTGGTGTACACACTGATGTTTGGTCTGTTGCATCTGTCCTTTCAGACTTATTGCTGTGGCATGCCCTCTGCCATCCTGTCTCCCATACTCTGTCTCTGTGCTTGGCACACATTGTGGGCACTCAGTAAATATTTGTTGAATGGATGAATTAATTTGTGTTCCTTCCATTGTGCCTTTCCTCAGCCTGGCATGTTTCTCTCCCTGCCCATCTCCATCTGGTTGACTCTTAACTGTGAAGCCTTTGCTCAGGCAGTGTTCCTGATGACTTTTCTCCTTACCTGGGAGGGGCTGGGAGTCAGTGCCCCTTCTCACTGCTCCTATAGTTTTTACCAGGTTTGCATTGATCACATCATTCCATAACTGTTTATTCACATATTTGTTTGCTTCACCAGCTTATGAGCTCCTCAAGGGCAAAGATGGGATTTGAATGTCATTGGATATCCAGTGCCTAGTCGGATGCCTGGACTTTGTCAATGAGTGAACTTATCAACCCACAATAGAACGAAACTGTGGAAGAGACCAGAATATTCTTTGTAGTTAGTAAGTTCATTCTCTTTCCAGTAGATAAATTTGCTTGGGAAATTTAATGGCCACAAAGATTTCTAAGTGGATATGAATCAAACCCAAGGGAGCTGGATAGCTTTCATGGATATTTTCATTACATTTGGTGAATCACGCTTCTCTTTCCAGAATAGAATATTGAACCTGTCAAGCAGAACTAAATACTCACGTCCATCAGCACAACTTTCCCCTGAAGAGTGCTAGACACTTACTGGTGGATTCTTAACTTTCCAAAACCCCTTTGCCTACTAAGAATGGACATTATTATTTGTGACTGCCCCCAAACCTATACTTTGGGAATTTCCCACATTATGAGTTTTGACTGCTAAAGGTTAAAAAGAAAAGCCATGAAAAACACCCTAACCTAGATTCCTTTGCAGCTTGGGACAGGCATGGGAGTTAAGTTCCACTTATCAGACCACATGCATCTAGGCTGGGATTTGGAAGTAAGCAGCGTGAAAAGGCATTCCTGCACACGAAACATGCCTGGTTAGTGTGGTGGGCAAGGCATGTGGTTCATCTGGTACCCAGTCCCAAGTGTTGTCTGCAAATCGTGAGGGGGCTGTGGTGTGCTTGCTCCTGCATCTGGGATGGTATCCATCCAAGATGCTTGGCCCTTTAGCCCACCAGGGATTTCTATGAGTGACTTAATATCATTTAATTATTTCCTGCTTAAACTAACCAGGATAGATTTTGTTGTTCCGCAACCAGCACTCCTATCCAACACTCTCATAATGTTTCTGTAATTTTAATAGCTATTTAATAGCAAGAGAAATGTTGCTTTATAATCATTCCCGTGAAGGCTTCTGTTCATCCTTGAAGTCACGTGGAGAATATTTCTTTTATGACCTTGCCTGTTTCTCTTAATTTCTGTTGCTTCTCTCATTGAGCATTCATTAAAAAAAAACAAAAAACAAAGCAAGATAAAGCAAAGCAAAATAAAACAAAGACCCATTTAATCAGAATAGAATAATAGAAGGAATGGGATCTACAGACACAAAGAACTAAGTTTAAGTCCTGGCTCTGCTACTTACTTGTCCTGGGACCTTGGGCATTTTCTTAACCTTCCCAGGACTTCTTTAGAAGAGGTCGAAACACTATTTATCCGGCAGGGTTATTGCTGAAGTGAAATGAGACAATGTATACATTTAGTGTCTGGTACACTGACAGCCACTAAATAGGAACTCTTTACAAGAGTACTCTGGACAGTCTTGATTGACTTTGAAAGACATCCAGGAAGGCCAAACTTGTTTCTCTATTAGACCAAGTTCCGCTGAATTTATGACTCTTCCCTAGTGAAGCTATTGCCTACTGAGTTAATTCTCAAATTCTTACCATGGAATTCAAAATCTTCTTTTGCCTGGTCCTGTCTTGCCGCTGTAGCCTTATTCCTTACAATCTGTTTGCAGGAGTCTTTGGCATTAATCAGCCCAGTTCACCCTTCCCACCCACCATGTGTGCATTCCCACTGCTCCCCGCACTTTGTTATCCCTGCTCAGGCTGACCCCCTTTATTGGACTTGCCTTTTCCTTCCTCTCTGCCAAGCCAAGTCCAGCCCCTCTGGTATAGCCTAACTCAAGTCCTTCCCTGAACAAACACTCTGATTTCTCCCCGTATTGATCAATTTTGACATTGACTGGTTATATTGAGTATTTTAACTGTTAAAAAATAATGTATTTATAAGTGATCATTTAGAGAGTCTACTAGCGATACTACTAATGTCAGTATTGTAGTTGTAAAGGTCAAATGAGAAGATGCACAGGTTTATTTTTTTCAAGTGACAGTGTGATTATTACAAGCATGAAAATTATTTCACGTTCGTAATCTTTTTATGATAGCCTATCCTTTCTTGGACAGTAAATTACCTCCTATTAGGATTAAATTCACACTCTACATTATGAAAGCAGAGCATATACATCAAGAGTCACTGCCAGCACTAAGTGGAGATTTTTATAGACAAATAAGACATATTAGAATATATAACAGGCAACAGCTTTCAAAGGAACTTTTGGATGAAAAACTGAATTACAGACTATATTTGTAGAGCTTGGTAACATATATGACACATCATTCTCTGGGTGATTTAGACTCAACGGGAACCTCTTTTGGATGGGCGATTTTCAGTTTCCGAATGGTAATTATAAACTCTGATGGTCTGAGTCATATAATTATCTCATATTCTTCCAAAAAGGGTTTTGGCACTTTTGTGTCAAATATTTATTTTGTTCAAGCCTGTTTTCTTAAGGAATCTTTTCCACTGAGATATCTAAGCTAATTGGCAAATTGATTCAATGGAGAAAGTTTGCTTTATAACCAGAATTTTCAAAGTTGAAAAAAGAAATCATACACCCACATTATTGTTCTTATTTCACTTTCAGCATGGAAATGAACAACTCTCCCTAGGAAATTAAGATGAAATGAGTTTAACTTTTACATTTCAATTTAAAATAAAAACCTGAATTAGTTAGCAGACAATGCAGTTTACATCGATCTTTTCCTCATGATGATCAGATGCCTAGTGAAGTCTTTATTAGGCATCACTAAGGTTAACTAGCTTCAGGTGGTATAATTCACATATATGACTTATTCAAGGAACTGGTTGCAAAAGAGCGTCCCTGAGGGGAACGGTTCCAGCCTGGCTTATTCCTTTTTCATAATACTAGCTTCTGTTTCTATGGCAACTGCACATCCTGGTTTGCTGTTTGCACAAAATGTCTTTAGATTTATTGAAATAGATTCAAATAGTTAAAACTAATAGTAGCATTCTGCTGTGAGTATAATATCACATAGACATTTTCACAGTTGAGTTAATAAATCAAACCTTATTATGGGAAACTATGCTGCTATAAAGTGCCAATTACAAGTAGGGATTATGTTTTTGAATTTCTGTACATTTCTAAAATACTAACAGTGGAACTCAAAGGCGGAAACGGTTATTTAAAAATCATTTGAATAAAATACACCAATAGAAAAGTGGGCAAAGTATAAAAACAATTATGTGCACGTGTGTGTGTATACACACACTACATACATATATAGTTAATAAACATAGAATGTATGCATAAATATTGTATATATCTATAAATAATATATATTATATATAAAATATTATACATGGCTAATAAACATCAAAATATATTCAACCTCACCAGTAATCAAAATATGCAATTTAAACCAATAAAATATCAATATTTACCTCTTTGAGTAGCCAAAATGAAAAAGAATAATAAAACACGGAGGTGGAAGAGTTGTGGGGAAAAAGGCACGTGATGGGACTGTTGATGGGAATATACATGGGTGCTAGTCTCTGAAGGGGACATTGACAATATGCATCAAAACCTTAAAGATATACAAGCCATTTGACCCAGACATTACACTTCTAGGAACTCATAAAGAGATAATCTAACAATAGTATTTATTATGCTATTGATTATGGTAGAAAAAAAGAACACAAATATGGAAATAAGCAAAATGTCTGCTTAGGGAAGAGGGTTATGTTTCACCTGCTTTTGCCCACCAGTGTTTCCCTAGTTCCTAATACAAGGTCTAGATGCTCAATATCGTTGTTGAGTGAATTAAGATAATGGCATAATTAAGATGTTGATGGTATAGTTAATTACCTGGAAAAATGTCCATAGTATATTAAGTGAAAAAAAAAAATGACAGAGAGAATATAAAATGTGATGACTTTTAAAAAAATCATCACCATATCTGTACATGTGTCGATAAACTTTGAAATAATACACACCATAATGACTGAATGAAAACAGTGATTCAGAAGAAATGAACTGTGAATGTGAAATAGTTTTAGAAATATCTTAACTAATGTGTTTTGTTCATATTTTCCTTCTATGTATATACAGAGAATGACATATAGTAAAAATTGATGCCTGAACACCTCTAAAGAAGTTCTTCTGATAAATATAAAATGAAAATTCTACACAAGAAAACGTTAGATCATAGTTCCACAGCAGTTTTGATTTGTTTTGTTTTTTCCTTAGAGGCATATAAAAAATGGTGTGTCTAACAACTGATATTGTTGAAGGTGGGATGAAATATTGTACCTCTAGATTGAACTATTGCAGTGATATTTTAACTGGTCTCTGTATCTCTTTTCAATTCATTCACCTATTCACAGCAGATTTGCCTTCGAAAGCATCAATCTAATGATTGTATTTGCCTTTTCAGAAAATGTCAGTTCTCCTTTGAGTACAGGTTAAGATCTGTTATGTACTGAATGGTTGCAACCCCCAGCCCCCAAATGTATATGGTGAACTCCTAACCCCCAAGGTGATGGTATTTGGAGGTGGGGACTTTGGGAAGTAATAAGATTTAGATGACATCATGGGGGTAGGACCTCCATGATGGGATTAGTACCCTTATAAAAAGAGGAAGAGACATCGAAGCACTCTGTCTCTCACTCTCTCTTTCCCTCTCTTTCTCTCTCTCTCTCTCTCTCTGCCATGTGAGGACAAAGCAAAAAAGGTGGCCATCTGCAAACCAGGAATAAGGCCCTAACCAGGGAATTGAGTTGGTTGGCACCTTGACCTGGAACTTCCGAGCCTCCAGAACTGTGGGAAATAAATTTCTGTTGTTTAGGTCACCAGGTCTGTGGTATTTTGTTGTGGCAGCCCGAGCTGAATAAGACAAGATATGAACTCTAACAGGGCACAGAAGGGGCCTCCATGCTGGAGACTTCATGAGTTCCTCAGCCATTTGCCACATACTCAGCACATCCACGATTCTGCACCCGATTCCCTCAACATCCTCTGCCCCTTTCCACCTCTGATCCTTTGTTTATATTCATCTGTCTACCCGGATTGCTCTTCTAGACCTGCAATCTCAGTCTCTGCCTGAGGAAATCCCTTGCTTGTTTCAAAATCACCAACTCCATGAGGCTTCCCAGACTGTCTTATTCATAAATGAATTGTCCTCTTACTAGGATAATATTATTGGACATTGATTATAGCACTTAATAAAGTCAGCCATGTTTAATTGCTGATTTTGAACACATCTGTGTCTAATCTTGTCTTATTTGGCTTTTTCTTTTCTACCTTTTCACATGCCCAGATACTATGCACAACACCAAACAAGTACATGATAAATGTTTATTGGGTCAGTGTTTGATTTATTAAACTCTCTTATCAGAATTCCAGACCTAATGTTAAAATATATTTAAATGTATTTAAAAATATAGGTTTCTCCACAAAGCTAAGACAATCTGAGCCTTCACACTTTATTCCAGCATGAGAATTTCTGCACTTGGTTGAATACAGGTTATTAAAAACACAACCACACAGTAATCATAGCACTTACTATGTACCAGGCACTGAGCTGAATATTTTATAGGCATCATGGCATTTAACTCAATAAGAATTCTATTGTGTGGATACTATTATTCCTTCCCATTTTACTGAGGAAAAAAAACAGGCTTTGGGAGGTCAAGTAATTTCCTTAAGATCACCCAGAGAGAAGAAATAGAGCCAAGTTTCTAACCCAAGTCTGTCTGAATTTAGTTGATACTCTTAACTTCCAAACTATATTGCCTCTTAATACATGTTGTTATTTAACATTTTACCCTGCCTTTGTGAAAGTAAAAATAATAAACAAGTGACTGCCATTTGGAGCTACAAATGAGAGCAGCATAACCTTTACCACATCTGTTTGATTAGATTTGGTACTTCTTGGATTCTGAGTTTCTCTGTAGCATGGAATGCCTTTGCTGCAGTGATCTCATGTTCTCAGATTAAATACACCATCATAAAAAAGATACATGGACATATCTTCACTTTCTAAAATTATTGCATAAATCAGATTTCCCAGTGATTTCTACTTTCTTAAAATACTTCACGTGAATATTTCACGTAGATAATTCTGAAATTTTCTAGGGACAAATTAAGACTTAAATCTTAGACTTGGATAACAGTGCCTTAAAGATATGTGAAGACTAGAAAAAAGTCCATGTACCATTAAACTAAATCAGATGAAAATTAAACAAGTGAATAACACACTCCACAATGGAGAAGAAAACAAAGGCTGTTTTTGTAAAGACATAAACAGTGAAGCAGGATGCTGCCCAAAGCTTTGCAAGTTACATCACCTGCACAGTAACTTGTCTGCCTGAACATCTGCCCGGATAGTCAGGGCTCACCCTGTACCCCAGCGGCCACTCTGCTCCTGCTCCTTTTTTCCCCTCAGTGTAGACAGTCTTTATTGGCAAGTGTTGAGTGCAAAAGAGTAACAAATCCAGAGGGATGGGAATGGACGTGGGGCATGACTCTCCTCCACCATGTGAGGATCCCGTAACCAGGCCAATGGGGTGCAAGCACTTGACTGTGGCCGCCTTGGGCCCAGCATCCCCTGGAGGGCAAGCTCCCAGGCAGGAGGTCTCCTCATAGCACAGGGGAAGGGAGGAGTGCCCCAGCAGGGGCATGGGCTGTGTCCCACCCCAGGCTGCTTGGCTCCTGCCCACCAAACACCTCGACAGTTTGGAGGAGGGGTGTTAGGGGACTGGGCTAAACCAGGCAACTAGGCTTCACCAGGTCTTTTTTGTGGTCTTGAAAATTGCTGTTTACAGTGCCCTATTCATTGTATTTCTTGACTTTCTGTCATTTATCATTTCTCTTTTGAGAGATATAAATCGATCGGTCCGAGAAGACTTGATTCATCATTGGTTGTGCCCCAAATGCTTATTCCACTATGAATTACTGGGTTAGCTCTAAGAGTGCAGGTGTGGAAATAACTATATATATTTCAAGGTTAAATATTTAATACAGGCTGTTTGACTATTCCTATATAGCTCTCTATATTTTACTTCTACATCATTGGGAGATTTCAATGGCCTCCAAAGACCCCCTTTGTTTCATTATCTTTAGTTAAAGTGTGGTTTATTGACTCATTGCAACAAAGGCAAACACACGCCACAGGGAACTGTGTGGCCACTCAGTATGAGGGTGTTAGAATAGGCTTAATGTTATCTTTATGAAATCTTATCTAACTAGCAGGAGGAATGAAGCCAAGCTTAAGCTATAATTAATAAAGCTGCAGCACTCCTATCAGCCGGGATAGGGGATATTAGTGATTTTGGTGACAGTGTTTGGACAATGTTCTTGTCTGTGTCATTGTTCAGACATCATTTGGAGGTAGTCTTGATTGTGTCATGATCCATCAAAGTCACAGAGTGTCCGTGACCAATGTGGCTGTTCTGTGAAATTATGTCCAACTGGAGAACACCGCAACTTGGCCCTGAGTGTCAGGCCAGCGTCTAGTAACACTAAGGCCTAAGTGGTAATGCCAAGCTGGCTTCTTTTTTTTAAATTTTATTTATTTATTTATTTATTTATTTATTTATTTATTTATTTATGGCTGTGTTGGGTCTTCGTTTCTGTGCGAGGGCTTTCTCTAGTTGTGGCAAGCGGGGGCCACTCTTCATCACGGTGCGCGGGCCTCTCACTATCCCGACCTCTCTTGTTGCGGAGCACAGACTCCAGACACGCAGGCTCAGCAATTGTGGCTCACAGGCCTAGTTGCTCCACGGCATGTGGGATCTTCCCAGACCAGGGCTCGAACCCGTGTCCCCTGCATTGGCAGGCAGATTCTCAACCACTGCACCACCAGGGAAGCCTGCCAGGCTGGCTTCTGACTGCCAGAGTCTGCTTTGCTCTTTCTCAGAGTCCATAACCAAAGCTTAGAATCACTCAGGTCCGAGTCTGTGTCCCCAAGACCCTGGCCTTGAGTAACTTGCTCGTGAATGTGCTCAGGGAGTGTTGGTTGGGATTGATTTCTCCTTTCTCTCTGACCCCAGGGTGGCTTTCGGCTGAATAATCAGAAAATCTTAAAAAAAAAATCTACTTGGGAAATAAAAAAAATTAGTAAAATAAGTTTTCTTGGTTCCAAATATACTGCTTTTCAGCTTAGTTGTCTTAATTAGCATAATTTACCAACACTAAAAATAATTTCTAGAACAAAAACCTCTGAATATAGATGCAAAGAGAGCTTTTGTCCTCCTTATTTTAGAAATCAATTCCCCACTATTTCACTATAAAATCTTTAAAAGACCATGATGAAATACTGATACTGATTTATATACTGAACTATTTCCTTATTATTGTCCATTAACCATTTGCAATTCCTACCATGAAGTACAGTACTGGGGGCGGGGTAGGGGAAACATTTCCCCCTTGTTTTCAAGCTCAGCCTTCTTCTAAGATTAGCCTTGGACATAACGGATTAAAAAAACCATCTCCAAGTAACCTTGAGAGAAACAATCATCACAGTTTTTCACATGGTTGCCATTCAGAAAAGAACTCTGATGGCAGAGGTCATTCATTCACCAAAACATTAATTACTTAATTTAATATGTATTTGTTGAATTCCAAATCTGAGCCAAATGTAGTGCTCTGTACTGGAACGCCAGTGAGCAAGAACAAGCAGGGCCCCTACTCACATGGAGTTTTCTGTTGAGTAGGTGAGACATGAATCAAACATGCAAATTAATGCCCATATAATTGTAAACAGAAGTCCTCTGATTTTTTAAAAAATTTATTTTATTGAAGTATAGTTAATTTACAATGTTGTGTTAATTACTGCTGTACAATAAAGTGATTCAATTATACATATAAATATTCTTTTTCATATTCTTTTCCATTATGGTTTATCACAGGATATTGAATATAGTTCCCTGTGCTATACAGTAAGACCTTGTTGTTTATCCATTCTATATATAATAGTTTGCATCTGCAATCCCAAACTCCAAATCCATCCTTCCCCCACCCCCCACCCCCCTTCTTGGTAACCACAAGTCTGTTCTCTATGTCTGTGAGTCTTTTTCTGTTTCGTAGATAAGTTCATTTGTGTCATATTTTAGATTCCTCATACAAGTGGTATCATACGGTATTTGTCTTTCTCTTTCTGATTTACAGAAGTCCTCTGATTGAAGGGAACTTGTTTCCATGAAAGTATGTAACAGCAGGACCTGAATTAGATGGACTTTCAGGAAAGGCATTACTGGGGAAATGATCCCAGAGCTAAGAAAGAGGGGTAGGTGAGACACTCAGGGGAAGAGGGAGGGGAGGATGGCTAAAGAATGTTCCAGACAGAAGAAAGAACAGCGACCAGACTTCTGGGCAGGTATGAGTGGAGCTTGTGTCTTATATTGGGTTCCCTGGAAACAGACTCTGGGATGGAGATTTGTGGTCAGCTGTTTATTGGGAGTGCCCTCAGGAATCACACTTGTAAGGAGGTGAGGCAGGCTGTGGAGCTGGGGTGACCCCTCTGAACTGCCTCAGATTGAACCCCTGCACCCCCTGTGGACCTTCATCCCCAAGGTGGAGGGTGGGACCCTAGGCGAGCCTGCAGAGGGCAATTCCCAGCATGAGACAGAGCGGTGGACATTAGCAAGCCACACCCTGGGAGCTGGGGAAGAGTACCTCGGACCTGGAGGAGGGGCCGGTAGGATGCCACAGCCTTCACTGCTGCTGGCCCCATGAGGCTCTGTGGCTGGACATCGGAAAGCTGGAGGGAGAGTGAGGGGTAGGACAGAAATCGGAAGGGTGGGCAGGAGCCAGACTACAGAGGGCCTTGGAAGCTGTCTGTGGGATTTCAGACTTTATCTTAAGAGCTAGTGAAGGGAATCAGAAGGACAAGGGATGGACACAGCTTCAGGCAGGTAACGCAAGTCCCAGGCAATGCGATCCCCATAAATTGCAGTGTAGCTGTCCCGTATGTTTCTGCCTCCTTTCAAATTGGCTCAGTGACCTCTACACTCAAGGACATCCATTTCAGCCCTTGCAGTTGTTCTCTTTCAAAATTCCCAACTCAGAAGCAAGGTAGAAATATAAAAGAAAAAAGTGAGATAGGGGGTGAAAAAATGAGGAATATTTGTGACTGTGGGCTGAAAGATACTTGTTCCATCTAAAGGTATTCAAATTCAAATGTTTCAAAAAGCTGTGCAAAACATGTTATATTTTACTGGCTATTTCCCCACTGGCTGTCGAATGTAATATGTAATATAAGAAGTCCATTTCCTTAATGACACATAAAGCGTGTTACTGTGTGAGGCTGTCATAATTGGTGTCAGTTGACCACGTTTAGTTAGAAAGATTCTGTTTCATATGTAGTAGCTATATTCTGGATCTCTACAATCCCTAAACCCCTAAACTCACATGAAAAGGACTTTCATAATACAAACCAGAAAAATCAAGTTGATTTAGTAAAACCACATCACAGGCTTGATAATAAGATATCAAGAATGTACACTTTGTGTGTAGATGTTCAATCAAATCTGGATGCTATTACTATGAATCATTCTTTATGCTCTAATGCTCTAGTTATGTGATCCTTCAGGACCTCCCAAGAAGCGGCAGAAAAGATTCTTACTCGGATCCTTCCCCAGGAAAGACAAATCATGGTAATTCATAAAAACCATGGCGAGCTCTTGCCTGAGAGTTTAATAGCATTCCCTTTAGTCAGTTGCTGTAAGAATCTAATTTTTAGCCTATTCATTTGTGAAAATGGTCAGTGTAATTTCCTGATATCTCCTGTGGCCTCCTCCAGAATGAGTTGTCTTCCATATATAACATGATGCTGGGGGTGCCATATTGCATAAAGGTAATGCTCTGAGGTGTTTTTCCCACTGAGTGATGCTACATAAGGCCAGATTCACAGGTACGAAACCACATCTGGATGTCATTCTAGACCTTCATCTCTGTCTCCTCACAATCAATCAATCATTTAATCAATCAGCAAGTCTGGCAAGTTCTACCCCTT
Source organism: Balaenoptera musculus (assembly GCF_009873245.2). Taxonomy (NCBI): domain Eukaryota; kingdom Metazoa; phylum Chordata; class Mammalia; order Artiodactyla; family Balaenopteridae; genus Balaenoptera; species Balaenoptera musculus. The sequence continues at coordinate 32,725,256 of NC_045796.1, forward strand.
AAGTGACTCTCTTCTCTCCATCTCTTCTGCTATCACCATTGACAAATCTACCACCATCACCCCCTGGTTTGACTCCTGTACCACCCTCATGACTAGTTCTCTAGTCTCCTGTCCCCCTCCAGTTCAGCTGGGCAGTCTGCAATTGATTCTCCCAGAGTTTATGCCCCCAAATGCAATCTGATCAGGTACTCCCCTTGATAAAAACCCTTTAGGAGCACCTATCAGCCTATTTAGCCTGTCCATAAACCTCTCACCACTCCTATCTCCACACACAACTCTGGTTTCCATGTTGCATAGAAGGAGACTCTTCCATTGGTCCTTAGGAAAAGTCTTTCAAATGGTAATATGGCCTGGACACGATAGGCAGTTTTTCCAGTTGGAAGCTTGTAGGAAGGATTACTTTTCAGAGGAACAGTCATGATTATTTCAAAGTCATACTTAATATCTCCCCTTTGCATTTTTGAGAATAGAGTGAATCATTTCCCATATGCAAAGGCCTGTTGAAACTGTATGTTATAATTCAGCAGACCTTGATATTGTATTGTATTTTATTGATAATTACAAAGATGACTAAAATAAAACACCTAACCCTGGTGTGATTAAAATCTATTTGTGAGATAGAGACTCCTAAAAAACTAATTACAATTGCAACTAATTCTGTATTTAAAGTATAATGAAATAGTACGGGAAGAACACAGTCCATTCTGACCAGGGTACCAGGAAAGATAGCATTTGGTCTGGGTTTTGGAGTAGAAGGAGTATATTCTAGGTGAATAGAATCACAGCAAAGGAGCTCTTCCAGGAATAGAAACTTAGGGGTGCTATGCAATCATTGGCAGGAGGACAGGATGATGGAGAGTCAGAGTGGGAAATGGGTTTGGGAAGATGAATTAAAGTTAAAGGATGGGGATTTTAAATGCCATGTTAAGTATTATATACTTTATTCCATAGGCAACAGAGAGGTTTTGAAGGTTTTTGAGCAGATGTGACATATTTTAGAAATGTTACCCAGCCGTGAAAGGGAATTTCTAGAGGCTACAGACTTGAGGCAAGATGGCAAGAAAAGGAAAATAGGGCAGGGGTAACTGGACTCTAAAGAAGAAGATAGGCATGGCAGATATTGAATGTATAATTGATGAGTCTTGGCTATGGGTTGTATATGGCAGTGAGAGTAAGAGAGTTGAAAATATCCTGGTGTTTCTTGTGGTTGTGGTATCCAGTCTTCAGGATGACTCCCCATGGTCCATACCTCCTGGCATTCCCATGTTTGTGTAGTCCCCTATCAGACTGCACCAGGGCTGGTCTCTTTGGCCAATACAATATGGCAGAAGTAATGGTGTGTGACTTTCAGTATTCGGTTATAAAGTCACTGTGACTTCTGTCTTGGTTGCTCGTTCTCAGATATTTGCTCTGAGAAAGCAGCTGACTTCTAGTGAGCAGCCCTATGGATAAAGCCACATGCTGAGGAACTGAGGCCTTTTGACAATAGCTGTGTGAGTGAGCTTGGAAGTCATATCTCCAACCCAAATGAGCCTTCATATGGCTATGGCCCCAGCTTGACCACAAGCTCTGAGAGATCCTGAGCCTGAACCATGAAGTTAAGCCATTTCCAGAATCGTGACCCTCAGAAATTGTGTTGGAGAATAAGTGTTTGTTGTCTCCAGCTGCTAAGGTTGGGGAATCTGTTACGTAGCAATCGATGACTAATAAACTGGGTAACGGGGCAGATCTAATTAGCTAAGGTAGAAAATACGAAAAGAGGAACCAATATGCCAAGGAGATGAAACACTTGGTTTTCGATGTGTTTTTGGGTTGTGCCGTCTCTCTAAGTCTCCACTCCTCTGGTATTTGGGAACAGATGTAGATTTGGAAGCCGCCCACTTGGTAGAGAGTGGTGGTTCTCAAACTTAAATGTCCATTGAATCGCCTGGACCTGGAGGGCTTGGTAAACAGATTGCTTAGCCCTGCTTCCAGAGTTTTTGGTTGTAGGTCTGGGGCTGGACCCCAGATTCGTTTTTCTAAGCAGTTCCCGGGTGATGCTGTTGTTTCTGGTCCAGAGATCAAAGTTCAAGAGCCGCTGGCATAGAGTGAAATTGAGAGGAAAACCCAAAGTGGTGGCATTTATTATAACTAATAGTTCTTTCTCTCTAGTACTATATATACAACATAGAGCTAAAAAATTTAGCCATTAAAGAATATGAATGTTTAAAATTATTGACCAAAATTAAGGCTGGGAACTGTTGTAGATAATTAAAAACAATGTACAAGGTGAAAACTGCATTTCCTTGCTCTATAAGGTACATATATATTCAACACCTCAACTATGGATTTACAATGAACTTCTTTTTCTTTATTCCACTATTGAATTTTGCTCTTAGTTTTGTATTTATAACCTGCAAATGAGTTTCAGTTGGACAGTGAGTACATGTGAAAAAAATCCAGAGAGAACTTTCTATAAAATATTCAATTATGTGCTATAGGACTTTCATATTTCTTAGATTGCTGGAATAAATCTCTGGAGATTTTGCTTTGACAACCAGGAGGACTGATTATATAGACCCCAGATCAAAATTGCATGGTGTAGAGCTCTGCATCTCAGCAGCCAAGGCATGACAACCAATTAGAGGTGAGGCCATTTTCATAATGAATAGCTGCTACTCAGGGATAAAGGGTTGTATTTCTTAACTCTTTTGAAAGTTTACAATGTGTACCAATTAAACATTTGATTCATACAGTTAGCTAAACAAGGAGAGCTAATAAATCGATGTTTTCTTTTTTTTTTAAATTTATTTATTTATGGCTGTGTTGGGTCCTCATTTCTGTGCGAGGGCTTTCTCAAGTTGCGGCAAGTGGGGTCCACTCTTCATCGCGGTGCGCGGGCCTCTCACTATCGCGGCCTCTCTTGTTTTGGACCACAGGCCCCAGACGCGCAGACTCAGTAATTGTGGCTCACGGGCCCAGTTGCTCCGCGGCATGTGGGATCTTCCCAGACCAGGGCTTGAACCCGTGTCCCCTGCATTGGCAGGCAGATTCTCAACCACTGCGCCACCAGGGAAGCCCCTGATTTGTTTTCTTAATGAATTTTTTTACGAGGAGGCCCTTATGGGTTTTTTTTTTTTTTCATGTCAAGGATTTTGGTTTAAACGCCTTCTTCCTTGGCCATACAACACAGAAATGAGAGTAGAGTACATAATCTCTGCTGTTCCATTGGAGAAAGCAGATCCCTCTCTGAATTAGGTACACTGGTTTCCTAGTAACTGATCTCTTTCCTTGCCACTTTGAGATAGAATTCCAACCTGGTTGCCTGGTGACTGTGTTTATCTGGATTTCCTGCCAATGAATGCTGGATTCTTCATGACTGGATTCCAATGCCAACCACCTGCCTTCCAACACCTTCATCTATTTCCTCTTCCTTAAGAGCTCATAGATTACATATCCTGCCCACGTGTGTTATCTCCCTTATACCTCCTGAACATTTCTTATAGCTGGACCTTCTAGTTTGGGACTTACCTATAAATTCAGGTCCCTATCAACCTGTCCTTTGAATCATCCACGCCAGATATTGGTCTCATGGGCTTGTGCCTGCCCTTTGCTTGTTCATTTGTGTCTCACTAGACTCCTAGCTCCAACCTTCTCCAGTCTGGTTCATTCCATCACTAGGTAAGCCACAATATGTCCCTAGGGAAGACAGAAGAAAGAACAAGGGGAAGTGTGTAGATTACAGAAAATCAAGGTCAACTGCCCCTTGGAATGATAATGTTGCTTCACCCTGAAAGCTGAAACCTAAAACCATACTGGCATCACCATATTTGTTCTGTCATATTCATCTGTCTATAAAGAAAAGAACCCACTTCTGGTTATTATCTAAGCTCAGTGACCCAATTAAAATATCTCATTTTAGCAGACATTTTCTACTAATCACTTTTACCTTTTCCCAACCACTTCTCCGTACAGATAAGCTGGTCAGACTCTCAATCTGAAGGTCTGTGTTCATGTGAGCTGACAGAGGGAATGGCTGCCTTGGCAAAGTGCTCCATCAGGACATCCAGAGCATTCTTGGCATAGAACTTAGAGCATAATCATCTCCCAAAGGCAGGACAAGGAAGGCAGCCACTGTTTCACAGCCACTCATTAGAGTAATATGTGAATGTATCCCCCAAAAGGTCCCCGAAACCCAGGACTGCAGGGAAGCAAAACCTAACACTCAGATTCTGATGTATGTTCAGAGGCTCTATGGCTTTTGACACAATGAGCATGTAACATTACCAGCTAAAACTGATGTATGAAACAGCTTTGTTTTATTCAGGTATGCTACACAAAGAGGTGAAAAGGTTAAGTCCACCTCCCAAATTTGGCTAAAAGTCTTAGCTAAAATTTCCTTGTTGAAAAAGTTCCCAACTAATTTACACAATTATCAATAGCAGCCCTGCAGGATTTTGGTCACAGGCAGCATAATTGTCCATAGGATGGGGTGGAGGTAAGGGCGTGTGTGTGTGTATGTGTGTGTGTGTGTGTGTGTGTGTGTGTGTGCACACACGCTTTACTTCCCAAGTTGTCCCACAGTACTGGGGTCTTCATGGCCTATGAATGCCAGTTTTATATAAATCTCTTCTCTTTTTAAAAAATTAAAAAAATTTTAATACAATTTTGAAAGGTTACTTTCCATTTACAGTTATTACAAAATATTGGCTATATTCCCCATGTTGTACAATGCATCCTTGAGACTCTCTTATAAATCTCTTCTCTTAAAAACTTCCCTTTTAATTAACCTACTTACCCTGCCCCTGCAAATAGTCAACATGTCTTTAGTTACTTTTAATTACTTTCTGTGAAGAATACCATGTCTATTTTGGCATGTCTGAGTACAGTCTGAGTGACCAACTGTCCCAGGTTGTCCAGGACTGAGGGGTTTCCTAGCACATAGGACTCCTTATGCTAAAACCGGAAGTGTCCTGGGAAAACTGAGACAACTAGTCACCCTAGCCCTGTGATACCACTTCTCATTGCTGGGTCTTAAAGACAGATCTTAAACTATTCAGACTTTTGCCAGAGAATGTCTCTTCAGTGAATCTTTCGTGAGATGCTCTCTGAAGGATTAGCCATCAGGTATTATTTGAAGTAGAGTGGTGCTTTTACATGAAACTAACAATGAAAATACAGACGGGAAACTTCTCTCAGTTTTTGTTTTTTTTTAATGAAATCAGCTTTCCATTTTTATTGTCTTCCTCAAAAATCTCTATCTTTCATATTGACAGAATGGGATGTATATAGCTCAGCATAAGCTTAACCACCAATGAAAGAGGGATTGAAAATACAGTGGATGTATTTCCTTAGAAAAACTGCAAATATCATTAATTCTGTTTTGACTGCTCACAAGTTCTAAGGCATCTTTAAGTATCTCCCACCTTATAGCTGAAAGTTGGTACCCTTTTACTAATCTTTCCCATTTCCCCCATGCTATAGTCCCTGACAACCATTTTTCTACTCTCTGTTTCTATAAGTTTTTAAGTTTTGTTTTGTTTTTTAGATTCCATATATAAATGGTACCATGCACTATTTGTCTTTGTCTCTCTGGCTTATTTCACTTAACATAATGCCCTTAATGTCCATCCATGTTGTCACAAACGGGAAGGTTTCCTTCTTTCTCGTGGCTGAATATTACACTGTGTATATACATCACATCTTCTTTATTCATTCATCCATTGATGGATGCTTAGATTATTTCCATATCTTGGCTATTGTGAATAATGGTACAATGAAAGGGGAAGTACAGATATCTCTTTGATATTCTGTTTTCATTTTTTTTGGGGGGTGGGATATATACCCAGAAGAGGGAGTGCTGGATTTTATGGTAGTTCTATTTCTAATTTTTTTTTTTTTTTTGACTGTGCCATGTGGCTTACAGGATCTTAGTTCCCTGACCAGGGATCGAACCCCGGCCCACGGCAGTGATAGCACCAAGTTCTAACCACTGGACCGCCAGGGAATTCCCATATTTCTAATTTTTTGAGGAACCTCCATATTGTCTTCCGCAGTGGCTGCACCAGTTTACATTCCCACCAAAAAAGAGTTCCCTTTTCTCCACATCCTTGCCGACACTTATCTCGTGTCTTTTTGATGATAAGGTCTGGGGATCTAACGTAAAACATGGTGAATATAGTTGACAACGGTGTTCTATAATTGAAATTGTCAAAGAGAGTAGAACTTAAATGTCCTCACCATATATATATGTGTGTGTGTGTGTGTGTATACATATATAGAAATATGTGAAGTGATGGATATGTTAATTAACTAGATGAAGGGAGTTATTTCACAATGTATGTGTATATCAAACCACCACAACATACACTTTAAATATTTTACAATTTTATTTGTCCATTGTACCTCAATAATGCTGAATTTTTTTAGAAAAGATCCCCCAAACGCTAACCTGGAGGGGACTTCTGACTCAGAGCATTTCCTGCTGTTTAACAAAGTAAGCCTGAACGGAAAAAAACAGTGCCAGTTCCTAGCAGATGAAAAAATATTGATATCGTCCTTGAAAGAGCTGGCATCTTCAGAAAATGTCCTCCTTTTATACATATGATTGAGGAGGTTGGGTTTATTTGCATGCCAAAGAATCTATTTTTTAACACCTGCAAAATTTATTCACTAATGAATTTACAGATATGTCTCACACTTGCACAGATCAAACCATGGTGTCTCAGTCGTCTTTATGCCACAGGGAAAAATTAAGGCTTAAAACAGCTCCAGGAACTTCAAACAAACAAATTCATAGAAAAAGAGGTGAGATTTATGGTTATCAGAGGTGGGGATGGGGGAAGAGGGAATCAGATGAAGGTGGTCAAAATGTACAAACTTCTAGTTACAAGATAAATAAGTACTAGGAATGTAATCTACAATATGACAAACATAATTAACATTGCTGTATGCTATATATAAAAGTTAAGAGTAAATCCTGTGTTCTCTTCACAAGAAAAAAATTTTTTCTAATTCTTTAATTTTGTATCTACACGAGATAACAGATGTTCACTAAACTTACTGTGGTAATCATTTCATGATGTATGGAAGTCAAATCATTATGCTGTACATCAGTGCTGTATGTCAATTATATCTCACTAAAACTGGAAGGAAAACAAGCAAAAAAACAAAACAAAATGACAACAACCAAAAAACAGTTCTGGGAACTTCACGTAGAACGTTTTTATGTTCTTTTTGCCTGGAGTGTTCTTCCCCCACTTTCTCTGGAAACAAACAAATAAACAACAAGAAAAAAACCCAAACACCTACTCATCCTTTTCAGCCTAAAGTCACTTTTCTGACTCTTCAAACTAAATTAGGCATCACCCTGCTCCATCCTAGTTCCTAAGACAGCGTTCTTTGCGTGTTAACTTGGGTAATAATGTTCATGTCTCCATAGGATGTACACCCTCTGAGGGCAGCAATCTCATGGATTTGGTTGATTGCTCTCTCCCCGGGACTTAGCACAGTACTCGGCACATGGAGGCACTCATTACATATTTGCTGAATAAATAAAAGAATGAAAAATCAAAATGATCAAATATATGGGCTCCCGAAGAACATGCAAGTTTCCACAGAATTTACTATAGATACTTTCCATTACACATCATGATGCTTTCCTGGGAAAATGGTGCTTAACTCAAAAGGCCTTAACATTTAAATTCTAAGAAAGCCACTGTATTGAAAAGCTTTATTTTATTTCTACAAAAAGGTCATAAAGTATTTAATGGAAAGCACATTGAAAAATATTTATTGCCTGTGCACTGTATTTTAATGACAGGTTAGGTGATCCTTGACCTTCTGTGCAATAACACTGAGGGTACAGGTATCCATGAAAAAGACAAGATTAGGCTTTGGTCCTTTCGAAGCACTATTTGGGTGGCCTAGTTGACCACTTAGTGTCATGATAAGGATGCTATTAAAAGCCAGCTTGGCTATGGCATTTTTGAAAAGATGATAGCTAGGTCATTGTGAGGATGGCAATCAGCTCTCTCAAGAGGATCATCCGAATGTTCCTTTGCAGGAGAATCAGTGAATGCAGTATCATGCCTGACAGGATAAGGGGCAAAGTGTAGCTTGTGTGTTTTTTTTTTTAACTGTTTATTTGACAACAGACTCACGCTGTGTTAACAGAAACTCAGATCATAGGCAGTACAGTCCTGATGTATTCAACATCGACAAGGTGGCAGTTGAAAAGTTGCTTTTAATTATTTAATTGGATGCACTGCTCTTTAAAGTAGAAATTTATAAACTAGAATTCACCCAGAGGAGAGCAACCAGGGTGATGGGGAGGGTTGACAGACTGGAAAAACTAAGGACATGCAATAGTTATATTTACACATGGTGCCAAGAGGACAGAACTGGAATTAAGTGTTCTCCATATCAGAGCAAAGCATATCTGTGTCATTTTAAGAAGGTACTTTTTAAGTGGCAGAGCTGTCCAGCAATGAGACCAGAGCCTTTACGAAGTAGTGAGTTCCCTACCACAGAAAGTGTCCAAGCAGAGTCTGGATGATCTTCTAAAGAGGCCTTTATAGGAAGGATGCTCCTATTGGGCAAGAATTTAATTTACCTTTAAGATTCTTTTCCATTTTAGAATTATTCTAACATTCTAAAATCTATATGAATGCCAGGTATATAGATTAAAAAAATAAAGATGGCTCCTGTTAAAAAAAAAGATTCCACATATAAGCGAAAAATAAATAAATAAATAAAATAAAAATAAAGATGGCTCTGACCATCGGCATCTCAAACCTCTTCCATCCTAAAAAGAAAGCAAATTTTCAGATGCCCCATTTTCTGTTTCCTTCCCATCACAGCTAAATCTCTTATAAGAACTGACCACGTTTGCTGCTACCACCACCATTTTACCTTTCCACCCACCACATCTCAAGCTACTGAAATCCAGCTTTTGTCTCCTCGGCTCTGTTTGTAATGTGTCTCATTAAAGTCACCAATCACCTCCTTATTGATAAATGCACTTGAAAATTCTGAGTCATTATAACACTATCTGGGGCATTTACCATTGCTGGCCACTCCCATCTTCATAAAATACTGTTGCCTCTGGGTCTCTGCAACCTATGCTTGTGTGTTTTTTCTCCTCTTTCTTTGGTTCCTCCTCTGTCACCTTTGAGGCTTCCTCTTCCTCTATCTCTACAACATGGTATTCCTGAGAGTTCTGTCCTGTGTGCCTTCAAATTCTTACTGCACCTGCTCGCCTGGGATCTTGCAATCGTTCCTATATCTTCCATGATCATCTGTGTGTTAATGACTCCTGAGTCTGTATCTCTAACCCAGATAATCTGTAGTCTGAGTTCCCATCCCACATATCCAATTGGCTTGGAATCTCCATTGGGGTGGCCCTCACACATTTTAGCTCTGAACTCATTTCCTCCTCCAACATCTGCCCCTTGGCTTTCATGCCAGGTTTTGGAAATGACCCCACTACTCACCCAATTACTCAGGTTAGACACCCAGATATCTCTGTTCTATTCTTCTAACCCATATTCACCCAAGTGCCAATTGCCTGTTCATCCCTGTATTGGTCCTCTCACCCACAACACCATCATCTTTTGCCTAGGCTGCTGCGGTAGCCGGATAAAAAAGTATCTCTGACTCCAACTTTTCCCAACATTAGTTCACACCACAGATGGTGATTTTTCTAAATGTTCTCATGTCCTTCTCCGGCTTAAAACCCTCCAGTGGCCCCCAGTGCCCTCATGGTAAAGCATAAACTCCTTAGAATAACTTACAAGACGCCATTCTCTGGTCTCTGCCTACGCCCTCCGTCTCATCTCTTGCCTCTTTCCCACTGCAGCCTTACAGAACTTCTTTCATACACATTTTGTTCCCTCAGCCTGAACCCTCCTCCTCCCTGTCCTTCCCCTAGGTTCCCCCCCCACCCCCACCCTGCCATTCTGCTGCTACCACCACCACGCTGACTCACCTTTCTGGCTTCACTAAACTTAGAAGTTTCTTCCTCTGGAAAACTTTCTGTGATCTCCACTCCTGCCCCTCCTACACTGAAATTTAGCAGCTCTTCAGCCTCCCAACATGCAAGCTTCGCAAGTGTCATCGTAATGCATTTAAAGGGGTTACTTGTGTGTGTTCACCCCCGGGATGTTCCTTGAGTAGAGAAGGTCACTGTTCCTTCCGAAGGACTTAGCATGGTCCTCAGCACATCAACTGTATTCTACGGCTAGCAGAGGCTAAACTTGGCTTGAAGACATGGTATGGCACAGGTAACTTCACCTCACTTCATAGACTCTCATGTGATATGTGGCGTGGTATGTATGTAGATGTACTAGTAGTGTCTTAGTACATGAGCGTATGCATATGAATGTATGTATTTATATATTTACATATATATGTATATGTATACATACACACACACACAATACATATACATATTGTATTAGTTTCCTGTGGCCTCTATAGCAAATTACCACAAATGGGGTGGCTTAAAAACAACAGACATTTATTCTCTCACAGTTCTGGAGGACAGAAGTCCAATAACAAGGTGTTAGCAGGGCTGTTCTCCTGCCTGAAGCTCTAGATTCTAAATTCTATTCCTTGGCTCTTCCAGCTCCTGGTAGCTGTCAGCTTTCGTTGGCTTGCGGCTTCATCACTCTTATCTCTGCCTCTACCTTCATATGGTCCTCTCCTCTGTGACCGTATTCTCCTCTGTGTGTCTTTTGGGAAAACACTTGCCACTGGATTTCGAGCTCACCTGGGTAATTTGGGATGATCTCTTCATCTCAAGATCCTTAATTACATCTGCAAAGACCCTTTTTCCAAATAAAGTCACACTCACGGTTCCCAGGGATTAAGACATATCTTTTTGAGAGCCGTCACGCCACTGACAACACATGCTGATGTATGCTGATGTAACTTAAAGACGCAACCTTAATATCTTTTTATTTTTCTCCTGGAAAAATTAAATTCTCTATCTCGTAAATGTCCTGCCCTACCCTGACTCTACAAGTGTGTGTGTGTGTGTGTGTGTGTGTGTGTGTATACACACATATATATACTTCTAACAATTTTAATATATAATGTAAAAATATGTATATGTGTAAACGTGTGTGTGTATACACACACACACATATGTATTCTTTACTCTTGTTACTTTCCTTCAGACTAAGCTCCCCAAACACCACTGTTTTAGAGTTATTAAAAAACAACTCTGTGTCTTCAAGATAGAATTTTAAGGAATAAAGCAGGTTGCTGCATAAATTTAGCCTCCTTTTAGTACGTGTGCTATTTAATCTACTGAAATATCTGTTCCTTCTCATTTTAAAAGAAGGAAGGACTTAGCTGGTACCATAATTGATGTTACAGTGTAGGTATTTCTAACTAAATAGGATTACTTTTACATGTCTATAGGCATTTTGCGTACTTTTTTTCTCCCCAACTTATATTCCCTCCATTCTATAGTTCAAGTTTAGTTAAACATATTTGCATGCAAATCTATTCCTAGACAATGTAGCTAAAAAGAAATGTTCCCAAACAGGTTCTTACATTTGTAAAAATCTTACTTTTCTTTTAGTATGAACTTTTGTTTAAAACTACCAAAATGAACATTGAAACTAGACCAAATTTAAATTGGGACACATTTATACACTGCTTTTAAAATTTTACTTATAAACAAGCATGTTGATTAAGATGATCACAGCCTTCTACTACATATTATGAAGAGTTGGTATCTCTATATTTAATAACGGTAACCTATAAATATAATGGAAGGCTTATACAGGCTGCATTTCTTAATTAATTCTTTGTAAGAAACACTAGGAATGATTAAGATATTTCTGAAAGTTAAAAATGTTTTAAAATCTCTTTTTGAACAAAAATAAATTTAATCCTCTTTAAAGTTCTGAAGAGAGACTTAAACGGAGATGGGTAAATTAAGGCTATGGTATTTTGTCGCATAGGATTATATCCTCAAATGTTCCTTATCTTTTCCACCTTCTTTTTGATGATTCAAACTGTTGCACACTTTTCCCAGGAAGGATTTATTTTTTTCTAAAGTTTTTAGTCGTGTAAGTTCTAGTTAAAGCCGCTCAAAAATGCATAAACATTTATTGATAGCTCATATGTATTAGTTATTTTTGCTCCTCTGGTAAATGTCTAATAAATAACAACACCCTTTAAATGTAATTATTTAAAATTGCTTATTATTCTGGATATTATTCTGGATATAGGAGGTCTATACTATAGACCTCCTATACTTGGTCTAGGAAGATGTTGGACTGACTTCTGTTTTGATGTCATGTGGTTTTTCTTTACCAAATTATTCCATTAAGCATCATGAGTTTTTGACAAACGAGATAATAGTATCCCTGGGGAAGAAGTGATATACTGTAGAAGGAATTCTGTTATTAGAAAAAGAGGTAGCAAGAGGAAAATTATTTGAAGAATGAAAACTGTGAGGCTGTAGAGATTGATTTTGGTAGCAATGACTCTGCTTTAAAGTACTAGAGGAAATTAATTAGGTAATCTTTGGGGTGGGTAGATTTAGTCTTTAAACCTAATGATGTGAGAAAAATCTCTGGAAGAAAAAAAGAGTAAAATTTTCTTAGGATATTCAAGTGTCAAAAAAGATTCAACTGCCTTGTTTAAAAACTAACATTAAGAAGTCAGTAAAGGTAACATACCTGTGTTATTACTTTGTGGATTTATAAATATCCTTAGGTAAAGTTTATGTATAAATATATAGTAACCTTGTAGGTTTATTTCATTTCATCTCATACGGATACTATCTTAGCTTTCTTGAAATATGTTTTAATAATACAACAATATACAACATTGTAAAAACCTTTTATTCAATTCTGGATCTTAGTTGTTTAGAACAAAAGTTTTACAGGACAAAGATCTGTATAGTCTATGGCATAAAAAAAAATCTGTTTACTTTGTGGATGTAGAAAAAATAAGGATATAATATTGAACTGTCTACATAAAATGCAGAGCAAATTTTCATCTAAAGGATACATTTCACTTTTATTGTTCAGCTGCCAAATCAGTGTAAGAAATAATTGATGTCGTGCGTGTCAAAGTTTCCAGGCATTGCACAAGTGCTCATCTTTGATTTTCACTCACAAAAGAGGCAATGTGAATAGATATTACAAAGAAATCACTGATAGAAGAGGTTGACAAAGAATATGGGATTAAAGAATTTATTAAGGAAGGGATAATTTTTAGAGTTTCTTCTTCATTTCTAACTATACAATAGAAAAAAACCTTCAAAATGTGAGTCATATGCTATTTTCAATACAAGTGCTCCTTTGCAGTTGGTAGCTTAGTAGCTTTGGCTAGGATACAAGGCATGTCTGGCATTATTAATGGTTATTCTATCAGATAATAAGTGTACCCCATTGTTTCGCACTGTGCCTAACACAGAACAGACACTCAAGAAATGTTTCTTAAATGAATAAACAAATAAATCCTTTCCCTTCCTTCCTGCTAACTCCCTCCAACTCCACCTCAACCCTCCACCCCAACCCCGTCTAGGTAGCTTTATAATAACAATCTTTTATTGATTGCTTCCCAAATCTCAGACATATTATACTTTACGTGTGCCGTTTCATTTATGCCACAAATGAAATAGGTTCTATTACTCTCCACTCCACAGATGTGGAAACTGAGGCTCAGAGGGATCAATTAACTTCCCCAAGGTCACACTTGTCTCTCTGTCTCCAATCTGATGCCCTCCAAGTCACTCTTCTCACCGCTGCCAGACTAACGGTTCTAAAATTCGAACTTTGACCCTGTCAGCCATTGAGTAAAATTTTTCAGTAACTCTTACAAATTTTAGAATAAAATTTAAGCCCCTAAACATAAAAAACAGATTTTTAAAAATCATTTTGCCCTTGCCTTACCTCTCTGTCCTCTTTCTCATGACTCTTAGGTATATATTTTATGGTACTTCCTCATCCATTTCAAACTTCTTTTAGCTTCCTATTAATGGCAAACTGTTGAACTCCTGTTTACCTCTGCGTCTATTGTTTCTTCTGCCTGAAATTCCCCTCTACCCTTCTAAGCTTGGCCAATGCTTGTTCCTGAATATCTCTATCAGAACAACATAAAATTTTCCCAAATAATATTATTGTTACTTTAGAAGTGGGAACCATCGTGAATTTGTTTTCTTCCAGAAAGTATTGCTTTGAAATGAATTATTGGCAAACCTATACTGATTAGAAAGAACTGATTATAAGAATGTTTTAGTTCCAAGAGTTATAAATTATTCTCTCCCCATTCAAGATAATGCAATCGAGATAATAATTAGGCCACCCATCTTTAAGCAGGTCTTAGGAATAAGGAAACAATGAGAGATAACCTCTATAGTCTTAGAGAATAAGGGCCATGGAGAGGAAGGCCGTACTTCTCATAGGCAGGTACAAAGGAGTGATTGGGACAAAGCCCCAAGTACAGGAGGGATTGTGGCGCTGGTGTATCCTTCTGGCAGGACAATCTTCCTTGAAGAAAGACTGGGGGCTAGAGGAGCCCTTTCACTTGCAGGAAGCGCTACTCCAAAGTACAGTTTACAATCATAAAGGGCTAGGTACCTCTCTTTTTAGATGTATTCCAGGCCTCCTTAATTGTATGTCTTAAAGCCAAGAATTAAATACAAAGATAGTCATATCAATCTTTTGAAAACTGGCAGGTCAAACATGATTTGATTTGGTTAATTTCTCTTTTTATTTAAATTCAGGCTACTGCCAAATAAGCATCACTGTGTCTAGGTTCAATACCAGCTATTGTGAGTAAAGGGTCTCCTGAGCTAATGAGTGAGTAGCTTCTTTTCATTAGAACAAAGGGTATTGTAACAAAGAAGACTTCAGCATATTTGTAAGGGTAAAGGAGAGTCTCCGGAGAGGAGAAAGCACATAGCATCTTCAGAAGCCATGCAGATGCACTTATGATGCGTGAGTTCATCAGCTTGAAATACTATATACCCTTGAAATACTCATACACCTAAGACTTCCACACTGATTAATTTTGGACTTTTAAAAAATGATCTTTTTAATGTGTTGTTGGATTTAGTTTGCTAGTATTCTGTTGAGGATTTTTGTGTCTATGTTCATCAGTGATATTGGCCTGTAATTTTCTTTTTTTGTGATACCTTTGTCTGGTTTTGGTATCAGGGTGATGGTGGCCTTGTAGAATGAGTTTGGGAGTGTTCCTCCCTCTGTAATTTTTTGGAAGAGTTTGAGAATGATGGGTATTAGCTGTTCTCTAAATGTTTGTTAGAATTCACCTGTGAAGCCATCTGGTCCTGGACTTTTGTTTGTTGGAAGATTTTTAATCACTGTTTCAGTTTCATTACTTGTGGTTGGTCTGTTCATATTTTCTATTTCTTCCTGGTTCAGTCTTGGAAGGTTGTACTTTTCTAAGAATTTGTCCATTTCTTCCAGGTAGTCATACAGGCCAGTTAAATGAACCAAAGTATTAAAGGGTAAGGAATTTACTCCTATATATCTAATGCTATTTGGGATTTAAAAAATTAAGAAATTTATACCTGAAAGATAGAACTCATATAAATCATTGAACTAATTCCCAGGGTATGCATCAGCAGACAATGTATATGATCTGAGAATGCCAGCAGGCAGCCAGCAAAGGACCAGGAAACTCAGCCCAGTGCCTTGAGCCCTTTCAAGTTGTGTTGAGATTTGCTTAAAGGTTTTTAAACCAGATAAGTTCTAGGAATTTATAATAAGTTACGGCGGTTTTGTTCAATCACTTGGTGTTCAGTAGAGCAAAGAGGTACTGAAACATCTGGATCACTTCTACTCAGCATCTGTGGATAAGCTACAGTCACTACTGCCTTTGTGCCTTTCAGTTCTTCTCAGAAGTTTTATTTTCTACCTTTGTTCACCTCTCTGCCTCATCCTGTGACTGTACCGTAGTCTCCCACATGAGGTCATGCCAGACAGAGATTGTCACAATGGGAGGCTCATTGCATTTGAGGGGAATGGCTGCAACACAACCTCTCTGATTCAGGTCAGTGCTTACCTATCCCCCCTTCCTAGCTGGCCATAGCACATAGCTAAAGTGGCAGAAAACAATGCACTGAATTCTTAGCCTAGCTAGGAAGCTGAACAGAGCAGGAACTTTTACCGACATTCTTCCTGTGCTCGCTATGGTCGCCATGTGCAATGTGTTCTCTGTGAAGAATGTAGCTATTTTCCAGTCTTTGCCTCTGTCTTACCCACCACAATGCCTTTGATGCCAGGTTATAATTACTGAGTTTCTTCACACAGTCTTTCACCACGCTGTCCTATGCTTGCCACCCTTTCATCACTTTTAACCCTAGAGTTCTCATATCCTGTTGAACCGTGGGCCTCTAAAGAGATCACAGTTTGAGACCCTCAACCATCTGAAGACATTTATTTAGCATTTAAAATGTGCAGGGTATAATATCAGATGTGGTGAGGGAGATCCTAATCTCCAGAAATCTTTCAGTCTAAGAGGAGAGAAGAACCAACAAAAGTAACAATCTAACAGATGGTCTCTCTGTTGGCCTCCTGCTCTCTGGCTTCAAACCTTGCCTGTGCCATTCTTATCTTCCAGAACCTTTTTTTTTTAAAAAACTATTCACCTATTTTCCTGGTTTCATCGCCAAATTTTCTTAAGGAGAGACAGTATAATATCAGGCTTGACAGTACAGATGTTGGATTTAGGCAGAATTAGGTTTGGATCTTGTGTAATCATAAACTGTCCTTTGTATTTCAAAGACCTGCACCATACCAAGACTTAAAATCTATGGATTACTTTATGGATAGAGGGTGGGATCAGCTCTTTTGTATTCAAAGGATTAAAAAGAGAGTCTGACAGGATGAGAGAGTGTCATGGACATATATACACTACCAAATGTAAAATAGATAGCTAGTGGGAAGCAGCCGCATAGCACAGGGAGATCAGCTTGGTGCTTTGTGACCACCTAGAGGGGTGGGATAGGGAGGGTGAGAGGGAGGGAGATGCAAGAGGGAAGAGATATGGGAACATATGTATATGTATAACTGATTCACTTTGTTATAAAGCAGAAACTAACACACCATTGTAAAGCAATTATACTTCAATAAAGATGTTAAAAAAAAAAAAAAAAAAAGAGAGTCTGAAGGACCTGAGGGTAGAATGGGGTGCTTGGTTCAAGTTCTTTGCTCCCTTTGGCTTGTGGGTGAAGATGTGCGTGCTCTGGAGAATGGAGCAGGCATGGTGGGCATCCTGAGCTGGGGCCAGGGAAGAGTGGATTTACTGTGGCTTCACCTGCCTCTGTGTTTCCATTGCCTACTCTCAAACTCCAGGGATCTTACCTGTACCCTAACCACTCCACACAATCAATTCTTGCCATGAGCCATTTTCCTGTCCTAAGTCGAAGTGTGTGCGCTCTTCATAGTTTGGTCTTCCTCTCTCCACTCTTCTCTTACCATATTATCTTCCTTAGAAATCCCATTTACTCTTAGGTAGTGGGGCCAGACTTGTAATGTTCAATGAGTGACTGACACAAAGTGAAACCACCCATTTCTTGTCCTTAGTCAAGAAAAATGATAAATGAAGCCACAAAGGGTAGAATCAACATTAAACAATGGTTCTCAACCAAGAGTGTGTATTAGAATTACTTGGGAAACTTTTGCTGAATACACAGACCACCTCGTGATCAGACTCCCCAGGAAAGTGATCTAGGCATGTGTATTTTCACAAAGCTTCCCAAGAAATTCAGAAGCATGCTTCTGGTTAGAACTGCTGGTCTAAGAGAATTTAAGCTCCTATTTAACTTTTATCCCTTATTTTAAGTACCCTGAATTAAAGTTTATGCCCAGTGGACTAAAGAAATACTTTCGGATGACCAATCAGGATTGTGAAGTGGCTGAAATGAAAGGTGATAGAAATAGCTGAAAAGGCTTAATATGGGGAGGAAAAGGATTAGAAAGACAAAGCATTGTTTTTGTCACAAAAATCAGACTGCATGAATTGTGTAGGAGGAATAAAAAGGTTTACAAGAAGTGTAAAGGTATTGTCAACCAAACATCAATGTCAATTGAACTAGTCTTAAAGGCGTATACTTTTAAGGGTCAGTGTTTTATATAACAACTTTTAGAGCCAGATGTTTGTTTTGAGTTTTAATCAGGAACAGACTGCTTGCGTTTTAGGTCATGGCACACTTAACTCATCCTAGAATCTGCCTGTATAGATGTTTCTTGCCAGATCTCATCTACATATGAATATAATACAAAGCAGCTAGAAAAGTATGTGATATCTTCAAATACTTGCAGTCTGCATGGTATATGAAATACACCTTAGACTGCCAAGTAGGATAAGTAAATGGTTATTACAGGAAGATTTCTGACTCAACATAGCTAGCAGTTAGAGCTGTCCAAGCCCAGAATGAACTTCCGCCTGGGGCTTTTAGTTGGCTGGCAGTGAGGGCATAAAAGCTGAGGCTGTAAGAAGACTCACAGGGGTGGGTAAGAGTAGAGAATGTTGCATCGTTTGGACTCCAACATGGTATGACTGGGAGTCTGGGTTGCGGGTCGGAGCAGGAGGAGGGAGCAGGAGACGTGGTTGCTCTACCTGAGTGCCTTCTTTCAGGACGGTCCTCTTACAGATTTTAAGAGGCCAAAGATCTTTTCTATAAGCTTTCTGATGGTAAAACCAGTCCATGTCCTGACCTCCAATGAACCTTATAATTGTGAGAACCTACAATTCCTAGATCCTGAACCTTGAGTACCAACTCCCATCTCTTGCTCAGTTCTCTCTCTCTCTCTCTCTCTCTCAATCTCTCATCTCCAACTGCCTAAGTCTGTATTTTCCCTGTTTATATGTCACAGATACAGACATGTAGATTTCAAATGACATATGTAGATTTCAACATCATTTTTATTCACCAACATAAGAGCAAAAGCTTGCTTTCCCGTAAGTGTGTAAATTGAGTAGAATGAAAAGCCTTTACCAACATCAGGAAAGATTATTTACTGTTTCCTTTCAATCTACAAGGCCTCTGAGTCTGTCAGAGTGGGAGATTAACCCATCAGCAAGGAATTACTGTTAGCAAAGCCGTCTTACTTGTCATACAAATCCCTGATCTCTGCAGGGTTTGATAATTTATTTTGGAGTTGACGAGCATGTTTTCTGGTAGAGGTTGATCTCTGTTTACAATTAAATATATTTCTGGTGATCAAGGTGTAAAACAAAGATCTGTAAATACTCAGTATTTTCCTTCTCATTGTCAAAGAAGTATTTTCCCAGAAGAAATAAAAGGATCTAATGTGCAGAGAAATTCACTTTTAAGGCTCCAAGCATCACCTCAAGAAGCATTCCGTCCTTGCCAATATTCATTATATTTAATTCTCCATAGACCCTGAATGCAAGGCTAGTAGAAGGAACACGTGAGAATCAGGTACACAGAGCTCAAATCTTAGCTTACCTTTTTTTTTTTTTTAAATTGCTTGACTTTAGTTAACTGCTCAACTTCCTCATCTTAAACACCTACTCAGTAGTACTGCTGTGAAGATTAAATAAGATAAAATATGTAAAGCCCTTAGATAGGTGTTTGGTAGTTGAAATTTTGTCTGCTTTCTTTTGTCCCTCCTTTATTGCATGGTCGACTCCATGATGGGTTATTATTTCAGGTATTGAGGTCTGGAGAATCATATAGACATAATTCCTAGATGACTTAGGCAAAGTCAGCAGTATCTGATTTATATGTGTT
The DNA here is from genome assembly GCF_009873245.2 of Balaenoptera musculus. NCBI lineage: Eukaryota > Metazoa > Chordata > Mammalia > Artiodactyla > Balaenopteridae > Balaenoptera > Balaenoptera musculus. The sequence goes on from NC_045796.1 coordinate 32,744,985, forward strand.
ATAGAGCCCTTCAAACAGAATTCACTGCACTGTGGTTTGGAGACACTGCTGACTGATAGTATTCCAGGACCTCAAGCCTGATTAAAACAAACTATACAGACGGTTGTGGTGCTTCCCAAGCTACCATGGGTGTTCCTTGACTACTAGCGTGACAGTGTGTTCAAAGACATTGTGTTCAAAACCTAGCGCCTGATACACCAGCCACATCCCTGTCACACTTTAATCCCAAAGGCAAATCCAAACCTGTGTAAGGGAATAGGTACAAATGTAGCTCCTCCATTTAGAAGTAGTTTGGTTCTTCCCATTCCTTTTATTGCTACCAAATTTTTTCATTTAATTAATTTTCTAAATTTACTTTAAAAAATAGCGCCCAAGTCAAAAATGCTGCAAAGAGCAAAGAGAGTCAAATAGTCCTATAAGGTTTGTTAAACCAAACCCAGCAGCCCTTCAATCTCGGTTTCCACTTCCTGCTCCTCAGAGACAGACTCTTTCACTTCTTTTCACTGATTAATTCGGCATTTATTTCCAAATCTTTACATTAAAAATAGGATCTAAAAAATTTTAGGAATAATATATTAACTACTTTCTATGGAAGATAAGACTTTTCTTCCTCCTAACACATAAATCTCCTCACCTGCCAGTACGGATATACAGAATTTGATTATATTCATATTCAGTGTTTACATTATTGTAAACACATAGATGATGTTGACAGTTGACCCATACACTATACTAGGATTATTCCTTCTTTGTGAACTTTTTTTGGTTTGTTTTTTTCACTCTTTTTAGACTCTCTTTTTTCCAAACTGGTTCCCCCCTGCCCCACCACTGACTCATTTGTTTTGGCCACTATTTTCCTAATTTGAGGCCATCCTCCAAATCCACTCCTATTTAAGAGTAGGGCAGTAGAATGCTAGAGGGATATAGGGCTTGTTAACTCTGGGCTTCAGTGTAGAAGGATCTGGTTGGGACAATCTTTTGGGAACTTGGATGTCTGTATCCTTAAATGTTTTTTTCTTCAGATAACCAGATTACTGGGACAATTCTCCTGTAGTCTCAGGCTGAATGTATGTAAACTCTTCCGCACGTAACTGTCACTTAATCCTCCTGTTTCCTTATAGCAGGGCTGCCTCAACTGAACCTGGTGTTCCCCAGACCAAAAACTTTATGTTTTTATCCTCTCCAGGGAAGAAATCTTCAGGCCTCTGTTGGGTGCAGAAGAGAAATTAGCCTCCCTACAGATATTTAGGGTGCAAAATAGGCTGAACATTTAAACATGCTTATTTTTTGTATATAATGGCGTTTTAATAAATTTTAAAATTTATATTATAAAAAATTATATAAATTTTAATTAAAAAGTGGTTTTAATTTCCCATTATATTTAAAAGTATTAATTCTTCTTTAAATATGTGTATCTTATTCATATTATTTTTTCAACTTTTAAAAATTTCTATTTCCTATAATCCTATAATGTTACGAAGAAAACATCTTGGCTTCCTTTTGAGGCTAAAAGAACCAAACCACAGTAAAATTGTAGATTACACAATATACATTAATTAAAGAGCATGGAAGCTACTGTTTTCCTGTTTATTAGCATCTTGCGTTATTTCTATCTTAATGACATAATGAAGCCTGATATACATTAAGGTTAACTTTAGAGGCAGTTGGAGTTTATTTTGACTTGATTTCTTTGTTTTAATTTAATTTTTATTTTATATTGGAGTATAGTTGATTTACAACGTTGTGTTAGTTTCAGGGGTACAGCAAAGTGATTCAGTTATACATATACATATATCTAGTCTTTTTCAGATTCTTTCCCCATGTAGATTATTACAGAGTATTGAGTAGAGTTCCCTGTGCTATACAGTAGGTCCTTGTTGATTATCTATTTTATATACAGTAGTGTGTATATGTTAATCCCAACTTCCTAACTTTATCCCTTCCCTCACCTTTCCCCTTTGGTAACCCTAAGTTTGTTTTCTAAGTCTGTGAATCTGTTTCTGTTTTGTAAATAAGTTCATTTGTATCATTTTTTAGATTCCACATATAAATAATATCATATGATATTTGTCTTTTTCTGTCTGACTTATTTCACTTAGTATGATAATCTCTAGGTTCATCCATGTCACTGCAAATGACATTATTTTATTCTTTTTTATGGCCGAGTAATATTCCATTGTCTATATGTGCCACATCTTCTTTATCCATTCATCTGTCAATGGACATTTAGGTTGCTTCCATGTCTTGGCTATTGTAAATAGTGCTGCAATGAACATTGGGGTGCATGTATCTTTTTGAATTATGGTTTTCTCTGGATATATGCCCAGGGGTGGGATTGCTGGATCATATGGTAGCTCTATTTTAGTTTTTTAAGGAACCTCCATACTTTTCTCCACAGTGCCTGTACTAATTTACATTGCCACCAACAGTGTAGGAGGGTTCCCTTTTCCCCATACCCTCTCCAGCATTTATTATTTATAGACTTTTTGATGATGGCCATTCTGACTGGTGTGAGGTGATATCTCATTGTAGCTTTGATTTGTATTTCCCTAATAATTAGCAATGTTGAGCATCTTTTCATGTGCCTTTTGGGCATCTGTACTGACTTGATTTCTTTTTAAAATGTTTTTTCAGTTTCACTGCAAGATAAATAATTCATTCAAGGTAAGACATACCATATATATTTGAAGTAGGGCTCTACACCTTTTATCATGTACTCTTTCTTGAATTGTAATGTTCTGAAGCATTTACTTATGTATAATTCTACTGAAGCATTATGGAGTAGCTTCATTGTATGTAGGAACTGTTTATATTTTCAAACATAGAACTATAGTTTACAATGTACATATCTTTTAAAGATGTATTTTTGAATGCTTGTACTCATAACTGCTCTCTTAGCTGATAAAATCTTCATTCTATTTTTAAAGTGCATCTTCAGTCACCTAAGTATAACCTGAAAACTCCTAAACTTTTGTAAATCATGAAAAGGATTATATTTCTCAGTTAAGAATTTCTACCAAAGATAGTTTAATATTGGGCTTAATGGTTCTCAAAATAGAGAAAATTGTATTAATGTATTCACTCCATGCTCTGTTCTCTCTGTATTCTCCTCCAAACTCACATAACCACAGTAGAGATGCCTAAATCCAATTCTTATGTGCTTTCACTCAGCCCACACTAGCAGATAATCACATATTTTAGTCATAATGGCATTGGTATGTATTTTGTTCCTGGAATTAAATGAGAAAATCCAATCTATCTTTGTTGATGGGTTATAAGTCTGATAACTATTTCATTATCATGTCACACAAGTTGTTTGTCTAGTTTTTACTGGGAGAATGTACAAAAAAAAAGAATGAGCAAAGCAAACATAATCAAATCAAAATTCTACTTGTGCTCCCTTTAAGGGTTTGCTTTGGAATACACATGTTTTACAAAAATGTTGATTACTTTAGCTGCAAAACTGTTTTATCTTTCAGTGGTAACTTAATGATAACAAACCTCTGCTTCCTGTTAAAGAATCAATAACACTGGTTAATTACTCTGTGCAGAGCACTTTTCTGTAGTCTCTCTAAACTCTAAAATCTTAAGTATAAGGAAACCTAAATATAAACACCAACATAATTGGAAAAGAACTTGGGAAGCATGACAGTAGGGACTTTGCTAGTTTCAGAAGAGGATAAAATTCCTTACATGCTTATAGAGAGGACTTGAGATGAGGCTTGAATGTAGTTTTTTAATGAAGAGAAAGGGAAAAAAATAGGGAGTAGGTGAAGAAGGCATTCTCAGAGGGATGCTTGAGCAGAACCTGTTTTTGGAGTTGGTTTAGCTAAAGATGAGTCATTAAATGAAAACATTTAATAATTGTCCCCGATAACTGTTTGGGGGGAATGAGTTAATGAATGATTCATGCATCCAAGACACAAGTTGAGCTCTCTGTAAGGTTTGATTATTAGGAGTCATGGGATCCAAGCCAGTCTTGAAAGAACTCCTACCCTGTGACTGGCTGGCTGAGAAAGGCCCTGAAGGCTGGAAGGCTGACCACAGAATTCCTGAGGGCTGTGGGAGAGTAAATGCCAAGGGTCAAGGAGACAGAGGATGTCTGGGAAAAAAAACATTTTCTCCTCCACTCACAGAATACGTCTGCACTCTTAGTACTTCACTTCTGGCCACCAAATGTTTGGGTTTTCCATACCAGGCAATTCTGACATTAACTGCCTAGAGTTAGCACAGACCCCCAGATTAAGGGCTCAGTCCCACAAGATTGCCCCCCGCTTCAGATGCCAGTCATAAGTAGTGAGTCCCCAGGTTACCCACAACTTCTGTGTGACTTAGCTGCAAATTAGAGGTTCCCACAACTCTCTGGGTTCCATCATTTACTACATACGACAGCTCACAGAACTCAGGCAAACACTTACTTTACTGGTTTATTATGTAACAAAGAATATGATAAAGGATACAGAGGAACAGCCAGATGAAGAGGTACACAAAGCAAGGTCTGGAAGGGTCCCCAGCACAGGAACTTCTGTCCCTGTGGAGCTGGGGTGCACCACTCTCCAGGCACATAGATGAGTTCAGCAACCCGGAAGCTCCCCCAATCCTATAATTTTGGGGTTTTTATGCAGGATTTATCACAGACATAATCAATTATTAATTCTACTTCCAGTCCCTTCCCTCTCTGGGTGAGGCTGAAAGTTCCAAGCTTCTAATCATGCCTTGGTCTTTCTGATGACCAACCCCCAACCAGGAGCCCACCAAGAATCACCTCATTAGAACAAAAGATGCTCCTGTCACCTAGGAAATTCCAAGGGACTTAGGAGCTCTGTCTCAGACACTCCTATCACTCAAGAAATTCTAAGGTTTTGGAAGCTCTGAATCAGGAATTGGGGTCAAAGATCAAGTACTAACAAGAACCAGCGTCAGAGAACAATTTATATTTCTTATTATTACACAGACTGCTTATGGACATAAATGTAATGCTTGTAAGGCATTAGTGTGCTACTGCCATACTTTATGACTGTTTTTCAGCTGATAAGAAAATGAACCATTTAACATTTTTTGATGACAAAAACTGAAGCCTCAATCAAGAGAGACTAAACTTGACTTTCAAGTGTTTTGAGGTTCATCATTTTACATCTTTAAAAAGTGACACATGGATTATACATAAATGCCACTTCCTGGACTAATAGAACCACGTCAATCCGATCACTGCTTTCTGAATAATACATATTAACAGCACGAAACAAAGTATGCCACGGCCTGCACTCGGCAACAAAAAAATAGAAAAATGTCTTCATGTGAGTTGTTAAAACCATTGTTTAGGAGTAGAAAAACAGACCAATAAATTATTTTCAGAAGCAGACCAATCCATAAATATGTTCAGGAGAAACAGCAGGAAGCTGTTTGTTCCACACCTTCAAATTTTCAGATTAAGAAAAATATTAGCTGTTGAAATGTGTTAGAAAATTGTCTAAGGTAAATTGCAGTCAGATACGTAAATTGGAATCTAAGCCGTAAGGCAGGGTCAAATGCAAACTTGTCATCAAGATAAGAAATAAAACCCACTGTTACAAAAACAAAATAATCTGTGACCCCCGTCTATGACCTTGCTGGTATTTAGACAAATCTGTTGATTATGATAGCAGTTAATTAGATCAGATATTAATTCATAAATATTAATTTCACACTTATGCATGTAATCCCTCCCTTTCCATTTTTTCTTTTTACTTCTAAAATGAGATGGAAAACATATAAAGAGATCAGAAATACTTATTAATTTTTAAGTCTTTGAGATTGAGATTGTCACTCCCTTTTATAAAATTACAAAGCTCAGTTAAAGTTATATGGCAGCCAATGGTAAAGCAAAATGAAATGGGAAATTCTCACCTTTCTCCTGTCATTCAAACCATGTGCCTTAATAAAAGGGGCCAGGTTTTAATGCCTATAAAGTTTATGATAAAGACGGCATATTAGAAATATGCACCTGAGAATATAGTTATAAGAAAGATGAGGAAAGAGTGAGTTTATATGCAAGGTATTTTCATTTTCTCTCCCTATCAAGCTTTGTGGCAAAGTGATGAGATTCACAGGAAGACCAGGCTAACTCTGTGCATCCCAGATTCGCTGAAGGTTGAGGGTGCTTCAGATTAAACAAATAAACAACCCCAATCTCTAGGAAGGGTGCCAGATATAGAAGAGAAAAATTACAAAGATGGTTAATGGGTTTGGGGAGCAGAGAGACAGGTAGACAAAGATGGAGAAAAGTGCTGACTTGCTTATGTGACCTTTACCCCAATCATGGACAAATATTAACCTGCTGCTTTCAATTCATTTTTGCTTGCCCTAACAGGGGCAAAGTGAAGCCATATGTATATGACCTTGATGCAGTACACCACAATGCCCTACTGAGACAGGAAGCAGGGAAAATGTTTCACCCTGGCTGCTGCAGTCATGTGATAAAAATTCACGGGTTGGGGAAGACAGTTATGACTAAAAGGGTTTCCCAGTGAAGGAGATAAAACTTCCAGGCAACCCCTGATGCTTTAAGACAGGAGGGTCTTCAAAATGTTCCACTTCAATAGTGGAAGAGATTTTCCTAAAACTATTGGTAGATGCACTCACGATGCAGGTTGTAGGTCTGTAGAACAGAAATGAAAATAGCCCAAGTCAAAAAGTATGATTGAAGACGTTTGTACAATCAAGTCACAAAATTCCTGAAATTTAAAGACTATACTTTGTGATTGCAGATGGGGAGGTTGAGAATACTTTGAAATTATTTTATCATTGCAGCTAGATTAGACTAGACCAGAAGACTGTGCTTGGTGTGTGTGTACCCTGGCCCTTCATGGTCTAACTCTTGCTTGCCTTCCCAGCCTCATCACAGTCTTTTTGGATTCCTAAACTATAAGCCTACAGAACTGTACACAGTTCTCTGCCACATGCTACTCCCTGTCCTTGGAAAGTCAATCCCTGTACTTTACTAGTGCCTCAATTTTCATGCCCCAGTTTGAAAAGAATCTCCTCCAGGAAGCCCTATACAGGTACGCTAAGGAAGATTTTGTTCCCTTGGAATCATCTATTTACTTGTTAATCTCCCCAACTAGACTATAAATTCATCCATTCATCCATTCATTGGACAAAGATTTAACTTTCTATGCACGTCAGTAACAGGCCCTGGTGGACAACTGGGAAGCAGATGGAAATGCTCCCTGCTCTCACAGTCTTCCAGTATAGAGAGAGGTTCCAGAATCTTTGATCTTCTCGGCACCTCTGCCTAATCTAGACTGTTCACTGAGTTGCCAGATGTGTCATGGAGAGATTCAAAAAGACTAAGATCTGTGTGTGGAATTTTACCACTTTGGTAATATAAAAAGCCATATCTAATACTTGTCAGTCATTGTTCAAGGTATCAGTTAGGAATGGGTTTGGCTGCATATAACTGAAAACCCATTTTACAAATAAGCGTTTAGTGCTTTTTCCCATACCAAGAAGTGTGTAGGTAGGCAGACCATCGTCTCCACGATGCCATCAGGGATTCGGACTCTGATTTCAGGCACCCCTAACATGTGGCTTTTATTTTCAAGATTGTTGCCTCATGGTGGCAAGGTGGCTCTTCTCACCTTCAGCACCATGCTGCATTCCAGGCAGAAGAAGGAGAAGGGCAAAGGGCAAAAGGTACAGGCTAAGTGAGTCTCCCTTTCAGGAGATATCCCTTAAGTCACACCCAGCAAGTTCCACTTACATCTCATTGGCCATAACGTGTGTCACAAGACCATAGCATAGCTAAAACGCAGGCTGAAAAAAATATATTTTAAACTCATCATACATTTTCACCATGAACAAAATTGAATTTCTGTTTGTAAAAGAGGAGAAAATGGATATTGAGTAGATAGCCGGCAGTGTCTGCGGTAGAGAGAAATCATTATTCTAAGTCATTTTATTCATTTGTTTGCACATATTTCACAGGCAATTACTAACTCTGGATTGACTGAAGTTCTAACGATGTTATTTCCTATATTTATTGTTTGTAACTCCAATTGTATTTACTCGTGGTGAAACTATACATGGGTTAGGACAGTGTGTTCCAACCAATACAGATTAGGCTCAGGATCATATTGCATGGAGGTAAATGCCAAAAGTCCTGGAGGATTTTTAATTCTCCTGACAGTTGTGGGAAGCCTTATCCTGTTTGGCACAAAGCCAAACATCTTATAACAACTGAATGTCTCAAAAGATAAATGAAACAATGAGTGGAATTAACACTGTGGACTTAATTCTAACCCACAAGAAAGAATTAGACAAGTGGTGTAGTGTAAAGAGTCCTGGCTTTAAAATCAGATGGCCCAAGTTTGAATTCCTAGCTTTTATTCGTGTTGGCTATTAAACTTTGAGCTGTTTACGCAATCTTTCCAAGCCTCAATTTTCTCATCTAGGAACTGGGATAATAAGACTACTTCACGGGGTTATTGGAACAATTAAATAAAAGAATAATGTGTGTTAAAGGCCTAATACATAGCCAGAGTTTACTTCTTTTTTTTTTTTTTTACTATAAAAGGCATATTTGTGTTTTGAAGTTGAAGCAATTGGAATATTTAGGGATAAATGATCCTTTTAGGGTTAATAAACCTTAAGGAAGGGAATTCTAGGTATAGACATGCTTCAGAAAATACAAATTTGCATTCTGGGCATAAAAATGATGGCATTTCTGATTTTGGAATATAGATTTTAAAATCTGCTAAGACAAAATAGATATGAATTTATAGTCAGAGATTTTAAAAGGGAAGATGATTTGAGGAGATAAGTAGGCAATAATAAATAACACTTAGACCACATCATTCCTGTGATGAGAAAGAAACAAATAATATTCAGAGAGCATCCCAATCAGTAGCCACAGAGTTTTAAAAATACACCCAGAAGGTGGTAAAAGAGGGGCCCATAAGTCAAGATGCTGTGCAGCTCTAGAATAGCTGGCCTGGCCAGCCAATCAGAGCCTCTGTGAAGTTCTCTATACCTCTCTCAATCCTGTACTTCAGAAAGGTTTTTTAGCAAATCAAAACAAGTCAGGAGGCCATTCAGGGTGGTTAGGGATTTGGAACACTTATATACCAAATGATTAATGAAGGTGGTGGCATTTGATCTGGAAGAAAAGATATCCCTGGAGACTCAGTGTCTGTCTTCAAAGGCTCAGAGACTGATGTGTGGTCCAGCCTTCAGACTGGAGGTAGCAAGATGGTGGTCTACAGAGGTATGATGTTTGGCCAACTCACTGTTGGCCCAAATAAATTTTTTAAATGTTTTGAATTAGCCGCTGACTCTTAAAATCATAAGATTTCACTTGAAAATCTTGCTCTCTGAACTCTTTGAAGAATTAGAAATTCTATCTCATTTATATCAGCAAACAGCTGGAGAGGAGTAGCGGTTACCCTTTGTACAGGGCATGTGTCTTCCATTTCACCAGTCACTGTTATTTTCCCTTACAAACTGAGGGAAACATCAGTTTATAGCCATCTTTCAGCATTTTTTAGCCATACTTTTTCTAATAGGATAATTATATTTTTCACATCTCTATCAAATTTTTTCTTACTCCCCAAAAGCATCACTCACTGTCATTCAAGATTGTAGCCCATGGTTTAGATTTATCCTGTATTGTGTTGGGTGTAGAATTAGAGTTCGTGAGAAGATTTTAGCCCAATTAAAGAGTTTTCTAGCAGAGTTGTATGAAGAAGAGTGAACAGTGCTTTCAGAATGTGGCCATTGATGGTGAGTTTCCTATAACTATAAATATTTCAGAAAAGGCTGAATGTCAAGAAGTAGAAACAGCCTAAATGTTCACCTATGGATGGATAAAGAAAATGTAGAATATACATATTCTGCCTTAAAAAAAAGGAAGGCAATCCATCCCTGGATGAACCTTGAGGACATTATGGTAAGTGAAATAAGCCAGTTACAGAAGGACAAATACTTCATGATTCCACGTAAAGGACGTGTCTAAAAGAGTCAAACACGTAGAAGCAGAGAGTAGGACGGTGGTTGCCAAGGGCAGTGGGTGGTGGGGAGCTGTTATTCAATGGGTATAAAATTTCAGTTATGCAAGATGAGTAAGTTCTAGAGACCTGCTGTACAACATTGTGTCTATGGTTAACAACACTGTACGGAACACATAAAAATTTGTTAAGAGGGTAGATCTCATGTTAAGTGTTCTTACAACAATTTTTTTTAAAAAAGGAGAAGTCTGAATGTTGACCATCATTGATGCTGTGTGAGAAATTCTTGTATGTCTTAGGATAGTTCATCATTGTTGGGCTACAGCTCAGAGACATAAACATAACTCCCACCCATCTACCACTACTTTTTGACCAATATAGAAAAAAAATCACTTAAAAAAACTGTAACTGAGGCTGAATCCTGTACTGTTAGAATGTTGGGCTGAACTGCTGAGAAGATAGAAGATAATGGTAGTGCAGAGTAAGGGTCACCCTGCTACAAGGACAAGATAAGAGAAAAGCATATATTAAAAATGTTTAAAAATTGCATGTTTCCAGGGAAATAAGAAAACTTTGCCTTTGGGTCTCTAAGAAGGTATGGTCAGGGCAGTAAACAATTCTACTCAAGTGGAAATATAGCGCTGAAGGGCAACCAAGCATAAGCATGGATGTTATAGATTCCATGAAGCCCTGTTATGTGAGATAGTGATTCCACTGCAATTACTGCTAATTTGTTCGGTACTCTTTTCAGTCTTCTAATCTCTTTAAGCTCACTACCACAAGGTTCAGAATTTGTAAGTGTGCTGCAAACATGATGCAGTTGAGGGCTGGACTCGAAGAATGAACTGGGCAGCCTGTGCTTTTGTCCAGCTCTGAGAGAGTAATAGACTGTTCATGGAGATTCTAGACAAAAGAGAGCCTACTGTGAACTCATCTTGTTTTGTAAAGACAATAAAAAGTGTAGATACACAAGGGACCATTTCTTTGATGTTCAAAGATATGAGACTCGATGCGTTTTTTTATATTCAATACATTTTGGGCAATAGCAAAATATGATTCCAGTCTAGTCACATCTGTTAATGTTGCTACACACCATTTGTTGATTCGATCAAGGAAATAGAAGAAGACTTTCTGCCTGTTTAGGCATAATGTACTGGAGTCCATTATGGCTCCAAAACAGGTGCTACTCTGTGATGTGGGCCTTTACCCAATAACTTATATTACCCCTCTTAAATCAATCGGGATTAAGGCTGAAGATTAAGGAAAAACTTGAAAATAAATGCAAATAATGTGCAAAAATCAAATTCAAAAAGTCAGTGGCAATAAAGATTTAATCTCAACAGAAGAGCAAACTGTGTTTCCTTTTTTCCTGCTGTTTAATTTAAGGGGGCTTTTTTTTTTTTCCATAGCAACAGAGCATTTCAAACCACTTTGTTGGGGATTTATGAGAATGTTTCTTCCCTGGGGCAACTCATTCTTCTCTTTGGAGACTCTTGCTCATTTGTGCATTAAGAAAAGAGTATAAAGTTTGTGGTGAAAGATTAGACAACTATTCTCAATTCATGGGTCCACAATGACCATTATCTCAAAATGTTTGTAAAAAAATTGAGAATATCCTGTTCCTTTCTTCTCCAAATGCCAAAAGTTTATTCCATGTACATGGCAGAAAATATGAGTTTATCCTGTTTTTATTATTTGATGAATTGATTTAAGTTAATGGAATACAGCAAACATTTTTTAAGCACAGATGTTTTGCAACGTGTTACAACATAGTAAAATTATAAAATGTAATTGACATGCCTTTTTTTAACTGACATTTTTATCTAGATAATTGTGGAATCACATGCAGTTGTAAGGAATAATACAGAAAGACTCTTGTACACTTTGCCCAATTTCCCCCAATGGAAATATTTAGCAAAAGTATAATATAAAATCACAACAGGGATATTGACATTGATAAAACCCACCTCTATTATTCAGTTTTCCCCAAACATACTTGTACTATGATTAATTCATAGTAATTTTGAGTGAATCTCTTTGTATGATTTTCATAGTGGTTGCTCTGAAGATTACAATATAAATACAGGACTTATCACAGTCTCCTGAATTCAACATTTACTGCTTTGAGTAAAGTATGGAAATATCATTTCCATTTAAGTTCCTTTACCTTCCCCACTTTTAAATATCATTGTCTTGGATGTCAGATGGTATTATAATTTTTGTTTCAATCATCAAATATACTTTATAAAACTCATGAGAAAAAGATAGTTTATTGTATGTACCCGTATTTCTTTCCTCTCTGTGCTTTCTTCCTTCCTGATATTCCAAGATTTCTTTTTAAAAAAAATCATTTCCTGTCAGTCTGAAGAATTCCCTTCATCTAAAATTTAAGGGTGTGTCTGTTAGAAACAAATTCTTTTACTTTTCCTCCATCTGAGAATGTTTTTCTTTTCTCTCATTCCTGAGGGACATCTTTGCCAGGTTCAGAATTCATGGTTGACAGTTCTTTACTTTCAGCACTTAGTTAATATTGTGTCACTTTTTCTGGCTTCCTTGGTTTCAGGCAAGGTTATCCGCTGTCACTTGAACTGGAGTTTCTCTAAAGGTAATGCATTGTTTCTCTCTGGATTTTTGTCTCAAATTTTTATTTTTATTTTTCATTTTCAAAAGTTTAATTATTATGTGTCTTGATATGAATTTCCTTGTGTTTATCTTGTCTGGGTTTCATTCAGCCTCTTGGCTGTATCTTTTGCCAAATTTGGGGAGTTTTCAGCCATTGTTTCTTCAAATATTCTTTCTGCCCCGCCCCCCGTCACTCCTCTCTTTCTGAGACTCCAATATTACTGTTGGATCTTTTGTTATTATCCCGCAGGTCCCTGAAGCTTTGTTTTTTGGTTTTGTTTTGCTTTAAGCCTATTTTCTCTTTGTTTTTCTATTTTTCTGTCTTCAAGTTTGGGTATTGTTCTGTCTTCAAGTTCACTGATTCTAACCTCTGTCATCACCACTCTACTGAGCCTGTACAGCAAGTGGTTTTTTAAAAAATTCTGTTACTGTATTTTTCAATTCTATAATTTCTATTTGATTCTCTTTTATAACGTTTATTTCTTTGCTGAGATATTTTTTTCTCATCTGTTGCAAGAGAATTTGTAAGTGATTGTTGAAACACTTTTATAATGGTTGCTTTAAAATCCTGGTCAGAGAATTCCAACATTTGATCCATCTCGGTGTTACAGTAATTGATTACCTTTTCACACTGAAGTTGTGATTTTCTTGGTTCTTGATATGACAGGAGATTTTCTATTGTATTCTAGGCATATTGTCTATTATGTAGCAGATTCTGGGTCCTATTCAATTCTCTTATTTTAGCAGCAGCATGCAGGTCTTGGCCTACTTTTGAGGGCTGTTCTTCCAATGGCAGTTTAATTTTTACTGATTTTGTGGTGTTATTTGATCCATTTGGTTTATCAGGTGCCACTGGGGCTCTCACAGGTCCCTGCTGGTGCTGCCTGAGGGAGATGGCAGGGGTTTCCCCAGGCTGGGCCACTAGAGGTCTCTCAGTGGGGAAGGGCATGGTGGGATCCCCCTACTGTACCTCTTTCCTGCCCTGGTGTCTCTAAAGGGTGGGAGCAGGGGAAGTCACAGACATAGGGACTTCCTGGACCAAGCTGCCAAGCTGTTGCTTCTGCTGGGCCCCTCATCTACCTGCACTGGTATCTCTGGCCCAAGAAAGAGAATCTCAGGCCTAAAGGGGAAAAAAGTCTTCCCATACTAGCCTACTTGCTGCGACTTGGTCCCCTTATCAGGTTCTACCTCTGCCCCAGATAAACATGTTATTTAAAAATTACCTTTAATGGTGATATGTAGAAAAAGCTAGTTTATTATGATTGGGAATATTTCCAGGCTGTATTTGGGCAGTTGATTTTTGAGTATATTTCCTAGAACTCCAATTCCACAGGCTTACCTTGGGGCATAATCTGATATTGCTGTTCGGGACATCAGTTACCTTCTTATCTGTTGGAATGATGACATCTAAAGAGTGTCGATGCCAAGCTGGAGAGAGGCCCAAAGGTAGATCACAGGTTTTTACCTCAATCATTGGCTTTATCACAGACTTAGATATAGCAGACAATGCAGACTCATCAGATTTGATAACACAGTTATCCTCCCAGAATGGACTTGGAGACACAGGGAGGGGGAAGGGGAAGCTGGGACGAAGTGAGAGAGTAGCATTGACATATATACACTACCAAATGTAAAATAGCTAGCTAGTGGGAAGCAGCCGCATAGCACCGGGAGATCAGCTCGTGCTTTGTGACCACCTAGAGGGGGTGGGATAGGGAGGGTGGGAGGGAAATGCAAGAGGGAGGAGATATGGGGATAGATGTATATGTATAGCTGATTCACTTTGTTATACAGCAGAAACTAACGCACCATTGCAAAGCAATTATATTCCAATAAAGATGTTTAGAAAGAAAAAATTCTCCTCCTACTTCATGGGACAGACTCCTCACCTTTCTGCCCTCTCCAAAAAAAAAAAAAAAGCACAAAAAAAATAAAAACAAAAAAACCTTGATAATCCAGACAATGGAATATTATTTAGTGCTAAAAATAAATGAGCTATTAAGCCACAAAAATACATGAAGGAAACTTAAATGCATATTGCTAAGTGAAAGATGTCAATTTGAAAAGGCTACATACCGTATGATTCCAACTATATACCACATTCTGAAAAGGGTAAAACTATGGAGATAATAAAATGATCAGTGGTTGCCAGATGTTGGGGGCAAAGAAGGATGAATAGGTAGAGCACAGAAGTTTTCAGGGCTATGAAACAATTCTGTTTCATTCATCTGTACTATAATGGTAGATATATGTCATTATACATTTGTCCAAACCCATAGAATGTTCAACACAAAGAGTGAATCCTAATGTAAACTGTGGATTTTTGGCAATAATGATGTGTCAGTGTCAGTTCATTGATTGTAACAAATGTACCAGTTGCTGGGTGGAAGAGGTTATACATGGGGATGGGGTATATGAAACTCCATACTTCCCACTCAGTTTTGCTGTGAATCTAAAACTGCTCTAAAAAATAAAGGCTATTAATTAAAAGAATGGATTGACATAGATTCTTCTCTTCCTCTCTTTTGTCTTAGTAGATGAGGTGACTATTCTTCTCCCCTATCTCTCACCAGTTCTGAACTCACAGCTATGACAAGGGTTGATGTGTCACACAAATCTGCAGAGTACCATCACTTAGACTAAGACGGGAATGGTGCCTACCCAGGAGTTGGGCATGCAATAGTCACTTCATCCTAAACCCCCAAACTCTGTGCTCTCTCCCTCCTCGTGGTGCTTGCAGTCTCATACTCAGCCTCGAAAAACACGGTTTCCTTTTCTTAGCCTCGATAACTCCCATTCTTCATTCATATCAAGGTCAAGTGCCACCTTCTTCCTTCACAATCCCTTTCCCCACTTGCCTAGCCCTCATCATGGCCAGGTTTCCGTTCTCCAAATCCCTGTAACATAATGAGCTTCCCTTGTATACAGCTCTTAGCATCTGGGGTAGCAATGTCTTTTTCTTGGCTACCTGCCCCATTAGATTGTGAGCTCTTTGAAGGCAGAGTATATGTATTTTACTTCTGTATCTCCAGGTTCCTGCTTTCCCTATCACAGAATAGGGGCTTGGTACATGTTTACTAAATAAATAAATGAGTAAATGAGCTAATATCATTGCTATTACTAAAATCTGGTGTAATTTGGCATCCAGGGGGTGTACAGTACTCCACTGGGCTTCAGGACTTGATACAGAGCTCATTCATAGCGCCTACCTTTAAAATATCTCCATCCATTGGTCCATCCAGACAATATTTATACCCCTTAATCCAGTGCAGTTCATGTTTATTAGGCTACTCGGCTCTATAGTTGATTCTATGGGAAGGAGTACAAAACAATCGTAAAAATAAGACACTAGGAATTTCAAAGAGCTCCCACCGGCTTTCTTTCCACTTACAAGTGTAACTCTAATCATCCAAACTCCTTTATTTAAAGAATGAGCCATTCTTTCTGGCTTGAAACATCAAACAACAATTTAAGGATTCTCGCAATATTTCCACATGGAGTAAGAAACGGCATTGTATCCAATGTACATATAAATAGGCTGAACAAATATTCCCCGTGCTGACTGAGTGTATACTATGTACAGAAGAGAAATTTCTGGAAGGAGGGGACTTACACAAGTTATACTGCAAATGAAAAGTTTCAGTGTCTTTTTCCCCATATTATAAGTTACTCTAAAACCCAAGAAATTATTAGGGCTTGACCTGTGTTCTGGTTTTCTTACCTGAAAAAAAAATTGACGTGTGTCTGTTTGTTTTAATTACTAGTATACCAGAGTTGAAAAGTACCAGGGCCTCCTGCTGCCAGCAATTAATTTGCACATGCACCAGGGCATGCACTGAGTGCATGGCCTGGTTTCAGGGGAAATGTGCCCGTGGTTATTTTGTAAGCTAATGTAAGCTTGTGCCTCATTACTGGGTCTGTCATTGACTAGTTGTGGCCCAGAAAACCCCTGTTTCTATTTTTTGCTTTTTTAAACTGACTTATTGTGTGACCTTAATCTTTTAACACTTCTCTACCTCAGTGTCCTCAACTACGCTGTGCTTTCTCATTTACAGAAGATAAATAAGGTGGTGAAATATTGATAGACAGGAAAAGTAAGTGTTTGCCACAGCAAAATATTGATTTTTATGAATTAATTCTATAAACTCTGATTCTTTGTAACACAGTGAAAATGAGACGTCACAAAGGAATATAAGAAAAGAAAATCTGTTTTATTTGACGGTCAAAGAGGTGAATTAACTTGATTAAATTCACATAGCTAGTGTCATGAATAGAACCTATGTATCTTGACTCCTAATTCAAAGTTGGCTACTCTTTACTATATCAGTGCATTAAGTAAGCTTCTTTCCTTTCCAAGGATATGCATTTTCTTTATTACAGCAAGGCTGCAATGTAATGTAAGAACTATAACTTGGTGGTTAAGAACATGGGTCAGGAATCAGTCTGAGTTCAGATTTTTTTTTTAATTTAATTTAATTTAACTTTTTTAACATCTTTATTGGAGTATAATTGCTTTACAATGGTGTGTTAGTTTCTGCTTTATAACAAAGTCAATCAGCTATACATATACATATATCCCCATATCTCCTCCCTCTTGTATCTCCCTCCCACCCTCCCTATCCCACCCCTCTAGTTGGTCACAAAGCACCGAGCTGATCTCCCTGTGCTATGTGGCTGTTTCCCACTAGCTAGCTATTTTACATTTGGTAGTGTATATATGTCCATGCCACTCTCACTTCATCCCAGCTTACCCTTCCCCCTCCCCGTGTCCTCAAGTCCATTCTCTACATCTGCATCTTTATTCCTGTCCTGCCCTAGGTTCTTCAGAACCATTTTTTTTTTTTTAGATTCCATATATATGTGTTAGCATACGGTATTTGTTTTTCTCTTTCTGACTTACATCACTCTGTATGACAGACTCTAGGTCCATCCACCTCACTACAAATAACTCAATTTCGTTTCTTTTTATGGCTGAGTAATATTCCATTGTATATATGTGCCACATCTTCTTTATCCATTCATCTGTTGATGGACACTTAGGTTGCTTCCATGTCCTGGCTATGTAAATAGAGCTGCAATGAACATTGTGGTACATGACTCTTTTTGAATTATGGTTTTCTCAGGGTATATGCCCAGTAGTGGGATTGCTGGGTCGTATGGTAGTTCTGTTTTTAGTGTTTTAAGGAACCTGAGTTCAGATTCTGATGGTACAACTTAATGTGAGAATTTGGGAAAGTTATTAATTGACATAGCCTTTCCATTTCCCCATATGTAAATGGATAAAATAATAATAATCAACCTGTAGGATTTGTTGGGGGGGGATAAAAATGATATAATCCACATAATAGTAGATAGTACAATCTGTAGCACTATTTAAGCAGGTAATAAATGAAAGCAAAGTATATAGCAAAAAGTAAGTTGTTTTTTCTCCTGGAGTATTTTTGCACAAGTGCAGTTAAGTTACAGAGACATGTCTTATGTCCGTACATGTTTGAAAACTTGAGCTTTCTTTCTTTTTATCTTTTAAACAATTATTTATTTATTTAAAAAAAATTTTATTTTATATTGGAGTATAGTTGATTTATAGTGTTGTGTTAGTTTCAGCTGTACAGCAAAGTGATTCAGTTATACATATACATATATCTATTATTTTTCAGAATCTTTCCCCATATAGATTATTACAGAGTACTGAGTAGAGTTCCCTGTGCTATACAGTAGGTCCTTGTTGATTATCTATTTTATATATAGTATTGTGTATATGTTAATCCCAACCTCCTAATTTATCCCTCCCCCAAATCTTTCCCCTTTGGTATCCATAAGTTTGTTTTCTAAGTCTGTGAATCTATTTCTGTTTTGTACATAAATTCATTTGTATCATTTTTTTAGATTCCACATATGAGTAATATCATATGATATTTGTCTTTCTCTGTCTGACTTACTTCACTCAGTATGATAATCTGAGCTTTAGATGTTATCTCAAGAATAAGATTCAAAGAGCTGAAAGAAATGACTCTGAGAACTATGTGAAAAGTTCTTGAATGTTTGTTTATTTGAAATAAATAATTGATTCTGAAGTCAAGCCTATAGCAAATCTCAAGTATGTAAAGGAACACAGTACATCTTAATTTGGAAGAGGAAAGGAGAACGGCCAAGGAGGACAAGCTTTCAGTGAGATTTCCAATTATTACTTTTCCCTTTTAAAACCCCTAGGGGCTAGACTCATCTTCCAAGTTTCACACCTGGCCCTGATAATTTGTTTCACAGTCCTTCAGAATACAGAAGTATGGCAAGACGTATGAATCCAGCCACCATGCAGGTCAAATAAGAAGCAATGGCGGGTTTTGCACTTCCCTACTTTCATCTCTTGTCTGAGTTTAATAGATGAGCTCTATATAATTTGAGCCAGCTCTAGAAAACAGAATATAATTCCGACACTACTCCAGGAAGAGAACCTCTCCACTCTGCATCTCACTTCTCCGACTGTGATTCCATTTTCTCTGCCAGGCACAGGTGATTCAGTCTCTCTTGCCCTCATTCTCTCTGCCACTCGGCAGGCTGTTGATGAGCCCATATGCAAGTCCAGTTGCTGTGTCAGTAATGAAATCTCAAGCCACAGTCCTTCCTTGTTATCACTTGTAGTTCTTTTCACCTTGACCATTACGAACCCTGTATATGACTTTTCAATATAGAATATAAGTGCACGTTGGCCAAGGAAATCCACAAGTTAATTATGCCAGTGGTTCTTCTTCCTATTGCTTGAACGTTACATGTAAGTAAGCATATAGCCATCTAAATTGCTCCTTACACATTTTCCTCTATTATAAACCTTGAAAGCTGTAAAAAAGTTAAGCTTCATTTTAAAAAATTCACTTACTACTCATTTGGAGAACCAAACAGGGAGTAGTACGAAAGCACAGGACTTTATGTAATCACTTTGCTTTGAAAGAAAATGATATCGTAGTCTCAGCAACGCATTTTTGTAGTGCATTTTCCCAAGAAATTAAATATTAAATAATGTATTTGCTCAATGTATGAGAGCAGAAGCTGGATGGTGGCCTACTGTACTTTATGATGATGGCACTGTGGGCTCTATGTGCATGTTTTGTTTCTCTCGGCATTGTCCTTTCAGACAGAACCCCATTGGCACTCTTGGCAAAGGCCCAGACTTCTAAGACATATACCATGTATACAGACTCTACCCTCTACTTTTTATTCTATTATCCTCCTTCCATTTTTCCTTTTCCTCCCATTTTCTGCATGTATCTTTTCCTGTTTTATATTTTTAAAGGCTTCTTAAATACTTTCCAGAATGAGGTATGAGTGAGTGAATGATAAATGATAAATGACACACTTCTAAATGTGATCTGTATGTTTGCCTTACTCTTACATTTTAGTTTTAAAATTAACCTAACAACCCAACATTTTGCTTGTTAATACCGTAGCTCCTAGGATAATCAAGTCTAAATTAATTCATGTATTTGTTGATTGATTGTTTTGTACCAGGTTCTATACTATGTGTTAATACAGTGATATGTAAAAAGATGTGGTCCCCAACCCCATGGAACACACATTCTGTATAAATAAAGTTTTCTACTAATTAATTACTACAATGTCTGCACCAGTATTTTCTCTTGGATATATTTAAGTTTAATATACCTTGCAATACTTTCAGTATACTAATTTGTGTTTTTTTGCATTTGTGATATGTGCATCTATTTATATTAAACTTGTCTAGTCTGACAGAGGATACAGTATGCCACAAAATCTTCTGGTCTTCTGTTGAGCATTGTTAGGATTGTCAATATAAGAATTATTGATTAGGATTCTGTCTTCATATAACTCTCCAATAGATTTTAGTCTCTGTTAGTGTAATTGTTTATAGGATAAAATTTATTTTCTTTTGCTCATTATAGAAGGAATTTCCTCTGAGGGTCATAGACAGCCCCCACTACCTTATAAATCAGAACTGAATGTTTAGCTGTTAAACTAAATCAAGAAGTGTGGTATTGTGTGTGTATTCATGTGTGTGTGCGTGTGTGTGTGTGTGTATTTGTGTGTATGAGTACATATGATTAGACATTTATAAATACGCAGCAAGTAGTTAAATTCTGATTCTCTTAAGCACGTACTTTTATCTTTTCTTTCCTTTCCTCCTCATTAAAGCATTTAATTATCTGTTTGCTTATGGGCTAAGTGGGTTCAACAGGAAAGACAGCTGCCCTCTAGCATTACTGTCAAAAGATTTTATTAAGCACATCATTGCACTAGGCACTGGGTAGTTGCTGCACCAAAAGAGCTGCATACTCCGAGTTTCCAGGTTTTTTCCCTGTCAGAGATGGTTCTTACGCAACTTAATCTCCACATTCATGGAATTAAAATATAGTTTTTTTTGTTTTGTGGACGATTGATTCAATGTACACCAATTCAAGTATACTTCCCCATTCATAGTCATGTGGAAGTAGCTATTTTCTTTTTCTGGTTCTTTTACTTCCATAGTATCTTTTCTTCTCTCTTCTCTGTCCCAGATTCTGTCTTTCTCATGTAAGAAATCCTTACATATTTTAATGAGCATTTTGGGGGAAATCATAGGATATTAAATTCAGTTTGATATTTATCTAACTGACCATCTGTTCAAATCCATTTGAGAAAAATATCTCAATAATTACAACTGCAATGCCTATAATGTGCGCCAGAGCACTGCACAATTCCAGGGGCACCAGCTGTAGTCTCTGTGACTCAGACCTCACAACTACATGCATAAAGGGACCCCCAGAATTCCATCCCTGGCTCTGATCTTTCTCCTATGCTTCGTCTGTCTGCTGAATGTCCCGCCTTCTCAATATCAACATATCTAAAAATGACATTTTCTTTTAACTCCTCTCAACTCAATCAATTCCTTGCACTGATTTCCCCATCTTGGTTCTTCCAATCATGAAAAAAATCCAATATGTTGAAGTTCTTTGCCTTGCTTTGTATTTAGTTAGTCACATAAATGTATTGACTCTTTTATCAAAATATTGCGGGTATCCATCCAGTCCTGCTCCTTGCTGGTTCTAACGCTCTTAGTTTAAGTTTGTGTCTTAATTCATATCTGGGCTCTTGCCAGTCCCCTTGCTTAACAGGGCCTTTCTCTGTTTCACTGATCAAAACTCCACTTAAAACTCCCACTGAAATCGGCTAGTTGCCATGACTGAAAGAGATTTATGCTTCCAAGCACTCCTGTGGAACATACGATTATTTTCTAAAATAGTCAATAAAGTTGTAAGCTCCTCAAGGGGCTCTACAGCTCCTGATGCATCTTGTACTTTCACATACCCAGCTCTGCGATTATCACCTAGTCCATGATCAGGAAGTAAACACATGTTCAGACCTCTCTCTGAGCTCCAAGTGCTTATTTCCAGCTACCTTTTACACATCTCTATCTGAGAACATCAAACAATAATCATCGTGTCCCCATCAAATCTTTCCCCTTTACTGCCTAGTTCTGTGAATCATCCACTCTCCACCCAGGTACCCAAGCCAGAGACCTCAGCTCATCCTTCAGTCTTCCTCTTTCCAACCCCCAACATTCACTCGGTCACCAGACCCTGCTGAATTGTCCCAGCATGCTAGCACCTCCTTGAGTTTTCTCAGTCCATCCTTAGTACTGTTATCTTCATACAAGCGCTGTGTTTCTCAGTTGTATTGCTGCAGTGGCCTCACAGGTCCCACAGTTACCAGTCTTTTTCCCTCTAATCAATGCCATTTTAGTGATCTTTATACATTGGGAAACTGAACCTACAACTTTGTTGCTTAAAACTGATCATTGTTTACCAGTAGCCGTCATGGTAAAGTTCAAACTCCATAACGAGACATCGAAGACTTATTTTCTGACTTTTGCTCTCCACTTCTTTCCTCCCTTCCCCTCCAAACTCCATTAGTAATGGTGACTGACTCTCCGAAGGTCTTTTCCCCAGGTAATTTGTCCAAGCCAGTCATGGTAGTCCTGAATTCTCTTTTCTAGTGAATATTTAGGAAAGGCTAAGTGACCCAGTTTTGGCCAGTGGGGTGTGAGAAGAAGTCTGCTGATAATATTCTAGGAATTATTTTCTCATTTAAAATACAGACCCAAGGAAAAGACAGCTCCTTTCTGCTTCTGGGTATTCCCCTGTCTGGAAATGATATCTGGACATTGTGCAGCCATCTTGCTACAAGAACAAGGATAAAACCAAAAAAGGGAAGTGGGCAGAGTCACAAGAATTTCAGGAAAGCATTGTTGGAGACCTGATGCACTGCTCCTGGACCATGCCCTATTTATGAGCTACCGTTCAGGTGAGACGATACATTTCCTTATTGCTTAGGCCAGTCTAAGTTTGGGTTTTCTGTTATTTGCAGTTGAAGTTATGATAAGGAGTTGCTCCAAACATGCCATGCTTTCTATTTCCTTCTGATCTGTGCAGATGCCCCAGCTAAAATGCCTTTTTTTTCTAGGTTTCAGGTCTCAAAAAAAAGTCAAGCCTTTCCCAACGGCCCAAAGTAGACATGGTAGAACTCTTTGCTTACCCAAATCTTAGAACTTTTCACTACGGTTAAAATTACTCATCCATCTCCTCCAGTAGTCTTGTTCTGGACATGTCATTCATGGTTCTTTCATGCCCATGGTACTTTTTAATTCATTCATGTATACATTTATTTGACAAACATTTATTGAGCACCTCCTATGTGCCAAGCATTATTGTAGATACTGAGATACAAGAGTAAATTAAGAGTAAATCAAACCAATAAGTTCCTTGCCATCATGGAGTTTAAATTCTAGGAGGGAAGGCAGTCAATAAACAAAGAAGCAGATATACAATATGAAGAGTTCAAGGAAATAGTGATGGGATGAGGGTCATAATTTAAATAAAAGGTCAGAGAAGACTTCTCTGAAAAGAGCCCTGAGGGAAATAAGAGAGTAAGCACATGGATGCCTGAGAAAGGAACATGCCAGGGAGAGAGGACATTGAGTGAAAAGGTCTTGAGGGGAAAGAGTGCTTGGTGTTCTGAGGAACAATAGGTGGCTGGAGCAGGGTGGAGGGCGGGGCAGAGCAGTGGGAGATAAGCATCAGGAAGTAGCTTAGGAAGAGATGTGGGATCTCGTAGACCTAGAAGTTTAGATTTGATTCAGAATGGAATATTTTCAGTGAGGAACGACATGATTTGAGCTGAGTTTTAAGTGTATTTTACTAGCTTCTATGTGAGGAAAGGGCTGTGGTGAGAGGGGAGGGGAAACAGGAGACCATCACCGTGGTCCAGGGGAGAGACCGTGGTGACTGGACCAGTACATAAAGCGTGGCCATTTCTAAGAGATGTTGCCACGCTCACTTCCTTGCAGAGGAAAGTAGCCCTGGATTTCTGACCAGACAGCTCTCTTCCCACTGCCAAACCTCCTCAGCCCCTGCTACTGGACTTGATGTTGGTGTCCCATCCCAGAGCAACTCAACCATAAACTCTCCACTGACCTGTGAGACAGCTTCAAATGAAAAGCAATGTCAAGATATGAGTGAATCATTCAGTAAGCCACAGAAAGAAGTGAGAAGAACCACAGAAAAGGAGACAGGAATGAATAGGTGGGTTGTATCAGTGGCAGAGTGTAGAGTAGGGTCCATGCATTGAAGCTTCTGTGGCAGAGACAAGTTGGCTTGATCTCTAGAGAAGCCATGGGTGCTGAGTGGACTCTGGGTTCCACCTCTGTGGACCCGTAGTGAGTCTCCTGGTACCCAGGAGTCCTGATTTTTCCTGTTGCCTTCTCGTATTGCCACATGTAGCCCTACTATAAATCCTTATTAATAGAAAATTACTTGAACAAACCTATGCTTCCTGCATCCAGGATATCAAGACTTTGGGTTGTCCCAACAACCTTACAGGGAATTAGGATGTATGACATTTGGTTGTGGCCTTGGAGCAAGCGGGAAGCTCTAAGACTCCAGTTTGAATCTCACCATGGACGCCAAGAGCCCATGGTCTGCAGTGGCAAGTGAAACTTTTGCCTGTAATTTCACACACGCCCAAAATGTGTTCTCTTTGAAGGCAGCACTTTGCATGACTTGGTGGCTGCTGTGTTTGTGAAATGTCAAGAAGCTCAAAAATGTAACCACAAAGGAGTTGGATGGTTGCTTCTCTTAGCGTTAGATGCTTCCGAAAATAAATTTGTAAGCTCTGACCTGGGTTGCTCGACTAATGGCAGATAAGGAAATAGTGTACCATTATATAACCATTGCAAGCTGAATTTTCTGCCTACATCCATATCCAAGGCTAGGAGCCCGCTGAATATCATGTTCAGAAAATGCTTTTTGCATTGAAGAAATGAAGCATTAAACACATTCTCTTTCTTGAATGTGAGCTAAGAAATAACTGCTTCAGTGGTAATGGAAATAGAAGCTGAAACGATGCACAGTGTAGGGTCATGCTGAGATAAATTTTTGAGTAAAAAAACTATAAGTAAGGAGAGTCAAAGAGCCAGAGACACGAGCGTGGGCATTTACAAGTAAGGAGTGGCACTTACAGTAGAAACAAGATGGACAAAGATCACAGTGGTGGAGGAGCAACAGATACTTTTTTGCTGAGGGACTAAGCAACACTGGAGTCTAGAAGCTGCACTGGATTCTTCCGGTGCCCCGACAGCAGTCCCATCATGTCAAAAGCCTGCCTGTGCAGCTGTATTCGGTGCCCAGGGTGGTTTCAACCTGCTCTGATATTGGAGAGGCATATACTTTCTGAATTGCTCTGAAAGCTCATAATGAGGTAAATATAAAGCAATTTTAAGAGTCATTTAGAAAGTGTATTTTTCAATTGATAAAAGAATCCTAATAGATTGTTACAAGAAGGAGTGTCTTCATTTGACACATTCACTTGAATTTCCTTTGGAAAAGTTACACAGCTCGTGGGTAGTATGATTTCTCCAAGTCCTATGTTCTTGCCACAATTTCAAGGAACGACACAGCTTTCCAATGAGCAATGGGCACCATTTAGGTTCCATATTGAATGTGTGGGTCTTTTGCATGATATCTTAATTCCCATACATTAGGATTTAATAATCTAGGTTTCAATATCCTAGCTTCCTGGTGATTAATAATAGATATTGTTTGTTTTTCTTTTGAATGGCAAGTTCCATTCACAGAGTCAGAAGGTCGTGTGTTCGCCACTGAAAATGTACAATAAAGCACAGGGACTATTTGATGCTCTAGGTTTCTGTATGCTGAGGACTGCTTGTATTCAATCACACTTAACAGATATGATAGGCACTGATAGTCTTAAGAAAATGACTTTGATATATTAGGAGGGCAACAAAACACAATTTCCTTAAAAATGTTTCAAATCCACACACAGAATAGTAAAAATGACCAAAAAAACAGGTTTTTCAATAAATTGATTTTTATTTCTTCAATACTCAATGCCAAGTCATCTTCTAACTTCTTTTGTCTGTAAACTACAAGGAGTAACAAAGAAAAATCCTATCAGATACAACAGCCTTTCCCTCTTAGCTGGTATTACCACTGAATCAGTAAAGGTATGTCCTATTTGTGAGAGTCATGTTAATTCATTGTAGAATTATAGATTTTCAGGGCTGTCAGAAACCTGAAAGATCATCGATCTCAAACTTATAGAATATTCTAGCAATTTCACTGCTTGCAAAGAGTGAATTATTGTTTCCTGACACTGTATTCCTGGGACTTTCTAAGAAGCCTAGCCAAATAAACCAACACTCTAAACGAAACATAATAAACAACAACACTGTACAATGATAGCAATTGAAAGGCAATGTGTCTAAAATTTCCTTGCACTGGAGAAGCCCTTTGTGGTTGATCGATGTGATGTTGCCACATGATCTTCTTTGTATCCTGGCCTCATAACCTCAACAGAGACAAGGACTCAGCTCTGTAGGGCCCAATAAAGACTCACACAAAGTCATGATGAAAAAAGGAATTGGTGCACACAGAGCAGGAATCTAGGATCCATTCTTTTCTTTTCTTTCTTTCTTTTTTGTTTTAATCTGATAAATCCTCAGTAAATTTAGATGGACTGATGTGAAGCTGCACTAGTAATTTAGTAAGATTGAATGATAGATTCAATAAAAGATCGACGTGTTGCACAATGAGAGTCCAGAAAACTCCTCTTGTCGGGATATTCTAATAATCTTCTTAGAGACATTCTTAATCAACTGCACCAGCCTTTCAAATACAGGGTTTTAATGAGACACAGAGATGTTCTCCTAATCCTTCTAGTCAGCTGAAGTTATTGTAGGAATAACAGTGTCAAGGAATACACAGTTGCTTGTAACTGCCATGGAGCTGTGATTGTTTCAATAAAGGGTTTAGGAAGAAAGGAAGTGAAGATTAGAGCTCACATCTGCCTGACTCTAAAATCCATACTAAAATCCACAGTACTATTCTTTCTCTCAGTCGATGTAAAGCGTATATTCAAAACAATATGTTATCAGCTTTTTGGAGTAGCATGGAAATATTTCCATCAAATATATTTTGCTGTAAGTAGACAAGATGTATTGACAACATGTGAACAACTTGAAAATTCAGGTGTGTCAGATGGGAAATCAAAGATAATGGGGTAATGCTAACAATGATCATTTCCATGCACAGCGTTTAACCAATTATAAGCCATTTTAATGTAAATTTTTCTACTTGACCCTCACAACAACCCAGCAGAGGTTCAGAGGTATTGAACAACTTATTCAAGGTCACAGAAATAATAGATGGAGTCAGTGAGTCCCAAACACAAAGATTCTCAGATAGCTTTTAAATTGGTCAAACTCCAAACCCATATTTAGACTGACAGAGGCCATTTTGAGATCAAATCATATTTGATGCTATTCTTCCAACTCATTCAATTGATTTTTTTTAAAATTCAAGATATGAGGTTCAAGTTTAGGAAAAGTCCCCAGTGGACAAATATAGGATGCTCTGGTTTCGAGATAGCAGGCTGAGCATGCAATAATTTCTGATGTCTTACAACAAACTCTAGAAATGAATGTGTGTGTGTGTGTGTATGTGTGTGTATATATATAGTCACACTCACCCTAATAAAAGAAAGAAAATTTTAAAAAATTGTGACGAATCCCTAAATTACTTAAATGGAATCAGATTTTAAAGAGGTAAATAGCAGCACCAAACATGTGCGTAAACCCAAGGGAGTCACACCACAAAAAATAAGAGAAACACCAAATGCAGTTCAAGCTAAGAAGTGGTGGAAACCAGAAGCTGGAGGAGGCCAAGGGGGCGGTCAGGAGGATACTTGATTGGGTTATTGTCTTCAAAAGTACTTGGCGGATGACCCCTTAGAAACACATACACAGATGCTCACACACACGCACACACTCTATTTTAGGGTAGGAAACTGTGACAAAGAGTATCCATTTCCAAGAGAAGCAATGGATGAGGCAGAGGGCCAAGCCCTTGGTGACAGGCAGAGGAACAGGAATTGTTAAGCTCAGACCAGGTGCCACGATGTCCCACCAGGGGCATCCTGCCCTCCTCCCACACTCGTTTAAAGCCTAGTGGAGCCCAATCCCCATATTAGCTTTGGCTTTTCCCTGCAGATAAGCTTTGTATACAGAGGCAGCTGACCATCCACAGGTAGCATAGTAGAGAGAGAAGCCCAAAGTTAAGAATGAGAGACCAAGGAAAGCCACCCAATGAAAGAGAGGCAAAACACAGAACTTAGTCTGAAAAAACAGAGCTAATAAAGCATTAAGAACAAGATGTGTAAAATGAATCTAATGCTATCACCAGAGACTATAAAGAAAATATTACACTCAGGAAGCAAATTACAAGAGGTTAAAAGAAAGAACTAATTAGAAATTCAAAGTTCAATAACCATACTTGATTGAAACACACACACACACAACTAATAGCTAACTAGGTATAGAAGAAATTTTCCTCAGTCGGATGGAAGTTATTTACTAGAAATATCTAGCAAAGATTATACTTAATGGTGAAGCATTCAAAGCCTTGCAAGTAAAACCAGGAATAAGATGAGAATCCTGGCTGTCATTGGCTAATATTCCAATTGTACTAGAGTAAGGCAACAAGTCAAAAACAAGAAGTAAAAGGTATAATGATTAGAAAAAAATGTGATTATTTACAGATAATGTAACTGTTTACCTGAAAAACATATAATAATGAATGGTAAGCTATTGGAAGTACATGAACTAATCTGAAAGTGAGTCTGATAGGATATCAACAGACTAAAACCAATGGTTTCCATATACCTGAGCAATTACCATTTAGAAAATCCCAATTATGATAGCAGTAAAGACAATGAAGTAACAAGAAAGAAATGTAAGAAAGAGTAGAATACATTTATAGAGAAAATGATGAAATGTTATTGAAGGACATAAAGACCCCAATAAATGGTGAGATACCATGGTCATTGAAAGGAAGGCACATTATTACAAAGATGTTGCACTTTCTCAAATTAATATGTAAAAGAAGTGCAGTCCCAATCAATATCGCCACCAGACTCTTCATAGAAGTTGACAAACTGAATGTAGAATTTGCATGGAAAACTAAATATGCAAAAATAATCAAAACAATTCTGAAAAAGAACTCTAATGAGCTGGACTTGCCCTATCAGACCTCAAAGTTAATTACAAAGCTAGAGTAATAATGTGGTTTGGTGCAGGAATAAACAAATAGATTAATGAACCAAACAGAGAGCCCAGAAACAGATTCATAGCCATGTGGGGACTTGGAAGAAAGGATGAACTACTCAATAGTTTTATGGCAACTGCCCTCTATATAGCAAAAACCAATTACATCTCTACAAAAAAGCAAATAAAACTGTATTATAGATCTAAATGAAAAGCAAACTTAAAACTACTTAAAGAATATCTAGAATATATTTATAATTGGCAAGTAAGAAAGTATTTAAGACACAAAACGCAAAAAACAGTTAAGAAACATTTGCAAATATGCCTACATTTGATTATAAAATGTAGCCCCAAAAGACTTTATTAAAAAATTAAAAGTGACAGACTCAAAGACTATATTTGCAACCTATATAACAAAGGATTCATATCTAGTACATATAGGGAAAGGTTAAGAAAAACAACATATTTTTCATTAACCAGTCTGGCAAAATTTAAACATTAGATAATATTAAATTTGGTCAGATCCTGGTGATGATTTTTTGAATTTGACATCAAAGGCAAAGGCACAAAAGAAAAAAGTAAAGTAGGACTACATCAAATTAAAAAGCTTCTGCACAGCAAAGAAAACCATCAACAAAATGAAAACCTCGCAGGCTGATGAGGACTTGAAAACAGGAGCACTTATAAACTGTAGGTGTGAATGTAAATGGATGTGATCACCTTAGAAAGGAATTTTCCAATAGCCAGTAAAATTTAAAATATTTATACCTTGGAGTTCTACTTCTGGCATATACCCTTGACAAAATTTTACACCTGTGCCAAGTTTGTTCATAACATTTTTCTTAATAGTGAAAAATTAGAAGCAATATAAAGTATACCAATCAGGGATGGATAAATAAAATGTGGTGTGTTCACAGATTGGAGTGCCCCAATAGAAGAGTTAAAAAGAATGTACCAGATTTAAGTATAACAACATGGCCTGATCTCAAAAAACTGCTGAGTAAAAAACACTACTAGAATGGTACATATAGTATCATAGCATTTGATAACTGATATAAAAATTTTTTAAACCTTATATACTTTTTCATATATTTATGCTTAAATATCAGTATCTCATGATACTTAAAACAAACTAGTGAATATAACAAAAAAGAAGCAGACTCACAGATATAGAGAACAAACTAGTGCTTACCAGAGGGGAGAGGGAACAGGGGAGGGTCACTATGGGGTAGGGCATTAAGTATAAACTATTAGGTAGAAAATAAGCTACAAGGATATATTGTACAACACTGGGAATATAGCCAATATTTTATAATAACTATAAATGAAGTATAACCTTTAAAAATTGTGAATCGCTATATTGTATACCTGTGACTTATATAGTACAATACATCAACTATACTTCAGTAAAATAAAAAAAATCTCATGCTGGGACTTCCCTGGTGGTCCAGTGGTTAAGAATCCATCTTGCAATGCAGGGGACGCTGGTTCGATCCCTGGTAGGGGAAGTAAAATCCCACGTGCTGTCAGGCAACAAAGCCCTCATGCTGCAACTACTGAGCCCATGTGCTCTGCAGCCCTCACGCCACAACTAGAGAGAATCCAGCGCACACAAAGAAGAGCCAGTGCTCCACAATGAAAGATCCCGTGAGCCACGACTAAGACCCAACGCAGCCAAAAATAATTAATAAATACTAAAAAATCTCATGCTACTGATTGTTTCTTAGGAGGTAAGGAGGCTAACAGAAATAATAGGGGCTAGTAGAGAGTGATTAAAGTAATGACTTCATATGTAGTGTTCAGTTGTTTTTAAGGGAGAAGATACTCTATTTTTTGTTGTTGTTGCAACATTTTTTCTTTATTCCACCACCATCCCCGTTTTGCTCTAGAATATTTCTTTTTCCACTTTCTAATTCCCTCATCAGAGAAACAGAAATTGTGGCTTTTCATTTCATTTTGACCCAGAAACCTGAAGGCAGATTATACAATTTCCAGCAAAGCACTTCATTAGAATAAAAATTCAACAAAACAACACATTTTTACATATTCCGTGAGTTCATGGCAATGAGATGCAACTTGCACAGGGTAAAGTTACAATTTAAAAATTGTGTAAAATAATAGCATCTGTTTATTTAGGACTTACTCAGAGGCATTTTCCAGATATTAGCTTTACTTCTAATAACAAACCTGCAGAGAAATTAGGATTAGGAGAAGATATTCTATTAACTTGTATAGTTGAAATTAATTCTTCAAATTGTTATAAAGATATAATGTTATAACTGCACGCACAGTTAGTATTACAAGAATACATATAGTTATTCCCTTAGTGCAATTGTTCTCATGATTTATGGTTTATTCTTGTAATAAATCTAATAGGTGCTATTTGTTAGTCACCTACCGCATGCTAGGAACTGTACCAAGAGTTTTATACCCATCTCATTAATCCTACTATTCATCCCGGGAGTTAAGTATTATTAAAGTATCAAAGGCAGAAAAAACAGATCCTCAGAGGGGTCAAGCACCTGACCTGATGTAGGGCAGGGACCAAGTTTGTAAAAGCAGGACTCAAACTCATTTCTGTAAGACTCTGAAGCCCATGCAATTTCCACTGCCAAGGCTTACAGTCTGTCGCAGACGACTAAAGCTGACCACTCTCCCTGGTTAATAAGAAGACCAGGAGTATAGCATCATTTCAACATGAACCGTTCCCCACAATTGTCTTCCTCTGGGCCTTTATATTTTATGGCCAGTGTGGGAACATATGGCCCCGTTTACTCTTTCCATCTCCTGTTAACAGGAGATGGAAAGAGCTCCTAAATGCTCTAAATTTTTCTACCTATGCTCCTAAATTTTCAGCATTCAGAATAAACTCAGCTAGTCTAAGGGATTTGTTAGCGACATGACCTGATCTGCAGCACTAAAAATATTCCTAGACCAGGATGTACCAGGCTGGGGAGAGCAAGGGTGATGAATGAGGCCTTTGTTTATGCCTGAGCAAGATGTGTGTTGTGTATTACGTAACGCTGAGATTGATGAGGTGTGCCTGCCTTGGGAGTGGTGCTCTCTGGAATGTATCTTTCTAGCCTGTGTGTAGAAATATGCTAGACTGATACACATAAAACTGGGACTAGAGAGGGGCAGTTATGCTTCTAGAGAGTCACTCATGTAAACACTGTCATCTGTAACTTTGAAAACTCTATAGTAAGGTATTGGGGGTGGATCCAGAGGCTGTATCTGCCCGGGATAATGCAGTTCTCTCTGCCCAACAGAATTGCAGAAGGTCCTAGTCACAGAGCATTGCCACTGAATGGTGCCTCTAGAGTTGGGCAGTGCACAGCCTGGGCAGCCATCCATGGTGGTCCTGCTGCTGTGTGTCTTGACTGTTCTTACTTCTGTGGTGAACTCTGACAAATAAGCCCTATTTGATCAGTCCTAACAGTGCCTACATCTGGTCTTTTCATAAATCTGTACCATCTATTGACATGGGCCAATACAGTGGCTGTGCACACCTTATTATGGGCATTGGCCTTTGTTTCTATGGATGCTCTGGTTATTATTAGTGAAGGCACATTTGTCAAATCAACTCCCCATGTTTCCAAAGTAACCATTTGGGTAATCTGTGTAATGGTTTTGCAATCTTCCAGCATCTTATTATTAAAATCCTTCTAAAGGGATACATTGGATTTATAGCTAATAATCCACTTATTCAATAAAAAGTAATTTTCTATATTCTCTACTTTTATTCCATCCAAATGCTTTTTATCTCACACTTCTATCATACTCATGCAAAACAAATGCTATAACCCACATGATTAGTTCAACTTATAAAAGTACCAAAGAATTATAGTGAGGGAGGGATCTGGGGAGAGATTCTTCTTGATCCCTGGATAATAGCAAAGACTTTTTAGTTTGCGTATAGTTCCATTTTGTAGATGGCATTTTTCTTGTGCTGTTGGCAAGTTTTATCTTGAATCCATTAGACAAATCATGGCTAGACACTGTTCCAATACCGTAAATTGAAGCATAAGCAATAGGAAACAGGAGCTTCTCATGAAAGCATGTAGTCATCACGATGAACTAGCCCAGACTTGAAAATCAGGAAATATTTGACATTCTAAAAATTGTCCTCAGGACAGTGATTTCAATGCCATAGGTTTTCCTTTCCAGTGTGAGTTGTAGACATTCAAAAAGTTTACCTTTAAAATATTAATAAAATATAGCAAGCCTGGCAGATGTTGA
Source organism: Balaenoptera musculus (assembly GCF_009873245.2). NCBI lineage: Eukaryota > Metazoa > Chordata > Mammalia > Artiodactyla > Balaenopteridae > Balaenoptera > Balaenoptera musculus. Next base: position 32,778,453 of record NC_045796.1, read on the forward strand.
ATAGCCTCAAGAAGAATAAAGTGATTGATTTAGTTTAAGGATTTCTTCATCAAGAATGACATAGAGCTTGTTTTGGCTGGCGTGATCTCACAGAGGGATGGCTGTGTGCTGTGCCTAGAAGTCACGGATGAGACAGCAAAAATGGTGGCACTATTGATTTCACATGTCCCCTGACTGTGATGTGGAGAAAATACAAACTACTTGCTGAAGCCTTTTTATGAATATATCCTCCTAATATATTAGGAGAGCATAACAATAAGTTACCACACCTGGAATCCTGTGGAGACAATGGTTTCACAGCTTTTAAGAATTTCACACCCACAGAAACTGTAAAAGAAAGGCATTTTAGACAGAGTGCTTCTGGATGAGAGACAATTGGCTGAATGCAGGAACCATACATGAATAGCTCTTAGAAAGCTTGAGAAATGTCAGGTTTGTAAAGATCTTTCCCCAGCTGTAACAGTAAGGATTTAATTGACTGTTCGCTCTCAGCATGGATGCAGAGAAAGAATCTTGTTCCCAGTGCTCTTTGCCTTATTTCTTTATTAGGTCTTAATGTCAGCTGAACCAATCTGAGGACACTTGGTCTGACCAGATGCTGAAACTCTTTGTGCAAAAGGAACGTTAATAGATCTCAAGTACATTATTGACAGGTATGCTGATGTAGGGCATCTCTGGCTCCCTTTTTTAGCTCCCAGGTTCTTAGGTAACACGTAGGCAAAGGTAATCATTACTACTCTGAGTAGCTCCCACCCTGGCCCCCAGTGAATATGGAAACTACAGGAATTTAGACTCACAAACATGAATATTGAACCACAGAGTAATTTTTATAATACTAATACTTTGGGGCACAGAGCAGACAATAATAATAATTGTACAGCCCTTTCAGTTCTCTTATTTCATTTAATCCTAACATCCTATGAGATAAATTAATTTCATTTTACAAATGAGAAACATGAAGTTCAAAAGAGTTGTGTAGCTTAACCCCAAATCATATGGCTTGTAAATGATGGGTTTGGAATGCACACCTGGAATTTCTGACTGTAAAACCTGTGCTATATCTTGTTGGATCTTACTGCTCAACATTTAAGTGATTTTTCAAACTATGTTTTAAATCATCTTTCTTGAACAGATTAATTAATACTTTGCTATACAGTAATACAAATAAATAAGATCTTTTCCCTACTCTTTTTTAAAATAAGTTTTTTTTATTTATTTATTTTTGGCTGCATTGGGTCTTTGTTGCTGCACATGGGCTTTCTCTAGTTGCAGCGAGCAGGGGCTACTCTTTGTTGTGGTGCGCGGGCTTCTCATTGCGGTGGCTTCTCTTGTTGGGAGCACAGGCTCTAGGCGCACGGGCTTCAGTAGTTGTGGCGCATGGGCTCAGTAGTTGTGATTCGCGGGCTCTAGAGTGCAGGCTCAGTAGCTGTGGCACACGGGCTTAGTCGCTCCGCGGCATGTGGGATCTTCCTGGACCAGGGCTCGAACCCGTGTCCCCTGCATTGGCAGGCGGACTCTTAACCACTGAGCCACCAGGGAAGCCTGGGATGCACTAAACTTTCAAAAATCATTTTTGATTTCCATTGAGATCGCTCCTCTTTAAACATAAGAGTGAAGCAATGGGATAAGATGATAAGAATATCAATAATTATCCAGCTGTCAAGCATCTACCATACATCATAAATCATAGATGAAGGTTACATATCTTATTGCTAATCCTTACAAGAATCCTGCAAGACACATTTTATTGACCCATTTTACAGATGATAAAATTCAAGTTCCAAGAGTTTAAAAAGGAAAACAGCGGTCCAGATTTCTTTTTTGCACTGCAACTAGCGTGAATTAAATGTAAAAATAACCTGGTACTCATCAACCAATACCAACAACAAAATTGTGTTTGTAACTCATGTTGGATCATTTTGCTTTACTGAAAGATACGGAAAGAGGGGCTCAGGACTTTAGAAACCAACGAGACGTGAGCCCACTTCTCATGCAGTCTCCTTTCTGGTGATAGAGCAGTGATTGGCAGCTGCTCATTCTGATGACAGACCATATTATTGGAGAACTGAGGCCCTGGTGAGATAGTGTGGACGCGTCCTGCTCATCAGACAGAACCGAACAAACAACTTCCACTTGAACAAGTATATAATGTTAGGAGCCAGCATCAGCCAGCCAGGGAAATGTGCCTCTATCCCATCCCATGATAGATATAGAAAAAAGACAAAGAACATCCAACATGCACATATTTGGCATCTTTAAAGAAAACGGAACAAAATAATGGAATACAATAAATATTCAAAGATACAATTCAAGAATTTTCCTGAAATGAAAGATGTAAATCTGTAGATTGAAATGGTATGCTGTGATCCAGAGAAAGCTGGCCCAGATCAGTCAACACAAAAACATGTCTTAGTAAAGTAACTGGACTTCAAACAAAAAAAGCCTTGATCAGCCAAGTATAAAAGAACCAAGTCTTTTCTCAAGAGGAAAAAGAAAATCAGCTGACCACAGGTTTCTTCACAGACGCATTTACTGTTGGGGAACAATGGAGCCAGTCCTACGGAATGTAGGAAATTTATCTGTGGATTCTGTCCAAGGATTCTATCTTTGGGCAAGCTGTCCTTCATGTATAAAGGCTACAGTCTTTCATGTTACTTTTAATTGATTAGGATATACCATATTACCCGAAAGAGGAGAAGTATATCACAAAGGGTCGTGATTTATCTAACAGAATGTTAATGGACCTGTTCTTATTAATGTTTGAATTGCATTTAAAGCCCTAAAGGTCATAGATCACCAGGTGAAGAGATATTGCATCAAGAACCCAGGGGCAGGAAGACACAAGAGCAGATCTCTCAGGTCAGCGAACTATACAGTGGGGAGCTGCGTCAACAACCAAGTGAGGACAAGAATGACACTCAAGCCCAGAGGAGCTAAAAGCAGAAGTAAGGGAGCAGACCAAGTGCCCTCCCAACTCCAGGTCCTCCGGTGGAGGCCTGGCTGGCCCTGGGGAGCAGAGGGGCTGAGTGTTAAGTTGCAATGAAGTTTTGAATCGAGTAAACCAGACTGAACTTTTAATAACTGAAGAGGTCAAGAGAACTATGGCTCCTGCATGATGTGTTTTTAAGGGGCAAGAAAGGGGGCCATCCTATAGCTCCTTTTGGGGTTGTGATCAGAAAAACAAATAAAGCAATTTCTTGCTGTACTCTCCTGAGTTCAAGCTGTTCCATGAAGCATCTAACTGAAATAAAATTGGAGGCAGGTTATTGTGAATTGGGACACCTAGACTTGCTTTTAGAAACTGTTGGATTCAACCTTGTGGCTTATAGCTTAGCATGAACTGTTCTGTGTTTCAACATTTGCAAGAAAATTAAATATGAATAAGAAGCAGACTGATCTGAAACATGCCTCTTTAGGACATTCTTTTGCCTTGAAGTAGGTGGAATTCACAACCAGTAAATGCTATTTGAACTGATTGACACATGTCCTCCATCTCTATTTTGGAATGTATTTAGGATGAGCTTACGTTACATCTGAATATCTGACCATATTTCTTACTAACAAACTTTTCTTTTCTTTCCAATATAGAATGCATATTTGTCCTCAAAAAAAGGAACTTGAAGTAAATGAAAAAAAAAGAGTTCTGGTGGTTTGTTACTATAGCAATAGCTACACACATAGTGTGAATTACACCGATGTGTTCCATGGTGGGGACCGTTTCATTGGCCAGATGGGTGGTATCCAGAAATGTGTACTCATGATTGACAACCAGAACTCCCCGCCTGTGTCTGAGTGACCTCTGACATTCCCATAAGTATAATCGCTGCTTCCCTTTGAAACAGAAGCTTCTGGTCTCTCAGCAGGGCTGACAAGATGGTGAGTAGTACCCTCCCCCCTCTTTCTTTGCCACTCCACTTCAGAAGAGCAGATATAGAAGCTGTGTTTTACTTGCTAGAGCTAAAAATAACTCATTTGTAAGCTTTGTTACCATGACTTAATCCTTCAAAGGTAAAATAAAATTATACTTCCTGATGGTAAAGTTATATAGACGGGGGCAGACAGGTGTGGAGGACCGTCTTTCCCTAAGCTGCACTGCAGTTCTTCTGATTGACTGCAATGTGGTGATAAGAGCACAGCCTTCAGTAAAAATACCACCTTTGCCTCTTACTAGCTGGGTAACTATATCAGACTCACAGCTTATTTCCCCTGGGGTATGAAGAGCAAAGAAGAGAAAGGAAATACCAGTATAAATACCTCTTCTAACCAGGGAAATAGGAACCTTTTCTTACAATAGGGGAATTTAATGGAGGGAATGAGTGGAGCAGGTGATGGAGGCTAAGAAGCCACCTGGGACATAGTTAGAGACTCAGAGATTAGGCACTCAGGTAGGCACTACCACTTAGGCTTAGGAGGTAGATGGAGGAGGTGGTATTACCACTAGGGCAACCAATTGTTGGGTTTGTCCAGACCTTTCGGTTTTAGCACTGGAAGCCCTGTGTCCTAGAGAACCTTCAGTCCCAGGCAAGCCTAGGTGGTTGGTCACCACTCATTACCATAGCCCAGGGCAGGGATCTGCAGAAGCTAGGGCTACAGAGGCCAGTCTAGTGGGAGCTGGAGCCCCTGAGGGAATTCAGCAACTGCCAGAGAAATGTCTCAGGCAAAGGGAGAGGGGTGATGAGAGGTACCCTGGCTTCTTCCTTGTTCTTGCCCTCCCGTCTCCCATCAATGCCTCCTACTGGCCAGCCCCAGCTGGCAATCAGCTGACATGGGAGCGGAAAAAGGCAGCCCCCTCTCACCGTACAGAGCAGAACAGGAAAAGGCTGAAGAAGCGGTCTGAGGGCAAACAGGCCCAGGTGTGGCCCTATGACAGTGAACAAGGAAGTTCACCTCTCTGAGACTTGGTTTCCTGGCCTGGGCAGTGGTGCCAGAGTAGCTGGGTGTGAAAAGTAAAGGAGGTAGGCAAACAGTATACACGCCCACACTGTGGGCATTTGATAGATGGTAGAGTGGAGGGAAAATATTTTGGGAATTTCAGCTACTGGTTTTTATGTTGGTATTTCCTTTCTCTTCTTTGTTCTTCATAGCTCAGGGGAGAGACGGACCCGGGAAGCAGCCTTGAGCCTCTTCTTGGCCTTTGTCTTCCAAAGTGTAGATCTTTGGGGGTGTGGAAAGAGTAGGCAAAATGTCTCAGAACAGAGGTTTGAGTAGGATAGAGATTTCTTCCCTCCAGACCGAAACCCTGATATTTGGTAAGGATTCCTCAGCAAAGGATTAGGAGAAGAGACTGGAGAAGCAATGACCACATCTGCTCTGGTGAATGCTAGATTAAAGGACTCTGCGGCCTCCTTCTGACCAGAGACTTGAGGAGAGTCCAAAACCCAAGTAGGATTCTGGGATTTGAGAGGAAAAAGAGGAGAAAGAACCCTGTGTTCTGCCGCTGGGTGGAGCCCCAGGCAGACAACAGCGGCAGTGTCTGCGTGGTTAATCATAGACTACTTCTGGCTATTCCCGTCACCCAGCCGGGTCCCCACACAGCAGAGGAGCATGGGCCTGAGGTGGCAGATAGACAGGAACAAAATACTTTGGTAGCAACCCGACTGAAAGCTTAACCACATATTTTTCTCCCTGGATTCTAGTGAAAAGCTTTGAAACCAGAGGTAGTATGAAGAAAGTGCTGTAGGACTCTGACAGAAAACACATCAATATACTCACAAATAATTTGTATTTATAGGGAGTCAGGCTAGGCTGGCATTTGATTTTCAGTGGACAGCTGTTATTTTTGGTTCTCAGCATCTGTATCCAGGCTTACTTAGCCAGTCAGTGTATTATAAGCCCTGCATGATTGCTTCAGTAGTAGACACATAGTCTCAGGGTAAAAACTTTTGGTTTTTGGCTATTGGGAAGTAGATTGTTTTCTGACTGAGTGGATGTTTCCATGAAACTCCACATGGGGACAGAGGATGGAATTAAGACAGAAGACGCTGAAGTAGAGACCAAGAAAATCAGGTCTGGTGACATCATTTGACTCCTGAATCCAGCTGTACCTGAAACTGGTACTATCACCAGACTTTCCAGTTGTTTGAGCCAATACATTCCCTTTTTTGTTTAAGTCCATCATTGTCGAGTTTTCTGTCATTTGCATTCTAAAAACGTTGTAAGTGGTACAGCGTTCGATCAGTTTATTTATTGCCCCATGCAACCTTGGGTAAGTGACTGACACTCCTGAACCTGTTTCATCAGGAGGATTGAATGAGGTAATATGTGTAGCACCCTCAACTCCAGGGTATTCAACAAACGTTAATTCCCTGCACAGTACTGCCTACTGTTCAAAGAGCTTGGGTTTTGGAGCTGAGCACCTGGTTCTAATCCTAATCCTGTCCCTTACTAGCTGTGTGTCCTTGGGCAAGTTGCTTATCCTCTCTGTGCCTTTGTTGTTCTTAGTTGTTTCATAAAATTGGGAAAGCATTAGTATCTACCCCATAGGTTTGTTCTGTGTTTTCAATGAGTTAATTCTTTTTAAAGGCTTAAAATGGTGCCCAGCACATAGAACTCATAAACATGTGCTAGGACTCAGAGCAGGCTACCCCAAGACATGGCACAATGGCATATTGCTTATTTTGAATTAAAGTTACTTGAGAAACAGCCGGTGGAAAAGAATGATATTAAAAAAGCTCACTCATTTCTCCCTTTCCCCGTGAAAGTGGGAAATAAATCTCCCATGTGCAAGTATCATCTTTACTCCAGGAGGATACAAAGCATCCTTATCACCAGAGTTAGGGAATTCAAGGCCAAGAAAGCTGTATAAAGAAACAAACTTTGTTATTAGAAGTCTGCTACCCCAAGCACAAGCCCCTTTGTTTTGTTAAATCTTCTTAAATAATTGTTTCTTTGCCTAAAAATTATATATAAACAGCCAGCTTTGTTCACTTCTGGGGTCCCATTTCTGTAAGACCTCCAAGCGTATGAGTTAATTTTTTTTCTCCTGTCAATTTGTCTTGTGTCAATTTAATTGTTAGACCAGCCAAAAGAACTCAAGAGGGGTAAGGAGGAAATTTGCCCTCCCGGACACATGTTACCTACTGCTATATATGATAGCATGGGGTCTTTGACATAGTAGGTGCTTGATTAAATAATTACTGTGTGAATTTAAATGATGGGAAGGTTTGGTATACAGTGAATTTGGCACTGGATTTGAAGTCAGAAGAACTTGGCTCCTGCCCGACATCTGCTACTCACCTGCTCCTTGTCCTTTGATAAGACATTTAAATCATCTGACTCTCAGAGATCCAGGGCTATTGTTCTTTTTGTCTGTAAAGTGTTAATAATCTTCTCTGGAAAACTCAGCTTTTTGTCTTTCGATATGGATTCCAAGTTTTTGATAGAGTTGTGTTATGAAATGGGATCATTTTAAAAGCACTGATAAAGCAGCACTGCCCAACCTGGCAGATCATTCAAATCACAGGTAGAACTTTGATACTAAGCAGATTCCGGACCCACTGCCATTGATCCTTGTTATGCAGGCTGTGGGTGAGGCTTGGGAACCTGCATTTTTAAACAGTTCCTCAGACGATACTGATGATCATCTAGGCTTAGGAACCACTGCACAAAGAGGCTTGGTAATTCCATGGTGATTCTGAAGTCAGTAATAGCTTCTTAAATTAAAAATATTAATTTAAAGATAAGTATTTTAGATAAAATTCTTAACGCATACATAATAATAGAATACTAGCGCTGGAATGAGGCAGAGATGATTGAGTTTGATCCATTAATTCACAAATCATGTATTTTCCAAATCTCTTGATGTTTCTGGATTTTGGAGATTAGCTCAAGGCCATACAATTTGTAAAACAGCTAGAACTAGAAACGGGGTCCTGACTCTCCTTTGCCTTTCTGCATACTGTCATCCTAACAGGACACTCACACAAGGCATGCTCTCTGCTTCAAGAGATAAAAGGCAAGATTTAAAGCCCACTTTCTGAACATTATTCTCAGTTCTCTTGTTTCAGCAGATGGCACAGAGGGGTATTGCCTTCGTCTCTCTGCTGTATTCTTTTCTAAACTCAAGGATGAGTTGCTAGTCTGGGAAGGCAAGGAGGCTAAGATTTACTGAAGGCTGATTCTGTGAACTAATTTGTAACCACTCAGTGTTGCAAAGAGCAATGAGATATTGACCCTATCAGGAAGATCCTGTTACAACAACTTTGCTGTATCAGAGAAGGGGCTTCTGTGAATATTTAGTCTGCTATTTTTGTTACCAGGCTTCAGAAGTGTCCACTTGCCATGTCCCATTTAATTTTCACACATATTTCACTCTTTTCTGGGGACAAGGAGTGGATGAATAATCACTGTGTTAATGTGGTGAGCAAAACAAATCCCGCAGCTCTGGTCTTATTAATTCAAATACCAAATTTGTTTTCTTAATAAAAACTTGCACTTATTTAAAAATAGTTTTATAAGTTATTTCTGTAATATAAACACAGTATTCTATTCTAGGATTTTCACTATATATATATTTTTTAACATCTTTATTGGAGTATAATTGCTTTACAATGGTGTGTTAGTTTCTGCTTTATAACAAAGTGAATCAGCTATACATATACATATGTTCCCATATCTCCTCCCTCTTGCGTCTCCCTCCCTCCCACCCTCCCTATCCCACCCCTCTAGCTGGTCACAAAGCACCGAGCTGATCTCCCTGTGCTATGTGGCTGCTTCCCACTAGCTATCTATTTTACGTTTGGTAGTGTATATATGTCAGTGCTACTCTCTCACTTCGTCCCAGCTTACCCTTCCCACTCCCCGTGTCCTCAAGTTCATTCTCTAGTAGGTCTGTGTCTTCATTCCCGTCTTGCCCCTAGGTTCTTCATGACCACTTTTTTGTTGTTGTTGTTTTAGATTCCATGTATATGTGTTAGCATACGGTATTTGTTTTTCTCTTCTGACTTACTTCACTCTGTATGACAGACTCTAGGTCCATCCACCTCACTACAAATAACTCAATTTCGTTTCTTTTTATGGCTGAGTAATATTCCATTGTATATATGTGTCACATCTTCTTTATCCATTCATCTGTTGATGGACACTTAGGTTGCTTCCATGTCCTGGCTATTGTAAATAGAGCTGCAATGAACATTGTGGTACATGACTCTTTTTGAATTATGGTTTTCTCAGGGTATATGCCCAGTAGTGGGATTGCTGGGTTGTATGGTAGTTCTATTTTTAGTTTTTTAAGGAATCTCCCTACTGTTCTCCATAGTGGCTGTATCAATTTACATTCCCACCAACAGTGCAAGAGGATTCCCTTTTCTCCACACCCTCTCCAGCATTTATTTTTTGTAGATTTTTTGGTGATGGCCATTCTGACCGGTGTGAGATGTTATCTCATTGTAGTTTTGATTTGCATTTCTCTGATGATTAATGATGTTGAGCATTCATTCATGTGTTTGTTGGCAATCTGTATATCTTCTTTGGAGAAATGTCTATTTAGGTCTTCTGCCCAGTTTTGGATTGGGTTGTTTGTTTTTTTGCTATTGAGCTTCATGAGCTGCTTGTCAATTTTGGAGATTAATCCTTTGTCAGTTGCATCATTTGCAAATATTTTCTCCCATTCAGAGGGTTGTCTTTTCGTATTGTTTATGGTTTCCTTTGCTGTGCAAAAGCTTTTACATTTCATTAGGTCCCATTTGTTTATTTTTGTCTTTATTTCCATTTCTCTAGGAGGTGGGTCAAAAAGGATCTTGCTGTGATTTATGTCATAGAGTGTTCTGCCTATGTTTTCTTCTAAGAGTTTGATAGTGTCTGGCCTTACATTTAGGTCTTTAATCCATTTTGAGTTTATTGTTTGCACTATATTCTTACTCATCAATAATAAATCTCTTAATGAGCCTATATTTAAGAATCATCACCAAATAAACCTATTATTACTAAAAGCCTACTAATATTTCATACAAGTTGTCTGAAAAATGATTCCATTTGGATATAATTTATTTCATCTATGTCTTTATATTTGGTTTTAGTTGTAATTAGTAAAGCTGCATCTAATTCCATATATTGTTTTTGTTTCTATAATGAGGAAGCCTATTTAAGTAGGAGAATGGTAAAAATGCTTTTTTTTTATAGTAGTTAATAACACCTGTGGGAAATATTGATCAGCATAATGCATACATGAGTCTGAATGAAATCTTTTAATAATTTTCAAGGATAATTTGGTTTCATTAGAAAGGAATCTGAGAATATTATATACCCACGGGGCATTTTGTCTTGCACAAATAAAAAAGTATTAAATGTAATGCTTTTAATACAACTTTTTATGCAAATGTTTTCTTAAAACAGTAGAATTATAAAAACAAAATGAGAATCAGAAGGGCAAAGTTAATGTCCACTTGTAAACCAGTTGGGCTTTCTAAAGCAGGTTAACCTCTTTTGAACTCAGTTTCTTCATTTTTTTTTAAAGAGAAAAATAATCATACATACTTTAATGCCAATGTGAGGATTAAGTGGCATGATTTATGTGAAAGTGCTCTGTTAAACTCTTTACAAATGTCAAAAATTATAATCACTCTGTGAAGTTTCACAAGCTATTTTGGCTTTAAGGAAGAGAAGGGTTTTTTTTTGTTTTTTGTTTTTTTTAATATTTCTGCAAGAATCATTATTATCCCAATAATGACCTGATCCATTGTGCTTTTTGCAATCTCAAAGTCGGGTCAAATATATCATTGATTTTTATCCTCAGTTTGCTCATCTGTCTGATAGGCTGAATTTTATTTTCCTGATTTTATACAAGAAGAGACAAAAAGAAACATTTAGTTGAGTAACAGTTTTATCGTTTAGAGTCTAAGCCAAAACGTGGAGACTGGGACTTCCTCCTGGCAGTCCTGTGCCCTGTTCTGGAATTATCTGTCTGGGGGAGCTAGCGGGTCTTTACTAGCATCCTCCTCCAAATGATTTCCTCGGTGCCGAGTTAAGAAAAAGAGAAAGTGGGGATGTGACTATTTTGCTTTTTGGTGTGCAGAAATGTCTTTTCTAGGACACAGGGTAGCCAGAGGCAGAAAGACAAGTTGGCACTCCTCAGCACTGGCTGTCCCGTCCCCTTTCCCCTGGTGAATCTGAGGCATCACTGGAGTGGCTAGACTCAGGAGAGCCTGAAGTCTGTCCTGCATAGAGTGATTGAGCACATTCTCCCGAAACATTGGTATAAGGCGAATGAAAAGGAATGTGCAGCAGCACACAAGGTCACTTCTCCTGACAAGACACTCCCTAGGTCACAACGTCACCAGCAGCACACACCCACTAGGTACTTTGAGGGGCCTCTGGAAGCTGAGAGTTCACAAGTGGCTTCCACCCCTGCTCCGGCATAGGACCAAAGAAGATTCATCAGCTTGGATCCCGGTTTTGGAGTCTTCAGTGATGATGCAGCAAAATTACAAAAGGCAGAAGGTTAAGGGCAATGTCTCTAGCGTGGCTGAAGTGGCAGTCTAGGTCGGCACTGAGTGTAGAATGAGGGCAGAAGTCCCACTACTTCCAGGAGGAGGGTTTTATATTAGTCAGAGTTTGCTAGAGAAATAGAACTAATAGGATATATAGATGAAATTTATTATGGACCTTGGCTCACATGATTATGGAGGGAGAGATATGCCACGATCTGCTGTCTGAAAGCTGGAGAACCAGGAAAGCTAGTGGAGTGATCCAGTCCCGGTCGGAAGGCCCAAGAACAAGGAGCTCTGATGTCCGAGGGGAGGAGGAGACGGATATGCCAGCTGAAAAAGAGAGAGAGAGAATTTGCCCTACCTCTGTGTTTTTGTTTTTTTAAAAAATAAATTTATTTATTTATTTATTTATTTATTTATTTATGGCTATGTTGGGTCTTCGTTTCTGTGTGAGGGCTTTCTCCAGTTGCGGCGAGCGGGGGCCACTCTTCATCGCGGTGCGCGGGCCTCTCACCATCGCGGCCTCTCTGGTTGTGGAGCACAGGCTCCAGACGCGCAGGCTCAGTAATTGTGGCTCATGGGCCCAGTTGCTCTGCGGCATGTGGGATCTTCCCAGACCAGGGCTCGAACCCGTGTCCCCTGCATTGGACTGGTGGCGCAGTGGACTCTCAACCACTGCGCCACCAGGGAAGCCCCCCTCTGTGTTTTTGTTCTATTTGGGCCCTCAACAAATTGAATGATGCCCGCCCACATTGGTGAGGGTGGATCTTCTTTATTCATTCTACTGATTCAAATCTCTTCCTGCAATATCCTCATAAAAACACCCAGAAATAATGCCTTATCAGCTATCTGGGCATCCATTTGCCCAGTCAGATTGACACATAAAATTAACCACCACTGGTTTCATAAGGCGAGGTGTGGGAGGAGGTCATCCAGGCAAGCTGGGAGAGACAGTAAGAGTAACGAGATGGTGGTATCCTGTCTCAGGACGATGAGTGTTATGGAGGTACAGAGGGGTTTGTGGTCCTCAGATCACAGAAGACTTATGTCTCAGATTAGGGAAATGATGTCATCTGTTGCTCATTTCACCAGAGCATGAGAATCAGTAAAATTTCCTTATAGTTCTGTTGAAAACATTCCTGGCCATATCTTGTTACTCAGCGGGTTAGGAGAAAGAGAGAGTCCTCCCAAATAAAGCCATCCTGCCTGTTGACACCCTCATGACCATATTCTCTGCGGGACAGGCTGGATGTCCTGGGTCTTCCAGATGATGGTGTGTTGTGGTACTTGCTGCCAATGAACTGAATCTGTCACACATACCTGGCATAGCCTCATTTCTATTTCTACTGAGAATTTTTCTTTTCCTAAACCTTCAAATGGACCAGCTTGTTTGTCTGATTTTAGCTTGCAAGGGGATAGTGGTTTAAGAAATTACCTCATTAGTGCTTCTATCATGGGAGCACTTACTAATGCTGCTTGCTTCATCCAGGTGCTAAGACAGTGAAGTTGTCACTGCACTGATGTGAGTCAGATATTAACAGTGGTGTCCCTTGTTTTGATGAGAGATGAAATGGAAGTGAAATGTCCCTCTTGGTGTCACTAGGTAACAGAAAATGTCTGGGATTTTTCACTCTATGGGCAGGGCCCCTCTTTCCTCCTATTTGCATCCATCGATTTAAGTTATTCACAGTGAAAAGAGCATTGCATGCAGATTCTGGACACAAGGGGTCCTGTACCTATTTTACCATACGTTGAATGTAGGTCTTTAGCAACTTTACTGATTTCTGTACTGTTGGTAAATGATAATTTAATTATTAGTAAAATGAAGAATTCTAAAATAATTTAAAGTGGAACTGCCCTTCATTTACCCACTTAGCAAACATTTATTAAGTACCTACTGTGTATCAGGCATAGTGCTAATCTCTGGGGATACAAAGATGAGCAGATGACAGTCTTTGCCCTCAAAATTCCCAATATGTGGAAAGAGAACAGAAAAGAAACCCACAACTCGTATGCAGTATATTTAGTGATGCTCGGGCCACTGTAGGAATGTGAAATTAAGGCACCAAAACACTGAGGTGACTGCCTCACTATATGAAGACAGTGACTGGTGAGTGTGAATTCAGACTTCTAGCCTGGATTCATTATCAGAACACTCCTTCCAAACCCAGGCGTGATGTAAAAACAAGGATGGTAGATATATTAAAGGAATAAGAGAGAGGCTCCCTGGGCTTACATCCCAGCTCTGCCTTATTAACTCAGTCACTCAGACAAGTTCTTCTTCTGCACCTTTTTCCATTCCTGTAAAATGCAGAAGACAATTGGTCTATCTCCTAGGTTTGCTGGAAGTATAAAATGAGTCAATGAAGGCTAGACATTTTTATAGGCAATTTATAGACTTTGTTTAATTTATAAGATTCCAATACCTTCTTATAGGCTCTCAAAGGAGGACAAGAATGGCTTTTAGTTTTAATTTCAGTTGTCTTTAGTACACATTGCTGGTTAAATCCTAGAATTCGATCTAATTTCTCTCTATACACTGGAGGAACCCTGAGGAGATACAGAGCTGGCTATTAAAGTGGTGATATTAACAATATCGCCACGGGCTTCTCTGGTGGCGCAGTGGTTGAGAATCTGCCTGCCAATGCAGGGGACACGGGTTCGAGCCCTGGTCTGGGAAGATCCCACATGCCACGGAGCAACTAGGCCCGTGAGCCACAACTACTGAGCCTGCGCGTCTGGAGCCTGTGCTCCGCAACAAGAGAGGCCGCGACAGTGAGAGGCCCGCGCACCGTGATGAAGAGTGGCCCCCGCTCTCCGCAACTGGAGAAAGCCCTCGCACAGCAACGAAGACCCAACACAGCCAAAAATAAATAAATAAATAAAATTTAAAAAAAAAAACAAAAAAAAAAACAATATCACCACTGGTCTTGGGTCTGTAACTCTAAACTGAGGAAGACAGTTGTATCCTTAACCAGACAGTATGTCCAGGAGCTTCTGTAGGTGGTAAAATTTGTCCTGGAAGCTCCAAACAGGATTACATTTGCTGTTAATAATCCCGTCTACCACATCATACAGATCAAAGTGCTTCCCTTCCTTGGATGGTGTATGTAGGTGGCCTTCTCCTTATTCTCTTCTAAAGGTCCTCCATTCCTTTGGACCTTTATATGACACACAGTCTGTCAGCTGTGTAAGGCACAAGGCTATTTTCCCAGGGGAAGGAAATCTCAAGGACCAACTGCATAAACATAGGATTGTGTAGATATTTAATCCAAATTAATATGGCCTTCAAAACCATAAGGTTTTTACAGCTGTACCTCTGTTTCATATCAAAGCTAAGTAGCTCACTCTGTGGCCCAGCCACAGGAGACATTCTGGCTTTCTTATTAAGCTGCGGATGAGACACCTAAACCCCAGTGGAAAAGTGCTTCTCTGCAAATGCTTTGAATGTAACCTGCCAGGTCTGTCCTTTCTAGAGGCTGATGCACACACAGATGTCCCCTAAGATTGATTACTTCCTTTTTCTGTAAACAGCTTCTCTTTTTCACCATCCTTGCTGCCCCCCTTATTTCAAAAAAGCAACTTTTACTAACCAATGATAAACCCATTTTAATGATGAGGAAACTGGATGCCAGAGAGATTGTGAATATTGCACCACATCTCATTAATCCTGACTCAGTGTTCAGTGATTTCTCCAGCACCCCACACTGACTATAGCGGTCTGCCAATCTCTCACGAGGTCTGACACTTTTCCAAAATTTTTGCTTGTGTTAATCATTTTCTGTAAAGAGAGTAAGAAGTCAAAATTCACAGTAAAATCAGAGGTAGAGGATGACTAGCTCTAACCAGATAGCAAGTCATTAGTTATATAACTACAGGAGTCATGACACATGGTTCAGGGATAAACAAATAAACAAATGGAATTGGTTATGGCAAAGCAGTGGGGAAAAGATTCAAGAAATAGTCCTGGGAAATTGGGTTCTATCTAAATAGAATGTAAACTTGGATTCTTATTTCAAACAATGCACACAAATGAATTTGAAGAGGATTAAAGATCTAAATGTGAAAAATAAAAATTTTTACATTTATAGGTATTGAAGAATATCTCTATGACTTTAGGCTGGAAGAAGGAGTGCTTAAAAATATCCAAACATAAAGACTAATACAAATATTAAAATTTAAAACTTCTTTACAAGAAAGACACCATGGACACAGTTCAGAAACAAATCATACACTAGCAGAGGATATTTTCACAAGTAAACCCCACAAATGATTAATATCACACTATATTAATAAAAATAATATTAAAAATTAATATGAAATAAATACAATCCAATAGAAAAATGAGCAAAATATGTGAATAACCAATTCATAAAAAAAGAAAACACGATTGACCAATAAACCTATGAAAAGATTATCAACCCCTCTGTTAATTAAGGAAGTGCAAATTCAAACCACAGTATGATACAACCTCATGCAATTCAGGTTGCTAAAAATTTAAGTCTGACAACCCCAAGAGCTGGCAAGGATGTGGAGCAACAGGAACTCTTCTACACCACAAGTGGGAGTCTGAATTGGCAGACCAACTTTGGACAGCAGTTTGACAACATCTAATTAAGTTGAACATGCACACAGCCTCAACTCAACAACACTTACATTCCTAAGACTATGAGAAATTCTTGCACATATACACAAGAAAATATACACCAATGTTTATAGCAGGAGTGGTTGTGTGGCAAAAAAATTGGTAACATCCTATAAAAGACCCTTAACAGAAGATCAGGTCATTATATTGTGATGTCTTCACAGATCAGAATATTGTGCAGCAGTGAAAATGAATAAATAAACTAAAGGTAATTAAATCCACATAAATAAATCCCCTAAACATAATGTTAAGTGAAGAAAAAGACATTTTGCAGAATACATATGACATTATAGCATGTAAATAGTTTAAAACATGTAAAATAGTAAAATATAATGCTCTTGATATGTACATATGTAATCATAAAGAAATGATAAAATAATAAAGAAATATGCTGAAATATTAAATATCCAAATTAAAGTTAATTTCGTGGGGAATGGGATGGGATCTAGAGTGTTACATAAAGAGCTTTCTACAGTGTTGGTAGCACTTTATTTCTTAACCTGAATTATGAATATGTCTGAAATATTTCATAATAACTTTCTTAATCAGAGGGAAGACACATGAGTACAAATAACTTTTACTCGTTACATCATAGGTACTAGGTAATGTGGTGTCTGTTTTTACATGTATTGTTTCATTCAATTCTCACAGCACTTCTCATAATCTTATGAATCACATTTGATTTGCATTCTGAAATGCATTCCACATTGCCAGTATTAGAATAAAATATCAATGTACTGGGCAATCAAAGGCTTGGTTTCCAGTGCAGCGCTTGACACTGACTAGCTCTGGGCCTTAAAGTTACTTAAACTCTCTGGGCCTCTGCTTTTTCATGAATAGAGGTTTGAGCTAGGTGTGTACTTACACCCCTTCCATGATTGTTCTGTGAGTTAGGCCACTGACATTAATAATGGTAATATCTTCCAGAACTATTTTATTAAAACAATTAAACCAAAGAAGAAATGATTTCTAGGAGACTTTCATATGAGAGTAGTAACTTGCAGGTATCACATGACTGGCATGAGTATTATAATGAGTGTATAATCTGATAAAACATGCCTGTTGTAAGATATGTTAAAAACGACTCTTCTTAAATTTAGAGTAGAAAATCTAGTCTTACACGAACTGACTCAGATTCTAATTAGGCAGATTTTGTAGTGTCAGATTCTTTTTACTGCAATATACTATTGTATAGTAAAGGTGCACTATAATTTAAGAATTGGTCACTATGGTTATTCCACCTATTTTAAATAGAAATAGAATTGAAAAGGACTGTATTCACATGACCCCATCACCACAAAGCAAGAAATCTCTATACAATGTCCTTAAAAACCAGCCGACTCGTCTCTCGCTCACGTTATTTCTTGTTGCATTTTTCCATTTTCTTTTTCTTTTTTTATATGGAATTTTGTGACACAGTTGTGGGGTATATGCAAGTGTAGCTCTATAGAAATGTCCATGAGGGATACTTCCACAGAATCTTACTGTCTAGAAACAAAATACTAGTATCCAGGATACCAAGAGAAAACACCCACAAATTCTTGCTGCACAGCTCCCCTTCTTTTAGATGTCCAGTACCCCATGGTGTAGCAACACCTCAAATGGCTGGTTGCAATATAGTTTAGTAGCTTATAGTTTCCTTATAATACTTCAGTCCTGAAAGTGTACCCTTACCCTTGCTGGAGCTCTGAGAAAGGAAACAAAGAAGTATTATAGGAAACTAATATTCACTGAGTGCTGATTTCCTTTGCAAAATCAAAGGTACTTTTACATTGTATTATATGTCATATGTCATTAAACCATTTTAACAGCACAGTCAGGGAAGTAATCTCAGAATAACTTAAAAACCAAAAGTTAATATCTAAAATATAATAACAAGGACTATTTTTAAATGAAGAGATAGGTGTTTGCAGCAAAATCAGGAACATGAAAACAAAACAAAAACAACAAAAAAGTGGCAATATTAGTATCAATTAAAGTATAATTTATAACCATAAGCCTTAAACTGGTCAGAGGTATACTATATCATGATGAAACATACAATGCAGAAAGAAGCTCTAAGAATTATGCAACTTTATACACCAAACAATAAAGCTGTGAAACACATAATGTCAAAACTCTCAAAATGTCAAAATTTTGATAACTCAAAACAGTAGTAGAGAAGTTAATAATCTCTTGCAGAATTTGACAACTCATGTAGCCAAAAACATGTATATGGTTATGGGGAGTTTGAATAAATATACTAAAATAAACATAATTAGTATAAAGGTATTTATAGAATTTTATATCTTACAAACAAAAATACACATTATTCTCTTATGCCCATGAAGTGTTCACAAAAGTCAATGACATACTAGTCCAGAAAGAAAACTTTAGTGCATTCCTTAAAGTAGAGATTTTACAAGGACATTCTCTGATAAAACATAAGAAAACTATAAGAAAACTATAAACAGAAATTAAAAATATGTTTAAATTAACTTCTGGGAGAAAAAAGAAATAAAAAGCAAAATAACAGTTTATCTAAGATCAACTAAAAGGATAAAACTTGTAAAAATCAATGTCAAGGAGTTAAAAAGCAAATGCCTTCAGGGACCAAGCAGAAATGTAAAGGTATGAAAGATTTTGTTATAAGACAATAGAGAGTAAGGAGATAGAGGAGAACTGGGGAATAGATGCCAGGCTCAGGGAACCCAGGGAATTCAAACCATAAAAGAAAAATAAAATAAGAAATAATGAAAAGGAAAGAGAGAGAGAGAAAGGAAAACAATAGAACAGAAAAGTAAATAGGAACCAAACAAAACATATCTGTGGTTAGTCCATTTATAAAACCTGTTCTATTTAATATAAATGGAGAATAAAAGTAAGCCAAAGAGCAGTAAGGTGATAAGCTCAATAAATATTTTTGGTATAATCTGGAAGAAAATAAATCTAGAGCTCTACCTCACACCACATATAAAGGAGTTTCCCTGTGAATTAAAAACTAAATGTAGAATAAATGTATACCAGTATTGAAACAAAAAAACAGGAGAGTATTAGTGTTCCAGGTTGGGCTCAGCTTTCCTAAGGAAGAGAAGAAACCCACTGACCAAAAGGGAAACAAATTGATAGATTTTTTTTCTACATAGAAATTTACAATTCCTATGTGGTAAAAGATTATTTAAAAATTAAGTTCAGGCACGCTGAGAAAAAGCATTTTTTTATAAAAGAAGAAAATCCCTAAGGTTTAAGTCCCTTCCAGAAATTAATGAAAAGATAGTAAAATATAAAATTGGTAAAGAACATAAACAAGACAATTCACAGAAAAGGAACTGCAATAGACAATAAATATATTAAAAGATGCTTGCCAAACTAGAAGTTAGGAAAACATAAAAAAATTCCTTATCATTTATAATAATTCGCAAAAATTAAGAAGACTGATAACATCTAGTACTGGCAAGGATGTTGGGAAAATGGGTATTCTCGTATGTGCTTAGTGAAATTATTAATTTGTGCATAGCAGTTTTGGAAAGTAATTTTTGTACAGTTTATTAAAATTGAAGTGTGCATAACTTCTAACCCACTTCTAGAAATTTTTATGATAGAAATAAAAACTGGCATATGTAATAACATATGTAATAATATATGTACAAGAATGTTTATTGATTCGTTGCTTGCCATATTAAAAAAATGGTAACAAACTAAATATCCACCCATAGGTCACAGCCTAAATAAATTACAATGTATCCACATTCTGAGATACTCTGCTGCTAAGTGAAGTAAATCTAACGGAGCTCACATGTCAAAGAATAATATGTGAGGTATGGTTCCATTTTTATTTTTTTCTCTCTGTATGTTCACATATGATTACTTGAGTATTGAAAAAACATATTAATAGGTAGTGTAAGTTACCTCAGAAGAATGGAACTGTAATAAGGAGAAACTTCAGTTTTTAACACTTTCACATTGTTTAAACCATTATAACAAGCATACAACCTATATTATTTTCATATATTTAAAAGTTGTTTTAAAACACGAATTCATATCTTGTGATTATGAAAATTATGCCTCAGGAGTAATCGCTACCTGTGTTCGTTTGCTAGGGCTTCCATAACATCTCACAGGTTCCTGCATTTAGATACCAATGGGGAAGCTGGGCAGAGTTAAGGTCCCATCTACCATGCCGTATAGGATGTGGTACTAATACTACACCCAGACTTAAAATCCTGACCATCTTTGTTTGTCACTCAAATGACTGGGTAATCTCTCCTCCCGCATTTTCCACTTTGCCTCCTCAGTATTGAGGCGTGTGAGACCTTCTGAGCGTTCTTGTGTAAAGGAGTTTCGAGACAGGGCATGAAGGAAATGTGGTTCCTAAGACTTCTTGACTTGCGTCAAGATGCAATGAAGACAAACTGCAAAAGGTGCAGAGTGGCTTAGAGGAAACGGAAGGAAGAAAAGGGCATTTCTTAAAGCCCACCTCAAGCAGAGAAGGACTTCACCCAGTGAGGGCAGACTGAGAACTGGGTGAGTGCCTGAGCAGGGGGTACAGGCGCTGGGTGGGGCAGCTAAGCAGCGGGTGTGGCCCGATGGGGCCTGCTGGGACCTGAAAGCGTAGCAGTGGGGTGACCGGAATCCCCAAAGATGCCCTCATAAGAAGCACAGCACTGAGGCTGCAGATAGGAAGCCGTGCAGATGGGTGATGCACTGTACACGTGCCTTGGTGGTGCTCTGCATGCTACCATCCAGAACTTACACACACACACCACGTTGAGGGAGAAGTGACTCATGTCTTGCCAGCAGGAAATATGGGGCCTCAGCGTCAAAAATGAAGTTGATTTATGGAAAATGGACGAAGTAATATTTCCTGTAACCCTGGGCTTGAGATTTATAACTGCTTCCTCTCTATGTGGCTGGGAGTGCTTAAGAGAATGTCCTTCCTTTTTGGATATTGAGAGAAAAGTATTCCCTCTTCTCTCGACAGATAAAGCTTCAGGACTTGATGTGGAATTCAGCCAGTGAGTGTCTTTTGTCTCTCTTGTTTTTGGAAAAGAAGTAAGAGTTTTCAATCTGCTTCTAAGAAAAACTTCCTTTAGTGGAAAAATTCAAAGGGGGAAAAAAAAAAAGAAGCATTTGGCTCTGAGGTTAACTGTGATTTTGTAATGGGAAACTGCAGAGAATAAATGAGATCTCGATTCCAGTGTTTAAACAGTTTTTAAAGCGATTTCAAAGGTAGAGGAAACCTGATCATGTTTTCACTCCAAGGAAAATTCATCTCAGCATTGCAGTCAGGAGATCAAAGGGCACATCCAGGGTAGGGAACATCATTCCTTCCGCGGTCCCCGAGGCTAACGGAGAGCGCAGCAAGGCTGAGCCAGGTCTCTCTCACCCTGTCCTTCTTGGTTAATTTTTTTAAACCTAAGTGAAGAGTCTGACAGGTAATTCTCTGAATTCCATACAATTGGTTTAAATATATTCATTCAACATACTTTTACTGAGCACTATTCCAGGTACTAGCAATAAAGGAAATATTTTGAGAGTCAGACAATTTTGTTTTAAAAAAGTTTTATAGCAGAGTCTACGTTAGGAGCCTGTAAATTGGGGATTATAACAATAACTTCTTGAGAGTGTTGTTCTGAGGATTAAATGACATTCATCTAAACCACTACAGCCTCTAGAACATAGTAAACACTGAATAAATATGCATTACTATTTTTGGTTTTTGGTATGTTACTAGCCTCTTTTTTAATTTTAGAAGCTATTCTTACAGAAAAATTC